>NW_028277030.1:120246250-121695000 GCF_059951505.1 Python bivittatus
AGAAAGATATAGTTCTAATCTGATAGTTTCAGTTTGTGTATCATTTTAGAATGTATTAGAGTTTTACAAAATTCTTTTTGAGACTGGACTTTAGTCTAACATTTAGACTGCATTGTAGTCTAAATGTTAATAACCTGAGATTTCTATAACAATATAAATTTTATAATTTTATTTTAAATTTTCTTCTTGTCTGGAAACGCCATCCTGGGACACTAGCATAAGAGTCCCAATTATAGCATGCAGCATCAGTGTTTCTAAACAGTGTCAGAATCTGTTTGTTTGAACTAATTTTATTGACAAATATTTTTTGCTATCTCAAATCACTATTCAGCTTGACAGTCATTTAGTATATTTGGATCCATGAACTAGTTATGTTCTTACAGTGAGCAGATGTCTAGAGTATGCCATGGAATATATGAATCTAGCAAGAAAATTATCAGTATTTAGCATAATGCACTATTCACCCCCAAAAAGCAGAAGCATGACATTCAAAACTTAAGAAGTGACTAGATTGCCTATCACTGTAAACTACTGTATCTGGAAAGATATATGTGTAGCAAAATATCATATTTGAGAGGAGGTGGCAAATTAGAAAGCACTCAAAACAAAACTGATATATAATAATATGAACAAAAGATTAGTGATAAAAAAGAATAACTGAAATGGATCTAAAGAAAAAAAGGAGATAGCAATGGTTTAAAGTACAAAATGGAATAAGAACTAATAAGAGAAAGTTCCCATTTGCAAGCGCAGAACTTGAATCTAAAAGAATGAGGAACCTGCAACTAATGCATGATTGCCACATAAAAGTTTTATGTTATCAGATACTCAGAAGTTTCATCCCAAATTGAACTGTGCTATCTATTCAGCTCAAGTTGTAAAGCCTTTTTGTGACCTTTTCTCATGTCTGCACCCCTCCTCCATAAGAACAACTTAAAGGAACTGGGGGAAAAAAGTCACCATATCTAAGCAAGTTTACCATTTAACACTCCACCATAATTTCCTAAACTCAGATCCCAGCCTTTTTGCAAAATTCAAACATATCTATTCTTTCCATTGCATTCAACATATATTTAAAGCATCAGTCTGTGCTAATGGTCAGGATTAATAATTTTTTAAAGATGCTCCTACTGACAAATCCAAAGGATAGTGTATGTTTTAAATGATATACAGGGGCACATGTGCCTCATGCTTCTACAGTAATATCTAAGGGATAAGCAGAGTTGAGGAGGCAGAAGTGTGCATACAACGGCCTCATCATCACTGCTTTCTTTCGTAAAGTTAATGTAGGCTTTCCAAAAGCAGAGGCCCTATGATTTCTGGAGTACCTGAAAATTTCCAAAGCCCCTGAGCAAGAAATACAGCTCCACTTCCTCGAAGAGGGCACATCTTCCATATACAAACTTTGTATGGTCTCTTTACCGGAGCTGCTCCGGGAAGATTCCCAACTCAGATTATTCTATGACTCATGTTCTCCCTCTACACCCATCATGGCTAAAAGATGCCCAGACAGATCCGTTACTTCCACCCTCCCCTCTACTGGTTCCCCGAGGCGATAAAAGTCAACCATCGGAGCCCCGCCCCCATCTCTCAGGTAAACCACGCGGCCCGCCCTTGAGAAGCCCCGCCCCTCACCTCCCCCCTCTGCCTGCACTGCAGTTTGTCCAAACTCGCCTCCTTCTTTTGCCACTCGCATCCACCACCCAGAGGCTGCTCCGAATCGCGACTGGCCAAAAATATCGTCAATCCCGCCCCGAGGCATCCTGGGAGCTTAGATCCCCGCCACGCTGAGGCTCCTGTCTCCCCCGCCCTCGAAGGGGAGAGAAGAACTACAACTCCCAAAATGCACCACTAGGCCACACTTCAGAGGAGGGGTCCAGGCACGGCCCTACCTCCTGGGCCCCAGCCCCCTCCTCGCTCCCCCAAGTGTCTGATTAAGGGGGTGGCGGGACCGCGGTCCCGCCTCGAAATCCCCCAGTCTGCGGGCCGGCCCGCCCCTCCCTCGGCGCTCACCTGGTCCTTGCCGCAGCCGTTGGTGAGGGTGGTGCATCCTCTACCAGCTGCCCTCAGTCAGTGCGGCACCGGCGAGTAGCTCCCTGCCCTGCCTGGGACTGTCTGGCAAGCTGCCTCCTCCTGTGGGGGCCGCCCCGGGAGCATCCTCCCCCCTCCCGCACCGGCCTCGGGATGGGTCCGCGGCGGCAGAAGGGAGGAGGAGGAGGCGGCGGCTCTGCTAGCGGGATTCGCCCACAATGCACTGCGCGCAGAAGCAGCAGCGGGCGCCGCCGCGCCTGACATCAGCTCCAGCCTCCGCAGCGCCGCCCCGCCCCACCTTGCCGGCTTCCTCCGGGACCTCCGGTGGCTTCCGCGCGCTGCAACAGTGCTGCCTCCCAACGGTGCGTGTGCCGTTACATGAAGTGTCTCATGTCGTACTGTGCACCGCTCTGAACCCTTCTTCAAACACTCCGAGCTTTCTGCGCGCGTTTTAAGATAACTAGGGCTATTTTGTCTGGGCTGCAAAAATCCGAACCATCACAAAACGTTAGGATTTTCTGTATCCCGTCTGGATTGTTGCTGACCAGATACGATCGCCCTATGATAACTGGAAAACCCTGATCGCTCCAGCACATGAGTGGACACCTTGCACTAATACTTCATCAACCCAGTCCTAGGCATTTTGCTGCTGAGGTGACCTATGGAACAAAAGTTTATCTTAACCTACTTCCTTATTTTATCCATCAAGTATTTTTATAACTCATTCATTATTATTAAATGCACTTAAAAATAATATTATATATAATTTTTAATTATGGGAATTATAATGTCCCCAATTCCTGTATCTATAGCTAAACTGAAGTTTTTATTCTGCAATAAAATTAGGTAACAAAAGACAATCAAGGAAATGTGTGCAAAAAAATTTAAAAGCATTAAAAACAAAAACCCAAAGCATCTGGAAAAGTCCATTGGCCAACTTAGCAAATGGACTTCACAGATGCTTATGGGATAGAGATACAAAGGAGGATAAAAATTTTAAAAGATATAAAAAGGCAAAGTTCAATAAAAGTATGAAATTCTACAAAAGGAATAATGAGCCCAACAATTTCAGTTCTAGCTTCTCCCTCAAATGCTTTTCATGTTGGAGTTAATTACAGCAAGGAAAATGTAATTAGATATGCAGATATGGTTCACTCAGACTCTATGAATAGATTAAAAACACAGCAAGAACTACTTAGTGAAGGCTGGGATATACCATGGTTGATGTAGTTACAAATTGCTGGAAGGATAAAATCAGGTCTCAGTAAGGAAGAAGGGATATTAAGAAAAAACACAGAATTTGAAACACTCATACAAAACCAACCCCATGTATTACGTGCATATATAAACTTTTACCTAGATATGATATAGAGACAGAACAAACAAAAAAGTTGTATAACAAATGGATGCTAAATTTTAAATAAACAGTTTCAACACAACAATGAGAAGTATTGTGGACTAAGTCTACAAAATTTACATCAAGTTATAACTTAAAGGAAAATTGGTACAAAATGTTCTACAAATTGTATACAACTCCATCAATAATATCTAAGATAGAGAAATCATACAGTAATAAGTGTTGGAAATACCATGAAATAGAAGGAACATTTTACCAAATGTGATAGTCATGTAAAAAAAAAAACACCAAGGGTACTGGAAAAACCTACATAGTACAATGCAGAAAATTTTGAAATTTAAATTTGAAATGAAGCCACAACTTTCCTTACTAGGTATAATCTCAGAAAAAATCAACAAGAAACATCTTAATATAATGAGATATATGCTTACAGCAGGGAGAATAAATTCTGCTCAACATTGGAAAAAAGATACAATTCCAACAACATCGGATTGGGAACTCAAACCTGGAGAATATGCACCAATGGCAAAACTAACAGTGTATATACACAACGAAGTTTAATCAGATTTGAGCAAGAATAGTTCCCATACATATAATATATCACACAGCATGGCAAATATAACCACTTACAGTCTGTCTTCTAAGGGGGCCTAAATGTCTGCAAATATTGTAAATTAGCAGATGTATAAAAAGGGGGAAGTCAGAAACCCAATAGGTTTTTTTTTTCCTTTTCCTTTTCTATTTTTGGTATTTTAATTGTTGTTAAATTTGCTTCGTTTATTTTTTCCTTTTATTAACATGTATGTCACACACACACACACACACACACACAAAGTAATAATACAATGGTTACTTTAATACTAAGTAATCAGCTTAAGATTGAAACCTTTATCATACAACAAATACTTTGATACAATTCACAGCAGTTTTTTCTCAATGTTATATTCAACTCTGGAAGAAAAAGTCTAATAATTATGCTTGTGATATTAACATCCTAAATTGTAGTTAATATTGATAGAATACTTATCTCTGTTTTCTCTGTTTCTAATACTCTAAGTTATCTAAATAATAGCATGTCAATAATTGTTAATTAATATTGTATAAACATCACTGTACTGAAACAATACAATGTATCAAGATTTATAACAACAATAAAAAAGAAAAAAGCTAAAATCATATTAAATCCATTTTAAAACAGGAAAATAGGTGTTAACTAGCTATGACATTATGGAAAATTCTGACATAGGCTAGAAGATTTTACTCTGTGTCTCATTTTTAACAAAAGAGAAGGTCATTAAGCAATGAATACTGTATATGTAAGGTTAAGTAAATTATTCTAGATTAATACATGTGGTTTAACTGCATTTTGTCTAAGTCTGAATCATAGTTTGCTTTAAAAAGAACTATTCCAGATATTATTACATTTAAGAACTTTAATAAAACAGCAAAGAAATGTGTAATCAACTCTTCACATTTATGACAGAAACAGCCTCAAAGGATTTTAAATGACGCTTTTATTCTTGTGATCATACACTTAACCTGAAATCTGTTTTCAGTACTGTAGCAGTCCTAGAATGCATATACAAATCACAGTTTATCTGAATGTGTACAAAGTCTCTTTTGAACAACAGCGTGTTGCCGCTCATTAGAATTCTGAAGCAAAACATGCAACACAACTTCAAAGCAGGCTCGAGATTTTTTTCAAAAAGGTGCAAGTATTATGCAGTCCTCACCTGCCTCTTGACTGTTTTTAACCAGGAGCAGCGTATGCCAAATATTTGAGGCTCTGCTGTTCAGTCTCTTCTCATTCATGTCTCCTAAAATGTCTGATCATCAAGTGGACAATGTACACAACTTTTTCCTCTTTGAAATGGATTGCTTGCCACAGAACAGTGAAACCATTGTTTTCTTTTTTAAAAACTCTGCTTACAGGAATAAAGCACTTTAAAGAAGATGGAAAAAGTAAGAGTCAAGGGACAATGTCATTAGTTCTCTTTTCGACATGCAAGGCACTGAGATTATTGCACCTTTTGTCCTCAGGTCACCTGCCTTTTGTATTCCCAGTGCAACCTTGTGAAGCTTCTTGGTCCAACCTGGCAAGTTTGACTACCTTAACTGAGCAACATTCTGCAGCATCACCATCTGCTTGTATGAATTCATTTAAATCTTATCTTCATGGGTTTTTCATGCATATGAATTTAATTCACTCAAGGATAGGAAGCAGGCATTCTTTGAGACCATGTTTACTAACACATTATTTTCTTTAAACTACTATTAATCTAGAATACAGTGCAGGAAATATACACACACAATAGCTCTTAGGTATGGAACACATTTAATTAGCAGTCCACTCAAACATGGACAAGTATTTTAATTGCTCCCAGCTACTTCAGAATTTACAGAATTTCTTAAATTTCAGCCCCCCCCCCCCCGCATCTCTTGGATGGAGATAGTGAATGCACCTTCACCCAGACAAGGGGGCTTTGAGAGAGAACATGTCTATTTTGCATTGTCTTCCAACCTGCGTTGTTGCCTTCCTCATCCCCCAAGTAAAATAAAATAAGGTCACTAGCTCAACTCCAGATAACTTCATGGATACTCCAGGTAGTTTTCTCTACAGCAATATGGAAGTTGTTTGCCAATTCTTGGGGGGGGGGGGGGGGCTGGGATAGATTTATCTATCAACAATGCCTGTTGAAATTATTAAATTTGGAGTGACTCCATGAAACCATCTTATATTGTTCTTTAATCCATCTCACTGTATTGATGTTACTGTTTGTAATATGCAGGCACACAGCCATAGGACTGGGCAAATACAAGGTTTGGGGAGTGTGGGCATGTGGGCATCCATTAAGTTCACTGTTGATTGTAAAAATTGGCTACATCATTGCAAAATGGGCTTTTTCCCCAAGAGGTGGAAATCTATTGGTTTTCCTGTGATGGGTGATGATTGCTCCTCTCCTTCCAATTAAAAAAACACATCCATTATCTTCTCCAGAATTGGGCTCCCAATAAAAGGTATTTTTTTCACATGTACCCTCTTGGTAACATTGCTAATACATTTCACGTGCCATTCAAAGTATTTTTGTTAAAGGATCCATACATCCCGAACCATACTGTTCAGATGAGGCAGGAAATTGCTCTGGTGTCTTCCAGATACTGGCCTAGCCAGCAAATAGTTTCAGGTCTGCATGCCTCCGAACTCCAAGCCCCAGACCCCAAAGTGATGGTATTTAAGCCTGTCTTGTCTTAGTAGGTATAGATTAGCTTCCTCTTCACAGACTGCCAAATTAGGGTATTCTTGAACCATCTTCTCTTTAACTAAGGGTATTTTGTGGGCATCATTTTTGTAGGGTGGAGTGGTATTTCTGGTTTTCAGCAACAGTGGTATTCAACCAAGCAATTAAGGGGCTGAGTTCATACATTGTACCAAATTTAATGTAGCTTATTTATGTTTGAGCAGCATGTGAACATTGTGGCTTGTAAATATGGCGTACGGTTTTGTAAGGTGTGTAAAACCATGTGTGTCTTAGTCAACCATCATTTAATGAACTATGGCTTAGCATGTGTAAATCTAGCCAATGACTCTCAAAGTTTCATCAATGTTGGTAGTTTGAAATGTATTACAGGTAGTCCTCAATTTATGACCATTTGTATAGCAACCATTCGAAGTTACAATGGCACTGAAAGTGACTTACAAACAGTCCTCACACTTATGACCATCAGAGCATCCCTGCAGTCATGTGATCAAAATTCATGCACTTGGCAACCAGCATGTATTTATGATGGTTGCAGTGTCCCAGGGTCACATGATTGCCATTTGCAACCTTCCCAGCCAGCTTTCAAAGAACAAAGTCAATGGGGGAAGCGAATTTGTTTAACAACCATGTGATTCACTTAATGATCACAATGATTCGCTTAATGACTGTGGCAAAAAAGGTCATAAAATCGGGCATGACTCACTTAATGACCACCTCACTTAGCAACAGACGTTCTGGTCCCAATTGTAGTCATAAGTCAAGAACTACCTGCATCTGATTTGTTAGCCGAAAACAAATGTTTGTGCCCAGCTCCAAATATCCTATATATCCATTTTTTTAGAGGGGGGGAGGTAACTAAGAGCACCTTTTACAATGCCTAATTTTTTATATATGCACAAGCTATATATATTTTTCTCTGAAACACTTCAAAAGCTATCACTCATGCTTTCTCTCCTTAAAAGCTGACAAGTGATATACAGACATACGGTAAATGATAATAATGGGTACATTTGCTGGCACAGTGAATTTAAAGCTATGGCATATATAAAAGCAGAGAACAGAAATGTTGCATGAAGACTATCTCAAATTAAAAACACTTAAACTTCAGTATCCACAATTAAAATAAACAAAGTACAGTCAGGTCCAGAAATATTGGGACATCGACACAATTCTAACATCTTTGGCTCTATACACCACCACAATGGATTTGGAATGAAACAAACACAATGTGCCTTAACTGCAGACTGTCAGCTTTAATTTGAGGGTATGTACATCCAACTCAGGTGAACGGTGTAGGAATTACAACAGTTTGCATATGTGCCTCCCACTTGTTAAGGGACCAAAAGTAATGGGGCAGAATAATAATCATAAATCAAACTTTCCCGTTTTAATACTTGGTTGCAAATCCGTTGCAGTCAATCACAGCCTGAAGCCTGGAATGCATAGACATCACCAGACACTGGGTTTCATCCCTGGTGATGCTCTGCCAGGCCTCTACTGCAACTGTCTTCAGTTCCTGCTTGTTCTTGGGGCATTTTCCCTTCAGTTTTGTCTTCAGCAAGTGAAATGCATGCTCAATGGGATTCAGGTCAGGTGATTGACTTGGCCATTGCATAACATTCCACTTCTGTCCCTTCAAAAACTCTTTGGTTGCTTTTGCAGTATGCTTTGGGTCATTGTCCATCTGTACTGTGAAGCGCCGTCCAATGAGTTCTGCAGCATTTGGCTGAATGTGAGCAGCTAATATTGCCCGAAACACTGCAGAATTCATCCTGCTGCTTTTGTCAGCAGTCACATCATCAATAAATACAAGAGAACCAGTTCCATTGGCAGCCATACATGCCCACACCATGACACTACCACCACCATGCTTCACTGATGAGGTGGTATGCTTAGGATCATGAGCAGTTCCTTTCCTTCTCCACACTCTTCTCTTCCCATCACTCTGGTACAAGTTGATCTTGGTCTCATCTGTCCATAGGATGTTGTTCCAGAACTGTGAAGGCTTTTTTAGATGTCGTTTGGCAAACTCTAATCTGGCCTTCCTGTTTTTGAGGCTCACCAATGGTTTACATCTTGTGGTGAACCCTCTGTATTCACTCTGGTGAAGTCTTCTTTTGATTGTTGACTTTGACACACATACACCTACCTCCTGGAGAGTGTTCTTGATCTGGCCACCTGTTGTGAAGGGTGTTTTCTTCACCAGGGAAAGGATTCTTCGGTCATCCACCAGTTGTTTTCCGTTGTCTCCCGGGTCTTTTGGTGTTGCTGAGCTCACCGGTGCGTTCCTTCTTTTTAAGAATGTTCCAAACAGTTGTTTTGGCCACGCCTAATGTTCTTGCTATCTCTCTGATGGGTTTGTTTTGTTTCTTCGGCCTAATGATGGCTTGCTTCACTGATAGTGACAGCTCTTTGGATCTCATCTTGAGAGTTGACAGCAACAGACTCCAAATGCAAATAGCACACTTGAAATGAACTCTGGGCCTTTTATCTGCACATTGTACTTGGGGTACTGAGGGAATATCACACACCTGGCCATGGAACAGCTGAGAAGCCAATTGTCCCATTACTTTTGGTCCCTTAACAAGTGGGAGGCACATATGCAAACTGTTGTAATTCCTACACCGTTCACCTGAGTTGGATGTACATACCCTCAAATTAAAGCTGACAGTCTGCAGTTAAGGCACATTGTGTTTGTTTCATTCCAAATCCATTGTGGTGGTGTATAGAGCCAAAGATGTTAGAATTGTGTCGATGTCCCAATATTTCTGGACCTGACTGTATGTATTCATAATTTATAACTGATAGACATCCACTATTGCACAACTGTTTCCACTTTGGAGACTATGCTATTTTTCTTTTTCTTAAAAAATTATTTTGGGTCAAATTAGATATTATGTGTAACCCATGTTAGCCCTTAGAGATAGTCCAGACAAGAAGTACGACAATAAATACTAGCTCTATCTTTATTGTAAGGTTACATTAACAGAATTTTGCAAATCTGAAAGTATTCCTCCTCTCATTTCCTTTTACTCTCCAGAAAACTAGGGAGGGTCCCTTGTGAAACACTTCCCACATTCCCTCTGCTTTTGTGGACTTTTACATGATAGTTGCCTAGTCTGCAGCTCTTCCTCCTGTGTCACAAGGTCATTCCCACATACCATTACACCCCATACTTGCTCTAATCTAGAATATAAAGATGGATATTGTGACATTGCACACACAAGTTCTCCTGTTCTCTGTAAACCATAAAGTATTAGAATTGGGCTGGGCTGGGCTGGGCTGGAGAAACTGAGAAAATGGTATCATGGCAAATATTTCCTTTAACTAGATACTCCCACGATTATATGGGGCTTCTCCCAGCAACAACCTTCCCATCCTCATTTAACATTATTTGGCCCTAAGAAACAAGGATAGCAAAAGTGTGGAAAGCAGAATCGAAGAAAAGCATATAAAAAGAGCAACAGAAGAAAACCAGTTTATTTCATAAACAGAAGTTGTATATTTCTGGGTTTTCATTTTCAAGAAAAGATAAAGCATAATACTCTGAACAATTTTAGCTCCTGCATACGCACGCACACACACACGCACACACATATATATATTTATATATGTATTTATATTATATATATGAACCCTCTAAACCTCTACATCCTGCGAAATTCCCATCTGCAGAATGCATTCCAAATGGCAAAGGAACACTAAAGAAAAGATCTCTTCGTGAAAGAGTTCCATACAAAATACAAAACCATTTCAGTTCAGAACATTGGCAACCTACAGATTTATCCAGCAGGGCCAGAGCAGGGCATTTTAACTGAATTTGGGACTAAAAAAAAAAAAAGCTTTACCAATGTTCATAGGCAAGCATTCTATGCAAGCGTGCAAATGCACGCATGCCCACAAACACACACACACAATCTTAGCACAAATGCTGAGATGCAATTCAAGTGATTCAGGCACATTCAATGACCTAAGTTGCCTTTTCACTAATTAGAGAGTACCATTGTCCCTGTGCACTGAATCTTACAGAACAATTTATATTGAAATGAAATTAAAATCTCTGTTCATAGTTTTGGGCCTGTGCTAGAATGGAAATGAGAATTGCTCTGGCAGACAAGAGGCCTCTTAGAGACATTGCATGTGTGTGTACATACACACACGTTAGCGCTTCCATGTATTTACTGTATGAATCACTATTGGAGAACAAATCTGACTGAACTGGCACTCATAAATAAGGCTGTATTGCTATTATGTTCTAGAATTTTAAGTTAATGCTGGGCAAAATAATAATCTCAAATACATTTGTCAAATAAAACTTCTGCATAATAGTAACCAATGGGCAATAAGGTACAGGAAATATGGGAAAGGATGATGTGCAAACTCTCACATAAACTGATGACATCCAGTGCTCTCTTAAAATTGAAGCTTGCATTGGAGTTGAGGCAATGGTCAGACTTTTTCCTAGACTGGAGCCTAGTCTTATTCCCTAAAAAAGCTTGCAGTCCTGCAGCCTCACTGCCCCCCAATTTTTTTTGTTTGTTTGGCTAATGAACTTCATATGTAATCAGGCACAGTGAATTTTACGAACAGCCACAAGGTATCTATCTCAAAGAGAAAGTGCCCTTCATTGTAAATGATTGTATAATTGACTCCCACTTGACTGAAATCCTTTCCCTGCTATTTTTGACAATGATAGAAGCAGAATGCAGTAGGGACAAAGTTGCCTGAAGGTTCCTCTTCTCCAGAATTTGTTGGTGAATTTGGGGAGTCTGGAGCCGAACCCTAATCATATGGTTCATCTTCATCTCCAAAAAAAAAGGAATCTCTCTCTAGATTCTCTGATTCATCATCATAGGAAATATCATCATCATCAAGATCTTCATCATCATACTCCTCTTGCCACTCTGGAACATACTCATCTTCATCCTCATCTTCCTCTTTGCCCCCATCATCTGTATCAGGTGAATCAGATCCTTCATCAAAAACCAGCCTGTGCAGAAACAAATTTAGTGTTAGTTCTCTTTTGGGTTACAGCAGTCCTCTAAATTCCAAAAGGATTCTTCTTGAGCCAAGCAAGAGTGTCACCCCAATATGCTTGAAATGAGCCGGTAAGGATTTTCCTCATTAGAAATTTCTCGATTAGCTATTGGTGGTCCCCAAATCATATTTTCTGTAGTTCCCAGGGCCTCCCAGGACTTTGCTGCTAAAATTCAGTAGTATGAATTTCTACTGATTTTTAGTAAGGAACTAATGAAATAAAGACTGCTAAGAATGGATAGGCTTACTGAATATAAAACAGTTTTAAAAAGGTTTCCTAAAATTGGGGCAAAAAAAAAAGCAAAAAAATGGACTTTCCATTTACATGACGATGATATCGACCACGGTATCCTATTGGGACAGCTCAGGGATTTGGGGGTGGGTGGCAGAGTCTTGTGCTGGTTCACCCCCTTTCTTCGGGGCCGGTCCCAGTCAGCAGTGATAGGGAGCGAGAGGTCCCATCCTTGGCCCCTCCTCTGTGGGGTGCCGCAGGGTTCGGTTCTCTCTCCGCTCCTTTTCAACATCTACATGAAACTGCTGGGTGAGATCATCCATCATCATGGGATGAGGTATCATCAGTATGCTGATGATACTCAATTATATATCTCCATCCCTGGTGAGGTAAGTGATGCCGTGACCACCCTCTCACAGTGCCTGGAGGCTGTAAGGGTCTGGATGGGGAACAACAGGCTCCAGCTGAACCCTGGTAAGACGGAGTGGCTGTGGGTTAATGGCTCCTCTGTATCCAGGACGTTGTCATCGTTGGTGCTGGATGGGGTAGCACTGCCCTAGACAGACCCAGTGCGTAACCTGGGGTCCTCCTGGACTCACGGCTCCTGCTTGAAGAGCAGGTGGCAGCCACGGCCAGGAGGGCTTTTGCACAGCTCCAGGTTGTGCGCCAGTTACACCCTTTCCTGGATCGGGATGCCCTTCAAATGGTCACTCATGCCCTTGTTATCTCCCAGATAGACTACTGCAATGTGCTCTACATGGGGCTACCCTTGAAGGGTATCTGGAAGCTTCAGCTGGTCCAGAATGCAGTTGCACGAGCTATTTTTGGGGTCTGAAGAAGGATCCATATAACACCATTGCTCCGTGAGCTGCATTGGGTACCGGTTTGCTTCCGGGTCCAATTCAAGGTGTTGGTTATCACCTTTAAAGCCCTACATGGCATGGGGCCAGGCTACCTGAGGGACCGCCTCTTCCCCACGATTTCAACCCGTCCCACCTGATCACACAGAGAGGGCATGCTCCAGACCCCCTCAGGAAAAGAACTCCAACTAGCGGGGTCCAGAAGGCGGGCCTTCTCTGCTGTAGCCCCTGCCCTTTGGAACATCTTGCCCCCAGAGGTGAGACAGGCCCCCTCACTCCCGGCCTTTCGGAGGGACTTGAAGACCTGGCTTTGCCATCTGGCCTGGGGTGGGGAGGGAGGTCATCAGATATGGGGTTGGCTAGCCCCCTAGAGGCCCGGTGTTGCTTCCGTCGGCCTCCTGGATCTTTCCTCTTCCTTTTACTCTGTGTGTGTTTTTTTTATAAATTTTAACTATGTATTTATTTGTTTTATTCTGTTGTAAGCCGCCCAGAGTCCCCCATTGGGGGGAGATGGGCGGGGATAAGTTTGATAGATAGATAGATAGATAGATAGATAGATAGATAGATAGATAGATAGATAGATAGATAGATAGATAGATACTGCCTTCAGCTATTCAAAAGCAACATAGTTCATAAATGCAGACTGCCTGCCTCCGCTTTAAATGCTAACATCCACAATCAGTATATCAGATTTTCTAAAATATAACAGAATTCAACTCCACATTTGTTTTTACCAATGTTATTCTTAAGAGATACATGAGGTAACTGTTGCATTGACTCCATCAAGAACTGGAGAAATGACATTAATTCATTACATTACCGAAGGGACAGCAAAAACATGGCTTCTTTTGTGGCTCACAAGAGCACCTCATTTATTCCAAAGACTGCATCAGATCATCGATTTACAATACCTGACATTCCAATCTACCAGGCTCATTGGGGAAAATATAAAGCTATTCTATATGCAGGAGAAGGAAATCATCTCCTGGTTGACAGAAAGTACTCTAACATGAAGACCACCGAAAAATACCATCTATTTAAATAGTTGCTCATATGCTTGCATTAGGCTACCCTTAGCCAGACTGCTTCTCACCAGAAACATGAAATCTGTCCATCATGGCTTTATTGTTCACATCATCCCCCCCAAAAAACTTACTCTTTATAAGCAGAAGTGGCATTAGGTACATTGGATAACTTAATTTCCCTCTGTTCAGAGCTTTGTCGGGTCTGGAATCCCACTCTGAAATCCTGCAACAAAATAAAGATCAAAAGGATATAGCAACAGAGATCGCCCTCCTAAAGAAAATGGAACCATTAAGAATCTGGATCTAATTATATTAGCCCATTTCTTTTGCTGCAATACTGAACTGGCAAAAATAAATTAACTACCATTTATATCCTGCCTAGGCAGTTGTTACCTGAGTAGCATGATGCAGAATTGACAGGAGCCGTTCTTGGATCCTGCGAACCAACTCTAAACCGGTATTAAAATGTTCTGCTTTGAGCAACCGAATGGAAGAGGCAAGATCTTGGCAGTGCAACAACATCTCTTCTGAAAGAAAAAGCAGATCAACTTTCAAACTGCAGCCCAGGTACTTATGAACGAATGGGTCCAAGTGTAAAAAGAATGTGAAATAAGCATGATATAAATTGAAATTAATTTATCAGAAATATTACTTTGTGTTTATTGTGCCCCTCAAATTATGTTTAAAAAGGGATAGATGTTAGATTTTTATGTTGGTGATGTTAGATTTTTATGCCATGACCACCCATTTGTGGTGCCTGGAGGCTGTGGGGGTCTGGATGGGGTGCAACAGGCTTCAGCTGAACCCTGGTAAAATGCTGTGGATTAGAGGCCCTTCTGCATCTGAGGATTTACCATCTTTGGTTCTGGACAGGTTGCACTGCCCCAGACAGACCTGGTGCGTAATCTGGGGGTCTTCCTGTTATGCCCTTTCCTGGATCAGGAGGCCCTCCGGTCAGTCACTCACACCCTGGTCATCTCTCATTTAGACTATTGCAATGCACTCTACATGGGGCTACTCTTGAAGAGTATCTGGAAGCTACAGCTGGTTCAAAATGTGGCCACACAAACTTGGGCGCCCCAAGGATGGCACGTATAACACCTTTGCTGTGGGAGCTGCATTGGGTGCCAGTTTCTTCCGAGTCTAATTCAAGGTGTTGGTTATTACCTTTAAAACCCTACATGGGATGGGTCCAGGTTACCTGAGGAATTGTCTCACCCCCATCACATCAACCTGTCCCACCCAGTCAGGCAGAGAAAGCATGTTACACACCCTGTCAGTGAGACAATGTCGGCTAGCGGGGCCCAGGAGGAGAGCCTTCTCTGCCGTTTCCCCCGCCCTCTAGAATATTCTCCCTCCAAAGATGCAGTGGGCCCTACCCTCCTGGCTTTCCAGAAAGAACTGAAGACCTGGTTCTGCCAGCTTGCATGGGGCAAGAAGAGCTTTAACCAACTCTGGGGGTGGCTGGCACACTGATGATGCTCCCCAAGCCTAATAATTTCTAGCTACCATCACTTCTTGGAAGATATTTATTATTTATTTAGGACTAATTGTTATATTGTATTTTTAATTAATATTTAACTTTTCTGTAAGCCACCCAGAGTAGTTTTCTAACAAGATGGGTGGTGACAAATTTGATATATAAAAAAATAAATATGTAAGAAATGTTAACATTTTTTTTAACTCATATCATTTGGTGGTGTTCTGTTACAGCCTTGTTTTATCTTAAAAACATATGTTAATATAATCTCAGGAAGAAATCTTATAAAGTCTGAATGTGATGCTAAATTATATTCTTAAAAGTATGGAATTTGTCATCTCATATAGAAGTTTGTCTATCAGGGTCAAATTAAATTATTTTATTTAATAAATGTATAAATAAAGAAATGGTTCAAGAATGTTTAGAAAATGAAGCATAACTATTCTTTGTTTGAAGATATTTGATTGTCATAGCAAAAGGAAGCAGTGCTTAGAAATGCCCCAGAAGATGTAGTAGACAAATTTAAAAGGGCTGCACTAAAGGGCTCAGATGTCTGTACACCAATGCTCAATGTATGGGAACAAACAGGGGGGACTAAGTCACATTACAGGTGGCAAATATGACTTAGTACTACTGAAACCTGATGGGATTGAACTCATAACTGGAAGTACTGGAAACATATAATTTGTTCAAATGAAACAAATGCAATAAAAGGGAGGGAATGGTATTATATGTATAGAATGACTACACCTGTATGGAAATTCATGACATCAAGGTAAAAACCCTGCTGAAAGCATCTGAATAAATATAAGGGAAAAGAAACAATAATGACACTTTTGTGGGTGCGTACTACAGGCCATTCAACCGGTAGGTAGGTAGGTAGGTAGGTAGGTAGGTAGGTAGGAAGGAAGGAAGGAAGGAAGGAAGGAAGGAAGGAAGGAAGGAAGGAAGGAAGGAAGGAAGGAAGGAAGGAAGGAAGATTTCTGATGCTCCTTGCCAGCTTCCCACAAGTAAAGTCAATGGGGAAGCCAGCAGCAAGTCGTAAGTCGCTCACACTTCCACTGCTTTTTTGCCCCTGGTCATTCTGTTTCTCTGTAGGTAAAGAAATATCTCTGAAACAATGACCCACCGGGTCACGGGTTGTCTAGTATTATTCCAAAATTGTGGAATCTGGCCATTTTTGGGGAGCACTGATTATATTGGCCACGGGAATAGCCAAGAGAATTATATTGAGAGACTGGAAAAATACTGTTATCCCAGACATCAAAGACTGGATTCAAGAAATGTGTATTTATCTATTTTTGCAATGGCTATTTTTTTCTACTAATTAAAAAATTGTATGTTTTCCCTTTAGCATAGTTTCATATTTTTCAAGAAAAGACAAATTCCTATGCACAATTTGATATATTGTTATTACATGATTGAGTGAATATGTGATATATTTAGGTGATTTGTATTAATTTAGTATATTAATTTGGGAGGGTTCTTTTTCTGTTTATTTGCTTAACCTTTTCTGTTTGTTTGTTTTGGTATTACTATTTTATAACTAATTTGTTAGATATTACCCTTTTTGTTATTTTATATTGTTTTTCTATGTATATTTTTTAGAAAATTGCAATACATTTTTGTAAAAAAACAATACGGCAAAGAGGATAATTTTATGCAATTGGAAAGAAACTTACTTTCCTGATTTTAAGGAATGGATCCAGGATATGCGTTTAATTAATTTTGAAAAGTCTGCATTCTAAAAATCAGATGATGGCACACTATAGTGCTATATGGTCCAGATTTAATAAGCTTAATAACTGAAAATATTTATTATCTATAGTTATTTATTTATAATTATTATATGGATGTTTTCCTATTAGTTTTCATTTTGTCAAATTTAATTTATTTTAATCATTAATCACTATAATATTGGCTTTTCTTAACTGTATGAACACTTTTATCCTTTTTGTTGTTGGTGATATAGACTTTGGGGGGGGGGATATTTCACTATTTTTAAAAAAAGTAAAGCTGCAGTCTAAATACTAACAATCTAAAGGGTAAAGGTGAATTAGCAAAATTGTCCTAAGTTGCAAACAGAGTTTTCATTCTACTTCACTTACAATGAATTTTAGATCAATTTAGAAGAACTATGCAAAATGATTAAATTTCCACTTATCCCAATTTTTCTAGTTTGGATACTAAGAATTTATCCATAAATAATCCATATGTCCACCTTCCTCAGCCTTTACCATTTATTGAATAAAACACAAGTCTTCTTGGCCACCATAATGAAGATACAAAAAGAAGTGCAGAAGAAATAATCAACTCACAGTAATTACAATTGTCTCAGCATTTTGAACAACTTGCAGGCATAGGTGATCTGTATTGGCAATAATAATGAAACACTATTATGATAGTTGATGCTCTCTATATTACAAATATTGCCAGTATTCTCTGAACCTGTCTTAAAGCAGTAGGAGTTATTTGCATGGCAGTAATGGCTCACCCAAAAGGATCTGCAGAGCATTAGTATGCAGCTCCAGATTCTCAGATTGTTGCTCCATTATATCCATTTTTTCCGTGTCTTGATTATAGTAGCTGTAGACACAGGAATATGCCAGGACCTGAAACACATCACACATCATAATGCATATAAATAACAGATTCCAGTTAAAACCTCTCTAGTGGTGGAATGCCAGGAGCAGAGAGAGAAGGTAATGACCCCTCATTCCCACTACACTGCTCCTCTGCAGCAGATTTGGAAGGTGGGTAGCATGGCAGAGCAGAAGAGAGTAACAGAATCATGTAGCTGGAAGAAGCTAATTTGACCATAGTCCCACCTTCCTACTTAGAGCAGGGGAGAAAAAGAATATTTCATAGCTCAAGTTTAAAGCATAGGTGCTTGGGGGTGGGGAGAGATAATGCTAGGTTAAATTTCCATGTTTTTGTATTATTTCTAGTATAATCATAGTTATGGAACATCCATAGAATAACAAAGGCTTTCTAGCAAGAATTCAAAGAAAAGCTAATTTAAGAATGAAAGAAAAACTCTTCTGGAGAGTTTTTGTTGAAAGTCAGTACAGATTCTTCTCAACTATCATCTGAAGAAATGCATTTTCTGTATCATAAGGACAGTGTAGTATATGATCTCACTATCCATCAGTGCGGAAATTCTCTCACTAACCACCTAGATTTCTTTGAGGGTGTCAATTAACATGTAGAAAAGAGGGTTCTGATAGATTTTCAAAAAATTTTCATGCAGACCCTTACCAAAGGCTCCTGAGCACCCTTAACATCTACACCATAAGAGGACAGATGTTGTAATGGTAACTGAACAGAAAATAGAGTAGGAATAAATGAACAATCTTCACATTGGAAAGATCTTCAAAATGAGATCCCCAGCTAGTGTTGGGACTGCTACATTTTAATTTTCTAATCATCAATAGGTCTTAGAAGTAAGGAATGAGAAGGCCAAATCTGATGTTTCACCAAACTGGTCCAAGTAATAAAATAAAAAATGGATTCAAAAAGTTCCAAAAAAATATCTCCAACCTAGATAATTGGCCTTAAAATGATACATGCAATTCAGTGTAAGCAAGAACACAGTAATACACCTTGGCATAAAAAATCTGAATGTCATACAGACATTAATGAGAACTGAGCAGGCAGTGACTGATTAGGAAAGGGATCTTGGAATTTTTGTGGATAGCTCAATGAAAATTTCAATCCAGGCAAATTCCAAGGCTGGATTTATTAGGAAGAGAACTGAAAACACAGCAACTAATCATAAGTCTATGGACAGAGCACACTTGGAGCACTGGGTCTCATGTAGAAGATGTGGTGCCATAGCATTTCATTTTAAAACTTCACTGAGATGAACAGGAAGGAAGGAAGGAAGGAAGGAAGGAAGGAAGGAAGGAAGGAAGGAAGGAAGGAAGGAAGGAAGGAAGGAAGGAAGGAAGGAAGGAAGGAAGGAAGGATGGATTTAGAAGTTTGCAGAGAAATGATCTTGAAAGAATTAAGAGAGAAAATCATATCTCAGATCAAAGCCAGGGCTGAATTGTTTCAGAATAAATCAGGACACAATCATGATTACTATACTTTGCATGTAAATTTGACAAAATATTATTTTGTCTTTGAATAGAATGAAAGTGTCTACATACCTTATTATTCTGCATTCTAATGAATTAAAATGTCATGTTGCAATAACATTTTAGCCTCTTAATTTTACACTATTCCCCCATTCCAATGTTTTTTAAAAATCCTTTTACTTCCACTCTTTCATTCACCTGCTGACCATCAAATACAGTTCTAAGCACATGTTCTGGATATCCTCTTTTATACTTTCTACTCCCTTTGTGGTGCCATAAAAAGCATAAAATAAAAAAGCAGAATTGAAAAGAAGAGGACAATGCCAGAGAAAAAAGTAGCATACACTGAGAGATGGGACTTACTTTTCGTGCCTGTTCCAGCACTTTGCAGGCATCAACAACAAATGTCAATGTCCGAATCTGTGGCATATCACTGACAGTAGAAACTCTATTTCGTAAGTTCATAGCAAATTCCTGAAATAGAAGAGAACTACATCAGTTTTCCTGATATCTACCCTTACTTACTACATTACTCCAGAAAAGTATCTATGGTCCTTTTATTTAAAACTTCTAGAGTAATATTCAATAAAACAAAGGAGGGGAGGGTTACTTGCAGAGTATTTACAACAAAATGAAAAATGGCAAGAGCCCTACTTTCCTGCTAAAATGCAAAAACTATGTGGAAAGGCATTTTCTCTTCTAGTAATAAGGTTTAATTTCAGTTTATCGGTTTGAAGCAAAGCAATCGATCTTTCTAAATTGCCTTTTCACTGGATAAGGTGATGACATATTACTGCTCTCAGTGACTAGAATTGTTTATAGCTAAACATTCTAAGATGACCAATGCATAGAAGTATGTTGTTAAGATGCAGGTTCAACTAAAGAATAGTGATCCTCACCCTTGCTTGATGATGAAAAATGCACCTTTCATTATAGTCTTGGAAACGCTTTTCCTGTCGCGCTGCTTTGCTTACCTGAAGGAGAGAAACGGAATGCAGTTACCCAAAGTAACAGCAAGCATTATTTATTTTAAAATTTCTTAGACTGCACTTCATACAAAGTGGATGCTATACGTACACTGGAAAAAAAACCCCCAAAATTACAGATGTACTGTAATTATACTTTTAAAACACAACAGTTAGTAATTATCCAAACAGCATAAAAGCCCAGTAAGCAAGCCAGCCAGCCAATAAAGAAGTAACTATATAACTATAAAAAAACCAGAAGCAATGCTATCTACCAAATGCCTGGATAAATAAAAAATACCTTGACTTGCTTACGCTAAAGAGATCATACTACTTATACTTCCTTAGAAAAGAATGTTCCTCTATCAGAAAAGTTTCTTGTCTTTTGCATATACACTCACCATGGCAGAGCAATTGTAATAGTCCTTATGGGTTGGTTTCCAAGGTTTCAGGCAGCGCCAACAAAATCCATGATTGCATTTGGCACAAGTCATACTGCATATAACAGGAATGAGAGCAATTAGTTCAAGATGTGGCCAGCAACTTCATTCTTAAGATCATTAATGTGAAATAGTGAACAGCAAAAGTAAGTCTAGGGTTGTTTTGGGTAAGTACATGCTAATGAGTGAAAATTATAACCAAATCACCAGTATTTAGACAGTAGCTAAGAATAACTTATAGTTCATACTAAAAGCAAAACAACTCCAAGTGGGGAGAGCTAACCTACTTTCAGTATTTCAGGAAAACATAGTTCCATGTCAACAATTCTGATGAAATCCACAATTATCAATCTAATTATTATTATTATTTTACATTAATCCTTCCTGTTGACAATTACCCAGTCTCCATGGGTTAAAAGCCTGCTGGGACTACTGCACTTTATCTCTAATTACACACTCACTGAATTCCAATCTATACTGGCCCACTACCTAAACCTGTATTTCTGTTCCAAAAATTTACTACAAAGACCGGACAACTGATAAATTGATAAACACTTTTCAAGCAATGTTTACAGCATGCTGCCAAATGTATTTCAGTATAAATTGTTCACTTTTATTTCTGACTACCAAACTTCAAATATTTCTGCTAGCATTTGAAAATGCTACTTTTGAATTTTCAAAACAATAAATACATTCTGAATAGCATTCAGAAAGCAAAAGAAATATGGGACAAAAAGGTTGCTGACTAGGAATAAGGATACGATACACAAAGGTTATATGGACAGTGTAAACACAATAGTGCTGGATTATTTGAGGGACCACCTATCCCCATCACATCTACCCATCCCATCAGGTCCAGCAGGAAGGGCAGGGCATGCCCTGGGTCCCATCCACAAAGGAATGTCATCTGATGGGACCCAGGAGGAGAGCCTTTTCTGCCACAGCAGTTGCCCTTTGGAACATCCTTCCCCCTGAGGTCAGATTGGCCCTGACCCTATTGGCCTTCCAGAGGGCCCTGGAGACACAGCTTTGCCATCGCGCCTGGGGATCTGGTAACATGGGTATGGGGCTTGCAAAGTGGCTATATTGCTAGGAAATTGGGCATGCTCTCCTGCAGATCATGGGGCTGGGGTGAAAGTTTCTAATGTTTTTTTATTGTTTTTAACATTTTTTAATGATTTTTGCTGTTATGTTTTTTGTTATTTTGTTGTATTGTTCTGTGTTTTTAACTTTGCACACCGCTCAGAGTCAAGTATGTGAGATGAGCGGCCATATAAATTGACCAAATAAATAAATAAATAAAACATGGAAAGCCATACAGAGTGGCACCACAGTATTAAAAAGGTAAAGGGAAGAAACACTGCTCTAACGATAAACATAAAAGCAAATGCTAGAGAATGCTTTTTCTTTCAAAACATGATAAATAGTAAGATTTGGGTGATGCTCTTTCTGTGGAATCACATCCAATCACACCAAATAAAATGATATACAGACATTCCTTAAGCTCTATTTGGATGGTATTCCCTATGTGACTAAGATTTCATGAAGAGCGACTATGGTCGCAAATGTTGATCCCACATTGCCCATGCACTGAAAATCAATGTGTAAGCCTGGTGAGTACCTATATGCTCTCTCCATCAAATCTAGCTTTCCACTTTTAACTTTTCAAAGGAATGTTAGCAATAACAACAAATAACATCCATACATCAACACATAATTAAAATGGGTAGAAGAATGCTGAATTGTACTTCCTTAACTGACAAAGGAGATAGGATTGATACTATCCAAATTACTTAAGGAAAATGCCAAAAAACAGCAGAGTGGTTTAGGTATGGCATTCCCAACATATTTAAAGTGCACCAGGATGAGGAAAGCCCCTTAAATATGTTGTTACTTTGTCCTGCAGCCTCTTGCCTCAAGAGTGAGGAAGACACAAATCAACTGTGTCTTTGAGAGGGAAGGCAGAATAGATTAGATCAGCACTCTTCCATGACTACAAATAATCCAATCTGTCAAACAAGCCACGAACTACTGAAATGTGCTTGTATATATATATATTTATATACATTTTGTACCAAAATGTACTCAAAAACATACTTACTGCAGACAGCCTTCATTTTTCTCTATCTGAGCTTGGCAGCTTGGGCAGCGTTTGGATATGAGTTTGGCCAGGTGCTTGCTCTGGGCTTCCACAGTCATTCCTTCATAGAAACCACCATCATCCATCCACTGAGACATGTGACTGCAGCTGGCAGGATAGTGAGCCTGTGAGGAATCCAGAGACTAAGCTAGGTAAATAGTCCTAAAAACAGAGAGCACCCAGCCTCCAAGCTTCATGTTAACCTTACTTCAGGAAAATTGCAGCTGAAGCAGGAGATCCAAGAGCACTTTGAACACGCTTCTCCACAGCCAAGGCCTTCCTTGCAGAGAATCTGATCACAGCCCTGAGGGTTGGTGCACCAAGTCAGGTTTGAACAGCATTCAACATAACCTCTTAGAAGGGCCTTCTCATACTGCATAGAAAAATGTATGAATGTTAGTTTTGGAGTTCTCATTAAAAACATCTGGGACACATTTGTGTTATAGGTGTGTTATAAACCTCTTAACAAAAGAAGCAGGTTTTCAACAGGTTCATTATTTTTTTTTAAAGATGATTCTATTTAGGATAGCACTCTAATCCTAAAAGAAAGTAGTAGAATATTTATTAATGTGTGCAAAAATAAACCACCTTATTAACTAAGAGTTTATTGAGAGGAGGCTTATCCCTTCCAAATACAGTGATACCTCGGGATATGAACGCCTCTGCTTGCGAATTTTTCGGGTTACGACCAGCTCTGGCCCCAAAATTTTACCTCGGTTTGCGAACTCCGCCTCGGGGTACGAGCCATTTTCCGCCCGTGCCACGTGGTCCGCGGCCATTTTCTGCCCGTGCCACGTGGTCCGCGGCCATTTTCCGCCCGTGCCACGTGGTCCGCGGCTGTTTTTCCGGCCCTGCCGCGTGGTCCGCGGCCGTTTTCGCGCCGCGCCGGGCTGTTTTCGCGCCGCGCCGCGCCGGGCCGTTTTCGCGCCGCGCCGGGCCGTTTTCACGCCGCGCCGCGCTGCACCCGGCCATTTTCGCGCCGCACCACGCCGCGCCCGGCCGCTTTCCGTGTGGTCCGTGGACGCCAGAACGGATTAACGGTAATTACATTGAACCTTATGGGAAATTGCCTCGGGTTGCGACCAAATTCGGGCGGAGGGCGGAACGGATTAACCGGATTTACATTGAACCCTATGGGGAAATTTGCCTCGGGGTGCGACCAAATTAAGAGGGCGGAACGGATTAACCGGATTTACATTGAACCCTATGGGGAAATTTCCTTCGGGTTACGACCAACTCGGGATACGCCCAGAGTCACGGAACGGATTAAGTTCGTATCCCGAGGTACCACTGTATATATATAATATAATAGTTTTTCTCAATTAAGCATTATGTTAAGTGTCATCATTTTCTGAAGAGGATAGGCGGATAAAATGATGTTATAAATGAAACAATCAGCAAAATCAATTAGAAGGTTTAATTAAGAGAGCAATAAAAATGTATTATTTTTGCTTTTGAATATTTTGGTGAATGAACATTAGTAATATTTTAATACTAGCTGAACTATACTGTATGTACTGTTATCCCCCACGCATGTGGGTTTTAAATGCTAAATATTTATTATCTTATTTATATTTTGTTCACTTCTTTGGATGGACTTGATCCAAAACTATTTCAGTTAAGATATTGTATGGTACCTAAAAGGCAGCAAAATTGAAACCAGTCATGCTTCCCACATAAAGGAGAATTCTGTAACTAGGGTATACTACCGGAAAAGCGCTCACCCCTTTGGGAAATTTAAAATCATAACACTTCAGATGTAATAAACACATTAATTTTAAATCAACTTTAAAGATATGGACAGATTAACATTGAAATGATGCAAACACAAGAATTAATGTAGTGCATAAAACTCTTGACTTAACAGATTGAGGGGGGAAGTGGTTTCTCTTAAAGTAGAATGTCTATTAAATCTAAATGAGATTTACACATTTTATTTATGTATAAAATGGCAGAAGGGATCTTGTTTGTGTACATGTACAGAGAGATTTGAACTCAACATTAAAAAAACTAAGATCATGGCATCTGGACCCATCAGTTCCTGGCAAATAGAAGGGGTAGAAATGGAAGCAGTAACAGACTTCATTTATTTGGGCTCCAAGATCACCGCAGACGGAGACTGCAGCCATGAAATTAAAAGACGCTTGCTCCTTGGGAGGAAAGCTATGGCAAACCTAGATAGCATATTAAAAAGCAGAGACACCACCTTGCCAACAAAGATCCGCATAGTCAAAGCTATGGTTTTTCCAGTAGTAATGTACAGTGGGGCAAAAAAGTATTTAGTCAGCCACCAATTGTGCAAGTTCTCCCACTTAAAAAGATGAGAGAGGCCTGTAATTTTCATCATAGGTATACCTCAACTATGAGAGACAAAATGGGGGAAAAAATCCAGAAAATCACATTGTCTGATTTTTAAAGAATTTATTTGCAAATCATGGTGGAAAATAAGTATTTGGTCAATATCAAAAGTTCATCTCAATACTTTGTTATATGTCCTTTGTTGGCAATGACAGAGGTCAAACATTTTCTGTAAGTCTTCACAAGGTTTTCACACACTGTTGCTGGTATTTTGGCCCATTCCTCCATGCAGATCTCCTCTAGAGCAGTGATGTTTTGGGGCTGTCGCTGGGCAACACGGACTTTCAACTCCCTCCAAAGGTTTTCCATGGGGTTGAGATCTGGAGACTGGCTAGGCCACTCCAGGACCTTGAAATACGAAGCCACTCCTTCATTGCCCGGGTGGTGTGTTTGGGATCATTGTCATGCTGAAAGACCCAGCCACATTTCATCTTCAATGCCCTTGCTGATGGAAGGAGGTGTTCACTCCAAATCTCACGATACGTGGCCCC
The DNA here is from genome assembly GCF_059951505.1 of Python bivittatus. Classification (NCBI taxonomy): domain Eukaryota; kingdom Metazoa; phylum Chordata; class Lepidosauria; order Squamata; family Pythonidae; genus Python; species Python bivittatus. The sequence goes on from NW_028277030.1 coordinate 120,272,006, forward strand.
ATTCATTCTTTCCTTTACACAGATCAGTCGTCCTGGTCCCTTTGCAGAAAAACAGCCCCAAAGCATGATGTTTCCACCCCCATGCTTCACAGTAGGTATGGTGTTCTTTGGATGCAACTCAGCATTCTCTCTCCTCCAAACACGAGTTGAGTTTAGACCAAAAGGTTCTACTTTGGTTTCATCTGACCATATGACATTCTCCCAATCCTCTTCTGGATCATCCAAAGGCTCTCTAGCAAACTTCAGACGGGCCCGGACATGTACTGGCTTAAGCAGGGGGACACGTCTGACACTGCAGGATTTGAGTCCCTGGCAGCATAGTGTGTTACTGATGGTAGCCTTTGTTACTTTGGTCCCAGCTCTCTGCAGGTCATTCACTAGGTCCCCCCGTGTGGTTCTGGGATTTTTGCTCACCATTCTTGTGATCATTTTGACCCCACGGGGTGAGATCTTGCGTGGAGCCCCAGATCGAGGGAGATTATCAGTGGTCTTGTATGTCTTCCGTTTTCTAATTATTGCTCCCACAGTTGATTTCTTCACACCAAGCTGCTTGCCTATTGCAGATTCAGTCTTCCCAGCCTGGTGCAGGTCTACAATTTTGTTTCTGGTGTCCTTCAACAGCTCTTTGCTCTTGGCCATAGTGGAGCTTGGAGTGTGACTGTTTGAGGTTGTGGACAGGTATCTTTTATACTGATAACAAGGTCAAACAGGTGCCATTACTACAGGTAACGAGTGGAGGACAGAGGAGCCTCTTAAAGAAGTAGTTACAGGTCTGTGAGAGCCAGACATCTTGCTTGTTTGTAGGTGACCAAATACTTATTTTCCACCATGATTTGCAAATAAATTCTTTAAAAATCAGACAATGTGATTTTCTGGATTTTTTTTCTCATTTTGTCTCTCATAGTTGAGGTATACCTATGATGAAAATTACAGGCCTCTCTCACCTTTTTAAGTGGAAGAACCTGCACAATTGGTGGCTGACTAAATACTTTTTTGCCCCACTGTATGGCTGTGAGAGCTGGACCATAAAGAAGGCTGAGCGCCGAAGAATTGATGCCTTTGAACTGTGGTGCTGGAGAAAACTCTTAAGAGTCCCCTGGACTGCTAGGAGGTCAAACCAGTCAATCTTAAAGGAAATCAACCCTGATTGCTCATTGGAAGGATTGATAATGAAGCTCAAGCTCAGATACTTTGGTCACCTAATGCGAAGAGAGGACTCTTTGGAAAAGATCCTGATGCTGGGAAAGATTGAAGAGGACGGCAGAGGATGAGATGGTTAGATAGCATCACTGAAGCAATGAGCATGAAACTGAGCAAACTCAGGGAGGCAGTGAAGGACAGGAAGGCCTGGCGCAATATGGTTCATGGGGTCACGAAGAGTCGGACACGACTTAACGACTGAACAACAACACAGACAGATTATGTCCACTGCAGGCCAGGTCCACTGTACTGAGGCACATTAAATTGAGGGTTTACTATAATATACAAAGCAAAGGAAATATTACAAGTTATTAAGTACATATATCACAAAACTTAAATTTGGGTTGCTCACAGCAATAGTAAAACCAAAGACAAGAAAACCAGGGACCTGACCCACAATCCTCAATCCATCAAACCATACAATCCTCAGGCTCCAACCTCACCCCTATCCCAGCACTTAGGGGAAAAGCCAACCCTTTATGGCTTTCCAGAGGGCTAAAAGGGTAGGACCCTGCCAGATCCCAGGGGAAAAGATATTCCACAGGGCAGGGGCTGTTACAGAAAAACATGCTTCCTAGGACCCATTAGATTGCAACCTTTAAGAGATGGGACCCAGAACAAACTCACCCTGTCTAGCCTGGTGAAGCATGGAGATAACCTCAGGGAGTGGTGGTCCTACAAATAACCTGGCCCTGTGCCATGTATGGCTTTAGGTAGTAACCACAGCCTTGAATTGCACCAGGAATGAATCTGGGACCCTGTACAACTTGTACAGCAACTATGTAACATGGGTGAACTGAGAGGTGTCCAACACTGTGTGAGCCGCCATGTTGTAACTTCCAGGTGATCTTCAAGGGCAGTCCCATATAGACCACATTGCAATAGTCCAACCAGGAACTATACAATCTAAGATATTATATAGTTTATTATTTAGCATCTATACTATTCCTTTGAAAATATGGCAAAGGAATAGTATAGACGTTTTGCAAATCATTCAAAGTGGTGCCTCACTCAGTGGCAAATCATCCCTTAGAATCAAAGCTTCAAAGCAGCTACAACTACTCAAAATTTCAGCACAGCGGATTCACAGCCCTCCTTGGGTCTTCTAGGCATTGTCTTGTTACCTTGTGGAATTACTGGTCATGTGTAATTAAACATACAGGTGGAATAACTAGTTGTATTGTCCCACTAATTAACTGCAATAGTAATTACAATTTCTAGAGTTGTTTGAAACCAGCTAAAACAAAATATTATTTGGTAATATGCTTCTAACTACAAAATCTTAATCAGAAATTATGTAAGATTCCCTTGATAGAATAGTATCTTGATCTGAAATATAGAGAAATCAATAACATTAATGACATGCTCCAATCAGAATAATTTTTAAAGTGATAATTCTATGACTAGATTAGACTAGGTTCTGTGATGGAATGGAATTATGAAGGCCAAGCTCAGGGAGATAAACATTTTCTTAGCTCGCCAGAACCGCATGGGAGGAACAAGAGGATGAGACTGGCACCTCCCAGAGGAATTCACACTGTTGTGGCTGGAGGACTTTGGGAACTGGGGTTTTAGTCTGGGAAGATTCTTGCTAGAGATTGTAGCTAATAAACATAGCTGGACTGAATTGGCATTGTCTCTTGGAGTTCCTTGCGCTAGGCCTGACATCAATCTTCCCTGACTCCACTTCCATAGGCATTTCCCTGGCAAATCGAAGCCTCGAGTGTTGCCCGGAGTGCTAGCAGTTAATCAGCAAGAAGAAGAACGGGGCAGCGTGCTGGAGGAAGGTTTGGTGGGGGATTTAGGGGAGGAGCAGACTCAAGCTAGCAGTCCACAGCCTTCTACTTCAGGTTTGCAGATGGTAGGAGGGAGGGGGGCTGATTCTGCTAATGTTGTAGCTGTTTTTCAGGACCAGTCGGATGAGTGTATGGAGGAGGCAAGAGGTACCGAGAGACCATCATCACCTGACATGTCGCCCCTCCCGCCTTTGCCAAGTTCTGATGAGAACTCCGACGGGGAGGATGGAGTTGGAGGGAGGGGTGATGTGATGGAATGGAATTATGAAGGCCAAGCTCAGGGAGACAAACATTTTCTTAGCTTGCCAAAACCGCATGGGAGGAACAAGAGGATGAGACTGGCACCTCCCTGAGGAATTCACACTGTTGTGGCTGGAGGACTTTGGGAACTGGGGTTTTAGTCTGGGAAGATTCTTGCTAGAGATTGTAGCTAATAAACATAGCTGGACTGAATTGACATTGTCTCTTGGAGTTCCTTGGGCTAAGCCTGACAGGTTCAATCTAGGAGACTGGACTCAGTTCATACAATATGTTTGGTGAGTTCATATGTTTATGACCAAAAACAATATTGTCTACTTCTATTAGTACATTTTCAGCAAATCTAAAATGACCCTCCAGTTTTAAAGGTAAATTATTGGGGGGGAGTATTCATCTTCCTTTTAAGTGAATACAGTATAAAATAGTTTTTACAGCTTCACAAACAGTAGTATGAGAACAAAGTCCCACTAAAAACATAGTCCCCTCTATAATTCAATTTTCTTTCTCCAGAACTAATTAATTCCTCTCTCATTCCCATTTTTTGCCTTCCTGAACTATTTAGTTTATAGTTACCAATAAAACAAATGTGTTTTCCATGGATATCCAAAGCCTGATAGCTTCTTATTTATTTCTGTACCTCAACAATTTCAGAGATCAGTTATCAATTCCAAAATTTTGACAAACCATCATTAGTTCTATTCCTTCCCAAATTACTAGATTAAGCTCTTGGAAAAAGAGCACTGGTGCCACACTTCTTAAATCTGTCTGAAGTTTCAAAAAAAAAAAAAGATTCAAATTCTAAAGGACAACTAATGCTAATATAACAATGATGATCAAGCAACTATTTGGCATTTTCCTCAGAAGTTGTTTACCTTGTCTACCATTATCCCCATCATAGACACTGTTTAATTTGGAAAAGTTTTATTTGTTAACTTATAACTATAGTAATATGTTAAATCTCTTAATAACATGAGATTGTAAGCATTTTCCCTGTCCTCAAATAGCATGTTTCTAGCACTTAAAGGATTGAGAACACAGAGGATTTTGCAGCCCTACCAGTACCATAAGAGCATGCACATGCTTGGCAGGTTTCTTGTAACACTTTTCCTCAGTAGAACAATGCAAAATAAGCAAATTATTCATTTACCAAATGTATACAGCAGTGTTGTCCAAACGTGGCCACTTTAAGATGAGTGGACTTCAACTCCCAGAATCCCCCAGCCAGCCATGCTGGCTGGGGAATTCTGGGAGTTGAAGTCCACTCATCTTAAAGTGGCCACGTTTGGACAACACTGGTATACAGAATGAAATACTTATTCTTTGCACAAAAAAATGTATACAGAAGAACTGTTTTTCACACACACACATGAGCACACATCTTCCTCCAGTAATACATTTTTAGGGATTATATTTAGATTTCTTTTTTATTTTAGTTTTACTATAACATACAAAAGAGAAAGAAAGAAAAGTACAACAGTATATATACGGATAAAAAACAAAACATTTTTATTTTCTACTTTGTTTCGTATGTCTGACTCTCCAGAAAAATTTGACCGAGCACTCTTTAAATTACTTCAATACTCATCGCACAAGGAGAGGAGACATCTGCAGAGCAAACTGCTCCAGTTATTTTAGGAAAATGGAGATTAAAAAAAAATATATAGTCATATACAGCAAGAGAGCCTCTATTAATGTGAGATTTAGCATACTTAGATTAATGGATTAACAGCTTAACCTTCTGTGACAACCCTCAGGCTTCAAGATAAAACAGGTATCTGCTCATAAGAACAAAATTCCTTTCTGGAGGTGACTAGTCAGTTTTTCAATCTGCTAAGCCTGCATTTTACAACTACCCCGCTTACCTTGGCAATGACCTCTTTGGAGGAAATTATAGAGCGGATAAAGTCAGTAGTGGGCTGCACAGGGCAATCAGAAATGGGACATGTGCAATTCAGAATCAGGTTTTGTTCAATCCGAGTAGTCAAGTATTCATTCCAGCAGGACTAGTTAAGAAAAACATAAAAATAAAAATGAAGGATGAGAAAGAAATATGGAATATTTCAACTGCAGTTTATCATGGATGAAATAATTTGCAAGAGACAATGCTATTAATAATTTGGGGACAGGGATGGAAACCTATTCCAAAATTGACAATTCTTTCATGGATATAAACACCAAGTCCAGAGCAATCTAGGGATGAATGAAATACAAGATATGTTTTTTAAAAAAATCAAGGAAACATATCTTCATCTTCTCTAACACACTACTAATGTGACATAGTAAAGGCAAATTTGTTTTTTTTTCCCTGCCCAAATACCTGTTATCAGAGTAGTAAAGGAAACTCTTACCTTACAACAGTAGTGCATGCAACAGAGAACGGGCAGACTGTCTGCTTCACTCAGCGGATTCACACACACTGGACAGTGGGTGACAGGGCTTGAAGGCGGCTGAGGATTTCGCACTTGCAGCCCTGAGGAAAATAGCAGCACGTCTTGGTCTTCTGTGTAGCGCTGAATCAGAACATCCACATTCCACTTACAGTGTATGAGCAGATGTTGAGCTATATCTGCAGTCATGCTTAGAGTATCTGACACCTTCTCCACTGTTTGGGTCATCAGCAGCTCAACTTCTTCTTGATTCATTGTGCGTCCCATAGGCAAGAGCACTGTCTCCATCAGAACCTGTTCTGTGCCAAGGCCAAAGGTATCCAATCTGACAAGAAAAAGCCTTATCAACAACAACAACAAAGGATTGCTTTCACTCTACTACTGTATATGCACAGCACATTAAAATAAAACATTACCTGTTGGTTCTATCAGAAGACGACTTTTGTTTTTGGCAATTAATGTTTTGAAAAATGAGCTGAGCTTGGCCCCGGTGAGGTGTGGTGGGCTCTGCCGAGATGTACTCCAGGATATGTGGGCTGTCCTCCTGGCGTTGGATGTAACCCTGGCTCAGCAGATGCAGGATGCAAGAGAGGACATCTGTGCTACTACAGCAAAAGTTCAAAAACTTCTGGGTACAGCCAGACTCCCGTTTCTGGCAGGCATCAATCACCTGAACAAGGTAGAAAGAATGAATGGAACTGGTCTTCCTTTTGGCTGCCAGCTGAGTTCAGCAAGGGGCTTAGGTCCCTGCATTCCATACCTTGAATACCAGGTTGTCAATATGCATCTCTTTCTCCTCCTTCAAGATCTGGACAAGGAGACAGCAAATGGTATTCCTCTTCTTCTCCAGAGCACAGCTCTCATTTTCTTCCACATTCAAATACATCTGTTTGGGCAAGAGCCACAGGCGCTGACTGGACACCTGGCCTAGTGTCCCCTCATTCAGCCTCAAAATACCTAGCAGTCAAAGAAGACAGGGACTGAGAGGAGCTGAGATATTTTTGCCTTCCTAAATGTAGCTGTATTCTGTGACATCCGACTAGGAAAGTTCTTTTTAGCTTCATCACTGAAGTTGGCAAACCAACTGATCCATGAAATCAGCTAAAAGCTTATTTAATGTTTCTTTTGTGAAGAGGCTAGAGGTTAAGACTGAAAGATCCAGGTCTGAGTCCACTCTCAGCTGTACAAGCTCACTGGGTAACTTTGGACCAGTTATTATCTTTCAGTCACATGAGCAAAAACTGAAAGAAAAAGTGCAACTGAGCTCCCAGAAGAAAGGTGAGATATAAATCTAATGTCCAGACAAATAAAAGTCACAATTCCATCCAATTTATCAGACCAACTTTACATATTGGCAATATTCCCTCTCATTTTACAGGAATGTCCTCCCTACTTACTCTGCCTCTGGGTGAGGATCCCACTCTCCTTTGTCAGAGGTTTCAGTGCATGACTTAGGAGGACAGGGGAGAGACCTGTGACTTCTAATAATGTCTCCACAGAAACTTCCTATAACCAGTGAAAGAAAAAATGAAGTTGAACATATAAAGAAAGGGTCACAGAGAAGAAAGCTATGACATCTAGTCTTCAGACCCTACTGTGAGAAATACTGCAAATTCAAGAACTGTTCCATTCTGAGATCCTAACCCATTTACAGGGATGTGTGCTACTGACAAGGGGAACAGCTCCTGACAGATTCCCAGTATAGTGTAGATAGAATCAATCCAGCCTCACCAACATTTCAGCAAAGTAACATTTCTAGTTTCAAACTTCAGGTCATACTGAAGTTATAACACTGTAGAAAATTTCAGGATACTATTTTTTTCTTCAGAAGAGGCACTGTCTCATTGAAAGGGATTCTGTACAAATGTCTGCAACTTAAATACCAGACAATAGAGCCCCCAAGCCACCTCCAGCCTAAATCAGGCAAACCATCTGGTTGAACACAAGCTGATAAACAAAAGCCACTGGCCACACTACCCTAGTCAGGGAGAGAACATCCATATCTTATGAAAAGGGAGAATCATATGTACATATCTGCATAATACAGAAATTGCCTCCAAACAGAGCAGGTCCAGAGGCAATTTCCTATCATTGATGCCCCAGTAGAAAACAAATCCTTGGGATATGCAAGGATTCATTTCCATTCTTCGATATAATGCTTTCTCTTCCATAAGCCAGAAACAGGGGGAGGGAATGGAGAGTGTGAATAGCTTTATCTACAACTATTCAATTCCTGGCATAATCAGTGTCAATAAAAGGAAAGCAGATGGACAAATACTAAGAATCAGTTTCCTATGATGTCAAGGAAATGAGAATCAAGGCAGTCAGGACCTCAGCATGGTTGAAGCACAGAAGAATGTACATTTGCAGGGTGGACACCTGCAGGATGCAGCCCTGGTACTCCAGCTCAGCATGGCCCAGCCATGTCCACTGTAAACGCTGTGGCTTTGTATGCTCCAGCCCAAAGTGGCTCCGACCTAAAAGAGATGAAGAGGTCAGTCAGAGAGGAATACACTGAAAGTTCAAAACATTTCTATAAGCCCTCAGTTCCAGGCAGGGCAATTACTGAGAGACTGCAAACTTTCCCTTTTAAGCAGCAACAATGATTACATAAGCTAATAAAGCAACATCATTTGGTAGGACCTAGGACGCATACCTTCACTATCACTAGTCCCGCCTTCTGCAGCAGCATTCTCCTTGAGAGTCATATGGCCCCCATCGTGACCCTCTTCTAAAAATCCCTTAAAAGCTATTTTTTCATCCCAGGCCTTGAGACCACATGATGGTGGGATCCTCAAGAGTACTCTTGCTATGGAGAAATGCCAAGCCTTCTGTGCTGCTTCATCTTTTGATAATTGTTGCTTTTTATCAGCTTCTAATATTTAACACAGCCCATTCTAAATTGGGCAGCCTTACTAATATATTAAATTAATTAAATCATTTTCAGGGTCACTGACATCCTGTGTACATGTCAGTATATTGCATATGCCTACTGCTAAAGGGATGTAGGCAACAGTATGTTGGCTTACAACAGAGGTTCTAGATAATGATGATTAGATTTACACCCTGCCTTTATTCTGTACAACTAAAGGTGGTTGTATTTGCATAATGCTTTCACCTCCTATTTATCCTGCAATTACAACTCTGTGAGGTAGGATGGGCTGAGAGAAACTAACATAAATAGTTGCCTCATTTACACATAAATGATGAAAAACTATAGCAAGTAGATGAATGTGTGTACCTTGGTAGAATGTTTTCTAAATATGGGAAATAGGAATAAGAGAAATTTTAAGACATACAAAATATTGGTAGAAAGATAACAGTCTCTTGTGAGGAATGAATGTCAAAAGAAATGAAAAAGGGCGGAATTGTTAAGAATGAACGGGTGCTGAATGAATGTGGACTGAATACAGACTGAATGACCAGGATGCAAGCTGTACAGTGAGGTGGTTTGGTCACAGAGAGAGAATGAATGAGGACTGAATTGCAAAACAGGTATATGAAGAAAGAGTATGTCAAGAAAAAGGGGCAACCTGAGAAAACTATTGCTGGATGACCCTGACAAGATTCTCAAAAAGAAGTGAGAATAAATAAAAAAAATTTAAAAACCATGTATGAAGCAGTGAAGGGATATATTGAAAGCAAGGATATTTTGAAGTATAAAAAGGTTGCTGAGTAGTGTGGTGTCTTTTATTTTTCTTCTTTCATGTGCAATTTCTTTTGCTATTAATTTTTCTTACTGCTTTCTGTGCTTTACATAATCCTGCTTACCTTGAAAGGGAATAGTATGATGAAAATGTATGCATGCAGAGTCATCAGACAAAGAATGGAATAAAGAGAAAGTCAGTACATCCTGCATGATCAAAATGGTTCATCTGCAGTAGAAATTAAATGGTCCTAATCTTGTACATCCTATAATTCAATCAGTTATTTCATAAAATCTTGGCTACTTATTTTTCAAGGGATCAAAGAGGTTAGCGTGAACTCAATCTTTTTGAACCAACTGGCCCATATGGAATGCTGAAAGCATGTTATCATCATAAAATGGTGGCAAAGAATTCAGCTGCCTAGTCACTTGTACAGTGAGATGGGTGACATATAAGTTTGATTTATAAATAAAATAATTAATTTGGCTGCAGCTATCCACCATTTCTTTTTCTAAGAATACCACTGGGATCTTTTTGGAGCTAGAAACATTATTATAAGCAAATATTATGCTTAAGAATGGTGCAGAGCTTTGCAACTCACTAGTTTCTTATTCATTTTTTTAAATCTGCAAGCATTTCTAATCTCAAACAATAAAATGAGGTAGGCACAAAGCTTGGCAAGTGCCAAGCACTATTCCAGTGAGCTTAGCCATGTTGGAAATTTAGGGTCTGGACAACTCTTTGCACTTTATAAAAACTGGAAATTGCAGTACTAGGCTAGATTTATGTTAACCAAATCTGATTTTTCCTTTTTAATTAGCTACTGTGTTCCTTAGTCCTATAATTGGTCAGTTCTTCCAGAGATAATAAATCTTTAAGATGGCCTCTCTAAAAATCTACTGAAAGACTTGCTATTTTTCAGAATTTCTTTAGCAGAAATCTGAAACTACTAGTTTCCAGGTTTGTGAACCCTTTCTGATTACAAAGTCTCTGAGTGAAGTGTTCTTGATTTGCTTCCCAAAAACTATGCCAGGAAGCAGTGGGACCTATAAGGAATACCCCTTCCTAACCAAATTTGGACTCAGGACACTCTTATACTCACTCTGGGTATAGAAGTCTGCAAACTTTCTCAGCTGCTGACTGAGGGAGGATGGAAAAAATCTGGCAGGGTCTTCAAGGTAGCAAAGGGGAGAGATGGTCCAACAGCGTGGAGACAAAGCCAATACCTTCACTTCTGCCTCTTCCTTCTGAGAAAATGGCTTCTCCTCCATCATCTGGGAGCAAAAGAAGATCCAGTATCAATTCTGTGGCTGACACCAGGACATTCTAGGCAACATCAACTGGACAAAAGAGATGTGAGGGGAAAAAAGCCTTTGCTTCAGAGGACTGCTTAGCTTTAGAATTATTTTTTTTCCCTGCTCACCTCACTTTCTTTCTCCTCCTCTTCACGAGTTCCATGCTGATCTAGTTCCAGCAGATGCTTGTCCAGCTGCTGCAACTGGAAAAGATGAAACTGTTGCTGCTGCTCCTCCAGCTCACTCAAGTTCTTCAGCATCTGCTGAGGGAAACGGTTGGGGAAGCAGATCCCAATGTGTTCCACTACAGCAGATTCCAGCCATGTCTTCCCTTGAGACAGAAGACGGTCTCCTAGGTAGTACCTGGAGAGGCAAGGAGTTCAAGGTGAAATTAAAGACAAGGGTCATCCATCAGCCCCACTCGTTCCCACAGTCCCTACGGTATTCCTGGAGATATAGGCTTCTTGGTTCATAAGAAGGAGCCAGGCCCCTTCAAACTACTCCTCAAAACAAAACTTAGGGCCACACTTCTGTTCTTGAGAACATCTTCATCCAGACTGAAGGACCAGCAAGATGCTTCACCACTACTGCCGAAGAGCTTTCTGTCTACTCTGTTAGTAAAAGTAGTATATTCATCCTCCTCTTCCTTCTTCCTCTCCACAAAAGCCTCACCGGTAGAACCGCTCAAAAGTGTTGGCCAACTCCAGGTCTGCTAGGAAGAGGATGGGCTCCAGGCTCCGCTGCAGACATTGTAGGGTCTCCACATTACCCGAATCTGCCCAGCTCTTTTGGATCCACCAGTCAATGTAACGAGCAAACTGCTCACTCACCTGGAAGTCAGGTTAATATGTTTGTTAGCATGATACTTGCCAATCATTTATTTAATATATTTTTATTCCTGTCACATTAAAAATTACCATTTAATAACTAATTTTGGAAGTCTCAGGTAGCCATATTCAAATTTTTTAGAGAACAGATCTGGACCTGGTGCCTCAGGTTGTACATCTCTGTTTTATGGAAATGCCTACTTGATTTCTGACTTACGTGCATGGCTGTCAGGAAGGAGAGCTGCAACAAGCCTCCAGAGAAACCATGGCATAAGGCCAGCATGAAGGAGATCTGCTGTCCAAAAAGCTCCTCCATGGCAGCACGGAGGCGCTGGTAGGTGCTGCAATATCGTTCCACAAAGTCAGGGGCCTGCCAGGAGGACTCCAAGAAACATTTCACCTGGACAACAGAACAGAAGGACAAGCAACATTTCAAGATCATAACCTTTTTATCTAGCTCAATGGGACCTCACCTGAGGAAGTTTTGTTAAGGAAGGTTTTAGTGTCAAGTCTTAATTGGATTCAAAGCAAATTTCATGCTTAATTACTATTTTGGAATATCCAAGATGTTCTACCTAAATAAACAGAAAATTATGTAAAATATTTATCTGAAAGCAACCTGGAGAGCCCAATCATGTGTTGGAAATTTCACAATAGAAATAAACTCTACCTAGCTTAGCTGGTAACCAAGTTGGAATAGATACACTCTTTTCATCTGAGAGCTTGATTCCACATCAGCCTCTCTTTGAAGCCTCAGAGTTCCTGATACAGTTCTCTAAGACTCTTTAACTTGTAACATAAACCATAAAGAAGCATGAATGATAAACTGGTTAATAGCTTATGACAGAATATATCAGCACAAAGACCTAATAGTTTGCATTAACATCATGATTCCCTTGTTTCATGCATGCAGTCACCCTCCTGTTGCTGGACACCACCTTTCAGCCATCCTTACCTGCTGCTGTACTACGTCTTTCCAGCATTGTGTGATGCCTGTCATACAGCTGGGTTTATTCACTGCTGGCTTGACAACTCCTGAGCTCAACTCCTTGTTCTTACCATTCTTCCCATCTGCAAAGTGCATGTTACACAACATCACAGAGCATTACAAATCCCTAATTTTTGGTATGACACAACAGTGATCCTTAAAGCATCTGATAAACTGACTCTCCAGAACAGGTGGAATTCTACTGCTATTTCCCCAAAAGTCTGCCCTATATAATCCCATTTATACAATTGCAGAACAAATGGAAACTCAGCTGCATCTTTAAAATTACCCCAAGGATCATTAGAAAAGTGAGTTTTTAGACACTACATAATTTCAGATTTTCTGGCTATATCCAGGATATTAGAAATGGGGCATTTTCCTTGATTGGGAAAAGCAAAAGTCTCTCCGAAGATACTAGTTTTCACCTATTCTTTGCATCCTATCAAATTTAAAATAGAAAGAAAGGAAGACAAAACAGGAAGCAAGATTTTACATTATTTCCCCTCACAGATTGTAGGAAGGAAGATTTCTGGGATAGTGAACCACTAGAGTCCCCAGGTATCTGTCTCCAACTTCCCAGGTCCTTTAGAATTTTTCTTCAGTCAAGAATTGCATGCCAACAATCTTTACAGTACATATAGTCTTACAGATAACCTATGTTCTTGTCAGTATGACCATATAATATATCCAAGGAGTCCTCTTTTGTTAACATTCTGTCAATTCTGGAAGAAGGACTGCCCCTTTTGCAGGTTATTTGTCTCAAGGGAGGGCACTCACTGGATTTAACAGGAGGCTTCAGCTCCTCAGGTTCAGGGCCAGTAGAATCCACATGCACCAGCAAGTGGCTCAGACGGCGAACACGGGAATTGAAGATGGAAGCTCGGCTCATGGAATTCCGGGCTGCCGCCAAATTTTCCAGGTATTGAGTTAGTAGCCATGACATGGGGCTGATGCCACTAGAATCTGGAAAAACAGAAAGACAGTTAACATATATGCTTGGAAAGGGGAGGGATGGGCAAGCCTGATTATCAAAAGACCTGTGCTAGGAAGCACCCAGTACCTGGAGAAGTAATACTCTGCACCAAGGGAGTGATCAGGGCCTCCCAACAGGTCTTGCCTAGAGCCTGTGCAGCCTCATCATCAGGAAGGAAGCGATTGGCAAATACTTGCTCATGGCGCAAGGCGCTGTTCAATCTGCAATAGGAAAGAGGTGCAGCCTAAGCTGTGTGTGTGTGTGTGTGTGCTTTTTTGGTGACAAAGAAACAAATCAAATTAAATCCTATCCAATTTATTTGGATAGAAACAAATAAATTCCATAATGTAAAGAAAAGGGATATGGTGAGGAAGCAGAAGCCTGGATAACAAGATACATATGTTATCTGTTGTGAGCCGCCCAGATTCACTTAGATGAGATGGGTGGCCATACAAATCATATCAAATCAAATAAAAAGATAAATAATACATATTGTGATGGGCAGTAGAAATAACTTTGAGGAACAGGAGGAAAAGCTGCAACCAAGGCAAAGGTCAGGTAAACAAAATCTGAGCCCGGGGCAGAAATGTAATTTGAGAAAGCGTCTCAGACATCATCCTCCCTAGTTCTCATGAAGATAAAGGGAGGGAGGTGGGAAGCGCATTCAGACTTATAAGATCCTGTTACTGTAACCTTATAAAAACATCAGCATTCATAACTCTGGCATCCTAGTCCAGTCTACTTTGAAGGGCTGACACAAACTGATGAGTAGGAACACGGGTATCTTAGGAATATTGGCCTACAGCAGCGATCATCTCTATGACTTGCAAAAACAGCTCTGGGGCAGACCCTGATCCCTAGGACATCTCCCCACCTGCAGCCCTGAGAAAAGGACAGAATAATTCTGTCAGAAAAGGCCTGACCTGTTGAAAAGCTGTAGCAGCTGCATCCGATCTTCTATGATTTCCTGGCACCAAGTATGTGCCTTGGTAGTGTAGAAGAGATATGTACGCCGGCACAGCTGCTCTCTGAAGATGGGCCAGAAGGTGGGCTTGGGACCTAGCACCTCAATGCCACGCACTCGTGTGTCAATGCCACCCTGTAAATAACACAGCTTTCTCCAATGAGGGAATACTTTTTATATTGTCAAGTAACTCCCTGTCTAATATACAGGTTCCTTCCAAAAGTATTTCCATTTATTGCAGAGCATTCAATTTTTATAGTTGGACAATGCTTCTCATATTGCTAGCAAAAACCAGTATTCTGCCAATTAGAAAATTGCAATTATTTTCTTTTGTAGGAGAGCCACTATTATCCTTTCAAAATGAGCGTTCTTATGTATGGATTGTGCAATAAAGGAATGCCAGAAGTCCAATGTTTTCAAAGAAAAAATAAAGTAAATAAAATTCTATACAAAAATGCTGCATAAATGAGCAGTTAACATAACGTGATTAAGCTGAAAAGAATTTGTCATTCATCATACTGTATAGCAAACGTTGCCACTTATATCTTCTCAGGCACTCATGCAATTATAATCCACCTAGCCAATGAATCTATTTTCTGTAAGAATCATAACATTTTCCCAGGTATAAACTACAGTGTGTCAAATTACTGTTTGGAAAATAAAACACTTATGAAAAGCCCCACTAATCTGAGGAAAGACCTGTTTTGATAACAGATTTACAGGAATGTGTCAAAAGCTACTGGGATAGTCAAGCACAGCTCTTTAGTCTTTGCTTTGCTACAGGATTCAACACTCAGACTTACCTGTTGACAGCGCTTAATTTTGATCTGTATAATTGGCCAGAAGCGGACCATATTCTCCAGAAGAACTACCCTGTTAGCTGTAGGTAGGACATTCACCTGTTAGAAAAGGAGCCAAAGTCTCATCAGGATACAGAAATGCAAATGGAGACAGCAATCTGCCTTTTTGTGCAGAAGAAAATCACAAATCAAATTTCTCTGCACTTTCTACAGATGTAATGAACTAATGTAATGCTTTTCTCAACATAGATAAAAAGTATGGAAGGTTATAATGCTCACCATATAAGAACAGCACAAATGCATTTAGTAAGAAAGGGGAAGGGGGGTACTCCTTTAAGTCTGAAGTGAGAAAGTTTGTAAATACAAGATTGTAGAACACCTGTCCGTTCAACTAAGGCTGAGTCTTAAGGGACAGGAAAGACATCATCCATCATCAAGAGCAGAAGAACATCCCTTTTGTCAAGGCTGGGAGCCCTTCCTCAATTATTTTGAAGGCAATTTAGAACAAAAACATTATAAAACATATCTGATTAAATCTTCCCTACCACCAATAGCCTTTCTATTGTATCTGTAAACCCTGGTCTCTGAGCCTTAGCATTAACACTGAGAATAATCCTATAGAATCTTTCAGTAAAACCACCATAAATATGTTTGAGACTACATGTTGAGCTACAATGTGGCATTTAAAACACAGCAATAATGCAGCTCCAACTTTATTTAACCTAATAGTGGGGAGGGGAATCCTCTTGCTTGCAGAAACTCTTTTGATTACTTAAAAGTTTAAGAGGTGTCAAGTTCCAGCAAAAATCAGTTATGTATTACAAGGATATTAGCAGTGGGGCAGTAGAAAAGAAGTGGACAGACATGATTAAATGTCCAAGAAATTAAGCTTCCATTGTCATATTTATCCCTTAAGACATTCAGCCACTGCAAATAAGTTATGTACAGTATGTGTGTACAAAATCCAAATGTACTTCCACATTAATAAGCTTTAGCTTTAACCATGCACATATACATCTCAGTATTTAAGTAACAGTTATTTGCTTCCAAAGTTCAATCATCTGTAACTCTGGTTCATTGGCTAGGTAGCAGTTCAGAGAGAAACAATTCTGTACCTAAAATGAGTGCCACTGCTAGCCAATATAGCAATAGTAAGCCAGACAAATGTTTTCACTCAATATATGGCAACTTTGTCTGTTCAGTAGGATATAAAACAAAAGCAGCGGAGTACAAAGCTATATCAAATTATGTCCTGAATATATATTTTATCCAACATGGCAGATATTTCAATTGTGTGGTTTAAGGAAACCAAAGATGGTTTGGAGGGTCCTCAGAATGAATCAGCCAAAAGTTGCTTGTATACATGCACAAATAGGTTCTTAATTAGACATGGGTTCTCATAAAACAGTTTGCAGATAAGATTCACTATAAGTGCTGCTCCTTAAAATGAACAATTCAGTTCCTCTGGACCTTGAATTGCTTCATTCAGCATTCAGCCTCTTTCCACATATTCTGCTGTTGTAGGAATAAGTGACTGTAGGAGTGACAGTTTTTTTTTTTTAGTGTTCAGTAGCCAAAGGAAGGGAAGCTGATATAGGTGAACAAGAGACAATAGGTTTGCAAGGACCAGAGTGGCAGGCAATAACTCAAAGGCACTGTGAGCCAATTAGAGATGATAAAAAGCAAGTCCTCTGTATCTTGCTCTCCTATCTCACAATTACAAAACACCCAACAATAAAAGTAGCTAAGACAGGACAGGGATCTCTGCACTGTGAGCTCACCCATCTATTGCTAGACCCAAATCCCTGGTCGGTTGTCAAGGTAGCCAGGGAGGTGATTTGTGGCTGGGTCCATGCTGTTGTGTTGGCCTCCTTGAGGGAGGGGGTGATGCCTCCATCCCTGAAAGAGGCAGTGGTACAGCCCCTTCTCAAGAGGCCATCCCTGGACCCAATAGCCCTGGATAACTATTGTCCCACCTTCAACCTTCCCTTTTTAGGGAAGGGTGTTGAGAAGATGGTTGGACTGCAGCTACTGAGGACCTTGGAGGAAGAGGATTTTCTAGACTCATTTCAGTCTAGGATTTAATGCAGAGACAGCCTTGGTTGTGCTTGTTGATGACCTGAGGTGAAGTCAGGATGGAGACAGCGCATCCATCCTTGCACTTCTTAATCTCTTGGCAGCTTTCAATATCGTCAACCACAGTATCTTTCTGGATTCACTCCAGGGTTGGGAATGGGGGCACCATTTTGCAGTGGTTCTCTTCCTTCTTTCGGGGTTGGTTCCAGTCACAGTTGAGGGGGAGAGGCCACTTGCTAGGACCCTCCTGTGTGGAGTGCCTCAGGGTTCAGTGCCCCTTTCCCTCCTATTTAACATTTTTGTGATAGTGCTACTGGTTTGGGGTTCAGTTTCATCAGCATCTTTCAAATGCAGGCCAGCCAAGTGTGGCTGTCAAAGTCCTGTTCCTGTGCCCTCTGGGGGAGATAGGTGGCATATAAATTTAATAAACAAACAAACACATCAGATTTGATCAATCATACCAAGACTGAGTGTCTGTGCTTGTTGAGGACCCCCAGATCCAGGGAGATTTCAATTTTGATCTTGGGTGGGCTTGCACTTCCCCACTTAAGGGCAGTACACAATCTGAAGATCTTCTTGGACTCACAGCTCCTGCTTGGTGAGCAGATGGCAGCTGTGGCCAAGATGCCTTTGAACAGTTTCATCTAGTGTTCCAGTTGCTCCCTTTCCTGGATAAGGAGGCCCTTCAAATAGTCACTAATGGCCTAGTCACCTCACAGCTCAACTGTTGCAATCCACTCTGGAGGGCTGCCCTTGAAGACCAATGAAGCTTCCATTGGTCCAGAATGCAGCAGCACAGGCAGTGAGGGGTGCGCTTTGGTATGCCCATGTGACAACTCTGCTCTATAAGCTGTATTGGTTACCGGTCTGCTTCCGGGTGTAATTCAAGGTGCTGGTTAGGACCTATAAAGCCCTACATGGCATGTTGTTGTTCAGTCTTTAAGTCATGTCCAACTCTTTGTGACCCCATGAACCATATGGCGCCAGGCCTTTCTGTCCTTCACTGCCTCCTGGACTTTGCTCAATTTTATGTTCATTGCTTCAGTGATGTTATCTAACCATCTCATCCTCTGCCGTCCCCTTCTCCTTTGCCTTCAATCCTTCCCAGCATCAGGGCCTTCTCCAAAGAGTCCTCTCTTCACATTAGGTGCCCAAAGTATCTGAGCCTGAGCTTCAGTATCAATCCTTCCAATGAGCAGTCAGGGTTGATTTCCTTTAGGATTGACTGGTTTGACCTCCTAGCAGTCCAAGGGACAACTAAGAGTCTTCTCCAGCACCACAATTCAAAGACATCAATTCTTCAGTGCTCAGCCTTCCTTATGGTCCAGCTCTCACAGCCATACATTGCTACTGGAAAAACCATAGCTTTGATTATGTGGATCTTTGTCAGCAAGGTGATGTCTCTGCTTTTTAATATGCTGTCTAGGTTTGCCATAGCTTTCCTCCCAAGGAGCAAGCGTCTTTTAATTTCATGGCTGCAGTCTCCGTCTGCGGTGATCTTAGAGCCCAAATAAATGAAGTTACTGCTTCCATTTCTACCCCTTCTATTTGCCAGGAACTGATGGGTCCAGATGCCATGATCTTAGTTTTTTTAATGTTGAGTTTCAAGCCAGCTTTTGCACTCTCCTCTTTCACCCTCATCAAGAGGCTCTTTAGTTCTTCTTCACTTTCTGCCATTAGGGTGGTATCATCTGCATATCTGAGGTTGTTGATATTTCTCCCTGCAATCTTAATTCTGGCTTGTGACTCTTCCAGCACGACATTTCTCATGATGTACTCTGCATATAAGTTAAATAAGCAGGGTGACAGTATACAGCCTTGTCGTATTCCTTTCCTTATTTTGAACCATTCAGTTGTTCCATTACTGGTTCTAACTGTTGCTTCTTGGCCCATGTACAGATTTCTCAGGAGACAGGCAAGGTGGTCTGGTACTCCCATCTCTTTAAGAATTTGCTACAGTTTGTTGTGATCCACACAATCAAAAGCTTTTGCATAGTCAATGAAGCAGAAGTAGATGTTTTTCTGGAACTCTCGTGCTTTCTCCATGATCCAGCAAATGTTAGCAGTTTGATCTCTAGTTCCTCTGCCTCTTTGAAACCCAGCTTGTACATCCAGTAGTTCTCGGTTCACATACTGCTGAAGCCTAGCTTGCAGGATTTTGAGCATAACCTTGCTAGCATGTGAAATAAGCGCAACTGTGTGGTAGTTTGAGCATTCTTTGGCATTGCCCTTCTTTGGAATTAGAACATAAACTGACCTTTTCCAATCCTGTGGCCACTGTTGAGTTTTCCAAACTTGTTGGCATATTGAGTCCAGCACTTTAACAGCATCATCTTTTAGTATTTTAAATAGCTCAGCTGGAATACTGTCATCTCTGCTAGCTTTTTTCTTAGTAATGCTTCCTAAGGCCCACTTGACTTCGCTCTCTAGGATGTCCAGCTCAAGGTCAGTGACCACACCAGCGTGGACATCAGGGACATTAAGATCTTTCTTGTATAGTTCTTCTGTGTATTCTTGCCACCTCTTCTTAATCTCTTCTGCTTCTGTTAGGGCCCTGCCTTTTTTGTCCTTTATCATGCCCATCTTTGCACAAAACGTTCCCTTGATGTCTCCAATTTTCTTGAAGAGATCTCTAGTCTTCCCAATTCTGTTGTTTTCCTCGATTTCTTTGCATTGTTCATTTAAGAAGGCCTTCTTATCTCTTCTTGCTATTCTCTGGAAATCTGCATTCAGTTGGTTATATCTTTCCCTTTCACCCTTGCTTTTCGCATTCCTTCTTTCCACAGCTATTTGTAAAGCCTCATCAGACAGCCACTTTGCTTTCTTGCATTTCTTTTTCTTTGTAACGGTTTTAGTTGCTGCCTCCTGTACAATGTTATGAACCTCCGTCCATAGTTCTTCAGGCACTCTGTCTACCAAATCTAATCCCCTGAATCTATTCATCACCGTCACTGTGTACTCACTAGGAATATGATTTAAGTCACATCTGAGTGGTCTAGTGGTTTTCCCTACATTCTTCAATTTAAGCCTAAATTTTGCAATAAGAAGCTCATGATCTGAGCCACAGTCAGCTCCCGGTCTTGTTTTTACTAACTGTATAGAGCTTCTCCATCTTTGGCTGCAAAGTACATAATCAATCTGGTTTCGGTATTGACCATCTGGTGATGTCCATGTGTAGAGTCTTCTCTTGTGTTGTTGGAAAAGAGTGTTTGCTATGACCAGCTTGTTCTCTTGACAAAACACTATTAGCCTTTGCCCTGCTTCATTTTGTACTCCAAGGCCAAACTTGCCTGTTATTCTGCCTACATGGCATACGCCCCAGTTATTTGAGGGACCATATGTCTCTCATGGTGTCTACGTGGCTGATATAAACCAAAAACACTTCAGGTCCCTTCAATTAAAGAATATCATATTTCAGGACCTAGGAGGTGCACCTTCTCTATCATGGCACCTACCCTCTGTAATTAAATTTCCCCTGCAATCTGAGTGGCTTCCATCCTGACAGCCTTCTGGAGAGCCTTGAAGACCTGTTTTTTCTCCCAGACCTTGGGCTAGGGTGGTTAGAGCCCCCCATGAGTTCTGTTGTTGGGCAGAATCACAATCTTGTTCTTTATCTGATTTTTACTTATTTGTTTTGTTGGTTTTATTTTTTAATTATTATTGTATTTCATCTTTTTGTTACACTGTAAGCCACCCAAAGTCGTTTGGAGTCAAATAGAATAGAATAGAATTAATTAATTAAAATGTACCAGAGAGAATGGAGCAGAGGTATTTTGAGAAATGGCAAGTTTTCAACAGAATATCAAATCAAGGATGGACAGCCCAAAACAAATGCATGCTCTTTGTAGAAGATCTATGAACCATGACTATATCTCAGCAATATAGTAGAAACCCTTCCTTACTGAAGACTTCTAAAAGCAGACCAGCTTTAGAGACAAAAATGAATCACTCACAGTATTGAGCTCAGTAGTGATGCTAGATGTGTTCTCTCCTCCCATCACAACAATCCGAGCTGGCATGTAGCTGGAATCCTCACTAGCTACTATTAAAGTCATCTGCCTACAGCAAAAAAAGAAAAGTGCTGTTTTGTATTTGTCAGACTTTGGATGCATCCTAGCATACTCACTAAGCATGAGATAAAGTCTGCCTGGGTAGCTAAAAATATTTCATGCATGACTGGTATAAGAAATAGCCCCAATTCTATTCCTTTCTCTTCTGATTCAAAGAATAACTTACTACATAGACATAAACATAAGACACTGACATGCACACACACATATGCACAAACACAGACACCACACCCCAAATGTAACTAATCCAAATCAGGACAATACTTTTACTTGGTCATTTAAAAATTAAATGTAAGATGTTGCATTTTTGCAAACAGAGCTCTTTTTCAGTCAAAATAAAAAACACAGGTAGTCACCCATTTAAAAAAACGGGGGAAGAGAACAAAATTTTCACTTGTTTTTTCATCTCAAAAGCCACTATGAGAATATTAGCAGTCTGAAATTATTCCATCACCTGATACCTGATTTGCACAGTTGCGGCCTATTCTTACAATCTACCATATTGTAATTAAATGCAAACTAATCTGCCCCTCTTCTTTCCTCCTCCCTTCCCTGCTTTTGCTTTATTCACCATTTTGCCTAATGAAGAATTCCTAATAACTGAAAAGCTTGCATATAATTTCATGGCTTTGACCAACTATCCACTGAGTTCACATTTAATCTTAAAGCAGCATTTAAGCTTGCCCTTATCCTGCTTCCTTGAAACCCCCCAACCCAGTTGGCTAGACAAATTCCAACTGCCTCCACTGAGACTCACCTGACTACCACTCCACGGTGCATGTAGATATTGATGTAATGGGAACCTGTGCTACCATTAGATTCCCAGTAAGTCTTTGGATTTTTGTCTGTCAGCTTACTGGCTCTATGTGGATTGGAAGAGACTTCTATCCTCTCCCAACACTTGTCTTCCTTCACCTCTACATTAGAACCTAGATAGATAGATAGATAGATAGATAGATAGATAGATAGATAGATAGATAGATAGATAGATAATTAGTCCTTCTACCAGCAGATCTGTGCATGAATTCTCCAATTTTTAGATTCTCTTCCAAAAGGCATAAATCACTTACCTTGGCAAAGGTTGCGCAAGAAAACATCAAAAAAGGGGATATTAATAGGTTGGTGACTACGCCTATGTTCCTCTATTTGTCCCAAGACCATCTGTACAAACAAAGTAGACAGCAGAACAAACAAATACATACATTAGGAAGACTTAGTTAGAGAGAAGCATTTATTCTTAAACCTACTGATTCTGTAATGCAAACTGTCAACTGAACAGAATTTACTAAGCTTCTTTGTCCTATTACCATCTCTATACAGTACTGAATCATACTCTCTCCCCCTCTCTCTCCCTCTCCTTCTCTCTCTCTATATATATACACACATGCACATACACACACATAAGCAATAAACTCACATGAGGGTCATGAAAGTTGCTCATCCCTGTATAGGAACAAAGGACAGAATCCCACAACCTCAAGAAAGACATTTTCTGCCAAGCTTACCCCTTGACTGTTTGCTCTTCTCTTACTTATTACAGATTATCTGACCAGTCTGTGATACTCATTGCCTGCCTGTTCCTAAGCCAGCTACCTGGCTTACAGTCTGGAAAGGTCAGAGTTACCTGAATGCAACCAGCCAGGATACTGGTTGTCATCTTCTTATAAAGGCTAGCATATTTCTCACAATCAGTCACAAGGTCCCGCAGCTCTGTCACCAACAACAGGTTGGAGTTGTGCTTGTCCATAGCTTTGGTCAGAGCTTCCTTTGTGCCTACCCGACACATCACAACAGCACAGTCTTTGTTGGTGGTAGCTAAACGATGTAGGAAGCGGATGAACTCTTGCACAACCTGTTAACAGAAATGTAACAAAATCCCACTGGGAAGTGTTTGGAAAAACAGCTCTTCACAAATATTCTGACTGATTTTTCACAAATCAGTTCCCCTTTCCATCTCTATTTCCTTTATCCCCCATCACCAGCCATATTTTCCAGGGGATTATAGCCCCTCTTCAATGTATCTTCAGGAACAGTTGATCAATCCATGTATCAGGGGTATGAGACCTATTTCAGCCCAATGGGCAATTTAACCCTTTTCAAGCATTCTGTGGGTCACATGCTATCAGTGAATGTAGCATGGAGACTCTAATGCTTTTTCTCTTCCCACATACAAAGACACAAACTCTAGGCATACACTCGTTACCCACAACAAAAAATTAACATTCAAGTAACATCTATAGAGCCTATTTAAAATCTTTGCAGGCATAGGGAGAAGTTCTTATCTTCTCCCTATGCCTGCCTATAATCAACTGTTGATTAAAGATTAATTTTTCCTAAGGGTATCAAATTTGAACAGTTCTGAGTATGAATGAGGTTAATTTTACCATTTTGAAAGTGTTTCAAGTAGCAACTGGAAAGAGACTGTCGCTCTTGGAAAAAGAAGCATGCTTTCAAGACAAAAACAAGTCTATCTAAACTATGGATCTGATGGAGAAATTACCATCTATCAGTAAATTAGATTGATGAGAAAGAACTTAACTGCACTTGTTCTATACCTGTTCTATACCTGCAAATACACCTCATGCTTTTGACTTCCTGACCCAATTTTATCTGATTTTCAATCAAAATATAATACCAATCATATACATTTGCCGGCAGGGACAAAAAATGCTTTTTGCTGACTACATTGGGCTCAAGTTAAGAATCTGCAATTTGATCAACATGCTCACTAATATTTCTCATACCACCTTCAAATGCCTTTCATTAATCTCTCTTTTTCAATTTATGTTGCAATTAATCCCTCACCTCCCGTTCACTACTGTGGGCACTCATTGAGGACAGACAAGGCTCGATGCACTCATGCCAGGGCAATGCATCCTCTGGGGAACTATCCAAAAACTTATTCAAAATCCTGCAAAGAAGAGAATATATTTATTATAAATACAGAATTCAATTTAAGAACAACAGCAGCCTTTGAGATCAGTCTCTTAAGCTGACCGTTTGAACTATTTTAATTATATGAAAATGTATAATAAAAATCAGGTTTTTATTGTATATATTTCTGCTGTAGCGCCCGCCCTATGGAACATCTTGCCGCCTGAGGTGCGGTGTGCCCCCTCCCTCATGGCCTTCAGGAAAGAGATCAAATCCTGGCTCTGCCAGAAGGCCTGGGGGCCAGAGGGGGGCCCGCACCTGTGGAGATGGCTGGTGGGGTGAGGGGTTGTCCCCCCCACAGCATGTTACAGGTTTTTTAGGGCCAAATTATAGGAGGTTTTTAGGCCATTTTTATATATGTTTTTAAACTATTTATAGATTATGTTCATGTTTGGAGAGTCCTGTGTTTGTCCTTTTTTATTATTGGGAGCCGCCCAGAGTCACCCATTGGGGGAGATGGGTGGCATACAAATTTGAAAATAAATAATAAATAAATAAATAAAATATTTGTTTCTCTATTTCACTGTTAGATCTCTGGAGCACTCTTTTAAACTAGAAAGGCATGACACAGATCCAATAATTTCCTTTCCAAAATGTCCCTATTGCAAAAAGAGTACAATTCTTTTTCTCACCAGTTTAAGATGCTCAAGTACCATTTGGGATGAAGATATCTTTAAAAGTCATGTTCGCTACAGGCCTAGCTCTAGCAAGAAATATATTTTCCAAACTGGTGCCAAATACACCAAAAGTTTATTTTTATGATTCTGATCACAAAGCTACTTATAAGCATCCGTGTTGTGATTCAGTTCTTTCACATACAGTCTGAAAATCTATAGCAGTTTCACCCATCTCAATGCCCTCAAGATATTTTGGGACTGAAATTCCCAAAATTCTAAGCCTCTATGATAGTGATAGACTGAAAAAGAAAAGAGTACAGGTAATTGCCCCACATGGTTTTCTGTAAAGTGCAGAGACCCAAAACTTATAACAATAAATTATTCCCATTTCAACTAATTTCCTGCAGTGTTCTATTTCCTAAGCTTAGGGTATACCCAAGTCCTAAGTCACTTCTCTGTACCAAGACAGACTTGTGGTGATACAACTCAGCGAATTATTTTATTTACAGATAAATTCCCTACCACCTGAGCTTCCGTACTAACCTATCCAGAAGAGTGAGATGCCCCACCTTAAGAAACCACCACTCAAACCACTTCACTTTCTCTGAATCAAAATGCTCTTCTAAAAGCATCCTTCCACATTCCATGATGGTTAAATACATCATCCTTCTACCTCAGCATGCCCATCTGGACAGTCTTTTCAGCTCCCAACTGTTCTAGGGTTTTCAATAGCAGCAAGAAGTGCTCATGATCTGGCAAAAAGTCAGTTCCATTTCCTTCAGGGTAGACACCCTCATCACAAAGGCAGTGCTCCAGTGCTAGCACCACATCTTTTGAAAAGCTGGTTTCATGGAGGTTTCTCAGCAGGGTCGGCACATCCATATCTTTGAACTCAAAGGAGGCTTCAGATTCTGGACAGAAAAAGGAGGGGAAGGAGAAGATTTCTGTATGTCAAAACAGCATTTCCTGAAATAGGCCATGGGGGAAAAAACTTAGCTGCTAATCATGCCCCCAGTAAGTGGGGCAGGGTATCTTCTCCACCAGGAGAAGATCCCTGGAAGAAGCACATGGGATAGTTAACTTCTGGCCTTCCAAGATCCTAAAAATAGCAAGCGAAAACTATCCCCAGTGATTTGCTATTAAAAGGAAGCCTATGGATAACCAGCAATAGACAGTGATAAAAAAGAATAAGAAAATAAAGCATGCTTGGGCAATCCTTTCCAACATAATGGAGAGGTAAACCTTATTAAGTCTTCAAAATAAGAAAATAGGGCATTCCATGCATATCGTGAAGCAAAATCTGATGGAAATAAAACAAACCATTCCACACTTACAAAGTAAAATGCAAAAAGGAGTAAAGATTAGAAACTGTGAACTTAAAGCAATATGTACCTGCATTTTCCTGGCTCAATGGCAATTTATGCTCAGCCAAACGATTGAGCACTATCCGAGCCAACATCTCGTTGGAACTCTGGCCTGTTTGGCAGCAACTCTGCAGAACCGAGCGGAGGTCACAGCTTCCCAACTGTTCTGCCAGGCCCTTGTGATTGTTGATCAGCATGTTTAACACCAACAGCCCATTCTGCACTGCTGATGAGGCTCTGGAGAAAGGAGGAGTGGTTGGCATAAGCAACTGAGGCAATGCAGGGGGATGTGGAAGGAAAAATGACTGGAATGCATAATTTTCCAACACTAGGCAATTAATAATCCTATTCAGTTCTAAGAAATGATTATGTGTTCTGAAATAACATTAATACTATTAAAGAGCCTGTCAGATTGCCTCCAATTTTGAGGTAGAGGACAGGAAACTATCAAAATGAGATATCAAATGAATTCTCCCTATAAGAAGAAAAAAAAGTGGATTCTCAACATCCCCTCTTTAACCTCATTTAATATTAATTCCTTTAATCTAGTTATTATTTGGTCAAGATTCCATTTTCACCTTACCCAGGTGTAGCCAACATCTTCTCAATAGCAACACGAATTACACATAGTAAATTATCAGATTCTTTGTTGGAAGCAGAACCAATGCTGGCAAAAATTTCCCGCATCATTTGAGCATCCGAATGATTCAGAGGGTATGACTTCCCACTGGTACCAAGCAGCTCGCAATTCCCAGCACCCACTAATATTTTCAGTGCCTAGAAAAACAAAAGCAGAAACTAAGTGAAGATCAGAAATAACTAAGTGAAGATCAGAAATAAGTAACTGATTCCCTTTGTCACAATATTTCATCAGCATCCACTTTATACTTCAGCCCTTCAAATTCTTGTTCAACCTCATAAAAGCAACAGCTTCTGAACTATTCAACCACACTAACTTCTTTCATTTTCCTATTTTGTACTTAAGGTTTATTTCTCCACTATGTTGGAAAGGATTGCCCAAGCATGCTTTATTTTCTTATTCTTCTATATCACTGGTTATCCATAGGCTTCCTTTTAATAGTGAACTACTGGGGGTGGTCTTTGCTTGCTAGTTTTAGAACCCTGGAAGGGTCCTCATGCTGGAGAAAATGCCTGACACACTTCTGTATCCCAGTAACCATTTACTGAGAACCATACTTTAGATTGAAAGCCAATTCAAACAAACTGAATTTCATGTTGAGATAGTTACATTTATGTGGGATTAAGACATATCATATTATTAAGGCAGAACTTGATAATTATATAAAAACATGATAAATGTTGAGAATTTTTAAGAGAAACATTCCTATATAGTTCTAATTTCTGAGAGTATTTATTTGGTCTGTTACTTTAATGTATTACCTATTCCTTAACATATAGTTTACTTCCATTAGGAGCTAACTACACAAAACCTACAAAATTCTTCTAAAACAAACACAGAGACACATATGCATCAAACCCCTACCATCAACTTCTGTCATTTATACATTCAACTTACGGCCAAGCCAGCCTGCTGTACCAATGCTGAAGTGGAATACTCCTGCATGCAGCCCAGCACAGCACGCACCCCGCCTTCTGTGGCAAAAAGGACTCGCCAATCATACTTTGCCATTAACACATAAAGCAGTCGTAATGCTGTCACCATCAACAGTTTTTCCTTTAGTTGGTTGCTGAGCAGCTCCACCAGCATCTTTACCATCTTCTCTCTGAGGACAACAAAGAAGCTTTTTAATCAATAGTTGTGTCATTACAAATGGCTGAGCAAATAAAGTCACAGGTGCTCCTTCTAGAAGTTAGGGTTAGGATTATATAATGAGATACTTCAAAGTCAGTTTACTTAGTTTACAAATTATTAATAAAAACGTCCTGAATAGTTGTGGTTTTTTTAAAAATTAATTTCACAGTATTAAAGCAGTGCAGTCAAACCACTTACGCATTTCCACTTATTGTTGGTCAAAATCCAGCCCCATATTTCATCTTCCTACTGCTAATACCCTGTTTTTCCCTTCCAAGCTCATGTACAAGTAGTCCTTACTTAACAGCAGCAATTGGGACCAGAATTTTGGTTGCTAAGCAACTTGGTTGTAAAGCATGATGCCACATGACTATGCTGCTTAAGAATGGAAATTCCAGCACTTCCAGTTGCCGTCATTAAGCGAATCACCATGGGTCATTAAGCAAGGACATCACATGGTCACCATTTGCAACCTCCTACTGGCTTCCCCACTGACTTTGCTTGTAGGAAGCCGGCAAAGAATGTTGCAAATGGTAATCACATGACTGCAGGGATGCTGTGACCAACATAAGTATGAGGACTGGTTGTAAGTACCACTTGTTCAGCACTGTCATAAGTTCGAACAGTTGCTGAATAAGTGATCATTAAATGAGGACTACCTGTACTACAAAAAATGTCAAGCCTGATCTGGAAATTGCAACAGATATTTCAAAACATAT
This sequence comes from Python bivittatus, assembly GCF_059951505.1. Taxonomy (NCBI): domain Eukaryota; kingdom Metazoa; phylum Chordata; class Lepidosauria; order Squamata; family Pythonidae; genus Python; species Python bivittatus. The sequence goes on from NW_028277030.1 coordinate 120,300,695, forward strand.
TACATGACCAAACCTTGGGCTTATGCAGTCATCCATCCTCTCTTTTTTCCTGTCTCTCTCTCTCATTCTCTCCTTCCTATACCCACATAGACACATTTTCTTACTGATTTCTTACTTCACAACAAACCATGGTTTATTATATTCAATTTATAGTATAAGCAAACAATATTTTACTGATCTTAGCTAAAAGACGAACATGATTTGCTAAAAGCTATTTACTTCAAGAAGAAAATCAATGTAGAGAGAGGATCATGATTTAGTTGTATACTAATTATCCTGTGGAAGCACAGTCACAAATCTCCTTACATGTATATTTTTAAAGAAAGCATCATTAAAAATAATTGGCTAATGAATTGCTTATATTTGATGCCGCCCAACTCCAAAAAATTCTGGGCAGCTCATAATACACCAAAACCGTATAAAAGCAGTATAACAGAAATAAATAAACAACACCAGACTCAGACAAAGAAAAGGAACAGCAAAAATGGCACACCCAACAAACCTCAAAAACATCCCACCAACAACTGACACCCAATTAAAGGGACACCAACCACCCTAGCCCAAGGCCTGGGAGAACAACCAAGTCTTTATGACTCTTCAGAATGCCAATAGGATGGAAACCATTTGGATCTCAGGGGGAACCTCATTCCAGAGGGCAGGTACTGTGGCAGAGAAGGTGCACTTCCTAGGTCCTAATAGGTGGCATTGTTTAATCAAAGGACCCGGAGCAAATCAACCCCTGGCAGCACGAATCAGCCAGGCAGACACCATGAGAGATGAGCGGTCTCTCAAATAGCTGGATCCTATGCCATGCAGGACTTTATAGGTCATAATCACCACACTGAATCACACCCAGAAGTGAACTGGCAATCAGTGCAGCTCAAGAAGTGTCTCATGGGCATATCAAGGCATGCCCATAACTGCCCACAACACTGCATTTGGGACCAGCTGAAATTTCTGAGTGGTCTTCAAGAGCAGCCCCGTGCAGAGTGCATTGCAATAATTGAGCTATGAAGTGATTAGGGCATTGGTGACTGTCTGAAGGGCTTCCTGATACAGAAAAGGGCACAACTGGCACACTAGAAGAAGCTCTCCAAAGGCCTTCCTGGCCACATCTGTCACCTGCTCACTGAGCAGGAACTGTGAGTTCATGGAGACCCTCAGACAGTGCACTACCCTTGAATGGGGAAATGCAACCCAATCCAACTGACCGGAATGGGAACTGGGAACTGGGAACTGGGAACTAGGAAGGAAGGAAGGAAGGAAGGAAGGAAGGAAGGAAGGAAGGAAGGAAGGAAGGAAGGAAGGAAGGAAGGAAGGAAGGAAGGAAGGAAGGAAGGCAGCCAGCCAGCCAGCCAGCCAGCCAGCCAGCCAGGATGTCTCCTTACTAAACCCCAGTCTGAAATCCAACTGAAATTTGTTTCCTCCAGGTTCTCTGCAGCTGCAGTCCAACCAGTTTCTCAACAACCTTCCCCAAAACCTTCCCATTTTCATGATCCAGGAGGGACCCAGATCTAGCACACAGGTGGCCAAGCCAACAGCACAAAGAACCCTGTCAATAATAATAATAATAATAATAATAATAATAATAATAATAATTCATAATAATGAATTGCTTTTCAGGTTGCAGGATCCCATTTATGTTTCCATTATAACTACTGCATACTGAAGGAGAACTGACCTGATTGAGGACCCACTTTCTACTTTAATAATTTGTCTTTCTTGACCAGGTTCATCTTCCAAGATCTTGATAATGAATCTGAGTCCAGCCATCTGTAGTGCAACCTCAGAACTAGATTTCTGTATTATGTCTACAATATCTGCAAGCTTCTCCAAAGAGTTCCTCTTTCCTGACACCTTCACACTGTAGAAAGCTAATCAATAACAAAGGACAGATCAGTCTCTTAGCAACCACCCAATTATGAATATTTTGTTTAGTTATACTTTTCCATTACAGACCTACATCCACCAAACTAGTTTCTGATTTTTTTTTAAACTTTCCTGCAATTATTTGGCCTAAAATGAGCTCAAATAGACATGTCTTTTTGGCATTTACCTTTGGCTTTTTCATCTAGTATGTCTGGGAAGAAAAGTCCTTCTACTTCAAGAAGTTCATTAATCAGCTGTGTGTCAGTCTTCTCTGTCATGGATGGCATTGGAGAAGACACTTCAGTAGAGAGTGACTCCTTTGGCTTTTTGGAAACCATGGCTTCAGAAAGGCCACGATCTTTCGCAGAGGCCATGTCCAAACTTTGGCAGCCTTGCTCTGTCCCTCCCTTGTTGAAGGTATATTTGAGATAGATGTGGGAGTTCTGCAAGTCATTTTGGGTGCAGCCTTGACAGTACTTGCTCAAGAGTGGCAAGAGTTTCCGAGCCAACTCTACTGATATTGACAGCTGAATCAGGCCCTCTTCATCTAGTTCCAACAGCTTAAAATGCAAAAGACAATTCAGTAAGCAGAAGTCTCTATATACATGGTGCTTCTCAAATCCAATCACAACTTTAAGAGTATAAAAGAGCCAGTTTCTCCAATAGACCCATCCATATACTAGGTACAGAAGGGCAACTTTTGAGCAGTTGGGGGCTGTATCTAAGCCTCTCCACCCTATGTAGAGTCACAGGAGACCATTCAATTATGTAGAAGAATCACTGGAAAGGGCATGGAAAAAACTTTTCAGACTGTTTTTTAGAGTTTATTGGTTAGAATGGTAGCAGTAGGCCTCTGGAAGGCAAACCATTACCATTCCTACACTTAACCCTCACCCCTTGTGAAACAGTGCATTCTGACTCTTAATCTGCAAAATTGTACCATGGGAATTTGGCCATTCTGATTCTGACTTTCAGCAGTACAATCCTAAATGGGATTCTAGGGGGGCTACAAGCAGCTCACTGGTTGCTTATGCCTATATTAGGAAAAGAACACAGGAGTTGCTCTTCCTGGTTACCAGCTCACATTTCTTAATGACCTAAGAAACAGGAATTGTTGGAGGTACCATTGTATTTTTTCTACACAGATGCCTGTTTCTTCCTCTGTTCTCTTCCTCCCAAGTTAAATTTGTTCCATTTACCTGTTCTTCATGATTCTTCTGGATGAACTGAATAATTTCCTGTTGTTCATGTTGTTCTAGCTTTTTAATGAAAAAAAGTAGCTCCCACCATTCAGCCCGGCTCAACATTCCAGAATTCTCATTTAGGTGATCCATTAGGTATGGTAGGCAGTAAAGTCCTCCAAGAGGTTTGCAGTAGAATGTCTGAGTAGCTGCAGGCAGAGAAAGAAAGCAAAAACAAACCTTTTAACTCAGACACTTGATTGCCACTTGCATGTAGCTTGAAAAAACAGGAGAACATTTGGAACAGCTCTCACTCCTTCAAAGAGGAGAGGTGATATTTGCTGTTTCCCCTTCTCCTTTGCAGTCCCCAGTACCAGCAATTCCTCCAACTCATCAGAGCAAATTTGGAGGGAGCATAAGATACATCAGGGAAGAAGGAATGGATGAAGATTGCCAACTATTTTGTTAGCATGATTCTTCCTCAGGAACTTCTCACTTGTAGAGTCTCTTGAATTCTACAGAAAAGAATATGCTCAGTGCTGATATGCAAGTTTCCTATGAGCAAAGAATTATTTAGCTGCAGAAGAATGTGGATTTTTGAACTAAACACGCACCCCCTTTCTGCACAAGCACACAAACACACAGTGTTTTCTCAGTGTAAAAGCTGCAGTGATTAATATCCCAAAGAGCATTTCACACTTTCCTGTTACTTCTCGGTGCATATAAATCCATCTCTAATGCAGTGTGGAGAAAATAACATAGTGAAAAATATAAGGCACAAAGTAGCTGCTACTATTCAACTTTCAGCATTTGACCATATTCATTTCTTCAGATGACAATGGATAAGGCTGTAGAACTAAGATATGACAGTATCTTTTTCTTAGTCTTTAATCCTAATAGTAAGCTACAATCTAGCCTAAAGTGTAACGTCAGTCAAGCAAACTTGTTTCTCCCTGTATGCACATCTAAAAGTTATTTTTCTACCAGTTGAAAGAAGTAAAATAAGGAACAATGAAGAATTCATAATATGCAACGATACAAACTGGAATTAAATGTAATCATAAATGTTTGTAAGTGCCTCTAATCTCACCTGTGGGTAGTTTTAGGTTCTCTGTTAAACTAGATACTTTTTCTTGTGCAGCATCCTCTTCATATTGCTCCCCAGAACCAATAATTTCTATCATGTGCCAGTGCACCCAATAGGTCCGGCCAGTAGACTGCCACAAAACCTGCGAAACAACAAATTGCATAGTTAAAGCCATCTGTTTCCTCAAATACTCCATGCTACAAAGCAGAAGCCCTGAAATAAAGAAAAATAAACACTGCCCAGCATATAAGGGACAGAAGTACTTATAATTTCATTTATGTTAATGATCAAAATAGACTAGTTCACTCTGTTAGAATCAGCAAGCCATAGTGCAACTCTCACACAACTGGAGGGCACCAACTTTGGGAAATGTAGTTTAGGCTGTAGATTACTTTATTTCTACCACAACAGGTTTTGTTGTTAGTAAGGGCATATTGTCTCCTAGCAGCAATCAAGCAATTGAGCTTTAGCTCTATAAGATAGAATAATGGTATAGTCAAGTAAGGGCACTGTGTTTTTTACCCTGTCCCCTCAGAACAGCACTAAGAAGGCATAAAGGCAGTTTCTCCCCAGCAAACTAGTATTCCACAGATAGTTATCACTTCCTCTTCTGACCAACTCAGCAGATGAGTTGCCGACAGAACTATAGGCTGACCACCAGTTTCTCTTTACTACCCCCAAAGTTTGGACCATTGCTGCAGTACATACTTAAGGATAAGAGCATCACTAAATAAGGATAAAGTACATTACATTTGTCTTTCTTGATAAGACACATCGCTCATAATTGTGACCAATACATCATTATATAAGGTTTTGTTTTATTTCATTTTAAATGCAGTCCTGTGACTGGAAAAAATTCCTAGTGCCTATTGTTGTTCAGTTGCTCCCAAATTCTCATAATTCAATGGACACTATTTTGCCAAGACTTCTGTCAGTAATCGCTTCTTTCAGTTCTTATAAGCCCAGTGGTGATATCTACCCACCTTGTCTCTGTCAAACTCTTTTCCAATTGCCTTCAATTTTTCCAAATATCAGTGTCTTCTCCAATTATTCTTGCCTTTGTATTATGTACAGAAACTATTTGCAATTTAGCCTCATTATTAGTGGTTCTAGCAAACGGTTTTACTTTATTTCATCCAGTATTGAACAATTTATTGTCCTTGTGGTCTAAGGTATTCCCAACAATTTTCTCTGGCACAATTCAAAAGCATCCATTTTAATTCATTCAACAGTTTTTGATGATCCAGCTTTCTCAATCTTATGTATTTATAAAAGCCACCCAGCTCATAACAGCTCTAGGCAGCATAAAGGTTAAAAACTAAACCCAATACAATAAAACAAATAGCAATAACCAAGGGACCAGACAACTCTAACATGATGTCGCTTGGGGACACATTCCTAACTCAGGACTTGGGGGAAAAGCCAGGTTTTCAAGTTCTGTTAAAAAGAACAGCAGAGCCAGAGCAACTTGAATCTCCAGGGAAATATTATTCCAGAGGCTAAGCACTGCAACAGAGAAGGCACACCTTCTAGGTCCTATCAGATGACACAGCTTTAAAGATGGGACCTGATCTTGCCTACTCTTTTGGATCTTATTGGACAGGAAGAGACAATGAGAGACAGGTGGTGCTGCAAGTAGCCTGGCCCTATGCCATGAAGGGCTTTACAGACAACAACCAGCACCTTGAATTGCACCTGGATGCTTACTGTAAAGAGTTTTTTAAAAAAATCTTAGCTAACTTCTATACTAAACACTACTACAAAACCCAAACCACCCAGCCACAGGAGGAATTTAAAGAAAGTTCTACCCCTCAACCTACCTGTACAGGAGGCATTCCACTATTGCTCTGACGAAATTCACCCTCATCCCCAGCATCAATCTCCTCGTATTCTTCCAACATTCGCACAGTCATTCCTGGCTTAAGATTCTCCTGCACATACTCAACATAGCTGCTGCGACTAGAAAAATCTGACAGAGTCAAAAATGGTTGTCCTTGTTTTTTTCTTGGTAAAGGGTTTGAAGTTACTAAAGGCACCTGAACAGCAGTACAAGTGGAACCCTTGGGCTGGAAGATGGATCGAATAATTCGAGGCTGTGCATTCGTCAGAGACAGAAGTTCTCTTTCTTGGCTGCGATCCCAGCCCATGACCCGGACCAGCTCCGAAATTAGGTTAGCCATGGCCATGCTGAAATCAAACTCCCGCTGTACCCGGCTCTTTTCCCCAAAGGTGGAACTGGGGGCTGAAGAGTCCTGATGTTCCCCTCCCAATTCTGTGGTGCTGTTTAACTTGTCCATGAGGGAAGTAACACACAGGTAGCGCTTCACTAGAGAAAACAGCAGCTTCCCTGGAATCTGAAACAAATAGAGCTTATCATACTAGTAACTAAAAAATTATGTTTTACCAACTCTATCCCAATGAGCTATATAGATTATATTAGATCCCAAGGAAGGATTAGGTAATGGAATTACCTCCAAATATTTTCGATCATCTCCCATCAGCCCTACACAGCTTGGCAAATTCTATGTGAAGTTATACAGGTAGTCCTCGTTTAACACTCATTCAGCGACCATTCAAAGTTACAACAGCACTGAACAAGGAGAACTTACAACAGGTCCTCATAGTTGTGGCCATTGCAGCATCTTTGCAGTCATGTGATTGCAATTCAGGCGCTCAGCAACCAGCTAACAATTACAATGTCATGGCATCCCACAGTCACATTATTGCCATTTGCAACCTTCACTGCCTGCTTCCAACAAGCAAAGGCAATGGGGAAGCCGACAGGAGGTCACAAATGGTGATCACGTGACCACGGGACATTGCGACCATGCGGGATTTGCCTAACGATAGCAACTGAGACTGCCAGAACTGCCACCATAGGTTGGCACGGTCACACGATGTTGCACCTTACAACCGCATTGTTTAGCGACAGAATTCCCGGTCCCAATTACCATCAGTAAGCAAGGACTATCGGTACCATAAAACATCTGGATAGCACCAAATTGCCAGTCCCAGGTTCATTCTGTATCACATATCAATTTCTAGTAAGTGCATAGCCATTTTCAAAACATCAACTCCAACCTCCACACTATTTATATATTTATTTGAAAAAAATTATATGGCCACCCCTATGAACTCTGCATGGCTAACAACAGTCAACAAAATTAACATAATAAAACCTCTATAAATCAAACAAAAAAAGCAGAATTAAAATAATGAAAATGTAATAAATAAGGCACCAATTAACAAACTCACCCACACAAACCACACCTATATGGCTTGGCACTCAGGGAAAATCCAGGTCATCTCAGCCTTCTAGAAGCCCCTCTGGATCTCAGGAGGGAGGCTGTTTCACCAGGCAGGTGCCATAACAGAGAAGGCACAGCTCCTTAGTCCCACAAGATAGCACTATTTAAAAGAAGGGACCTGCAGCGCATCTATCCTGTCAGATCTAGTGGGATGGGCAGAGACCCTCAGAGAAAGGCAGTCCCACAAATGCCTGGCCAAGTGCCATGCAGGGCTTTAAGGGTGATTACCACTTTGAATTGCCTACAGAAGCATACTGAGAGTCAGTGCTGCATCTACAACAGTGATGTAACCCAGGCAAACCCTGTGCACCCAAAGCTGTCTATGCCACTGAAGCTTCTGAGTGTTTTTCAAGAGTTGCCCCATGTATAACATTTTGCAGTAATCCAGTTGGGAAGTGACAAAGACATGAGTGATAGTGAGTAGGGCTTCTGGTTCAGAAACAAGTGCAACTGGTGCACAAAAACCTCATGAACGTTATTTCCCCTAAGTTTGATTTTAGACCATCCTCCTCTCATGAGACACTCATATATAGCCTTCTATTTTGCACACATCTCTTCAAAAAAGAATCTTAATGCCCATATCCATGCAACCCAATCAGCTGGTACCTGAGGAAGATGGATCCCTTCAAAGGACATACAGTGCTCTTCAGAGGATGTAGTCTCAGCAAAAAGCTCCAAGAGAGTATAACGACTGTCAAAATCCATGTGCTGTTCAATGCCATCTTGCTGGCTCAGGGACAAAAGAACATAAGCTCGGCTTCCTGAAACCAAAATAGCCATGCTTAATATCATCCTTCACCAAATTTCATTTCTCCAACATTACCTATCTATTTTCCATGCTGAAAATCTATTCAGCTCCTATTCAACTCTAGACATATATTAAAATGTGTAACATACCAGAGAACTGCAGGTACACCATACGTACAGGTAATATAATTTACATGGACTTGGTAGATTAATATTCATGGTAGACATCCTACTTTTTCACAATTAATATGTCAGCTAGAGATGGTGACAAAGACATGTGGCATTGCAAGCCCCTCTTAAAATCAAGCCATAATACCACAATACCATAATCATACCATAATACCATTTCAAATATACTAGTCTCAGGTTTGCAAACTTATTTTCCTAATTTCAAGAGCTCGAACTTGTTTCCCCCCATAGATGAAATCAGAGGTGACTAATACCCTAAGAGGAAACTAACTTGTTACTTGAACTGGGAAACTGAATAGCTCCAATATCCTCTTCACAGTTAAAATAGCAAGACCAAAAGACACAGTGTGTTGTGGTTTGTAGAAAAAGCCTAGTTGCCATATAGTTCACATATGAACGTATCAGTTCATTACAGTGAATTTTCTTGATGATCTATAGTTGCTTCATTTCTTGTTTTGTAACAGAAAACCCCCCAAAAGTATTCCTTCTCTCTCTCTCACTCTGCCTTTTTCAACACTTTCCACTTTCCACTACAAATCCACTGTTTATGTTTAGACTGTGAATGCAATGAAAACTGTCACATTCTAAGAGTCTAGGATGTGATACAGGTAGTCCTCACTTAATGTCCATTCATTCAACGACTGTTTGAAATTACGATGGTGCTGAACGAAGTGACTTATGACCTGTCCTCAAAGTTCCAGACACTGCAACATCCCTGCAGTCACATGGACAAAATTCAGGCCCACCAGCATTTACAACCACCTTTTGACCATCCGCCTATCTACTGCCGCCAGCTGCGCCCGCTGCCCGCCTCACCATGCACCACTACTGTACCTGCTAGGGCCTTCTTTTGCACAGCCTTCTTTCGCACCAGTGCAGCCAGGGCTTCTCTTGCAGCCCACCCAGGGATTCCATTAGCCTGCCAGCCAGGGCCTCCATTCATGCCTTGCCCAAGGCCTTCTTTTGCAAAAGAAGCCCTGTGCAAGAAAGAAGGCCTCAGCTGTGCCAGCATGAAAGAAGGACCCTTCTAGCCATTTTTTTAATGTTCAAAGTCGAAGTGTGGAGTTAAAAGCATAGCTAGGTCTTGATAGGTAGAAAAGAGACTAAACGCTTTTCTGCAGAGATAAAACTATAGAACTGTGATAGAAATGAGCAATGATTTTTCCATCCAGCTTTCAATATAAATACACTCCCTCTTTTTATTAACACAGCAGTTAAAAGGCAAATGACATGAGGAGTCAGTTTTGGTTTGTACCTCAGATCAAAATGTGATATTAAGTCCAAGAGGATGCTGAAGTTACAAATGAGAGCTGTTGTTCCAGCAAAGATCAGCAAATAATTTAGTAAGGCTGGAAGAGCCTGATGATCTAGCTTATTTACCCCACTGGGATAGTAAGTATAACAATTTTTTTGAAAATATAGTGATCAAGAACATACAATAAACATTTTGAAAAGCTAAATTGTTTTGAGTTTATTTTTTGTTCTACAATTGGTCATAAATACTAATAATAAACATTTAATGTGGATTTTAAACCAAACTCCCTCAAAATTTTTTGAAAGATCTATAAAAAGCTTACAACATAAAATGTTGTAAGGTAAAGGTAAAGCTTACAACATGAAATGTTGCTGACTCTCTCCACTGTATGACTGTTTATGTGAACAAAAGTAGAACATTAATTTTCAAGGTCTTTTTCCCCAGAAACTTAAGGAAAAATGGTGGACATGAAACTCATTCAAAAGTTCCATTGTAGTTCCAAGTATACAATGATCAGGACTGAGTCATAAAAGGATAGAAGTTCAAAACATTTTGTTTGTTTTCTATAATATTGACTTAAATTTGAAACATGATAATTTAGTTTGAAAACTATTAAAAGCAAGGCTTGCCAGCTTGTCTCTAAATCTTCTAAATGTAAACTGAAGTTATTGGTTCTATCATGAAGTATTTTTCAATTGCAAGTCTCAACAAATGGCAGCATCTAGCCATTCCTGGCTGATCTCCAGTTCTAAACAGGGTTGGCCCTGGTTAATAGTTGCATATGCAACCACCAGGGAATTCCAGACTAGACTAGAATGGAAAATTTAAAAAAAAATCCTAGAAAAAGGCAACTGCAAACCATTCCATAATGCTGCCAAGTAAGTTACATAGCTGTAGTCACAACTCAAGGGCATCATCTTTTTCTCATCACAATTTTTAAGACTTACACAATTTTGTTTTCTAGGGACTGTTTCTCATTATGAAAACTCTATGAGACAGTAGAACCACAGCAGTTATATAAGAGTAATGGGACTTGAGGCCTACTAAACAGTTTGGTTAACACTGTCATAAGCCTCAGCCAGCAAGGACAGCAAGGAGTAATAGTCCAAAACATCAGAAGGGCACTAAGTTGCCCACCATGATCTACTGTGGCATCAAGATACAGCAAGATACAGCAAAAATCTTTTTCTGAACCACAGTGACTGTTGTCTTCAGCAGTCTTAAACATAACTGTTTATTACAGTACTGAGATAGAACAAAGCTTATACATTCTATATACAGTATACAAGAGTCAAGGCATATGCAATTACAATTCATGAAGCAACATTGAGAAAGACTTCTTTATGGGCTCCTAGAATGCAACTGACTATTAACAGACAGCCAGTGGTTAAGGTGCTGGCCTAGAAACCAGGAAACTGTGAGTTCTAGACCTCCCCTAGGCATGAAAGCTGGTTGGGTGATTTTGGGCCAGTCACTCACTCTCAGCCCAACCCACCTCACAGGGTTGTTCTTGTGGAGAAAACAGGAGGCAGGAGTATTAGGTATGTTCAATTAGGTATTAAGGGTGTGTGTATGTGTGTATAAATAAATAAAAATAAGGCAGGATAAAAATCTAATAATAATAAAAGTTGCACTAGACTAAATGAACCACTGGTCTCAGTAAACACAAGATAGTTTTCTTTCTTACGAAAAATTCAAATGAAGTACTAAAGATGTAAAACTTACTAAGGCTACATGGAATTATGAAAAAGTCAAACACAATTTCTCTGATCCAAGTCCAACTCAACATTTACCTGCTCATGCTCATTTTAGTAATCCACCTGGCATCAAAAGTGTCACCTGGTTCCATTACACAGAGAAATGATGTAAATTGTGCATTCCAGAAAAGAATACCTTTTAAACTAGTTCCCATCCTAGATAATTTTTGAAGTCAAGGCTTTTTAACCCTTACCAGCAGGAATTAACTTATACAAAAATAATAGTCACTTCAAACTCTCATAGTACTCAAAAGCAGACAGAAAACATTCCCTATGCTATGTGGTACCTTAAAATAAACGGACTGTTTAAAGGTTGTAGCACTAATTTACTTGGGGGAAAGGGCCTCAGTAATTCTTTAAAAATTCCATAATCTGTCTCCAAGGTTACCAGTTACATAACTGTACACTTTTGCCATTCATATCTGTACATCCTTACAATATCCCTGGAGTCATATTTCACACCTACTGACTCTCCTATAATTTAGAATTAATAGGTAATAACATGCAAATTATAGGAATGAAAAAACTGTGCTATAAATTATATAGTAGCTCTTCCTGTTTAAGTTATGTTGTGTTCCTTTTTATAGTTCTGGAATGATTAAAAGTATCAATTTTTCTCTCACCACAATTTGTATTTCAGTTTCCTCCCTTGAGTTTCTTGTTCTTAATGGGAAATTATTAAAGAAACAAAGGTAGACATACTGTCAATAAAGAATGCCTATTATCCTTACTCCATGTGTATGTGTTCAAGAGCAAGTAAGCAACTTTAAAACAAATAAACATTAACATATCAAACAATAAAAATCAAAGTCCAAGATAACAAATTTAATAGTGGCCATTAGCTAACTATAAATGTCAATAAAATAAGTAGCTTGTAACCTAATTCAGAAACATTAATCAAGTTGGCATCAGGAAAGTTTCTTGAGGGAGATGTTCTGAATTCAGAATTTTGGTTAAAAATTTGAGGGTCGGCTTATCCGCAGATGAGCATATATGCAATTACGTACAATATATGAATGAAATTTTACTTAAATCAAGGTTTTCTAGGAGACTTATCCTTTCTTACTATTAGCCAGGCATAACATGTTGTTTCCTTTTATAAGTAATCTTATTCTATTGCAACTGTTATCACCTCCACTCTCTACCATATTCCAAATGGTTTCACATGTTGAAACTTTTCTGTATAAGATGCTTATTACTAAGCATTATAACTTGAATATTTTAACTTTTGATACTAAATCTGAACTGAACAAACCAATTATCAGAACTTAGCAGAAAATGTTCATGTACCCATGAGAACTCCTTCCAGTCTGAATGCAAAAATCAGCAGCCAGCCAATACTCTATTCTAACTTCATGTTGCATTTATTTTCATAGTAATTTCTAAAAATGACTGATCACTATGAATGGGGTTGCAAAGATGCCTTACTCACTCATCAAGACTGCTGAAAGGGTGCCATGGAAAAAATCTATTCATAGAAATGAAGCAAAATTTTCCTGTCAATGAGAAACTGTTGCCTTCAAGTTCCAGCAATTTAGATGAAGAACTGTGCTTGCATCTATTATTTCTGTATCGCTGCTAAAGTGGAAATGAATAATCTCTTGCCCAAAAGTGTGTAATCACATGGGCACAGAGCTAATCTGGGACCAGCCCTTAATTATTCACAGAATAGACACTGGACTCAAAAGGACTTAGTCATGATTAATTCTTTCCATTAATTCCAACAAGTTTATTCAAAGCTTGACTAAGCATGGGTCCAATCCAATGTTTTTATTTCATGAGAGTAAGGTATTTATTCCCTCAAACCCCATTACAAGATATTACTCCAGTAAGAAGCATTAAACTGCACTGGAGTACTCAAACATGGATTGTAGTTGTAGAATCTACATTTAAGATTAAGAATTACAACATACTTTCTAAGTAATTAAACATTAAGCTAATAATCTTTGCTGGGTTCTTTCTTCTACTGTTCTGGTAGGCAGGATTAAAGAAATTTTTTTTTGCAGACTGCAGTAGAGAGAAACCTCCTAGGTTATTTAGAGAATAAGCAGTACCAACAAGAACCCCTTAGTGTAGAATAAAAAAGATGTAAGTGTAAAACACAGCTATTAGGAACACGGTTCTCCATTCAGCAAAAAACTAAAGGAAATGGGGGGAAAAGTCTTAGTAAGTCCAAGGATCTGTTTTCCTACTGTGGGTAAAAGTACCCTTAGCTGGGGTATAATAGGGTGGAAACTCCTTACCGAGCAGACTTATGAATGAGGTACTACTGCTAAAGGCTCGACTTAGATCTGTGAATTTGTTATGCCCCATGAAGAAAGAAAGAGCAACATGCATATACCCTGCATATCTTGCTCAGCAAAGTGTTAGTGAAAATGGCAGCCAAGGGGGCTGCACTCTTAGTGGAGCGAGCTATGATATCCAACAGGGCAAGAAGAGATGGAGCTTTATAGCAGCAGATTTTCTGACAACTGTTGTGAGGGATATATGTTAATCAAAGGAGGTTTGCAGGGAGGGAACAAAGAGACTGTTGATTGGTGCCAATTCTTGGTCTTCTTGAAGTAAAGTTTGGTGACTCTTAAAACATCCTACATTTCACTGCTTCTTATTGGGAAATGACTTATTGCTAAATGACTGCACCAAAGAGTGGTTATTAATGACTCAACTTCAGCTTAGAAAGAAATATTAAGTAGAATGCCATGTGGAATGCCACATGGTCCCTATGTTGTTCAACATTTATATCAATGACTTGAATCAGGGAGTTGAAGGAACACTTAAAAAGTCTACAGATGACATAAAACTAGGAAGGGTGGCTAATGCTTTAGATGAAAGAGAGAAGATTCAAAATTCAAAGTCCAGATCATGGGAACTAATTATTCCACTCTACTGTGCTCTGGTCAGACACAATTTGAAGTACCACGTTCAGTTCTGGGCACCAGTTTGAAAAGGGCAGCGACAGAGCAAAATCAAAGGAGGCATATCAAGATGGCAAAGAATCTGGAATCCACCCCCTATGAGGAATGGTTAAAGAATCTAGGAACATTTACACTACAGGAAAGACAACTAAGAGGAGATATGATAGCAGACTTACAATATATGAAGGGTTCTTACAGAGAAGAGGGCAGGACCAGAACTGATGGATTAAACTATAAGGAAGGAGGTTCAGGCTAGATGTCAGGAGGAATATCCTGATTGTACAAGATGTCAGTCAGTTGAATAGGCTGTACAGGAAGTAGTGAGTTCTTTTTACTAGAGGTCTTCAAACAATGTCCAGATGATCAACTGTCTCAGATGTGCTATATCATGGTCTCAGGGCTGGGCTCTAAGACGTGGGTGGATCAGATCCCACCAGGCATTGTACCTGCAGATTCAGCAATGGCAGATCCTTCCTCTGCCAACCCTGATGCCTCTTCAGGTCCCTCCTCAGCCACTACTGTCACTTCTTTGGCCAACACAGGTCCCAAGATGTGGGGAAGACCCCCCCCAGCTGGAGTCTTGCACCCCATCAAAGCAAGCATCATGCAAGTGACAAGTCTCTGACTCTGTAAGCAATTGTGGCACCTAATTATTGGCAGCCACCGAGTAAAAATAGTTTCAGCTGTGCATGCTTGGCAGGGAAAGGATTTAAACTGCACAGGGATTGCCTCCTATTGCTGGAAGCAACTTCAGGTCTGGCTTCATATCCTGTGTTGTCTTGCTCCTTATTCCTGCTACATTTTTGACCTTGCTGCATTTTGACCAAGTCTCTGGTTCTTCTCTTTGCACTTTTCCAGACATTGCATGTTTTCTGATAACACACTGACTGACCCAGCTTACATCTCCTCTTGAGCCTCCAATATGCTGTTGTGTACATAAACACTCTTCATTCTACTTCCCAACTCCACTCCTGTTACCTCCCCTATCCGCCTACACTCACACTCTCCTCATGCTTCTTCCTCACCTAATGCCTTCACAAGCTTCACTGCAAACGTACCACTCCAACTGCCTGTATCAGCCTTTTTCCTCATGCCTCTCCTTGCTTCCCCAACTGCATTTTTCACCAAGCTCCCTTCTAGCAAGTGTTTGCTCCCTGCAACCTCAGCAAGCCTTGCGTGCAACCACTCACACTGCTCCTGGATCTTGCTTCATAGTTGCATGGGTGTTTGCCCCCTCTGCTGAAGCCATCATGTGAAACTCTAGTGGATCCTGCACTGAGTAGAGAGTTGGTCCCCAGAGTGGCTTAGATGAGATGAAGTAGACAAGACGACATATATGGTATATTCCAACTATATGATTCTACCAGTCCCTGTACAATGCCCATCTTCTGTCCTGTGGAGGTGGCCAGACACCTTTCGTTTTGTCCTTGACTTTAACCGATACTTTGTCTAATGATTCAGCAAAACATCTGCCACCCTTGAAGGTACTGGAGGCTAGTACTGACTTGGCTTTGGCATGTACTTCTCCCAAGTCTTGAACTACAGGTTCTCTTCACATGGCAGTGTTTACATTTCAGCTCTGCTCAAGAAATATAATGAATTCAGATTTGTATTGACCATTAAGTTTGCAGTCCTAGTTACTGTAGTTTGTTAACATTTGACAAACTGCCACTAGTTCTCTAGAAATCAATTTCAAAAATTACTTGGAACACTGAACTCCACATGTGACCCTATTACCTTGACTAGATTATCATTGTGAGCCGTTTTAAAAAAATGTAATTAGGTCTATCACCAGGATGTTTGGGTATATCATTTCCATCTTCTGAAACCATTGTCCTTGAAACCAAGGGGATCATCAGGGTATCTACTAGCAGAAACTTTAAAATCTTGAGGGTGGCTTGGTTTGGGAGATAGTATACAACTGTAGTAGTAAGCACTTTCTTTGCATCTGGAAAGGCCCATTCTGCCTTGAGAACCCTGCTCAATACATCTGGAAAGGGGATATTCACTGCTGAGTCTGAAGCAAAGGGAATACTTTGGATACAACCCAGTCTAATAGTGGGTTGGTGGATGGCTGGAATTGTGTTCTTTTACTGGAGAGTCTTCTTGGCCAGGAGTGCAAAATATTTTTGGAAAAACAACCTCACAGAGTCCAGAGGGAGATGAAGCAGGTGAAAAGATGCCTAGAGTGCTACAGGAGGTGGACAAAGAGCAAACTCAACCAAACACAAGTGAGACACTAGTAAGGCCTACTTTGTGATGGTAAACACAATGAAGCATCAGTACTTCTCTGCATTCATTGCATCCACAGATAGCCATCCAGTGACCCTGTTTAAGGTGATCTGAGCCCTCCTGGTAACGGGACTTGGAGTTTTACTTACAGGGCCCTGCGGAGGAATATGCACAGCATTTTGGTGGATAAAGTCGCTCGGATTCACTCTCAGTTGGACACCACCCTTAGTACATGTCCTTTTGAGGTGCCCAGTACATGGTCTTGCTTTGTTACCTAGAATGAGTTTGAACCTGCTGGGCCTGAGGAAGTGGACAGGGTCCTCATGACTGTGAGCTTGGTCACCTGTCTATTAGATCCATGACCCTGCTGGCTGGCGAAAGCCTCCTAGGAGATGACATGTAACAGGATTCTAGTGGTGATTAATTCTTCCCTGAGAGGGAGGGTTGTCCCTTCACCTCTGAAGGCGGCATTAGTTTGCCCCTTTCTCAAGAAACCATCACTAGATCCAACTATACTGGACAACTTTCGCCATTTTCCAACCTTCTCTTTTTAGGGAAAGTTGTTGAGGTGATAGAACAGCAGCTTCAGAGAACCCTGGATGAACTGGATTATTTAGACTCCTTTCAGTCAGGTCTCAGGCCTGGGTGTGGGAGTGAAACAGCATTGATCGTGCTTTCGATGACCTTTGGTGCGAAAGTAGTGGGGGTAGTACATTCATCCTTGCTCTTCTTGACCTCTTGGTGGCCTAAAATACCACCAACCATGATATCCTTCTAACCGGCTCCAGGAGTTGGGGAACGGGTAGCACTGTCTTGTGCTGGTTCTTCTTCCTTCGGGGTCAGTTCCAGTTGGTGCTGATCAGGAGTGAGAGGTCCTGCCCTTAGCCCCTGCTTTGTGGGGTTCTGCAGGGTTTGGTACTCTCTCCACTCCTGTTTAATATACACATGAAGCCACTGGATGAAGACATCCATCGCCATGGTGTAAAGTACACTGATGATACACAGCTTTTTATCTCTGCCCTTGGAGAATTAAGCAATATTGCTGGGTTCCTGCCTGGTGTGTGAAGGCTGTAGAAGTCTGGATGAGGAATAACAGGCTTTGGCTCAACCATAGCAAGACTGAGTGGCTTTGGGTTCAGAGGCCTGCTGTTTCCAGGGACTTGCCATCTTTGGTTCTGGATGGGGTGCTACTGCCCCAAACAGACCAGGTGTGCAATCTGGGAGTTATCCTGGACTCATGGCTCCTGCTCAAAGAGCAGGTGGCAGCCGTGGCCAGAGAGCCTTTGCACAACTTTGTGTTGTGTGCCAGTTGCACCCATTCATGGCCCGGGAGGTTCTGCTCACAGTCATGCGTGACCTGGTCAACTCTTGAATGGATTACTATAATGCACTCTATATGGGGTTGCCCTTGAAGAGCATCTGAAAGCTGCGGCTGGTGCAGAATGTGATGGCACAGGCAGTTATGCACACTCCTCGATCAGCGCACATTATACCTCTGCTCCATGAGCTGCATTAGTTGCCAGTATGCTTCTGGGTTCAGTTCAAGGGGCTGGTTATGACCTATAAAGCCCTATGTGCATGGGGAGAAGTTATTTGAGGAACCGCCTCTCCCTGGTTATATCTACCCATCCCATCAGGACAGGAAGGAGAGGCACATTACAGGTCCTCTGAAAACTTGGCTCTGCTGCGTGCCTAGGGGGTCTAGCAATGTGGGGAGCTCTTACAACAGCTGTGTTGAGCTGATGTTGGATGAATTCTGCCACAGATCATGATTTTCTATTTTAAATTGATAATGGATGGCTTTTGTTTGTATATTAGTTTTTAACTTGTTTTTATTGGATTGTTTTTACCTGTTGTGAGCTGCCAAGAGTGGCTTAGATGAGATGGATGGCCATACAAATCAAATAATAAACAAACACGTTGGCCATTTTCTCCTTCTCCTATAGCTATTCTTCTTCCCCGTATAAAGCCTATGAGGAAAAAGAGCCACTGGATGAGTTAGCACCTGGGGAACTCATACTCATCATTAAGTTGGTACCCGGGGGTCCTATATTCTGCATCCAAAGACACATCCCCTCTCCTTCCTGTGTGAATCCAGCACTCTGAGAGCAACTTATGTTCTGATGACCCAGAGAATGGGCACTTTCATGTAGTCACCAAGGAGTCACTTTTTAGGCCTTAGGAGAGTTGAGAGAAACAACTCCACAGACCCTGTTAGCACAGATGGTTTTAACATTCTGAAGCAATGAGGATGAGACTGAGCAAACTCAGGGACGCAATGAAGGACAGGAAGGCCTGGCACGATATGGTTCATGGGGTCACGAAGAGTCGGACACGACTTAAGGACTGAACAACATTATCACTGAAGATGGTCTCTGGACTGAATGAGAGGAACAGCCACTGGGTGGGAATTTTCACCTTCTGTTGAGATTGCTGCTTGAACAGTCAAGTCCTCAAAATGGCAGTCAAACCCACCTGAAAAGTCTGCTGATGGGTCCAGGAAGAATAAGGGACTTCCTGGACTTTCAGGGCATAGCAGTCCCCACAAGGAAGAAAGACTGGATAAAAGGTAAAGTAAAGGTAAAAAGAAAAAGAAAAGTGATGAAAAACAAAGGAAAAAGTGAACCTGAGTTAGTTGAGAGCTTTTGCAGTGAACTACAGTGGGGCAAAAAAGTATTTAGTCAGCCACCAATTGTGCAAGTTCTCCCACTTAAAAAGATGAGAGAGGCCTGTAATTTTCATCATAGGTATACCTCAACTATGAGAGAAAAAATGGGGAAAAAAATCCAGAAAATCACATTGTCTGATTTTTAAAGAATTTATTTGCAAATCATGGTGGAAAATAAGTATTTGGTCAATATCAAAAGTTCATCTCAATACTTTGTTATATATCCTTTGTTGGCAATGACAGAGGTCAAACATTTTCTGTAAGTCTTCACAAGGTTTTCACACACTGTTGCTGGTATTTTGGCCCATTCCTCCATGCAGATCTCCTCTAGAGCAGTGATGTTTTGGGGCTGTCGCTGGGCAACACGGACTTTCAACTCCCTCCAAAGGTTTTCCATGGGGTTTTGATCTGGAGACTGGCTAGGCCACTCCAGGACCTTGAAATGCTTCTTACGAAGCCACTCCTTTGTTGCCCGGGCAGTGTGTTTGGGATCATTGTCATGCTGAAAGACCCAGCCACGTTTCATCTTCAATGCCCTTGCTGATGGAAGGAGGTGTTCACTCAAAATCTCACGATACATGGCCCCATTCATTCTTTCCTTTACACGGACCAGTCGTCCTGGTCCCTTTGCAAAAAAACAGCCCCAAAGCATGATGTTTCCACCCCCATGCTTCACAGTAGGTATGGTGTTCTTTGGATGCAACTCAGCATTCTCTCTCCTCCAAACACGAAGAGTTGAGTTTGGACCAAAACATTCTACTTTGGTTTCATCTGACCTTATGACATTCTCTCAATCCTCTTCTGGATCATCCAAATGCTCTCTTGCAAACTTCAGACGGGCCCGGACATGTACTGGCTTAAGCAGGGGGACACGTCTGGCACTGCAGGATTTGGGTCCCTGGCGGTGTAGTGTGTTACTGATGGTAGCCCTTGTAACTTTGGTCCCAGCTCTCTGCAGGTCATTCACTAGGTCCCCCCGTGTGGTTCTGGGATTTTTGCTCACCATTCTTGTGATCATTTTGACCCCACGGGGTGAGATCTTGCGTGGAGCCCCAGATCGAAGGAGATTATCAGTGGTCTTGTATGTCTTCCGTTTTCTAATTATTGCTCCCACAGTTGATTTCTTCACACCAAGCTGCTTGCCTATTGCAGATTCAGTCTTCCCAGCCTGGTGCAGGTCTACAATTTTGTTTCTGGTGTCCTTCAACAGCTCTTTGGTCTTGGCCATAGTGGAGTTTGGAGTGTGACTGTTTGAGGTTGTGGACAGGTGTCTTTTATACTGATAACAAGGTCAAACAGGTGCCATTACTACAGGTAACGAGTGGAGGACAGAGAAGCCTCTTAAAGAAGTAGTTACAGGTCTGTGAGAGCCAGACATCTTGCTTGTTTGTAGGTGACCAAATACTTATTTTCCACCATGATTTGCAAATAAATTCTTTAAAAATCAGACAATGTGATTTTCTAGATTTTTTTTCTCATTTTGTCTCTCATAGTTGAGGTATACCTATGATGAAAATTACAGGCCTCTCTCATCTTTTTAAGTGGGAGAACTTGCACAATTGGTGGCTGACTAAATACTTTTTTGCCCCACTGTACTTATAGAGCAGGGAACCAGTTTGGTGTAGTGGTTAAGGCATCAGGCTAGAAACTGGGAGACCGTGAGTTCTAATCCCATCTAAGGCACAAAGCCAGCTGGGTGACTTTGGGCCAGTCACACTCTGTCTCGGCCCTAGGAAGAAGGCAAGGGTAAACAACTTCTGAATTCTTGCCAAGAAAACTGCAGGGACTTGTCCAGGCAGACACCAGGAGTCAAGACTGACTTGAAGGAACCAAAAAAAAAAAAAAAAAAACACCTTACAGAGCAGATAGCAGCAAAGAACTCACTGACAGTTACTCTGTACTCTTTACTGCTATAAAGGAAGAAAAAAAATGAACTTTTTTATTAGCAGAGTGGAAATGCATGCTAAGTAGGAAAAGTCTTGATTCTCCCCAGGATAATATGCCTTGCTATATCTCTCAACTATGGCAATAAGGCCCATAAACAGACTGAATTACACCAGGAAAGCTCACACCATACCTCAACAGGCAACCTCACCTGCATCATGAGAAGCCAAAGCTCTCAGCATCTTGCCTGCACTACGACGGATTTGCTTCTCCTCATTACATAACATCTTCATCAGCAGATCCAGAGCACCTGTTTCCTTAAAGACACCTGTCAATGAGCCAATGCTGGCATAAGCACTGAGCACATGGACAGTATTAAGGATGGAGGATTCCGGACCACTTGTCCTGGCCATCTGTCGATTAGCACGCTGTACCAGGTTTCTGACATCAGCCTTCATTTCATGCAGGGAAGCTTCATCCACTGTGACATCAGGTGGGAATGCGTTAGGTGACTTCTCCTCCTTTACTCGTTGCCCCTCAGGCTTCCTCTTGCCCAATAGTGTGGGGCAATTAGCATAAACTTCTTCTGCTGACATCCACATAAGAATGTTATCCATTTTGTTCTCAGTTGAAGCAGCATGGGTGGTATTTTCTACACTGTCATCCAAACTAAGGATGCTCCAGCGAATCAGATATTCAGTATGTCCATCATGTCCACGACGTTGGCGGATTAGCTCCTCAGGATAGGCTTGTAGTTTTGGCCCAAGGTTTCCATTCCTTCTTTCACCCACCATGATGGAAAATACATCTATGAAAAAGGAGTGTAAGAAGTCAGGTTCTTGAGAAGTACCCAGAAAACCAGGCAAGGAATCTCCAAATAATTAGCACTCACTTGACATATTCAGAAGCATTGAGTCGCTTTTTAACGAGATGGGCAGTGGCAAAGTTGATATATAAATATATAAAAATAAAATAAATCTGTTTCAAATGCACAAGTAACTTTACTACAAACCACATCAGAGGCACCACTTCTGATTAAACAGACATTACCTACCAGATTTCTCAAACTTTTCTCTTATATAAACACTTTGCTCTAAACAAGCTGATGATATTTTTTAAATCTCTGTCCTGGAGCTCTAGAGTGACCAGCAATTTTGCATTCAATGATTTTTCTAAGAAATGTTTGCCATAATCAACAGTAACAGCAACTGTTACCCTCACTCAGAAATCTCATTGTTACTTTCTTCCAAGAAAGTTCACAATTGTATGAAGGCAATTCTTCCTAAGCCTTTCTCCTCATCATTTAAATTTCATTTAATTTTAGGTTGTTATTATTAGAAAATATATAGCAACTTCAAAAGTTGAAGGTAAATTTGAGAACTTCCAGTAAAATGGCACTGAGGAAGTCGTGTACAGTAATAGGAGCTCTTTTATTTTTCTCATTTTGATGTGGCAATTTATGTTTAGCCTGGATTCCTCCCATTTCCTTTTTTTATTTGAGTGAGTTTTACCCTGCTTCTTCTGCTATCTCCATAGAGGTCATAGATCCACCCAGAATATGTATTTTTACTTTCACTGCTAAGTCAACCAAGGCAAGTGGAATTTAACAACAGTGACTTGGTATTTAAGAAAAGGACCAAAAAAGAAAAAGAACCCCTTAAAGGAAAGAAAAACTTGAAATACCATGAAGGTGTTAAAGTTAAGCAGACCCCTGCTTGGACACCCCCAGGAGGAACAATGAAGAGCAGTTTGGCAGGGTATCACATTGTTTGACTGTTTTCTTGGTTTCACTCTGGCTTCATTTTAGAGCAGTGTTTTTTAAACCACGGTAATTACTCCAAGGGGGTAATTTGGGCATATCCTGGAGGTAATGGAACAATTTGTAATTGCTTGATTGGGAGTTTAGGATCCTATTTGGGACTGCTGCTGCCGAGACACTTGTGTAAAACAACAGTCTGGTTTGTTTTTTGTGAAGATAATGACATTATTTAAGATGGGGAAAAGGGGTGATTGGGTCAGTTTAAGAACCACTGTTTTAGACAGTTAAATTGTAGATTTTGTCTTCTGCCACTCTGACAGACAAAGACGTATCCTAATTATGGGGCATGAAGGGAAAAAAGTATACAGTACTGCTACAGTATTTGTTGGATAGTTCCAGCTGACAGAGAGGAATATTCAGCACTAAACTTAATGAAGAAGTGGCACTTAATATGAAAGATAGATTAACATATAAGAAGAAATAATGACTTCTACCACCATTGGAATGTAAGATTGGTGCTCCTTAAAGTCTGGGGAGAACTGGTGGGCATGGTAGTTCATAAGACTAGAAAGCAAATTTTGTGCTGCAAATTCGTATCCCATACTTTTATCCCTTAGTCCAGTTTGAAGTTTGAGCTTCAACAGAGAGTGATCACCTTCCCTTAATCCTACAGCTCAGAAAGAATCAGAAATTTGGAATACCATTGAATCAAACCATAGAAGGAATAAGACAGTATCAGAAAAAAATGAAAAGTACAGAGATGGTTATACGTACAGGATAAGGATATCTATGATTAGGTACTAAATGATTTAAACTCCATTCATGTAAACTAGCTCAAATTCCGAAAGTCTATTGAGAGAGAGACATTTGGCTTGACCAAGAG
The DNA here is from genome assembly GCF_059951505.1 of Python bivittatus. Lineage (NCBI taxonomy): Eukaryota > Metazoa > Chordata > Lepidosauria > Squamata > Pythonidae > Python > Python bivittatus. The sequence continues at coordinate 120,324,429 of NW_028277030.1, forward strand.
AGAACTGATTAATTCTAAAGGAAAGCAAAGATTCTCAGTAAGGCACTCTTGGTGCTGGAGATGGTAGACAAAACTGAGTCAATAAAAAACTATTTAAAAAAAGCAGGAATACAAAGTTTATCACTGGCAGGAATTAGAGACAGCATGTGATAAACTTGATTAAAACAGGTTTTGGGATCTAGGGAAGGCTGAAACCTAATTTAAGAAGAGATTATCTTTGCCAGATGTGTTTTGCACTTTCAATAAATCTTTGTAGATTGGATGGAGAATATTCAGGAACAGGGGAAACTGGAGTTGTTAAAAATAGCAACAGAGTGGCCCCTGATTGCAGCAGAGGAAATTAAAAGGATCACTGAACAACAGGCAGAGATTAAAACACAGGGGAAGATATATTACCAGCAGAAGTATTTAAACCCTTCTCAAACTGGTGGGCTTCATGGCTGACTGCCTTATTTTCTCATATTAATGCAATGGATTAAATAGCGATACCCACCTACAAGAAAGGAGAGAAAACAGATCCTGCCAACTATTGGCCTATTCATTTGAATAGTACAGCAAATTATATAAGAAATATAGTTTAGAAAGACTCATGGCTGGAAGGAAATAAACCATATCCTCCACTCACAGCAGCCTGGATTCAGAAAAGGTTTTAGCACATTCAATCAGCGCTTTATATCATCTGAAACCAAAGTGAATAGAAAACCATTCTATGAGTCTTTATGCAACATCTATTTATCCTTTTTTTTTTTTGCCTCTGACCTGGTAAACACAACTAATTATATAAAAAAAACAAAACTGTTAGCCACAACCATTGATGGGCTGTTTTTTTATTACAAACTGTATAAGGAATCAAGTATGCAAATACATATTGATTCCACTGGAACACTGATGGAAAAAAATTGGATGAACATGGGGATGAGCAGGGATGCATTTTTTCCCCTTCTTACTCTATTTTTACATCAGTAATACTGTAACCCAGCTTTCTTCTCCTTCCTTTTCCTCCAGATCCAGTAGTAATTGGAAGGCTTTCATATTAAAAAAATTGGGCACTAATGGAAATCGTTCTTCCTTTCAAAGCTCTCAAAATTCCACTATCATTTTTATTTCAGTTCAGATGTTAGTTGATTATGCCTTTTTGTTCTTAAAATCTTCATCCAACTGAAAAACTTTAAGGAAGTCCTAATCAATATCAGCATGCCCAACTCTTTTTTAGACTTCAGATTTTTTCAAATCCCACCCTTATTATTTTTATAAATAACTCAAGGTGGCAAACATACCTAATACTCCTTCCTCCTATTTTCCCCACAACAACCACCCTGTGAGGTGAACTGGGCTGAGTGAGAATGACTGGCCCAAAGTCCCCCAGCCAGCTTTCATATGCCTAAGGCAGGACTAGAACTCAGAGTCTCCTGTTTTCTAGCCCGGTGCCTTAACCACCAGACCAAACTGGGTCTCCTTTTTTCCCTCTCTTTTGCTAGTAGAAGTGTTTCCAGATTAACAGTAGAGGCAACGTGGGCATGCAGACTAGGAAATAAATTCTGACTCATTAGATGAAGCAGGAAAATGTATACTTTAAAAAAAAAACTTTCGCTCTTTCGTTTTGAGTGGAAACCTTCAACACGCTCCCATTTTACTCCTTCATTGAGAAAAATCCCCAGCCCACGTTCGTTATCAGGGGAAAACTGTTAAGCTTTCTCCGCGCAAGCAATACCGTACTTAAGCCCCGTGTTCACACACACACCCTTTAATGGAAGAAGGAAGGGGAAAAAAAGGGCGGAAAAAGCGGGAGACGGAAAAGCACCACTACCACCCTCGGCTATATAGCGAGGAACTGTTCTGTTTGTCTAACCCTGAAGGTCGCCGAGCGGAGACCATCTTAGAAGTAAGCAGTGGGAAGAAATGAAAGCCGGGGAAGGAAAGGGAGCCATTCCTGGTGAGACCCAACTACCTACCCAACTACTCAGGGCAGCAGCACGCCTCTCCCTCCTCCGCCTGCTCCTTCTCCCGGCCACTTCAGCCGCTCCGCAAGTTCCGGGTGATTAGAACGCATGCGCAACAGCCCCGTGCGTGCACAGATCCGACTCTTTAGACTTTTTTCTATCGGCCGTTCTACGGATCCTGGCGAGGGACATTTTGGAAGCCGTTAAAGGCTCGGGGCTGGCAGGGAGAGGGAAGTTGGTCTTGGTGACTCATTTCTTCCACGAAGCGCCTTGATCGCGCTCTCCTGGGCTACTGTTGCTGCAGTGGTACACGGCCTGAGGAGCGTGCGCGCCCGCCCGCCGCGAGTGGCAGTTGAAAAAGGCCGTGTGGTTGACAGTCTGCAGTAGCTGTTTTATTAATTTTGCTATTATTGCACGTAAACGCAGTACCGACACAGAATAACTATTGAAACATTACATTGTACTTAATCATGTCATAATATAAAATATGGAACCTTTGAACTATAAAGTTCGTAACATATAATACCAACCAATATGCGTATAAATTGACAGATGAGAATATTTATTTTAAAGCAGTTTCCTAGATTACAGAGAAAGTGGAAAACAAAGAACAAGAGCTACAAAATGTGCTCTTCCCTTCTTTGTCAGGTCTCAACAGAAGAATCCCAATCCACTGTTCTAAATAAAAGAGGGAAATGCAAATCACGCTAGTTTTCTTTATCCTTGCTTTATGTTTCAACAGTCTTGGATGCACCAAAGTAATTGCTAGTAAATGCTGTTGGCTGTTGTCAAGAATTCCTAAGTATCATTTATTTCCATCATTTATTATTATAATTAATTAGTGGCTAATGTCCAATACCTAGAGAAGTTAGACTGGTGGGTGCTTGAGATAAGATATTTGTGGAACACTGTGTTGAAGGATGTGTCCTTCGTTATGCAGGTTTAGATGGACAGTAAACCACTGAATCGTAGGGTTCTTTCCTAATTACAAACTATGACAACAAGTACACCAACCAATTACCAATCTTCACTGAAGCGGTGGGTAGCTTCTGCCTTTTAGGATTGGATATCAACAGTAAAGGAACCAGCTTTCAAGAAATATGCCACAGATTAGCACTTGATGGAGTAATAATGAAAGCCCTGGAAAAGACTACACAAATCAGACTTGTGCAGGCAATGGAAATGAAAGTTGGACTTTGAAGAAGCAGGATAGAAATATTGACACTTTTGAATTTTGGTATTGGAGAAGACTCTTGAGAACCCCAAGAGAAATCCAAGAGTTTCTTGGATAGCCAAGAAAACAACAAATGGATCATAGAACAAATTAATTTAGAGTTCTCACCTGAGGCACAAATGACCATGCTCAAATTACCATATTTTGGACACATTATATGAAGACCCAGCTCCCTTGAAAAATCCATAATGCTGTGAAAAGTAGAAGGAAAGAGAACAACTGGCAACTATGTGGATGGTCTCAATTACAGTGGTAATGGATGCATCAGTGGAAGACCTAAAGGACCAAGTTGGGGGCAGGTCATCATGGAGAAGGTCTATGTGTGTGGTTGAAAAGAGTCAACATCAATTTGATAATCAAAAATCAATAAATGAATCCAGCCCTTACAGTTTATAAAGATGTGAAGCCAATTGTGGCTTCCTAAAGAAAACACAGCTAAGTAAACCATGCCTTAGAGAGAGAGATGTGAATGTAAACTAATAAACAAACCCTTACTCACATGTCCTAAATAGAACCTAACCATAATCAGCCAGATTCAACTATGTCCATTATTTCAACTAGAAATAATGATCAACTCACCAAATCTGTCATCCCCAGAAAAAGAGGCAGTCTATGATAGCTAAAAGCTTGAAGTATTCCAAGGTAGTACAATTTTGACAATTGCTAGATTAAAATAAAGGCCCTTGTGCATTTACTAGTTGTACAGAATGGGAATTTCAGCTTATATGGCAAGCTATATTTACTGGGGCTTGTTTTTCTAACTAATTATAAAGACACAGGAACTTTGTCCTCTTTTACATCTGGCCAATGTATAGTGTTTATTGCCTGATTGGGAGATTTCCCTTTGGGAAATCCATTAATCAGAGAAAAATTCCTGGGAAAGAAATGTTCCCTTATCTACTAATACTCTAGTAAATATTTTCATTTCTATATATTTGTCAGGCCAATAGACACATTTTCCAACATAACATAGACGTGCCATAATTTCTACTATTTAGATTTTTGCATCCTTAATTTTGTTGTCTCCCCTGTTCTACTGGCACAGAATGCTGAAGCATTAATCCCTTTCATGCATTCAAAGAATATGATGCCTGGAGATGTGGCCAAGGAGACAGAGACCTTGAGAGTGGGTCCAACCTCTACCCATTCTTTTCTTATTCCATGTGTTTTTGAATAAGTGCAAGGTAATTTCTCAGGGGAATTATAATCTCTATCTGCATCAGAATGAGATTGCAGTTAGATGCTAGACTTAGTGAAGCAGGATGGATTGTATCACTTAGAATGTGGGAGGAGAGATAGAATTGTTTAAGTAGTTATCACCCTAAAACATGATTTGCACTTGTCCCCCAAATGAAAAAATGGGGAGGAAATTGGTTTTGCTTTATACCTCTCATTTGCAAACTGAAGTTATAGCAGGTGATGGCATCTAGCCAATCTTATTTGTTCTAGTAAAAGCTAAGCAGAGTGGCCCTGATTAGTACACAGATGGGAACCCACCAAGAAACCCCAAGTGTAAAGGAGCAAGGAGATAACCTTGAAGAAGGAATACAAGAATGGTTAGATAAACATCAGCTTAGCCCCAGGAAGGAAGAGGGAGTGAGAATGAACCCCAAGATAAACCTTTCATTCTGTTTGGTATAAGAGGGGGCACAGGGAAACCATCAGGTTTTCTAGATTCTGTTATTATATACCCTACGCTAATAGATTTCCAGTTATACTTGGGCAAATGGAGAGGATGAATCAAATATTAGAACAGTATTTAATATGCTGTATCTCTGATTAGCAGGACAATTGGACTGAACTGTTGCCTCTTCAGAATTTGGGTATAACAACTCTACATCCCTCCATAGGCACGTCTCCTTTCAGGCAGCCTATTGCTACCACCTCTACATTTTGCCTTCCAGAACTCCAGCCTCTGTTGTTGTGACTTGGACTTTCTGTGGAGAGACAGGCTGCCTATCTTAAAGGAACAACTAGATGTGACAAAAGCTGCATACAAGCAGGCCAGACACACGCAAGCAAGAGAGCACCAAGACCACAGGAGGGGATTTGGTGTCACTTTCCACTGTTTTATTTTCCATCTGTCCATCTAAACAGCTGGACTCTTAAGCTTATTGATTCCTTTCACTGCCTAGCAAATTAATTCAGTGGCCTTTCATTTGTAATTACCTGCTTCTATGAGGATTCATCTGGTCTTTCATTGGGCACTGCTTGTTCATGAAGAGCCCCCATGCCCCTTGCATTCTAAAACTGTTCCTTCCCCTTCTCCCCCCATCATGATGGACAGGAACGAATATGAAGTGGAATGTGTTCTGGAGATGTTTGAATATCTGATTCACTACCCTGAATCTGAAAGGTCATGGGAGAGTGCAACAGATGTCCACACTCCATGTCTTGTACATTGGTTTCATCTGAAATTCCCGCACATACTCTATCCCTGTAATCTACCACTGCTATCAATGGACAGGGAGGGGGGATTTTCCAGTGGACGGGGAGATTTTCCAGTTCTGTCTGTGTGTGGCAAGATTCCTCTGGTGACCTGGGGTGAGGGGGCTGCCAAGCAAGCAGAGGGGGGAGTGAGTCTGTAGTTGGTTCCCATAGCAACTTGGCAGCGTCTTCTTCATGTGCAGGAAGAGAGAGTGAATCTGACCGGGGAGATGATGTGGAGGAGTACATAGCTAAACTTGAAGAAATGCAAGAATATCAACAGATCTAGAAAGGAAGAGGGAGTGAAAAAGAAACTCATGATAACCCTGCCTTGATTCTTTTTTGCTTTAGGAGGGGGCAGGGGGAAACATTATCAAGCTTTCAAGATCCTGAAATCATAAAGTTCCATTAGTTCTTATGGTGTCTGTTTCCTGGCTTGATCTATCTTGAAGGGCTGACGCCAAGGCTGTAGAAGTGGGAAGCTGAAAAACATTCCTGGGTAATAGTGAACCACTTCTACATTCTTGCCAAGAAAACAACATGGGTATATCCATACAGTTACCAGGAGTAGAGCTTGACTTTACCTGTTACCTATAGATTGAACTACTCCTCTCACTCTGCTTCAGGCATGGGCCAGGCAAAATCTCCGGCCTAGATCTCAACAGATGTCCTTTTCTTCCTCTACTGTGAAATTGTTTCTTCTCTTATTAGCATCCCCTTAATATCACAGATCATTGCAAGCATTTACTTGTTTCCAATCTTTAATTATTTATCATATTTCTCCACTGGCACACTCCCAGAGGCCTCATGGCAGTTATTGGTCACAGAAGCAACACTGAAGACACAAAGGTTTGTGCACAAAATGATACATTTATTGAAAGATTATTTTTTTAATACAAAAGAAAGCTCTGTACATAGTACTGCGATTACTGTCACATCCTTCCAGAAACACAACCCTGGAAATTAACAAACCACACACACAGCCACTCACACACACACACATACGCGCACACACACAAAAAATCCAAAAACAATCTGTAAAGTGAACTAAAAATGTCACCACACAATAAATGCCATTTCATCCCTGATAAGTGTTCTTACAATTCAACACTTTAATCACATGCAACATTAGCGTTTAACCTGCAGGTGCTTTTCTTGTAGGAGGGAGAACTTCCTTGAGGTGAAGGATGAGCATCAAGTATAGAACCCCCAATCAGAAAATTAGTACAGAATGCAAAATCAGAAAAATAGGAACTATTCTTGAGTTTAGCCTCGTCTCTATTTTAGCAGAGGATTTTTGAATTAGCAACATGATTTGAAAATTACTGTTCTGCAGATGTGCCTTTATCTCAAGCAACTTCTTAGTAATAGTTGAGAAATTCCCTCTTGGAGAAAAAATCTACATACAGAAGAACAGCTACCCATGCATTGGTAAAGTTCCATTTGCATGACAAATCCTTCAATCCTCCATATCAGAACTGGGGAGAAAACAGAGGGTTGTTAAGGATTTATTCTGCTGACAAATGTATTCATCAGTGAACAAACAATATTGAATATAAATAATTATTTTTTTCCATTATTGCTGAAATGGAAGAAGACAGCTAACTAAGCAATCTTTTTGCCATGAAGTTCTGGGGCAGGAGTCTGGGGAGAGTAATTTTCTACCTGCCATGACTGCCTTTCTTTTTCATGTCATTGCTCTAATGAAGAGATGAAGAGGGGTAGTAAAAGTCTCATGACATAGACCATCACCAGCTTAGATAAAAAAAGATCTGCATTTAACCCTAAAAGGGAATGAGGGTTAAAACAAGGAGATGCTTTTGCACCACTTTTGGAAACTTCAATACTGAAGTTAGTGCCAGAGAGATACCAGTAAATGCAGATTGGTTGCGATATACATTTAAAGCAAAAGAACTGTATAGACCATATCCTTTCAGACTGCAACTAGTTGGGGAAATACACCTTTCAATGTTTTCTGACATTTAAAACAAAAAATACTCTAAAAGTAACCCATCAGGGAAGGTTTTAAACAAATTACCCTAACTTTCTCTTTGAATTAAATATACGCCAGATTTGAGGGAGCATGGGCTTCCTTTCCATAATGTAGCCATCTGAGCTGAAGTTGCAAACAAAAGGAAAGGAAAGTAGTACACAAGTTGTTTGGGTTGATGGCCACCCCAGGATTTGTGTGGTATATTGATGTCTGCACCCCAAAGTGGAACGGGCATGGCCCACTTTAGATGGCAAATGGATGCCTTGAGCGCATGCAGCTAAAGACCTCCATTCTGCCCCAAGACCAGACAAAGGCCTAAACATTTGGTTCCACCTATTCTGAGTGTGACTCTGGCACTACAAAGGGAATGCTGATGCAGCTGCTGTGGCTCTTGCACGTCTAGTATAAGCCCTGCCCTCCCCTCCCCACTGGTGCAACCTTTCCACCAAAATGTGACTCAAGTGCTAGAGACAGAGACGAGTTTAAACGCTAATGTTCATGGAAACAATTTCAGAATATTACAATACAAATTAAAAAGGCCCCTTTCTTCTCCTTTTTTCATCCCTGCCCCATGGCCCATTTCCCCCCACCCCAAACTACAAACCCCATGAAAACTGTACAGGAGCCAGACTTTAATTCCTTTAAGAATTACATAAATACTGAGTTTAACACTTAGAAAAATAAAGTCTTTTTTTTTTCAAGGCTTCTTTTGTCTTTTAATTAAAAAAGAAAGAAAGAAAGGAGTTACAGTAGCTGCTTTCTTTCTCTAAAAGTCTGCAGCCTCCTTAATCCAAAGCTGGCCCTTTTTGGGAGAGGGGGGGTTATAAGAACCACTGACCTGCTCTGGGCTGAATGAAATGCATGATTGTGTGCAAGCAAATGATCCAATGACACAGCCCTTCCTCTTATCCTGCATCTCCTCCCATTCTCCATTACAGACTAGCAGTCCTGCAACTTCCCCTTTAAAAGTGTTACTTTTGTTCATTCCAGAACTTTCTGTTTGAAGCATCATAAAACATTCTCTAAAGAACGTGGACACAGCAGTGGCTTCACAAAGACATGGGAAAAGCCTTTACCATAAATGCTCTATGATTAAGCTTGCCCCATCCCATCTACCCAGTCTCAGGCTAGGAACTCTGAGATGGCAAGGTCTCGCAGGTGCAGGCCAAAGATGCTTCCTTTCCTGATGATGGTGGAGCAACATACCATCTCATTCCCAGGGCTATTTGAGAAGCAAAAAATGTCATAGGCTATCTTACGTTATTGCATCCCAGACTGGTGATGTTTCATTCGTGGATGCAGTTGCCTTGGGAAGGCCTGCTGAGTCAAGTTTAAATACTTTTTTCTTAAAAGACCCTTATTTGTTTCCAACTTCATTCCTTAGCACTAGCCTTCATCAACCTAGTCCTTTTCCAATTTTTTAGTCGACAATTCCCAGCATTGCCAAAAGCTAGTGGATATGGAGTTTGGAACCCAAAACATCTTGGGGAGCACCAGTTGGGGAAGGCTGCTTTATACCTTCCAAAATTAAAATATAATATTAATAATAGCATGACTGTAGCTCTTCCTCCTCAGGAAGAAAAAATCAGCAAAACTCAAGCATCACCAAAGCGAAGTCTGCCATTGGGCTTATGAGTTGCTGAGTACATTTCCAAGAAAAGAGGGAGATGGGTAAACAATTCTTTTTTTGGCTGTAAGATGCATATACAGCCAGACTAAATGGGCAAGACACTGCTCCAAGTCAGTTCCTATCCAACAAAAAGAGATTCCGAGGGAGGAACACTTTAAGGATAAAAAGAAGTCCAAGATGCTCAGCTTCCTGCCCTCTTCTTGCCCAATGTCTGACAGCCCCAGTTGGAATGCCAACAGGAAGAACCCTCTCTTTGCCAGCCAAGAATAAAGGCAAGCCAACCCACAATGCATCATGGATTGCTTGAAGGCACAAAGCTGCAGCCAAGAGGTGACCTGAACTGGAATAGGGGAGAGGAAAGAGAGGTGACTGTCCCAGCATTGTGTGTGTGTGTGTGTGTGTGTGTGTGTGTGTGTATTTTTAAGGATATCAGGCCTATGACTGAAACGAGACTACCTTTTTCAAAACAGCTTCACACTCTTCTGGACTGCAGCTTCTTCCCACAGCCTCAATTGCTCTGCCCAGAGGCTACAAACTAGGGACATTCGTGGACATTCTTACATATCAGAGGCAGCATGGCAGAGAGAGAAAAAAACTCCCTCCCTGGCACTGAAAACAGAGGGAAAGTTTTATACATGGCAAATCAAATTCTCCCACTCACGAGAGAAAGTTTCTTTGGCTGGAACAAGGAGGAAAACAAAACAACAAACAAAAAGAACAGTAAATGCAGTGTTCAAATGTAACAAAGTCCCCCTACAGCCCAGGCTCAGCTTCCTGCTGCTGGCCTTGCAGCCACTTTTAATATGCATCTATGTACTTCTGTGGGTGCGTTTGTGTGTGGGGGTGTCAGTGTAAAGTGTGAGAAGAAAACGTGTAAAAGGCAACAATAAATAAGTGATGGAGTCCATACAAAAATAGGGACTGCCGAGATCCTCGTGCAGTTTGAGGAGTGCCATAGATCCAGGACCAGATGCAGCATAAAGCTGGAGGCGGTGGCTGCTGCTGCTGCTGCTGCTGCTTCATGTCGGGGTGCTGGATACACACTTCTTCCCCTCCCCTCGCCAGGCCCCTCCCAGAGTTGCTCAGTCACTCTTGGAACTATGTGATGTCTCCAAGTTGACTACCTGCAGCTCTGTCAAGTTGGCAGTGCTGCTGGACTGCTGGCCAATAACAGCCATCTGCAGAGAGAAAAGAACCAATGAAAGGAACAGCCAAAATATTCTTCCGGTCCTGCGTGTCATGAAGGTGCAATCACGGCTTACTTTCTTCACTTCACGTATTTCAAAACTACCTTACAGATTTTCAAGGCATATGAAAGCCCGCTGTATGCATCACAATTAGTAAAACCCAAGGACGCTCAAAAATATTGATGCCAAAAAGCCATGTTTTATATTTTCAATGAGCATCACATGCCATGGAAGCTCACAGGTTCAGTATATTTTGACTGGGGCTGCTCTTAATAAACTGAGACGCTTCTGCTAGCAGTCACATGTTCTAAATGAAATTCTGCTCACAATACTTCTGTGAATGGGACCTGAAGCTTGAAATGCTCATGTTTATCTATGCTAAACATGGATAAAAGTGGTTCAAATTGCCTCCCAACTCTACAGCTTCAGCCTTTTCTTTTGAATACTGATATGATGAACAACAGGAAGGAAAAAAAATATCAGATGCTACAAAATAAATATAAGCACAATTACAATTAATTCTTCTACCGTACTTACCCCTGGAAGTATACCCTATTTTCAATAAAATGTTGACTGCAGTCTCAGGATAAAAGTCAAAAAGAAAAATACAAGGTTGTTTTGTACCTACCTGGTGAAGCTGAACAGCTGAGACTGGGATCTGAACCGTTCCTGACGGAGCTGTCAGGAATACCTGAGGGACTCCACCTGCCAGATAAAGTGATAGATGTACACTAGTCATTCTCCAAAATTAGCCACAATTGCTCTAGAAAGATGCAGGCATAATCACAGTAGGAAATTAAAAAATGAAACATTGCTGTCAAAACAAGATTAAACTCATTAAACGCAAACCATGGTTTTATTCGCATATGATGCTATACCATAATATGATTGTTTTTTTTTAAAGCTTAATCTGTTACGTGAACCCAACCATTGTGGTTTATAAAGCATGATTTCTAGTGCTGCATGTTGGGTTGATTCTAGCCAATTGGAATTAATTCAATATACCAAGTTTAAATAATTCATGCCTTAGCACACTGTATGAGCCTAACCCCTTTCACATTCACAACAAACATGTCAATTGTGTTCATGGCACATACGATATGTGTCTTACCATTAACAATTATTAAAGCCCTCACTGACAGAATAGATCCTGAAGTGATTTAGGAACCATTTTTGTTTACCCCCCTCCTCTTTAATGTATATCCCAGCAGCCTATGCAATGACCAGCACCTCCTCTTTGGGTCTCAGGGTGGTTGTTTTTGCAAAAATTGGGGCGGGGAGCCATTGTAACCCACTGGCCACTATACACAGGAGAAGGAGGCCTCAACCAAATGCTTCTCCTGGCCTTGCTGCCTAAAACTCAAAGCCACTAAGTGAAGCTGGCATCATCTGCATGTAAATCCTCTCTCAGATCCCTTCCCATATTCATCTGTAGTTAAGCTTTAGCAGGCTAACTGAAATAAATGCATCCTCTTTCTTGATTTTCTCCTTTTATTTTCCTTCCTTGTTTCTACTTTTGTCACATTTTAGCTACTACGTTCCTCAGAGAAGAGAGCAATGCCTGCTCCTAGGCTCAGTAAAACTTTCTTTTGAGCCCAAGAGTCCTTATAGAGATGGTACATCTCAAACATTTATTTTCCTGAGTTCACATGGCTAATGTGCAGCCCGGGAAAAGGCATGGATTGCTTAAAAAGCTGCTAACAGATACAGCGAGGTCCCCGTGCTGAACTGGAAGCACCCAAGACTCAAGACCCAAATGCTGCTTTATGCCTGTGTATAGTTAGATAAAGAGAAATCAGATGAACACAAACTGCAATAAGCAGTGTATGGTTGTTCAAACATCAAACTTATCTGTGTCCAGTCTTACCCTGATCCTGGACCTGCCCGTGTGAAACCTGCATTGCTGATGGGGCCTGGGAGAAGGCATTGAGAACCGCAAGCCCACCGTCCGTGAGGCCTGACGTAGGAGCATACATCACTGCATGAGAACTGGGGTACATCATGTGGCCTCCCACGGTGGTTGGCACAGATGAAGTCATGATTGTAGCCGGCAGGGTCACTGGCAAAACAAAACAAAAGGCACGACTGAAATACTGGTTGCTGCATCGGTTTGCTTCCCTTGTCTTTCCTGCAGAAGCAGAGGACCTCCTCCCGCTTCTATCAGACTTAAGGGGATTTCTGAGCCAGTACAAATTTGTTGTGTACGTTTGTCACACCGTTGCCAGGAAACAAAATTGGCCAAAGGCTTCCCAACGTGTGCCAGAAGACAGATTCTACAATTGTTCAATATATCTGAGACGATGTGATGGATGTATTGTCGAAGGCTTTCACAGCCGGCATACGATGGCTGGTGTGGGTCTTCCGGGCTGTGTGGCCGTGGTCTTGAAGTTTTGTTTCCTAACGTTTTGCCAGCACCTGTGACCGGCATCTTCAGAGGGCAGGAGCACAGACAGGAGCAGTTCTCTCTGTGCCCTTGTCTGCTCCTGTCTGTGCTCCTGCACTCTGAAGATGCCGGTCACAGGTGCTGGCAAAACGTTAGGAAACAAAACTTCAAGACCACGGCCACACAGCCCGGAAGACCCACACCAGCCGATGTGATGGATGTCTGAAAATCAGGATGTTCCTTCATATTCCCAGATCAGATCTCTTTTCCATTGGGGGGGGGGGTTGGTGGCGTGGCGGTGAAGCTAGCTTTTAATGGAACCAAACATTATTTGTAAAAAGAACACTCCTATCTGTTGTTATTTTTTAGGCATGGTTAGAAAATTGTATCTAAAAACAAAGTATGAATGTGTAAAATATACAGTATGTGATTACAAAGGCATAATTGTGGAAGAAGGAACTTGTCACCCAGAATGAGCAGGTGTATCCCCTTCCAGATTCCTGGGATGTGGAGCTTTGGTGCTGCCCAGAAAGTAGGGTCAGAACAGCCCCACCCTCTCCTTAATTGGAGAATTTGTCCCATAAAACAGACCAGAAATCAAGAATCTCCAGCATAGGAAAAGAAACAGCAAGTCTTGGAAGAGAGGACTGTGAGTGTTGGTGGGAGAGAAAAGCCCCATTCACAAGTCTATAGAGGAGTGAAGAGGGGTTTCACATGCAAAAGGACTGAGACCGGCTACAAGAGCTGAAAACCTGGAGAAACAAGAAAAACTCAAAGAGCCAGGAAACAATTAAGATAGAAAAATATAGTGCTACCAACATAGAGATAGGAACATAGAGATAGACATTCATAGATTAAATAAAATAGATGTAGTTGTACAGTTATAGGAACAGGAAAACTCTAGATAAGGGTTTCTCAACAGCAACTTTTAAGAGGTATGGACTTCAACTTCCAGAATTCCTCAGCCAGCATGCCAGTTAGGGAATTCTGGGAATTGAAGTCCATACCTCTTAAAGCTGCTAAGGTTGAGAAATACTGCTCTAGATTAAGACAGGTAAGAAAATAGAAACAAGCAAAGAATTAGCATTAAGATTAGAAGTAAGGAACAGGACTTTAATTTTGTGTAATAAAACAGTTTTTATGGGGGGAAAAAACCAAATTCAGTCTTTGTGTCTGTGATCTGTGCCAGATTAAGAAAAAGCCTAACAATCATATAGGAATGCCATCAGGAAACTGGGATGGCCTGCTCTTGGCTGGACCTAATTAATATTGGATGGGAGACCACTAGAAACCCCAGGGATATAGACTATACTGAAAGGTAAAAAAACAACACCACCCACACGTCATCATGGAAGACAATGACAAATCACTTCCATGCTGTTGCTACGAAAACTTCACACATGTCCATGAAGTCACCAGGAATCAAGTTTGACACAAAACAGACTTTAGTTTATTTACCCTTGTAAAATAACTTTCTAGTACCATGGCTTGCCACCATACAATGTAAATAATAATTCAGAGATAGGAATTGTTTGATTTGGAAATAATTTCATTTATCTTTACAAACTTTAACTAAAAAAATAATATAAATATTTTTGGAATATATTTTTACTAGTCCCACTAGATGGCACTAAAGTTGTATTCTCGTTATACTTTTGCTAACTTTTTTTGCTGACTTATCAGCACTAACTAGACAAGGAACTGCTGACCTCAGAGAAGATCATAACCTCGTGGACAGTGATAAACTTTGGCCCAAGACAAGAATAATGTAGAATAAGTTCCTATTACTGCAAGAAGCAAGAAGATTAAATAGTAGATCTCAGCAGAGTACCCCTACCATCTCCCGAGCAGGGAGAAAATACCATATTATTATAAAATTGGAAGACATGCAGCAACTATGATAACCAGGAAAACCTGCTATTCAGCCTCAAGCAAAGGAGAGCCATTCACTTCTCACGTCTCATCATCAAACATATTAGGAGTTTTTTCCTAAATCTGAGCAAAAAACTACTACCTCAAAATTTTGACTCACTGGTTATAGATCTGCCCTTTGCCCCAGAAGAGAGTAAATCTGGTCCTCCTCCTACATGCAGTTCTTCAGATGAAGGACGATGAATATTACAAGACAATCTTCCCAAGAAATAGGAAACACCGATGACATATTGTCTTAAGCGCACGTTTTGAACTGACCAAATGAAATTGAAACCAGGGCAGTTTTGATCCAACTCACAGAGCTGTTGCTTTGTGGGGGGTGGGGGGCACAGAGAGTTTTTAAAAACTTATATACATGCGCTTAGTCTACTGGAGGCTTTGCTCATTTCGTCTCTAAAATTTTCTGCCAAAAATCAGCAGAAAATCACACCACTGTTACTGGTAGTCCTCTGGTTATGACCACTAG
Organism: Python bivittatus; assembly: GCF_059951505.1. Taxonomy (NCBI): domain Eukaryota; kingdom Metazoa; phylum Chordata; class Lepidosauria; order Squamata; family Pythonidae; genus Python; species Python bivittatus. The sequence goes on from NW_028277030.1 coordinate 120,339,621, forward strand.
TTCAGTGACCGTTCAAAGTTATGACAGCACTGAGCGAGGGGGATTTATGACCAGTCTTTGAGTTGCGGCTGTCACAGCATCCCTGCAGTCACATGATTGCGACTTGGGCGCTTGGCAACCAGCTCACAATTACAATGGTTGCAGCGTCCTGTGGTCATGTGATTGCCATTTGCGACATTCCCTGCCTACTTCCCTAAGCAAAGCCAATGGGGAAGCTGGGAGGAGGTTGCAAGTCACTCCTGCAAGTCGTTACTGTTCCTGTCACTTTTTCACCTGCCCACCCATGCTCCTTAAATGCCCGCCCATGGCACCCACCTGCCTGTAGCTCTTGCCTGCCAGACTGCTTGCCTGGGACTCCTGCCTCTTCCCACATCAGAGTCATGTGAGGTCCTTGCTTAACGACCTGCATGGTCCTGGGTTACAACAGCAACCAGGACTGCTGTCGCTAAGCAATGCAGTCATGTGACATCACACTTTACAACTACATTGCTTAGTGATGGAAATTCCGGTCCCAATTGCTGTCATAACCCAAGGACTACCTGTATTGGGCTTCTTGGTGTTGAGTTCTGGTGGACAACATTGGAGTGCAACTGGCCCACAGCTACAGAATGATAGTTAGGGGTGGTTGGTGGTTGCCTACCTGTCCCACTGGAAGAGGTCTGTGTGAGGTCAGTGCTGCTGTCACTTGTGGGAGACGTCTGTTGGGGGGCCTGATGCACCTGGATGGCTTGCACAGGAACTTGTTGAGCCACTGCACCACCTGGGAAGCAAGACAGGCTGCTTTTAGTATCTGCTATTGCTTGAATCCCTTGACTTTGGTTGACAAGATATGTTGGATGCCTTTTCAAAACAATTACAGCAACTCATCATCCCTCCACTTTGTTACAGCAGCTTCTTCAAAGTTGTTTTTAAGAAATTGTTCAAACAATATTGCCTTCACCCACAGCAATGTCAGAAATTAGAAGCCAATGAAGGAGAAATTAAATAAGACAAGGTAAATATGATGAGTTGTAGGAGTTTCTATATTTAAAATAAAACACAATATATAAGAAGTGATAGCTTTTGTAATTTAGGATAATGCAGTTATCTAGTAAGCAGGCATTTCCAAGAAATATGGATATAACCAAAACTAATCTTAAAATTATCACAAAGCAAACAAGCAAGAAAAAGCAGCGTTTTTGAAAACTAATCATAAACCCAAACATGCAAGAGATACAATGAAAGCTAAATGTTCTTAAAGCAAAAAAAGACTTAACTTGAAAAGCACACCAGTGTGATGTAGTGTTGAACTGAAGTTGAACTGACAGCGGGGAGACCCAGGTTCAAGTCAACCCTCAGCCACAGAAGTTCACTGGATGAGTTTGGGATAGACACTCTCAGTCAACCAGACCTACCTCACTGGGCTGCTGTTGTGGGGCAAAGTGGGAAGAGGGAGCACTACAAATGGTGCCTTGAGCTCCTGAAGAAAAGGTGGGAAATAAATATCAAGGATCTGTCAAAAGGGAAGATTTTCCCAACCTGATGCCTTTTAGAAATATTGTACTTTTAACTACCACGAACTATAACTTCCAGGACCCAGCAGACACGGCTAATGACTTTTCTGGCTGAGGATTTTAGCCAGGAGGCTTCTGGCAAGCACCAGGTAATGTTAACAACTGTTCCCAAAGGGTTCAACCAGGAAGATCAACTAGCTAAGTATAAAGAAAGCCGTCGTCTTTTGCTCCTCAGCAGTTCAGATTTCGAAAGCTGTAGTACCCACGAATAGAAAGAATCCATTTGGCTGCAGTGCATAATTCCTTCCATGATTATATTTGTATAATTAATTCTATGATGTATGTTTGTGTATGACTGTGTGTGTATACATACATAGTTCATGTATATGCTAATCCTAGGTTAATTCTATTTCATGTGAGGAAACAGAATTAATTAAGTCACTGGTCTCAGATGGGCGGCTACACAAATTGAATGAATGAATGAACATTAAAATATCACCAACCCGCAAAATGTAACAACGCATTGTAGAGTTAATAAAATCTTTCTACGTTTCTTCATTCTGCAATGTACAAGTTGCAGGAAGAAGCCAAAAGTGGAATACCTAACAGCCTCATTGTTTTGCATCAGCACTCTTTCTCATCCTTTTCTCATCCATTCAGAGCACAGAATATAGCTAAAGGAATATTTACTCCCCCCCCCATTCAAAAGGATTCCCTTTGTCCACCAGCAACCAAAACAATGCATGCATAAGCAGCCAAGTAGGAGGTCAAGAGGAAGGGCCTCCTAGTAAAGCATTTGCTGTTGCCACCATGACTTGTACGGGTTCCTGCTCTTTCTCACCAAGCACATTTGATGGGACATGCAGATCTAAGTCTCCAAATTTAAGTCTCTAAGTCTGGCTACTTGATCATATACCTTCCATTTCATTTTTACCTATTTTAATCCAAGTATTCTATCCACCGCGGCCTTTCCATACCAGTATTTATCAAACTGTGAAATAGCCTTAAAGACAAACACACCATGCTCTTTCTTTTTCTCTCTTACTCTTTCTCCCCTTTAAAAAAGGATCTGGCAAACACAAATTGGGCTGTCAACTGGATGCCTCCTACAGTACACAAATATCAGCAAATTGCACCAGGTATAATCATAGAACCGTATAAAGGTAAGAATTAGCTTAAAAACCAACTTTATTCAAATTTCAGGCATCTTGTATAAAAATAGTAGCCCAACCTGGCAGCAGCATGTAGTTAACTTTGGATGATCTTGAAAAGCTAAGTAGGGTCAGCTGTGGTTAGCAAGATGGGAGGCTGCAAAGAAATCCCAGGGCAGGAGTTGGATTTGGAAGTTGAAAAAACATCTTGGGAAAAAGAAAACCTTCTACGGAACAAATTTAGTGGACATTGCCCACTTCATATGACCCACGGCAAAGCTTAGTAAAAGAATTTATTTAGTAAAAGAATTAGAGAACCAGTTTGGTCTAGCGGTTGAGGCACAGCAGGAGACTCTGAGTTCGAGTTCCGCCTTAGGCATGTTGGCTGGGTGACCTTGGGCCAGTCCCTCTCTCTTAGCCCAACCCACCTCACAGGGTGGTTGTTGCAGGGAAAATAGGAGGAAGGAGTAGTATTGGGCATGTTCGCCACCTTGAGTTATTTATAAAAATAATAAAGGCGGGATAAAAATCTAAAAAAAAAAGTTTGCATTTTCCGGCAAAACCTTCTGGAATTTTGTACAATCTGGTCTCATTGTTACTACCATGAACTGATCTTCCATAAACAGAAACTAATGCCAACAATAAGCAGTTTGGGAACTCTTCAGATTATTTAACCACATCTCCCATAATCCATAATCACTGGCTACACTGACAAGGGCTTATGGACAGCTATAGTCCAAAATCTGTAAGGTACAGTTTGTTTTCTCCCGGGCTACCAGGAGAGCCAGTTTGGCATAGTGGTTAAGGTACCGGGCTAGAAACTGGGAGACTGTGAGTTCTAGTCCTGCCTAAGGCATGAAGGCATCTGGGTGACCTTGGGCCAGTCACTCTCTCTCAGCCCTAGGCAGCAGGCAAGGGAAACCACTTCTGAAATCTTGCCAAGACAACCGCAGGGACTTGTCCAGGCAGTCACCAGGAGTCAATGCTGACTTGAAGGCATACATACACATACACACCAGTTCCACAATGCTTTCATCATTTCACAAATGGCATCCCATCCAAGGAAACACAAAAGGGATGACGTTTTTGTTCAGCACTGTCCATGGACATAGTCAAGGCATTGAGTTGCTTGATGGATGAATTTCAGTTATTGGAGCATGAGGATACTGATGGGGGAGAATTGTGGCTTCTTTGGGTATTGCCCTTCCTAGTTTATAATACCTAGCAAGGTAAGTTTGATTGGCTAGTTCCAGCAAGTAAAAAAACCACCCTCTTTCTAAGAAGTGACCCCACTTCTTAGTTACTAAATGAAATGAAAACAACAGAATCTTATGACATCTTAACTACTTTCTCTGAGCTACAGTCCACTTCATTCTAATGCATGAAAGTAATGAAAACATTAACTGTTATAAATGAAATAGTCTGGCAGTAGGCTCATGTACAGCAGTAAGCATTATATTAACCATGGTTTATTGAATGGCTGGGTTCACATAATACACTAAATTGAAACCATGCATATTACACTTAAGCACAATGTGCAACTCCCACCTTTAGTATTTTTGCTGCAATTTACAAGGTTACCCTTCTGCGACCTGAAATAGACAATGACATAGCTATTCATAAAGCAGAAATCTTTGGATCCTCACAATTATGTCAACTGGTCACAACTTTACTCAAGCAAGTGGCTTCTCAGTGGTTATCATTAATAACCTGGATTCATTTCAACTGAGTTTATGTCTAGAAGTTATCTCCAAGATTGATTTGGTGGCCCTGATAGGTGTTCTGTGTCAGGAAGAAGACAAAGGGAAGGATAGTTCTGGAAACTGTTCTAAATTTCTCTGTGGGTTGGTTTGCATCACACATTAGACTGAAAAAGGACTGGATTGTTTGTGATTCAGCATGCTGTGGGAACCCAGCCATTGTCTTAGCATGTTGTGTAAACCAGGACATCACATTAAACCTTAATATGGTTTATTTCTTTAGGCATTATACATTATGTGAATTCAGCAATTGTGTTGTTAACCTAGATTTAGGGTTAGTGTATCATATGAAGCCAGACATTTTTTGATGCTTTATTTTGTTCTTGCCCCATCTCTGAATTACCTTCCCAAAGAGACTAAAGCAACACCCAATTTTATTTTCTTTACAAGTGTCAGATAAAAGAATATTTTATTTACTTAGACGGTTTAAATCAGTCAGTTTCAATTGTTCTGAAAAAATGGTAGAACCTAATGAATGAGTTAAAAACATTATACTTGTTCATTTATTTATTGAGAAAAATGATCCAAAATTACATATTTGTGTGCGGCAAAAGCATGTGAACCTTTAGGATTATCAGTTCATTTGAAGGGGAAATTAGTTCTTTTTATTAGTTCTGGGACTTGTGTGAAGAACAGATCACATTTTAGGTCATATTTATGCAGAAATATTGAGAAGGGTTCACAAACGTTTAAGCACCACTGTAAATTTCACATTTCACATCCTGCCAAAGTTTAAGGAAGGTACACAAATGATGAAAAATGCAGCAGCCATGATGGCAACAACATTAACTAATGCAGGATAAGAGCCAGTGTGGTACAACAGTTAAGGGGTTGGAGTAGGAGTGAGGAGACCTGGGTTCTAGTCCACCCTCTGCCATGGAAGCTCATTCTGGGTCAGTCATAATCTCAGCCCAACCTACCCCTCAGGATTGTTGTGGTGGGGCAAAATAGGAAGAAGGAACATTATGTACGCTGCCCTGAGTCCCCATACATAAAAGGCAGGATATAAAGCTTATAAACAAACAAATAAATAAATCTACTCAGTATTGTCTATGATTGATAAAACTCTATAAGATATTAGATTGCTTTATTTATTTTCTTTCAAACGTAACGCCACTTCCAAATGGTTCTGGGTGTCTTCCTATATACGTATACAGACATAAAAATACAAGCAATGACATAAATATCTACACATTCTAAAATGACTGGATAAAATGAGAGGAGTTTAAAATCCCCCTAATCCCCAGCCTGATATTTCCAAGCACCTGAACTTTCTACCAAGGGTCCACATTGACTCTATCTTTGATTATCTTCTGGTGGTCAGCAAAAACATCCTGTTTCAATTTCCTTCGTAGAATTTAGGTGAAATAATCAGCTGCAGAAATAGAATTAAATAGTGGGAACTATTTTTATGTGATTTTAAACTATTTTTAAAAAAATGTTCTGTGATACAATTGTGTATTTCATTGCTGCCAATTTGTGAAAAGGTAAAAAAGTGCACGAATGTAAGGTTGGTTTCTGTCCATTCCTATTACTGTCAATGGAAAATTTTTGCAGTAATAGCTTTTGCAGAACTGCTTGGAATCAAGTGCACAGAACAGGAGACTGATGAGAGATGAGCTTTAGTGGCCAGGGGCCACAAGTAACATTTGGGAGGGCAGCTTAAGTGGTATGATGACATGAACTAGGCAGGCCAGAGTTTTCCATTTTTCTCTGGGTTGGGAAACTTTTTCCTTTTGTTTAAAAATAAAACTACATTAACCCTGAAGGCTTATACTACAGGTGTGGTTCAAGCTGCATCACCCGTTTTTAGCAACGGTGAAGAACAGTGCAAACAAAAGAGCCAAAAGCAGGGACATCAAAAAGTTAGGACAGCAGCCAAGACTGCATGATCAAAACTTCTCCCTCTTTTCATATGTGTTGCAAGGCTTCAATCATGTAGCCACCACCCTGACTTCTTGGCTTCTCCTGGGGATGCCTCTGGCCCTGAATTTGGCCTTAGGGCCTCAAGTTGCCCATCTGTGTCATAAAATGATGTTCTCATTCCCTCCTACCTATACATAAAGGTTGCTCAAAAGCCATATTTTAAGTTCCCAAAAATGTGTTACACCAAAACAAAGTGAGAGTGATCTAACAGGGTGTTGCTTTAAATTGTTGCCGGGCTAATCCAAATTTACACCACCATAGAGAGACATACAAACAAGTTTCTTAGGAGTGAGCTTCTTCCAATGACCTATATAAAATGCATTCCTAGGCACTGAATTTCACACACCATTATTCTGTCTAATCCCGCTCCCCCCCCCCCAGGTTCTTCCCTTGGGCCTTCTCTAGATCTCCCAATCTGATTCATTATCCTACTTTGAAGATATTACTGGCTCAGTAGTTTTCTTTTCCTAATTCAAGCTACCATAGAACTAATGTTACAACCCCCCCAGGGTAGGCTAATGCAACTGAGCAGACTTCTTTTCCAGTCTCTTAAGTCTGGTTATCAGGAGAAATTTTTATGTCTCCTATCAGCTTCAACCTCAGCTTGTGGCAGAAATAAGCTGACCCTACACCCTGCGACAGCGCTAACTGAACAGGAAATAGGTCATCCAAAAGTTCTAGTTACATAGCAGCCCTAGCATCATCGCATTTTTCCCCCTGGTGCTCCAAAGGGAAGCCCAATGCATGAAAATGGTAGCGAAGCAAATTCTGGTAAAGAATGGGAGATTGGTTGGTAGCACTTGGCCAACCTTGGCTGATCTTGAAAGAGCTAAACAGGGTCAGATCTGGTTAGTACTTGGATAAGAGACTACCAGGAAATACCCAGGTGTAGATTAAATTGGGAAATTAAAAAAAAAAAAATCCAGAAAGGGCAATGGCAAACCACCTCCATATTGTTGCCCAGAAAACTCCAGGAGTCAACCTCAAATCAGGTTGGGGGGGGTTGGTTTACCTTAGGAGAAACCTCCCTATAGTAAAATATTTTCATTCATGAAACAAATCATATGGTGGGTACTTCTTTGTGGGAGACACTTAATTATATCTGTGCAGATTCTGCACTTAGCTGGACTAGATCAGGAATGGAGTATCTGTGGCCTTTCATAAGTGACATCCTTCATCGTTGATTGTAGTGGCTGTGGCCACTACAAGTTGTAACATTACAATCTTCAGGAGAGGCCTTCTCCTGAGCTGCTCCCAGGCTACGGAAAGCACTCAGTCAAGTGTTGCTTGCTTTCAACTCCTATTTTCTCTCCACTTAGAAAATCTGTAAAGATGCATCTCTTTCATAAGCACTTTCTTAATTTTAGTACCAACTTTATTCTTTTTCCCGTTTGGTATTATAATTACTATTTCCTGTCCTACAGTTGAATAGACCTGAAACGGGGTAGGGTGAGAATCAAATAATGAACACATGAAAGTTCAGACTTCCAGTACTGAACTCAACAGTCTCCAAATTCCTTTCCTGCTCTATGTTCCACTTAGTGGTGATGGTGGGCACCCCATCTCTAGAGGCAGCAGATTACAGGTTCTCCCCATAGTTAAAAATATCAGTACATAAATACACATGTACACACCAGAATAACAAATAGGGGAAGGACAATTAATGGATGAAGGAAGACCTGCAATCAGCAGTAGTGGAAAAGTGGTCTGTGGTTTGGGGCCAGTGGTCTCTCAAGATTCAGCAGGCAGGGTAGGCCAGCTGGGGAATGAGTTAGGCCTTTGGGATTCCCCATCCCTTACATACAGAACATTTTTAACCTTCCAAGTGCTCAGATCAGTCTTCCAGAAGCCTTGGTAAATGCCTGGCAAACAGTGCTTTTCATTTTAGCTCTGATATTCTGATGGAGCAAAAGAGTTCGATCAGTTTTTCTGCCCGTGTTCAGCTTTATTCAGAATAAGTATGAAATACAGTGGCACCTTGGGTTATGAACTTAATTCATTCCGTGACTCTGGTTGCAGCCCGAATTGGTCGCAACCCGAAGCAAATTTCCCCATAAGGTTCAATGTAATTACCATTCATCCATTCTGGCGTGGAGGACAGGGAGGCGGCTATTGCTTGGAGGGAGAGTCCCCCTCTCTACAACCACGTGTCAGGGGCGGAAAATGGCCGCGGACGTGTCAGGGGCGGAAAAATGGCCACGGACCACGTCAGGGGCGGAAAAATGGCCGCGGATCACGTGTCAGGGGTGGAAAATGGCTGCGGACCACGTGTCAGGGGCGGAAAAATGGCCGCGGACCATGTGTCAGGGGTGGGAAAATGGCCACGGACCATGTGTCAGGGGCGGGAAAATGGCCACGGACGTGTCAGGGGCGGGAAAATGGCCGCGGACCGTGTCACGGGAGGGAAAATGGCCACGTATCCTGTTCGTACCCCGAGGCGGAGTTCGCAAACCGAAGCAAAATTTTGCGGCCGGAGCTGGTAGTAACCCGAAAAGTTCGTTAACAGAAGCGTTCGTAACCCGAGGTTCACTGTATATGGTTAATGTCCCTGTTGATGTGGTTATTTCCTAAACTATCTCCTGTAATATCTAGTTCATATGTTTTCTTTCTTTCTTTCTTTCTTTCTTTCTTTCTTTCTTTCTTTCTTTTCTTTTCTTTCTTTCTCTCTCTCTTTCCTTCCTTCCTTCCTTCCTTCTCTCTCTCTTCCTTCCCTTCCCTTTCTTTCCTTCCTTTCTCCCTCTCTCTCTCCTTCCTCCCTCCCCTCCCCTCCCGTTCTTGTATGCTTTATATGCTCAAAGCTGAGACGATATTAGTATAGTCAGAGAAGATTCTATTCTAGATTCCATAATCTTCTAAGACTCACTGGGACAGAATGTGATAGAAGCACCCCTAGCCTGAAAAACTTATAAAAAGGTAAGACTTTAGAGTCCCTTTCCCTGTTTTGTGATATCTCATAAAAGCCATCTTAGTCTGCCTGTTTTTTTAATGGCATGTCTGTCTCCCCTGCCCAGAATGCATGGTAAGAGACTACTATAATAGCTAAAGTCTTGGTAGATTTTTCTCTCCAAAATATTTGAAATATAGTTTCATTCTTTATATTAGCAACATTTATTTAGTATTAGATTCTTTGAAATCTTCATCTTGCCCTTCAGGGGTAGAAACCTTAGCAAAGGGATTAGAGTTAGAAGTTTTTTTCCCCCAGTTGGTGAATATATCTACGTTCCTATTTATCAGAACTGCATATAATTCCGGTCCCCATTAACTTCCCATGTAGCAGAATGCATCTGATAGCAAAAGCATATCCACATTTATCGTAAGGAAGGCTCTCTATAGAACAGCGCTCCAGAAATGGGACATCACACTTAAGGTGAAATAATAAAATCCCAGCTTCTTTAGGTAGACAACTGACTTACCTTATACTGGCTTGGCTATTCTTATGCTTTCTTTACATTCATGTGCCTTTATTATTGTTAAACAGAAATGGCTTCCAATAGGTATTGGAGTAGCACATATTCTTTTTCTTAACAGATTTCATTCCATATTACCTTGCCATTCTTTTGACTGGGAAGAGAGCAAGCCTGGGGCTAACAATAGCTTACACTGCTCTCTAAACCTTGTGTCATTTGGTTTATAGGCTGCATTAAGCTATAACATTGTCTGATTCATTATGGCTTTATATCTTGTATGAACCTAGCCACTATGATTTATAAATTAAGGGCCTGGCATAATGTATGAACCCAACATACTGTGGTTATTCAATAAACTACACAAACCTCAATGGGTGAACCCTGCCAGTTACTCCCTTACTTGATCCTGTCCTCCTCATTCTCACCCCAAGATTTTTGTAGTGATGGAGGTTGCCTGGGGTTGTCTGAAACACCAGCTAAGATAGCAAGACCTTGCTTCTGATCCCGCCACATTATTTTTGCCTCAGCCAGGTTGTGCTACAACCACAGGAGTCCACATGGCAAGACTCTCCCCTGAAATACTAAAAGGGAGGGAGGGAGGGAGGGGGGGGAGAGAGATCTGTCTGTCTGTCTGTCTGTCTGTCTGTCTGTCTATCTATCTGGGTCATTTAATCCAAATGTCAGGCAAAAACTCCATCATAAGTAACCAATTAACCTCAATTTTCAAAACATGTTTTGCAGCTCAAAAGTAAGTTTTGCAGCCGGCCTAATAATTCATCTGTGTTGACTAGACAATTTAGTGGCAAGGACACTCAGATAATGGCCATATGCAATGCCTATTCCCGTTCCATGAGCATTTTCCAGAAAGAAGAGAGAACATCCTTCCCATCTTGCTACCATTTCAATTTGGTATATGTCACCAAAAACTAAATGCACTTCTGCCCTACCCCAAATACATGCAGAACACAGAAGTTAATTTTGGTATACTGGTCTTCAGGAAGACCTGCACGGAGGGAAGGAAAATCTGGGAATGACCTTTCCATCCACTGTAAACTGGAAACTTATATTAAAAATGCAATAAACCAAACAGAGCATCGATTGATTATCCATTACTGACAGGCAGGAGGAGAAGGCAACGTGAATTTTGCACAAACATGTTAATAATACATAAAAATTCATAACTGAGAACTGGTCCTGAGTCCATTGTATCTGATACTGCAGGCAGGACTGGGGGGAGGGGTTCTGAAAAAGAGAGCCCTAGCTTCCCTCTCATGCTAAAGACTGCTAGAGGGACTGCAAGTTTCCCTCAAGTTCCAGAACTTTAGCAATTGATGAAGAACAGAGAATCACAATAAATATCCACATCAATATACCATTTATCACACTATAAGCACTTTAAGTCTTCCCCACTGCCTTTGCTACCACATTTGCTACCATCCAACAAATTGCTTTTGAATGAAAGCTGAAGTTCTATGATAGACTTCTAGGATATGATTTCAAGTTTTAAGAAAACCAAGCCCTTTATGAGAGCTAGAAAGGGACAGGTACAAACATTAATCAAGAGTTTGTGCTACAGTATTTATTGTGCAAACCTGGTTGCAAAGGCCTTCCTGCTAGCTCTCCCCTAAATCTCTTCCTTTCCTAAGTTTCATACACTGACAGCTTTCCACAGAGTGGTTACTTTCAACTACATCACTTGCAACAGTGCGTGCGCGCTCTCTCTCTCTCTCCCCCTCCCTCCCAGCTCTCTCGGAGTAAAGCATTTACCTTGTTTGACTTCACCAATCACAACTCAGGTTAGCAGAGCTGGAAACTTCTCCCACCACCAATATTCCTCCATTGCCCCAGAAACATCACTCCCCAAAGCAAAAAGGTACTCAATGGAATTCGCACCACCACAAGGGCAGCAACTTTAAATTTTAAAGGAATTATGCTCCTAAATATAGTAACTGTTGCAACAGACTAACATCCTAGAAAACATTATGACATGGCTTCAGAGGAGAAAACATTTCATATTAATAACCTTGTATCAAATGTCCCAGAGAAGACAGTCATAGATTACAGTAAATAAATAAATATATCTGCCCTAAGACATTCCATCATCTCCCCATCCTGGTGTCATCAGGAGAAACAGAATCTCCACATTCAGTAGAGTTTCCTACACATGGTCTCAATTCTTCAATCTAGACTTCTCCTTTACAAGCCAGAACGTGTCTTCAGTCGAGGGTTTGAACGCTAAAGACGTGCATATAGGCTTCAAAAGCTGTCCATAGTTGAGTGCCTTCTGTGGTCATCACAATTTGAAATTATGGAAAATAAAAGATCAAGAACTATTTCCTACAATAGCAGGACAAAAATACAAATTTAAGCAATATTTCCATTAAAACTAAAAACCACCAAATAAGAGCAGGCTTTTGAATTTCTCAAGGATAAGTAATCAGACTTGATAGTAAAAAAAAAAAAAAGCAGGTAGACATCTGTTGACTGGACAATAAAATAGTCAAATCATTTTAAAAAGCAATAATGGACAAGCAAGAGAGGAAGGAAAATGGTTAGATGTTAAAGCCATGAAGATGGCAGCCATAGTCCTAAGATTGGAGACTTAGAAGAATCAGACTCAGCTAGATGACAGGTTCTTAGGACTACCTTTCAGACTGCTGAAAGAGTTTGCCTTCCATTTTGGAGGATATATTACCAGTTATTAGTAATATCTGTCCTTATTCCCCCTAAAATAAGTTATCACTCACACCCAGCTGACAAAACAGCAGCTTTTGTACCTTCTGTTTCCATTTTTGCCTCAGCACACCTCCATTTCAACTTCGCAGCTAACTTTTCCCAACTTTTTATCATTGCTCTTAGGAGGAGCCTCCCAAAAACACAAGACAACTCAACCCCAGACAGGTCAACCAGCTGCCCTGAAAACGTGCATTCCCACCAACCTTCCATGTGCAAGCAGCAATGTGAGTGCGGCTGACCTGTCAGAGACACAATCTGCCCTCCGGCTGTAGCTGGAAATCGGAAGACTGTCTGTTGTGCCTGCTGCAGCTGTCCAGGTATGCCTACAACCGCTGCCTGGCCCTGCTGGCTGGAGAGGGCCAGCGAGTGCGGCTGTAACTGAGTGAGAGGAATGGTAGGGGTCCCGGGAGGGAGTGGAGCACCTGCTGGAAGGAGGGAGAAAAAAAGGCTTTTTATCAGGGCCAGCTGCTTTTACATCTCCTTCATTCCCTCTTAGTTTTTTGGTTAATCTCTCCTCCCAGGTTATCATATGCAGCCTTCTAGTTATGTTGTGACTGTGAGTTCCAGAATTCCGAGTTAACACTGAATTCTGGAAGATGGAACTCCAAACATCTAAGGAGTGTCCGGTTGAGGGAGGCTGCCATACATCTTTCATGGGAGGAAGAGGAGGGAAGGCGCTGACCAAGCTCCATGTCCCAGTTCCAAACCCTACAATTCTCACAATCAGAAATGTCACAGTGGAACTTTCCATTTCCCCAAAGGAATGAGGAGGCTGGCAGCAGAGACAGCAACACTACAGTTTCCTTAAAACTTCCTGTTCTCCTGGCAGAACCTGCCCCTTGACTAGTCTTTATCCTAGCCTCAGACACACTCCTTTCTGAAACTATGATATTCAAGAGAATGCAGTTTTGGCATTCCCATTCCAGCCTCTCACAACCCAAAGGAGGGCTGAGGCCTACTGTGTTCAGCGTAACTGCAGAAGAATCAGCATGTATTGCAAAAGTTGGCAAAAGAGAAACTGACCTGACATGAGGGTAAAGCCGGTAGGTATCTGCATTAGTCCTCCAGAGGCCACTGCGCTGGTTCCAGTGGTTTTCAGCACTGTCCCGTTGGCACTGGTGACTGCATTGGGGCTGACACTGGCGGAGACTGGTGCTAAGTAGTTAGTAATGGGGAACGAGGGCCCACTGCTGACCTGCATGGATGTGGATGTCGTGGGTGCTGTCTGGATGGTGGACGTTGTCCCTGGGAGGTTGGTGACAGTGAATGCTGGCTTCAGTGAGTCCTGCAAAAAGAAGGGCAAGTAGGAAGAGCCAAGCCCAAACTGAGCACACTGCCCAGAGCCAAATACAGCCTAACCCTTTCCCCTCCTCACTATCTGGCAGATCCACATCTAAAGTAAAAGGTAAGATGTATATGTCAATAAGCTCTCAAAACCGAAGGAGTGGACACCATGCTCCTCCACACATGGTTGAATTCAATTCCCATCACCTCTGACCACTGCCGTGCTATTGGCATAGAAGTGTTTTTCAAACTTGGCATCTTTAAGATGTATGGACTTCAACTCCCAGAATTCCCCAGCCAGCCATAAGAGAACTCCCTGTGACTGAAAAGTAATTCAAAACATTACTAATAGCAGTTGAATATTTCAGTGCCAGGATTAGCAGGGAAACAGGCAGTTAGCCCTTCAGTTTCATATCCTGGAAAAAGAGATTCAAACACCTCACAAAGTCCCTATCCTAATGAATTCACTCATAAATAAGGGCAGGAGTTGTACTGATTCATTTTCCAAGAGCCAGGATCCTAACCTCTTATTCTTTGACATTAAGCCAGATTAATGAAATTCCACATCCCTGGCCATGCTCTGCTATTACGGACTTGACAGATTGAGACGGTATCCAAAAAACAACTGGAGGATCACCATTCTCTCTTCTCCCCATTCTAAACCAAGAGTACTCATTCTCCCTTAATATCTCACAATGGTTGAGTCCCATCAGCAGCCTAAGTAACTTGCAAAACACTTTCTTGTAGAGGCAGCAAAAGGCCTAAGCAACAGAGACTTGTTCAGTCAGTTTCAGGCAGGCCCAAGTTATGCTAAATCTGAGACCCAATGGCTGGTGAGGTGGCAGCAAGGACCTTGACCAGGATTTTTTCTTCCCCCTTAACATCTCATTGGAACTTACTTCCTATAACTTTAGTCCATGATTCCATGTCCTGTCTTCTAGAAACAATGTAGATTGTAGCCTTCTATATGACACCGTTTCAGATAACTGGCAACTGTTCTCACATCCCTTGAGTCTTTTTTTCTCAAGGCTAACATACCCATTCCTCTCAATCTCTTGTCAAATAATCTTATTTCTGGTCTTTTGTTAATATTTGTTGCCCTTAATCCTTTTCAGGATGTCTTAATCCTTTTTAAATTATGGTATCCAGAACCTGATATAGCAGTCAAGTCAAGATCTACCCGGTACAGGTCTCTTTTAGATGATGCAATCCTTTCACTTTGGTTCTCAATGTCTTGACCTAATCCCTTCAGAGTCTTACAGTATTCTGCTACTAAAATCATTCACGCAACCCTGGTCACATAATACCCATTCCTTAAATCCCTACACTAGCTTCCTGTTTGCTCCAGAAACTAGTACAAAGTCCCTGTTCGTACCTCTCTGCACTTACATCTCCAAATATCCTGTCCATGATCATTTCTTCTCCACACTATCCCTCTCCATAGGTTTCTGGTTCCCCCTCCCCCAAGCCCTGTCTTTTGCTGCCCTACATGCTTGGAATTGCCTCTCAGGGTCTCCTTTATTTCCTTTCAGTTCTCCTTCAAGCTATTTCTCAGAAAATCCAGAGAACAATCTTCTGCTTCCCCATGCTATTCCCCATACTATAAGTTCCCCACGCCATACTATAAAAGGTGCAGTTTGAAAGCAAACGTGCTTAATTTTCCATTTTCCTCCTGTCCTTACTCTTCTTTTTCTGTTTGCCAAATATTACCTTGCAAGCAACATTTTTTTCCCATCCCCATATTTCAACATTTTACTTCTAATTTACTTGCTCAGCTTCTATATGATATTCACATTTTCAAACCTTGAAAACCTTGAGATTTTCATGGACAATTTTGGTGTCTCCAATGATTTGGGTTACTCCACTTCTAAGATTAGCAACAAATCTGTTTTCTGTAGAACCAAAGCTTGGTCTTCAAATGTTCTTGTTTATTTATTTGATTATATATCATTAATTCATGTTGATCAATAGGTAAATGTATAAACTGAATGTAAAGAAATTAAAAGGACGTTGTTTTTTGCCATCAGTGCCATTCCATATGAATCTAATAAGACTAGACCTTGTAACAATATGAAAAAATGCATCTCAATGCACATAATGCCATTCACCTTCATTATATAAGATTATCCAGCTCTTGTTAATTAACAGGCCAAAACTTGCAATATTTCAAACTATAGAAGATTGTTTATACTCACTATCTTGATATGACACCAGCAGCTTTCCTGGAAGAGACTTTTGGAGAATAATTTGAACAGGTTATCTCTCCTTGTATGCAGAGAAAGTTTTTGTTTTTGTTTTGTAATAGTACTGAGATATCCATTTTATCATCTCATTGGGGGGGGGGGTTGTTCTGCTACAAATAGTTTATCACTTACTATAACTACATTTTGTCTAGAAGCAAGGAAGCGTGTATCTAATTCAGCATAACTTTGGTTCTCTGCTAATTAATGTTTAATCTAAGTTTGTAAGCTTCTGTTAATTTGATTGGTAAATTTCACTGAGAAGCTTTTTGTGACCAGATCCATAAATTGAACTGACTGTAAATTCCCATTGTAAGTTCCAGGCTATAAAGCATCGTGCATAGTGATGGCACTATACAAATGTGTAACGCTAGGGAATGGGCATTTTTACTTATAAATTTCAATTCTAAGAAATGGCCTTCCCAGAGATGCCCGCCAGGTTTAGGCAGCATGACATCCGGATTACACATCCCATGAAGCCATAATGCAATGCTGACTTAGCATATCATGTGATCCCAGCCACTGTGCCTATGATATAAGGCTTGGTATTTATGCACGAACTCAGCAAACTGTAACATATTCAACAAACGATGCTTAAGCAAACCATGACTTAGCGTAACATATGAACCATGTTATTGTGGTTTTAAGATGCTAGGTCACATCCTAGGTCTTCCAAGGATTTGGAGAGCAACTCTTAAGGGGGATAGAGAGAGGCCACTTGGGGACAATTTCTTCAACAGCCTTCTGGAAACTCTCTGGATCCATTGGGTGCTTGAGATGGATCCTCTAAACAGGTCCCATCCAATGAAATCCTGGGGAGCAATTAACCTTAGTTGGATTAGGAAGTGATCTGACCATAATAAAAGGGTAGATGTAATGGCCTCCATATTTAGATGAACAGAGATCTAGCATATGACCACCTGCATGTGTTGGGCTAGAGAGCACTTGGGACAAGCCATCGTTATCACAGAGATAGTGAACTCTATGGCTTTCCCAGACCTATAATGAAGTAATGAAATCATCCAATCCCCAAAACTATGGTAACTCCAGATCAAGGAAGCCAGAGAGGGAGCCAACTGGGCAGCACAACAGTCAATACACCAGAAGGGTATCCAGCATGCCTCTACAGTCCAACTTAATATGCATGCATTCAGATCAGGTCACATCCTACTAGGGTCTTGATGGTCTCAGTGCCCTCTTCCAACTCTGTGATTCTAAAGAGAGGTTAGAAATGTAATTAAACATATAATTTTGAAAAGTAGGGACTGCCAAGCTATTGTCCATATGGCCAAAATGGACCACTGGAAGGGAAGTGATATTTCTACACAGCAAAGGCTGGGCAAGAGGCCCAGTGCACCAGTGTTTTCTTTGTACTTAAAATGCATTAACATAAGCTTCCCCCTCTCTGCGTGTTTGATTGCCTAGAGTTCTGGATTCAAATTAGACTTGCAACCACCTTATAACAACATTCCCAAGAGAAGTATCTGACAAGTCCCCATATGAGTGAAAAATAACCATCTACTTACATGAGAAAGATAAAGGGCTAATTCTGAACGGAGGCCAGTTCTGTTCTTCGGGACAAAGTTCCACTGGGAATCAAGCATATTTCATTTGCATAGTCCTATCCTAGTTTAATCTCTTGATAAAAAGTTATGTTTTGTCACTGTTTGCTTTTTTAAAAGAATATACATATAGTAATCAATTTTTTAAAGGACTATTTAACTGGAGAAAATGCTACCTTCTGGGACTGGTATGGCTATTTCTGTTTGAACTCTATAGTCTGCAATATCTTACGCATCCAGAAAGGGTTAATGTCTTTATGTTGTCAGTGTTCTTGCTGCGCCCACCCCCACCCCGCAACCAGCACTACTATGTGGATCCAGCCAGCAGGCACTCCCATGTGCTTCTCCAGGCTCCTGACCTGACACACTGCCAAAAACAAGGAATTCACAGCTCAACTAACATCTAAAAAAGGAAAGGCAGACAACAAATCCAGAACACCCTTCCTGCTGTATGGAGGTGGGGGGAATAGGGGAGAAGAGAAGGGGAGAGCCAGCTAGCAATTGTCTACCCCTCCCTCCTCTCCAGCCCTGGCACCAAGAACTGTGTAGATGGAATTAGGATGAGCATGTGATAATGGTGCATAGTTGAGCAAATTAACTTTCCATTATCTCAGCTGCAGCCTCCTTCTCATTGCAGAGGACAGACCTATTGTTAAGGACAAAGCCAGACCAGCCACATGACCAGGCCCCTTACTTTCCTAACTTCAGGGGTCACAGGACTTCTCCTAGCCCTAGGCAGGACACAGCTAGCCTGGATCTGACAACAGGTCCACTGGACCTGGAGAGCCAATGGATCAGACCAAGTATGGCATAGTAAGCTTTATTTTCTTAGCGCTAGAAAATGGTGTCCCTTCCAAAGAAGAGAGACCCTGAACAAGCCAAAATACACAGTATATATACAGATTTCCACCAATCTGGGGGAGCTGGGCAGCATATAAAATAAACAAACAAGCAAGCAAGCAAGCAAGCTTTGGACACATAGTTGTCCTCTCTGTCCCCTCCTCCATCCTGCCATGTCTGTCTATTATTCTCATGAGCAGTTTTCCAATCATCAGCACCTTATCAGTGATTGAACTATCAGCAATTGAACTTCCTCTTTAACTGAATAGGCTAAAGATCAAGCATAGATACAATATGACAGCTGTCTTGTTCTTTACATTCTATTCACCCCTTACAAACACACACACACACACACACACAGAGCGCTTTGGCTTTAGGAAGCTCTCCCCACTAGAGTCATCCATTCTGATCAGGTTCTAACTGGCTTGAACCAATTTGATTGGGTGAATCTGGGGACAAATGTAGAACGGTGAGTATATAGAGAACAACAGCACTGCAGAAAGCCAAAGAACACAAAAGTAAATGTTATGATTACAATGACAATAACTACCAATTGGCACAACCAACCTAGGGTTGGAAGCCAAGAGGTCATGCAAGATTTATCCCAATTCCAATCTCATAGAAATGACACTTGAGTTAAGTTTCCTAACTGATAACAGAACTTAACAGCCTACTTTTTTTTTTTTCCTGGTCTTCTGGACATTCAGTTCAACCTCTCCTGATTTGTTGACATATGCACAACAATGCTCTTTGATTAGGCATAAGTTCCCTGGGTAGCAGGGAAGACATCCAAAGCTTTGCAGTGTTGTAACATTAACTGAGCTAAACATTGTACTTCACTCTGTGGGTCTGAAATTGCCAATGAGGTGAAATTGTAGGCCTTTTCTAGTACTTTAGGAATATTTTTAAAAGTCTGCAATATCCACATCCAAAGTAGTGCCCTGCCGATTCTCTTACCTCCCGTATATAGGTAGTCCCCAGATTAAGAACACCCGGTTTAAGGATGACCCATAGTTGAGAACAGAGCCTATTGTAGCAAAATTCAAGTTAAATACACAATTATTTGAGCTAAATACACAATGGTTCGAGTTAAATACACGCTACTACTTATACAGTATTATACAAGAATATTGTTCCGGCTTACATACAAATTTGACTTAAGGACAGACCTTAGGAATGGAATTTGTTCTTAAACTGGGGACTACCTGTATTTCCTTCAATTAAAGATTTTTATGAGCCATCAAAATCCTCAAGGCTCTTCCTCTTGCAAGGTAGAGGAGCCCATGTAATACCTCATTACTAGTTAGATTCCTCCTTATGTACGCATCAGGGGTGATATATCCTAGAGTGCATGTTCCTTTCCAGCCAGGCGGTACAGCTATATACCTTTCCCAGCCCGCAGACAAAACATATTCCAGGCTGAAATTGTAAGCTGTGGCAATATGGAGGTTGCCAGGTGTCCTTACACCATCAGCTGCAGCATGTCTCCAATACTATCCAGAGAAAAAGACTCATTGTGTGAACACAATACTTGGGATCTAAGGGTTGAAATTCAGTTATTTGTATTTGTTAATTTGTCTGGTCCATATAATTCTGAGTTTTCATAACATACCTCATGGCCCATTTGAAGATTTTACAAGCTTAGTGAGATAAATATCCCTGCCTCCTCCTCTATGTACAGTTACCTGAATTTATCCTACAGATACATTATGCATGCCATCTATGACAAGGGCACTATTAGTTCTTTCTGGGATCTCCCGCACCTCACAGATTTCTTTTAGAGTTAATGTCACCTGGCACTCCCTATCCCCCACTTCTACAAATCCTTTCATCATTCAAAAACAGAACAGCAGCACAGACCCATCTTAAATGGGTTACAGGAGCATCTTGATATAGAACAGAGAATCTCCCATGGGTACTATTATGAAGATGTAATTTATGAATCAAAGAAGAACCTTGGATTACTTCTTTGAAAATAATCTAGAGGAACTGCTATAGCTATAAATGGTCTGTAAGATACTGTCCTATACTGGTATGACAGATATACTGATAACTTATTGCACAACTAGCAATCAGAAAGGTTTGCCTACCTAGCAATCACTTGGCAGGCTATTAACATCAGGGGTGGAAAAGGCATCTAGATTCCATCCTTTCCCAGCAGTTCACCATTTATGAGAAAAACCAATTTGTATGCTATAGTTTGCATGATCAGAAGTTGGCAGATCAATGATACCCCAAAGCAAACACCTTAAGGAATGAAGTTAGCAATAATTACTAAGAATAAAATTAGACACAAAATTATAATGATGTTGCTAAGGCTACAAGATCACTGATTCTGCCTTAAGGTGATTCCAGCATCTGTCACTATGTTGGTCATAGTTGGTTACTATGAGAATGCAAATATGGGGAGGCTTGTTTTGTATTGGCAGAAGGGGTTCCCACCTTGTTCTGGTCTCTAATGGGTACCTAGCTGTCAGCTTTTTCTAGAGTTGAATTGTTGGTAACAATCCTGTGTTGCTCCTCTCCTGCTAGCAAGGTTGTCCTTTTCACTTGGGTGCAATGGTACCAGACCGCTTTCCCTTGCATATTTACTACCATCTTGGTGGTAAGCAGAACAAGGTATATGCCTTCCCACCTTGGTTCCAGACAGATTTTGTGCGATGGCTCTTGAGCAGAACCAAACGCCTGGTTGGATGGAGTGCACTGGGTTATTGAGAGGTACAGGCTGGGCTGTGAAATTCTAGAGGGTATGCCATAAAAAGTCTGAAGTTCATCACCTCCCAGCACTGAGGTGCAAGTTTCAGGGTGCATTGCATTTACTGGCAAGGGCCTACCAAATAAAGAGATCCATTATTGGCTGCGATGGCTACATAAATATGACAGCACATCACAGGCACTCTACCAAATTTAATCCTATTTCAGTACACAGTTTGACCAACTGAGTCTTTACACAGTCATTTGATCTCTCCACCAGGCCACTAGATTCTGGGTGATAAGGAGTGTGGAGCTTCTTGGCCCCCAAAGCCTTGGATAAGTTTTTTAAAAATTGGTCAGTAAATTGTAGGCCACATTCACTGTCAATTATAGAAGGGCAGCCATATCTTGGAATGATCTATTTCATAAGTACTTTACTACTATTACATCAGCCACAGAAGTAGGAAAGGCTTCAGGCCCTTTTGAAAAGGTGCATATTACAGTCAGTAGGTGGCAATATACTCTGCAGGGAGGCATATCCATGAAATCAAGTTGCAAAGGTTGGAATGGTCCATACACCCAAGGGGAAGTGCTGCTGGCAGCAGTTAGAGAGGGTGTAGGCTGAATTCTGCACATACCCCACAGCTGTCGACCACTTGCTATACAACTTGCTTTAGCCCTGAGAGGTACCAACGTTCTGAAATTTACAGTGCAATCCTCCCTTTGCCCAGATGACCATGAGAATGGAGAAGCTGGGCAAGGTGGTAAAGAAATATTTGGGGGCACATGAGCAATCCATCAGAGACCCATCAAATACCATCAGAGGGGGAAGCCCCCAAGTGTTTCTAAGTAGTACGTTTAGGAAACAGAAGGAATTGTCCCTGAAAAAGGACAGACTGGAGAAGAAAAGGCCAAAACGTCAACAGCAAAAGGGCTGAGAGAGGAAACAAAAAAACAGAAAGAGCAGCATCTTTGGCTGCAGTACAAGCCAAATTGTTGCCTTATGCTAAAGGTCGATATCCTTGCCATAGGCTCAGCAAGAGGAAACAGAAATTGCAGCAGGGAAGATGCAGCTGTGTTAGCAATGGGGTATCCAGAAGAGGGAAACCCCTTTGTTTCCAAATCTGACCAAATGCCAAAGGCATAGTGGAGTCAGTATAGATAGTCACTGAGGAGCCCGCCACTAGGGTACAAATGCAAGTCAGAGCTAAGAGCTCTGTAACCTGAGCAGAAATGATTGGGGCAAGAGCATGAGCTTCTATCACAAAAGGTTTGGTGACAACAGAGTAGCCAGAGCACTGTCAACCATCCTCATAAAAAAGATGACCCATCAGTAAATAGTTCCCAATCAAGTGACAGTAATGGGACTTCAATGAGGTCAGGTCCAGGAGTAGAAAGTAAGTAGTGCTTCCTACTGCCCCACAATCATGAGGGAGAAGCAACAACTTAACAGTATTTAAAGTTTAATAGTGCTTAAGAGTCACATTAGCAGCAGAAGTTTCTCATACTGAGTTAAAAAACTGAACAGAGGGATGTTGGGTCTTTTGAGAAGGCAGCAAAGTCTTCATTGCTTGTGGAACTGGCAAGGTCATGAAACGGCCCAAACAAACGTCTTGAGCGCACTCCCTCCGGCAAAAGGGCAGCAGCTGCCACCGATTGCAAGCACTATGGGTATCCAGCTGCTACCAGATCAGGTTTCAAGGAATAGTAAGCCACAGGCCATTGCCCGGGACCCATAGGCTGAGTTAGTACTCTTGAGGCAATGGCCTGCTGAGCACGACAATAGAGTGGAAAGGATTTAGAGTAGCTAGGGAGTGTAAATGTTGGTGCAGTTGACAGACCTTGCTTCAAGGCAAGGCAAGAGGAATTCTCTTCCTTAAACCAAGGGACAGGGTTGGGAATTGTGGTCAATTTGAACCAAGAGTTGAGACAGGGTGGAAAAGTTAGGGATCTAAGTACAATAAAAACTCACTACTCCTAAAAAAAAAATCCTGGACCTGTTTCTTGGTTGTAGGCATTTTCGGAACAGAATATGGCCAAGAAGACAAAACTGGAGCATAGACTTAGAAACCTTGTGTCCATGTTCAGCCAAAAACATCAGTAGGGCTAAGGGATCCTACAGGCAAGTCTTTGCCTGCTAAACACAGAAGAATATCATCTGCACACTGCGTAAACCAGGAACCACAAGGGGCAGAGAAAGCACTCAGATCAGAATGCAGAATTTGATAAAACAAAGTAGGGCTATCAACCAAGCCCTGGGGGAGATGACTTAGCCCTTCTAAGTAAAAGCAAAGAGGTACTGAGAAGCAGGATGAATAACGAAGAAAGTAGCATGTCAATCGACCACAGAAAAATAAGAAGCAAAAATGGGATGGAAGTGAGAATTGTAGCTGGATTTGAGACTGCCAGGGTGCAATGGAACAATATATTCACTGATGAGACGCAAATCCTGAACAAAATAAACAGGACAGATGTTTTCCCATTCAGGCTTCTTGACAGGAGGATAGGAGTACTACAAAGGGATCCAATAGTGCTCCCTTTTCTAGCAAAGACTTGATAACTGGTGAAACACCCTCCTCTACTTCAGTGGAGAGCTGATATTGCAAAAAGAGGGTGGCCTCCGGGCTTCACAGAAATTCTCACCAGCTGTGCTGGGAGAAATAAGCCCACATCTGCAGATGAAGATGCCCATGAAGAAGATGGCAGGGTATTCACAGCTTGGTTAACTCAGATTCAAAAGAAGGAAAGCTGTCTTGCACAAAGAAACTATGATCAGAGGGCAGAGTTAAAATAAGACCATTTGAAGTATTTAATACAGGTAGTCCTCAGTTAACGACCACTTGTTCAGTGACCATTCAAAGTTCCGGCCATCGCAGCATTCTCTGTGATCGCAATTTGGGTGCTTGGCAACCAGCTTGCATTTACAATGGTTGCAGACTCCCACAGTCGCATGATCGCCATTTGCAACTTTCCCTGCCAGCTTCCCACAAGCAAAGTCACTCCTGCTTTTTCTCATACTCTGTAGCATGCATGTGCCACAGTACCCACCCACTCTCTGTAGCGCCCACCCATACTCATGCTGCATCGCAGCACCCCCTCCCCTGCCACATCTCCCCCACCCAGCCACACTCCGTACCACTCACCCACCTATAGTGGGGCAAAAAAGTATTTAGTCAGCCACCAATTGTGCAAGTTCTCCCACTTAAAAAGATGAGAGAGGCCTGTAATTTTCATCATAGGTATACCTCAACTATGAGAGACAAAATGGGGAAAAAAATCCAGAAAATCACATTGTCTGATTTTTAAAGAATTTATTTGCAAATCATGGTGGAAAATAAGTATTTGGTCAATATCAAAAGTTCATCTCAATACTTTGTTATATATCCTTTGTTGGCAATGACAGAGGTCAAACGTTTTCTGTAAGTCTTCACAAGGTTTTCACACACTGTTGCTGGTATTTTGGCCCATTCCTCCATGCAGATCTCCTCTAGAGCAGTGATGTTTTGGGGCTGTCACTGGGCAACACGGACTTTCAACTCCCTCCAAAGGTTTTCCATGGGGTTGAGATCTGGAGACTGGCTAGGCCACTCCAGGACCTTGAAATGCTTCTTACGAAGCCATTCCTTCGTTGCCTGGGCGGTGTGTTTGGGATCATTGTCATGCTGAAAGACCCAGCCACGTTTCATCTTCAATGCCCTTGCTGATGGAAGGAAGTGTTCACTCAAAATCTCACGATACATGGCCCCATTCATTCTTTCCTTTACACAGATCAGTCGTCCTGGTCCCTTTGCAGAAAAACAGCCCCAAAGCATAATGTTTCCACCCCCATGCTTCACAGTAGGTATGGTGTTCTTTGGATGCAACTCAGCATTCTCTCTCCTCCAAACACGAAGAGTTGAGTTTAGACCAAAACATTCTACTTTGGTTTCATCTGACCATATGACATTCTCCCGATCCTCTTCTGGATCATCCAAATGCTCTCTAGCAAACTTCAGATGGGCCCGGACATGTACTGGCTTAAGCAGGGGGACACATCTGGCACTGCAGGATTTGAGTCCCTGGCAGCGCAGTGTGTTACTGATGGTAGCCTTTGTTACTTTGGTCCCAGCTCTCTGCAGGTCATTCACTAGGTCCCCCCGTGTGGTTCTGGGATTTTTGCTCACCATTCTTGTGATCATTTTGACCCCATGGGGTGAGATCTTGCATGGAGCCCCAGATCGAGGGAGATTATCAGTGGTCTTGTATGTCTTCCATTTTCTAATTATTGCTCCCACAGTTGATTTCTTCACACCAAGCTGCTTGCCTATTGCAGATTCAGTCTTCCCAGCCTGGTACAGGTCTACAATTTTGTTTCTGGTGTCCTTCAACAGCTCTTTGCTCTTGGCCATAGTGAAGCTTGGAGTGTGACTGTTTGAGGTTGTGGACAGGTGTCTTTTATACTGATAACAAGGTCAAACAGGTGCCATTACTACAGGTAACGGGTGGAGGACAGAGGAGCCTCTTAAAGAAGTAGTTACAGGTCTGTGAGAGCCAGACATCTTGCTTGTTTGTTGGTGACCAAATACTTATTTTCCACCATGATTTGCAAATAAATTCTTTAAAAATCAGACAATGTGATTTTCTGGATTTTTTCCCCCATTTTGTCTCTCATAGTTGAGGTATGCCTATGATGAAAATTACAGGCCTCTCTCATCTTTTTAAGTGGGAGAACTTGCACAATTGGTGGCTGACTAAATACTTTTTTGCCCCACTGTACCAGCCTGCTTGAAAGCCACCTAAGGAAAGGTTGTCATGACTGCGACTTGCAACCTCCTGCTGGTTTCCCCATTGACTTTGCTTGTTGGACGCTGGCAGGAAGTCACAAATGGTGGTCATGTGAGGTCCTGACTTAATGACCTGCGATCCTTACTTAATGACAGCAACAGGGACTGCCAGGATTGCCGTCACTAAGTGATATGGTCATGTGACATCATGCTTTACAACTGCATTGCCTAGCAGCAGAAAATCTGGTCCCAATTACTGTCATTGTGAGGACTACCTGTTGAGGCAGACAATTTGGACACCAAATCCCAACCCAGTAGCGGTGGTGCAGGGGACAGGAGAAACGGATGCTGTGTAATCAGTGGACCAAAAGACAGGACAGGAAGACTCCTTTGTAAAACAAAAGGATGGCCCTCCACTCCCTGCACAGTCACAGAGATGGTGGGTAAGGTATCAGGAAGAGCCTATAGAGTAGAATGAGCTTCTACCAGCATCCACAAAGCATTCATACGAGTGTCCATTCACAAAAAAAGTGAAAGTAGGGGAAGACAGGACAAACGCAAGGACTTACCTAGGAAGTTGTCTCTTTCAAGTAGTCAGTCTAAGAACATGAATTCTTGTACTGCAACCAAATCAGGAGTTCAGCAAGACTGTTGCCGCTACCTACTCAACTGTTGTTTGCACTGCTGGTATAGATCAGGTGGGGCTGCAGAAAATACTCTTAGTTCAAATGTCAGGCTGGCGACAATAACTGCAACACCTGCTAGCCAGAACGGAGCAAGAAGAGCACCAAGGCACTGACTGGCAAGCTTCCCCCCACTGCCCCCAAGCAGGATGAGGCAAGTTCACCAAAGCTCCCATCACAGAAGCAAATTTCTTTTTGTCTCCCTTTGCTTTTTCTTTTCACAGCCATTACATACATAGATGGCAATAGACAGAATTTTAGAGAGAACCTTGACTTGCCCTCCAGGATAGTATTTGAAAAAATAATTTTGAATGTTAGGAGATAAATTTTTTACAAATACCCCCATCACTAGCAAGGCTATGAAGAGATTTTCCAGACTGATCCTACCATGGTAATGCAGCACCTTAGAAGACAGCAGTGAAAATAATTAGGATGTTCATCTACAGACGGAGTATAAGCACTGATCTGTGACCAATTTACTGCTGCAATGGTAGAAAGATTTGTATTCCCTCCTAAAGGGCAGAGCAATGTAGTGCCAGCTGATTGTGTTCTGTGTGGGTTGCATAATCTCACCTGGGGTCTTCAAGAGGCCATGGGTGGTCAGGATTATTACCCTCCTGTTCAGTAGTTTGAGCTAAAACCTTGACTTTTCTTCTTCAATCAAAAGAGCATCTAAAAGCTGATTAACATCCACCCAAGTAGGATTGTGAGTCAGAAAAATGGTGCTAAATCACCAGTACAGTCTCCAGATCATCACAGAGGCATGGGGTGTTCTGTTGCCATAACATAGTATTAGCGACTGCAAAGGGCACACTTGGCTATTCCTATTGAGTCCCGTAGCTTTTAGGACCTGGGACAGGATAGGCTCAAAGGGGATCCTGAGACTAGAGGTTTGAGAATGAGTACAAGGTAGACTGGAGTTTCTGGTGCAACAAGAGGTGGTATTGGAGGAGAAACATGAGAACAACATGAGTCATCAGCCTCTGAAGAAGTGGTTGAGAAAGCTCAGAGACAGGATACAAGGAAGACAAACATTTTTGGTTTTTTTTCTGTGAAGTCCCTTTTTCCCCACAGATACCAGTAAGTAATCCATTTGTACAAAATAGGGTACTTCAAGGAATTCTCTGAGATACTGTATCTTAATTTATTTTCATCAAAAGAATCATGCTATGCCACAATGTATTGCTAAATCATTTTAATTTGGTGGTAGAGAGGCCCGCATTCGCAGGACTTTCTCTAATGTAACACACCATCCAGGATAAAGGGGAAACCAGAACTGCCTCAGGGACCTCCCTGACCCATGTTCACCAACACCATCGAAGGGCTAGCCTAGAGCCATGGACTGGGTATAAATTCCCCACAAAGAGCCCCAAAACACTAGCTGGTACTGAGCAAAGCAAGGGACTCTTACCATACTGTTCTGTTGTTGGTTCAGGAGTGATCAGAGCTGCAAAGAGTACAATATACAATCAGTGACCAACTGCAGATATGGTCATTCCCAAAACAGTGAAGGCATGAGCCAGAAGAGTCCCATCTGGGGTGCTGGTTGGTTAAGGACAAATCTGGATTGATCAGATGACTGGGCCCCTTGCTTTCCTAATTTCAGGGGTCACAGGATTTCTCCTAGCCCTAAGCCGGGTGCAGTAACCTAGATATGTCAATGTGTCTGTTTGACCTGCAGAGCCAATAAGCCAGATCAAATATGGTACAGCAAAATTTATCTTCTTAGTGCAAAAAATGATGTCCCTTCCAAAGAAGAAAGGCCTCAAACAAGCTAAAGTACATGGTATTTATACAAATTTCCACCAATCTGATTTGAACACATAGTTGTCCCCTCTACCCGCTTCTCATCCATATAAAGGTAAAACATACCACTTCTCCATCCTGCCACATAAGGGAAAAACATACTATCTGTTCCTTTTTCTCATTAGTAGTTTTCCAGTTTTCTTACTTTAATATCAGCAATTGCATTTATTCTTTCACTTTAATTCAGTAGGCTAAAGGTCAAGCATAGTTACAACATGGTAGCTGTCTTGTTCTTTACATTCCATTCATCCTACCATGGACTTATCCACCACTGGCAGACCATCAACCAAACAGGGAGGACAACTGCCTGTCTTAGAGAAAGGGCAAGAATAGGCTCTTACTCTATGAACATGTACATATATACACATAGATTTTCCTACTTAAAGCCATAAAACAATATTTAAACAACTGCCCACAATTCAATAGATTGATGAGTTCTGGCAAGCCTATGACATTCTTTTCTTCCATTTATCCTCTATCTGCTAAGGAATCACTGGCCAGCAAGACAGCTTCAGACCTCACTAGGAATTTGTACTCAGGTCTTCCTGGTCCTAGACCAATTTTAGATCATCTGTGAGGGGCTAGCAAGCAACCTGCCATTATGCCTGCCATTATAAAGCAAACAACTTGCTTTATACACCATTAAATATAATTATAAAGTATATAAAGCAAAAACCCAAAGTAGCTATTTATCTGGCAACCAAAATGGAAAGCCTACCATTATTAACCTGCAAGTTAACTATGGTTAACCCGCAAACACAGTTGTTTGGAGTGTACTTTCCTCTTTAGGTTGGTACAGCATTCCCCAAAATATCTCGAAGGCATTATGCTGGGGAAGACTGCTATTTCTGTGCACTTAGCGGAACAGCAGCACAACTTTAGGAACTCAATTATAATGCTTAACTCAAGATGCATTGATATGATGACTGAAGCTAGTTCTTGATAAACCAACTAAATGAAAAGCTGCTACAGTCTGTTGTTGCAGATTTCCACTTAATCAATTCAGGCAAATATCCCTCAGCACAAACACACATTTCCCAAAGCAGACCAAATAATCAGTCATCAAGCTATTACTGTACAGTAACTGAAGGGCTACTAAGCATGGCACAGTAACTGTGAATATCAAATGTGTTACTACAACTTTCCATAGACTTCAGTGGTATACACATGGCAGAAAAAGAAACACAAATACAGCTTGTCAGGGAGTCCAGCATTTCAATAAGGAACCTTGATGTGCAGGTCGTAACTTAGCGAGTAAAGCACAAGCTTTGGGCACAAAAAACACCAGATTCCTGGTAAGGCTGGAACCTTGGAGAGACTCTGCCAATCAGCACCAGAAATACTAGGCTCAATGGACCAAATATCTGAATTGATGTAAAACCACTTCCAGGGTGGGACTATTACATGTAGTCCTTGGAACTTCTTTCAGGTACAAGAAAAGATATATAGCTGGCAACACTGGCCCCCACTACTGCAAGTACTTTCAAGCTTCCTGGACTGATCATGAAAGGCACATTTTTGCCCTATCCCATTGGTAGAGCAATGGCCTCTACCTCTAGTCTTCAAGGCTTCCTGCTCAACCTCTAACAAGCAACCCAAGGCTGGAGTACCCCTGATGCCAAATCAACATTCACAGCTCAAGCCCTGCCCTATCTTGTATAAGGAAAGGAAAGTCAAAAGAAATTAAGTGCCTGGGGAGAAGGATACACAGCAGAAGCATTGATTTAACCTCCATACAGCCTTCCTTTTACAACATTTCCTAATCTAGAACCTCCAAATAGACTGGACTTGTAACTGTGGATGATCTGCTAGAGTTGCTGCAGGCTGGGGAAGGTTGTACAATCTCATTCTAGTGCATATTCTAGAGCCTTCAGCTCTCAGCATCCCTCACCACTGGTCAATCTGGTCATTGCTACAGGAAGCTATAACATCTGGGAAAGTTCCTTATCCCTACCCATAGGCAAGTGAAAAGAAACCCAACCTCTCTCCCAGTAACTTTGCACATGCCAGCCAATTTATTTATTTAAAAATATTTATCAAAATCGATTCTAAGGCGGTTTATTGGGATGGAAAATAATTCCATAATTATAAAGCTGCAAACCACAAGGAAAGAGAGGAGCAGCAGAGAAAAAGCAAAGAAGGAAGAACTGCTCAGATCAATACTACTATCACAGTGAGGTTCACACCAGATAAATTTGCTTCCTGTTACTTTTACATTTTGTTAACAAGTCATTATGTACACATACATACTGCCCAGAGACATTTCCCTCAATATTTAGAAGGCAGGCATATAGCTGAGAAGGAGGGACAGTAGAAGCAGAACCTTGGCAGTCAAAAGGATCTGGAGCACAGATCCTCCCAAGCCCAGCCAAAGGGACTGAGGCTTGGGCTAAACTACTACTCTGCCCTCTAAGATTGCCACCTGCTACTAGATGAACTGCTTAGATCTTTGCAAAAATTAGTGCCTGAATTTATTCTTTTTTTCTTTCTCCTCTCTACCAACCCGTTTCTTTTGTGTTCTGTCTTTCAAATTGCAGTTCTGTGTCTTTTAGACTGTAAATCTAAGGGAATTGACTGTTCTATTACTGAACTTCGTAAACAGCTCTTTTCTTGATGAAGACCAAGGTAAAACTCCTCCCAATAAACAAGCAAACAAATGAACAGCTAATCCTGTTACAAAAGCACCAGAGCTAATGAAAAAGGAATCATATGAACAAGCCTTAAGCTTGATTTTATAATTTTAGAGAACCTTCACTGCAGAAAGAAACAATGGCCAGTTTCATTATAGAGAGCAGGAAAATCTGTGAATTTGTGGACGGACACTACTCAGTCGTAAAGCTTTTCATTCCTAAAACTGAAAAGGACATGTCCCTTCCTTATTCTGACTAGTGAGCATGGGTGTCTGCAGTGGGCATGCAGGCACATGCACACAAATGACAACTTGAGATATCATCACCTTAATGTTGTGACTTACATCAGCACACAAGTGCATAATGACAGCACTGGTAATGACATGTCCATGCTTGTGTTACCATTTTGATCATTGTGGTTTACTGCAAATACCACTGCTAAGAGGCAACGTTTACAAGGGCGATGTTCATGCAACATGCTTAATCCAGCTTGGGCTCTTGTCCTGCAATATGGACATATCACAGATGATATAAAACACAAAAATATATGTACATAGCCTTAGAAGACAGGATTTGAATAATTCAACTGCATGTACACAGTCATGATAAGTCAAAGGAGGCAGCATAGAAAGCTGTCACATAACAGATTAGATGTACCCTTTTGGTCCAGTATTATGTGCTCTTATTGGCATTAGCTCTCAAGGCAAAAGATCTTTCCTCTAACTTATCACTTGATCCTGTTAAATCAAAGACATACAATTTGAGGGCTAGGGTTGCATGGGATGCCCTGAAGCCTTGGGCACAACTCCCAGATTTATTCCAGAAGTAATCAGTGGACTGTAATCTTTAATGTGATATACCAAAGAAAGTATTGAAAAAAAATTGAGAATGTTATTTGCATTTAATTGAACATTAATTACACTTAAACTGAAATTAAAGCACACTTATGCTTTTTTCAAGTGCAGCTTTGCTTCTAGTATACTATCTGAAGATCAGAGCTCAGCTGAAAAGGGTTGGGTGACCCTGTTTAAAGGAGATGCTAGGAATTAAACTTGAAACAACACTTAGAAAGCAGGTCCTCTATCTAGGCAGTAGTTCAGGCACTTTCAGAAGATCAGATTATGGTCCATCTACATCACAGTTTATTTAACTGCAGTTTCTAGAATAAATCATACTAGACTGACTTTATCAAAAAATTAAGCTACAAACCAGGATGTAATAAATCACAATGCTATACTATAGTCAAATCAAACAAACCATATTATGATTTAGTGCATCAGACGTTCAGCCATTCGCTGTAATCAAGGAGATTCTTGGCAGTTCCTATGGCCCGTGCTGGCTGGGAACAGGGCTAGTTGTTCAAGCTCAGAGCTCCAGATAGGGGAAGAGCATGCTACAGACTGTATATATCTGAGACCTATGAATAGCTTTTTGCAATGATAAATTAACAGAAAAGCAGACTTCAAGAACTGTCTTGCAGCATCAAGTACAAGCTGCTTTAAACCATCATGGCGTTCGTACAGAGACTGCTGAAAAGGGCTTACCCATTTAGGCACTGCGTAAGGAAAGGCTAAAGGCTCATCAGTTCTGAATACTGATTGTGCTGACTGGAGCTCATTGGAGTTCAACAGGTTCGCCCCCTCTCTTAACCTGGGCACTGACCCATGCACATGTATTATATGGGGACTATGACAGTGAACACGTGCTAAGCGCATACGAATAATGACAGGGTGGGAAGATGCAGCACCTTTCAAACATTGCCCTGGCACATAGAACACAACACTTCAATGCAACTTTTGTACACTGCCAGCTACATTTGGGTCAGTTCCTAGGTCATGCAGTTTTACAGGAAACCATTCTGATTGGCTCTAGTCCCCCAAGCCTTGGAACCAAGTGTCCAAATTCCCATGTAATGCCCCAATTAGTCCAGCTAATTCTAGAACTTAAAATTGTTGATCTTTCCAAGATTTCAAAGACATATATAGTTTCTGTGTATATTGGTTGTTGTTGTTTGTGTTTTTTTTTCCTTTGCCTTATTGTTGTTTTTCTCTTTGTTCTTTTGTTATCAATAAAAAACCTATGTAACTTATGTTAATATAAAGGAGAGGAAAAAAAGATTTTAAAAAATGACATAAAGGGGGGAATTAATGAATAAAGAGAAATTATCTAAAGGATCTCTGATCCTTTTGCCCTGCATCTGCCATGGGCAGAACTGAGGCAGCTCTACAAATCAGCAAGAAAATGACTACTGTACTCCCTCCTACCTGGGATTTATTTTCTTCTGAAATTCTGGGCAGGATGCTCAGACAGATGCACATGAAAAGTGTGTGATGCCCTAGCAGAGACTCCACAAACACATGAAGGTACTTAGGTGGAAAAAAATGAGACAAGAGAAACAGCTATGGAGAAAAGGGATAAGATGATCGGGCAATCTGAGACAGTGCCCCATCACCTGAATGGATTTGGCCACCCTCATACCTGCCCCAAAACATTTCAGCCCACACCTAAGAGAGAAGTTCTGCAACTGCTCCATTTGTCAGGGGATGAGTAGCAACCGAGACATCCAACATCCTTGCATGCCACAAGAAGGGTCAATGGGACAGGAAAAAGACTTATCCTTCCAAGGTACCATCTCATACCATTGCAAAACTCACAAATTCCTGGAATGAACAACCACCTGGCCATAGGACTCTTACTGCTCCAAAGGCAGCATCTTTAAGGTTAGAACCCTCAGGCCAATCCTAGAGCAAGACTGATCTGGAATATTTTCATCCTAGAGACGATAAAGATCCAGGTTCTGATCACTGTTTTATCCAACCATGCATAAGATCTTGCCAGGTACAGAACTGCTCAGGGTTATTTGTCCAGAAGGGATGTTTAGTATTCCCTATGAAGTATTACCAGCACACACAGGACAACATTGGAGGGAGTAATATGGTATGTAGCTGCCCTTGTGCTAAAGCATTAGTACTATTCATGCAATTTATCAGGCATACTAAGTTTCCTCCCTCACATCCAAATGAAGGAGCTGTACTCTAACCATGGAAGTTACAGCTTGGATTCTAGATATTCTCTAATTTGGCATCCTCCACCAAATGTGGGGGGCAATTCTGGAAGTTGCAGTCCCAACACATCTGGAGGACATTAAGCTGGGGACCACTGAGAATATACAGAAATAGCAAACTCATTTTCTGAGTTACTTACTTTATGTTGTCAAAACCATCACCATCTGCACAAAAGAGGTAGCCACAAGTCTGGGGAAACCTCCAGGTTTGCAGAAATATCAAAAGCCTTAGGGAAGAAACCCCAGAGAAGACACCTAAAATAGTACAAGAAGGACTGAGCAAATCTAAGCAGCACAGAATTCAGGCTAACTTTTTGAAACCAAATCAGAAAACTAGGGAAGGAGATGAAATGGTATTCACTGGAAGACCTTGGCTGGCACACAGGATGAACAGAATTAACTCCATACTGCCTACTTGCTGCAGGTCTAACATATATTGCCATGTCCACTATAAAATACATGGAACCTCCATGTCTAAGGACAGTATGCTGTTGGGTACCAGTTGTCTGAACCCAGGCTAGATGCACTGGACCACTTCAAGCTACAAGGTTTTTTTTGTTGTTGTTAAATCTTTTAAAACTAAAAAACCTACTATTAGTTTGTATAGATATTTGTTATCAATAAATCAATTTGATATACAGATGAGTGATAAGCGGAATAAAGAATTAAAGGTTTCTATATTGCCTAGACAATGGGAGAGTGTCTTAACTTCTATAGCAAGAGCGTCAATGGACCTCAAACTACGACTTATACAACAAAAAATAATATTTAGAATTTATTGGACTCTGCTACATCTGTATAGAAAAGGACTGTCAAAAACAGCATTTTGTTGGAAATGTAATAAGGACAATGCTTCTTTAAAGCATATGTTTTTATAATGTCCTATACTTAAGTTTTGGGAGAAAGCAGTGGACTATATGATTGTCCAACAAAAGCTAAAATTTTCAGAGGATAATATTCTTTTGAACTATATACCTAGTACATGAAAGTTGACAACTGGACAACATAAATGGATTCTCTGTGCCCTTACTATGGCCAAAAGACTGATATTGCAGCATTGGAAAGATAATGTATGGCCCCATTTATTCAATGGATTGAAGACCTGATTGCACGTGCTACTTATGAGCAGATTGCTATAGACGTAGACTTTGTATAGACAAGTATAATGAAATATGGGACTCGTTTATACAAAATGCACTGGGTTAAAAGAAAAAAACATGATAGTCATATAACTCTATTAGAAATATATATGTACTTGAATAATATTTGCATTAGATAAGCATGTATAGAATTGTAACTGTTCATTGTTATAATGATATATTATTTTTTTTTCTTTTTGTTACATTTTTTCACTTTTATGTTAAAGCACTTTTATGTATTTTTTTTTTAAAAGCTACAAGTTGTTTTTATATGCTTCCCCATCTAAAAAATATCCTACTAGAAAAACAACCATCCCAGGGAGAGGTTGTCAGTCCAATGAGCCTCTTTCTAGTTTCTAGGAAGTGCTGGTTGTCACAGGCACAAAAATGAAAGCTTCCTTTCATGCTATCATCAGCCAGAGCAAAGAGAACACACAGACCAATTCCATATGTGAAACAGCTGAGCGAAAAAGCAGGAAGAACAGTTTTGCCAGCAAGTTACCTGTCAATATTCACCAGGCACCCTTAGCTGGTGGCAGCCAAATCCAACACTGCAACCCAAACCCAAATTCAAATCAGAGCCAGGCCTTCTCTAACAGCTGTTTGAAGAGCCACAGCATTTCCTCACAAAGAGTTCTCAACTGTTTTGTACAACATTTTCAACATTCCAAAGCAGAATGACTTGGAGACAAGAATGATGGGATCTGAAGTTTAACAGCTATGGACCAAGGGTCAGAAATGGAGGGGAGAAGATACCTGGTCACAGAAATGTACAATTTGCAAACCCTATATAGGATATTGGAGAATATTTGTATGAGAAAAAACAAGGCTTCATGGTTCCCTAGGAGAGCTGGTTTAAGCTTCCACTTTTTAATATTTTGCAGTTCTCTGAATCATTTTTTACCTCTATTTGACTCCCTATTTGACTTAGTTCTTTTACATGCTTCTATCTCCTATCACACATTCCCTTGAAGTAATTCAGGATAAATATTCCCAGAATTCTCTGCCTTACTTGCTGTTAACAACCCCATCAGGTAAATGAGGCTGAGATGAAAAGGATGGCCTAATGCCTCCCTATCAGCTTTTTATATCTAAGTTTAAATCTGAAATTGATTTTCTTTGAACATGGGATCACAGTGATTTTGTTCACATTATAGTAAACCATCATGTGGTTCATCTGGTTTTGTATGAAAAGTGTTGTATGACAACATCATCCAATGTGATTCGTATAATAGCAATGACTTTAGTTCAATGTGTGAACCCAGTCACTTTATTCAATATATTTAATTAGGCATACAGTTGCTCTCTTGCTCTCTGAAAGCACTAGACACATTTTAGCTTTTATTTAATAAAAATTAAACAAAGTATATTAGTTCTACCACCCACACATTTAAAA
This sequence comes from Python bivittatus, assembly GCF_059951505.1. Lineage (NCBI taxonomy): Eukaryota > Metazoa > Chordata > Lepidosauria > Squamata > Pythonidae > Python > Python bivittatus. Next base: position 120,376,195 of record NW_028277030.1, read on the forward strand.
GGTAATTTGTAGCATTTTACCCCAATCTGGGATCCCCTAGATATGTTGAACTTTACTTCCCATAATCCCTATGGAGACCCCAAAATTTTCCCTTTCCTTCTTGCTACCATAAACCCAACACTTCTCCAACTTGGTGTCTTCCAGATAATGGGACTGTAGTTCCCAGAATTCTCAGCAGGTGTGTTTACTGGCATGCTGGCTAGCAACTCTGAAGGCCTAGTCACAAAGCCTCTGGGGGCACCAAGTTGGGAAAGTTACATTAGACAGTTCCAGGGTAGCAGCCACTTATGGGCACCAAGCAGGGAACTGGTAGCAGCAAATACATTTCTTCTGAAATATCTTTTTCCCCCCACAGATAATTAACTAACTGTGGACAAAAAAAGATGGGCATCATTTCAAAATGGATGGAACTAACAAGCTGGGTTCTCATCCTTGGCCTTGTTGGACAGAAGATCTTAGTTGCAAAGAACTGAAAATGGTTCAATTCTCCCATGTAGAAATAACAAGTGCAGACATATTCCCAGGAACTTTAATTCTCCAAGTAACAGTTTGCCAACTGGAAGCATACATTGATACACTATCTATCCCCTTTAAAGCCTTTAAAAACAACGCTAACTAGCACAACTTGTACAAATTTGGATACTGTTTGGCACATCCAGAATATCAGCAATCTGAAAGAGACATAGTGTTATAATATAAAATGTCTGTTTTTCCAGTCTAAGTGTTCTCTCTTCCCTTAGAAACACTGATTTATTTTCTCTACCCAACTGTAGGCTACATCAAGAGAAGGACTGCATTTCAATCATGAGATGTTACATTATCATGTTATTCTGCTTTTCACTGCATGGAACACTATGTACAGTTTAGGAACAAGACTGACAAATTAGCATATAATCCACAGCATAGAGGCAAAGATGACAAGATACTTATTGGACAACTTCTACGAGGAAAGCTTGACAGAACTGGTATGTTTCACTTAGACATGAGACCACTAAAAAGATATATCATTTATTTGAAGGATAGTTACACGTATAATAGAATCATTACTTCAAAGCAAAGGATTAGGTACCAGCAAATTACCAGAAAAAGGATTCAGTTAACATTAGAAAGAAATTAAGGGTATTAATTGTTTAAGAGGGGAACAGACTGTTTTAGAAAGTGGAAGAGTCACAATCATTAAAGGTTTTAAAGCAAAGTCTGGATAGCTATATTAGGAATGCTGTAACACTAGATATGTTGCAGTGCAAGAGACTAGATTAGATGACCTTTGTGTTGCCTTCCAACTATATGCTTAAAATTTTAGGTCCATCAGTGATCATAAACGCACTCTGAGATCTAATTCTGGTAGGTGGGCAGCGAGCTAGCAATTTCCCATTCCACTATTTATTTACCATTTCATTTTATTTTAGATATGCTTGTTTCAGATATTTTGATTTTGCTAACTGAAAATCATTTTAATGGCATAATATTTACAAATGTCACACAGTAAAGAGTCCCATCTAAGGTGAGCACAAGGATCTTCTCTGTATCTAAAAGCAGTAGCCAATGATACCTTGCTAGCATGTCCATATGTGCAATATACTTTTCCCCTCACTCCAAAACAACCCCATGATCTATACAAAGTTTCCACACTGTCAAAACAATTATACTGTTGGAAACAGCCCTTATATTGGTGGAGCTACTAAGAACAGGATGCATACCAGCAGGATTATATGAAGATGAAGGAGTGAACAAATATAGAAGTATTTTTTATCTCAGCAGGAAAGCTAAAGCTGTTACCATCTCACATAAGTGAAATGGGACTTGGGGGTAAAATAGTCATTTCAACATTTGCTGATATAGAATTAGGAACAGGAGCTGAGGTTTCTAAAGTTGGGGATTTTGTTTGTGTTTTCTATTAGAAAGACATATTGGTAGACTATGCCTGCCCTCTGACTACATCTAACGGGAGACAATTCCAGTATTTTTACTTCTGGCACTATCACACCTCAGGCAATTCCAAGATAAACAGTCCAAGCTGGCCAGGATTACTAGAAATATGAAGAGTCTCATTCTGCCATGCAACAAAATCTGTTCTCTTTACTATATATAAAAAAATCAGTTCTCTTATACAGTTATATGCAGAGCTTTTTCATTATAAAACTATACTATTTTCCTATTTCTATTTCCCTCTATTATGGAGAAAAAAATTTAAAAGATTCAAAGCTAGCTCTTAGTAAAAGAAGAAATCCACCTTTAGAATTTCAATAACTAGCAAGCCTTTTTCCCCCGCTACCATAAATTGCATCCAAATTCTATAAGTTGTAATATTCCCCTCTCAGTCCAATAATATTTACCACTTTACCTATTTAGGTAATAGTTACCTAAAATTCAGAAATATTAGGATGCAGTTCAACATATCCAGAGAGTAGGCAGATACACACACATACACACACACACACACACACACACACACACACAAAACTCATTATCTGAACGCTTATGCAGCCAAAGTAGCACATTTGTACTTAAGAAGTACCTGCGGATCTAGGGGAAATTAACTTTGCTGGAATACAGGTTGCTCACTAATGAACAAAACTTCTTCTTCCCCACTACTCCCATAGCCCTTGTGAAAAAAATGTTTAAGTTTTGCAAAAATCCTAAGATCTGGACTTAGGCAGATAATCAAGACAATCAGAAATGCCTATGTTGATATAGTCAGTATGAAGTATTAAAAATGGCTACAGAATTTGCAATTTACATTAGGCTCATGCCCTTCTGATCTGATAGACATCAAGTAGGAAAAATTGTCTTAGAAAGTTTAGACAAAAGAATTTATGAGGCCCATTTCTCAGTCATTTGTTTTCACACATCTGTTTTGACTAGCCAAACTACTATGAGAATTAGTCCTGTAACTTTGCATTTCCTCCAAAATGCAGCAGTATTGTTGTTGTTGTTGTTGTTGTTATTATTATTATTATTCACATTTATATAGTATCAAGGCTCCTAATGGAAGCGGGAAAAGGCTTAGAATGCCTTCTCCAATCTGGTGCCTTCTAAATAAATTGGACTTCAACACTCATAATCCCATGACAGGTAAAGATTATGAGAGTCAAGATCTATCACATTACAGGACAGTCGAGAAATATTACCCTGAAGTTTCTCCTTCCTGAGTCAAGTGAGACTCAAAGCTGCCTTCATTTGTAGAGCACAAGTGCACAACAATTTGGGGGTTAACATTATGCTTTGCCCACTTATTAATAATGAGTTATTTTTATGTATCTAGTACTCCTTGTACAACGCTTAATGTGTATGCATATGTTTTGTTAGTCCTGCACCATTTAAATCTGAAATATGGGCAAGAAATAGGAAAAGTAAGATGTTGTGAGTAAAATGGAAGAAATGTACTAGGAGTCTTTCTGTACGTCACCCCTTCCTCTCTTCCTCTCAGGAGGCACTGTGGGGAAATGGCTTTCTCCAGGACCAGATAAAGTTTTCTTCAAATCCATGTCACTGTCACTTTGCAGACGAGGTACATACCCACAAAGCCACTTTCATCTCAAACAGGCTACAATGGAAGAGCAGTGAGTCTTGGGTCAAAGGGATTTCTGATTTTAAAAATGCAAAAAGGAATGTCAATGATGAAGCTGCATTCTAGCTCATGCTCAGTAATGTTTACTTTAATGAAAATCTGAAGCAACTTTCATATTATTATTTCGGTCACCATCTCTCACTGGCCTTCCATAATGTAAGAACTCACTCTATGAAAACAGAGTGTTCATAAAGTCCAGGTCTGACTACATGTCAAATTACCCCTAGACTTCCCTACTCATCTTTTAACTTTCTGGGTTTTGAAGACAGATAAAAGGAATCAATGGCTCTCCAATGCTGTTGAATAACCACTCCCAGCATCATTAGCATGACCAGTGGTGAGGGACAATGGAGTTGTATCTTAACAATATTCAAAAAAGCCATGTTATCCACCCTAATCTAAAACAAGATGTATTAACGATGACAGAAAGCTACTCTACCACATTCTCATCACCCAATCCAATCAACCAGCAAGTTAGTTTTCAAGCTCCAAAGACTTCCCATTCATTTTCTACTTTCTCTCCCTATCTTCTCTATTTTAGCAGGCACTGCCTGTTGTCAAGTTGCAGGCTTTTGTTGCTATGTTATTTTGTGTGCCAGAATATGACTAGTTGAAAAATATTTCTATGGCAAGTGGTGCACTTTTGCCCAACTGGTTGATTCTGGAAGGAGAGGCAAGACTCATGTGAACTCATTATGACATAATGACATAAGCTAAGACAAAATCCCACCCACCTGTTCTTAGAAAGGACATGGGTCTTCCTCAATCAGGTTTAAGCTGTTACATCCTCATCTGTATTTCTAATAGCCCACCATCATCCAGCATCCAGACATACTGCAAGTAACATGTATCATCCTTCTCCAGAATAATTTAAGTCAAGATCTTCTTTGCTAATCCCAGTGTGCTCATTCCTCAGAAAGCATGACCTGCTTGGTTCTTCTTCAAACTGACTCTTCACCTCCCAGCTTCAGTCCCCAAATCATGGCTGCTGATATTGAAAAGGGATGGAACTTATGAATAACACTGCAAGTTTTGTTTTCCCAGAAGCCTTCCCCCAATACCGAGCCTTCCAGGTGGACTATAAGATCCACAACTGTTATCCAGTACAACCAAAATCTGACCACAAATCATCTCTCATGCTCATAGTAGAGTACTGATTGGAAAAAAAAAATTAAATGAATGTCTGAGGTTATAAGTTCACTTCCTAACATCTCTGTTTAAAAAGTATCATAGGGCAGGAGGAAAATGGATTTCTTGATCCGTATGATCTGTTCCAAAACTGTCTGTTCTGAAACCTCAGATGCTGCCATTAATCATAAAACAAAGCTCTGAAAAAAGAGCACAAGTTCAAGCTGTAGCACTACAGTAAGGAGATGGGAAAGAAAAAATCCTAAATACTCAAATTTGGCAGCATATCAAAGTATCTTTGGTAGGTAAAAATAAGGTAGGTAGGTAGGTAGGTAGGTAGATATCCATTTTATAAAATGCTGGTCTGGGTTTTGAACAAAGATAGAGAGGACTGGGATACTGGGGAAGGAGACTGTATTCTTTTCTTGCATTGCACCTGAAAAGCTTTCCAATGAAAAGGCAAGGCAAGAAGCAGAGATTCTGAGTTGGCTGCAACATGCTACCTACTTTAATGCTGTGCTCCAAGCACAAATGGAAGAATTGGAGATTCTACACTGCTGCTAACCCCCCTGCAAATAATGCACCAATGGTAATGCACCACTAAAAAAACCATTCACAGAGATTAATTATTCATACCTGTATTCTCCATGCTTAAAAAACAGAGTATGTAGGACATGATATGATGTCCAGTTGGAGAAGCCTGAAAATAAAATGTTTATATATACTTAACAGATGAAGGGGTCTCTCTTGGACAGTCCTGGGAGGCAGTATAAGTAAGGCTGGTTTTTAGAGGAATCATTTGCTTAATACAACTGCCAAATGCCCAAAGCCAAGACAGACAGCTGTGTGGGATCTGAATAAGCTATTACAGGAGTTTCATTTCCTATCTCCTGCCCACATGCTGGCCGAGAGTAAGAAAAGATTTTAAGGTTTGAAGAGAAGGATCGTAGCTTGGAGGCAGAGCAGATAGGTTGCATTCTGAAGTTCCTGGGTTCAGCCTCTGGCATCACTTGCTACAAGTCAGAAGAATGACCTCCACGTAGAGAACTGCTGCTGGCCACAGCAATAAAGACAGGAAAGAGGGTCAAAGAACGTAGAATTCATCATGTGGGCTCAGGCAAAATGCTGCCTGCTTAGGTAAAATGCTACCTGCAAAGTGACATAATATGATTGTTGGCATTGGCAGGCTTGGGCTAGATCAGTGATGTTGAACCTATGACATGCGTGTCAAAGGTGACACACCATGACGTTTTAGATGACCCAACAGCATTTACCAACACCCAACAACAACTATTCTCCCTGTTTGAGTTACCAAAGAAACTGAATTTGTTTTACTCATATTTCATTTTTGTAATTATTTGGCATTTCTTTATACAATACATAGTACCACACATGATTGGGCTGTATTTTTTTTAAAATAAATGAATATGTAAAGAATTGTTTCTTTTTTGTTTGGGGGGGGTGTCACGCCAGCAGAATCAAGTTAGGCATTTTCCAAATTTCTGACCAGCTGAGCCCAAAAGGTTCACCATCACTGGGGTAGATCATCTTTGAGGTAGCATACAACGTTGTGACAAGGATTTGCTGAGATAATTTAACGGGTATGAAGACCCCTGACATTTTAAGCTGGTTTTGAAAGAAAGCCACTCACAACTTTTCTCCATCTTAGAGATAACAAAACAACTGCTCTCTCTGGCCAAGACAGGCAGGTACTCTCTCTCTCTCTCTCTCACACACACACACACACGCCCCGGGTCCCTCACTTCTCTAGTGATGCTCCAGCTGCTGGGGCGAAAGTAACGAGTTAAGCTAGCAGAGCATTTGGCTGGACACTCAGAGGGAAAGAAGGAATAGTCTGTTCAGCCAAGTGTTTCGATTCCCCCTCTCCTCCCTGCCCCCTTCCAAAACAGCACCAAGCAAGAGACAGCTGCAGCTTATAAGGAATGTGAGAGGCCCAGCCAGGGACTCCAGGGAAGGAAACCAGGCCTTATATGGCCACGGAGGCCGAATCCAATTTTTATCAATGACCACAAGCACAGAGACGCCCAGGCAGAGATAACCCGAAAACAGAGCCGCTCCAGGAGGTCCTGGCAGGAAGGCAAAGAGCACCTGCCACATACCGCCCAGCCCAGCCGCCCAACGCGTGCTGCCATCAGGGCAAGGCAAGACGCAGGCTGCTCCCACTTCGGCAGACATCCAGCACAGCAACTCCAGTCCCAGGGAAGATAGTGGGGGAAGGGAGAACAGCCTTCCAGGAGAAGTAACACTAGAGGAGTCTGAGCAATCAAAGCACTCAGCCTTTCCCCCTGCCAACCCTGCCCCTGACCAGAGCTCGGTAACACGTCCCTTTGTGCAGAGAGGGTTGCTGGGGATCAGGGGTGCTGCTGCTCCCCAAAGCAAAGCCTAACAGCAGAGTCCAAGCCCTAACAGCTCCTCATCTACTGCATCCCCCAGAGCACCCTGTGTTTTTTTTTTCCTAAAGCTAACCAGGAGTTAACTCTTACACTGCTAAACATCAGTCCTCCTACTGCGCAAAGCAGTGAAGGAAGCAATCAGCTCCTTGCAGTTAAGCTGGTGCTACGCAGAGGCCAAGGCCTTGCAGGCCTAGTGCATTAAAGCACATGTAGACAGCAACAATGCTAGCTGCTCTTACCCTCCCCACCAAAGACTGACAAGATGCTTCCACCAAGGCAGAAACCAGGGATGGGAATACCTTTGTTTCTCCACTGCTGTCTGACTCAGACACCTGATACGTAAGGTCCGTTTCCTCAAAGCCCGTAGCACTCATGCGCTGATCGCTGGTTGGGTCCGACCGAGGAGGGGAGTCAGGAGAATTCAAGCATGTCTGGATCAGCGCCTTCCCCGTCTCGCTGGTGATCATCGGCTGCAGCTTTCGCGTGGCAAAAGTGTAGACGTGGCCTGTCTCACTGGCCACAAGTAGCAACACTTGAGTGCCCGTAAGGGTAGAAAGTTCATAGGCCTGGGGTGACAAAAGAGAAAGATGGTGAAGGAAAGCCACAGTCAGGAACAGACTTCTAAAAATGTCACTAGTAAGAAGAGGGAGCACAACTAGATTCATCTCACAACAGGACATGAAATACCCTTTTGGATGGATTGTGGATTATATAAGCCACAATATAGTTTGTGGGTGTTTGGACTAAGCCCTTGGATAAAGCCAGCCATGTGCGATTTGTAGTTTAGGGCCATATGTGAGTCCAGCCATTCTGGATAATTCAAGAAGCCATAGTTAAAACAAATCGTGGCTGAAAATGATGCATGACTTCAGCCAACATGGCCATCTCTTAGGTTTCATTCCACAATACTAAAAAAAATTAATTAAATGACTAAGTCAGGATCTACTGTTATTGTTTGTGTGGTTCTGGATAAGTTATAGCTTTCCTACTGTATTGCTTTGCTAACTGCAGCACTAACTGACCTTGGCCGAATGTCAGAAGCCTAAGCAGAGTCAAACCTGGTTAGTATGTAGATGAAAGACCATGAGGAAAAAGCAAGGCTGTAGGCTAGACAGGGAAGTTAAACAACAACCACCACCTGGGGAAAGATAGCTACAAACCATTTCTGTATTACTGCCAAGAAAACAAAATGGAAATGCCCATGTAGCCACTTAAGAGTTGACCTTGACTCCAAGGAGACTTTATTTACATTTAAAACAGCAAGCTCTTTGAGTTACAAGGGACACATGAAAACACTGAAAACTTATAGCCCTTATGGTTCAGGAGGCAGACAACTGCCTAGCTTGTATACTTCTTCTCACCACTATTATGAACAGAAATTCACAGCAGTATCATACACAAGCATACTTCTACTTGCAATCAAAAAATGCCACTTCACAATTCTAGGACTAAGTATATACTGGCATGGTTCACATGGCGTGTTAACTTTGTTTCTTCTTGGTTCATTACAGACACCATAACAGACAGAGTTTGTATGCTAAGCTATAAGCCAGAGCCTGCAATGTGGCTGCTCCAGTCCCCAGTCCGTGGCCCACAGGCCTCCAGATCACACTGCCAATGAGAGCAGATCAGATCAACTACAAGCCTTAAAAGCTTGTGCATTAATAAATATATTAGCACCACAAGATTTCTTATTGGTCTTCAGGTAAAGTATCAACAGTTATCTTTCAGGAAACTGTTCCAATGGAAGGCATTAGATAAAGCTTTATGTGAAGTTTAATGTAATCTGAAGTCCATCATTCTGAGTTTTATACAGAATACTGACCCAGAGAATGGAAATCAGATTTGGTGGCTCAGAAGACAATACTAATTACTAACTGCATACAATTAAAATCTAGTGTGGCCAACATACCAAAGCACAAATCTATATCTGAAGTTCCTGTAGATCATATCTGGTTTCCCAGCCTGGTTCTTTCCAGTTATGTTGGACATTTCCCAACAACTTCTACCTTCTTCTGCCTTCTATCAGCAAGGTATGACAGTAGTATGAATCTAATACAACTACATAACCTGGGAAAGTTGTGCTTGATTATAGCAAACTTTGCTTCATTTTCCATTTCCAGAATGAACAATTAAGACAGAGACACATTCCTGGAAATGGGAAGGTAGAAAAAGAAAATATTAAAAATAGAGCATATACCACGTTGAAGACAAGAGACTGGGCAACCTGACAAGAAAGTTACTTGGAGGAGGAGGAGGAGGAGGAGGACACAGAGTAAAGAAGAAACAAAGTTCTAAGTTAAAACATGCAAGTTAAATGGGTAGCCTCCAAGTCTGAAAGATTCCATTTTGGTAAGGCATGTATAAATAATTCCATCTTTCCAAGTCTTCCACACGTTGTGCAACATCAGCCATCTGATAATGTTGTACTCTCTATTTATCTACAACGTTAGCTACACCCTCCATCCTCATCCATCTGGCTCCACTAACCCAAGTTTGCCAATTTCTTCAAGATATTACCTGCTTGTCTTGTTCCTCTCCAAATAGTTTTTCAAAATATAAAGCCAATTGGATGCCATGTCTCTAATTTATGCATTGGCTTCAGATGAGGCAAAAGTACATTATGAGGCATCTACTACATCTGATGCTGAAAAGCCAAGCCCCAGTGGTGAGAAAAGGCATATTCCACTACTATCAACATTCTTGGACATACACACATTGAAAGAGAGGCCCAACCACCTAGCCAGCCTCTGTGTGGAAAGCTAAAGGATAGAGATGGAGTAGTGCTTGGCTGCACAAGGAGGCACCTTGGATGGGATGATCTACTCAAGCATATGTAGCCTGGTTCTTGTAATCAGAACTTTCATGCTCAATTGGAGGCCAGGAGCTCCAACATTTAAGGCCCTGCCTCAACGTGGCACAGTGCTGAAATAAATTCCATGACAATTCAAGCTGTCTTTGCTTTCTGGAAACCTGGTTTTCACATTGCTTCTAACTTATGTTTTTGCTTCTTTGAATCTTGACCAGGAATATAATTCTGTTTTTGCCTTCAAGTGCGAGTGCCTCTGCATCTTTATCACCTTAGACTGTTAACAACCTTGCCATGGCCTTGTGGGCCAAAAGAGACGGGAAAGTATGCATGAGACCCTTTCCAATGCATGATGATATACAACACAGACACTGTCATATATATTAGGCCAAATTACTGGTCCACCCAACGCAGCATTGCTATTCAGGCCAACGACCACAGTCCAGGAAGTCCAGCACAGAGCCTTTTAAAATAGAGGACAGATCTTCCATATGCTATCTATGTGCTTTGCTACTGAACTATATTTCCTCTTTTCCCTGGGTAGATAGAAGAGGCAGAAAGACAGGCTGAAGAATTATCACTGAGTGTTAATGTTTAATGGAGACTTCATCATCAACTAGCTGGCCTGGATTTCCCAGGAATGAGTAAAGGATTAAGTATATCCTGATGGTAGCAGAATGGTGACTGGGAGCACAGATCTTAGGCTAGATGAAGGGATTTGGAATATGAGGTGGGTGGTCATGAATGTTTTTTTCGCCAGACTATGTTTGTAAAAATGCCCTGGACATGGCAGCCAATGTATGACACAAGTGGGAGGGGGGGGACCTAGCTTGGCAGAAGTACCTGTGAAAAGGATCTGGGTGTCTTGTCAACCAAAAGTTAAACATGAACCAGAAATGTGATGTGCCTGCTAAACAGGCAAATGTTGCCTTGGGATCCCTTAACAGAAACAAAGTCTAGATCATGGGAAATAATTTTTCTTCTCTAGTCTTCCATGGTCAGACCCCATTTGGACTACAACATCCTGACCTGGGCACCACAGTTCAAAAAGGACCATGACAGATAGGAGTAAGCTTAGAGGAGGATTACCAAGATGGTGAAATGTTTGGGAATCAAATTCTGTAAAGAACAGTTAAAGGATAGAAGTATGTTTAGCCTACAGAAAAGACAATTAAGGGGAGCTATGACAGCAGACTTCAAATATATGAAAGGCTGTCATACAGAAGAGAGAGGGGGCTTATCTCTATTGTTCGAGAGGGCAGGACCAAAACTAGAGAATTAAAACTACAAGGAAAGAAGTTCAGGCTACACATCAGGAGGAACATCCTGACCATACAAGTTATCAGCCAGCGGAACCAGCTGCCACATGACGTGGTAAGTTCACCTTTACTTGAGATCTTCAGAAACTGTATGTCCATCTGTCAATGATTCTGTAGTGTGATGTTTCTTAAAGTGTGATCTGAGGATCCCTGGGGGTTCCCCAAGATCCTCTCAGGGGTCCGAGAAATCAAAATTATTTGCCAGATATTGAAGACATTTGCAAAAATTTAAAACAATGTCACTCTTCTCATTATTTTGTTAAAAAAATAGGGTTTTTTCATGAAAAATGTTTTATATTAATATCTAATGAGTTTAATATTGTTATTTTTACACGATTCAATAAAAATTCTACGAATGTCTCCATTTTAATTTTTAATATGGTAAATATCAATAAATATAACCCAAACAAACAAAAGCTCTTTTGGGGTCCTCCATAATTTTTAAAAGTGGGAAAGGGTTCTGAGAGCAAAAAGTTTAAGAAATACTGCTGTATTAGATCTCACACTGAACATGGGTTGGACTAAAGGACCTCTACAGACCTTCCAGTTTGATTATCATAGGCACCTCTCTTGGGTTTTATCCTTTGTTTCTGATGGAGGTTTATTTTGATGTCCTTCTTCCTTTCTCTTTTTTGTCTAGGTTGGTACTTGTTATTGTATGCTATCCACAGTCCTTCAGGACTGCAGTGGATTTTAACTACCGTCAGATTAATTAAACCATTGTTAACAAAAGAAAAAAGGTAATGCAATTACAAACAAAACCATAGAATTGTGACTGTTATGCGAATTTTTAACTAACATAAAACACAGAAACTACAGGGAACAAAGAGAAGGCTATAGGTTTTTCATAGCACAAAATTGCAAAGCTAAACTCCCGTTCTGATTAGTAGTTACGACAGACAATTCCCATCCTGGAGGGCACCAAGCTGGGTCATATTGAACAAATCCTGGCGTAGTTCCTTTCCAATCTGGACAAAAAATGCAATCTGTTGGTTTCAGTGCAAATCAGTGTAAATGTCTGAAGAAACAGTTAATTGAGCAATGGGCAGCTAGAAACCTCAGAACATACTGGATTTTAATCATAAAAAACTATCCCTGCAGAATTGTCCAAGAGGCCACAAAGAACAGTATCCTATTTCCAAAATAATGGCATCCAGCTATAAGCTTTTGCAAACTGACAAAGCAAGATATAAAGGTAACAGACCTTTAGAAGGGGTTTCAAAAGTTATATAATCCAACTCCACCCCTACATGCTGAAAATTTGCTGGCTGAGATCAGTGATAGGCGGCCATCCAGACCATTCAAAATTCTCTAAGGAAAAAGAGCTTGCCACCTTTTGAGATAGTTTATTCCACTATCAAACAACCAGCATCATCAAGAAATTCTTCTTAAAGTTCAGTGGAAAACTCTTTTCTAGTCATTTGAATCAAGTCCCATCATCCCTTAAGCCAAACAAAATAGATGATCTTCACTGTCTATTTGACAATCCTTCAAGTATTTGAAGTCAGCAACCTTATCATGCCCTCCTTGTGTCTTCTCCAGGGTAAACATATTCCAACTCTGTCAATTCTCATGACAAATGTCAGAGGAACAAAGACACTACGATGCATGGTCAATGTCAAACCAATGACTAATATGACCAACACTGACTGGCAGCAGCAAATGGGCCTTTCTCTAATGTACCTAGGGATGACAGAGGTTGGAAGAGGGATCTTCCTTGTGATAACCATGGGCTCTTCCACTTAGCTACAATGCCTCTCTTATTTCCCAGAACATAGTCTGAAGGAACATGGAGCAGCAGCTTGCTGAAGCTATGCAGATAGGAAAGAACCTTAAAGAACCTTAAACAGCCCTGAAATGCACCAAATACAAAAAACAAGATATAAATACAGTAGAAATAAATAACTATAGGCTGTTGCACAATGCTCCTATCTCTTAAGCCTCAGATTGTGCTCTTGCTCATTCACTTCCCCTCTAAGACAATATTGTACCAACCAAACCATAATAGAGTTTTAACTGTACATGGTCTCTTATCAGGCTCATCTAAGCATCTGCTCCAAGAAACAGGGTATGCCAAAGCAGCTGAGTACTAGTAATTCAGATTTCACTTTTAAACCCAAGGTTTGTACTCCAAAACATGAGGTTGTGCTAAATTGACATAATCCCATCCTTTCCAAATCATCAGTGTACCTACAGTGGTACCTCTACTTACGAATGTCCCTACTTACAAAATTTTTGAGATACGACCAGCTCCGGCCCCAACAATTTACCTCTACTTACGAACTTGCCTCTACTTACGAACTGGATCCGCAGCCATTTTCCCTGCTGCCACTCAGTCGCAGCTTCCTGTGGGCGAGATCGCGGTAGCAAGGAGACGTTCAGTGAGGCTTGTGGTGTGTTTTGTGGCGTTTGGAAGGTTTTTGTGGTGTTTGGAAAGTTTTTGAGGTTTAAAAATAAAATGCATATGTTTCAGAACTGTTTAGGCGTATTTACATTGAACCTTATGGGGGAAATTTACCTCGGGGTGCAACCAAATTCGGAGGGCAGATTAGCCGTATTTACATTGAACCTTATGGGGAAATTTGCCTCGTGGTGTGACCAAATTCGGAGGGCGGAACGGATTAACCGTATTTACATTAAACCTTATGGGAAACTTTACCTCGACTTGAGACCAACTCGAGTTGCAACCAGAGTCACGGAACGGATTAAGTTCGTAACTAGAGGTACCACTGTATTTCCATTAAATATTTATAGCACAGCACACAAGATCTGGATGTGATGCAGAAGTGCAATGCTTGAAGCTTAGGTTGAAGTGTACAGAATGTAAAACGAGAAAGAATAAGACACAAATTTCACATAAGGAAGGGTGAGAAGGCAGGAAATGAATCTTCTGTTCCCAATCTTCAATCAGATTATACCTTATCTTTGCTCCTTCTCTTTATCTAGCTGACTCCCTTTAATTTTTTTTTTCAAAAACTTGCTGACCCAAGTTGCCTGACATCAAAAGTTTCCTGTACCAGAAAGGATGCAAAATACACAGACGTAAATACCAAGGCTAAGAAAAGATAGCAGCTCTGATCCAAAAGCAACATGACTGGAACTTCATCCTCCTACTCTGAAAATCCAAACTAGTGTATTGAAGGATTGCCCAGAACCATCAGAATGTGGTCCTGGAGCCCACAATAGAAGGGAGAAACTGGCAGAAGTTAGGGGAAGGAGTACCTCACTCAAACAGCAGTGCTCTACCCAGAGGGAGCCACTTTCAGATGAAGCCAAAAACTTTAGAGATATTGAGGAAGCTACGATTATTCACTATATATATGTGTCTATGGGTAAATGAGTGTAAGGATATATGTAAATGTGCACACAAAAGCATGCTTCCCACTAATCTCATTGGTATTTTGGTGAAGCCACAACTACTTTGAGATATAAACAGTGGATTTGATACAACTGTGAAAGTATCTTGTGAATGTTCCATCAGAAAATGTTCTGATCCCAAAAAGTGCCGTTCTATCCTCAGAAGGGCTGTTCTGAACACTCCTAAAATGGTCTGACCCTAGAATAAGTTGTTCCAAATATTTCAGAAGCGATCCGACGTGTCCAACCATTTCTAGAATACTTAGAATCTGCATTTGGGCTTAGACCATTTTCCGAACGCTTGGGAGTGACCTGCTCAGGGTCAAAAGAGCCTGTCATGGAATCTTTTGTATACTCATAGTTTTGGAATCATTTCTAAAGGGCTGAAAAGAGAGAAGCACATCAACAGATCTGTTTCCCTTTGGAGAGAGAGACTGGAATGCTTTGCCATTCAAGAATACTCCCATTCTTTTGTTGTATTGCTGCTCCATCAGTGTTTTACATATCTCGTATCAATCTCCCGCTATTTTTAAACATTTTAAAAATTTATTTTATCATTATACCACTCTTGCTACTGAAGGAGATCTGTGTGAAAGCAATACCTTTATCTAATACAGCATGCAAATTTTGAGTTTCCAAGAACTTTTCTTTTTTCAAGGTTCAGGTTAAAACCCACCTTTGTCATATTAATTGATCAATTACATGATGCCATCAAGTCACTGACTCTTAGCAATCACAAGATAGATTTTCTCCATGACGATCTGCCCCATACCTGGTCTTTCTGTTCTTCCCACCATGCAGTCATGGCTACTGTAACTGAGTTTATCCATCTTGCTACTGGTCATCCCCTTCTCCTTCCTTCCACCTTTCCAGTGTTACAGCCTTCTCCAGAGAGCTAGGTCTTTGCATAATGCGTCCAAAGTAGGATAATTTGAACCTTCATGGCTGCTCTACCAAGTGCTAGTCTGTGGCGTATTTCTTGACTGCTTGTTCCTTCACTGTTAATGGTTAATCCTAAGAGGCAGAAACTATCCATCACTTCAGTACCTTCGTTGTCAATTCTACAGGTGGTTGTTCTATCTGTTGCCATTAGTTTGGTCTTCTTTATATTTAATTTTAGTCCCATTTTTTCTTGACTTTTATTTCTAGGGCTTACAGATCCTTTGCATTTTCAGCTATCAGGGTAGTGTCATCAGCATAGTGCAGTTTATTGATGTTTCTTCCTCCAGTTTTAAAATCACTCATCTTCTTCCATTCCAGTTTCCCTTAATATATATTCAGCATATAGGTTGAATAAATAAGGAGAGAGTACTGTATACAACTTTGTCTCACTCCTTTGCCAACCTGGAGCCAGTCTGTTTCATCATGTTCTGTTTGTATTATGGCTTCCTGACCTGTATGTAAGCCTCTCATGAGGACAATGAGATGTTCTGGGATTCCCATTTTTCTGAGCACTTTCCACAGCTTGATGTGATTGACACAATCAAAGGCTTTTCTATAATCCATGAAGCATATAGTGTCAGGTTCAGCCCAAAGAACTCCACGAGACAGTACAGACAGTTCTGTTGCATTTATTAGCTTCCACCTCCAAGACAGAATCTCTCCAGACTGAATCTAAACTTCCCAAGCCAGCAAGCCAAAACACCATGAGTTCCTTAGGGTGGTGCCAGTCTCATCTTTTTAACCTTCCCACGCTCCTGCTGGGGGCTAAGGAAATGCCTTTATCAAACCATTCCATCACATATAGTGACTTCTGCTTGATATTCTTTGGCTTTCTCAAATATCCAGTGTGCATCAGCAATAATATCTCGTGTTCCTTGGCCTTTTCTAAAGCCCAGTTGAACATCTGGTATCTCTTTTTCACTCTAATCTGTGTTGCATGATCCGAAAAATTGTTTTGCTACCATGTGAAATTAAGGATATTGTACAAAAGTTTTGCACACTCTGTTAAGTCTCTTTTTTTGGTATTGGGATGTAGATTGACCTCTTCCAATCAGTTGGCCACTGTGTTGTTCTCCAGATTTGCTGGCATAGCTTGGTTAGAACATTTACTGATTCTTTTTCAGCCGTATGCTGAATTTCAGTGGATATCCCATCAATTCCTGTAGCCTTCCAACTTGGTAATAACTGGAGTGCTGATCTAACTTCATTTTCTAGTACTAGAGATTCTTATAAGTAGGGAATATCTTTTAAGGTATCTTGGATATTGACATCGCTACTGTACAGTGTTTCAGTATCCTCCTTACATCTTTCTTTGATCTCCTTTAAATTGGTTACTATCTGTCCAATGGAGTTCTTTAGCATACCAATTTGAGGTTGAATCTCCTTCTGAGTTTAGAGATTTTTTGAAAGACTCTTCTTGCTTTTCCATGCCTGTTTTCATCCTCAGTGTCTTTACAGGTGTTGCTGTAATGCTACTTATCTCTTCTAACAGCTCTTTGAAACTCTTTTTTAAGTTCCCTTCTGAGATTTTTGTCTTTCTTGGCTTTGGCTTCTCTTCACTTTTTCGCAATTTCCAGAGTTTGTTCTGACATCCAGTTTGCTTTCTCCTCTTTCCACATTCATCCTTAACAATTTATTTATATTCATTCCATAATTCCTCTGGTTCTCTATCAATGAAGTTCAGGACTTCAATGAAAATCTTGATGTTCTCCTTGAAAATGGTCAGTATATGTTCAAAATCATATTGTGGAAACTGACTAGCTTTCTTCTTCTTCTTTAGCTTAACTTGGAACTTGTACATGAGCAGTTCATGATCTGTTCTACAGTCAGCACCTGGTCATGTCTCCTCTACCTCCTCTTAGCAATAATATAGTCACTTTGATTTCTATATACTCCATCTGGTGCTGCCCATGTACAGAGGTGTTGTTTTAGTTGTTAAAAGACAGTGTTAGCTATGAAGAAATCATTGCAGTGGCAGAAATTGATAAATTGGTCTCTTGCTTCATTTCGATTTTCCAAGCCACACAATCCTCTAATTTTCCTCTTTCATGATTTCAACTTTGGCATTACAGTCTCCAATCACAAACAGCACATCTTGCTTGCATATTTTATCAATTTCAAATTGAACCTGATCATAAAACTCATCGACCTCCTCTTCTGCATCAGTGGCTGGAGCATAACCTTGAATGACTGTCATATTAAAGGGTTGTTCATGAAGTCTAATAAATTTGGTCATTGAATGCATTGTAGCCAAGTACTGTTCTTACTATACCCTTCCTAACTATAAAAGCAGTGCCATTCCTTCTTGGTTTTCATGTCCTGAGTAATAAACAGTGTGATCTTCTGACTGAAAATGTCCAATCCCAGTTCATCTCAATTCACTGATGCCTAAGATGTCAATCTGTAATTGTTTTATTTCATCTTTCACAATCTTGAGCTTTTCTGTGCTCATGCTTCTTATGTTCCATGTTTCAATTGTAATTCTGTTTTTGCAGGGTTGGATTTTCTTTTCCTGTATGGCAATATCAGCAACTAGACATCCTGAGGAGTCTAATCTAGCCACATCATAAACACTATTAGAACTCTGAAAGATCCTCAGCTCTTTTCAGTAGCACGTTGAGTGCCATCCAACCCGAGGAGCCCTTCATTCAGCACCATACTGTCAATAATTTTATATTTTCTATCCATGTGGTTTTCTTGGTAAAAATATAGAAGTGATTTACTATGACTTTCTCCCGTGCAGTATGAATTGATGCCTTTGCCATTGTCACTAAAGTGACCATCTGCCTCCAGCATCTTCCTACATTGCTGCTGCCTAATATTGGTGGCTGCGTGCTTTAGCTAGGCAGCTGGGATGACGTGTATACCTTGGGTGACCCTGCTGGGAACATATATTCTTGAGCATATGCTCCCAATTTTTTTTGCTCATCCCTTCAAGGAACACTCCCCCCCCCCCCAATCATGATAAAGCACATAGCAGGACTGGGGTAAGTGCCATATTGGGTGGCTTTGAATTAATCCAGCAAAACAGAACTAATTCCCTTTCATTGCTAATCAGTTCCATTATCAAACTGTTCTTATTGTTAGGAACTTTTTAAAAAGTATTCAGTGTAATTTGCTTTCCTGTAAATTCTTTGCCTTGTCCTGAATTCTGGGAAGATATCATATAGATTTTGGTTCTGTGTAACATCTTTCTCTAACTATCTTTTCTGAAAGCTATACACCTCTAGTAACACCCATCCCTCCTCATAAGGATTAGTTTCCAGTCCTCCTTGTTGCCTCATTACCTGCTTCAGTTCTCAAAATCTTTCTTCAGGTTGATGCCTAGAACTAGATACAGGATTTGAGTTGGGTTCTGATCAATGCAGAATATATTAGGAAATTACTTTCCATGAATTGGAAACCACATAAAATTGATGTTGTCTTTTGCTAGCTGTAACACACGACTGACTCAGATTCAGTTTGTAATTAAACACAATTCCATGATCCTTTTCATATATCCTTTTACCAAGCCAGATATCTATCCTGTACCTATACATTTTCTTTTTCCTAAGTGAAGTATGCATTTGTCTCATTTATTTATTTAATACATTTAGTTGCCACCCAACTCCAAACCATAAAACTGCTGAAAAATACCAGTTTCCAGATCAAACCTTGTGACTTCCTCCTTCATTCCCCACTCCAGTTTGATGAGAAAACATTAATGACTATGTTAGGTACAGTTTTTAAACCATCTTTGGATGTACAAACTAGATATGCCACTCAGCTTATTCAACATAACTTGCAGATCAGAATGTGACAGGTTATTTTGTCAAATGTGTTGCTAAAATCAAAATGGATTATATTCATAGCATGCCCACAATCTACGGAAGTTGCCCAATGAAAAAATGAAGAACTATTCTAGCAAGACTTGTTCTTTATACATTCTCATGCTGATTTCTAGTAAATCATGCCATTTGTAACCACACCCTCACTTATTAGTAAAGATGGTTCAAACTTACATATGTGTGTGTACATGTGTTCGGCCACAACCTCTTCCAATAAGTATATTTGTTATCAAGAACAAAGGAAAAAAAGTACTAGCCTCCATTCAGATTATCTGCCAGATTATATTCGAATTTTCTCCAAATATTGTATCCAAACAGAAATTCTGGGCTGATAAACTGTGACAGCCCTTCCTTCTCCAAACTGGACTCCTCCAATGCATTCCAACTGTTACAGTATTCCCAATCAATCTCAATCTCTGGGAATTATAATTCAAACATATCTGAAAGTTGTCACTGCCTGTGATCTTGTACGCAATTCTTCTCCCTAAAATTGTGCAAGGCTGGTTCTAACTACACAGAAGTGAGGAAATGTTATTTTGTACATGCTCAGAAAGACTTGTTATTATTTCACTTATTCCAGCTTCCAAGTATCAAATTAAATCTTGATTCTCTGCTTCTTCCCCAGCCATTTCCTTCTCTCTTTTTATCTACTTTGTCCAGATTAGCTTGCAGTCAGCTGCAATCCTCTAAAACTTCATTACTTTCAAATCAATTAATCAGAAATCCATCTGTGAATCACTCAGCTACTTGAAATATTCAAGGTTCCCAAATCCTAATAAACTAGGGTTTGTCTTAGCCGTAAATACTGAACAAACAATAGATTCAGACGTAACAATATGCCAAGGATCAATAGCAGAGTAAAGCACCTATGGACATTCTAATGTTCTGACATCTTTAAACAGTCACTTCCTATATCAACTATACTTAAAGCAACAGCATCTTTTTTAGGCTCACACCAAAGCCTCAATAAGTGGCTGCTTTAATGAATAGCAGGGAGGTGCTATGCTCAAATGAGGTTTGAAACTTTTTTTCCAAACTGCAAAGCGTGAACGCTTTCAATATATATGGCAAAATCTCACAGGATTGCCAATTCTTGCAAAGTTTTAGTATTCTTATGTAAAAGTTCACAAAGTTTCAGGCAAGAATGCATGATTTTGACATTCTTAGATGGGATATCAAGAGTGTGATTGCCCGAGTTTCTGACAAGATTCTGACTTTTATAAGCAATTGGCTGGAAAAGTAGACAAACCCTGTTCTGAGCCATAAACCTAAGTATACACCCACAATATCTGGATTCACACATATTATACAAAAAAGCAAATGAACTGCATTATCTTTTAGTGCTATGTGTGAACCCAGCCACACCTCCTGTTCTTCTGCTTAGGTCATGCACATCCAATACAAAGAGCTACACTCCCCAGCACTACCATCAACAAAGATAACAAGCATCAAGCCCCGTCCAACAATGACCTTCTCTGAATTTCACAAGAGCTTTGCTCTCATCCAAATCATTTACTGTGGATCTTTTGTCCTGAGACCAAAGCGACTGACAGGAGGAACACAGAAACAGACTACAACTGACAGCTCACATAGACCATCATTCAACAAAAGGAAGCAGACGAGGTCAGAGAGCAGGAAAGCAATACATCTAGTGGTTAATTGGCATATCTTCCTGTTCAGAAAAATTCACCTGTCACTGCACAGCCTGGATTGAAAGACTTACATGCAGCCCTGCTGGAAAACACTAAAGAACCAACTACTCCAGCAGTCCACTTCCAACAGTAGCCAACCAGATGGGGCTGAGAAACCTCTAGGCACCACCCTGCCCCTAAGAGTCTGAGACAAACTAACAAAATTGGATTTAGCCCTCATGTCTACAGACTGTTTAAAGATAGTATTATAGAAAGGAATATAAAAGCATGCAGGAACTTAACAACTTCTGGTGACTCAAGGACCGCAGGGCACATCAACAGCTATACTCCCAAAATGTGTGGAGTAGGATTTTGGTGGACTTGGGGGGGGGGGCTTAGGGGTGAAAGAGGTCTTTAAGCCTTGCAGAGGTTTAAGGCACCCATTTCATCCCACACACCCCAAAAAGGAAGCAACTGTTTGCAAAACAGATGCTGGGAGATTGGATTTTTCATACTTCTGCTTTAAGCAGCCATGAGGAGCCATAAGCAACATGCAGGTGAGCTTACAACATGACATGCACAGATGAGTGAGTGGGCTGCCAGAGTCATGATGGGGCACTACATATCTCTTCTGTAACCATCACAGAAACAAAGTGGACTGACAGAGAAAGGAAGCCCCCTCCTCATAAGATCTCATCAGAAAAAGGCAACCAACTGGCAGAGCAGAGATAGGACTCTCTACTCTTCCTTTGCCAGTTTCCAACAAGCCAGTAAAAAAATAATAATTTTGGTACATTTATCAAATGAAGTTGATTAACACAGATTCACTTAGTCTTAAACATTCAAAGCTTTCTCTGTCCACATTTCTCACTAGACCACTTAAGGCTGAAATGCAGAACAGTTTGCCACGGCCAGACCAAAATAAGCTAGGTGAGAATATCTCAGTGCAAAAGCAAGTGTTGTGTTTTTGCATAAAGAATAGAGCAAATGCACACCGACCATCACTATGTTGTAATTCATCCCTGTATAGGCAGAACCACTTGTCTCTACTCAAAGCATTCAGATCATTTCAAGAACTTCAAGCAGGCAGCTTCTACTGTCAATGAATAAATTGGAAAAAGGAAAGCAAAACAGGAGCCAGAAGTCCAGCTTTCAGGCATGTGGCCTGACTTAAGTTCATGAAGAAGTATCTAGCCAGAAATTTTGCAAAGATATATTCAACCCACTACAAAGATGAAAGTACTCAAAACTAAGCAAGAGATGCTCAGCTGTCCAAACTACCAAAAGCCAATAGTTATTGCCAATGTTTTTGTAAACAGTTTAGTAGCCACAGCATCAGGTTGGATACTTTAAAGACTTTGAGCAACAGAAAATCAATCATTAGTTCAAGATACTTTGAAAACTTCCCAGCATTATTTCATGAGGGTGAGTTCTTAAAAATACACATCTGCCACCCACCTGAAGAATGTTAAAGCTTAGCTTTCAAGCACTGCTGCAGACTCTTCCAGCTCAATGTAAACTCATAGCAAGTCACAAAAAAAGAACAAGCAAGATGAGCTAGGCCAAGAATGGAATGCCTAAAGTGGAAGGAACTAGTAAAACTAAATCCACATGGCCGCCTAGCAAAGCTGTTGCCTCAGAAGAACAATCATTCCATATTCTTCTAGAATGGCTGCTCAGGGCCACACAGCCACCTTTTTAAGAGCAAGGGGCATGTACATCCATGCCCACCCACACATTCAAATCAATGCAGCGACATGCATACTCAGGGGACTCTTTACTATGTTTTGTAGTCCAATGCGGTATCCCCTTTTCCCTTTCAGCACCTAAAAATCCTGGATACCATGGACTTTTAACCAAGATGCCCTAAGTTTGCATTTTGCAGCCAGACACGTTGTCTATGATTATGTCTGAATCTAGCCATTTCAAGAAACCCTTAAAATGACATTAGAGATGCAGCAACACTGGATTTGTGTACATGCAAGTAGATGATAATGAGAATGCTTTGGTATACCTCAAAGACAGTCCAACCAATGTGTAATGCAGACTGCCAGATACTCAAGGACCTTCCACATCTGCCAATCCCAGTCATTCTGTACATAAAAGTTTTAATCAGGCTCACTATGGCAGCTAAACTGTGTTTGACCTGACATGTTGCAAGCTGAGCAAGTACACCCCTCATTGATATAAGCAGCCAATTGTGGTTTCCACATAACATGAATCTAATTATTTATTCTATATCTATCTTTCTACCCCAGGTGTTCAAGTTGGTTAAAAGGCAAAACAAAGTAAAATACAGACAAAATGCCAAGCAACACCAAAAATAATAATTAATTAGATTTTAAAGTTCTGACTAAACAGGAAAATCATGTCTTTTTTCTCCTAAAAGTGATAGTAGTGGAACTATGTGTAAGTACTAGCAAAGTACCTTCCACAGATTGGTACAATCCAGAAAGCACTAAAATAGGCACTAAAATAGGCACTGAAATTAGAGACTAATAAAACATAAATAAAGTTTTAAAGAAGATGTCTTCTACAGATTTTAGCATCTTGACAAGTTTAGCCAAAGGAGGTCCTTTAAAACACTCAGGCCTTCAGACAATTACAGCTTTAAAGATTAAAATGCACACTTTGAATTGCTCTGGAAAGCAACTGGCATCCAGTGCAGAATGTTCAATACAGGCCTGTAATCCCAATATCATGTACTGATTAGAAGCCTAGATGCTGCATTCTGGGTACTCTTCAAGGACAGCTCCACCTGGAGCATATTGTAGTAATTGAACTATGTTATAACCAAGGCCTTTGAGTAAGGGATGCAACATCCAAATGGCTCAAAAATGATTACCACTGCTGTTCTAGAAGCTTTATACAAATGCTCTCCTCATAGCTGCTGCCACTTGGAGATCCAGAGAAAGGTGAGATCAAAAAGCATCCCACAAAGCTGCTCTTTCAAGTAAAATGGGATCCCACCTAAAATACAGTGAGCCCCAAAAGCTGAGCAATTTCTTTTTCCCTGGATTTAACTGCAACCTCTTAGTGCTTATTGACCCCATTGCTGAACTTAAGCAACAATCAATAACTTCTAGAAAGCCAACTCCACCAGCCACAAGAGACTGTGGCTGTCCCATCCTACAATGCTGCCTCCTTACAGCTGCTTGATAGCATCTTACACTGTTCCCCAAGACACTAGGTAGACTTTTATACAGAGAGCTTCCCATCTAAGAACCTCACTCTTCTTCATTCTTATTTAGCTAAACTCTCTGCAACACACTACAAAGAACTGGGAGCTCTAGCAATATATCCAGAAAGCAGGACAGCTGAGGGAAAAAAAAGAAGCTGTTCAATTTTGTCCCAAGACAAACAGCTGCCATGGTCTTCATTTCACGCCATCAGTATGGGGAAAGCAAGACCCGCTGTTAAGCAATTTCTCAAATGGCGATAACGTATGGAGATCTGTGATCACACAATACTTTTGCCCAACAGTACCAATCCAAATCCTGCTGTTCTCAAAGTATACCCCCCTTTCAGGGGGTCCACAAAGTCAATAAATAAATATTTTAAAATTTCTCCATTTTAATTTCTAATACAATAAATAACAATAGATGTAACCCACATAAACCAAAGTTCTTTGGGGTCCTCAATCATTTTTAAGAAGGTAAAGAGGTCCTGAGACCAAAATGTTTGAGAACAATTGCCTTACACATATAACAAACTATGATCAGAACTGAAATAATCCAGGATTATACATCAAACCATGGTTCAACAGTTTGTTCCCATTTTGGAAACCATATATTTCTGGCTCAGAGAAAGAAAGGGGCACCAGGAACTGGCACACTGAGAGTACGTACAATAAATGTATTACCTTATTATGTCTGAAGCAGCTCACAGTAAAGAGCATAGTTCATAAGTTAAAGATTTATATTGTGTCCCAGCAATTGCTTGAACCTGGAACAGCTTCCAATATATCTGCTCATACCTATTCACTTGGATCACCTTTCTTCAACATCCTGTTCTCCCACTGAGTTCAGCTACTATTACCATTATTGTGATCCAGCCACAGCCAGTGTTCAATGATTGCTCCCATTGTTTCCAGCCAATCATGGTTGGCTGTGAATGATAGCAAATGGATTCCAGCACATTAGAATGACACCAGGCAAAAGGCTGATTTAGGCTTTCAATCTGGATCTTCTTCTGGGTGGGGAGTAGCTCATATATGATGATGATACCCCATTTACAGTATTAAATATCCTTACCCAAGTCACATCACCATCCAATCTTATATTTCATGTAGTGACTGCTTTGTTCTTCATCCTTACTATGTTTTTTTAAAAACTGTCACCTGTATTATTGTACCTGTTGGTAGTCATCCTTTTGAATTACTACTTTTTAAAATTAGTTTAACATTGAGCTGATCCAAACATAAAAACACATTAGAATAAAAATAATGTCCCACTGATTTTTAGGTCCATTCAGGCAACAGCAAGTCTGGATCCGATTCATGATTTTTAGCACTGCATGGCGTTGTGAATATAACAACATAATTCCTTGCAGAAAGGAATGCCCTAAATAAAAAGCAGTACCATAACACAGCAGTTGCCCTTCTTGTGTTCTTACAAGAACCTTTCTCCTAATAAATCTATTAATTTGTGCTCAGAGACAACTGCTCATGTCCTGTTCTTCTCCCTCCTGATTGTTGCTAGAGAAATCTGACAGAGGGGCACCAGGTAGCAGCCAGATAAATTAATATTTTGTAACTAGCGACATCCTCCATGGCAGTCATTTTGTGAATGGGAAGCCTCCCCAGCAACAATTTTGTGAAAATGCTCAAAAAGTATTATCAAACTTATAATTCTATGAAACTAAATGCCAACAGAAATTGTCTCAGAGTAGTTAAAACACGTGAGAAATTGATTTTTTTAAAGGAAATATTTAGAACAGTTTTGGAACTGTTCACGGCTTAAATGCCATTTGGACAGACAAGTGTACATCAATTACATGAAATTTTGCACTCTGTGTATGAGTTTATATAGTAACAAATTTTTCTTTCCTTTTTTGTTTATACAGGGGGTAATGAGGGACAAAAAACTGAGTTTCAGTATAAGATCACAAAATCTTTCCATTAAAACAAAACTCCTGTATTTGCTAGGAGGAAAGTGTTTGTTCCTGAGATGCAACTATTTGAGCACTCTTGGAAACGTGACACCGGAACAGTGGCTTGGCCTTATTCTTCAACAATATTTATATGAAAGAAACAGGCATACTGCATTTTAGAAAGAGAAGATCAGACTAGGTTATCAGCCGTAGTTGTACCTGTGCCACGTGCTGCAATCTGTACTAATCTTAAGGAAGTTCAGTGGTACCTCTACTTACGAACACCCCTACTTACGAAATTTTCAAGATACGACCAGCTCCGGCCCCAAAAATTTACCTCTACTTACAAACTCGCCTCGACTTACGAGCCATTTTCCGCCCGTGCCACGTGGTCCGCGACCATTTTTCCGTCCTGACACGTGGTCTGCAGCCATTTTCCCGCCCCTGACGCATGGTCCGTGGGCGTTTTTCTGCCCCTGATGCGCAGTGTGCGGGTGTTTTGCCGCCCCGCCACACGGGCGCTTTTCCGCCCTGCCGCACGCGGGCGTTTTGCCGCCCTGCCACGCGGTGCGCGGGCGCTTTTCTGTCCTTGACGTGCACCGTGCGGGCGTTTTGCCGCCCTGCCGTGCAGCGCGCGGGCGCTTTTCCGCCCCTGACGCGTGGTCCACGGACGCCAGAACGGATTAACGGTAATTAAATTGAACCTTATGGGAAAATTTGCTTCGGGGTGCGACCAAATTCGGAGGGCGGAACGGATTAACTGTATTTACATTGAACCTTATGGGGAATTTTACCTCGACTTGCGACCAACTCGACTTGCGATCAGAGTCACGGAACGGATTAAGTTCGTAAGTAGAGGTACCACTGTATTGGTAATTTGGGCCTATTTTGGTCAGTATGTCACAAGTGCAACCAAAGCTCAGTTTGATCCCAAACTCATAAACTAAGACTTCTTGCATGCAAGCCAGCAGGTTGGTGGTTGTATTCCATCAGCTAGGTCATACATACATAAGAGAAACTGTAAGACATGTAAATGCTTGTAGAAAGGTAGTATTATGTGGTCTGTTACAGGCAGGAACATATGTCTGTCAAAAGAAGTGAAAATGCTGGGTATAAGAGATGCTTCTGCCCACTTATTATGGGCAGTGAAGTTGGCAATGGAATATAAGAGAAATATAAAGTTGAGTGCAGTGGGAGTAGGTTACTTAAGGATCGTGTATGGTTAAGTAAGAAGAGATTGGATCAAGAATGGATGGGTGCTGAGTTAATGTGGACTGAATACAAAAAATAGCAACCAGATGGGCAGAAGTATGTTGAGGTGGTTTGGACATACAGAAAGAGAGAAAAATATGAGAGAAGAATGAATGGGTCAAGGAGAAAAGGAAGACACAAAAATCATGGCTTGATTAGATTGATGACCTCTCTAAAAAAGAACAGTTTAAGGAACAAAAGGCAATGTACAAAGTAATATGTGGTCACAGTAGAAGCAGGGATGGTTTGCAAAGACAAAAAGGTATGGATAGGTAGAACAAATGGTATAAATATAAACTAAAGTTAGATTTCCTTTTTTTAATGTCCTGCCTTTAACTTTTTTTGTCCACCATTTCTCATTCTTCTTCTGTACCTTGCATAATGTTGTTTACCCTGAAAAGAACAGCATGATGATTATGTGTGTGTATATGTGAGAGAGGGGGAGAAAAAATATACACATGCTGAGATCCAGACTGCAGTACCTGCATACTTTAGGCAGAGCTATCATCTGCTTTTATGTACTTGTTACTGTTTCCTAAGCAGGCACAATTAAACCAAGAGATGTGCATAGGCACAGCAACTCAGGGAACACATATAACACAAACATAAAGCCAGTTTTTGAACAGATCACCCCTCACGGAATTCTGGAAAATATAGTCTTGGGTGGTATTGAAAAATCTGCATGCACACAATGGCCCTAGCCCAAAGCATTACTTCTTCAACGATGAATAACTACAAACTCACTATAGAATGTTTAACTGGCAATGTGAACATGTCAGACAGATCACCCAGCACTGTTATGCAGCTGTATACAAGTAAGCCATCCCTTTTCTGCTGCAATCCAGCATGATTTTTACAATTTGCTAGATGATGGCTATATAAAAAGGAAAAGTCTCCTCTGAGTCAGTTTCAATTCCTGGTGACTTTACAGACCCATCATGCACTTTTCTTGGCCAGAATACAGAAGTGGCTTGCCATGGCCTTCTTCCAAGATGGCTCCAACTTCCCAGTCTAAGTAACAGCCCTGGTTTCCCCTGGTAGTCTCCAAGCCAAGAACTAGTTTGGCCCGACCCTGCTTAGCCTCAGAGCTAGGACGAGGTCACCCAGGAGTTCCATCAGCTGAGCCACTCTTCCACTTGTTGGCTCTGTGTGAGTTAATGTGAAAAAGAAGGACGAACAAAAAAGCTCGAGCATTTACTAGCCAGCACTGCTTTTTCCTGGGGATCCCATTAGGTTATACCCAGGGCATGCTCTCCATGGAAATTTAGATTAGAAGTCCATGGACAAGAATTCATGCTTTTTATGGAATCCAGGAGCCTCAATAGGTAAGGAGCCTTGTGTTTTAAGTTTAGGCCGCCTAAGCTTAGCAATAGCATCAGGATTATGTGAATGGAGTTACTTTTAAAGCTGAGAAGATACTGCAACCTCCTTTTTTATAGTTTTTTGAAAACTAACACCCTTGATTTTTCAACATTTCAAGGTAGAAAACACAAGACTTAAATTAGGCATAATACTTTCAAAACAAAGATCCACACCCCTGCAAGATTCCACTCTAACCTCGGGAAAAACAGAAAATCCCTGTCCTGCCATACATCACTCTGCCCCACCCTTCCATTACTCTGCCATCAACTGCAGCCCTTCACCTCGCCCCAAAATGTTAAGTACAGCCCCCTGCACCAAACCAGAGCCCAGCCATTTTAGAGTGTGGGTGAGAATTTTAGGCTATTTTGTATCCCACAGGCTTATTCCATCAGCTACCAACGGCTCTTGCCACCTTGACAGCAGCCATTCCGTTTGACTCTCTAAACGGTTTCAAGTCTTCCCCAATATGAACGAAAACTTTAAGAACTAATGCTGCATTTTCTTTTCCTTCTCTCCTTTTTTCTTTGTCTTTTAGATTATAAACTTGCAGACAGGGTCTTAGCTATATCTAATCATTTTCAGTTGCTCAGGAAACTGTTTTGGCTTTTAAAATAAAACTGACCAAGTATGTTGGAAGGCTAAATTAATCAACAGCATGGTATCTCCCAACTGTCGGTCATTCAGTGTAGCCCTGGAAGGGACATATTGGTCTTCCCTTCATCCTGACAAGAAAGCATCAGGTCTCTACAAATGTGCACCCTTTCTTGAGTCAGGCTGCAGGCAACAGGTATATGCAAGTTCATGACCTAATAGCTGCTTTTATATATGTGCGCCTTCTGCGTCATTTTAGACTGGCAACACTACAATGTGCAGCTATTTTATTACTAAACTGTGTGCACTGACCAGACCAATATTGACTCAAGATAAAATATCTGCAAATGCCTTTTTGACACAACGCAAGAAACAATTTATTGTAGCTGAGTTGGCGTATTATACTACACCAGAGGTTTTCAACCTTTTTCATCTCACGGCACACATCTGATAGGCGGGACTTCTGGGTCGTGAACCGGAAGTCCCGTGATGTCACAGATTGCTGGCGCTCGGGAGGGGAAAGGGAGGCAGTCTGCCCCGGTGATGCCATGGGAGGCAGGATTCTGGCTGATGCGGCACACCTGCGGACCTGCCACGGCACATCAGATGAAAACTGCTGCACGACACCATGGTTTGCTCATCATTTGCTGAATAACCCCAAATAGCTAGGTGCATATACTGCAGTAAGCTACAAACCATGGTTTTCAAACGACAGTGGTCAGGCTCATACAACGTTGTTGCAATGGCCAGCAAAATATAAAATTAATATTTAAAATATTTGTATGCTACTTATTTTTAAAAATCCCCAAGCTACTCAAAATAATGATAAACACAATATTATAAAATATATATTTTTTCACTGCCTCCTAACATAGGCTAACCCAGACTTCTCCAACCAAATAATTTTCAGATATCATGAGAGGACACCACATTGGGGAAATCAGGGTTAGCCTAGATCAGAGAGAATGATTGCTTCCATGTTGGACACTGGAGCCCTCATCTCCATCCAATGGGGTAGTCAAAGTATCAAGGTCTCTTTCCAGATTCTAAGAAAGATAGAAGCCGCAGTATGAACAGGAAGTGATTTCCTGACAACACAAGATACTAGCCTCTTTCACCAACCCATCAAGCTACAACACAATTTTATTTGGTTTTAAATTAGAAAGTAGTGTGAATTCAGCCACTGTGGTTTATAAACAACAGTTTAAGTCTTGGTATTATTGTGCCATTTGGCATTAAGTGAATTCAGCCAATTGTGGTTTAAAACCCCCTAATTAAACAACAATGGCTTAGCATACTGTGTGAAGCCAACATCAATGACAGCTGGACTGAATAAGGAATCAGATTTGCACAAGATCAGAAACTTTAGACCACCCTAGACCATACATTCTTATTTTAAAGAAAGTCTCTCCAAGACACTATAAACAGAGCCAAATGTATAAATAAAGAATGCCCAGCATCCCAGACTACTACAGCCATCGCTAAGTTATAGTCCAACACATCTGGAAGTCACCAATTCCTTGCACTTCATGTTGGACATACTGGCTGGAAGTAATAGCCCAAAACATCCAGAAGGCCCAAGATCATATTTGAAGGTGTGTGGTTTTTTTTTAATTGTCTGAAAGTTTTAAACAGGTGACCATTCAGCCAACCAAAGCAAAAAAATAAATAAATTAATTAAAAATTAGTTTTATCCAGTTCCAACAATAGCTGTAATGTTGTTAAAAAATATATTTTCCATCAAGCTGGACAAACGTTTAGCACATTGTTTCTTATGCTAGTTTGATTTTTGTTTTTTTACAGTTTGTTTTGCAATTATTCTGTAGTTCAACGCTATGGTTAGTAGAGCACAGAGCCTATTAACTGCCCTGATTTAAGTCTAATAGCGACTCCTGAAATATCACAATGCTTGTCAGAGAACACTAGCATCGCTGTTGGTTTTAACACCACCTGGAGATTTAGTTCCTCCAATACCCACATCCTGACATAAGCATAAGCTACAATAAGTGGAGCCCACTGCAACTTCAGCTCCTTAGTTATCTAAGGTTGCAATCCTATGCACTCTGAACTGGGAACAGAGCCCCTTGAAGAAAACAAGGGCACAAGTCTTATCAATGTCCTCTTCAAAATTAATCCAGAGAAATTCTAGATGATGCTAAGCAAAGTAAGTTAAGGAACCAGTGAAGGCACCGGTTTGGGCACATGCTTATCATTCATTCCCCTCCTGCAGCTTGACAGAACTGTGGCATTTCCAACTTGTCGGCCAGATCCTCCCCCTTAAGACTCAGAAA
The DNA here is from genome assembly GCF_059951505.1 of Python bivittatus. Lineage (NCBI taxonomy): Eukaryota > Metazoa > Chordata > Lepidosauria > Squamata > Pythonidae > Python > Python bivittatus. Next base: position 120,407,779 of record NW_028277030.1, read on the forward strand.
AAAGCACATCCATTAACCTCAGTGGAGCTCAGGTCTCTATAGCCGTGTTTGGGGAGCGCTGCCCCAGTTTCCCGGGCCGGGGACAGAGAGGGGCGAGGAGTGCGGGGTATTCCAGTGGAACAGGCTCAGCTCGGAACCGAGACCAGCCTTCCGCCTGGGGCTAGCCCAGCGCAGCGCTTCACCCCTACCGCCTTTTCGCAGCATTGGAACTAAAGGCCGCTCCCGCGGGGTCTGCCTCGAGGTGAATCCGGGCCGGAATGGGGCGTGCCTTTCCGGTGCGAGAGCGGCTGATAGGTAGGCCTGTGCCTGTCTCCCCTTCCGGTATCAATACCAGCCCGATCCTTCGGTTAGAGGCGGCCACAGGGCTGCGCTGGACAAGCAACTCGGCGCCCGCTGCTGCTGCTGCTGCAAATGTCAGGACGCGTGAAGAACACGTGGAGCTAAAACGGTTCCCCTAAGCGTGTTAAGAGCGCTCTCCCATCCCAGCCACGCTGTCCACACCGCGTTTGGGGCTGGCGGCCGAGAAGCAGCTGGGAACTCCAGCACCTTTCTTCCTGCACTGGAAATACCGCCCCTCCTCTCAGAGCCCCAGGACTGGCTGCGACCGCCGCCTCCCGCCGCCCCGAACGACGATCCTGGAAGGCGGCCCGTCCCCCACGCCCCAGCCGCGGTACCTTCTTCATAATGCCCGTCTTCCTCTTGCTGAACGTGGTGTAGCGCCGCAGCTTGTTGTCGATAAATTCCATCTTGATCTTGACGCGACCGCGGGTCTTCTTGCCAGGCTTGGCGCCGCTCACGGCCCCGCTCACTCCGCCGTAGCCCCCGGCCGCCGCCGCCGCCGCCGCCGCCGCGGTCACCGCCTCCGCGCCCCCCACCACCCCCAGTTCTATGTCACCCAAAGTCCGCTTAATGCCGCGGCGATCGCCCACCAGCTCCTCGTCTTCGGCCGAGTCCGAGTCGCCTTCGCTGCCGCTGGCCGCCGCCACCGCCGCCGCGCCTACATCCCGGTCTCGCTCGAAGCGATTACCGATCGTCCCCTGCCCGCTAGGCGGGCCTGTCCCGTTGCCGGGCCCGCGGACTCCTGCAGCAGCACCGCTGCCATTCGCCCCACGGGGAAGCCCGGCACCCGGCCGCCCGGAGGAGGTCCGCGCCATGCCCATGACCGTGCTCCGGGCCAAGGCAGCAGCGCCGTTCCCGGCCTGGCTGGGTAACATAGTGCCGGTGCCGCCACCTCTTCCTTCCAAGTGGGGCTAACGCGACGGGTCAGACCGGCCCTGCCATGGGCCCGAGCGCCGGCTGCTCCGGCCCGGCCCCCTTCCCTGTACCCAGCCTCCGCCCGCCTTCCTATCCGCTTGCTCACACCAGAGTCAGGATCCGCGCCGGCCCGGGGCACCCCCTCCCCCCCCGCTATCTTCCCCCCATATAAAGCGATACAATGTTGCCTTTTATGGCGAGGACGCTCCTTATATGGTGAGAGCCGGCGCTTTGCATCTATTGGCCGCCCCCTAGCAGCGCTTGGACACCGTTGGCTGCAAGGGACTGGCCTAAGATTCTCGTTGGTCGAAGGCATAAGGGCTCATTTGCATACATTCCAAAAGAGCTGCGTTCGTTGAGACGTCACCCCGAGGCGCAGCTCTTAAAGGGAAAGAGCCGTGCTGTTTCAAAAGCGGTTCTAAATATTCAGTACCGCTGGGGGAGGAAGGAAGAGATCCGATGCGCCGATTGAGCAACAGAACGGAAAAGACCCAGCCTTCTCCAACCTATCGCCCTTCATTTTCTCCAGAGAGAACCGTCATTGGCCAGGCCCAGGGTTATAGGGTTTGTAGTCCCAAAACATCTGGAGGGCTCCTCCAGGTTGGAGAAGGCTCGAAATAGCTTGGAGCCAACAGCTGAGAGATCAGCGGACGATGAGCCCTAAGCACGCGTCAAACTTGGTGAAGCCGGGACGGATTCTGGGACTTGCAAAGAGCCGGAATGCGGCATTCCCGGAAATTCGATGGAAATTCACCCCTCCGTTTGAACAGAAAAAGAAGAAAGCGCCAAGAAACGGCGGCGCGCGCGGAAGTTAGGTGCAAACGACCCCGTCCGAGAGCGGTGAGCACAAGCCGCCTAAGCCCAAACCTTTGACTGGCACGAAGGGAATCTTAGCCCGGACGCGCCTCTCGCCCCTTCCGGATCGGCGTGGGTCGCTTCTGGCTTCGGAGGCCCACGTGCTCGAGTTATTTCGGGGCGCGTGCCTGCTCGGCTCGACTTAGGAGTCAGCAGAGGAGAGGCAGGGCGACCCGATAAGTTTCGGTTCAGTTACAAGCTTTGTCGGGGGGCCGAGTCCGCCCGCCGCCCCGGCCCATTCCCGCGCTCGGAGTAGAGCCGAGGCGCCGCGTCCTTCCCGATAGAAGGCGCGCCGGCCCCCGGGAGGGGAATGGCCCTGGCGCGCGCGCCACGGTAGGTTGTCGGGCAAGGCGGAGGGCCTCAGAGACGTTTGGGTCTTTGGCGCCCCATCACTTTCACAGGACACCGGTTCCTCCTGGTGGAGGTGGAAGCTGCTAGCGCTGGACATTTTGTGCGCCTCGTATGCATTTATTTCTCCCATGTATATATGGGAGAAATAAATGCCACAGCCTTTCTCTTGCCAGTCGGCGGAGGGACGGGGGCTGCGCTTGCCCTTTGGATTCTCCCTGCCTGCCCTTGGTTCCTCTGCGGTTGAAAGAGGAGCTGCTGTTTCGCTCTGAGCAATCTGCTTCGGCTTTTGCTGCAAACTCTATTCATTGACTTGAGAAGAGCCTCTCGTTGTCTCCTGACCTGCTGTAGCTGTTCTTTACATTAAAAGTACCTGGGAAATCAATACAATTGGCCTACAAGCTGGTAATAGCAGTTGAAGCTGAACCTGGCCAGGATTGTAAAAGGCAAGCTGCGGTCTGGGTATGGGGCTTATACCCTGCAGTTGCACAGTCAAACTAGTTAGCAACAAAATAAAAAGCCATAAAACAGTTCCATTTTTGACAGATAACTCCTAAAGTAATAATTAACCAGTGGAAAAGACCTGGCTGAAAGGGAACATCTAGACCAGTGTTTCTCAACCTCAGCAATTTTAAGATGTGTGGACTTCAGCTCCCAGAATTCCCCAGCTGTGCACAGCTAGGGAATTCTGGGAGCTGAAGTCCACACATCTTAAAATTGCTGAGGTTGAGAAACACTGCTCCAGTGGACCCTTTTTCTGAAAAGGCAGAGAGTTCAGCTCTCAAGAGAGTGCATTATTTTACATTCATTATAGCCATGGAAAGTAATCTAGACAGTGAATGGCCTGAAGCTGATCAATGAGTATGATGCTGTTTCATGGATGTGAACTCAAATCTTCCTAGCCCAAATCTAGTACACTTATCACAACTTACCTTTTTGCCAGCTCACTATTTTATGTCTAGTGGCTGACCCTAATTATTTGGGCATTATAGTCTGTACTGGAAGAGGTCTATACACTTCTGGGCTGGGTTTGCAAAGCACTTTCAACAAGAAATCCCAGTTAGCATATGTGCCCATGGTGTCATTTTTACCCCTCTCCACTACTGCAAATCCATTTAATGTTCAGACTTACTATGTCCTTCAAATTTTAACAGGTATTACAGATCATGTTTATTTGAATAATGTAGCTTACGACAACCCTAAAGTATAGCATCCAGGTTAAAAGAATACAAAATGGCAGCTGTTTTTAAATGACATAGCAGTTGCATTTGTATGACATACAGAACCACAATTAGCGAAAAACATGTTAATCTAACACTTTTTGGTTCACAATATTGTGTAAACACCTACAGTTGGGTTAATTCTGAAAGCTAGGTTCAATTCATCATAGGTAAATATGTCAGAATAAAGCTAGTGACTTTGAAACCTCAATTAAAGAGCAATGGTTAAGGTAAGGTTAAGGTAAAGGTTAAAATGGTGCTTCTCTGGGCTCAGCAGTTGAATATTTTTGCAAGATGCATCGTGCAAGTAAAGCCACGGAGAGAAATGGAACAACACAACTGCCTGCACTTCTGGACCCCCACAAGCATTAACACATTGATAATATACAGTGTTACTATTGACTATAATTCATTCTTGATATTGAATACAAAAGGTGAATATACTTCAACATTACTAGACAACATTAGTACGTTTGCATTCAACATCAAAAGAGAATTATAGTCAATGAATTTGGATCAAGCCCTGCTGAAACCTTCCAAGTATCTTTTTAAGCTCTCCTTCCCTGGAAACTAGGGAAATTTAGACATTGCCATTTATTAGAATATTAAGTAGAAGTTTTAAAGCAACAAAAGCAATTGCCATGTTTATTAATGGTATATAAAACTAGCAACTGAGCTGCAGCACAAAACATAAGGCATGGTGTGAGTTATGCTGCCTGTTTGCTTTTTTGCTGCTGTTTTAAAATTGAACGGATTTGGAGAATATCAGTACTTCATCCTTCTGCCAGTTCTACACCTGGGGGACGTAGGGCTGTATCCAGAGCTAAGTCTGTTTGCTTATGCTTGCATGGTGGAACTTCTGTGTCTCTTTCTCTACACACTGCTCATGCCCCAGATCTGTTCCTGAGGCCTTCCAAAATAACTGAAGCAGAATTGGGGTATATATAGGATGATGGGTTGGGGTTAATAATCTGTTTCACCCATGGATGCATCTTCCAAGCTTACAACACCAGGCTCTGATAGCTGTCATAGGATTGAAAAGAGCTGATTAGGCCAACAAATCAAGCAATTAGTCAATCCCCTTTGCGAATCAAAGCTAGAAATCTTAATCTACCATTAGATTAAGAATGCTACCATTCTTAGACATTGTAGGAGGAGAGCTTGTTAGTCTGGTGGTAAAAAAATCAGGAGGAGTCTGGTAGCCCCTTTCTGACTAGCAAATTTTATTTAAAAGCATAAGCTTTTGTGAGCTGCAGTTCATGATGGTGCATCTGATGAAGAATATAATAAAAATTGTTAGTCAGAAAAGGTACTACCAGGGCTCTTTTGATTTTTTACCATTCTTAGGTATTGATAATACAAATAATTTACTTTGTCATGTAGATGAATCCTTAGTCTTTCCATCTTGTATCTTTTTTATGGCTGGTTGTGTTTGATCTGTTTCTAACTTAATGAACAGTTTAGCCATTCATCATATGTGTGGATTAGTTAAAAAGCTTATTCTAACTATCTTATCATCATGGGTCTGTGTCTTGTAGCATCCTTTCTATTATTAAATATAGGTGGGAAAACTGTTCTGAAAGCAACATTATCTTCTGTTTGATGACACAATAGTTCATTCAAAATAGTGTATATATTATCTATGGAATTCACCATATTAAATTTATTAGATGAAAGGATAAGAAGAAAAGAGGGAGGGAGGGAGGAAACCATAGACATAATTCTGTCGATCCCAAATTCAAAGAATTGATATTAATTTGTTTTCTATTTAGTGATACAACTCCCCATCTCATACGTAAAGCCTTTGCATCAACTTTTGAAGCCCTCCAAATGATCGAAGCTATTTGAAAGAATGCTTTTTCTGTTTATTGCCCACAACAGGAAGTTTTTCAAGTAGTGGAGGGCAAAATTGTGTGAAGCTTATATGAGATGCAGTCCTGCCAGCTATATTCACATTCTGCTCCTGAACAAAAAGACATTGCAACAAAAGAACAAGCAGATTCCAAGGAAGGATACCGTCTGGTTGCTCAAACATTTGTGCTACGTGTAGCTGAAAAATAGTATTTGTATAGACTCAAAATAATGCTATATGTGGTATTTGTGGATTTTAGATTCATATTTGACTCAGATTGCAGAGGGGATCTTTGGAGAAAGCTACTAGCAACCTCAGCTGACAGGAGACCACTACTTCTGGTACACCACTACCTTTATAAGCAGAGTTAGATGCAACCATCACAGCCATTTTTCAGATCACATTGCCACAGAACAAGACGTTAAGGAAGGTTGTGTTCTAACATGCCACCTATTTATTCTATATATACATTCCCTAGTTAGTCAACTAGTCAGCTGCATCATCTCAAAGGAGTTCAAATACATGTTCTGGTTGTACTACATATGGTTGATGCAGGGACATTGTCCTGAACTCCCATTAATCTTAATAAAAAGTTTTGCAGCTACTTACTGTCTTCAGTGATGAGTAAATTACCAGAAGACCAAAAATTATGACTTTTGCGGAAGGAAAGGAAAGGAAAGGAAAGGAAAGGAAAGGAAAAACAAGACAAAACAGAAAATGAGACTCTGTTTAAATTATCTCTAAGACTGGAGAAGTCAGTATTTTTAAATATAATACTGGTAAAAGATAGACACACAAGGAGCCTATAACAGTCTGCTCAAAGGTGCTCATTTGCCATTCAAAAATGTGATGGTCATTTTGATCCAGCAGCTCTTAAACTTTTTTGAGCATAAAGTCATCCTCAACTATTACATGGGATGCTACTTGGACTTCATAGCAGCTCCATCTCTATTGAAGCAGTCCTAACAAAATTGGGAGGGAGGGGGATTTTGTAGGTAGCCAGGTTGATAGATGCTCCAGCTCTTCCCGTGATCATGAGATGGGACTATGCAAAATAGAGTTGAATGTAAATATAACTATTTGCTTGTGTAACTACTGACTTAAATTAAGAGCTCATCCTTTAAAATTAATTTCCCTTGATATTATTATGTATTTATTTCATCATAGAAACAAGCCTTAAATGGAAACTGAGCTCTGTTGGCATTGACCCATCACTCTAGTTTATCGCTGAGTTCTCAGAAGGAAAAGCCATAATGAAACAACTCTTGACTGACATTGATAGGCAGAACTATCTAAATCAGTTTCTGGGTGATATAAAAGTTGGAGTCAGAATTCTGAACTGGAAAAAAATACAATTCTTTTAATTCCTTAAATATGAGAGCATTTTCATTAGCATGATTTGATGCCCTCTCATAGCAGTTTTAAAAGGGAAATGTGCTACAATATTCTACCCTGAACATAATATGAAAGCTTTCTGATCTCTTGAATGTATGTTTTTGTATTGCCATTTTATCATGATATGGAGAAAATTCCATGTGTCCTGGAAAAGCTTCTAGGACTTTCATATTTATTCTGTGACAACTGGCTCTTACCAGCTCATAACACAGAAATCACCGATAGAGGGGGACAGTTTTGCAAAGTTGTCTACGACTATACATCAGATAAATCATTGCATTTAAAATCTTTCTCTATTAATATGCTTAAATGTGCAATTTATGTATCATTTCTTGTATAAACCATATGTAATGAACAGGATTTGCTTTTAAATGTTTCTTGCTCATGTAACTGAAGTGTATTTGATTCACTGATTATTGACCATCATAAGGTTTTAACCAGTTAGCCGCCTCCTGTGTAAGCCTGCTAAGACATTCAGAGCATTTTTAGAGGCATTTCCCCACCCCAAAAGAAATCAGATGTTGCGTCTGGGGAAAGGACTTTTCAGGTGTGGTAACTCCCTGATGTCTCCATTGAGATCTTTCTGGTGTCAGTCGAAAAGCTTTTTGTTTCAGTAACTTTTAGGATTGAGGTACTAATGTTTTCTCTGTTGCCTTTAATTTTGTACAATTTTATTTGCTTTTAAGTGGTGTAGTTTAAGGGTGGCAAAATGGTGGGCGTAGCGTTCATAGCATTCATATTACTATTGCATTTTGAGTCTGAAGGATCTCCAAATGCAATAATGTTTAATTTTGTTTATGGTTGAAATCTCTCAAGATTGCTAAATCTCATAAGATTTTAAAATTTTCAATTGATTTCCGGCAAGAGTGCTGAAATCTTACAGAATTTTAGGCAAAAGCCCTGAAGCCTTACGAGATTTCAGGAACGAGGTTGCCAGTATCTGAATGAGGTGTCTTGAGACTGGGGCATTGCGTATTTATGTATTTACTTACAGTATTTAGGCATGTATAATTGTACAGGGGCCCCACTGTCCAAAGAGTATTGATTCCTGGTATATTTTTACTTTTTATGGCCCCCCCCCTCCGTATTTTGCTCAGGGAATTTATTATCAACTGGTGGTATTAAAATGCTGGAAATAAATATAATCTATATACATTATGAATTAAGCATTGTAGTAGATGTAGTCCAAACAAAGATTAAACATAGCCATATAGAAGTATGATTTCTTCAAGATTTCCGATCCTTTTGTTCTAACAGTGCCTGGTGGAAAAAAAAAAAAAAACGTTCTTGAATTCAGGTTCCATTTCTTCAATCCATAGCACGCTGTTGCAAGTCAAGTTGCTCCCACATTGACCTTCATTCCATAGTGCTTGACAGTGGAGTTTCCACAGTTGGTTCAGGACAGACAAAAAAAGTACTTCTTCACACAGTGCATAATTAACCGACAGAGTTCATCTTTGTCAATTTAATAATTCATTGCCCCAAAGTAGGACAAAGGCCTTGCCTTACTCTGTTTCATTAGACTTACTAATATCAGATACATTTTCCTATTGTTGGGTATGCTCAATGAATGAAACTGGCATGTTCAGAAAGAGAGTTCATGGATGAACCTCACCCAAAGCCCTCATGTGCTGTAAAGGCTTGAACTGTAATGAGGGGAGGCCTCTTTGCATCGGTATTTGATGGCAGGAGGAGCAGGGGGTAATTGCTTTTCATCCCCTTTTGCCTGGAAGAAGGCAATGTACAGTATGAAGGGTATCACTCTGAGAGCTTCAACCATCCAGAGCCTTCAGAACGACTGAAACAGAACTGCTGGACCACCAATTTTGGCAAGGGGAAGATTTTGCTCCTCTCGCCATCAGCTCAACTTGGATCGTCTCCCACTTGCTATAAGCTCTATTATTCTGAGAGAAGGGGAGTTCAAATTAATTAAAATCAGAAGTATATCATACAATTAAGTTGGGGGGAAAAGGCTTGGGGATACTACACTCAGTCTAACTGTAGTTGAGAGTCTGGTTACACACACAGTCCCTTCATTTCTTCTCTCGTCTTGTAGAGCTGCACGGTAAAATGTTTCTATTGCACATTAGCAGCCAATTAAAGTTGTCTTGTTTTGTTTGTTTTAGCTACCATAAACTCTAATTACAATACTGCAGTTCAGGTTGGGAAGGAAATCTGCCCCAGGTTAAGTTGGCTGACAGTTCAGGCAAGCAAAGCAGTTGATAACTCTTCTGCTCAATTAATTTGCAAAACAGTTTTGAAACTTTCACAGAGTTACTCCTTGTGTTCAGGCATCTTCTGCTCTTGTGCCTCTCATTCCCTCCTATTTTTTCCATTTTTGGTATATCACGCCCACCTGGTTGGACTGTAAATGTTCTTGTCGATAGAACTAGTTTCTTTGCGGCTTAGTGAGAACACACGTTAGGTGGCTCTGTTCATGACTTCCCTTGAAATCTCTGTCCCATGCTTATTTCAAATAATATTTTAATTGCATAATTAGATAAGGCCCTGACACACCTTGGCAATCATAGGGCTTGATTAAATTAGAAAAATGCATACTTAATTCGGGTACTCAGAGGTGAGCTTTAGGATTTGTTCAGTGAGATGGGGAAACTTCATTATAGCATTGCACAGAGAATACAAGGAAAGAAGAATGAGTAAATAAAAGAGCTGAGTGGTAACTTGAACTCAGGCCTCCCTGAATTACTTTAACACTGCTACTGCTTACAACTACTCCTCTCTGTCTATCATCTCTCTGTCATATCTATCTATCTATCTATCTATCTATCTATCTATCTATCTATCTATCTATCTATCTATCTATCTATCTATCATATATAATCTCTTACAAAGAATTGTGGTTTCAGCCATTCAGGCCAACGCACATGTTAAATGCAGCTATGAAAATACTTGCTTTAGCATTTGCTTCAGAAGCAATCAAGAAACTAAAGCTTTTAATGCTTATGTGCCATTTGTTGGAAGCTGCAAAAGCAACTGCATACACATGGATACAACCCCCTTCACTTGTTTGTGTGTGCTTCTGTAATTAACTGGCTAATGTTTGACTTGTAAAATAAATTTTACTCCCCAGTTTTCACTCTCTGCTGTAACAGTATTGCTAGAGCAAGGCAGGGGCAGTTTTGCTGAGCTCCCACACAGGAGTGTCTTAAGGGAGGAGATAAAAAAAGTCAAGATGGCGGTCACAACGATGTGATTAAAACGCTGAAGGCTGTGGCCACCATCTTGACTTTTTGTTCTCCCTCCTGTGGAGACCCTTGCTCCCACAGCAATGTCTCAGACTACCAAGGTGCTTCTGTCTGGGCTTGGAAGAGCCATGGGGCTATCTTTAGAGTATGCACGAGGCACATCTGTGGCTAGGACAAGGCCAAGTCAGTGTTTCAAATCACCAGAGCAGTCTACGCACATTCAGCAGGTTTTTGTCTTTTTGGTTTTTGGTTTTTATGAAGTGGGGTGGAATTTCCGGATGATACCGGGAGGGATGAATGGAACGTAAAGAAGAAGAAAGCTGTCCTGCTGTAACTTTGCTTGACCTTTAGCCTACATGGCTGGCTGGGGAATTCTGGGAGTTGAAGTCCACTCATCTTAAAGTGGCCAAGTTTGGACAACACTGGCCTACTCACTTAAAGAGGAAGCACGATTGCTCACAACTGATAGTGAGGTAAGAAGGTTCTGATGATTGGAAAACTGCTAATGAGAAAAATGAACAGACATGGCAGGATGGAGAAGTGTTAGGTTTTACCTTATATGGATGAGAAGGGAATAGAGGGCACAACTATGTGTCCAAAGCAGATTGGTGGAAACTCTGCACTTTGGCTTGTTCAGGGTCTCTCTTCTTTGGAGAGGACGCTATTTTCTTGCGCTAGGAAATAAAGCTTGCCGTACCACACTTGATCTGGTCTCTTGACTCTCCAGCTCAAGTGGACCCACTAACAGATCCAGCTAGCCACCCCCCCCCAGGGCTAGAAGACATCTTGTGATCCTTGAGGTTAGGAAAGTAAGGGGCCCAATCATCAAGTCGGTCCTGATTTGTCCCTAACAATACCAGCTTCTGCTTCCAGTGCCTTTCCCACCTCTTTTAAATCATCTTGTCACCACAGAAAATCCATTAAGGAGGCTTTTTAAAAAGCTACCACAGTCAAAATCTAATTATTGCAGTTCAGTTTGGGAAGAAATCTGCCCAAAGTTAAACTGGCTGACAGTTTAGGCTAGCAAAGCAGCTGGTAAACCTTGCTGATCAAATAATAATAATTAAGACAAAAAAGTCTGGATAGTGGACATAACAATACCTGGAGACAGCAGAATAGAAGAGAAAGAACTGGAGAAAATCACAAAATATAAAGACCTGCAAATAGAAGTAGAACAACTGTGGCAAGCAACAGATAGTACCAATAGTTATAGCAGCCTTAGATGCAATCCCAAAGCATCTGCAGCACCACTTGAACACCATCGGCATTGACAAAATCACCATCAATCAATCGCAAATGGCAGCTTTATTTGGAACAGCTTATATCCTGTGGCAATACCTTTAGCACCATCAAACAACATCTGCTTACCCCAGCTCCTTGGGAAGAACTCGATAGATGGATAAAAATGCCAAATCCAGTCTAAACATCTGGCTAACTGTGCAACCAATCACAATAATTTATTAAACGTATTCCACTTCATGCCTTCAGACATCTCCAGCAATTGCCAGGCCTGTTGGAGTGGGGATTTCCAGATGATGTCATCTTCCACTGATAGCCTTCAGATGCCTGATAGCCTTTTTCTCATCTCTCCTTCAGTCCTTTTTCTCTGCCCAGAAAATCCATTCAGGAGAGAAAGTTGGAGGAACAGCCTTGAGTCTGACTGGTGGCAGTAGGTCCGATCCATTAGGAAGGAGCTGGTGAGGAAGGAAACACCAAATAGTTGTTTACTTCAACTATTTATTTCTATTTATTTATTATTAAATTTACATGCTGCCCATCTCCCCCAATTCTTCCACCTGAAAGGTTCCAGGAGTGGCAAACCTCAAGTAAAATGTCAAGAATTCCTACCTATAAGTCTGCAATCTAGTTCCAGGTCTTCATCAGGAATTTAAAAGTGAAGGTTCAGAAAACACATGATGGTTCTTGAAGACCAGAACGTGGAGTGGAAAATGTGGTTGACAAGGGCAAAATATTCAAGGAAGTATAATGACAACAATGTCTGATGTGAGACAGGGTAAAGATTCATCAGTGTATTTAAAAATAATGTTTAATTCAGCCTATTAAACCTTATCCAAAAGAATGAATAGTATAGCAGAAAAGAACCAAACCTGACCTGATTTGAGCAAGTTAAATCAGGTTTGGTACTGTCTTGCTTTGAACAAATATTTGCCTCCTTTGTCTTTGTAAATCTACGCCTCTGATTTACTAAATAGTGTAGCCTTTAACCCTGTAATTTATACTTATGTCTGAATATCTGACATTCAACTGTACTTGCAGGTATTTTGGAGGGCGATATAGACTGACTCAGCACACTCTAAAACTATGACGCCAAAAAGAAAAGACTTTAACAGGATTTCCCAAAGTGCTAGACAGAAAGGTTTAAAAAGATAAATATAAAAAAATCCATATACATTTTGCTTTGAGCACTTCATATTTCCCCTCAAATTTACATGGATTGGTTTAGAAAAGCAACTAAGTAGCCGGTGCAAAACCACCCCAATCCCTATCCTAGTGCCATCCAGATATATAGAACTACAATTTGGAGAATTCCAGACAAGAACAATCTATCCAGGGAACACCAGGTTTGGAAAGAGACATTTGTAGGGACACTGTACCTTAGTTATGGTAAGTGACAACTCTTGCTTAAGACCTATCCTATATGAGGTGGTCTTAACTTGGACTTGGTATTACCTCAGGAAGTTTGATGGGGCAGTATACCAATATATGGGGCAACTGCCTATTGCACACGGCTTCAGTATCAGGTTCTTATGATGTGAAAGTTGTATGCATTGTATATGTCTGTATAAGGGTATGCCCAGAATGTATCACTGGCAGCACTTGTGCCCATCTTAGAAAATAAATATATTTATTTTCAACACACACACGCACACACATACACGTTACTTCACTTGGGAACCATTTTACAGAAGCACTCAAGTTTCAAACACTGGATTCACATTCAAACCAAGCTATAGTGTGGGTAACTTGAGTACAGCTCGGTATCTATCTGAACGCAGCCACTATGATATATAAAGTATTATTTATGGGTTAGCATATTGTATGAAGCCAACATTATGATTTATTTATTAAACCATAGTTAATCAATGGCTTATAATGTGCAAACCCAATCACTACATTGAATCTAGGTTTGATCATACTTAAGTAGAAGCAATGAAATCAGTGTGCCTTAAGTCTGTTGTTACTAATGTAAAGCCATTAAGTTCATTGAGTTAGCTTAATTAAATTTGGATTAGAAAGATATGATGACATAGATCTAAATAACTGTATAGAACAAAAATATGAATTGGTAGTTTATTTTATAAAAAACTTAGAGAAGTAGCATTAATAATTTTTTATTAACTACAGCCCACAACTGCAAACAGAAGTGTCTCTTTGCCGTTAAAACTATGTATGCAAGAATTAAATTGCAGAGCACTTTTTTTTTTAAAGTCAGGCACATAGCTTGAGAGTACTTTTTGGTTATATTGCCTCTGAATTTTCCAGCAGAAAGTAACATGGAATTTATCTGCAGAGTTACAGTTAGCATACCAGCAACTGCCTTTCCAGAATGGGCCTAATTTAGTAATACAGGTAGTCTTCAACTTACGACCATTCGTTCAGCAAACATTCAAAGTTACGAAGGTGCTGAAGAAGAGACAACTGGTCCTTGAAATTGTGGCCATCCCAGGACCCCCACCATCATATGATTGCGATCTGGGCAGCTGGCAACCCATTCACACATATGATGGGTTGCCAAGCACCCGTGGTTCCATGATCGCTATTTGTGACCTTCCCTGCCAGCTTCCTCAGAAAGTCAAAGGCAGGGAAGGTCCCAAGTCACTGGGACAAGTCTCCTCAACCTGCACACCTTCCCCAAGCCCCTCTGTGCTTGCGCTGTGCCGGCCACTCGCGCACCCCCACACACCATCCCTGACCCGAGCTGTACCCTGTACAACCTCTCCAACCTGCACTGCATCCCTGCGCACCCTTCCCAACCTGCATGCAACCCTGCATATCCTCCCTGACCCATGCGGTGCCTCTTGCGCACCACCATGCACCCTCCATGACCCTCCCTGTGCACCCCCTCACTCCATCCCCCACCTGGCAGCAGCCACTTACCTGCCTGCCGGCCTAGAACTTGCAACTTCCAGCTGGCTTCCCCACTGACTTTGGTTATGGGAAGCCAGCAAGAAGTTGTCTTGCCTAACAACCATGGGATTCAGTTAACAATGGCAACTGGAACTGCAGGGATAGCTGTTGCTAAGCAATATGGTCACACTTTACGACCACATTGCTTAGCGATGGAAATTCCAGTCTCAATTGTTGTTGTAAGTTGAGGACTACCTGTAGTTAAGTTATCCAGGGCTTGATGACATAATATTAAAGATATCTATAAATAGATTATCTATCTATCTATCTATCTATCTATCTATCTATCTATCTATCTATCTATCTATCTATCATCTATCCTGATTTATATCCTGACTTTATTTTGTACCACTCAAGGCAGTGTACAAAATGATCCTGCCTCCTATTAAGTAGTACTATAGCTATCCTGAGTTGAATGTGCACAAAATGTAGCTAAGCAGCTTATCAGTGTAAGTTCAGAGATCTTTATACCAGTAATGAAAAGTCCTCCATTGATTGCCAGTTGTTTTCTGGGTTCAGTTTAAGGTGTTGATTTTAAGCACAGCTTAGGTGAGGGCCATCTAAAGGATAATCTGTCTCACTGTGACTCTTGTTATTAAGATCTGCATCCAAAACTATTTCTGAAGGTACCACTACTTGCAAAATACATACAATAGGCCTCATTTAGTGACTGCCTCATTTAACAACCAATTGCAGTTATGATGGTAATGAATAACTTTGCAACCAATTCTCGCATTTATGACCTTCACAGGTCTGTAAAACAAAGCTGAAGTAAGATTGTAAGCAGAGTTTCATCTAGCAACCACTTCACTTAATGACTGACTTGTGGGTCCTAATTGTGGTTGCTAAATGAGGATGACCTGTATAGGGCACAGCAAATATTTTGCCCCATGTCATTCCAATGGAATGCACTCCCTTCAAGAACCGTATTTATTCTCTTCTCTTTCAGCTGTTCTTAGAAAAGGTGTTAAAACACATTTAAATTGAGCTTTACAAAACTCTGAAGGTGGGTTTTTGTTTACTAGCATTTTAGTGTGATTATTTTTGTGACTCCAGCCATCCCATACTTTTGTATTCCCTTGCTGCCGTAGAAACCTCAGCTGTATTGGCCTGTTGAACAGCTGAAACCAATAAGTTACATTGAACTGTTGAATATTTGTGTTCAAGAAAACGGAAGATCTGGTGTTTAATCTGGAGAGCCCTTGATTCCTTTACATATGAGAATAAATATATCTGGTGATGTACCTGATTATAAATTTTCTGTGCAGGAACCATTTTTTTATCAACTTCTGATGGTCAGAACTGGTGTATGGGAGGAATTGTCCAATATGACACTGCACCAGTCTCCATTTCCTTTCATCCTGAGATCCCAAGTAATTGCTTTCAGTGGCATATATGCTAGCTAACTTAATATTTATCCCAGTTAAATTGGTGGAAAATATTACTAACATTAAAGCATTAAACACCTAGGACCAATCTTGCTGATGGGGATTTGACACTGCTTCTGTAGAAAGGCTTCCCACCAAGAGTTCTTTCAAGGTCTCAGCAAGCATGAAGCTAGAGGTGACCTTGTAACTGTTTACCTGGGCTTTCAAAAGCTTTGACAAGATTCTTCACTGAAAACTCCTGAGCAAAATTAAGAGTTGTGGGATAAAAGGAAAGATTCTCTTATGGATTGATTACAGAAAACAGAGTATGAATAAATGATTTGATCCTTACAAAGAATGGGTGTAAACAGTATTATCTCCTAAAGATCTTTATTGGGGCTGGTGCTATTAACCTCACAAATAGTCTGTAGTTGTAGATGAGGAATTAAGTCATCAACTTTATTAACCAAAAATTAGATTTATTAAAATAAGAGAGGATGGTAAAGAGCTGCAAAAAAATCCTTCAAGCTGGGAAAATGGTATTAAAACAGCAAATGCAATTCAGTATAAAGAAGTGTAAAGGTAAAGAGTTATATATGCTGAAAGGATCTGAGTTGGGGAGATAAACCAGAAACAGACTCTAGAGGAGTGGTGAACCTTGCAATGAAAACATTAACCCAGTACACAGAATCCATTGCCCAAGGCTGGACACAGCTCTGTCATGTTGATCATATAGTGGTGAGGACACAGTGAAAGTTACGCTTGCTGCCAAAGAATTTAAACATGGCTTTATCTTCTAAAAAGTTAACTGTCATCCGTGAGCCAACCTTTCTTCTCAGTAGCACAGTAGAGATGACGTAGAATGATTACAAATATTCTAAGTAGTCTTTTGGATGGCAGAGATCACTTGCAGAATGCTGAAAACACTTTCTTGATAAAGAGAGCAGAAAATCATATGAGGTAAAACAACAACAAACTCAGGAAAGAGACACAGCGATGTAAGAACAAAATAAGAAATAGTCACAGTCCTTCTGATACTGCGTATTGGGGCACTTAATTGAACAGGGTTCCAAGCATGCAACACTACAAGCAAGATTTGGGCTTCTGAAGAAGGGCCAGTGGGTGAAGCAATAACTTCCAGCTTCCTTGGACTATGTACCAGAACAGTGCTGCTTTGGATTTAGCAACATATGACAAAACCACCAGGTCTTTGGTTGGCACTGCTAAGTAACCAACCAGTATTTTATTCATCATACAATTCTTAATCTCTTCCAAAATTCATTATGAAGTTGGGTCCAATTCCAGAAATAGATTAATCTATACCATATTTTAGTACAATGCATACCTGGAGCTTACTCTAATGGAGGTAACTTGTGTAGGCAAGGTGCCCTCAAGTGGTGAATCAAGCAAATCCATCCCAAATGCATTATACCTTGAGAGCATGTAAGCGATTATGTTAAATTTTAAAAAGCCAAAAGGTAGTCTGAGTAAAACTTAGACTGACAAGCAGAGGAACTCTGCATCTCAAGAGAAAGAAAAAAAAAGATTTTAAAATGTGAATCTCTGAGTTTATTTCAGTTCTGCTTGGCATTATTCTATTTTCTATAACAATCAAACACCCAAGCAAATTTTGGTGGCATTTTCTTTGAATGTGTGGCACCTATGATAGACACTTTAAAAAATGTACTGCTTGTGTTTGTAGAAAGCACACTCCAGCAATCTGTCATTGTATTTTAAAAAAGATTTCTAATTATGTTCTCCTACCAGTGTAGCTGTTTTCATCAGACTTAGTAAAATTCTAAGAATCATTACAGACATATTTTTGTAGATGACTGTTAAGTACAGCCACCGAGAATCATGTATTTGAGATGGGCTGTCATATAAATCAATCAATCAATCAAATACATAGGAATGGTTCTGTAGAGCAGATTAAAACATTCAAAGTCAGAGAAAGGATTGGGGTTATAATGCTCTGTATTATTCCATGGGTCTCCCCTGAGAAGAGGAACAATGTAAATATACCTAAATTTGCTTCATCTGCAGTCAGGGATAGCCTGCAGAACTTCAAAAATTACAGAGTCCACAGTCTTGCAAGAATATACTCTCTCACTTAGCCCACACCAGATCAATTTTACTTGATTCTACTTTGCCCTTCTCATAAAACCCACATGAGAAGTTGGAGAAGGAAAATGCCTATATGCAAATATTGTCATTATTATGTGCTGAGTTATTTCTAAATCATGGGACTAATTGTCCTACTTTATTCTGCACTGATCAGACCCCACCTCAGGTATGTGCCCAACTTTGGGTATCACACTTTAAGATTTTAGACAAACTAGAAGAACAAACAATGAAGAAGACTGAAGGATCAGGGCATGTTTAGCCTTGAGCAAACTGGTGGGAAATACAATAGCATTCTTCAAATATTGAAATGATGTCACACAGAATATAGTGAAGACCCCCTTGGTCTATCAATACAGAGTGCAGGACACAAAATAACAGATGTGAGAAACAGGCAGCAGTTATTGCTTGAATATTATAAAAAATTCCTATTGCAAAAATAGTTTGATTACTGAGGCACATGATAAATTCCCTTTCACTGGCTTTGTTTAAACAGGATGCTTGCAACTGACAAGAGTTGGGCTCAACTGACGGATTTTTTTCAGTCCTGCTTCTCTACTAGGGAGCAGATACCAGTAGTAGATCTACTACTACTGTAGTAGTACTAGTAAATTCTCTGTAGAGAAAAGATACCAGTTTTAGCCATTCACAGTGGATCATTTTTCACCATGTCTATGTGTGTCTTTAAAAAAGGCCAGCACCTTGTAATGCAGTAGGCTGTGTGTTTGTGGATGGAATAGTGAAATAAACAACAGCAACACAAGAGAGAAAATAATCTCACTAAAAGAAAACCTGGAAATAGCTGCCGCCATGGCCAAAAAAGAGAAGACGATGACGACAGGCAACTGAGCTTTTGAGTATAAGACTCCAAAGGGCTGCTATCTTGGGTTTAGGTTCTGGAAAGGTCTGTGCAAGAGCAGAATCCTGTGCACGTACTTAGACAGGGACTACAAAGAGCTGAAGGAATCTGTTTAACAGAGACCTTGTAACAGCCATTTCTTTTATTCTAATGGACATGGAGTGTGTTGGAGTGTGTGCTTACATGCTTTTAAATGGTAACACAGCATATAAATATTAACTACTTATGCAGTCCTGCTGGGTAATCTTCAGACATTGCAGGTGACACTTTTATAACATATAGTATTTGTTTTTTGTTTTATTTTGAAATATAATTCCTAGATATTTACAGTGACCATACATCCTTTATTATAAAAGAAGGTCCTTTATTTCAGAAAGCTGTCCTTTAGATTTGTTTTTCAAAAACTCACTTTTGTTCTTTATTTTGGTCATTTAACTTCTACCATACAAATGGTACCACAATACAGTCTTTCACATTCATGTGAAAAATATGGAAATTGAATTGTCTTTTTAAAATAGAAGTACATATACTATTTGAGATATTTTTATTAGAATATGCATGTTTGTAAAGTTTTTCCATTTTGCTCTTGAATTTTCCTTTGTAGAGCAGTTATAAACATTTTTTTTTATCCTTATGAACCTCTTTCAAATTTGCTCCTTTTTCAAGGAGCAATTTGTCCTTTATTTTTTCCAAGAAAATATGGTCATGTATATATCTTATACTTCAGTAACAGACAATGGCTAAAGTAATTTTCCATGTCACTTGGCCTTATCATATCTCAAGGTTTATCTCAATTCACAAATAATGTTGGCGTTGCAATAGAAAAAGCATAGGAGTTGGTTGTATCACTTGAGCTTGCTTCCAATTTTTACTTCAGAATTAAATTCTAAAACATTTTTTATGCAATATAGTATTCAGTGCTATGTGGCATATTTCCAAGTTATTAAATACAAAACAGAAAGCTGATTTTTTAGATTACAGCTCTCATTCAAACAAATGATGTTTGAGTTTGTTACATTAACCATGATGATGTACTGGGAAAGAGATGTAATGGAATCAGCCTGTCTTTGGAAGACTTGGAAGACTCCTGCTGAATATTAAATCATTAAATCAGGATTGGGAGAATATGCCATGTGAAGAAACTGACATGCTATATCTCAAGAGTATCATGGTCTGGACTAAAGACCCAAATTTAACGGAGTCTAGAAACAACTGCTCAGTTCACAAATAATGCTCAGCCATAATGAGCTGGGGTTGTTTTCTATTCACTATGACATAGCATTATGCATGAATCAACCCAGGTAATGAAAAAAATGAGATAAGTTCAATGATGAAAAGCATTTCAAAAGGGTATGAAGAAAATTTTTTCTATTTATGACTGTACATGCAAGCTTAATATGATAACATTTGTATCTTGTGTCCCACAATCCCCAGAAAATTCCTTTTTAGATGGTTTTATTAATCTAGAGAAACAGAAGAAGAAACACAGATTGCAATTTATTTATTTTAATTTTTTTAAGAGGGACTCTTTATTGCAAGCAGTGTACTTTATTTTATTAAAAAAAAACCTCTTGGTTGTTCTACCCCTCTGCTCAAGCAAACTGAAGCTAAATTGACTCTAGGCTGCAATTCCAATAATATATATATATATATATATATATAGAAAGAATTATTTAGGCTGCAAGGTGTCAACATTTCTTTAAAAAAGTAAGAAAAACAAACATTGCCCCAAATAATCATATAAAAAGGCGGCATTAGATAATCAGGAAAGCTAATGAAAATCTCCTTCATATGCCAGGCACTTAGTGTATGTTGCTCTTTTCTGGGTATGCAGGGAGGTGACAGAAGGCCCGACAGACTGACAGTACCAGGAGGAGAAATAAAGTATTGCTCAATAAATATGCAGGTTCCTCCTTGCTTTAAAAAGATAGCATATGGTGGACTAGGAAAGGAACCTCCTTAGATCCTGTGCAGTGAATGCTTCCCCCAAAGGCTGCTTCCTTTTGCAGGGATATGATCAAGGAAAAGTCACGGGATATCTTTAAGATAAAAAATAATTGCGATCCAGACCTTTCTGATTCAAGTCAAGTGAGAAAAGATTGCAGGATCAAAAATTAGGTTAGCTTGGGAAAGGGCTGCTATTGTACATAGCACTCCTTTTGCCTGCTTTACAAGGTAAATCTGTCCATATACTGCAGAAATTATAGAAGCGACAACAGGCCTTTTCAAGTTTAGTTTTCCCTGTTGCCATCTTAATGCCTCCTGCCAAAAAATATTAACGACTGAGCAGCATGGATCTCTCTGTGTGCCCTCCCCCACAAACCAAGACCCTTTTCCAGAAGGAACCTGTCTGTGCTTTTCTGTGAAAAGATTTGAAAAGTAAATAAAAGGTTAAATGTGCCAAGACAGAGAAGTCCCAAAAATGTGCGACAGGCTTTCCTTGTGAAATTATCTTATGATGGTAGCTCCCAGCATTCCCTTCATCTCTAAGATGTTTTTAACTAGTCCTGTGGATGTCAGAGGTAGACCCTGGAGGAATGCAACCTGGCCAGGCACAGAGGACAGAGCCTGGTGAAGACAGCTCAGATCAAGAAAACATCCACAGCCTTTGTCCACTAGTGTAAAAATTCTTGGTCCCTTTTGCTTGTTAGGTCCCATTGAAAATCTGTAACAGTCAAAATGCCAAAATGAGATTTCAGCCCAGCCCAACCTCTGAACAAGGCTGGCATTTCCTGCTCAGGCCTTGCTTTCTGATGGGCTTTCTCCAAGCATGTTAGCAATCTCACTGAAAGATGGGCGGTCCTTTGGGCTTAGAGCCCAACAGCGCTGCATCGCCTTGTAACATTTGGAGGGACAACCCTCCGGATGGGGAAGCTTCATCTTCCCAGACTGTAAACCTAAACAGAGAAAAAGAAAGCAGAGGGTAAGAAAGGGAAGACTGTTGTCCCAGTTTTCTCTAGGATACACGTACTAGAGCAGCTAAGCTATGAACTTTCCAGGAACAGTACAGCTCCTAATTATTTGCTGTCAAGCAGTAGTTTAGGTCCTGTGATAATTTTTGGTTTGTAAAATTTCCATCTTCTGTATAATAGTGTAGATCTGCTGGGTATTTTGGAAGGCTTGTCAAATCAAATTGATAAGAGGAATTAAACTATCTGTCAGCCAACTCTCTCTTCCAATCCCATCCCATTCATCTTCCCCTTCTCCATCCTGGCTGAAACTGTATTTAAGAGATGGCTGAAATAAGTATAACAACCACACAATTGTCCAGTAAGGTTCAGTAAGCTGAACTTGTTTCCTTCACCAGTATTAAGAGCCAGGATAAATGGTGTGTCCAGCTGCAGTAGTTGCACATCAGCCTTTTTCCAAGCTGAATCTGATTTCAGTTATTCCAACCATGGGAAAAATCCCTACTGTTCTGCAAGGAGGTACTGCTATTCACCTATGGGAAACAGTTCCCACAGAGAAGTAGCTGTTACATTTTGCGTTAGTTTTCAAGTATCATCCAACCTGAATTTATTAGTCTTTCATACAGTCCAGACTTTTTTGTCATTCATAGTGGATTACATAAACAAGTTTTGAGTGACAACATTAATGGCTTTCATGGCCTGATTCTGGAATAATTCATTCCCAGTTATTGCAATCTTTAATGCCCTGAAGCAAGGACACAAACCAACTCTTTTTTAAAAATACAATATACAAATAATTCAATATGGATATGTACGACTTGCTTGCTTGCTTTGGCAGCAATACAGAGCTTTCACAGATTTGTTTATTAATCAGCTGTAGTTCTGTACCAGCTCTCTCAAGTGACAAACTCATGAAGACAGAGGCTTATAACAGTTCAACTTTTTTTCTCTGGCTGACTTACTTTTTTTCCCTAACCCTCCCATTGACATCAGATTATTGAACACTGTCAAAGAGATCCAATAATGATTAAGTATCATGGACTACTATAGAATATTTCACATTTAAACAGTACTTTTGAATTTCCATAAATAATCTTTATACATGTTATCTTGTTATAATATTCCCCCCACCCCACCCCAGCATTACAAATAGAATAAGCTGCTAATGGGTTGTGAGAGGTGGGGGAGAAAGAATCTTGACAAAGATCACCCAGCGAGTTTACAGCAAAAGCTGAGATTAGAATTAGGAGCTCCCTGATCTGTAGCTCCATTTCTTATAGCACAATGTTTTTTTGGTTGTTATATCATTTTCCATACTAAAAGATGTTTTATTTTACCACTTAGGCTTTATTCTAGGGAAATGTGAGTAAGATCACATACACTGCTACAGCACCTCCCAAACACACAAAACTGTTTCTGTTGGGAAAAAATAACATGAAGCTAGGTTATTTGGCTAAACTGGGTTTGACTTTTGAAATGCGAATAAAGAAAATTTGGGTGTTATGTATATCCATTGTGCTACTAATTGGAATATTCTATGAGCAAAACACTGAACTTTTGCAGTTGCAATTATATATGTTTTACTGTTTGTTCCCTATTTAGAAGCTTTCCCCATCCTAATTAAGACCAGCTGTACTTTTCCTTTTTTAAAAATTAAGACTAATCCTCTCAGAGCTATAATGACTGAAAACCAACTGTATAAATATTATTTTACACATAAAAATGTATCACATGATATATGCAACAAAATTTATCATCAAAGAATTTCCTATTTTATCCAAAAATAATTAAAATAGGACTTGAACTTGAAAGTATGCTAATAATACCTAATTAAACCTGCAGGTTGTAAGTGTAATTATGAGGACTATCACTCTAATTAAATGTGTATCTGAGAAAAGAAATGGATATAAGGAAACAAGGCACCCTTTTTAATAGAAGATGTAAGCAAATGTTGATCTAGGCATCATCTTAGAGAAGGCACAGCTCTTCTCCCACATTCAGGAAGGGATGCCATTCCAGACCATGCTTGCAACTTACAGGATTTTTTTTCTTTTCTTATTTACAGTTTTTAATAAGTATTTATATTAAAAATAAGAATGGGAGGACCAATTAAATGTATCTGATTGATTTCAAGCATTTTTATTAATAACTCAGTCAACTTAGTATTACAGCCTTAATCATCATCTGAAACAGACGTGAACAGCAGACTGAACCCCTCCTTCCTTCCTCTCTTTTATAGTAGGCTGATCATTTAGTAAAGAAGCTGTTTTGCAACAGCCCAGTGATAGTTCCAAACTATATACATTTCACTACATAAGGAAACAGGCTTGATAAGGGTTGATATACCTGCTAACACCTCTTCATTCACTAGTGATGAATATGGCAATTCCCCCAATGTAAATATCTCCCACATGACGACCCCGAAGGACCACACATCAGATTTTGTGGAGAATTCATCCTCCAAGACGGCTTCAGGGGGCATCCAACGAAGTGGAATCCAGGCTTGGTGGTAGTGATAGTATTCGCTGAACACAGAGAAACAAAGGAGGAATCAGCTCTGCCCCAAACCTCCCAAACCCTGCCTTTGGAGCATCCACTGAGAGGGATCTACAGCAATCTTACCTGTTGTAAACATCCTTGCTGAGACTTAGGTTTGCCACCTTCACCTGCCTTTGTGCACTGACCAGGCAGTTCCGAGCCGCCAAATCTTTGTGAACAAACCTGCTATTAGAGAGATGTTCCATCCCCAGTGCCACTTGGCAGCAGAAAGATAACTGAAAAACACCAGATACATAAAAGCATGGCTAAGCATCCTAACTGAAGCTAAGCATTCTCTGAACTGTCCTGGAAGAGGAAGAATAAAGGGAGGTAGTTATCATTAGTTGTCATTTCCTAGCCTGCAAAACTTATTAGAACAGGAATGATTAACCCATTACGCTACTGCTACAAGTAGCCCCACAGTCCCTTCTTTGCAGCCCCTGGAGCCTCCTCTGACCAATATTACTGAAAGCTGGTGGCATAATTCCTCACCATTTTGAGGCAGGAAACAAAACTGTAGTACATGAGGTTCAACAGAGTTTTAAAAACAGGAAGTTTGTCTCTAAACCAAGAAAAAGCTAGTTCCATCTACTGAAGCCCAAGATTCCCCCAAATGTTAACTGTGGCTCTGGTACATGCAAAAGTTGCCCCTCCTGGCTGGGCCAATTTAAAAAGGACACACATAAATGAAATATTAACTCCAGTCTAATATTCCTTTTAACATCCTCTGTCTCTGCAGACTGATACTTTAGACCTGAAGCAAATCTATTCAACTGAGTACTTCAGACCATACATACATTTTCTTCTTTTACTTTAAAGGTATTCCAAATGCATCTCTCCTCCACATGAAAGTTAGGAAAAAGAACTGTAATTGTAATTAAATTACAATTAAAATTAATTGATTAAATGTAATTAAATGTGCAATCTGGGGGTCCTCCTGGATTCATGACTCCTGCTCAAAGAGCAGGTGGCAGACACAGCCAGGAGAGTCTCTGCGTAACTTCATGTTGCATGCCAGTTGTGCCCATTCCTGGACTGGGAGGCTCTATTCTCAGTCATTCATGCCCTGGTCACTTCCCAAATAGATTACTGTGACATGCTGTACCTGGGGCTGCCCTTGGTTTCTGTGGTTCGTAATTGTATTATTGTTGTGAGCTGCCCAGAGTTGTGCTCTCAGATGGGCAGCCATACAATTATTTTAAATAAATGAATACAGAAATAAATAAATCTTAGGTCACTGGTAGATGGTTGTAGAACAGATCATCAAGAGCCACAATGGCCTGCAAATTGTCTATTCATGATCTAAAATTAGCCAGAATCTACCTGCAAACAACATTCCATAGAAAAATTCAACATGCAAGCCTGTTTTTAAATAACTATAACAACAACATCAGAAGATAAGGCACCTGAATAGCACCCTGAATGCCACACCGAGTTGGATGATATAATTACTGGCTCTTTGAAACTAACTTACTCCTTTAGAAGAGAATTACTTACTCCTTTCTCCACAATTAGAGCCTTCTTTACATTCAGATACTACTAATTCTTCAGTTGTACCACTTTACCTTCTGTTTTGTGCTAATGGGCTGCGGCTTGAGGTTCTCATCTTTAGTCCTGGAAATCCTCAGGAACTGCTTCAGATCTCCCTACCAGAAAGGAAACCAAGCTCTTCAGAACTATTCAAAAGTATACTGAGACCAAAAAAAAAAAAAAGACAGACCAAATCCAATTCATTTTACAAATCCCTTATTCTCTTCTGATCACAGATAAAGCAATTTCAAGGTGCCAATAATAAACACCAGGTTTATCTGCAATAAGACCACATTCATACGTAATTTAGTAGTGGATCAACAGGCAGACCTAGCATGCATTACCAAGACCCAGTTCAGTGAGGACAATGTCGCCCTATTAGAGATCTGCTCCTCCCACACTTTGGGTTCATCAGCAACTTCGAAGCCAGGCTGAGGTTGGGGGAATAGGACAGCATTCATCATTAAAGACCCTGTGCTTGTACCAAGGATCCTGATTTGGAGACTTCTGGGTGTAAATGCTTCTTTCTGAAAGGCATTCCAGAGCCTTTTTGGGCTACAGAGACATCAGGCTTCCCATACCCACCCCCAGCCAATATTCAGGAAGAAGGAGCTATTCCATAGAGCTTTTCCCTTGAGCATGGAAACTGTGAGACTAGGCTGAAGCTGCCATAACCTAAAGATGAAGTAGGCACATAAGCAGAGAGGACACAAGCCAGGAATCTTGTCTATGAGATCCCTTCAGGGAGGTAGATAAGAAGGAACCAAGTCGTTAAGAAAAAAACAAAGGACCTGAACCAGAAAAAAAGTTGGGCCTGAGCACATGGAAACCCCAATCTCATCAACAACTGCCAGATTTGTGAATCAACAAAGCAAGGACTTTTGGGGATAAAAGGGGTCCCAAAGCCCGCCCACTCTGAGTCGTCTGAGCTGAGTCATCTGAGTCACCTTTGGATCCAGACTTGGCGGTTTCCATCCCTCTAGCTAGTGCCTGGCAGCCTAGTTGGGAAGGACGTGGGTAAGTGTGGAAGAGCGCGTGTGTGTGTGGGTGTATGAGAAAGAGCAAATGTACCTTGCAACCAGTAAAGTTTTGCTGTTACTTTAAATTCACTGGGTCTCCATGTATTACGAAGAACCTCTTGTGCCTCAGTGTTTGGTTGGAAGTGATTTGTGTGTATCCCTAATTCTTT
This sequence comes from Python bivittatus, assembly GCF_059951505.1. Lineage (NCBI taxonomy): Eukaryota > Metazoa > Chordata > Lepidosauria > Squamata > Pythonidae > Python > Python bivittatus. The sequence continues at coordinate 120,434,571 of NW_028277030.1, forward strand.
CCCGGCTGTTGACCAGGGCTATGTGTCTGTCTGCTCCAGCCGCACCTATCTGGAAAGCCCAGGTAGAAAGCAAGGAGGGCTGACAAGATCCGCATGCCTCAACATGTGTGTGAGTGAGCGACCATAAGCTGAACCTGGGAGCAGCGTGTGTAACAATACCATCATGCTTTTCATTATTGGTTCATGTCTTAGATGTTTAAAATATTGTGTTTCTAAACCTACCATGGATGTTTTAATGCTTTATTTGAGTTGTGTTACTGTAGATGTTTTATTGTTCCTTATCATGGATGTTTTATGTTTTTGCTGTAAACTGCCTGAGTGAATTCATTAAAATTGAGAAATAAATAAATAAATATTTAATATGGAGGTTCCTTTCCAGTAACCAGCTTCTTCAGCCTCCAATCTAATGGGATGGAATTTCCATATAAACTGCTGACTTTTGTCTCCAAAGTAAGTAGAAAAAAGCATAATCAGTTTATCAGCCACAGCAAAACTGACACAGTTCTGCTACAGTGGGGCAAAAAAGTATTTAGTCAGCCACCAATTGTGCAAGTTCTCCCACTTAAAAAGATGAGAGATGCCTGTAATTTTCATCATAGGTATACCTCAACTATGAGAGACAAAATGGGGAAAAAAATCCAGAAAATCACATTGTCTGATTTTTAAAGAATTTATTTGCAAATCATGGTGGAAAATAAGTATTTGGTCAATATCAAAAGTTCATCTCAATACTTTGTTATATATCCTTTGTTGGCAATGACAGAGGTCAAACATTTTCTGTAAGTCTTCACAAGGTTTTCACACACTGTTGCTGGTATTTTGGCCCATTCCTCCATGCAGATCTCCTCTAGAGCAGTGATGTTTTGGGGCTGTCGCTGGGCAACACGGACTTTCAACTCCCTCCAAAGGTTTTCCATGGGGTTTTGATCTGGAGACTGGCTAGGCCACTCCAGGACCTTGAAATGCTTCTTACGAAGCCACTCCTTTGTTGCCTGGGCGGTGTGTTTGGGATCATTGTCATGCTGAAAGACCCAGCCACGTTTCATCTTCAATGCCCTTGCTGATGGAAGGAGGTGTTCACTCAAAATCTCACAATACATGGCCCCATTCATTCTTTCCTTTACACAGATCAGTCGTCCTGGTCCCTTTGCAGAAAAACAGCCCCAAAGCATGATGTTTCCACCCCCATGCTTCACAGTAGGTATGGTGTTCTTTGGATGCAACTCAGCATTCTCTCTCCTCCAAACATGACAAGTTGAGTTTAGACCAAAACGTTCTACTTTGGTTTCATCTGACCATATGGCATTCTCCCAAGCCTCTTCTGGATCATCCAAAGGCTCTCTAGCAAACTTCAGACGGGCCCGGACATGTACTGGCTTAAGCAGGGGGACACATCTGGCACTGCAGGATTTGAGTCCCTGGCAGCATAGTGTGTTACTTATGGTAGCCTTTGTTACTTTGGTCCCAGCTCTCTGCAGGTCATTCACTAGGTCCCCCCGTGTGGTTCTGGGATTTTTGCTCACTGTTCTTGTGATCATTTTGACCCCACAGGGTGAGATCTTGCATGGAGCCCCAGATCAAGGGAGATTATCAGTGGTCTTGTATGTCTTCCATTTTCTAATTATTGCTCCCACAGTTGATTTCTTCACACCAAGCTGCTTGCCTATTGCAGATTCAGTCTTCCCAGCCTGGTACAGGTCTACAATTTTGTTTCTGGTGTCCTTCAACAGCTCTTTGCTCTTGGCCATAGTGGAGTTTGGAGTGTGACTGTTTGAGGTTGTGGACAGGTGTCTTTTATACTGATAACAAGGTCAAACAGGTGCCATTACTACAGGTAACGAGTGGAGGACAGAGGAGCCTCTTAAAGAAGTAGTTACAGGTCTGTGAGAGCCAGACATCTTGCTTGTTTGTAGGTGACCAAATACTTATTTTCCACCATGATTTGCAAATAAATTCTTTAAAAATCAGACAATGTGATTTTCTGAATTTTTTTCCCCATTTTGTCTCTCATAGTTGAGGTATACCTATGATGAAAATTACAGGCCTCTCTCATCTTTTTAAGTGGGAGAACTTGCACAATTGGTGGCTGACTAAATACTTTTTTGCCCCACTGTATCTAACCAGCTTTACTCAAGATCTCTGTATCCATCATGGCACTTATTTCAATTAAAAGGTCTTAACAGCAAATAAAGTACACTTGTTGAAGGCCCAGTTTCAACCTTGCATACATATTGTTTAAAAACAAACAAACAAACAAACAAAAATCCCCACACATACAGCAGTTGAATATTTGATTAGATTTCTTACCAGATCTACATACTCCAAGATCATATAGTGAGGCTCTGCTTCCCGGCATAGGCCAAGTAATCGCACCACGTTGCTGTGGTTCAGTTTGCCAAACATCTCAAATTCTTGCCTGAAGGCCAACTGTAACTGTTCATCCCTTGACTGAAGACTCTTGACTAAAACAAGCACTTCAGTGTCATTGTCCTCAATGCCTTTTGCCTTAGCCAGGAAGACATCTCCAAATTCACCTTTGCCTAGAAAAAAAGAACAGCTTGCTAATTATCTCTATAATACACACAGGATGCTGCACAGTACAGTACAATGCAGATTTAGATATTGTTGAAAAGCCTGGTTACATCTGAGGCTATCAGCTCCAAAGAAAACTTTAGAGTTGGCTGAGAGAGTGTGGTGCAGATACCCACTGCCCCCCTTTTATCCAGTAGTCCCATAGATAGTTTTTGATGACACAAGGACATTTGTGTCTCTAATGATAAAAATGGACCTAGGAGAACTGATAGGGTATACACTTCATGCTTCAGGAAAAGTGCAGCCTTTTAAATTGCTTTTGGTTTCTGATGGTTGCAAGAGGTGTATCTGGTGATGTTACTAAGAGGAATAGAAATGTTGGTAAATCAGTCAGTCGTTTTATTTCAATCACTGACCAGCAAAACAAAACAAGAGAGTCACATTTAACTCGCTGAATATCAATGCAGCCTAGATAGCACAGAAATTGACTAGAGTAAAACAGGCTATAAAATCATATAACAATACAGGTAAAATTGTAAGTTTAAGAATTTTGGGCATAAATATTAATATGGTAAGGCATTATACAACTTATATAAGGCAATTAAATGATTATTTAGAATTTAGAAGAATAGAATAGTAAAATTACCGATCTAAAGTATAGAACCATTATAACACCAAAATCCATGGAAAAAATTGTAATTAATATTATATCTGGAGAAAATGTAGTGATGTAATGTATAAGGAAGAATAATACATAAGAAGTGATTACAGTTTCGAAACTAAGAGTCCAATTATAGTGACTATTTATATTGTTAAAATGACTCTGGCAGCTAATAATGAAAATAAGATAGAACTATTGACAGTAAGGACATAATACATTGATATAAAGTAGTGACTAAATGGACAGCTGCATTTGAAATGTTTCCAAACAGAAAATATATAGATGTTTCAAGAAAAATTATGGTGCATTGTACAAACTATGAAACAGTATTTGTCATGGTCAGATCACATCCTGGTGACCCTGAGTTCCTCCTATGCCACCCCCCTCCACAGGGAGGCAGGATGCATGCGATTGGTCCCCCCGGAGCCTGATGGACCTATCAGAGTTTCAGAGGGAGCTGGGGGGTATTCCCGTGGATCTGCTGCATGGTCCAGCAGAGGCTTTGGCTGCTGCCTGGAACAGGGAGGTGGCCAGGGCCTTGGACAGGATCGCGTCTATGCGACCTCTCTTGCCACACTGGCCCTGACACTCCCCGTGGTTTACGGAGGAGTTGAGGGTGCTGAAGAGGGTCGAGACATCTAGAGCGCCGCTGGAGGAAGACAAAGACTGAATCCGACTGAACACAGGTTAGAGTCACTATCAAGGCCTACATTGTGACGATAAGAGTGGCGAAGTGCCAATACTTCTCCGCTCTTATCGCGTCTGCAGAATGCCGCCCGGCGACCCTGTTCAGGATCACTAGGTCCATCCTTGGTAAGGGGGATGTGGGGGTTCATTTGCAGGGCCGCACGGAGGTATTTTCGGAGCATCTGCAGGACAAAGTTGCTCAGATTCGTTCCAAGTTAGACTCCGAGCATGGGGCAGGGTCTGGGGAGATACCAGGGGATTGTTCTTACCCAGTTATCTGGGAACAGTTTGATCCTGTTGATCCTGAGGAAGTGGACAGGATCCTGGGGACTGTGAAGACCACCACTTGGCATCTTGACCCATGCCCCTCCTGGCTGGTGAAAGCAGCTCGGGAGATGACATGGTTGGATCCAGGCGATGGTTAATACATCCTTGCAGGAGGGAGCATTTCCGGCTGCCTTTAAGGAGGCATTGGTGCACCCACTCCTCAAGAAACCCTCCCTGGATCCTACTGTACTAGACAATTTCCATCCAGTCTCCCACCTCCCCCTTTGGGGGAGAAATTTAATAAATAAATAAATAAATTTGACTGCAATCACTGAAGTAGAATCAGACTGATCTGATAGTAACAATTTGAGATAGAAGGAATCAGTACAACCAGGATATTTGATGATGAGTGGGAATACTAATTCCCAGCAAGTGTTCGTTATTTGGGGGGGGGAGGCATTTAAAGATCAACATTTACATGGTAAGCCTTATTTCAACAAGAAACAAAAGTAAACATTCTGCCACCAAACTTGGCTGCCTTCTGCCTTTTCTCCTTTAGTGTCCTGAATGTTTGAAATGGCATCTTAGAATATTTGGATGGTACCACCCATTATACATTTTTAATTTCCTTCTCAGAAGCCATCTCTTCCATTATATCTTTGGCATAACACCCAGTTTTTATGCTCAATTATAAACCAGTGTGTAACTGAACCTAAATATGTACAACTTAAATTACTACACATTACTTCTCTGTTTGCTCTTATTTCTCTGTCCTTTTTAGTCCCATGGAAAATTTAGGGATTAAGCTCCGTTTAAATAGCTCAATACTTAACTGCTTACAAGACAAAGACACTTTCCAAAAGCTGCCTAATAAATGTAAAATAAAAATGTGGGTTGTGATACTAGGTAATCAATGAAAAAACTTGAAATAACTAGCGATTTTTCAATATAAATCGAAACTCTTCAGACAGCAAGCACATCAGAAGGCTTTCCCCCCCTTTGTCTCATATAGGAAAGCATGTCCCTGCAAGATTATGTACATGATATATCTATGTATAATTTAATGAAGCAAGGCCATTTTGCTTCAGAACAATTGATTTCATTTGCATACACATTTAAATAATTGTATAAAAGTCATAGAACTATGACAGACATAACAGTGTTACAGAAGAATTGATGATGGAAAGAATATAAAAATTAGGGAAGTGGGAGAAAAGCCACACAGGGGGATCTCACTTAAGACCATGGTACATTCTGGAGAACTGGGAACAGGAGAAAAGGTCAGAACGTGTACCGCAAGCAAATACGAAGCAGAAGGACTGCTATGCAGCATACCCAGAGGAGTGATTGTCTGCAGGCTAGACCGAGAGAAGTGCATTTTATCACTACTACTGTGCCTCTTGTTGACTGCAGAGCTGCTGCCAATGTTCGTCAGAGCCACTTCTTCTTGGATCTCAGCAGTAGTTTGCCCATTTTGCAGCAAAGTGCCCCCTGAAATGAAAGGGGTTTTTTTCTTAAAAAATGTTAAGCCAAAATCCTCCCAGGATGTGTCATATGTCTGGAATTTAAAAGCCCCATGCTAATGATCCTCCTGAAACAAAGTATTGATTGTAAAATGTAGAACATTAAAAGCTAAGACAGATTTCAGAGAAACCTGATCTTTGTGGGCCCTAAAACATTCTTATAAATAATTATGCTAGAGGTTAGTGCTTTGTTTTCCATCACACAAGCTTCCTCTTTATTTTTACCAGTAGAAGAGAATATGTGTAGCTCAGGGTTGAACTGTGGAATCCTTGGGGTTTGATTTAACTTAAAGGTCAAATAGAACAGGAAGTCGAGCAGGAAGCAAGAGAGGTGCCTGGGGGCACACTGGTACCTACAGGTACCCCATTGCCTACCCCAGTGCTTCTTTCTTTAATCTTCCTCCTCCACCACTATCTTGAAAGCCAGAAGTGGATATAGCCACGGCTTCCTCAGTTCATTTCACATGTCTGATAAAAGAGGCTGTCATCCACGAGTTTATTTTGATATGTTTTTTTATAAAGATATGTGTTTATACCTTTATGAATCTGGTTTGGGTGATACAGCTACTTTCTAGAATGTAGGCCGAAAGCGTAACAAAAAAATAGCATGCAACAAAGTTAAAATTTTAATTTAACTTAGTTAAAAAAATTTAACTTTAATTTTAACTTAGTTAAAAAATTTTAAAAGTTTTCAAAAGTTAAAATTATTAATAGTTATATTAAAAATCCTCTAAATGATTTTGTAGCAACAAGGTAGATAAGGATTTATTTATTGGCAGAACTACCATTCTTAACAGCAGTTAACTATGGTCATTAGAGGGCCATCTAAACATGCAATTCAGGATGCCAGTTAAGTGCATCCTTGAAATCTGATTTAGTCTCTATTGCTATTGTTTTATCACTTGAAGCTCCCACTGGAGACCTCTTGTGGCTATTTCATAAACCTTCAGAATTTTGCCACAATTTCTTAGTAGCAGAAGTAACAGGTAGTTACTGCTGTTAGCAGTGCTGAACTAACAAAATGTTCCGGACAACCCTTGGAATCTCAGAGGAACAATGACTCAAGTTAGCCTTGTACAAGAAAGATTGGAGGGACATCTAAAATATCTTAAAGGCTGGAGGAATGATCGAGAAAAATCAGCCAGTCATCTATCTGCACAGCAACATTATTTTCTTTGACTTCCCCTTTTATCCTTTTAACTGAAGGATAATTTAAGGGGACCACCCCCCATCAGTACAATGGTACTTTAAATTATGCCCTGCCCTGCAAATAAAACAATTTAAAGCTATTTTTAATTTATTTTGAGTACTGTGTGTCTCCTGAGAACAATTTACAAAGGCAGCTTCTGGAAACCAGTTACTTTCAAAATGGAACCTGGGAAATCTGGGGCTGATTACTACAAATTAGCAGGTCTCTAAACTAGCCCAAACTCTATTTCATCTGAATAATAAAACTGCTCTAAAAATCATATAAAATACGATTAGGATGAACTGAGAATCGCATGTGTTTAGGATACTCCTTATCCAGTTTGATCAGTTTCCTTTTAACTTCTGTTTTAAACTCCTCACCACAACCTTTAAACCAATCATGTATCATTACTGCCTTAGAACCCAAAAGATAAGTCTTTGGAGTTTTGCAGCAGTTACAGTGTTTTCAGGCCCCAAATCAACCAACCAACCAACAATAAGGGACTCATTATTAATTTTTAAAATCTAAGTTTCCTGTTTCCTTGTCCTCCAAAAAGAGTCTAATTACAAAGTTAATTCAGATTCCACCACATGAATACCTGTAGTCAGGATTTTTGCCCCAGTGTACATCACTTTTAACTTGCTAATACTGATACTATTTTATCACAAACTTCCAGTTTTTTATATTCTTGAATTTTCATCATCCTAAGTAATCTAGTACCATTTACAGACATGGTCACTTCCTCACTATTCAGGTCAGTTATGTTTATGAACAAATTCCTAAGGGAATCTACTTTTTGACTTTCCTTCACTATGCAGTTTACCAATTCTTACTTTCCGTTTCCTAATCTTTATTAATTTACCAGTCATAACAGAATTTATATCCCATAGTTTAAATTCTCATTAATGCCTTTAATGAGATGTCAACAGTTCAACATATACAATTCCTACCAAGTTATTATCCACATACTTGTGGACGTTCTATAAAAATAGTTGGTGAGAAGGAATTTCCTTTGCAGAAGCTGTCCTGATTTTTGTTCAATAAAATTTCTTGACTATTTTGTCTTTAATCTACCTATCATTTTACTCAGAACAACAAATGTTAACCTAACTGGTATGGAAGTTCCTGGATTCCTTCCCCTTATTAAAAAGTGGCACCGGCTGCTTCCTGACTCTAGGTAAATATTATACACTGTTAAAGTATCAGCAATATCTCATCTTTAAGAATCTCCAACATTTTCTCTAGACCACACAATATGTTAGTTTAATCCATAGAACTGCATTACTTGATCTGTCTACAGGTAGTCCTCAACTTACAACCATTCGTTCAGCAACTGTTCGAAGTTATGAATGTGCTGAAAAAAGTGATCTATGACTGGTGCTCAAAGTTATGGCAGTTGCAGCACCCCCACGGTCACGTGATCAAAATTTGGGTGCTTGGCAGCCTGCCCACACTTACAACTGCAGGGGTGCTTTAACTATCCCCACCTGCCTATCTACCCCCATCTATGCCCTCTTGGCCCCCTGCTGCCCTGCACCACAGCCACAGCTGCCTTTTACCACCTTCTTGCTCCAAAATGCCCCTTTGCAAAAAGCTTCTGGGCAGGGCTGGACTGGGCTTTTGCTTTGCACGGCCAAAAAAAAAAAAAAAAAGCCAAAGGCAGCACCTGAACAGCAGCGTGCCAAAATGCCCCTTTGCAAAAAACTCCCAGGCAGGGCTGGGCGCGGCTTTTTGTTTTTTGTCACAGTGAGAAGCAAAAGCCCAACCCAGCCCCACCCAGGACCTTTTTTCAAAGGGGCTTTTTGGAGCAGGAAGACTGTGAAGGTCAGCTCAGACAGTGGAGTGCAGGGCAGCAGGGGTCTCAGAGTGCAGGGGGGGCCGAGGGTGACTGCAGCTGGGACTAGGCTGGGGCGACTGCAGTTTCCCGGGGCACAGCAAACAGTTCCAGAGCCACACACTTCTGAGACTGCTTGCCTCCCCACAGGGCAGGGTGCAGGGTGACCAGAAGGGCAGAGATGTCGGGGGGAGATAGGTAGTCCCTTACCTTACTGAGACTTGGGCTGGGAGGGATCAAGCCTGGAATGGCTTGGATTGGGATGTGTACTTGCTTAACTGCCTGCAATTCCTGGTTAACGATGGCAACCGGGACTGCCGGGATTGCAGTTGCTAAGTGATGTGGTCACATGAAATCTCACTTTACGACTGCATCACTTAGTGATGTAAATTCCGGACCAATTGCAGTCGTAAGTGGAGGACTACCTGTATTTGACTCCTTATCTTCATAATATACACACATCAAATAATTAATTCAGCTTTTATCCCCCAAACTTAAGCTGAATGAAAGACCTCTTGTATTCTGTTCAAGGCATGAAAAAGATCTTATAACTTACCATTCAGGCATTCCATCTCTGGTTCCTCACCTTCTGGCTGCTTCTTCAACCTCTTTGCTTTCCTCCTCTTCTTGCAGTAGAACATGAGGCCCAACACAATTATTATATACGCTACTGCAGCACCAACAGATAGCCCTATGGTCTGAATCATTTTATAGGGAGTGTGGCTGTTGGGTGCATCCTCACGTTTGGTAACTGGTTTATCTGGAAATAAGATGCCGATCTTACGTGAGATGTGCCACCAAATTATTGTAATATATGGGCTGATTAAGTATACAACACATCACATCCAGACTGTTTTTAACTTGTATTAGAATGTATTAAAAATAGCTCAGTAAATGTCTCTCCATCAACTCTCTGAGCTATACATAAATACAGGATAAAATCTGGGAGCTTCTTATTTCTGAATAATTAGGAGAACTGTTAGATGTAATTAAATTCCAGCTTGCCTAATATAATACTCTGGCCTCCTTTCATAATGGGTAACAGTACTATGCTAAACCCACAATATGTAGGTACAGAAAATTCTGACTCATTTCTACAAGAGCCAGGGAGATGCAGAATTCATGACAGAAAAACCACCTTCTTGCATTCTAGAAACTACAGCCTGATCACCATCAAACAGACAGTCCTTACCAACCACGTGAAGAAAGGCCTCGTGGTGCCTGATGTTGCAACTGTTGCCAGCAATGCAAGTATACTTGCCAGAATCCTCAGTGGTGACATCATATATTATCAGAGAGCCATTGGTCATAATTTGGATCCTGCAAAAAATATAAAAGCAAGCAGAGGGTAGGGAAAGATCATGCAATTAAACTATTGGCCTGCCTACCAGTGACTTCAGTTGCTATGTGCCATATTTCCCAAACATACCTCTCTGCTACTAATCATTCCTTTCTAAACCAAAATGCAGCAGCCAGTTACATTTTCTGAGTTAATAAATGACAATTCTTCCAAAAACAGATTTGAAAGGAGAGGACAATGCTAACCAATAACCTAACTGGAGTGGTTTCTTGTGCTTCAGAATAAAAGAAAAAAATAATCCAGTCAAATTTCCTGGCTTTTTCTCTCAATAGTCCCAAGGGATGTGACCACTTGTATGACATTTTTGTCACAGGGGTTCTTGTGATTCTAACCCAAATCTTGGGTTACTTTAAAGAAGCCTCATCAGTTTCAAAATTAAATTATTTCTACATTTCCAATTCTTCTCTAACTGTACATGTAGCTTAAAATCTTGAGTTCCAACTCTATGCCCAAATAATGGATCAAATCTTCTACAAAACTCCAATCCCCCAAATTGTCACACAAACATCATTTATTTTGCACAATGGTTACCATTTAAATTTTATCTGCTCTCCAAAGTTTTAGGTACAAAACTTCAACCACCAGAGATTCTTTTGGAGCAACAGAGGCTGAACTTTAGGGCCGAAAAGCATAAGACATGTGAGGCACATGTTATCTTTTCCTGTATCAACACATCCATGATGCAGCACTTTGAGGCATGCTCAAGAAGCATCTGCCTGACTGCTTAATCAACTGTAAATGCTGGTTATGGCTGCATACAAGTCATAGCAATGAGATGATCCCTTAACTGCTCATCTATTGTGTGACTTTCTGGGGAGGGTTGTGCCACAGGCTAGGGAGGGCACTTTTCCCATAAAACACAAGGTGGAGAAAGAGCTGCAAGCAGGAGACATAAAAGGCCTGAAGGAAAGAGCCTCCTTAAAAGCACAGCAGTTCAAGAGCGATCTACATGATAAAGACAGGAAAGGAAGAGGGAGAGAATGAATAGACAAAGATACTTTGGCAGTGATAATGTGGTTTAGTAGGGTGTTCTTATGGTTGTTGCTCAGCTTCTCTTACTGAAATATATTCTCTATTGCCCTCTTTATGAGGTCTTGTTTATAGAACTTGCATTTCATACTGGCTGCTGCAATCATGTATGAATTTCAAGGATATTACAGTTGCTTTACAAGTATTTATGCATTTATTTTTGCCACTTGCATATATTCCATTAATTCAAATTTTTGTATATATTTTATATCACTGATTCTCATATTTTTCTACTGAATAGCCTGGTTTCTCCAGTCACTATCTACATTTTTTCAAAAAAAATATCTAAAGAACAATTGTGAAAGCTGGAATTCTTAGATGCTAAATTATGTAGCTGTATTGTGTGTATAGGCAAACACACACACGCACACACAAATTATAATGGATAATACATATACTGCACAGTGCTGCAATCTTACTTTTCAAAACTGTACAATAGCCTCCATATAGAATCCAGAAATTCCAAACCATCTTCCCCTTTTTCCTAAAATGATGGCCTTTCTAGTCCTAATGGCTGAAGATGGCCATCTCTGATGGCAATTCATGATACTGAGATTCCATGAGATGCTAATAATAGGAATCCTATACTTCATATATTCTATTTTGCAGTCAGTGCACATATTTGCTCCATTTTTCATTTTCATTCAACCTACATTTCCAATTTCTGACAAAAATAAAGTGCAAAAGAAATCAGAAAAAAGTACAACAGATTTGAGTTCGAAAATAAACTTATGTTTAATGCTTGTTTATGTTGCAATCTCTTTTTGTTGCAAGATTTGGCATTTTAGCAGAACATCTCCAACTTTTTGCAAGTATATACTGAAAACGTGTTTGAAATAAAAGTACGAAGCATCCACTAGCAAATGCTATAATCTTGCAGAACACTGACAACTGACCCTGGCTCCACAAATAACTCCTTATAGTTTCCAAAGATATCCTGAATTAATATGTATGTATGTATGTGTAGTTACATACACGCACACTCAGACACTTATTCATTCATACACATTTTAAATAAGCTAATCAGCAAAAAAAAAAAAGAGCCACACCTGGGTGAAAATTCATCATGATCCAGAATCCTATCCTTTCCTTTCCACTGGATTTGTGGCAATGGGTCACCCTCAGCTTGGCACTGGAACATGGCTGTGTGTCCTGGATATACTGTTGTGTCATCTGGCCTCAATTTAAAGCTTATAAATACTAAAAGGAGAAAAAGAAATAATTTGCACACCATTTAGACTCTGCTGTTTCTTGATACAATTGAGGAGACCAGCTGTATTTGGTGATCACCTGACTCAATCATCAAACTGGCAGACTATTGTACCCACTATATTATCAGATAGCAGCAGTAATAGCAAGCAGGAAAGAAATCCATTTTTTCACATTTTATCATCAAATCTCACAAAGATGTCTTTACCAAGACATTCCCCATGTATTCCATTACCTGAGATGCCTTAACAGTAATAAAAGCCTTCTCTTAGCATCTAGAGACAGGAACATTTCATTTACAGAGTGAGCACACACTACATGTGTGCTTTATGGTAACATGAAAATAAATAAATAGACTGAAGACCCTACAGAGACCTGTAGAGAATCAAACTGGCCGCTCACATTGCCAATTATGCTAGCAATACATGACGTTCTGTCACCCAGTGTTTACCTGCCACTGTCAGATGAATTGTTGCTCTGATCTCTCCTTGTGGACCATTGGAAGCAATACAAGTATAGTTTCCAGCATCACTTCGTGTCACTTTATGAAAGTGCAGGTTTCCAGAATTGTCACTGACCCAAGCTGGCAGATTTCTCCCATCTGGGCAGGAGCAAACAGATAATTCAAAACTGGATTATAAGTAGCAGAGCAGCAGCCTAGCACTAAATAGGAGGCAGCAACTTGAAAAGGTTTACTTAATCTAGTGCTCTCCAAATATTTTGGATTACAGCTCACCCAATTCCCAATCAGCAGAATACGAGGTTGGAGAATTTTAGTTTCACAGAACAGATATGGAAAGTATTTTATTTAAAAACAACAGTAAAAGAAGACAAAAGGCAAATCTAAAAGGCAATTGCATTAGATTTCTTTCCAAAGCAGAAGTTAAAGATGCCTCTTGTAATTAACTCTATTGGTATATCATGCAAAAAGCAAAAATTATGTAACTTGCACCCCAACTCATAACCTTCAATTTTTAGATTGTACCGGTTTTAATCCAATGGATTGCAGGTTTTTCTCGCCCTGTAGCTGAGCAGGAAACAGTGACTTCTTTATCAAATTCGACACACTGCAGAGGTTGAGGAGGAGGAGTAAACTTCAGCTTTTCTGAAATGAAATTGCATTTGTCAGAAGTTTAAAGAGACAAGTACAGCGTCTAAATAATACATTCCTAAATTTTCTGCAAGAAAACCTTCTTTCTGTAGATCACAAAGATGTACGTATGGCCAGGAGAAATTTCAAGGTCTATAAAGACTCTCATTCTCGAGGCAGCACCAGGAATATAAGAGACAAACATTCCCACACGATCCAGTGTAACGAGCTGCCACCTGTTGATCCCAAATCCAGTAACTTTCCTTGCAACCAATATTGATTCAAAAGAAAGTTCATTTATTGAGAATAAGTGTACAGATCCAAACCATTGCTAAGACTAAGCAAAAGCGCGCCAAAAGCTGTTTTTCTTACTTTCCCCCCCCTTCACCCCCCTTAGTTCTTGGTCTTCTGATTCCCTCGCTGGTATGACCTTGTACCTTCCGTGCCTGTGATAAGGAGCCATCTGCTTTTAACGGTTTCTCATTCCTGCTCCCCCCCCCTTTTACAATGGCAGAACCACAGCATATAAAAAGCAATTTCTAAACTAGCCATATAACAATCTATTATAAAATCTTACGAGGATTCTGACATCCAGGTTCCTTCTTTTAAATCTTGTCATCTTATGGGATCTAGGAAGCATCCCTTTTCTGTGGTTGCCCCTGTTCTCTGGAATGGTCTCACCCCTAATATATGACAGGCCCCAACTCCGATTGTCTTTACGAAAGTCATTAAGACATGGTTTTTCCCCCAGCCATAAGGGGCCAGTTGAGAGGAGTTCCCTTTTGGTTGTTTTGTTATGGTGCTTGGTGGTCTTTTGATATTTTGTATTTTATTTTATATATGTTTTCATGTTATATGGTTTGAGGTTAAACTAACTAATACACACACACATACTCTCACATGCAACAAGCAAAGGCTTTATCATTAGCACATACCCAGAACATGCACACGAGCTTGTTCTTCAATACTTCCTGCTGGAGTGCTGCTTACACACTTGAAAACTGTCCCATCATACACTTCCACATTGTTAATACGCAGCGTCCCATTCTCAGCAATTTCAAAGCGGGAATCCTGCCCAGCATGAAAATTGTGAAGACATAAAGCATGACTACATTCAGCTCCAACATCAAGAACAACACAATTTCAAAGTGCTTTTGTGCAAGCTATATGCTCAGATTGTTTCTGGTGTGAAGGAGACTGTAGTTGATTGTTGATTTAAAACAGCTTTCACCCATCTCACAAAAGAGAATGCAAAAACATTTTAAATAATTAAAAGACTACCACCTCTACCCTCAAATACCAAATTTTTATATTGTCACACAAAAGGTGTAACACAGAAAACTTGAAATATTGTTGTGTAGGTATTAATCCTATCTATAGCCTTTTGACCTGAAACAATGTTAAAAGGGCCTTCATAAGTGCCTGGTTCCTACCCAGCACACTCCTCCCTCTGCAATTATGTTCTAGCTGGTTCTTGTCTGCAAGAATAAGACTCCATTTCCAGATGTATCTTATATGCAGAAAAAGAAGAGGATTAAAATGGAGATTTCCAATTAACACTTTTTAAGCACTATGTCAGATGCTTAAGTTCATCTCCCTTTTGTTACAGTTTTATGAAAGGGTTTTAATTGCTTAATGGGATTAAGCCAGTGGAATCTAATCTATAAAACCACAGGACATATTCTGTTGTTAACTGCAAGACCACACACTTGTTTAAATGAGTATGTGTGTGAGGGAGAGAATGGAAACTATGAATGGGGCCACACCACTAGTGAACTTTTCTTGGTTGGTAATACTGAAATATGTGTGTGGGCTGGCTTTCTTGTCGGTGCACCATACCCCTTCCCAAACAACAAGAAATTTGATACACATGAATGTATCTTAACATAAATACAGATAGATACAGATAGTTCTAGATGTATGCATACATGCTGTGATAGGTTTCATGTATGTAAGTTGTTCTATTTTCCCAGAATTCTCTATTCATTTTATCTGAGCAAGGAAAAAACAGAAGAGAAAATCAGGAGCAACTCTCTTGTCATTTATTCTCCACCAACTTCAGCAGCAGAAGGACTCTCTATCTTAGAAAACCACCAGCCAACCAGGTTGAGAGGCCTTCTTTGGACTGGAGGATGCTCCAAGGAATAGGTACCCCTAGATAGGCATCTTCAGACAAGCCGTGTCTACTATCATAACTCTCCTTTAAATAAACTCTTTGAAGCAAGGCTCAACCTACACATTCATTGGGCATTTTGAGAGATCTACAGCTGAGAAACATTAGGAGGAGACACACTAACATGGATTCATCTGAAGGTTAATAGAACACTAGAAACAGAGAGTGTTTTAGAGAAAAACATAGCCCAATGCTGAAATAGAGAAATAAAGTGTTAAATCAAGAGAATGTAAAACAACTTAGAGCTATAGAAAGAAAAATCATACTTCAGTATAATAGAAGCATCTAAGAGAACTATTTTTATTTGTTTATCATATCATATTTATCAGACTTCCTGCCCTAGGGCAGGAAGCCTGAAGTACCTTAAACTATAACAAAAAGGAGTATAGGAGATTAAGCAGCAAAATGACTGGACAACCTATTCCACCAGACAATAAAAGATCCTTTGATAATTTACCTCTGAAATAGGGATGCCATTACGAAACCAGTTGACAGTGGGCTTCAGAGAGGCTTTACTAAGACAATGAAGGTATCCTGGTTTACTCTCTTCTAGCTGACTGTCCTTGGGCTTTTCCACCCATTCTGGCATTGCTGGGAAGAGATAGGGGGAAAAGAAATGTGGTTACCAATCAGTTGATTTAATAACAGAAGACTCTGGTATGCATCATATGCCACTCTATATGGGCTTGCTGAAGAGGTTACATAAGATCCATATCATTTGTTTCTTGAAAAACATCAAAGACCATCTTGACAGAATATAATAAATACCATAGATTTGTTGTAACATTAGGTTCATTTAGCTCTGAGATCCAAGATTTATAAGTTCTCATCAAATGTTTTAGAGTGAATTTTTCCTTCTCTTTAACTACCATCCCAACTTAGAATGGCCACTGCTCCTTCTGTTCTCTCAACATATAAATAATGGAATCAGCTTACTTGCTACTGTAATGGAAAGATCTTGTTTTTTTTCTCCAGCCTTGTTCACAGCATGGCAGGTGTATATTCCAGCATCCTTTTCTACAATAGTAGTGAAGACGAGGTCCCCTGCTTCTTGGTGAACTCTGCCAGTAGTGGGGATCTGAACATTGTTCCTCTCCCACCAGATACGGGGTTCAGGGATCCCATGAGGAGCCACACAGGTTACACGTTGTTCTTTATTGGCTATGAAAATTTGGGGATCAAACACTTGGGAGAAATCTTCAATTTCTGGGAAAAACAGAATGTACATTTTGGAATCCAGTAATGTGGAAACAATTTTGATACATGTTTTGGGTGAAATGTGTTAAGGTAAGTTTTAGTTACTTATTTGAATATGAAAAATATCAAACAATTTATCATTTGCAGGATATCCAGGTTTCTGGGTAGCCAGCTCCTACCAGCCTAAAATTATGGTAAAGCTAAGAACTTTCAGTCCAAAAGTTACCAAACTCCACAAAGTCATTGTGAGATACAAGCTCATACCTGCCAGTTGTAGGGTTGCCTCCAGGATTACGGGTTTTCCTTTCTGTCCACGGCCAACACATTTATAGACTCCAACACTGCGTGGTTTCACCTGAGTTACTAGTAAAGAGCCATTGGAAAATATGATGGTCCTTTGAAAGAACAGGGAGAAAAGAGGTATTGAGCTGACAATGAAGTGATACTTACAAGCAATAATGGATGCCTCCATACAGTAATACTATTCACTATTCTGACAACCTTCACTACAGTATTTACTGCTGTAGACAACTGACTGGTGATAAAGTGATAAACAGGCAATGCTGAGTAATTTTTAAGAACCAGAAACCACTCTGGCCAGCAGTAGATTCATCTTTCTGCCAAATGTAATGTGATTGAAAGATCAACTGTTGAGCCAATTCTGAAAGCATTCCCCATAATATTAAAGAGCAGCATGGCAGATCATTGATCAGTACAAAACAATAATAGCAATTCATCTTCATTTCAGGAAAATATACCTGCCATGTGACCTTCTACCCCCACAGCTTTCTATTTTTAAATCGACTACTTACCTGGTCCGATTTTGAACAGGGGAATCATCCTCAAATAGCCATTCCTGAGTGGGAGGTGGCACAGCCTGGAACTTACAGTGGAACATAGCCTCTTCATTTTTATTGACAATTTGGTTCTCAGGAACAATCACTGGGTGGGGGAAGCTTTCATCTTTATTAGGGAAAAGGAACATGAGAAATCAATTCATTACCTCGATTCTCTCTTTCAATCAACATTTTCCTTTCCAATGGAAGTAAAGCCACATTCACATGGGTGCTTTGCCATGTTTCCCTCCCATCCCAGTGCCAGCAGAAAACCAAGCCACCCTTAATCTTGTTGCCCTCACAGCATGCCCTTACCATGCGCCGGGAACAGACCTGTGTTATGCTGCTGTCCATACAGCTTTAATACACACCATTCTAAGAGGTGAGATCAATAATTTCCTTGGCTGAAATTTTTGCCCTGCCCAATGTCATCCTACATTGAAAAGCTTGCTCCATCTGGCATGTACCACACTAGTTACTCTCTGCATTGCATTTTTCACCTTCCTGTTGCAGAGTAGACTAAATTATTATTTTTAATTCCTTGAAACTAGGAATCATATGGTTGACCACTGGGTGGCAGCAAAAGGTTAGAATTTCTTGTCTCTCTTGGCTGCCATTCAATGGTCATCCAGATTTGCGCAGCTAACATGCAACTAGTAGGTAAGAGCTGCTGAAAAGCTGAAGTTTAAGAAATGGATTCAGTTGTGTGGATTGGCGTGGGAGCGGTAAAGTACCTTAACAAGACAATGTGAGAAAAGAAAGCAAGAAGCCAAGGCTTCCCTGGGAGAAGCAGACACTGGGAAGGGAATTCCCAACCACATACTGTAGGCTACAGAAATACAAGAGCTGGGTCATTTCAATTACAATTTTAACTGCATGGTTAATTCAGAAAGAGACTGGTCAGTTTCAAGGTGTCAAGCTCTTTAAACCAGCCAGCTGATCAACCCATTTATAAAAAGAGAAAAAAGTGGCTGCAGAAGTTGGAATTCCAGCCTTCCTTGCAGCCAGAAGAGGGCTGAGGGGTGATAGAAGAGGTGAGAGATTAAATTGAAGGGAATGGTCCCAAAGGAAATAGGCAGAACCTGCTAGAGTCAACAGATCACTAACATGAAGCACATCCAACACAAGAACACTTGAGACTTTCTCCAAGATTAGAAATTTGTAAGAGCACAAATACCATTTACCTATAATACTAAGAGTGAAGTTGTTTCTGCTGCATACAATGCCCACAGCATTCCGAGCACAACAGTAATAAATGCCATTATCATCTGGGCTGGCACTCTTGAAGGTCAATGTCCGTTCCTTGTTATTGACTGAGTAATTTGTACGATCATCTACAATTTGGGTACCATCGCGGAACCACTGACTTGTTGGACTAGGAAACACAGACAGTTTAAAAGCTCAGAATCATGAAAAAAGCAATCACATAGAAAGCAACTAATAAATGCACCATTAGCCTTTTGTACCAAAATATGTGAACTGGATGTAGATATTTTAATGAAAATTCATAGATATAGAAGAAAAATTTTAGAAAATGTTGTGCCAAAAAGCAATAACCTTATGTACGCCCAACCTGTATCATCTTCACATCATTAAAGGACATTCAGGCATCAGCAATGCTACTGCCTCCTTTTTCAAGTTCAGGATTATGCTACTCAACTCTTCTAAGTGTTTAAGAGTTTACTGAAAGAGGAAGGTTACACTAGTGAAGGGAGGAGGAAAAGTTAGCCAAAATAAGCATGAATCCTTCAAAGTAGTGACTCCTTACCGTGGGTGCCCATCAATATGACAATGCAATGTTACTGGGGCAGAACTCTGTATATCCTCCACTCTGTCTGGATTCTTCAAGACAACTTTTCCTGTTTCAATCCCTGTCAAAAATACAGTAATGACGGGAAGTTAAAATTAGTCAGTTTGAGACCTCAACCTCTCTGTACACTTTGGAAATCATCAGTCACCGTAGAAGTACAAAACTGTTTCCACCTTGGCATGACTGCACATGCCTGGCACTGAGAAAGCACAATCAAGCAAATTATTTGTTTTGCAGTCACTTGTATCACTCTTGCTTATATAAATGGTAACATTCTTGCCTGTCTATAGCTTTACATGGAACTATGAAAAAAAAAGTATTTATGTAACTATTAAAGAAATCCTTACAGAGAAGGCATCAGATAAAATGCAACCTTTCCTGTTTAGCATTTGCAAACAGAAAACCATCAAGATAACAGAAGAGGAATTAACCGTATACTAGACAAAAATAATGCATATTGAAGTAGCCCTAGCATAGTGAGAGCTGGGATGAGCTTTAGGATCTGCTGGCAGTGCCTACAGTTATTAATGCATTTGGCAGGTGTAATAGTTGTTCTTTTGGGGGGAGAATCACCTGAGTCCTGGGACATCCCAAGGCTGACTTTCTCCTGTCACAATATGAAACAGAGATAGCAGGTGAAAGCTATTATATAGTCTATGGGGTGACACTCCATAAGCACAGCTGGCCATTAATTAGGTTGTCATATTCCTTATGATTCTGAAGAATTAAGGGATTGGGAAGAAAAGAGCAGAGAAAGGCAAACATTAACTGTGCCAAATAGAGGATTTACACCTGGAATGCTAAACCCAACTGACAAGCCAGATGCAAAACTGCCTCATTTGCTTACATCCGGCTTTTTGAAAACCTCCCATGATTCTTCTTTTTAGCCTGGCTCACCCTAAACAAAGAATGGAATTAACAGTAGACGTAACAGAGATCTGACTCAAAGAACTGACTCAGCCCAAGTTATGACCTTGGTTTTCAGATACTCTGCATTACTGAAAATAAAGCCATAAACATTATTTTAGAATCTAGAAAGTGCTACAATATTCTAAATAACTTCCTGCCACTGAGAAAGTTCTGCAGTTGCAGCTCATGACATTTATGTATTTTATCTATAGCACACTTTCCTTCAGTAGCTGAAAGCTGTCAGGCAGCATCCAGGCTCTGACTGAATTAAGATATCCTCAACAAGGTTACTTTAATGTGCATCTTCTGACCAAATTCTAGGCCAAGACAGAAGATCCATTATTTTATCACAGCTTTTTCTGACTTGAGGAGGAATAAAAGTTTCTCCAATTTTTCTTTCCCTAGCTATATGTTAAGTATATTTTTTTGTTCCTACTTCATTAATCCAATAACAAATATTGTGAGTACACATTAAGTATGCCTGTAATATACATGAAAGAACTCCGGCTCCACATTTACTTAAGGCACATATCTGAGTGTGTATCATAACATTCAGAATATTTAGAGCATGTATGTCAGTTTGCAACTAGCTACACAGCTATAATTGGCAGTGCACAATAAGAAAAAACTTTTTGGCTAACCCACAGAAAAAAAAAAAAAGAATTCCAGGTCAAAAAATGGGAAGTCCCTTCTTCTTATGCCATACTTGACATTATTATTAATCAACATCAGAACTAGTTTGAGGGAGAACACAGTTTCAGTATAAATACAAGGAAACAGATTCAAGCAATCCGGTCAAATTTCCTTGAGTTGTTCTATCCATGAATGTATATTTTCATGCAATTTCTCCTTTTACTTTATGAGTTCCACCCTTTTGTCTTTTTAACTTATATATTAATTATAGTTATGTTAATGGTTATCCTGTTAAATTAAGCCATACAGTTTAATAACATCTGAAATGTATTAAACTTTACATTTCCACTCTGTTATTAGCATTGTTTTAGTTTAATAAAGTCAACAAACTGCATTAGTAACAAACAGACATTGACTATGGAATGGTGAATAGACTATATTCTCAATGAACAATGCCCCTTTCAAGTTTTACCACAAAAGGATTTGGGCTGTCCATCCAAACTATTATTTTTCATATGCACACACTAGAGAGCTATGATTAACCAAAGCTCCCTAGTGCATGAGTGCATTTGTGGCAGAAGCCAATTAAGCTTATTTAAAGATACACTTGTTGTATCTCTTCGCTTCGCTCTCCATTTTCATTTTGACAGCTGAATGGAACATCAGATTATGTTAGTAAAAAACATGGTGCTCACATTTTATGTTGAAAGATGCATTTGTTGTCCGAGCTTCTTCTCCAGTAACTATATTCCTGGCAACACATTGGAAGTTCCCACCATCTTGCTGACGATCAACAGATGCAAACTGAAGGTTACTCCCTTCCTTGAAACGCCGTTCAGTGTCCTGAATAGGTACCCCGTTCTGTAACCACTCAAATTCTGTATCTCTAGGCTCTTTCACTTCACAGCGCAAAATGGCACTGCGACCATGCAAGGCATCCTGAGAATATGGCTCTTTAGTGAAGGATATCTTTGCTTGAGCTCCAACAGCTGAAAAGAGCAAAAGAAGATTACCATCTGGCCCTAAGAATATCTTCGAACAGAAAAAAGGAAATGGAAACCATTACATTACTAGGAAAAAAAAGTTACAAAGGAAGAACAGCTTAATTAAAACTGCACATAACTTAAGATATATTAAATCAGCCATATATGGTTATCAGAATCCCAAGTTCCTCAGCAATAATAATAATAAAATACCAAATTTTAATCCTTAGGATTAAATAAATAAATACATTATGTATTTATTTATTCAATTTAACATGGCTGCTGATTCCAGAAGACCCTGGACAGTTTACAAAATCCACAAAAAAAGAATAAAACAGTTAAAGCCCATATAAACAGGCTGCCTGGGCTAAAACAACTAGAACAACTAACTGTACAGAGAATACAAAATAACAATATGACAGAAGCCCCACAAATAGATCACACCCTCATTAACCCTAGGCTTTCTAGAACCCCAGGAAAGTGGGCACTGTCCATACCTCTTGGGGATGCTGTTCTAGAGGGCGGAGCCCGTGACAGAGAAGGCACGCTTCTTCAGTCCCACAAGATGGCAGCATTTAATTGAAGGGAACTGGAGTGTACCTACTCTGCCTGACCATACCGAGCAAGCAAAATCATAGGAAATAGGCAGTTTCTCAAATAACCAGGTTGTATGCCATGAAGGGCTTTACTGATGGTGACTAGCACCTTGAATTGCACCTAGAAGGCTACTGGCAACCAATGCAGCTTGTGTAACAATGGTGACACATGGACATATGGTGAGGTGCCTGTTACTACTCACGATGTTGCATTTTGTACCAGCTGTAGCTTCTGGATGATCTTCAAGGGCAGTGCATTGCAGCAGTCCAGTCATGAGGTTTCCAGGGCTTGAGTGACCATTTGAAGGGCCTCCCAGTCAAGGAAAGGGTGCAACTGGCGCACAAGATGAATCTGTGCAAAGGCCCACCTGACCATAGCTGCCACCTGCTCTTTTACCAGCAGCTGTGAGTCCAGGAGGACCCCCAAGTTGTGTACCAGTTTGAATGGGGAAGTGCAACCCTATGCAAGACCAATGATGGAAATGTCCCAGCCCCGGGAGGTGGGGTAGAGGTGGAGGCAAACTGCCACAGCCACTCAGTCTTGTCAGGATTAAGCCAAAGTCTGTTCTTCCCCATTCAGACCCAAATAACCTCCAGACACTGGGCCAGTACGTCAACAGCTTTTAGTTTATAGGAATCATTTAAAAAATAATTATATTGTAATTCTGCTTCTACAAAGTTCCCCAAACCTTCTTCCTCTCTGTTTGGTTTAACACAGAGCAGTTAGAAGATGCTTATAGGACACAGAATTTTTGGTTTCCCATAGACAATGGGTGAGATAGCACTCAAGAATTGTAATGCTCTTCACCAATAAGTTTTTCTTGCCTTGAAATGCAAAGTTCTTTTGAAAATGTTAGGCTCTATTCTTATAGTCTGACTTGTTTAAAATTATGCTGACCTGTTAAAGAATCAAATGAAAGATTCCAAGTGTTCAGTCATCAAGTCACTGGCACATTCTGGACATTCAAAATATAATTAGATGATTGGATAACTTGCCTAGCAAGTATAGTATTTAGGTGGATGACCAGCTTATAAAAAAAAGACATGGATCTAGAACTTATACACAAAACTGAAGCTCAGAAAAAGAACTAATTTAACACAAAGCTTTATTTATTTATTTAGAAACTTCTTGGCTTCAGAACAACTCTGGGTGGCTTACACTTAAAACACAAAAACAACAAAAAGAATCTAAGTATCTGGATAAAGCACACATCAGCCAACCAACCAACCAGGGCTCCACAGACACCCTACCCCAAGGCCTGGGAGTACAGCCAGGTTCTTAAAGACTTCTGAAACTTTTTCAAAGTGGGAACTACATGGATTCCATTCCAGAGGGCAGGTGTTGTGACAGAGATAGATGACATTGTTTAATTGAGGGAATTTGAGGCACACCAATTCTACCTGATCTTACTGGACAGGCAGAAACCATGGGAGATATATTGTCCTTCAAATAACCTGATCTTATGCCATGAAGGGCTTTACAGGTGATAACCAGCAACTTAAATTGTACCTGGAAGTTTACTGGCGACCACTGTAGCTCACAGAGTAGTGGTATCATGTGGCATAATGAGACAATACTGCCTGCACTGGTATGTTCTGGACCAGCAGTAGCTTCTGAGTGGTCCTCAAGGACAGATCCACATATAGCATACTGTAACAGTTTAACAGTGAGGTAACTAGGGCATAAGAGATTGTCTGGAAAGCCATCTAATCCAGGAATGGATGCAACTGGTACACCAAATGAAGCTATGCAAAGGCCCTCTTGGCCACAACTGCCACCTGGAGGAGGATCTCCAGACTGGAAAGTGCAACCCCATCTAAGTCACCAGATCCAGGGGGCCTAAAAACCCATAGCCACTCAGTCTTGGCAAGACTGAACCTGAGTTTGTTCCTTCCCATCCAGGCCCACAGAGCCTCCAGGCACTGGTACAGGACACTGATGGCATCAGTTAGCCAGCCTGGAGTCTAGAAGTGCAACTGGGTATGATTTGCATATTGATGATACTGGATCCTGAACCAACGAATGGCCTCACCCAGCAGTTTCATGTAGCTGTTAAACAGGAGGGGCAGAAGTTGCATCCTTGGCCCCTCACAGACTAGAACTGGACATTGAGAAAGGAGAACCACCGTAGCACAGTGCACCCAACTCCCAAACCCCACAGCAATCCAGGAGGATAATCTTCTGTAATGCAGCCTAGGATGATGTACAGGATATTGCTATAACATGACATTCATACATTCTATTTTAACTTGAACATTTAAAATGGAACAATTTGATGCAGAAAGAAGAGTTTTACTGTTAAGTATATACCTTAACAATGCCCTAAAATGCTTATGATCACCAGGGCACCAAAAGTGACAAATGCCAGACCCAGGAGCAGCTACTTTTACATAGCTAAAGCATCATAGTTGGGTTATTTATCATTTTCTTACACTTGGTAGATTACAAATTTACAGCCTAGCATCTCCATTTTTCACATCTGACGTACACAAGGAGAATCCAAAGGCTTATTCAGATAATCCTACACAGTAAAAGACAACTGCATTTCCTCCCTCTTGCAAGAGGTTTGCAAAAGGGAGGAAACAGAGTTATCTTACTCAATAGCGGGGTGTTCCAGAAAATTCTAAATAAAAGAAGTCTGATGTCCTAAATTATTTGGAATCTAATGTAGCAGGTTTGACAAATGTATACTTTTTATTTTAATTTACTGCTTACCTCCATGACCATATACATACATGGATATATATACACACGCAATGCTTACAAATAAATAAATCAAATGTGTTTATGTTCACTCACATATACAAATTTAATATACATGGTTACTAGGATGTTCATCTGGAAAATGCCAAGTTTGAAGCTGTCTAATTTGACCCATATAGTATGCATTCATTACAGTGCTAATTATTTTACAAAAAACATATTTTTAGAACTTAAAACTTCAGTGTGTACAAGACAGGATGTTATATATTTGGGGAGAAATTTTGCCAAGCATCTTTTCACATGCCAACACCAAAAGCAGAATGCAAAACAGATATGAGATTTAAAATTTAGAAATTAAGGGGATATGTGTGCTGCACTGTTAAAGAGAAGATGTACAGAGGCTTCCATCATTTAAAGAAGTCTAAGAAAAAGAACAGACGTTGTTGGAAGAGCTGGAAAGCAAGAGAAGGGCAGCTTTGGCTTGTATTTGCTGGTTTTGCTTGTTGAAAGATTCAGAGAGGTCCCTCTTGTTTGAATGAGGTAGCAGAGGTATGACTCTATCTCTAGGGCTAACAGAAATAAAGTTTTCAAAAGGTGAAACCGTGTGCCTGCTTACTCTCTTGTAATCCCTTCCTCTCCAATCTCTCTGAGGGGAGAGGGGAGAAAAAAACCCAAGTGATTTCTATAAGTAATCTCTCAGGTGCCAAACCCATTTCCCCGCCTCCCTTGAAGAGTGGAGGGATTACAAGAGACTGAGCAGACACATAATGGGAATACACCAGGTTGTTTGGTAGCGCAGCTGCCGGTGCATTACTTTTGATGTATATTCTCCATTGTGTGCCTGCTTACTCTCTTGTTACCCTTCCTCTGCAATGAATGTAAATGTAAACACTAATTCCCTTCTTGTTAATTATCCCAGTGCCGGGGTGAGCATTCCAAAGGGTGAGGGAGTGGGGAAAAGGAAAGCATAGTTGCAGTCACATGACTTCCCACTTAGCGATCGCTTTGTTTAATGACAGAGCTGCCAGTCCCAATTGTGGTTGCTAAGCAAGGTCTACCTGCACTAATTTGGGAGAAAGCCCATTTCCTATCAACAAAAATAAGTTTTCCTAAAAACAGAGATGTTATTAAAGTATCTGAATCCCTGAGATAATGTATAAATCTTACAAAAGGCTTTAGGATTCTTTTGCATAAATTAAATAACGATGATGCGTTTGTTGTATTAACTAAACCTCAAATAAAGGTAAAAGAGATTCTTATTTTTATTGCATTAAAGTGAATCTTAGATTTGTAAATGGATTTCAAAGCCACTGAAGAGACTAGATCTGCAAGTTGTAAACAGCACTTTTCTAAAGCAGCCAAAATGCTCTCAAGAATCACTACCTGGTTCTTCAAACTGCTAATTCTGCAAATTTCAAAAGGTTTGTTCCTATTAACAAAAATATTTTGTGTCTACTTGCATGATATACTGTGTTTAATGTTAGAAGATGGTTACAAAAAAGAGGGAAGGGGTGATACCTGTTCACCCTTTGAAAAAAGATAACCGGTAGTCAAGAAACTGGTATAAGCCAGGAGTGAGTATAGTAATGGCTTTGTGTTTCTCTGTTGCATTAAAAAATCTACATAAGTTTTTGAGAAAGTAAGAGTTAAGTATTTTCTTTGTATTCTTTTCCATATCATTAACACTGTACAACCCCAGACAAATGAGAAGATCATATGATTAAACATTTGAGATCACTAAAAGGATACCATCTATTTTTGCCTAGAATTGCTTTCTTGGGAAACAACAGATTGATGGAAATTTCACTTTTTACTTAGAAGCTGGTATCTCAGCCAGCTCAGGTGCTCACATTATTTATATACACTCAGAATATAGTTAAGAATACACCCTTAAACACTGTCTCTAAAATCTGAACCATCCTGTTTAAATTATAGCTCTACTTTGTATTCCTTAACTTTATAAAGTATTGACTACCTCAGCTTCTTTGGCTAAGGTTTATCTTGTTCTCCCCTCATGCCAGTAAGGCCAAGTTCTGCCCTCCCATATGTTCTGCAGGGTATGTATAAGTTGGGGAGGGGGGCAGGGGCCACATACGTGCTATCCAAACTATATTAACAATTTCCAAAGGGTTGTTGTATTGGTTTTTGATCCAAAAGCCTCAGAGTCTTGAGGTACCTTAAAGACTAGTGAACATATTACTGTAGTATGTAAGTGCTTTTGAACAATATTCACCTTAATCTTTCTTTAAGATGCCACAAGATTCTGAGTCTTTTGCACCACAAATACTATAAGCATGTCTGCTTTCTTGTGACTAATAAAATAGCCTTGATAGCAAGCACCTGTAACACCTGCCTACCCACACTACCATGCACTCAATCTGCAGAAGATGAGATGGAATTAAGTTGTAGCTTCCACAGACAATAGTGCACATGAAGAGGGAGATAAATTAGAAAAAGCGTAATCCTTGCATGTTTCAAAGAAAAAGTGCAAGCACGAAGAAAAGGCCAGGGGAGAAGAACTCGTGGGAGTGGTAATTGCTTATTTTTCTTACCATAGACCCTGCTTTTAAAGGATCAAAATCCATTTTTAATCAGATAGTTAATAAGTACCAGAAAAATGGCATGTTGCCAACTTTTAAGCCAAAACTGCCTTTGGAAACTAACAATAGTTTGAGCCTCTGCATGCATTAAGAATTAAGTCTGGGGGAATTTCACTATTTTCTTATTTTTATTTACAGAACACCCATAAATTAATTTATTCAATCAATCTGTGTCTCTGCCCAACTTGCAGTTGCCACTGGGGGGGTGGGGGTGGGCAGCATCAGATCAAAAACTAATAAACTAAAGATAACTCAAAGAAAAAAGAAAAATAAACACATAAGAAGCCAACTACAATTGCTCTCTTAGCCCTTACAGAATGGGCTCATCTAATGCCCTGGCCCAAGGTCTGATGGAAGAGCCAGGTTTTCAACACCTTACAGAAGTCCAGCTTTTTTATGTTATAAATGAAAATCAAAAGTTTCTATTCTTATGCAACACAGATCCCTTCCTGATCTGAAAGTTGGATAATTATCCATGTTTAAACTGTCAGGTAACTCAGTGATAAGCTACCATCAATCACATCTCAGTGAACCAATTAAAATTTCTTAATTGCATTAGCACTCCCCTGGCATATAGGGCATTTGTCAGCAGAACAGATTCAGATGAGTGACTGCAGTTGGAAGAGAGACAGAAAAAAAGATCCATGACAATGAAAGGTAGGAAATAGAGCCTGCATAACTTGTACCTCAACAAACATTCTAGGTGTGACTTCTTGGTCAGGCTGCTGACAAAAACTGGATCGTGTGACTAGTACTGAAACCACATGCTTATTCCCATCCCCATGTAGAAATTGTTTTAGGGTGCAAGCTAGCTTCCTGCTTAGGAGATTTCACTACTAATACTCGCAAGCCAGAATCTACAAATAATTTTTATACTCCTCAGATTACAAACTGGCTGTAGAAAGGGAAACAAAGGGCAATTCAACAGTTGTGGCTCTTCATCTAATTCAGTCCCCAGGAATGAGCCCTCACGTGGAACAGGGCCAACGCAGCTTGGAATTTCAAGATCAGTCTGATAGGAGACAGATGCCAAGAGGCATATACATAAAGCATTCATCATTTTTAAAGAGGAAAATATAATGTCTAGGAATCATGCACTCTGCTAATGTTTCATGGCTTGATACAGCAAATGATTTTGTTTGTTGTTAGCAAGTCTGTGAATACTAAAGGCTCTGAAATTCTAAACACAGAGAAGAGGGGAAGTGTGTGAAAGCAATTTAAAGTATTCTGTCAGAGTCACAAATGCTGAGTATGCAGGTCTTCATAACAGCCGGTGAAGATCAGCAATTAACTTTTTTCCTCCTCTCCACTTTCATTCTGGAAACTGACAAGCAGTCAGAGCCTTCTATCTTGCAGCTGTCTGATTTCCTTAGACCCATTCTTTGTTTCCAAAGCGGATATATGCATCTGATGTGCATGTACCATTTTCTCCCCAAGACATGGATAGTTCAATGTATCAATCATTTGATAACCACAGCATTTTCAAATATGGTCTCTCCAGTAGCACATTTGTGGCAATGCAGATCAGCACCACATCTCTTGTGTTCCCATAAAGTGATCTACCTTGGGAAGCTGAGCCAAATTTTCTTCTGATTCAGATGTGGTATAGCTCAAATGGCAAAACTTCCCTTTCACAATTTGGGATACTACAGCATTTGTGGGATTCTAAGCCTCACTCTCCCTTCTGCCATTTAAACTCCCTTTCTCTACCCTGCCTTTGGGTTCCAGCAAGGTATTGCTCTCCTTACTTTATACGAAGACTGTGCTGAAGCCTACGGTTGCTACCACTAGGAAAAGCGTCCGGCTGCAAAACTAAGGCGTCATGCCATTATTATAGCTTTAAATAAGAAGGTAGATGAAGGAAGAAAAATGTCTTCACAGTTAGGCAGCTTGTTTTTTAATTCATACCTACAACTCAGATTCTCTACAAGACAGCTAAATGCACCACTATATACTGAGAATATGGGGGAGGGAGGCTGGAAATTTATTTTTCCCTCTTTCTGTACGAAGCCAGGGCAACATACTTTTTTATTCCAGAAGTTGCTATAGCCCTGCAGCATGGTAATTTTCACAATCTCCTGTCTGTTGACTGGAGGGAGCACTGATTGGCTCAGTATTGAGATGTATACAATTTATAGGCTGCCCCAATTTACAGAATCATGACTTTGGGTGGCTACAATATTCACTTCCAATTCTCAGCATTTTAATATCAGTAAGATTGAAGATAATTGCACAGCTGATTTAAAACTATTTTGGAAAGACTAGAGAATGGAAGTGGTGCCATGTGATACAGAAGGAATGTCTGATCACTGTCCGTAATTAGATATTTTGGTGAAAAGGAACGGATGGAGAGAGGAGGAGAAACTATCACTTTTGCCCTGGTCAGCTTATAGACTTCACATACTGAATAACTGACAACACTGCTATAGTCTTTATAATGAAATAATCACAATAAATATTAATAATATGTAATGTTTTTATTCATTGTCATTGATGTCTTCAAGAGAAATATCTACCACCTTCTCCAAACTGCAAGGATCTATTCAAATCAGTATTTTCTTGACCTACCAGTGCTTTGGGATTAGCACTGTTCCCTTATAAATAAAAGTCTCTCTTTCACAGTGATTCAGCCAATCATTATGAATACAAAAACACCAGAGTACTATGCATTCAATCAGACTAGGATATATAATAACACACAAACTAAGCCAATTCAGAACATAAACACCCTACACTGAAAACATGTTTTAAAATGGCCTATTGTTACTTCATTTAGGTGACTACTAAAAAATCCCATTTTTCTTCATTCAGGTCTATGTATGATAAATTTTTCTCTTTTTTTTCTGCCATCAATTCTTAATATGTATGTTTTATATTTTTTAACCTGTTGTTATTGCTTTTATTTGATGGGCAAAATATAAATAAACATCAATCAACCAATCTCAAATCTAAAAATGTGCTTGGTGTATGTATACAAATATGTCCTTTAATGTAGACAGACATGTTTGCAAAACCCACATTTCTTTAACTATTATTTACCTGAAACTCATTGTTATGAATGAAAACTATGTTTCTACTTCCATTTATTCTGAAAAAATTCAAAATGGAGGGTGGGCCTAAGATTAATTGCTCTGGTCTTGTACTTTACTTTATATATTTTACCAATTTCCCTTCACCAGTTTTGCTGCTGCAAAAGTTGCAAATTCTACAATTAATGTTTTTTTTCTATTTGTCTTCCTGTCCGATTCCTCCTCCATTAGCTCGCCTCTGCCAGATAGTAAAACTAGTTACCGCTATGTAATTAATTACTTTATGAAGTGACCATCTCTGCGAATTGCAGTATAAATTTTTCCAATCTAAAGTTTATCCTCCTTTTCTCCAGGAGTTTAAAAATGCTTCATTGCATCTTAATTACATTCAGAAGAAGACTTTACATTTTGTTTATACCTCCTGGAATGAAGGATCAAAACATTACTCTGAAGAAATGAAAAATGAGGCAGTAAAAATTAACTGAATAATTTTGCTTATGTACATTTGACCAAAGTTTCCTAGAGTAAGCGCTCCTAGATTATTTGTCCCAAAACAGACACTTAATTTGTTAAGTTCTGATGACTTCATGTATTGTATTGTATTAGTTATATGTAATATGCAATATTATATGCAAGTAATATATTCCAGTACATTTGGTATAGGGTCAAAATGACTGGGGACTATAAATAGAGAAATAAAACCTAAATAGTAAGACACTCAAGCTTCACATCTCTATATAGTAAGTCCCTGGGTTAAGAACGTCTGACTCATGGACAACTCGTAATTACGAATGGACTGCCATAAAGCTTATTATATTAAAAATGTGAATTAAATACAGCGGTTTGTAATAATGAACGCACTACTTTGTGACGCTCATGAAAACATTGTGTGGCTTCAGCAGTTCGTCAGCTCGAGGAAGGAGAATGCCGTCCGCCATTTTAAGTCATGTCATGCTGCCATTAACACCATGTTAACATATGACTGATGCTAAATAAGAACTGTATGTACCTGTTCCGACTTACCTACAAATTCGACTTAAAGACAGACTTAGAATGGAACTCGTTTGTAACCTTGGGATTACCTAGCTGAGGCAGAATGAGTAATGTTTCCTCTAATGATAGTCACAGCCTTCAGTTTTGAAACAGCAGAAAACCAGATTTTACTCCAGTCGGCTAACATGTACTAATCTAAAAGGAACTCCTGCTAGTAATTAATGGAATATAGACACACCAAAGGTTACTTTCCTAGGTGGACTCATCATTCAACTATATAGGGAATGTGTAGAAATCTGAAAACTGTGGATACTTTATTATCTAGAGAAGGGAAATGAACTCAAATTCAGATTAATGTTGGATTTAATAATTTAGTATTATTAAATATATGTGCTGCCTACTCCCAATAACTCTGGGCAGTTACAAATAAAAACATTAAAAACAAGAAAATTAAATACAACAATAGACAAAAATGAAGAGTAAAGATGGCAAGGATGATGAAAAAATGGCTGGGAAGGAAAAGAAACAAACAAAACCCAAAGGAGGGCTTCACTCACCCTCACCAAAGGCTTGGGAAAAGAGCCAGGTCTTCAAGGCCCTTCAAAACACCAGCAGGTTAGGGTTGATTTTCAGGTCTAATTTAACTAATGCATATCTCATTTTAGGAACTGCAACCTTTCCTGATAGTGGGTAGCAAAGCATTAAAAATACTAATATACAACTGATTAGACTTACTGTCTTAACTGTTAACAATTAACAGAGTTCTGTAAGAATCTCTGAACATATGAAAGCAATATTTTTTTCCTGGAAAACTCATGAAAAGTCATGTTCATTCAACTTTGCAAGGTAACATTAAATTATGCATTCTAGTAAGTTCCCACTGAGGATGGCAATTTCACTGCTATCTTGAGAGGGGTTCAGTCATCACAATGATTCCACACAATCTACTTACACCAAGTGGCCAAGTAAACACAAA
Source organism: Python bivittatus (assembly GCF_059951505.1). Classification (NCBI taxonomy): domain Eukaryota; kingdom Metazoa; phylum Chordata; class Lepidosauria; order Squamata; family Pythonidae; genus Python; species Python bivittatus. The sequence continues at coordinate 120,467,391 of NW_028277030.1, forward strand.
TCAAATATTTACTGTATGTATACAAAGTACCTTAATGCATACTCAATAAAGGGAAAAATAACAAGCCCATCAGTATCACAAAGTCTTTCCATTATCATGTTTTCTAGTTTATCTTCAAATGGACAACTGAATTATATATTTACCACCAAAAAGGGTGAAAAAAATAAGGTAACTTTGTAATATGCTGAAAGATTTAATTCTTGTAAAAACTGGAATATGTAAGACTTAACTCAGAGACATTTTTTTTAGAATTAGATCAGAATGACAAGTATATTTGTTTATAATCCTCTTGTATTTACTTAGAAGTAAGTTTCTTTTTCTTTTTGTCTCTAATCCTCTTGTATTTACTTAGAAGTAAGTTTCAGTGGAATAAGTAGGATTTACTTCCAAGGTAAATATGCATAGGATTTCACTATCAGTATTTTTTAAAATAAGGTTTAATTATTTGAGGGGCCTAGTGCAGCCTTGTGCAATCTTGAGTCCACCAGATGTATTGGAATATAGCTTCCAGAATTTTCAGTCTAGCCAACACATCTAAAGGACATAAGACTGGAGAAAGTTACTGTATCTTATACAAACTCTTGCCTGAGAGGGTCTGATGGAGCCTTCATCAGTCCCTCTCATATGAACTTCATTATGGCATACCACATTTAGAACACTGGAACAGATACAGTACCCCAAACAATTCTGGCAAAAAGTCCTTTAGTAAGAACTGTCCGGGGCAATGAATGATTCCAACCACATGCCAAATCACCTTACACAAACTCAAAATCCCAGACTGTTAGTCAATGTTTCTTATATTTAATTTTTCCCAACCTATAGACATATCTTATTTTCTTATAGTGGTTGCAGAAGAATGCCAGAGGCAGTTTCCATCATCAACTGTTGTTCACCCATAATAATGACTTACAATGATGCCCTGTTTATCCATCAATTCATAGCAGCTGCTGCCTGAACAACAAAGGCTGCCTAAGTATCTCAAGGCTATGCAGCAAAGGGAAACACATGTTCCTGTATTAAGATACACATGTGAAATCAGCAATGCAGCATATCAATTTCTATACTAATTTTAATGCAACAAATGTTTGCCATCTAATATAATAAAAATATTAAAAATAATGGGTGATAAACAGCTAGTGGCACTGCAATAAATGTTGGTTTGCACATTAGCAAGGCATACAAGCATACTATTTAACCTGCAAAGATTTCGGTAGATTTGTTTATGCCTTCTCTTGAACGTGATATTATATTACAATAATTTAATAAATAATCTCCCTGTTTCATAAAGGAATTATATTTGATCCAAACTGTATCTTTTTGGCTCCTTTTAATTAATGTATTGTTTCTTAAAAGGAAGCCCAAATTTTGAAATAAATATTCCTTTACTAGATTTTCTGAGTCATATTCCACTAACATGTGATTTAAATTTTAAAATGCTGTGATCAGTTTTTGCATTCAAAGAAAATTATCAAGGAAGTCCATACATATTCAATCTCAAAAGAGGAAATAAAACATAAGTTTAAATTAACTTCAAATGGAAAATCATGAACTAGATTTGAAAATATGAAATTTGAAAGAAAAATGTGCAAGCTCTCATGTGTCTTTCTCAGAATCAACTATCTAACTTTAATCTTACAAGAAATAACAGTGATTGGATCAAAGGGTACTTTTTACTGTAGGAGTACTGAAATTATGTCCAGAGAACATCAGAATCCCTCAAACGTTTCTTGGAGATTTCTTAATGAGAAGATCAGAAGTAGTATAGAGAAGTTTTCCAAGACTGCAGAAAAGAAGTTGGGACACTCTTTCCACATCAAGCAACACCAAATCTCTACAGTTCTACCATTACCTTCATAACCTGATTTTTCATCCAAGAAAATTTCCTTGGTAGATGAGGTAATAAAAACTAATTCCTAGGGCGGTGACCAAATTTGAAATATAAATAAATTAAATAAATAAATATGGGAAGAGTTTGCTTAAGATGGAAAACTACTGGCCAACAGCAAAATTTTAAAATCCCATAATATTTTGCAGGAAAACAAACTAGATGGCCAGGAAACATATTACTGTACACTGTAACCAAAAGGATTCTCAAAGACAGTGAATTGTATTTAGATGATCAAATTCTGGCTTAATAAACTAGGATAGGCACAAGATACACATCCCTACATCTCATTAGGCAGCAAAGTGTTTTTTCAGGCTCTGCAAAGTAGCTTTGTAAATTATTTTAGGGTATTGCCTGGAGCCAAGGTGAGTAGAGGATGAAACAGCAGAAAAGGTCATGCAAAAAGACTGCTACCAAATGTGTTCAATCTCGCAAGCACAAGTTTTATCTGAACGGAACAAACCTTTTCTCTGCTTTTGGAAGCAAGGAAAACACCGTTACAAATACTTATTTCCTGCCTTACCACAAATTATACCCAGTTCAGCATAACAGGACCTTACCTGTGTTCATATTGCTTACATAAGCAATGAAGTGTGCAAACCTCTAATAAAAACATTTTTCTTTCTCAACCCATCTCTGAAATAAAACATGGCCCCTTGTACACAGTTCTTTAGGTCATGGGCTCACTTTCCATTTTCCTTGATGCAGTTTGCAAAACATGTTGTAAAAAAATGTATTACGGCTATGCAGCACTTCAGATTCAAAGGTAAAAGAATATTTCAAGAGTGTGGAGGTATGCACATAGTATCTGCCTGCAACTCTTTAAAGCAAACATATCTTTTCCCAGGATTGAGCTACAGCTGCAGAGGTAGCTGCTTCAATGAGGTATAGAAAATAGTACATGAACACCCCAACACACCCTAAAGCACTTTTTGTCTTTAAATCCAAAGTGTTGCACAGCCTTAGTATGTATTGAGAAGTATCAGATTTTAACACTGGGTTTGGAGCTCCAGGAAGATTGAGCACACTGCTGCAGTGTTTGTAACAATGCACACTTGTATTAAGATTCTGCTGTCCATTAAAACCAGGCTTAACAATTGAGGATACTCGAATCACTACAATTAATGTTACATATGTCATAATACTTAAAAGTGACAATTTCCCAGTGTTTTCTGTGAAAACACCATACATAGGTAGACATGCAGATGTGGGAAATTGTGTAACAGAAATTCTACCTTTATATTCAATTAAGCTAAGTTATAAGACAGCTTTAAAAAAAGGATAGGCAATTGTTTTGCTTTTATCCACAGGATCACTTTAAAAACCTCAAAAATCTGATTTTACTAAGAGGAAAGGTAAGGAATATTGCAGCTTCTTAGTACTGTGTGATTAAATTAGTTTTATTAAATTTTCAGCCCCGACCCAATAACATCTTCTAGCATGCTCCCAATACATTGCCCCCATATCTCAATGACCTGCTTTCCCACTGTGGGAAGACTGTGCTATTACGTCTGGCTACTGGGAAAGGATAGGAAGCCTTGCCTATTCCTGCCCCAAGAAATTCTGAAATTCTCCTTTTAGTGGAGAGAAGGAGAACCTTGTGGCTTTCCCTTTTTGCCTAAGAACAGAAGTGTAAATCCAAGAGGACCCCCAAATTGCAGTGACCAGGGCTTAAGGCAGGCTGTGCAGCAAACCACCAGGAAGAATCCCAAACTCTCTCTGGAACCCAATGGCATACTTTAGTCATCTGGGCCAGAGTGACTGAATAGGTCCAACCTCTCTGCTGTGGGGGATAGCACCAAAGAACTTCAGAGCTACCAGAGAGTGATCTAACCATGACAGGGGAGTAACAAGTCTCTCCCAGTTCCAGATCACATTACCACTGCTCCAACAAGTAAACCAGATCACTGTCATGCATTGGGCCCTCAATGACCTGGGACAGGACCATGGCCTACCCCCAGTCTCCCACCATGCCTCGCCCTACCTGTCACTCCAGAGATGTCTGGCCTGCCCCTAACTCCCCAGAGATCCTCCCTTCCCCCAACTTATACTGGCCCATCCTTGGGTTAGACGGTTCCAACCATATAAAAAAACCAGAAATAGGCACACACACACCATGGGATAACTGGGTTCCTGGAGTGCTTCTACCCACACACTCAGTGCCTCCAGCAGCTCTAGACAGCATACATCACCCCAATAAATATCTACCTCTCACATGGCAAGAACAGCACTGTTCTATGTTTCATTGGAGAAGCAAGGTTGCTTTCCAGGGGGGAGGGTGACCCAAGATGGGGTTTTGCAGAAGCAGCACTGTGTGAAACGTCTTACCAATGTATTAGCTCTGCTCTCACAGAATCGAGTTGGAAGGGGTTATTATGCTTAATTGAAAGAGTTGCCCAATACCCTGCTCAATGCAAGGATTTAAATTAAAGCATCTTCAACAGCATCTGCTTGAAAATGTCCAGTGAAAGAGTATCAATTATTACTCTGGTAATTAGTTTCATTGCTAAACTGCTTATTGTTAAAGTTTTTCCTAACATTTCCAGTAACTTAAGATCATTATTCCATACTGTGCACTCTAGGACAACAGAGAACCAGTCTCTACAGTCTATACACAATCACCTCAGTCTTTCCTTATCTATATGCTACTAAAACTCTCTCTATAACCTTTAACTGGGCGAAACAGTTCTTCGTAGGGCAACAAGTTTCCAACCAAGGTACCTCAAACGGGCTAACTTACAGAATGTATAGACCCATGACTCCTGTGGGAATGAAATTTTAGAAAGTTGTTGCCAATTCAGCGCCATTTTGCTGCTGCTGTTCAGCGCTGCTGCTGCTGCTGCGCTGCCGCACTCAGCCACAGTCACATGATCCACATTTCCAATGTTCCCTGACAGCTTCTCACAAGTCAATGAGGAAGCCGGAAGGAACTGATATTGATTGCCAACGATCCTTGCCACCTTACGACTAGCAAAATCTTTACTTGTGGGAAGCTTGCAGGAAGAAAGTCAATGGAGAACCTGGCAGGGAAGGTCACAAATTGCTCGAGTAAGTCTCCCCAAACCATGCACTCTCTGCCAGTCCCTTTGCGTTTTCACCGCACCGGTCACCGTGGTCACGTGATCCTCTTTTTAAACTGTCTCTGACAGCTTCCCACAATTCAATGTGTCCCGCACTCATGCACTCTCCACCAGTCCCTCTGTGCTCCTGCCGCGCCAGCCACTTGCGCACTCTCTTGCTCTATTCTCCACCCAGCAGCAGCCACTTACTTGCCTACTGGCTTTGGACTTAAAACTTCCTGCCTGGGAAGCTTGCAGGGAGAAAGTCAATGGGGAACCTTGAAGGGAAGGTTGCAAGTTGCTCAGGTAAGCCTCTCCAACCCAAGCACTCTGCCAGTCCCTCTGCACTCTCACCATGTGCAGGTCAGCTGTGGTCATGTGATTCTCTTTTTAAACTGCTTCCCAGAAACTCAGTGAAGAAGCCAGTACGGAAGGAAGTGAGAGGAGGAGGGAGGGAGGGAGGAAGATTTCTGATGCAGCCTGCCAATCTCCCATAAGCAGAGCCAATGGGGGAGCTGGCAGCAAGTTGTAAGGCGGTCACACTCCCACTGGTTTTTTCACCTTGGTCATTCTGTTTCTCTGTTTAGGTAAGGAAATATCTCTGAAATGATGACCCAACGGGCCACGGGTTGTCTAGCAAACCTTAATTTCCAATCTCTTTGTCATTCTCCTTGGCCTCCTCTATACTTACTCATTTCAGCAATTGGCAAATACTTTTTTCATGCATTGTCATGCTTTAAAAACTGTATTTTTGTCATCAGTTTTAATGCTGTTCTGATATTTTATTGTGTGGTTTATTTTCTTTTACTTGGTTTATAAATTTAAATTTACATTTTTATAGGATATCAAACTGGCAGCTGATACAGGATGTTGCTATATTGAAGGAGGTTGGGTATCCATAACCATTTGTCCTCAGACACCTTACTTACCTTTAAGGGAATGGATGACAAAGACTTATTCCAATATTGTCATCACTGGACAATGTCATGCAGTTTAGATATGGTCTACTCTGCACAGATTTCTGACTCCCAAATAAACATTTTCTTTCAAGAAGCCTGACTTTAAAGCCTTGAACTTTTTCTGATTCTGTGTTTCTCTCCCTCTTGGTAGAAGTTATGTGTTTGGATTGTGGGCTCAGAAAATATAGGAGATAGAGATCTGCTCCTGAATTCCTGAATAAATCTGAAATTTCAGGCAAGCAACCTTACCAAGGCTCCATACAACCTTATTTGACTGATCCTTTCAAAAAGATTCATGTTTAGAGGTCATGATAGGACTGATATTGATTCACTGATTATGTGCCATCAAGTCAGTGTCGACTCTTAGCAACTACATAGATTTTCTTCACAACAATATATGAATGTAATAAATTAGCTATGTAATAAATTGGGATTCATTTGTTTGGATCTTATTTACAAAGATATCTCTTAATATAGATTAAAATTAAATCTAATTGCTTTTATCAGCATTTTATGAAAAACAAAACCAGTCTTTGTGATGATAATGTGATTATGATAGTCATAACAAACTGGAACATTTCCAGAGGAGATCCATCAACATAAGGGACCTGGAAGGAAATACCTATGAAGAAATCCTGGAAGTGCTGGGTATGTTTAACCTAGAGAAGGAAATACTGTGGGGGAGACACGCTAGCTGTCTTCAACTATCTGAACATCAGCTATCAATAGAAGCCCGGGAAGAACTGATCCAGAAGACAGGGCAAGAAACAATGGATTTAATGACAATGATTTTGATTGGACATCAGGAAAAATTTCCTAACAGTAAGAGATGCTCAAGAGGGAGGTTATGCATTTTCCTTCAGTTAAGGTGTTTAAACACAGGGTGGATGGCCATATTTTGGGGATGCTATAATAGTAGACTCCTGCAGTAGATGGACCAGATGATGTCTAATCCTTTTATTATATGATTTTATAACCAATCAAAATAAATCAGCTATCAGAATTTTGTTAATATTCACTTTAAAATTAAAGCCACCTGTAATCCTGTCATAAAATTCTTACATTTCCTAAAAGTTAAGATTTCTATGATTACAGATGGTTTAATCTTCACAACTGAGATCTTCACAACTATGACATATGATTTCAGCTTTTGAAGAGGGAAAAAAGCCTTGAGAATTAATAAACCAGCATTTTATATCATTTTAGCACTGTAAAGAACTTTAATGTAGAACTGCAGCTAGTGTGCCAAGGGCATTCTATAGCCATGACTATGTACTGAACAAAGCTGGTTCAAATACTTGCATTCTTGGCTAGCGCTGTGTTAGGACAGTCTTACTCCAATGTCCTCTGGCTTACTCCAATCTTATATGCAGCCTTCAGTTTCACAGATTGTTTTGCTTCAATGAAATACCTATGGTAAAAGCCATGGGAAACTTTACAAAGTTGCTTTTTTATGTTAGAAGTTAGAACCTTTGGCTTATCTGTCTTATGGCTTATTAACTTATTTGTAAAAAAAAAAAAAAAAAAAGGTTTTCTATGCACATAGTACATGATTAAGAGCTATTATTTGATCCAGACAGTAATGCAACTCTTACAGAAAGTTAGTAATATTCAAACTTCTGGGGAAGAAATGGCAGACTGAAACAGCTCTGTGAAAAGCGGAGTCAACAACTGGGGGAATGAAGAGCCAGCGAGTAGACCAGCTCTTAGTAATTCCTCTCTGGACAACGAGCAGACTTAAAGTCAAGTGCTCCAGACAGTTGCTCCTCACAAGGAGACACAAGATAGCAGTCTCTGGTGGGTTTAGAGCTCTGGGAGATGAGGGAATGGCCATCTTGCTCAAACCGTGGTTGATGCCTTTGAAAGAACACTGGGTTCAGATACTTCCTTTTCTAATCACTTTTGGGAATTGTTTGTTAACTGTTTTTCAAGTATTAGGAACATTTGGATCAACAAGTTTTGCAGCACTGGGTGAGTTTCCTTCCATCTTTAGCAAAAGAGGTTTTAAATACAAGTTTAAGGACTTAAGGACTTAAAAAATATTTTTGGGAATAAACAGCAAAAGGGTGATTAGAACTTTGATTTTAGAAAGTTACAAACAGACTAAGGGTCTACATAAAATTGAATTAAGATTTTGGAATTATTTAAAAATAACAGGCTGTAAGAATGACATGGAAAAAGATGTTACACTAGACACACAAAAGAAACCAGCTAATGTCTTAATAATTAAAAGGAATATACAAATAACAACCAAAAGAGTGACCTGGATAACTTTCCTATATTGGATTTACAAAAGAGACTTGCTAAAGCTTTGAAGAATTTTGTGCGAAGAGACAAAGAAAAAATGAAAAGAAATCAAGTTCTAAGACATTATTTGAATGGACTAAAGATCAAGATTGTCAGAAGTAAAAGGAAGGAATATAAAGTTGATTTATTTAATCAAGGTTAAAACAGATACTTTGTTATCTCTGGTAACCTTAATGGACTATGGCTGACATCAGGACTGAAATGACAAGGCTTTAAGGATTTGCTTACAGATAAGTGATGGGATATGGGAAGAAGAGATCATTCGTTGTATTTTAAGAGAAGATGATACAGGTAGTCCTCAACTTACAACCACAATTGGGACTGGAATTTCTGTTGCTAAGTAATGTGGTCATTGGGCGAAACATCACATGACCACAATGCTTAGCAATGGCAGCTCCAGTAATCCCAGTTGCGGTCACTAGGCCAGGACAGCACTATCATTAGGTGAGGACCTCACACTTCTCCTGCCCTGCCGCACTTGCCTTCGCTTCAACTCCCCTAACTCCCTGCCCATCTCCACCATTTTGGTTGCCCTGCACTCTGCCACCTACCCCTGCTGCCCCCTGCTGTCCACAGCTGACCTTCGCCATCTTCTTCCTCCTGCTGCTAGCCCAGCATCCAGGCGCTGGGCAAGGGTACAGCTCTGGGATGTGCACAGTCAGCGTGACAGGGTGGAGGAGCCTCATCTACTGAAGGGAGCTTGCCAGGCCTAGCCAGGGAAGAGGCAGCAGGACAGTGAGGTGCGGCATTCTCCATTGCTGGGTGAGGCAGGAGAGCCAGTGGCAGCTCCCTGGGCAAAGGTGGAGGCTGTGAGGGAGGCATTGTTTGAGTGGTGGCAGAACTGGAGGAAGTGGAGGGAAGCAGGCTTCCTGGAGGTGCAGCGTGCACTCTGCAATGCATATTGGAAGCACTCCTGGAAAACTGGCCTGTGGGCTTCAGCGAAGGGTGGAGGTGAGCCCAGTGCTGGCAGAGCCTACCCATAGGCCCTCTATTCACTCTCAGCCCAGCCTTCCTCCTGCAAAGCCTCATGAACGGCCACCAGCTTCCAACACGCTGAAGCCTGCAAACCAATTCTCCAGGGGCACTTCCAGCATGCACTGTGCAGCTCACATTGGAAGATGCTGGGGGGTGGGTAGGAATGGAAAGAGGGAAAAGTAACCTTCTTGGCTTTCTTGTATTCTGCCACTTTTGTCAAGCTATTCTTACTGATGTCTGGTCTGTCCTCCAAAAGCTGCAGCCTTTTCCACCAGCCAGCCTGCTCAGTAGTTCTGCTTCATCCTGCTGGGTCTCCAAATGTAGATTCCTCCTTCACCTCTTCCTTGATACACATAGTATGTCTAGTCCACACCATACAAAAACAACTCTAGGAATATCCAAGAACCTCATCTCTGTTGCTTAATATTTCTGTTTTTTATATATTTTCAGTTATAAGGCAGACATGCCTGCATCCAGGTGTTTTACTCAGCATAAAGTTTTTTGGTATTGATGTGGCACTGAACCTGGTTTTGGCACACACACAAAAAACCTTTTAGCCTTGAGACCATTACATCATACTGTGTCCATCAGGGAAATTCACCCTGCCACACCAAGCTTCTTCGTGATTCCTGCTTTCTGTGCAGTTCCATCTATGTACTTATCTACTGCAGAAAAACAAACCTAATTTTTCAATGCACCAGAATTTCTCACCTCACACACTTTCTAAATGCTTTCCCCCTGATACAAACCTAAAGCTTTAAGCACAACTAGCAATTGCCTATGAATGGTGGGGGAGATCCTTTTATTCAGAGAAAAACAAGATGCTACAGCAAATGGCTGTAGCATCCCTGAATTGTAATCTTTTTTGGAAAAAAAAAACCCTAGACAATACCTCTCTTTTATTTTTCATCCACTGTTTCCTCTTCCCCCCTCATTTCCACCCAGCATTGTTCTTCTCTTTCCTTCCCCTTCTCTTACCTCATCTTGTCCTGTTTTTTTTTCCTTGCTTGCTCTTTTTGCTAGAAGCAAGGGAAATGTATGTCTAATTTGTATTTTCTTTGAGAGAATCATTTGTATGTGAGAGAATGGTTGTAATAAGCAGATGGAGGGTTTATAATTTTCATAAATTGGGCATCTTATTTTACAAGTGATTAACTATCTAAATGGGGACCATCCAGACTTTGGGGGTAGAATGTTCCAAAATATCAGGCTACCACAGAAAAAGTCTACTTTTGAGCACACACCCCTTTTATATCCAGAGGACAGAGGCCTGAAGCATCACTTCCCTGGCAGATCAACAGAGCAGGCAGACTCCATTTGGAAAAGAAGGTCCCACAGGTAATATAGACCCAAAGCATGTATGGCTTCATAGGTCAAAACCAACATTCAGAATTGTACTCAGAAACACACTGGCAACCAACACAGTGCCCACAGCATAGTATAATACTGCTATGTCTCTCACTTGCTAATAACGCAGACTGCCATGTTCTGCACTAACTGAAGTTTCCAAGTAATCCTCTAAGGCAGTCCCAAATATACTGGGACTACCAGTAATGAGAACATGAATAACTGTCACCAGGACCTCCTACTCTAAAAGGGTTGCAACTGATGCATCAGCCAAAGCTGAAAAAGGCTTTCTGGACATGATCTCTACCTGCTACTGAGCTAGAAATTGTGAATCCAAGAAAACTAGTAAATCACAGGCCTATTTCACAGGGATGTGACCCTCTCCAGAGCCAATGTTGCCACCAAAACTATTTCTGGGCAAATAACAACGTTGCCTTGCCAGGATTCAAATTCAGTTTGTTTCACTGCATCAGTCTTTCTTTATCCCTGAATCTTAATTCAGTCTTCTCAAAGTTTCTGTCCTCTAGCTGAGTTCATTCCAGACTAAGTTCATGTTTTCCTAAAAGCTGTGGCATATTTTCTTCAAGGCTATCTCCATACTCCTCCACAATGGGGGAAGATGCCTTAATCTGTAAACAAGGCTCTCTTAAATTCCTTAAAATTACTAAGGTTAAAGGAGTTCCTCAGTTTTGGCTGACAGTGCAGTATCTTCCATCCTATTAGCAAGCCTATGAACAACTGTGGTTAATCTGTTTCAGGACAAAAGCAGAGGCCAAGGCTCATTTTCGTTATGACCACATCTTGAAGCAATTGGATTATTTTTGTCTCAGCAACTTCCTAACAGACATAGTCGGAGAATGTAGCTATTCCCACAAGACAATCCACGTAGGGCTCCTTGTTATCTCTACAATGATCAATCTTATCTATAATGTTTCTTGGAAAGAAAACTGCCAGACATGATAAACAGAAGACTCAATTGCCAAATAAATGTACTACTGTTGCACTAAGCTTTTGTGAGAACTTCTCTATTGGTTTATTAAACCATCACTGGATTATAATTTTGAAAATTCAGAATTAAATATTAATGTAATTTAGAATCCAAAGACTTCATGCGTGTTTAGAAATATTTTTCTTCTATGTAGATTCAGGATACAATATTAACTTTACTAAAATTTACATGATAAAACCAAGACGAGAAAGAGGTAATACCCTTGCTTTACATAACCAACAGTCCAAAGAGAACACATTGATTTCAGATGTTGCTTATACCCAGGAGAGATGTTATGAAGTAACAGACCCTGAGTTGATGAGAAGCTAACAGAATGCAGTGGTGGCTCTTTTTGCTGTGGCACTGTGTTATACAAACATCATGCAATTATAAAGTACAATTGTCTTTAGTACTCTTTAGTACAAGCGGGCAACACCATACGTATAACTTGGATCTCTACCTCTTTACCACAGATGTTGGGAATTACAGAAGAGAATAAAACAAAAGCTACCACTGGAGAGGAATCCTGACAGTTGAAATCACTACCACCTCTGCAGCATTCTGACCCGGGAACATGGGCCAAAAAGCAATGGGGTGAATCAGAGACTGAATTTATACATTGGTTTGAATTAGTCAACCAATTCTTTTCTACAGCAGGCTTGCAGCAAGGTATCCTGCTGCATTTTTTCCTCCAAAGCTCAGAAGTACATTGGAATATTTCACAGCTAAGTAATTTATACACTATAATTTCACATTCAGCAAGCAGAACTGAATCATTTCCCTCCACATACTGCAGAAATAAAAACAAACATTCAATCTTATTGAAAACTATGCCAAAAAACCAAAACAAGTACAATTTAGAAAAATGTAGGATATTCCTCTGCATTTTTAAGCATTTGTTAATATGTTTAGGCTATACTTCCATGTACCTTTGGAACATTTAAACTTCTCATTTTAGCTTCTGGTTTTACAGAACTTGCTGAAAAAAAAGCAAAGCTTTGATTATTAACAGAACACAAAAGAAGCAAGCATGTAAATGGTACCCCAAAATTAAGTATCACAATAATAAAAATGGAAAAGGAAAAAAGAAAAAAAAACCTGTAAAATGATGTTACATACAGAACAAAGGCTCTGGCCAAATTGCTTGAAAGTTTTTTCTTTTTAATCCAGCACTTATACTTCAAAAATCCAAAGTTCTTTATGCCTTGATAGATTCCAAATGCTAAAGTCATAGCTAAGAACATATACACCTTTAACATTCAGTTATTGATACAGAGTCATATTAACAATCTGTCAATTTATTACCAAAATATGGCAACAATAAGACTATACCATGTGCCATTTCTAATAGCAAGATGATACAAATATCCATTATTAAACATTCTCCTAGGTGTCCAATATACATGAACATTGGGGGGGGAGGTATTAACCTCATTTTAAGTTCATAAAAACTAGGTCCACATATGTTCTCCATACAAACAAGGATTCAAACATTTGCAGGATTTGGTTAAGATCAAATAATAACTTTCAAGTTGAGCCCAAAGAGGAGATGAATTCTGAAAGTTGTTCCTGAAGGACCAAAGCTAAAGCAAAATGGTAAGCTTGAATGTATGGTAATTGTACAATGAAAATTTCACAAGCCTTTGCCAAAGAAACAGATTCAATAACCTGTAAAACTGTTAAAAATACTGTAATGAAATAAGTGTGGAAAACCTCTCAAATAATCAGACTTGGAAGTTTGATTTTTATACCTTCTCTGTAGATCTTTTGCATGCATGAAAACAAATAATTTCAATTTATAGTTGTAAAAGTTTCCTGAAAATTCCTATACCAAGAAAAACAAAGTCAGAAAAAATTAAAATCCTCCAAAATTAAAATATATAAAAAGTATATAACATAATACATGTGCAGTGTTATATGTTAAGTATCTCTAACTTTTATTAAACTTCATACAACTTTATGTCAAAATTACTGCTATAAATACTCCAATTTATAGAGTAATCAAACTCATGTATTAATGAAATGAGATTAGTAGTAGAAATTCTTGATCTCTCTATAAAATACATCAATGCTAGAAAAAAACCTTATGCTTTCCTCCCACTCCTGTAATTCCATTGATTTGTTACAAATTTTGCAAGAGGTTCTAAAACCACGTTTTTAAAAAAGGTAGGGATGTGTAAAGGTAAAATATCTTCTTAAGCTTGATTCCTGCTATTTTACATATATTTAACCAAGCAGAAGGCTATGCTATCCAACAATTTCAAAAGTCTTAATTGGTTATCAGTACAAATTTGAAAATGGTTCAAATGGTTATATCATTCCAGAGAAGATGGAAAAATGTTCTAGCAACTGGAATATTATTAATGAATTCCTTGATGTTATCACACAAATAGTCCTAAGTGGCAGTCAGAGACATTTGACAGTAGCACAAAGAACAAGAACCTGGAAAAGCTCAGAGGTCACTTAGTAAAGACAAAAATATCCCTAAGAATATTGTACACAAAGCACTTTCATGTGCTTCTGCTAATCAAACAGCAGTTAAATTAGAATGATATATCTCACAGCTGATTATTGGCTGCTTAACTTTGATGGTGAACACTCTTTCTTTAGCCATCCCCTTAATATCAGGGTACTTCATGATGTATCAGTCTACCACTATGAGAGGCAGGTTTCTTGTATTCAGTATAGAGAACAAGCAATGGAAGTTATATATATTTTTGGATATGTAACAGAGATGTGGTATATACTCTGGCTCTCATGGTAATGCCACATTATATGAATGTGGTAATGCCACATTATATGAATCTACATCTACAAAAGTTTCATGAGGTCTTAGAACTTCTCATCATTTCTCATTTATACTTTTCAGAGAAGTTTTTTTGTATATCCAACATCCAGCTAGAAATGCTGCTTGACTGCTAGAAAAACATCTTTCATATAATAGTAGGCTCTACAACTTGAAAAACTTGGCTGTTCTTTCATTATAGAGGATTTTTCTCCTTATTTCCATGTTTTGGCCTTAAAGAAAAAGAGGAATATTCAGAATCTATCTTGCAACAAACTGTTAGAAAAGCCTGCTTCACTCCACTAACAAAGGCAGGATATTTTAAAAAATATTTTTCTAAAGTTATTAAAATTATTGGAAGTAAAATCTAATAGTCTATTATCTCCAGCTGCACAATAAGAGGTTACATCTATTTTATTTTCTGTTATGCTGAAGTACACTCCAATAAAAGAGCTGATAGAAAAATTACAGCCACTCTGACTTAAGTATTTGGATAAGCTTTACTTCATAAGCAACATCATTCCCAGATATGCCTTGATTCAGTAGATCCCCTTCCAGACTAAGACTAGAAGTAAATAAGGAAGCAGTGGCAATATTGGTGCAATATGCATCAAAGCTATGAAAAGGGCCCATGATGACTATATGCAGCAAAAGTACTGGAAATAATCTCCAAGATTTGGAAAGCTATTGCTGGCCAGGTTAAATAATCCTGAGAGACATAGGACTGACTCTACCAGAAGAAGCTCTTTAAGTGCAAATTAACCTCTGAATTAATGTAAAGCTGTGGGCTTCCTGTCTTATTCTCTTGATGAATCATTAGCAAAACACATAAAACAAGGTTTCTTCAAATCTCACAGGATTTAATAATTTCATCCTCATACGAATCCCTTTCTATTGTTAAAGAAAGGGACCTGTCTTCTCTGAATCTGGAAATACTGAGGATGGGGGAGGTGAACAAAGCCCTCTCTCTCTCTCCCCCCCTCCCCAACTCCCCCTCCCCGAACCTTGGCATTAATTCTGGCTCTGTGCTTCTCAGTCACAAATGAAGAGCTATAGCAAGCTTCAGTGCAGAGCTCTAAATTGTTGAAGGCAAGGGTTTTTTTTTTTTTTTTAGTCCATTGCAAGCTTCAAGCTAACAGTAGAAAGATCAGGAGATTTTCTTCTATCCTCATCTGAATTTCAGAGATTTTGTGAGGAAAAACTCAACTAATTCTGCAGAGAATGAACTGTTAACTCAGCTAGACTTATTCTTGCACAATATTCCGATACTCCAAACTAATAGGTTGCAAACATACTGAATTATCTCCATAAAGCAGCAGCAGCAGAATTGTTAAACCGCTGCTGAAAGCAAAGTGGAAACTATGAGCTATAATTGGAAACACTGAAACAATTGGACTGGACAAGCATCTCATTAACATTACAGCTTTTGTAGATGGCATGAAGTTTTAAGCAAAAGGAGTTCAAAGAAGTTTGTGATCACTAATAACCAGTAATTATTTGAACTGTTTAGGATGATTTTGCCTTGGTCAGGATGGGTTGAAATACTTGCAAATTCAGAGTCAGATAATAAAGAATTCTATAAACCATCATACAAACTACAAATCACTGTAATATATTCTACAATACAGTTGTAGCACAATAAGAAAGTATATAAATAACACATATGCAGTATCTATAACTTTTATTGTCAACTGTATTGACATTAGAAATAGCTATTCTGCTAGGCAATCAAATGCAGATCTCATTCTATTAGGAATGTCTCCCGATATATGCACTCAATATGTTTTAAAATATTTCCCTTTTTTGAAATTTGTATCAGCCCTGTTTAATCTAGAGCTGTCCAGACAGATTGAATTACATGTCCCAGATTCCTCAAGAATGTTGTCAAGGATTTCTGGAAACTCTAGTCTTATAGATCTGGAGAACACCAGGTTGTGAAAGGCCCACATTAGTTATAATAATGTGGGGAAATAAACCACCCAATTATGGAAAAAATCTGAATATAGCAATGTCATTATCTTGTGTGACTTGAATGCATGCACTGATTTTTCATCAAAACCATGTTTTATTGAGAACAAATATTTACAGATGTTTTGCTGTAACATGAAAGCCTAGCTATCAGCTGTTAATTTAGTTCTAAACTATTTATTGAATCTAGTTACACCATACTTATTTAATGTATTTTAGTGATGGAAATTTCCACCAGCAATTGACTGAACTACTTGGTCAAAGATAACTGAGGCCACCAGAAAGGCTTGTTAATGATTGAACTAAGCACCAAAGAAGAATGAGATAGTCAGAAATAGTTAAGAAAGGTAGGATAGAAAGAATAGTGTTATGATAGCAGCAAAAACAAAGAGAAGTAAAAGGGCTTAGAAAGGAAGGTCTGGAGGAAAAGAATTTCTAAAAGAGATCAAGTCCACCAGAAGCTGTCAAAATATGTAATATGTATTTAAAAACTTGTGGTAGAGATATTGATGCTGTGACTAGGTTCACACCTCTTACTAATCCAAACGTACTGTATAAAGAAATAATAATTATTATAATTATAATTATATGCCACCTGACTCTCAATGGCTCTGGGCAGCTTACAATCGTTAAAACATGTAAAAACAATAGATAAAAACCCACATACATAAAAACAGCACAAGACAGACAAACAATGATGGCAAAGAAAATAAACCCAGAAGGGAACAGAAAGAAAGGCGCATCAGTCATCCTCTCCAAAAACCTGGGCGAAGAGCAAGGTCTTTGAGGCCCTTTGAAATACCAGTAGGGTGGGCGCCATTCGAATTTCAGGGAGAACCTCACTCCAGAGGGTCTGGGTGAAGAGCAAGGTCTTTAAGAGTCCTTGAAATACCAGTAGGGTTGGAGCCATTCGAATTTCAGGGGGAACCTCATTAGTTGGCTTGTTTCTTGCAATGAGCTGGTGCTTATATTTGATATTACAGTACTGGCATCTTTTAATACTTGTGCTAGCTGAAGCCTGTTATAAAGAAACAGCTAGCACAAGTATTAAAAGATGCCAATACTGTAATTCCAAATGTAAGCACCAGCTCACTGCAAAAAACAAACCAACTAATGTACAGTGCAGCTGCAGTTATAACTGATTTTGGATGCAAAATTGAAAAAAAGCCAAACAGTGCACTACCAAAATGGAAGATCAGGTTGGTAAATAAGATCACCATGCTGTGATCAGATGTAAGCAAGCTAGAACAGATAAAAGAAAAGAAGCTGAAGAACAAGAAGACCAAAGAATACCTGATCAAGAAATATCACCTAGAAACAAGGAAGATCAAAGCAGCACTGGAAATAATAAAGCAGCAAATAACAACCATAGCCAAAAAAATCAGCAGATATGATACTTGAATTGCACACTATAGGCAGAATCTCCAATTTCAATCAAATCAGAAATGTTTCTACCAATCCATCAATGGAGAGTCTTCAATGAATGAGTCAACACCTGACAAAGAAGAAAGAGTGCAGTCCTGGGTACAGCTATGGGACAACCCAAAGTAATACAACAAGAATGCAGCTTGGATAAAGGAGGTGGATAAGAATAAAAAAGAAGCTGAAATGAAAAAAACTTGTAATGCCAACAGAAATGTGGAGAAAAGGGCAAGGAGGATCAAGAATTGGTCAGCACTAGGTGAAGATGAACTGCATGGTTTTTGGTTGAAACATCTGACTGCTCTGCACTCACTCACTGCCAACCAGTATAACAACATACTGCAAGGAGGTGAAACTGAAGATTGGTTAACATCTGGCAAAACCTACTTGATAATGAAAAATCAAAAGGGGCAGCACCAGGCAACTACAGGCCAATTATCTGCTTGCCAACAACTTTCAAATCGCTAATCGGTGTTGTAGCTGATGCAGTCCAATAGCATCTAGTTAAAAACAAGCTCTTTCCATTCTGAGCAGAAAGGAAAGTGCCCAAACAGCAGAGGAACAAAAGATCAGCTCCTAATTGACAAGATGATTTTGGAAAACTATAAGAGAAGGAAGACCAACTTGAATGTAGCTTGGATTGATTACAAGAAGGCACTCAACACCCTGCCACATGATTGGATAATCAAGTGCCTAGAAATAACAGGAGTCAGTAGAAACATCAGAAGCTTTGCACAAAGATAAATGGCACAATGGAAGACACAGTTGCTGGTCAATGGTGACAGACTGGGAAAGGTTAATATCAAGAGAGGAATCTTTCAAGGAGACTCACTATCACCACTACTGTCTGACATTGCATTGATTCCTCTGTCAACAATACTGAACAAGTTAGGCCATGGCTATCAAACATCAAAAACATCTGCCAGGCTATCCTACCTCCTTTACATGGATGGTCTGAAACTGTATGGAAAAACCCCATCTGAAATAGAATCGTTGTTCAACACTGTCCGAATATACAGCCAAGATAGTGCAGTGGAGTTTGGACTGGATAAACACAAATGGCACAATGGAAGACACAGTTGCTGGTCAATGGTGACAGACTGGGAAAGGTTAATATCAAGAGAGGAATCTTTCAAGGAGACTCACTATCACCACTACTGTCTGACATTGCATTGATTCCTCTGTCAACAATACTGAACAAGTTAGGCCATGGCTATCAAACACCCTTGTGCCACCCTTATCATCAACAGGGGAAAAATAGTGAAAACTGAAGTAATCAAGATGCTCTATGGAAATAAAATCAAGAGTCTGGATGAAGATTACTACAAATACCTGGGCATTCTTCAAGCTGACAACATCAAGCACACTGAAGTCAAGAAGAAGGTTAGTAGACCTACAAATAGAAATAGAACAACTGGCAAAGAAAACAAAGATAGTTCCAATAGTAAGAGGTGCCTTGGGTGCAATCCCAAAACATCTGAAGTACCACTTGAAGACCATCAGTCAACTGGAAAAGGTGACTTTACTTGGAACAGCTTACGTCCTGCGACGATATCTTTAACACCATCAAACAACATCTGCCTATCCCAGGTCCTTGGAAAGGACTCAACAGATGGATAAAAATGCCAAATCCAGTCTAAACAACTGGCTGACTGTACGACCAACAAAAACTTATATGCCGCCTGATTCTCAGTGATTCTGGGCAGCTTCCAATCATTGAAACAGTTAAAAACAAAGAATAGGAAAAAAAACCACACACACAAAAACAGCACGAGGCAGACGAACAACAATGGCAAAGAAAATAAACCCAGAAGGGAACAGAAAGAGAGGGATATCAGTCATCCTCTCCAAAAGCCTGGGAGAAGAGCCAGGTCTTTGAAGCCCTTCGAAATACCAGTAGGGTGGGAGCCATTTAAATTTCAGGGGGAACCTCATTCCAGAGGTGGAATAATACCTTCCTGAGCTTCCTGGTGACTTCATGTCCATGTAGCTTTCTTGTCAACTATATGGAAGTGGGTTAATGCTACTCTCTTCTAGTGCTGGTTGCTACTTTTAAAACTCTAAATGTCACAGCGCTGGGATATATCAGGCAACACTTTGCCAAAACCAGATCTGCTCATCCAGTCCAGTCATCTACAGACTGCTTGCTGAAAATCTTCTCTCCTTTCAAAGTACATGGGGTGTGGCCAGATGGTAAGCCTTTTCTGTAGGAGAAAAGGCTTACCATCTTTTCTTGTAGAGGAGTATGAAGATAATCTTGAATAAGGAATGCAAGAGCAGTTAAGTATAGGAGAGGGTTAGAAACTGTCAGGCTTTCAAGATTCTGTTATTGTAGCCTACAACAACAGAGTTCCAATAATCTGTGTGGTGTCTGTTTCATGAACTAGTCTACCTTGAAAGGCTGACAGTGATAGCCTCCACTTTGGGGAACACCCTCCCATAGAAGTACATTCAGCTTCCACTTTGCTGATGCTGCAAAAAGAAAGCAGTTTTATTCTAGTGAGTCTTTGGCCCAGATAACTTATTGCAAGTACTTGTCTTGAATTTATTTTTGGTTTCTCATTATGCTTTTATTGTGATGTTGATTTTTTTGCTCTGGTTTATATTTATTGCTGTACAACATCCAGACTCTCTGGGACTGCGGCAGATTATAGTGTTGTTAAGTAAATTAAAAAAAAACATACATATAAAAATATCATAATGATTGTTGTTATTGGATGTTTACACTGTGTTGTTTTAGTTTTTATCCTCTGTTCATGAGATGGGCAGCTATGTAAATTATTTAAATATGAATAATTTAATTTATAAAATAATTTAATAAAATAAATATGAATAATAATTATTAAAAATGAATAAGGTTCTAATAAAAAGAGGGAAAGAAATGAAGAAAAATCTATTAAGCAGACTTTGGATGAATCTAAGCAAGATACTTGGATCACAGCCACTAGATCTAACAATGAGAATGTATTTTACTATACAATAACCACTAGATTAGGAAAGAAAAAATGCATAAATAAATATCAATGCTTAACATGTTTTCTTTTCAAATCTGTGTGAAGGGTTCTAGTTTACAAAGCTCTCAAGAACTATGTAAGCACGCAATAAATTATTTCAAAGATCCAGGCATACTGAAACATTGTAAACACATAAAAGGGTTTTTTTGTACATACAGCTGACCTATTCTAATCAAATTCAACATCTGGAAACTTTTTCTGTTATGTCAAACTAACTTTTGAGAACTATGCTTTGCCACAATGTAGACCATGGAAAAATTAGAGTATTAACATTTTGTTAATATGTATTAAAATATTGTTAAATCAGAACTAGAGAACAACTTACTGGGTGACTTGAACCAGTCACTCTCAGTCCAACCTACCTCACAGGATTGTTACTGTGGGAAAAAAATAGGTCTTCTACTGTATTTAAGTATAAGCACAAATCAAATAAAAACACTAACCATAGTATTTAGGTTCAGATTTTCAATATTTGAGATATCTAAGAAAATTGTGCTCCTGGGAACTGGTAAATCAAGATCTTCTTAAGTAAATATTGGGCACTCACTATTTTCAATACGTTTTCCTTTCTAGAAAGAACCAGCTGAAGCATCTGTGTGAGCCTAGAAAAAGATGCAACTTTAACAATTCAAAAAGAAGTATTTTGTACATGCTCACATGCATTCTACAGTTTTCTTCTATTGATTCTAAGTACCTCTTTTGAAGAATTTGCACAGCTATAACAAATGAACCCAAGAAGTACTGTATGTACCAAGGATCTCTTTTCAAATTGTCGAAAGAAGCAGATTTCACTATGGAGAATAAAATTGCCCATTTCTTATCCCTGTTAAAATGTCCTGGAATCTAAGAGAGTTATTTCCCTTGTCCTATCCTCCTCCCTGAAGTTTTTCAATGCACAGGGTTTGCAGCATAAAGTGATCATCTGGGAAAGTGTTGAAGCAGTAATTACAACAGCATCCATAAGAATTAACTGTCCAGGAAAATATTCCTACAAGACCCCCTACTCAGCATGTGAGCTCTATTGTTCATTATTTCATCACAATGCAGACAGGGTAAGTGTTCTTATGCTTCTCTTCAAGCTGGTTTGTGGAACTGTGTTCTTCTTAAGGAACACAAAATTGCATTGTTGAAATTTTGCTTTAAATGCTTCAGAAGACTTTGTTCTCTTTTAGCCTTCTTTCTTCCTGTTTAGGGGCTTTCAAGGCACTTTTAAAATCCTTTATGTGGCGTACCTTTTCAGAGGAATCACTTCAAAGAATTTCCTTGCAATGCAGCTGTTACAGCAATTTGTTGTTTCAAGCACAGAAGTAAAACATAAGCCCCAAATCACTTTACCATTTTATCATGTTATAGACATTGAAGAGTAGGTACCAAAAATAGTTTAAATTATTTCATTTAAGTATATCCACTAATTTTTTATTTCCTTCTTTCACTTTCCTGTTTCATCAATACTAGAAGTTTGCTTCATTCAAGCTAATTTCTGAACTTACTCCTAGTAGCAGATCTTCAACTACTACGGAAATAATGGCAAGTACCTCTACATAGGAAATGAATTTTGTGGAAACCAGGAATTTTTACCACAGGTTTAGAAACAAACACAATAAAGTATTTCACATCGATCAATAACAGCCGTAAATCTCCATTTGTTTTTATGAGTCCCAACAGGGCAATGGAAAAGTACCTTAACAATTAACAACTATAATGTGTTAAAAACCAATTGTGTTTGTTGACATCTTCTGAGATAGCTTGAAAGCTTTTGATGTACTGTATATGAATTCATAATTCTCTCACTCAGTGCTAGTGAAGTTTCCTTTTCCCAAAATGGTTACTTTCAGATCTGCAATGGAGTGCCTTGGAAGATTAAAATGCTCTGATATTACTATGTTCTTGTGCTGAGTCTTGATGTTAAATGTATCTATTATTTCACACAAAGTATGTCCCATTTGTCTACGTGCAGGTAGTCCTCAGTTAACGGCCACTAGTTCAGCGACCTTTCAAAGTTACGACAGTGCTGAACAAGCAGTGGTTATGACCGGTCCTCAAGGTTCCGGCCATCTCAGCACCCCTGCAGCCACATGATCACAATCTGGGCACTTGGCAACTGGCTTGCACTTACGACAGTTCCAGCATCCTGCAGTCACATGATCACAATTTGCAACCTTCCCTGCCGGCTTCCCATAAACAAACTCAATAGGGAAGCTGGCAGGGAAGGTCGTAAGTTGCTTGGCTAAGTCTCCCCCATCTGTGCACCCTTTCCGAACCTCATGCTTGCACTGCGCCTCCCCAGCCACTTGTGCACCCTCTCTCACTCAGCAGCAGCCACCCCAAGCCCCACTGCGCTCACACTGTGCCTCCCCCACCCCTCATGACCCACCCAGCAGCAGTCACCCCAAACCCCACTGCACTAGCGCTGCATCTCCCTGGCCACCTGCGCACCCCCTCATTCCCACTCCCACCCAGCAGCAGCCACTTACCTGCCTGCCGGCCTGCTTGTGAGCCATCTGGGACTAACTTCCTGTTGGCTTCCCTACTAACTTGATGTGATGGAATGTATCTATGAGGAGGAAAGTGATGTGGGAGATCAAGGCTATCAGGAAAGAGGGGATGCATTCCAGCAGGGGAAAGGAGACAAAAGACAACACAGTCCGCAGGGGGAGTATGGGAAGAGTAAGAGGTTCAGGGTTGCCACTCCCAAGAATCTCCCAGGGTATATCCACTAGTTGCGGTAGTATAGAATTAGTTTGGCAAGATTCTGTCTACAAGGTGTAAGCAAATAAAGGAACTATACTTGACTGGACTGTTTCATCGTTGTTCTTGGGCTGGGCCTGACACTTTGGTTGTTGGAAGCCAGCAGGAAGTTGCAAGGAGGTGGTCATTTAACGATCCATGATCTTTGCTTAACAATGGCAATGGGGACTGCAGGGATTGCCATTGCTAAGCGATGCAGTCACACATCACGCTTTACAACCACTTGATGGAAATTCCGCAGTTGCCGTTGTAACTCGAGCACTAACTGTATTCGGGGGGGGGGGGACTGCTGGCAGATGATGGCATATGTCACATTGGAGAAAGAGCATGTGAAAGTGCCTCTAAATTTGTGTGTGAAGTAGCCTGTGATATGGAGGCAAAGTGGACACCTGGGTTTGTTGTAAGGTCTGGTTCCCATGCAACAAACCCAGATGTCTATTTTGCCCCAACATCACAGCATCATTGTCCTGTTGCTTCTTGTTGCTTGTGAGAATCTCCTTCCAGTTGAATGGCTACGTACAAATATGAACCTGCCATCCAGTGCCTGAGAAAGCACCATGTCATTGCCAACTGTAAACTGCAGCTTATTAATAATGTGTTTGAGGGCTTGAGCCGTGTGTTGTAGGTGATAACTAGCAGTGTTCTATTGGTGACAACCAGTGATACTCAGTAAGTGACAAACAGTGATGCTCTCCTCCTTCAATGTAAAGGTAACAGTAATGGATGAAGAATAGTTAACTGAAATGTTTGTTCATATTGTCTGGAAGTAACAGTTTAACAGATGAATACGCTTGCAAAAGAAAAAGGAAATATGCTCACAGAAATTATAAAATCTCCTGCTGAGATTCTTGTTCAACTAACAAACCTGAATGTGATAAAACTGACAATTGCCCAAAGTATTGGAATCACAGTTCAAACGTATGAAATCAGAGATTTGACTGGCAGATGTCCTATTCATATTCTGGCTTTCTGTGTTTGAAGAAATACAATATGATTCTGTCAGATTTACAGGGAGATTTGTATTAAGGCCAATTAGCACTGGAATTTTGTTTAACTTTGGCCTCCAGGCTAGGCTCTTCAGAAATTTTCTCCCTCTTATCTAAATTAAAAGAATAATATTATCTTAAAAAATATCTACATAATGATTTTTTTCCAGTATTGAAAACAATATATTCTCTGGCTATAAAAATCATCAGTTCTCCCCATCATGAGTGGTTCATCTAGGCTTCCCTTTTTTCCGCAAAATTAAAGGATAATAGAAATGCCAGAAGAAACTTCCATTAGTTGGCATTTGTCTCAGCTTCTTTCTTTTTCCATGTTTTAATGCACTGATTAGCAATAAAAAGCATGTTTTTGGATATGTTGCTTCCCTTATGTCAGATTTTTCCAATCTTAAAATTCTCTTTGAATAAAAATCACTGTATTAGAAAAGAAAATCAAAGTAAGAAATGTGATGCATTCTTCTGAGCTTGTTATAACCATTTGAGATCCTTTGGCACACATTTTTTTCTTCATTTCTCATTTTAGAAATCTAATAAATGGAAAACTGAAAATAAAGTTGAACAACGTTAGGAGTGGCTCTTCCATGTTATAAAATCAATCCTCTTATTTGTTTTAAACAGACAAGTAGAAAGAGAGAGATACACCAGAAAGGCTTAATTTAGAACACATTATTGGAAAAACCAGTTATATCAAGGTAAGGCAATATTTTCAATAAACCAGACTATGACAATGCACTTAAAAAGCTAGCAATAATTTGCTTTTGAATTTCAGAGATAAGAACACCATATAACAGAGGGAAATATATCCTAACAAAGATATACAACTTTGTTCTGTTCTGTTTACATTTTGTTCTGTTTACATTTGCAACCTGCCATTCCTTAAAAGCAGTTCAGAGTACTCTGGTCATACAACACTCTAAGAAGGCTTAGTCTAAAAGGTAGTGAACTGCCAAAGTTCATAACCAAGGACATTTTTGCGAGTTATACAGCAGTACAGCAACATTTGCCACAGCAACTGTAGAGAGCTAAGATCCCAACATGACACCCAGAGGTAATAGTGAATTTATTAACATCTCCCTTGACACTTACCAGATCCTCTTTCCCTGGTTAAATTATTATTTTTGGTCACACAGTCAGCCAGATGTTTAGACTGGATTTGGAATTTTTATCCATCTATCGAGTCCTTCCCAAGGACTTGGCATAGGCAGATGGTGTTAAAGGTATCATTGCAGTATATAAGCTATTCCAAGTAAAGCCGCCTTTTGCAATTGACTGATGGTGATTTTGTCAATGCCAATGGTGTTCAAGCGGTGCTCCAGATGTTTTGGGATTGTACCCAAGGCGGCGCTGCTGCTGCTGCTGCTTCTTCTTCTTCTTCTATTATTATTATTATTATTATTATTATTATTATTATTATTATTATTAAAAAGCATGTATCTGAAAGGCAGCATGGCATGTAGCAATGTGCCAACTTCAAGTACCACCTTTACTTCTAATAAAGCCTCAGTCCTATATGGGTTCCAGGGACATTTTTAGATAATAAAAATGGTGAGTGGCTAAAGGACTGTTCTTTCATTCAAAGAGTAATCATTCAATATACAATTATAGTTTAAATTTGGGAGGAGGGTTAAGGATTGCTGGTGAAGGGGATAAGTGAGGACTTGCCTGGATATTTGCATGTATTAGGATGAGACCAAGTGTGTGCATTTTCCTGATTTTGTATGTTTATTGAATGGAGACGACAACCCTTTGGCAGCCAAGTAGTGCTCTTAACATTCTGGGGAGGCAGCAAAATGCATGGATTTAAATTACACATGTGAGTGAGAGTGGCTCTGTGGAGGAAATGGGGAGGTGTCTTAATTTTCTTAGATGTAATATGTATATTACATCCATTTCGTATATTTGGAAGAAATGGGGAGGGGCTCATGCTACATTCATCAGTTCTACCTCAAGATGGTAGGAACCTGTGCCTTTCAGTTTTTGATTACTGTGACCCAAGGGGACTCTGAGGGCAGCCAAAAGGGATTTGAAGGCCACAGGTAGCCCTGGGCCACAGATTACCCATCCCAAAGTAGAATGTTGTGTTTTATGTTTTTTCTTTCCATATTGGTGGTGGATATTGTAGAATGTTATGTAAAGTGGTCATTTTGTTGTCTACTATGGAGCTTGCTTTTTGTGAAATAGCCATTTTGAGGTGCTTGTGAAGCAACATAATTTAGTATTTGGAGCTCTGTCCTAACCTCTATCTCACATTCAGTTTCTTGCTGAATATTTGTCCTTCAGCCTCATTTGTTTGTCTTCACATATTCAGGAGTTCAGGGAATGGTATAAGCAACTCTATAATTTAAGCTTGTGAGAATAGTAGATCTTGGTCAAAGGATGATTTGATGGTGAAACCTAGGAATATGAAGTATTTTCCTAGCTCTGAAAATTCCCTTTGGGAACTTTAATAAGATGAATTATCCACAAGGTCAATCATATTTGATGAATGGAATTTAGAAAAATTTCCTGAACAGCATTTAGAAGAATTAAATAAAATAAAGGCTGAACTTCCATTTCACTACCAACCTAAATACCCACATAGCAATTTCGTATCATGTATATAAATAACACTTTTAGATTACACTGTGATCAAAATCACAGTACTGTAGGGAAATAATAGGCTATGACCAAGATACCATATAGAACAGAAGTTGAAATTGTATCTGTTAGAACAGTCAGTAGATTTAACAGAATTAACAGGTTCTGTTGTGAGCTGGTTTCATTGTGCTTACTGGATTTCAGATGAATTGCTGCCAAATGAAATCAAGCCAAATGAGTTCACCTATCTTAAATTATTCATCTTCCAGAAGCTCCAGTAAGTAGATTATGGCTTGGTATTCTTACAGGAAAAGCTGTGTTAAATTCAAAAGCAAGCACTGTTTTCTCCACTACAGGTTTTAAGGCCTGGATTCCCAACATGACATCTGTGGGAACCAATGTACCCAAAACACTTTCCTTGGCCAAACTCTCTATTACAACTTGTTTTTTAAAAATATTTTTTTTAATTTTAAAAATGAACAGGAAGCTAGTATTCTGCAAAGCAAAGCACCAGCATCAGTCCTGTTATATATTTCCAGTAGTGTCACATAGACTCTAAAGGCATTCTTAGAAAATAAAATGATAGATGACTGAAGCTCAGTGCTTTATTTGGAAGTGTTTTCAGATGTGTTTTCCCATCCACTGGGGAAAAAAAAAAGGCAGAGTTAAGCTGATTTTTTATCATTTCAGCTGATGGATCTTACAATAGTCTACAACTTTTCTGGGCCAGTAGACATGTTCTGAAATTTCAAAGCATATTATGGATGCTTTTACACAAGGTTTGCCCTGGTGATAGTGTTCAATCAAAACACCCAAAACTAGAAGGCAAAATGATGAAGGTCATCTCACCCTCATGACTGCTAGATGGAGATTTTATAGATGGAGTGTATCTTATAGAGAGCGTGGACACACTACACACTCTGTCTCAACCAATATTTAATGCTGCTCTTAATATCTTGGCAGACTCATGAGAAAGATTTACACTTCCCTTTCACTCAATCAGTTCTCAGTTACACAGATAGGCATTTTCTTCTTTAATAATGTGAGAGACTATGAATGACTTCCAATTTGCTGTCCTATATCCTGATATTTATAAGAAGCAACTTCAGCCCAAAGGGGGAGCAAATAAATAACTGAGGCTGAACAGTGGAATGAAATAGGAACTATAACCAAACATGCCCTCAATTAATACAGTTATAGCAGTGATAGTAAGCTTCAACCAGTAGATTCCACAATAATATGCTATGATCACAGAAATAACATGCCAACTAATTATTCAGCCTATAAAATATGTATTTACATAATATATATGGCCCCCCATCTTAAATATATAACCCTGGGTGGCTATAGCAACAGTTCACAAGAAATATATAATAAAACTTCAAAACACAAATCCGCACAAAGTTTGGCTTTAAAAATGTGATATAATAGCTGAGGTACTATAACAACCTCACAACCCATCTCTGCCTATATTGGGTTCAACTAACATCCTGGCCCAGCACCTGGGGAAACAGCCAGATCTTCAGAGTTTTCCAGAAAACCAGAAGGCTCAGGGTGCCTCAAGATCTCAGGAGGGAGGCTGTTCCATTGGTGTAGAGAGTAAGGAAGATGACCTTGACAGAGATATGCAAGAACCATTACCAAGGCAAAAAAGGATCAAACTTTCTTTTAAGTCCAGAGAAGCAAGAACATTCAGACAGACATTGCCCTCATTCACTGGGGAGGAGGTATAGCACAAGTTTCTGTTATTAGTGCCAATCTCAATTAAAATAATTTTAGCCTTCTTGTGAAGTTGATTTCCTGATCATGTCTACCTAGTGGGGTTGAAAGTAAAGCAGGCACCATGACAGAAAAGGCACATTTCCTAGATCCCACCAGATGACATTGTTTAACAGAAGGGCATTGAAGCATACCCACTCTGTTGGATTTGGTGAGATGGTAGAACCCTCAGGGAGAGGCAGACCCACAAATAACCTGGCTCTGTGGCATGCAGGGCTTGAAAAGTGATAATCTAGCACCTTGTAGTGCACCCAGAAGCATACTGGGAGGCTTAGTGTGTCCAGAACTGTGTGTGCCACTGCATTCTGGACCAGTTGGAGCTTCTGAATACTTTTGAAGGGCAGGCTGGGTAGAGTGCATTCCAGTAGTCCATCCAGGAAGTGATGAATCATGTGTGACCATGAGCAGAGTCTCCAGGCAAGGACAGATACAATTGGCATACAAGATACATTTGTGCAAAACACCCACTAGCCATGCTCTTCAAGCAGGAACTTTGAGTCCAAGAAGGCTCCCAAGCTGTGCACCAAATCTGTCCAGGGGAGTGCTCCTCCATCAAGAGTTAACAATAACAAATCACAGCCTAATCTTCCCCATCCACATCCTCATAGCCTCCAGGGACTGGGTGAGCACCTTGATGGCATCACTTGTCACTCAAGTGATGGAAATATATAACTATCATCAGCATATTGATATTTCACCACATGCCAATGAATGACAATGCCTGGCACTTTCATGTAGATGTTAAATAGGAGTACAAAGGTAGTTGAGCCCTGAAGCACACCACATAAAAGGGGCCTAGGGCTAGCCCTCTTTTGCCCACTAACATCTACTAGATTTGGCTCTAGAAGAAAGAGGAAAACCACCACAAAATAGTTCCCCCTCCACTCCCCACTCCCAAAGCTGGTCCAGAAGGATACCATAATCAATGGTATCAAAAACCACTGAGAGATCCAGAGGAGCCAGGCTGGAGGCACCACCTCTGTCCTGGGTCCTCCAGAGGTAATCCATAAACACAACCAATGCCATCTTACTACAATAACCTGGCTTGAACTCCAACTGAAATGGGTCCAGATAATCTACTTCCTCCAAGGCCCTTTGAAATTGACTGCCTACCAGTTTTATCAACCTTCCCTAAAACATGAAGGTTGGAGATTGGATGAAAGTTATCCAACACTATAGGATCCAAGGATGGCCTCTTGAAAAGGGACAGACCACTGCCTCTTTCAAGACAGATGGAAGCACCCCTCCCACAAAGAGGCATTTACTATCTTAGGCCCAACCACATGCCATGTCCTGGAAGGACTTAACCAATCAGAAGAGATGTGGATCCAGAACATAGTCAGCAGAGCTCACAGCACCAAGGTCCCTGTCCACTTCCTCAGTATTAACCAGCTGAAACTCTTCCCAGATAACTGGGCAAGATTGTGCCTCAATCACTTATACAGGACTTGCCCAGCCAGAGTCTAATTCACAGAGGTTCTGAACAACTAGAATAGTCTTCACAGCAACCCAGCAAGGGTACCCCAGGCTCCTCCATACCCAGAAGGACCCAGTCACCCAAAACCCAGCTACTGGCCGGCTATCTGCAAACGCAGTAAGAGCAGAAAAGTAAACTCACTTTGCTGCTCTTATCACCACACGGTAAATCCTAAGAAAGGCTTTTACTTGGGCTCAATCAGGTTTGTTCTTTGTCTTCCTCCAGTGGCATTCTAGGGTTTGTTTCATCTCTTGGAATCCCTCTGTAAACCAGGGAGCTCTACAGAATCCATGATCACATAAGTCTACAGAGGAGCAACCAGATCCAAATCTTATTCAAATGCCCATTTCACTGACAAAATTGATTTAATTCTGTACTGCTGATCAACTCAGTGAATTTTGTAATTTTCAATACTCTCTTTTCTGCAATTATCTATGAGTTTCTCATTCCAAATTTCCTATCAGCAACCTTGTGAATTGCAGGCTCATTTCTTAATCCAAATACCACAGTAAATTGATACTAAAGAGGAGAGTCCTTTGTTTAATCACAAAAGAAATAATTTTCTCTGGTGTTGTCTCTTTGAGGGTAACTTGTTACCCATGCCTACATTCATTTTATCCTGGCTCTCAGAACACACACTTTTACCACTATTCTCAGATGCTCTTATGATAGTAAGTTCCTAAGTCAACACATTAGTTCTTGTTTCTTTAGCTGCACTGGAATTAATAGCAATGGGGAGCCCAAGAGATTATAATATTGCTTCCTTTATTGTTGTTCCTGTCATCAGTAGTTCTCTTGAGTGCTCTCTGGGAAGAAAAGTAGGATATAAATCTAACAATGACAGTAACAACAATGTTCTGATGTTTTAAGCACTGATGCTCCATTTATAGGACTTTCCTAAAACAGACTTTCTGTCCCAGTTTGGCTATCTTAATGCAAGCTAGTTTTTAAATTCTCACAGCCATTTTAAACTGAGTTTTAGTTGTTACAATATATTATGTTTGATTTTTAATGTTTTCTTTTGATTTGCATCATTTTGATTTGGTATTAATAATTCTGGAAACCAAAAGATAGCATAAAAATAAAATGAAAATTATACCATTATTGGGGAGAGGTGATTTGTGTTCAACTTTTTTTTTAATGGCTGCTATCACCTAAAAGATCAGATGCACAGCTTGAGATAGTCTTGGATTCATCATTGTCACCAACAGTATGCATGCATTCTCTCTCTCTCTTTCTCTCATAATTTCCTCTGAGTCAACTTATATCAACAGAGTCTAAAAAATTTCCAAAACTCAGGTTTGAGGATTTCAGGGAAATTGAGAATTGGTGAGATGGCTACAATGTATGTAATACCAAAATGCTCTCTCCTAGTCTTTTTAATTCATATTAATGTTTTTTTATTTTGTATAACATTATGGTATAATTTTTAATGTTTGTTTTTTATGGTCTGTTTTTATTCAACACCGCCCAGAGTCATGTATGTGAGATGGGCGGCTATATAAATGTGACAAACATATAAACAAACTTTCCCAATCAGCAGGTGTTCTATGTTAATGTAAGATTCTCTGTTGGATCTGGCAAAGTAAGCTTTACAAGACCTTAGTATACTTTAGCACGAAGGTTCTTAAAATTTATTCCAGGCCTTTTAAGCTTTTATTGTTTTAATAATGTAACATTTTATTGCAGCCGTCAAATTAATATGAGAAAACAGAACCTGTATTATTTCAATAGGCAGCAGCTGACATATTTATTTTATTTTTCAAATTTATATAGCTGCCCATCTCACAAACAGTTACTCTGGGCAGTGACAGCAAGGCTAAAAACAATTAACAATAAATACCAAATTATTATTATTATTATTTAAAAAACATTTTAAAAAATGTAAAAACAGGCTAAAAGAGGAGAAATATTAGGCAAAGAGATGTTAATAATAGTACAGCCACTTCAATAATTCACCAATCCCCTGCGGTCCCCAGGCCTGATAATTTTATATAACTGCCGCTATGTTTGTTTCAGTTGGTTGGTATAATTATGTTTGTTTTTATTTATTGATTTCTAGTGTTTGCTCCATTGTATGTTTATGTATTTATTGAAACGGAGATGGAAGAGGCCATTCAGTTCCACTGAGTCCAATTCCTTGCTCAGCACAGAAACTCAAAGCATCACCAATAAATGGCTGCTGAGCCTCTACTTGAACACATCCCATAATGTATTTATAGCCCAAGACCATGGTTCCATGTTGAACTGTTCAAATGGTTCCATGTTGAACTGTTCTGTTATAAAGTTTCTCCTAAGATTAACCTGCATCTTCTTTCTTGAAACTGAAGATCATTATTTTTGTTTTGTTTATATAAATATTTGTTGCTGTAAGAACAACTGCATAGACTGCCTCACAAATATAAATACAATAATCTGGCCTGCGCAAAAATGCAATCTGCAGCAGGCTTATATTAGATACTCCTTTAAGAAAGCATTTAAATTTTCTGCATCTATTTTGTTCATTTCACTGAATCATGGAGTGAATCATGGAGTGAAGTTTGATATTACCAGCATTTAGTGTATAGGTCATTATACAGAGATAATCAGATATTATTAAGTCCAGTAGAAATAAAAACTTAGTTATCACTATTTCTTCTGAGTAAAGATTCTGCATTGATGTCTTATAGATTGCTCTTATATTCTAGCCCCATGTTGCTTTTCATTGACAAATTGAGATGTTTTTCTTTTAAGATACTGCCTTTTATACATTTTTTTAAAAATCACAGAAAAAGGGAATGCAAGAAGCACTGAAAATGGTAATGTATTTGCCATGCCTTATGAGAATAAAACTATTTACCTTTATGTTTCTTATATTTTATAGCTAATTCTTTCCCAGCAGATTAAGATGACATCAAAATGTTCACTCACAAATAAGAAGTCATGTTCCTTTTAAAATCTTTCACCAATCTTACCAACTATATAAGGACAATTAGATGTTGGAGCTTCTGTTCAGGGTCCCACAGTCCAGGGGCACTTCTAATAACCATCCCAGTAAAGTAAGGTGATGGGAGCTAAAGATGATTAGGTCAAAAAACACTACCATCTAAACTGACATGGCCATACTAGAGCCCAACAGAACTGGTGCCATTTACACAGCATCTTTAAAAAATACATTTTATAGCCCAAAAATGCTGGTTAGGCAAGTGTCTGACTACAAATATTTTTGTATACTATCCTTTACTCCAAAATTATGCTTATTTCCACATAAATGTGCTTACCATTAAGGAAGGGGAAGCAAATTAATTTCATTCTTGCACTTAATTTACATGTGAAAGTACACATGCTGTTTTTGTTTAATCAGTATTAACAAAAGAGATTTTGTTGTTACAATTTTCCTCTAATATATTTGGAGGGTAGAGGCAGTTGTAAAGCATGGAACTAGTGGCGGAATGATAGCTGCAGATTTTATAACTGAAGAAATACACTGGTCATCAATAAAGAGCCTCTATAAGTTCACGAAGGCCAGATTCTAATATTACCTAGTTGCAGCATTGTATGGGAAAAATCCACTCTCTCTGGATTCTGTTGAACTTTTCAATTACAAGAGATGATAGCTTCATTTAGTCAATTAAGTGCTTGTTTAACCTGCATTGTATCTACCTGTAGAGAGCCCTTAGGGAAGGGTGTGTCTTAGAGCCAAGAAAGGGTCTTAGAGCTGAGAAGGGGATCAATTTTGAGAGAACAAGTTGCTTCCCAGTTTGAAAGATGGTCATTTTTACAGATCTGTACACATTCTTTGAAAAAAGATGCTTTGGAATGAACAAGAATGTATACAAGTATCACTTTTTGAATTGTTAAGAGACACATGATTTCTTCTAGGCTCAAGCAGTGGTTATGGAAGCTGCTCCCGACTATCTCTGCACATACCTGCATGCAGAGCTGCCTCCCTGTGAAAAAATACTCTGATGCATTCCAAAACACCTCTTTTTGCATAGCCCTGTTTTTTAAAGTATGAAGTTATTTCTAAAACATATACCTAG
Organism: Python bivittatus; assembly: GCF_059951505.1. Taxonomy (NCBI): domain Eukaryota; kingdom Metazoa; phylum Chordata; class Lepidosauria; order Squamata; family Pythonidae; genus Python; species Python bivittatus. The sequence continues at coordinate 120,501,707 of NW_028277030.1, forward strand.
TTCCCAAAGGAAAGGAGAAAAATGAATTACCCACAAGGAATTTGGACGCAGGGAAATACTCCCTTTCAACTTTTTCCACCAGCAGGTAATGAGTTGATGCAACAGCCAATAAATCTAGCTTGAGCAAATACCAACTGAGAGGCATATTCCCACTGAAGAAAATAAGAGGATCTGTTTTATGTGAATACAAGGATAATTTGCTCTAATTCCAACATTTAATTTAGGAAACATGGAATTATTTCATTAGCAGTTCTGCATGAGATGGAATTTCTTAGATCCTTTAAATGTATATTATACTGTACTCAACTTTTAGTAGCTTATGTAACATGGAGACAATAAAAATAACAAGTCTTTTTAGATTTCAGCTTGGAAAATTCAATGAAAAGGAGTGTCTAAAAGCCATAAGGCTGACTCTAACAACCTCTTTTTATTGATCCAGCAATACGATTCTAGGATTAAGATCATTTTGAAGGAGTACTTTCCATACTGGTAAATATTTCTTACTGAAACACTACTACAAAAACATTTATAATCTAACAGCCACAGAGCTTACTGAAGCATCATCAAGCAAAGGAAAGGACACTAGAGCAATCTCTCACTGCTACCTAGGTTATGGATTTTAATTCCAACCGAGAAATCTAGTTAATAAACATAGCACATTTTATTTAATATTTATAAAGTGGTGTATCCAATTGTACATGGGTTACAGCTCAATTTGCAGTTGATCTCATCACAATGATGATGACTGAGAAACATGTTCCTGACTAGGAATAAGCACATGGTACCTTCCAAATGTTTTAGACTAAGAAAAATGCTTCCTTGAATTAAGTGTGATGCTTAGCTTTCTTGGCAACAGTACTGAAGTAATCTGCCATTGTCAAATTAATATTCTGCACAATCTTGTTTAATTTTCTGCATAGGCTTAGTATAATTATGTTTTAGTAATTTTGTAAATTTGTAAGTTGTGGAACTTGGGGATTTATACGTGGTCAGCAAAAATGGTCTTAGCTTTAATGTGATTTTGTATATATGATAGCCTGTGATCCTTTTATTCTAATTGTTATGGCTTATGGTAAAACAAATAAATTGCATTTAGTCTTTTTTCTATTGTCTTCTTCAGGGTTTTTTTCCATGACTTCCCTGTTTAAACTGGCATTGATCCAAGCACGAATCATGTCTATTCCTGCTTAGCCTTTTTGAGACTATGCCTAGGTTCTATCACTTGCTATGGCATGTTTTATATTACAATTTTCTAAATCCATAATTATATCCATGCTGCCTGGGCTTATGAAAATTACTGCCATAAAATTCAGTATTATTCCTACATTTATCCTGTCAACTTAGGTCAGGAGCCACTGGGAAAAGTACTACCCTAATATAATTCTCAATCTTTTACAAAACCATTCATGAAAACAGCAGGTATATGGTTTTTCTCATCCTGGCAAGTAAGAATGCCAAAAGATCTTCTAAATACATACAGATACAGGCAGTCCCCAGTTTAAGAACAAGTTCTGTTCCCAAAGTTTGTCCTTAAGTCGAATTTGTATGTAACCTGGAACAATATTATTGTATAATATCATATAAGTAGTATTGTGTAATGAACTCAAGCCATTGTGTATTTAACTCAAATCATTGTGTATTTAACTTGAATTTTGCTACAATAGGCTCTTTCTTAACTATGGGTCATCGATAAACTGGGCATTCTTCAGCTTCAATATTACATATACATGCAGTGGAATTTCTGGGGAGAAAAAAAAAGCCTGTTGCAACATCAGCTTTACATTCTACAACTAAATTAACACCTTTTATATTTTAAATGCACATGAAACTCGCATTTCATGTCTTAAAATGAAATAGTTTATATTCCAGTGTCAGTGTTACGTGTTTAAAGAACTGGAAATGTTTACTCACTAGTTATTAAGTAGACTATTTACTTATGCCTATACCTGATAACCTTGGGCTTTCATCTTGGGAATGAGAATGGCAAGCCAGCTAAGCAACAGGAAATTCATTCAATATATCATACAGTAGTTACCTTTCTGGAAGTTCCTTTTATGTCTTTTTAAAGAGAGCTGTTACTGCTCAAGTTATAATAAGCTTTATTATCCCTACTGCCTCATTTTAACCAGAGTTTTTGCAGGCCCACCTTTCTATAACAAAAATTGATTTCCTGTAAACACATTTTCAATTATTGTGCTAAAAGCACTTTTCAATTATTTACTCCAAGAAAATACTTTGAAAGTGAAACAAAACAGAATTGGATCCAAAATGATAATTTACTGAGTATAAAAGCCTAACCAAAATATACAAATACTGAAATTTTTCTGTTTTGGGCAAAATTGTGGATCTTGTATAATAGAAGCTTAATTTGTTATGTGGTCATATAATGCACAACAGTGGTGCACTATACCATGGGCAAATCAGACATTTGCCTAGGGACCCCCCAAAAGAGGGGTCCCAAAATCACATTTTTGGAAAACTGGTTCTGCCATTCCAGCATCTCTATCTGGCCACATGCATGCCTCTAGCGGGCATCTTCAGCTTTCCCAAATCAACAGGAATTTCCGGAACCAACCTCTGGGGCCCAGGTCAGTAAGGCTTCCGTGTATGCATGCCAACTCTGCCCTCCTATGTTCCACAGTTATTATTTGAATATTTAACAGCCCAACATCCAATAGAAGATTCACCTGCATGCGTAATCAGACCATACCATTTTGTGCATACAAAAGAAGAGTCTAACCGCAAAACCATATGGTCTATGTACGTACAAAATATTAAGTATCTATGCCTGTAAAGTGATAGAATTATATTTCTCTGTGATTTATTGTTATTTGGTGTCTTCTTTAATCATGTAAGTACACACTTTTTTAATAAAAACAATATTGTTTGTAAAGATATTAACAATGTTTCTTAAAAAGTTTTTTAAAAAAGCATGCAAAACTTTGGGCCAGAAATTTCATATGAGTTACTTTTATTGGTTGAATATGAAGCAAAATCCATTAACTTTTATTAAATTAATTTATTAATAGAGATTGGATGCTCATACACATATACTTCCACCACGACAAAGTAAATTAAGTAATCTAGCTATAATATATATTGAAAATGACATTACAAAAAATCAGTTATAATAAACTGATAATTTTTCATCACAAAAAGCACAATAAGTGCAATTATTGTAATTATTGTGTTTATTTCCAGGATGTTTAATATTTGAAATGTAATAAAATAAATTTGAAATGTAATAAAATACATTTGAAAATATTATTTCTCTTTAAACAACTTTGTTTTAAGATACCCTGTTATCCACCATGGTACTATATCAATTTTTTTTGCGTCAAAACTTTGTAGGCCCCTAAATTTTATTTTGCCTAAAGCCCCACATAGGCATAATGTGCCACTGTGCACAAAGAGGTTTTCTTTCAAGCAAGGCTTCTTCAAATCAGTGGGACTTTCATTTCAATAGCCTGATCCAATAATATGATAAACTATAGCTCATACTATTAAGATTATTAACCAAATATCACCTCATATTAACCAAATATCACCTCAGAAAACTTAAAAATTAAAGTCTATGGTTATGACTAGAGTTTTTAAAAAAACCTACAAATGATATTAATACACAGGAATGTGATATGCTTCATAGGGGAGGTTCTCTAAAATAACATTTCTGTAGACTTAGGGACATCCAAAACCATTTTATGAAAAATAGTGTGAGGCAACTAAACCAACACTAACTGATCTGATTAACTAATGGGTGTGATCCGAGGTGCTGGTTGTTACCTATAAAGCCCTACATGGCATGAGGGACCACCTGTCTCTCCCAACATCTGCCTGGCCAATTCAATCCTGCAGGGTTGGAGCACTCTGGATTTCTTCAATTAAACAATATCATCTCTCAGGACCTCGGAAGCATGCCTTCTCTGTAGCAGCACCTGCCCTCTGGAACAAGGTTACCCACTCCCGGAGCCTGATTGCCCCCACTGTGCTGTTGTTCAGAAGAGCTGTGAAGACTTGGCTCTTTATCCAGGCCTTTGGCAAGTGAGAGCGAGACCTCTCACTTCATCGCGCTTGCCATTTTTTATCTTTTATTGATTTTATTGTAATTTCTTTGATTGTTGTGACCCACAAAGTTGTTGAGAGTTGGGTGGCATACAAGTTTAATAAATTATTATTTGCAACAGTCTCCAAAATTGCTTGCAACAAAACAAATCACTCTACAAATTCATTGTTGTTGTTGTTGTTCAGTTGTTAAGTCGTGTCCGACTCTTTGTGACCCCATGAACCATATCGCGCCAGGCCTTCCTGTCCTTCACTGCCTCCCTGAGTTTGCTGTTTCATGCTCATTGCTTCAGTGATGCTATCTAACCATTCATACAAATAGCAAAATTGCTTTTCTTCCATGAAAACAAACATTACATTTAATTTGCATTTTTTAATTTCCCACAGAAGGGAAGATGGTCTTATGTGAGATAGTAGTCCTCACTTTATTCCTCAAATTAGCAATCAGACATCATACAAAAATGATCAGAAATACCACTGTCTTAAGAAGAGCTAGAGATCAAGAACATTTAAACCTGATGTGCTGAGTACTGCACTCCAGACATTATACACATACATACACCCACATGCCTACACCAATTTTAAGTATTTAAGGCAGACTTTAGAGAAAAAAAGAGTTGGTAACTAATTAACAATAATGCTAAGAGAAGAAAAATACAATACAGAATTCCTAGATTAAGAAGTACCCTCTTTTCAAAAATCAGACTACTCTTTTCATACCTTAAATATTTTAGCGAGTTTAGTAATATGTAGGGGCTGAGCTTTAACAACTGAACATTTCTAAATACAGACAGAGAAACTGGCCAAGTAACACCTGAATGCATTCAACTAGCTCAGTGTGAAGTACTGTGACCCAATATTTCTGGGAGGGAGGGAGGGAGGGAGGGAGAGGGGGGGGAGAGAGAGAGAGAGAGAGACAGAGAGGAGTTCTCTGTTTTAATACAACCATAATAAGGATCAGGCACAACAAGGAACTAGTATCTTGCTTGTAACAGAACGTAAGTCACAAAACACACAGCGGTTACAATGCAGAGATCCAATGAAACTCAGTGAGAGAGATGGTATTTACTACTTTAATTTAATACTTTAACCCAGCAGTGGAACATCCAGTTACAAAATAACAGAAGAACAACCAATACTGCAAGATATAATGGTCACTATTTTAAATGATTTTTATTTAAGACATCAGAACAACATTTTAAAAGTTAAAAGGGAAAGTAAAGAAAAAGGAAGGAAACAAGTTTATATAACAAATACATAAATGTTAATTGCCCATATTCAGTACTTCAATCCAAAATGACATTAGTACAGAAATTTTAAAAACATCATTAATATAAGGAACAAATATGAATAAACATTCTAACTGTAGGGTATTCAAAATTCTTTGCTTCAGTTGAAAAATTAACAGAACAAATTTCCCACACTTTTACACTGCTCCAAAGAAAGATGTATTTTATTAACATAAAACACTAGAAAAATAAATGGAGTTAAACAGGAGCTTATTTTGTAAAAATTATATACTGCAGAAAAAATAGACAGATAGAAACCAATAACAGTATTTATTGTCAAGGAATGGTGGGTGTGTTTCCATATTTCTTTAAAACCATTTTATAAAAATTAATGATTACTGGAGAATTACCACCAAAATTGGTAATATATGTAAAATGCACCAATTTGCCTGCAATCTCACTAGTACAATCTAGAAAGATTATATACATAATGTAATTTAAAGTAATATACCGCCACCAATGAATTATTTTTATGGTCAATTCTTGATTACTTGCTGAACAGAAAGGAATTGTATGTCACAAGGAGTCTTTGGAGTATTCCTTGATTTCAGTTCTAAATCATCCTTCTAAGTGTTTTAAGACTTTCAAGAGAATATGTTTTTGATATAAGAGTTTTAAAAAATACTGAAAAAAAGCTTATTTTAAATGGGCAACTCTTCTCATCAATGGAAATCTATCTATTTATCTATCTATTTCCTATCTCCCAATTCTGTCCTCAACCATGTACATATAAAAAGAAGGGAAAGGCGACCTAGTATATACCAGATATTTTGGGATTACAGCTCTTATCAGTCCCAGTTAGTATAACAAAGCATCAGTGATAAACTGAGAGGTATCCATTTGCCTATCTTTGCATTAATGAATTCTTCAATTTCTGTTAAAGGACACTGCTGGTCTCCTAGCAGTGCCCTACTTTACCAGCCATGAAACCTCTGTACTGTGCATCTGCTATTTATCATGTTTAACACATTAGAAAGCATTGCCATATTGCATATTTAGTATGCAAATGGTGTATGTTAATAACAGTGGCTGTAGAATATTCTGTTAATTAAGAGCAAAAGGCAAAATTCAGCTGGGACAAGAAGAAGAAAATGACCTATAGTTAGATATTATCCCATTGAAGGTCTTTTAGCACTGATTTTGATACACAGCTTTTAACTCCATTGAACAACTCCTTTGTCTATATTAGTCAGCTTCCATCTCTTGCTGCAAGGGGAAAATTCTAGAAGTGCAACAATAATGACAGTAAAAAAAATAAACAATTGCCACTGAAAATGAAAAACACAACAGTAAGAAATGCTTCACTTTATTAAAGACTACCCAGCATAATCAGTCCTTAAATATTCATATCCTGAATGTCTGCAATGCAGTGTCCTGCAACACATTTGTTTGAAACAAGCTTCTATAACCATATTTCTATTACATATTTTTTACTTGTAAGCTGCCTAGAGTCACTTATACAATGAGATGAGTGGCATATAAACTTGATTAATAAAATAAAATAATAAATAAATTTGTTGCACACACTTGCAGACAAACTTATCTTGAAATGTTTACAGCATTGAGGTAGTCTACAAACATTTCTACCTTAATTCAATTAAATAGTTTAATTCTATTAATTGTTTCATAGTAGCTAACCCTAACCTAGAAACAGGTGAGGCCAAGCAAAGTTAGGATTACTACATCCACCCATATCGTTACTGATGGAGAAGTAGAAAAAGGCAATAGTTGTGTGGTGGCCATCTTGCAACACCTGAATTAGACACTTCCTATTTGTCATCAATCATTCATCACTAATTGGATTAACACACAATTGAACTGATGTGTGATTCAATATTTGAATAATAAAGAATACACTCATTAAATAAGAGTTTAAACAGTAAAACAGATAGTAGTAAGCTAAATCCCTCTCCTCCCTGAATTTCCACCCTTGAAATAGCTTTAATTAAAAATAAACATCAACTAGTGAAAAGATAGTTAAAAAAGCAGTTTCATAAAGAAAATCATATCTTAAAAAGGTCATATGCTCCTAAACTCCCCACTGCGTGTTGCATGTTGCCTCTTCACTTTCCACACTCACTTTACATAGAATGGCTGCTGCTGAGAAAGGAGAATGACTGAAAAGCCAAACAACTCTTCTGAGGCCAGTGCATTTAGCACTTCATTCTCCTAAATTGTGTCTGTTCATGATGGTAATTAAAAAAAGGACACCATTACCTTGAATTGACCTTCCCCTTTCCTTTCTTCCCCTTTCTTTTTTTTTTTTCCCTTCTATATCCTGCCTTTCTGTTATGGAAGTCTTCTCAGCTTTTAGTAAATTTAGTAAGTAAATCCCTATTATTGTTTTTGACTTGACTTCTATTTAAATGAAAAAGCAGCAAACAAAAAATACCTATAACATAAAAATTCATCATGACAATAAACATATTAATATTTAAAAACATAAAAGTACTTCAATAACGCATTACAACTTTGTAAAGTCATTATAAAATTGATATTTCCTATCTGTAAAACACAGCAATAATACAATGCCATTATTTATCAACCATTAATACATAAACTAAATGAGCACGAGTCCATTAAAAATACTGAATGTAGGAATCGGACATCAAGACTGCAGCAAATAACCTGTCATGCTGCTCTCTCTCTCAGTCTGGTACAGTTCTTAAAAGTGGCAACGGTAAGAAAGTTAATATGGGTTTGACTTAGCAGAAGGATATTAGAGAATAGAAGCTGTTTCTAAATACATGATCTACCATCAGTATTCTACTGGAAATCAGGAGGAAAGAGCTATGCTGTATTAGGAAACAGATAAACTTTCCTTCTTTTTGTCCCTCCAAAGCTCTACAATACACAGATGGTTACTGACACACTCCAAACAAGTCATTATTGTAGTAATCTACTGCCAATTCTTGTTTATATATGCAGCTGTCTTCCTCTCTAGCATCCTCTAAGCAAGCATTTGCATGAACAGTAACAGATGTGTCCACGAATACATATAACAGATAAAATACAAAAACAGTTTTTGTATTTTGTATTTTATTATACTAATATATTATTATATTTTGTATTTTGTATTTTATTACAACAAGCATAGGATTACATGTTACATAGGATTACATGAGCCTAATTCAACTTGTATCTGTCTGACCCGAAACACATGTAACTGGCCACCTCTAGTATTCTATACTCAACAGGAGGATGGCAGTCTCAGAGATTACACATCTATTGCTCCATCCTGGACTGAATACTTCCTTTTGAGATTTAATTTGCAGCAACTATTCCTTTCTGCAGGGAGGGGGATTTTGTAAATAATTACCTTAAAGTATTTGAGATGAATCCTGGACTCCTGTAAAAGTCAGTTGTATAGAACAAGGAAATGATCCAGGCAGTTAAATTCACTGCTAGTATCTTCTCCCACTTTGCAGGGCATATGCAGCTAACAGTAATTAAGCAAGTTGGGAAATGGCTGGAAAGCATTTGGAGAAGACCTATTTTGAATCTGACTGAATGGAACTAAGAGCTATTATGAGCCTACTTTATGGTAAGGTTAGGTAGGTAACAGCACTTAACTGCTCTGAGCTGATTTAAAATAAAAACAAAAACTAAGAGTCAGATCTGGGCTTGTGACTGGATGGAAGACTATCAGGAAATTCTAGGACTGCTGACTAGACTAGGAAATTGAAAAATATTCTGAAAGAAATACAGATTTGCTCACTTGCAATTGCCCTGTTTAGTGACTGTTTGAAGGTACAACAGCACTGAAAAAGTAACTTTACAACCGGTCCTCACACTTATGACCGTTGCAGTGTCCTCCTAGCCATGTGATCAAGATTTGGGCACTTCGCAATAGATGGGTGTTTATGACTGTCGCAGTGTTCCACGGTCACATGATCAACATTTGCACACTTCACAGCCGGCTTCTGACAGGAAGAGTTAACGGAGAAGCCAGCAGTAAAATTGCAAGTCACAGTCACGTGATCTCTCACATAACAACCACATGGAGGAAGTGAGGTCATAAGCCTGTCATGGTCATGTGATAACTCAATTAACTACTGCATTACTTAGTGACAGAGTTGCCAGTCCCAACTGTGGTCATTAAGCAAGGACTACCTGTACAGAAAAACTCCACTTAGTTCTTTAAAAAAATGATCTGGCCACCACCATGAAGTTGCCGAGAGTCAAACTCAACTTAAAGGGAACTTTGCCTTTGCTCATAGCAGTGATAGAAGCAAAAAGTGCATTTTTTCTTCTTCACCATTGTGTTCTATTAATATAATCCAGCAGATACTAAAAGAATGCAGTAGTCTTCTGTTCTTGCCCTGTGGAACATCTAATGGAGCTGCAAGATTTTATGAGGACTAAATCAAATTATATTCTTGCCCTGTGGAACATCTCATATGGCTGCAAGATTTTATGAGGACTAAATCAATTATATTCATCATGACTCTTCAGTTTCTGGCACTGTAGTCTATAGAGCAGTCTTGGCAAATTTTTTTGAATGACATAAATATTTTGGGCAAGGATGAACAGTAACTTCCCAATAGGCAAACTGCATAAAGTAGTCTGGAAACAATGTAAAATCACTGGAAGAGCTAGGGCCAATTCTGCAAAATTCTGCAAGCCACCAGTTTGCTTGCCCTTTGTGGTTTAGGATATCTAACAGAAAGAAGGTGGTCAGTGGTCCCATTAAGGAGGGAAGAAATGGAATCACTTCTGACAAAGACTTCAGAACATCTACATCATTATACACTACTGCCCATCATCCTTCTCTGGGAAATAAACTTGAAAAAGTAATAACTGATCAAGTCTAGACAGCTAGGATTTAACAGATTTCTAGAACCATTACTACTAGAGTTCAGGCATTAAAATTGCCTTGGATATTCTATGGAACCATATTTGCAAGACACAAGAGGGGGAATAGAATCCCCTTGATTCTTTTGGGTCTTTTGATGCAATTAACCATGATGTCCTTCTGGAAAGGCTATTTGACTTAATTGTGGATATAAGAATTTTGTTTTGTTTTATTCCACTCATACTTGGATAGCTATGCTATGAGATTTTGGTTTAACAGCACTGCATTTATGTTGCAGAATTCCACTGAATTCTATTTTATCCCCATGCATTCAATATGTACATTAAATTCCTAATCTCACTTATGTGATTAAAGTGCCATCAATATGCTGATGTGTAGAAGAATGTAATCAATGCATGGTTAGGATAATTAATTTGGATGAGGGGCAATAAACTAATGTTTATTCCACAAAAGGGAGAAGTTCTGATATGGTGTTGTTTTTCTGTCCAGACAAATGGAACAACCTGTTCTAGAAAGGACCAGCCTCTGCTGAAAGATCAAGTTCACAGCTTAGGAGTGCCTCTAAATACATCTTTCATTAGAAATAAAAGCATCCCCTGCAAATTGAAGTACCATATATACTTCCATATAAGCCCATCCACAGATAAGCCAATCCTTGAATTTTTAACCAAAATACCATGAAAAACTCGCAGATAAGGCAACTTGCATTTTTCACAGTATTTTGTTTAAAAATTTGAGACTCTGCTTATCCACGGATGGGCTTATACGTGAATATATATGGGAAATGTGGGTATTTTTAAAAAGTACTACTGTATATACCCACAGATAAGTCCATCCGTGGATAAGCCAAATCTGGTTTTTTGGGTGTATTTTTGCACCTAACATTCTTGGCTTATCTGTGAGTATATATGGTATCTTTTATCAATTTATACAGATGCATCAGCTATAACCCTATTTGGATACAGATAGCCTTGTGTAATCTAAATCTGGAAATTTAACTTAGATTTATTTTATTTCAATAACTTATATGACTGCCTCTCTTACACGATGATCCTACGAGCTCACGACAACCTGCAATCTGTTATAGGTGAGTCTATTCTTAAAATCACTCTGGAAATTTCAGTTAGTACAAAATATAGCAGCAAAAATATTAATTGAAATTTTTAGATTTTACATGAACTTAGCTGGCTCCCAGTTCATTTCCAGCCCCAATTCAACATGTTAAGATGTAATGCCCTTTATAATGTGAGTTAACTGAAGGACTGCTTTTTCCCATATGCTACTATCCCATTCCCATAAATGATCACTGAAGCTTTCTCATACTGAGGTGCAGCAAATGGTTTCTCAGGCGTGGGCCTTCACAGTGATGGCTCCCAGCTTTGGAATGCCTTCTCTTAAAGTCTACTTGATACTTTTTATTTTTCCAGCTACAAATACATTTTCATTAATTAAATTAGTTAATATTAATTAACTAATTTACAGTATGTTGTCTCTCCTTTCATTTCTATGCCATATGTTTTAAACCATCAGTTAGAGAAAGGCTTATAATGGGAAAGTTTAAATTATCATTTTAAAAACTTATAAACTACCCTGGTAAAATTATTTTGAAGAGCAACATCATTTTTTTGAAAATAAAATGTAGTACAATAAAGGCTATGCTTTAATGGATTGGATCCAGAATGGGTAGAATTTAGTCCTAATAATTCAATGAGGAAATTAATCATGTTTTAAATTAAATGGATTATGGGGATGACATGCATCTAATTTATTTTTTGCAGTATCTTTTATCTGAATATCTTTAGCACAATAAAAATCCATAAATAAGGATTAAAAGATGCTTCCTTGAGGGAAAAAAAAAGTATAGAATGAAATAAAAACTGCTTGTAAACAGATTATGAAACCTATATTTCCTATATTTTGTGCACTGAGGAATAGATAAGCAAGTTATCTTAGGTAGATAACAATCAGTCTGGGATGCACTGCAGCAACCTATTATCCCCCCTACATAATCTTTCTCATGATTTTGTTTAGGCAGTCTGATAATGAAACAGCTAATTAAACACAAGATTACATTAGTTTGTTTTTCAGCCAAATAGAAAGAGTGCCAAGCAGGTTTTCAGATGTAAAAAGAAGCAGAGCCACAGTTCTGAAGATTGTTTCTTCAGGTGCATAAAGCCTTTTTGCAGACACATTGAGCATTACTAATGTTTAGCTTTTTGGGGTAAACAGAACTGAAAGAGACAAATATTGTAATTGAACAGTACATATTAGAAAATATATTCCAGTTGAATACTTTTCAAAACTAGCTAGCTGGGAATTCTGGGAGTTGTAGTTTAACATAACTGGAGAGCATCATGTTTAGAAAGGCTAGTTTAAAGATTTATGAATACTGATAGACATATATGCATTTTAATTGAAGGATGAAACACCAATCTGGCCAAGAACTACTGCAGCCATTACAAGGTCTAATAACACCAAGGCAAGGTATGAAAAATGAGTATTACCATTAGATGTGGAGAGAAAAAAAGAGTCTTCCTTATAGCATGAAGCCAATAGATACACAGACCAGTACTTCTGAAAATGGACACAGGATTACCACTTTCCTGTAAATTATGTTTCTGCAGGGTAGCTACTGCCAAAATGCATTATAAGAGTCAAGCACTCATTTAGTCCTTTCTCCTAGCATCAAGAGTATCATATAAAGAAAAAAAAATTCTGTAGGAAAAGCACAAAGGAAAGGCTATACTTATTTAAAATAAAAAACCACATAGTAAAACTTCAATTTAATGAATCATTTGGGGAAGAGTTGTCAGTTAAATATGAATTTACATTGTTTGTGTCAATTTATTTCATCTGCATAATTATGTAATTGATGAAAATGGCAATACTTGCAGCAAAACCTCTATTTAACAAAAAGCATTTAGTCTCAGTTACTCCAAACAGATCATTTTTTAAAAAAGCAGAAGACATAAACTTTAATATAAAATTATGGAATAATTCTATGTAAAATTTTTATCTAAAATCAAATCCACAACTCATTGATATAGCAGAAACCAGGCAAGCAAAGTCAATTCAATAATCAGTTAAAAACTGAGTCCAGATCGAGTTACTTGCACATTATTCCTGTGAAATGCTTGTCATGACTAAGGTAAATCTCAGTGAATTTCAGTAGACACATCCCATTATTAACAAGTATTACACACAGTACTTCCCAAATCCTGGTTGTTATAAAAGGAGAAATAAAATGCTAAGGCAACACAGTAATTAAATAAACCTAAGTTAAAGTCTTTTTCAACTCCTAGTGATTTCATGGATAAAGTATATTCATGTTGTTTTCTTGGCAGTTCTATGAAAAATGATTTGCTTAAGCTTTATTCTAAGATTTTTTTTTTTATTTACTTGTCTTGCCTATAGTCCTGATATTTCTGGAAATATCCCATCCAAATACTAGTCTCTGAGCCCAGACAAAATTACCTAGGTGCTGCCATCACATAACCACAGCACAATATTTCAGGAACCTGGGTTAAATGTACATGCTATATAAAATAGTTAAGAAATACACACAAATAGTCCTAGTTAGATATACAGTTTTTTGTTTTGTTTTTTGTCTGCGCTCAGTCATTGCTGACCCTGCAGTGACTGCTTGGACGAGTCCTTGCAGTTTTCAAGGCAATTCTTTTTCGGAAGTGGTTTGCCAGAGCCTCCTTCCTAGAGCAGAGCCCAGCTGGCAAGCGTAGGAGGCGGGGTTTCTGTTGCTTCGCGCCCTTTTCGGGCACGCACGGTTTTTCGCGCTTACCAGCAACTGCTCCCAACTCCTTTTTGCAAGGCGCCGCCAGCATTTTTCCTCCCACCGGAGTGAGAGTACCTATTTATCTACTCATGTAAGTTTTCGAACTGTTGGGTTGACAGGAACTGGGGAGGAAACAGGAGCTCACCCTGTTTAACGCGAAGGCTGGACTCGAACCGCTGAAGCGTCGACCATTTCTGGCCGGCAACTTTCAGCGTCATTAAGCCGCTGCGCCACCGCGTCCCCAGATATACAGTATGCAATAGCAACTACCTGCTGTTTGGAAAAGAATAAGTTTTTTCCCATTCCCTAGAACAAACACCTGATTGGCACTAATTACCATATTTTAGCTTGGGCTATGTATGTTGGAGTTGAATGAGGAATTCCCCATAGACAAGTAATCTTGTATATAAAACTTGTCTGCTAGCAATTCTTTACTCAGCTACAGAAACAAACAGTTGCATAACCTCTAGGTAGCTTGGGATGTTTAGATTTAATCTTTAATTCTGTAGATAAATAGGAAAGAAAATATTCTTTGAAGTTCCCTGGATAAACATAACATAGAGTTTTGTGGCATCTAAGAGATTTGAAAGGAAAAAAGGGCATGCAGCCACATTGATTAAAACACAAGCCTAGTTAAAATATGTCTGTTAGGGCAGTGTCCCTCAACCTTGGCCGCTTTAAGCTGTGTGGACTTCAACTCCCCCAATGCTGGCTGGGGAATTCTGGGAGTTGAAGTCCACACAGCTTAAAGTGGCTAAGGTTGAGGAACACTGTGTTAGGGAACTTCTGGGGGAGGTATGGTGAACTGAAGACGGCTCTGAGAAAGAGGAGCCAAAGACCACACGGAACCAGTGAGTAGACCGGTTCCTTGGAACCTCTTCAGATAAGGAAAGAACAGTAGGTCACCCACATATGCTCTGGATGGCTGTTCCTCATGAGGATACCACAGGACAGCAGCTTTCCATGGGTTTGAGCACCAGGAGACAACAGGATCAGCTATTTAGCTCATAACTTGCAACACTAAGTTCACAAACTTCACTTTCTAATCACTTTTGGAAATTGCTCATTAACTACTTCTACACTATAGAGACCTTCAGAACGACAAGTTTGAAAATATCAGGTGAATCTGCCTTCAATCCTGAATGAAATAAAATTTTAATCATAAGCCTAAGAATTTAAAGAATCTGAAATAAACAGCAAAAAGCTAAATAAGATTTTGATCCTAGAAAGTTATAAATGGAATAAGGGTCCAAATAACACTGGAATATTGAAACTTTTACAATAAGATTTTGGAATTAAGTATAAAGTACAAACAGCTTTTAGTGGGAAATAGATCCTGTTTTGGTTTTTACAAGACATAACATAGATAAGAAATTTCATGATTCAAAAAAATGGACACTAGAAGGGACTAAAGATTTTAGGTAAAGGAAAGATACATAGGCCTGTAAGATGATGCAAAACATTATGACAATAAAAATACTGAAGAACACTTTTGTAGAATGGAATCAGAAAATAGTAGCCACAATATCAACAATATCAGTAATGATGTCTGCTTCTATGGATAGGCCGTGTCCAAAAAATGTTATTGAAGAAATGTCAGATGTAGAACAGATTTTATCTGACAAGTTAGAGATGGTATCGAAAGTGGATTTACAACTGACAGGCCAAGAGAATGATTCAGAAAAGGGTATTTCACTGGATCTACAAAAGAAACTGGCTGAGGTTTTAAAATTTAAAAAGGAAATACAAATTTCAAACCAAGAGAGTGAACTGGATAATTTTTTCCTATTAGATTTACAAAAGAGGCTTGTTAAAGCCTTGAAGAACTCTGTGCGATGAGACAAAGAAGAACTGAAGAGAAATCAAATCTTATGACAATATTTGAATGAACTAAAGATGAAGCCTGTTAGAAGTAAAAGGAAAGAATGTAAAGTTGGTTTCTTTGATCAAGATTAAAACAAGATACTGTACGTTATTACTTCTGGCTACCCTTTATGGACTTTCTGCTGACCCCAGAACTGAAAAGATGTTTTATGGATTTGCTTATAGATATGAGATAGGATATGGAATGAAGAGATAAATATTTATAGCTTTAGATAGCGTGACGAGTTGTTACATTTGTTTATACTTGTGATAAAGGTTGGAAGTCACTTCTTTATATATTTCTTTTCTCTTTATTATATTCTTTTCTTTTTCTTTTCCTTTCACTTTTTACTCTTTCTGTTCTCTTTTCTTTAAGTTTAGATTGTATTAGATCTTACTATTATAATCAAAAATTTTAATAAAAAAAATTAGATAGACAAACAGGTAGATAGGATAATGCAATTCAGATTCATATCAAAAATTTGGTTGAGAGAACACAAGTATACACTTGTAGCACTTGTGTGCAGCTCTGTAAATTGAACTTTTTTTTCCCCAGGACCATGCAGCAGTTTCAGCAGCCAGCTGCATAGTCCAAAGAAAAGATACAACTGCTTTAATAAATTGGAGTCAGGTGCTATGTTAGTATCCCCATGTGTTCCAAAGCACCCTTTTGCCTCCAAATCTTAAGTTCTGCATAGCCCTAATATTTGAGTTTCCTTTATCATGTATTGATTCTATCCATTATGGCTTATTAAAGTAGAAACCAAATCTTTGAGAATTCTCTAATGAATCAAACCACGAAGTATTTTTACACTTAAGGAAAATAGGATTAAGAACATTTTAGAGAAATGTTTGTGCTTTCTTAGGATAGTAGTAGGATTTAAAAAAAAAAAATCAAAGATTATTCAAAGGCTTATAGTTCTTTCCCAAAGCCTTTAAGCAAAGGAAAAACCTCCACTGAAAATATAACTCTACGTGGATTTTTATTTTGTATTCCAACAATAATTCATAAAAATGTTGTGCTCCCACAATGAAAAATGTCTACATTGATGAATTTGGGAGAGGATTCTGCATTTACAAGCATATACTAAAAGGTAATAATTCTGTGTTATGATATGTGTGTTTTTAAAGTACATGTGATATTTATTGTGGAAATTAACTTTCTGATGTTATTCCATTAATTTAGCAGGTGTGCTAGCTTTTAAAGCCAAGAATACTTTGATCACTTTGGCCACCAGACTGTGGAGTGCATGGAACTGAAGGCAATAATGAGGGAATCCCTAGGATTTAGCAGAAAGAGAAATTTAACAGGAATAGCTTTTTTTCCCCTTAAGAAAAAAAAAAGTCTGTTCACAATATTGTCATTCAGAAGTAAGGATTTTTATGGAGAACAATCATACAATTTACATGGCAAAGCTGATTTTAGACTAGGAACTATTATGTTGCGGAATCCAAGATATGGGTCATAAAATGAAAAAAAGATTAATTTTGGCTCAGATTGCAGGTTCTTTTTGACTAAAAGCACTCAAACAAATTAAGCATTGTTTTGATAAGTCCTACAAAAGCAAGAATCAGTTTTTACTTTGAAGTATATGGTGTTTTTCTTTTGACCCACAGCACACATAGATACAGATTCACATGTTGGGCTACTCATGGTTTATAAAGGAGTCAGAGAAAGGACAAGAAGTGTTGTCTAAATAATTTACCAGTAAACCCATAAAAACTTTTTAAGAAGAGAAGAATATCCTTTATGACATTACACCTTTTTCTCTAGCAAGTCACACAAAGGATTGCAATAATAATACCATACTAATCCCAATAATAATACTGTTCGTTATTCTGACCCTGTGAAGAGAGGAGGAATAGGCTTCCCTCAACTTATAATATAGCCTTTGTTCAAAACTTCATAAGACTACTTTAACAATTAGTACAGCCCCTTCTTCGTTACTGAATTGGGTTCAAACACATTAGTATGCAATGAGTAGTTTTATGTAATATATATGGGTCATATTCAATTATATTTACGGTTAAACAATATCAAAGTAGTACATTAATTTCATCAATATCATCATCTTATCAGTGATCTTCAACAGACCTTCATTAATTCAACTTCAGCATCTATTACTGTTGTCAAAAACTGGGCATCCAAACAGCTCTATCACAGCATATAAAGTACATATAAAAATAGATTGCTTAAAAGTGAGGGCCATATCTGGCAATTTACATATTAAAACCATAGAACAAAGTAAAAACCTAGAGTAGGATCAAAATGAAAGACAAATCTCCAATGATACTATAGGCACAGGGGTGACCATTCATTCCATTCAATCTAAAGGACCTCCAGAAAATGCAGTCTTTGAATTTACACTCACGTGAACAATATTGCAGAACAAAATGCAATATGCCACAACAGACTAGGCACATTAGGTTTGGCTACATTACCCTATAGATATTACATCTAGTGAAAAGGTAGCACAAAGGCTGCTTTCATAATTTAACAACTACGTTACTTCAAAGGTTCCTGCCATTCCATCCAGCATGCCCACACTGCTGCCCTATAATTTAAACTAATCACACCAGCTTCATTTTCATGCATTTCTTGCCTTCTTTCATGGGTTATTCTTGTACTTACTTGCCCTTGGCATCTCTTTTGAGGAATAGCTTAAGTACTTTAGAAATGTCATGTGTTCAGCTCCATGGTGCATTATCTGTATTTGCTGGAAATATAAATACTAAGTCCTAAAGCACAGAGACAGCAATTAACACTTTCCTATACAAATGTTCTGCATGCTTGATGGATGAAATTCACTCTTTAGGGAAACTTGTTCTATAGGCCACATGCATTTAATTAATTTCAGACATGCTGTTGTACTATATAATCTCTTCTACTCAAAGCCAGCATTTTAATACATCAAATCCCTGGATTTTATTTAGTTTCCACTGAGATCTATGACACTTGATTTCAATAGGACTAAGTTCTACAAACCTTCTCTGATTCCAGCTTGTTTTAGTGTTCTTTACACAAATTTAACACGATCGTTTTTAATACAAACTGTAGTATATTACCCATCTTTGCCATATTATAAAATAGTTTTGTTAAATAATCTGAAATCAAAATATTCTTATTATTGCTCACTTGATACCCGTATAGCCTTTATGAAACAGAAGTGTTTTAAACATACAGATAGAAAGATGTTAAAAAAAAACAATAACAAAGACAACATATTTCCTCAACCAAAAGAGCTGCAAGGGGATATTGAACTTTATCTCATTCTCTGAATTAAGGGGTAGTGGGTTGATGTAATCATAACACTGCCTGCAGCTTAGCAATGCATTTGGAATAATATTCCAGAGGTAACTGAGTTATTAGATGGCTCTGACAGGCAAGGAAAGAATATAATGTTATGGAAGCAGCAGTCCTGAAATGAGATATCATAAATAATAATAGTCTGCGAAGGGATAAAGAATATTTATAAGTCCAGAAGTATCATGAATATTACTCTAAAAATACTCAAAATCACTAATACATTATTAAAATTAATTAGATGTTAGCTGACCTTATAAATAAATATATAAACTCACTGTAAGGAAGCAGGCTTTGCTTTTCTCACAAATATCAATTATAGGCTAAAGCCCAGATTTAAATACTTTGTTTCAGTTTAG
The DNA here is from genome assembly GCF_059951505.1 of Python bivittatus. NCBI lineage: Eukaryota > Metazoa > Chordata > Lepidosauria > Squamata > Pythonidae > Python > Python bivittatus. Next base: position 120,521,190 of record NW_028277030.1, read on the forward strand.
AAGAAAATAAAAATTGACAAAGGTATATGAAGATGCAGAAATTGGTAAACAAAAATAAAAATTTGCATTTACATCAATAATTTAAAAGCCAATATCATGACTGAAATTTTGGGATTATAAGGATTTTCTGGGACAGGATGTTCAATGAGGTAATAGTTTGATTTTGGCATAGCATTGTGGGAGAACTTGGCTGCTATAGTTTGTAATGGTTTATCGTTTTATGATTTATAACATTTTGCTACCTAACTGCAATTTATTCTATATACCATACTTAAACATACTATGAAAACTCAGTCAACTGGGATTAATTTACCAGAACATGGGTAAAAACAAACCATAGCTTAGCAGAATGTATGAACCCACTGTATGATTGAAATCTAATTTCCCTCAAAATGCCTTCCTTTTCAACCCACAAAATATTTCATTTGCCCTCAATAAGGTTGTGAAGGTGAATTCTTCTTGAAATCCAAACAATCTACTGATGAAAAATATTAAAAATTTAAGTATGACACGTATTTACAGAAATCTTCATAGAAATGCCAATATCAGTTTAAATTTCACAATGTCTTCCACTGCATTTAGTGAGTACATATTTCACATTGAAATCAAATATATATTAGGACATGAAACTTGGAGAATATTAAACATTAAATACAAGAGAAAACCATGTTATTTTGCACCATTATTTAGGATATACTAGTGGAAAGCATTCCACATTGATAAAAAAAATGAATTAAAAATAATCTTGACTACTAGAGTTCAACATTTTTACAAGTATACCAACAAATTCCTCTGAGCAGGAGCACAATACATGATTATTAAGTTTTATCGCTCCTTGGAGGACAGAATTAACAATATTCAGAGTTTATCTGCCTTATCTTGCATACTATAAGACTAAATACTACACCAGATAATTATTTTAACATGTGAAGCAGCTCTCAGTTAAGATTATCATCTCCAAGATCAAAACTGCTGCAAGGCCTTCCTCTGATTCTTAATATCAAGAAATTGCATAGAGTAAAGGGAATTCAGATACACAACATGCCAGCTACTTAATCTGGCATAATACTCTGTCTATGTGAGTAACATATTCTGAGATTTCACTCATATTCAATTTCACAATCTTCTGTCAACACTAGCTCACAGATGTGCCAATAATTTCATTACCTTCATATATGTAATACTAACCCATATACCTTCATATACGTAATACTAACTAATATAGCAAACTATCTGACGCTTCTAATTAATCAATGGAAGTTACTGAAGGCTGAATAAAGAAATCTCCCCTACTCCTCTACATAGGTTTAAAAAACAAAGTCCATTAATTAATCATGCAAAGTTTCTCAACCAAGACAATCTGATTCCACCATATATGGAACTATGTTAATTTAATTCCAGGATATATTCTCAAATTCAACATGCACCACAAAGCTTTAAATTAGACCAAAAGTTGTTGTCACAACTGCTTTAGTAGCTTAAATTTATTAATGGCAGTGGTTCAGAACAAGACATAGGTAAAAGTTCAAAATCCTGAGAACTCTTACTACGGAAATGTGTCCAATACAGCTGCAATTTTATCTCAAAATTATTTATGAAAGAAAACATATAGGATTGTGCAGTAACAAAGATTACTTTATGTAACCTTACAATTATTTCTCAGGAGTACTCAGAAGCAGCGGCAGCTGGGAGATTCATCATCAGAATCAAGAATGGAATCTTAAATTTCTCTTAAGACACCACTAGAACTTGATTATTAAAAAGAAAGGAACTGGCATATATTTTTCTCATTCTTCCAGCCACCCCTTTCTAGCCTTTCTTGGAGCAGTTTCAAACCAGCACGTTAGAGTGAGCCAGAAGAAATGTTGCCTGCCTGCCTGCCTGCCTGCCTGCCAGCCAGCCTGAGAAAGATCCCGCTGTTCAGTCTGAATGGCACCAAGCAATTGCTGGGCTTGGTCTAATGAAACAGGGGAGGAGAAAAGGGGGAAACGCTAACTGTTGTGGCAGCGGTGGCGAGCGATGGAAAGAAATCATTTATGGACGCAAAGGGGGCTTGATTGGGTCTTGGAACCAAATGGCTGCGGGGAGAGAGAGCGGGAAAGAGAGACACCGACTCTCTGCATCCACTTCCTAGCTCCCTCCAGCATCTCCGGCGGACACAAAGGAACCCCTTGAAAGGTGGTTACCCGTAATCGTGCTAACGCGTGTTTTTTTTAACACATCCCCAGCTGCAGAGCTCCTACTTTCTAACGCGGCCCAAAGGAGCCACACGAGCTCCCTCACGCCTCGATAGACAAGGGTACGGGAGCGCGTTTCAGCCCCTCGAAGAAAACGCATCCACACCCCTCAAGAGTCACAACGACGACCGACTTTTTCGCTCTCCCCAGAACACTCCTGCACCCCCATCCGCCTCCAGTTCGAAGTACAAAGCGGGGCTCCCCAGTTCTCCTCAGACCGAGCAAGCGAGAAGGAAAAGAAACCCCGCGCGGGACGCCCGCTTTGGACTCGCGAGGCGGGCGGGCGGGCGGGCGAGCAGGCAGACGAACAAGCGGGGACGAGCTAAAGGGCCAGTTATGGTCTCTTCGCCTCGCACTCACCAAGCAGCAGCAGCAATAGGGCTCCCCTCGCCATCTCCGCGGCCATCTCTGCACCGGTCTGGTCTCCTTTTTCGGCTGCGCCCGGCCAGCTCCGGCCTTGGCACCGGCTTTCACTCCATGCTGTTCAGAAAAAGCTCCAGAAATCTCTTAGCCCAGGCCGGCCCAGCCGCCTAAGCCAGCCCCACCCCTCCCCTCCCCTCCCCTCGCACACCCGGGACAAGGTGGAGCTTCCGGCCAGGAGGATCCCGCTCCGGCAAAGGCAGGCCGGAGCTTATTTGCCCGACCGCGAGCCCCTACTTATTTCCCCTTTCTTCCCCAATTACCTGTCCGGTTGGCGGGCGACCTCTGCTGACTGGACTTTGGTGGGCTCTGAAGACGGCAGATCTGATGCGAGTTTTTTTTAACCTCAAAGGAAAGCTTCCCCGGAATGTCGCAGACCGTCCCAAGAACAGTTGCTTCGGCTTAGTTTATGTTAGATTGCAATCCGATACAGTCTTACTCAGAATAAATTGCACTGTACGTTTACTCTCGGAAGGCTCGGCCTATATTTTCTTCTGTTTATTTCGCTCTAATCTCATTGTCTATTTCTAGCAGCTCTAACCTCGCCCCCTCCCACTCCCATTGATTGATTGATTGATTTACATAGATTTGAAGAAGCAGGATAGAAAGTATTGACGCTTTTGAACTTTGGTGTTGGAGAAGATTCCTGAGAATTCCTGGATAGTCAAAAAAAAAAAAGAGACAAATGGATCACTGAACAAATCAACCCAGAGTTCTCACTGACCCAAATATGAGGTTCAAATGATCTTACTTTGGACATATTATGCAAAGACCAAACTCTCTGGAGAAGGCTCTAATGCTGGACAAGATGGAAGGAAAGAAGAGAACAACCAGCAGCAAAGGGGATGGACACAGTTACAATGGCAATGGGTGCACCACGGGAAGACCTGAAGGACCAGGTTGTGGACAGATCCTCTTAGAGAAAATCTATCTCTGGTCACTAAGAATCACTGCTGACATGGTGGCACATAATCAAAGAACTCCAACCAATTCTGGGCACATAATAGATGTATACACTTATGAATGTAGGTATACATGCATACTTCACTTTCAAGATTCTACTCCATCCTGCTGATGAATTGGGCTGTATCTGCAAACATTTATGCCGTAATAAATGTGTTAGTTTTTAAGTTGCCACAAGACTTGCTTTTTCTGGATAATCTGTTCCTTATGAATCAATATGCATAAGGATGCCTTCTAAATGTTATCCTTTAATTCTTTGTCTCTTCCCATTAATTTATTCATGAAACAGTCTTATTTCTGTTCATTCCAAATTTAGCAATCTCATTCAGTGGGTAGGATCATATATCAAGCTAAGCCATAATGTGGTTTATCTGGTTTGGGATAACGTGGTGTGAATCCAACCTTGTACAGTTTATTCAAAAAGCCATTATTAAATTTGGTTAGCATGTGTGAAATTAATCTGTGATTAGAAAATAGCCTTACAAGACTTAATACTCCATAAGTACCTGAAAAAGTGGTTTTGGTTTCTGTGAAGTAATGCAAATAAATGACTAATATAGATTTTTATGTGACCAAATAAAATTGTAGATTGTTCTTGTTTGATTAGATTACAAATTAGTGTTTCAGCCCTTTCTTAGTGACACCATTCTGTTATCAGAAATGTTGGGCAGTCTTAATTGGGCAGAAATATGGACAGAGTTAATTTAAAGGATAGTATATAAATGTTGCAGGGATATACATTCCTTTTGAGGGTGAACCCTAGTGATAAGGCTATTGAGGTTTCACCTCTTGGCAGTTCTAGTTTGGGTTTATCACAAAACATTTATTTTTCTATCAAGAGAAGATAAAAAATTGTCTGTACACTTATGTAGCTTTAACCTACATGATTGCTCTTTATGGGAAGTTTCAAGATCAGGAAACATAAATAATGTATGTGAGAATTGTATCAAAGTAATGGAAGCAAGTTGTATCACAATTGTTTATTCAGTGGCTTAAATAGAATAATATCAACATGCTTAGGAATAATACTGTGAAAAACACCAAAATTGGTTTTATATATATATGAACATAATCTCTTAGATAACCTTGAGGGACTGCAAGTACTTTCAAGTCCAATAGGCCCATACTTCACAAGTAACAGACGGAGGATTATGCGTTTAAACAAATTGTTGAGACCTTGAGTGCATCTGGATTAAGCTTTCATTAGGGAATCACGCTACCTAATAATTTTACAGACTGTCCAAAGACAACCTCAATTTTAACTTTCCTATGACTTTTCCCATTCTATGTCTTTTTCATTCCAAGGGGGAAAAAAAAGGATAAAACTGCAATGACTTCTGATTGGTACTAGAAACTATTGACATGGAACTAGCTACTTAAGAAAAAAAAAAGGAATTACCCATGTGTAACCACTATTTGAAAAAAACAGACTTTAGGTCTAATTTTTATAGCAGGGGTTAAGGAAAGCAGCTTCTTTGGAGAAGGAAACCACAAGCCCTTGAGGAAGTAATAAAATCGTTTTAATTTCCTCCCAATCATCTGATAGGTAATGCTATTGTCAACAGTTTCTCTAGTCCATACAGTTTTATTCTTCTATAGCAAGGATTCCAAATATTTCCAAGCTAGATATTCAACATTAGTAAAGTGTAACTGTTGGTGGGCCAATTTATAGATAGTGTTCTTATGACATGCTATGCCAAAATATCCAGTTTATTTATCATATTTATTTATCATATTTATATATATTTATAATACAGTTAGTGAATATGTACCATTTTACCCCACACAGTGGACTTACTGCTTGTCCAAATCTGGAACAGTGGCCATTTGAGATTTATGAAAACTGGAATTTAATCAAGGCATCTGATTATAGTCTGAAATAATTAAGTCAATTGTTTAAAATAGTATATACAACATCCATGTCACACCTGTATGGTGGATTGTTTAGCCTGCTACATAATATTGCAGTCTCCTGCTCTGAGGACACTTAACAAGAGACTGCTAAAATCATGAAAGAAACTAACCTCCAGGCCCTCAAAAGTTTTCCCCTCTGATCACTTGGGCGGGAACATCAAAGGGCTCTCTGCCCTATTTCATTTCTTTATTATCTCAAGCTGAGAACAGCAGGGCTGGTGACAACCCTATTTCCTTTAGAGGCTTGCAACTAGGGAAGAGGCAATAAAGATTATAACCCTTGTTTGTGTTCTCACAAAATACTTACCATGTAGTAAATGGCCTTTGTTACCCCAGGGAGTTCACATGCTACTTTGGAAAATGACAGAATAAAGTCATTTGCTTACAAATTTGTAAACTGATATTTCTTTTTCTATTATAAAGTGCATATGAACATAGCTTTACTTATTTATTAAATTTACATCTGTTGGTGATAGTTAACAACAGAACTAGGATACAACTTATTTTAATGTTCCTAAGGATTATTATTCCCCGTTGAAAAGAAGCAGTTAGTACCATGTGCAAATTCACAAAACTGTGTCATTATTTTAAACTTATCATACTATAAAACTGTAACAAAAGCAAATTATATAATCAATATGATTATCCAATAAATTAGTGGATGTCTGTTTAATCTTTTTTCTATCTTTCTCAAACTGAAGAAATTGGGTTCACTGCTTGCGGAAAGAATCTTTCAGTAGAATGAATGCTCTGTTAGTGGAAGGGAATCAGTGGAATATTATCCCAGATTGCTACTAGCTATAAGGTAACATAAAAGAAGCAAAATATTCAACAAAGATACATTTTGAATCCTATACAAAAAAGAGAAATGGGTTCTTGATCTTAGAGCAATCATAAAGGCCCCTCTTGCAAAGGTAAATGAAAGGAATAGTGGTCTAAAGCAGGAGTTTTCAATTTTTTTCAGGCCATGGAATCTGTTAATTAAAAAAAAATTCCTAGAAACCCCGATCAAGAGGCAAAGCTGTAGTGATACAAAATTGGCTATGTGGGAGCCAATTTTTGTTGTTGTTGTTGTTGCCCTTAGTCTCTCACCCAACTGCATCAAGTTCTTACAGAATCTTAGGGTTCCATGGAACACAGTTTGAAGAACTCAGGTCTAAGGCAGCCTTCTGCAGTTCAAGTCCTCCAGGTGGGTTATACTGCAACAACCATCAGCCATGGTCATCCGGGCCATACTACTATATTTGGTAATGATGGGAATTAAAATCCCAACTTTTAAAGAACTTTAGAATTTCAAAAGCACCTTGGTCAACTCTGTATTTCTTAAATTAATTATTTAAGTTAATTAACAATTCTTGCTCATATTAGTTTTGTCCTCAAGTATGTCAGCTATGGATTGGAATAATTTCATACTGCATTCTGTTCTCTAGGCTAGGTAATTTAATATAACTTGCTACTAACAATGGTTTATTCTTTTGCCTCTCAAAAGACAAATAATTCACTGTGAAAGTCAAAATTTCTTGCAAAAGCTATGTATTTTCATTCCCAAGTTTTAATACAATGGATGGTCTTCATTTTTTTCCTTATCATGTTTTAGTAACAGAAGCCATCAGTAATACCTTTGCTTCTACCTTCCATTGTAATGATATGTTGAAATAGGGATAAGGGTACAACGCAAGGATGAAATTAGAATCAATGCTTCACAAGCCAAATTCTTGATTCCTTGCCCTTCCAGAACACAGCAATTTAGAATTTCACACTAATATGTTGAAAACTGGGAAATTACTGCTGAATCCCTTCACATCCCTTTCACATAATAAAGAGCAAATTTACAGCTATCCTTAAGATCTTATAAAGTATAAATAGGAAATAAGGGCACTTTGTAGGCTAAACAGTTTTTTTTTCCCCCTGAGGGTTTTTCTAGATGGACATATGAAGATACTAGTCTTCAAGTTTATATCAAGGTTCTCTTGATGGTAAGAACTTGTTAAAATACTCTTAAGTACATAGCCAGTCGTAGATGGTTAAACACCTACCTATTATATATAATTCTATTTTCTAGATTTGATGCTCTGTGCTGCAGTTAGGAAACCATTGCTGATAGTGGAAACCAATAGCTCTACAGAAAGAAAAGGATGCACAACTCAAACATTTAAAAAAGAGTTCCAGTTTAATGGGCTTTAGATAGAAATAAGTTTAGGATTGCAGCCACTGAGAAGAGAGATACAAAGGATCTAGAGTCAGAAGACTGTTCGTGAATTCAAAGTAATCTGTTTTCAGTTATAGCATGAGGTAGATTTATTTCAAATGTTTTAATCCTGTACTTCATTATACAGACTTGTTTCAGCTGCCATCAAATATGTAGTTATATTTAACTGCATCATTATTTTTTTTCCTGCCACACTGAACCCCAAATCAGTCAACCACACTTTAGCATAGTATGTTCTGCAAACCCAATCCTTGTAATTAGTTTATAGTTTAGTGTATCATATGTACCAAACTAATTCCTCCATTAACATTTATCTAATGTTTTATTTTAGGTCTACCCACAGACCTAAAAATGTTAAAGTAATCAACATACTTTACTCACTTAAAACAAATAATGAAATAAATCTTGGATTATTTCATTGTTTCTGCTAAGCATCTTGGCTAATTGCCAATACAGTGGTACCTCGGGATACGAACGCCTCTACTAACGAACTTTTCGGGTTACGACCAGCTCCAGCCACAAAAATTTACGATGTGCGAACTCCGCCTCGGGGTACGGCCATTTTTCTGCCCTGACACATGGTCTGCGGCCATTTTCCCGCCCCTGACACGTGGTCCGCGGCCATTTTCCCGCCCCCGCCGAGTGGCACCCGGCCATTTTCCTGCTGCGCCGTGCGGCGCCCGGCCGTTTTCATGCCCCGCCATGCGGTGCCCGGCCATTTTCCTGCCCCTGACGCGTGGTCCGTGGACACCAGAACAGATTAACGGTAATTACAGTGAACCTTATGGGAAAATTTGCTTCGGGGTGTGACCAAATTCGGAGGGCGGAACAGATTAACCGGATTTACATTGAACTCTATGGGGAAATTTGCGTCGGGTTACGACCAACTCAGGATACGCCCAGAATCACGGAACGGATTAAGTTCGTATCCCGAGGTACCACTGTATATCAAAAGACTAATTCCTTTCTGTATTCTGTATGCATCGTTGCATTCAGTATAATCTCATAATGTATCTTGCTGCTCCCTTTATCTGTCTGCAAAATGTTTGGTTTTTTACTCTGACTCCTTTTCTGTTCCTGTTAGATCTTTGATTACTCATCATTTAAACAAAAGCATTTTCTCAGAAGTGCATGATCAGTCTCTGCAAGACCATTGAGAAGTTAGTACGCCTATAAAATTGGTACATGCTGTACTTCTAAAACAGTTTTTTTAAAAAACTTGAGAGCTTTGCTGTTTTATTATAAATGTCAAAATGATCAAGGGTTCTAATAAATCCATGGTATGCCATAGCCAGATAAGCACAAGATACTTTACCATTGAAGATATTATAGATATTGATTTGCAGCTGCACAGTATTAAACTTAATTGAATGAAGGTGATGAAACATCAACTAATTTCTGCAACTGTGAATCTCTGTGTATCTAAAGTCAACGTTATAGCTTCTAAAAAATGTAATACACACCCTTTTACCACTGAGTAAAGTACTATAAATTGCATTTGAGGGGTTATGGAATGGGAAGTTAAATAGATCAGTACACTGATTCTGGCTGTAGGTGAACTGAATGTATAGCACATTTTATCACCCTTGAGGACAGAAAGAGTTCTACTATATCTGTCAGATCTCATCTGATTTCCACTGGAGATATGTAAGAAGTCAAGAGGCATTCTGGTGATGATTCAGTACTTCTCAGAAGCATAGCAGTTTAAGAAGGGAAGACAGTCGCAGTACTGAAATCAGCTTTCCTGTTTGAACAAACATGCTTATAATTTTTTCTTATATAAAGAAAAAATTATAAGCATGTTTGTTCAAACAGGAAAGCTGATTTCAGGACTGTTTTTTCAAGAAATAATGCCAAGCCATCACCAAAATCAGATGCCATGTAAGTCAATAAAAAGCATCAGAGAGGTTTGAGCTAGATTTTATTTCACATTTTCTCTGTGCCATCCTCCTCCTTCAGAGACAACAGCAACTTTCTTGACCATGAAACCAACCAACCAATGCACAGTGCAATGCATTGCAACAGTGCTGCCAATTATCACTTTAAAATATATGACTCACTCAATGGATACCATGACGTTGGGCCTGCTTGATCAAGAAAAGATGGGATACTTCTAGATAAGGCTTTCATTGTGCAATTACCTTGCTTCATTACGAGAATAAAAAGGAGCCCATATCATCTCATTTTCCATTGATAAGTGTCCTGTATTTTTCCACTGTTTCTTCCATTTATTTTTCTTACTAGAAAAAAATCTATTAAGGAGGGAAAAGTGAAAGTGGCAGTCAACAGTTTGGAAGCATCCATGGATACAAGTCCAGTTGGTGGATAGGTCACAGAGGGACAGGTATTATACAGCTCTTATGAAAACCAGAGGGTCTATATGCCACAAAAGAGGATTTCCCTGATCTCCATTTCTCAGATCTCCCTCCAGGCCACTGTCCTTGGCAAGGGTTTTCTAGGATATATTCAAATTAGCCCAGTGAAACTGAAGTTATTCCATGTCAAACTGAAGGAACAGAGCTGACTAGAAGCATCTCATATACATGGCTAAAAGGGATGGCCTCTTCCAAAGAAATGAAATTCTCTCTCTAGAAGTAACTAAAGCTATGACCCGTGTCCCATCCAGCTAGACTGGCACTCCAAATTCATTTCCAGATGAAATCAGATTCCAGATTTGAAATACCAGATATGGATTGCTGAACAATTACAATTCCTGATGCATTTTAACTCAACTGTGCATAGACAAATTTCAAAGTCACTGAAGCAGATATCCACAGATTCTTCCAGTGCTAGCTCCATCAGGGAAGAAGCCATACTACCTTTCCATGTTCTTGTTTTCCCCTTATTTCTGAACTCACAGGAAGGAACACAGCTCCTTAGTGTCCCCAAGGAAAAGGAATGGGTCATCAGTTTTATGATAAGTTGGGAAGTGCATTCATCTCCTTCAGGCTAGAACTGCCATCTAAAGTGGATTTAGTGGATTATAATCTTGCCAGAAATTCATGATGCTTTCAGTCTGTTCGCCGGATAAACCATATCTCATTGCGACGATTGGGTACACTAGGGTTCTGGTACGCAGCCACCAAGTATGTTTCATGGAGCACATTATCTGTAGAGCCCAATAACTCCCAAAGAAAGTGAATCTCTCTCAGGATTGTCTCCTCAGTAGCTGGCCCATAAAACTCCCTTTACAGAAAGTTAACAACAAAATAATTACCGATAAATATCTTGCGTTTAACATCTTGCTTCCCTCCCATCTACCCACCACTCACCTACCTATCCACCAATCCATCAATCAGTGCATGACTCCTACTCTTTTTAAAATATGGCCTAACAAGGAGCCGTTTTTTCCACAAGGTCCTTTCCCTTCTCCATTACATAACTAGGGGCATCTTTTTTTTACTTAGACCATCTTCCCAGTCATGCATACTCTTTCTCCTACCTAGAATGAGAACCAATCATCAATTCCTGTTCTACTTAAAAGGCTGTTGGCATCTAAAAGACAGCCAAATCCATTAGAACCCACCTGGTGATAACCTGAAGTGATGACCTTTCTAGGATTTGGATTTCTGGATCCATGGGGATAGGAGGATTAAGCTGAAATTCCTGAGGAACATAATATGCAGTAATGACTTCTTGGACCAATTCAGTACCCTCCTTATTCAGGTGGATCTCACTGATCACTGGCACTGTCATCCCCAAGTGTCGGCCTGGATAAAGATACAGGTAGAAATACCAGTTACGAAAGGTAAACCTAGGGAAATCCATTCCTTGCTTTTCCAAACCCCATTAATCCTGGTCATGTAAGCTTCTACATCTCCCCATGGCACTTGCCCGCACATACCTAGAGAATTCTCTTTGCAGATGTATCTTATAAGTTTCATGAAACCCATTGAGGTGCTCTGTTCATACTTGGGTTCTCCTTTGGTGATGCATGCCCATTTCCCAGCTGGGTATAGACGTTCCTCATATGTTGTTTCCTCACACTGAACCAAGAAGGAAAAGAAGTGATTTACTGCCAGGGGAAGAAATACCAGCAGTGTAATGAGTTTTTAAATCTGGATAATTATATTCTTGGAGTCAACTTTGATATCTTTATAAGTGATGTAACATTTCTGAAAATGTTGAAGTTATGGGAATAAAAGCTGTTTTTTCATATTTTTTCAAAGAAAAATAGAAATTTGGAGAAACATTTAACTAAATGTAATGTTAATATTCCTGTACGCTTTATTGATATAACTTTAAATGTTTGAAGTAAAATATTTTTGTGTTTGCATGCACATGTGTGCTTGTGTATATGTGTATTTATTCATTTTATTTTGCATATTATTAAATGTAAAATATATAATTATGCTTTCTAACTGAATTCATTTTAAAATGCTTTTTAATTTTGATCACTGTAAGTTGAAACTATAAGCTGTGGACCTGTAATCATATGTGAGAATGATCTTGGGAGACAGGGGGAAGAGCCACAGCCATGGGGATAGTTGGAAAAGAGGCAACTTAGCCTGCAAAAGGAATGTGAGCGTGGCAAATGTCTCAGAAGGGACCCTCGCTAGTTTCTTGGGCTGTAAAGGCAATAGGGGAGAAATGTATTTTCAGACTTGCAAGATTCTGTTAATGTAACCTTACAATAAAGTAGAATTAGCCCATCTGGTCATGCTTCCTGTTTGGACTACCTCAGAAGGCTGACATCAATCTTGCAAGTCTGAAAATACATTTCTCCCCCATCACCTTTACAGCCTTCTGTTTGCCATGCCCACATTCCTTTTGCGGGCTAAGCTGCCTCTTGTCTGACCGTTCCCCTGGCTGAGGCTCTTCCTCCTGTCTCTCAAGATCATTCCCACATACCATTACAGGACCTCTGAGTAACCTAGGAAGCCTTAATCTTTGCCAAGATGGGAGAAGATAATATTGAAGTCTGAAGAAACTAAATTATGGTACAACAGAGTTATAGTTTTGGCCTCAGACTCCTCAGGATGCTCACATTTTTAGAAAAAGAATAGAAGATAATAGGAAAAAGCCAACAGTCATTGCATAAAAATTTGCCTTTAAATATCAACTATTCAGATGTATTTTCTGAGTTATCATGACTATCAGCAGTTCCTGTTTTTTTCTGAGACTTAATTTTTATCCTCTTGATAGACATTTGATTCTGAAAACCAAAGGTTTGTTCATATTGAGACAAACTTTTTACTCTTACTTCAACAAATATAAACTTTTATATTTAAATAGTTCCTTTAATAAAACAATGTTATCTCTTAGGACTCCAGAAGCACACCTTCTCTGTAGAAGTGCCTGCCCTCTGGAACGAACTTCCCCCCAGATCTGGATGGCTCCGATTCTGCTGTTGTTCAGAAGAGCTGTGAAGAGCTGGCTCTTCACCCAGGCCTTTGGCGAGGGAGAGTGAGACCCCTTGCTTCATCGTGCTTGCCATCTTTTATCTTTATCATTTATCTTTTATTGATTTTATTGTAATGTTTTTGTTTGACTGTTCTGAGCCACCCAGAGTGGTTGAGAATTGGGCAGCATACAAGTTTAATAAATCATTATTATTACAGTGGTACCTCAGTTCACGAACGCTTCTGTTCACGAACAATTCGGTTCACGAACAGCTCTGGTCACAAAATTTTGCCTCCGTTCACGAACTCTGCATCGGGTGACGAACAGGATCCGCGGCCATTTTCCCTCCCGTGACACGTGGTCGCGGCTTCCTGTAGGGAGGGGGACGCTCCCTCCAAGCAGTAACCGCCTCCCCACCCGCCTTCCTGTCCTCCATGCCAGAAGTTGCGTCGAGCAAGGTTAGTTTTCTCTCTCTTCGTACTGTACTTTGTGTCATATTTTTGCGGTTTAAAAAAAAAAAACATGGTTCAGAACGGATTAACCATAATTACATTGAACCTTATGGGGAAATTTGATTCGGGACATGATCAAAAATTGGGTCACGACCAAATTCGGAGGGGTCAGTACGGATTAACCGTATTTACATTGAACCTTATGGGAAAATTTGATTCGATTCACGACCAATTCGGTTCGCGACCAGAGTCGCGGAACGAATTAAGTTCGTGAACTGAGGTACCACTGTATTATTATAATCAGAAACAGAAAAAATATAGATAAAGAAAGTTATAGACACTTACAAGCCCTGTAAAATTGACCAAAAAAATTGAAATGACATTGATATAAATCTACATATTAAAATATCTTGTATCAATTTAAAAGTTGGAATTAGTGTTAAAATAAATACTAGAATCAAATTATTATACAGTAATCGACCACTTGAATCAGTATAATCTTTTTTACTCTTTCGTTTATTAGTTCTCTGGGCAGAGCCTTCCTAATCCAAGCCATTAGGAAAACTGGGGTGGGGGGGAGTGGAGAGGGAATAAATGATATCAATATATGAGCACTTTGTCTTATTGAATACATGATTCTAAAAGAAAACATTTCATTATATTTTAACTCCTTCCAAACACTTTTCATTTTTTCAGGAGAAACAAAACAAAACAAAAAGCCTTAAGGGAAAAAAGAAAAAACACATTTATGCATTAGTTTAGTATGTGGCTAGTCTAACAAATGCCAGTCTTATAGCTGATGCTGAAGTTTGACGTTTGGAGTAATGGATATTCAAGATCAATTTAGATGAAATGACAGCTATTACTTGATCCTGGTTTGGAATTCTGTCTGAAGCAAACTATAATCTGAGCAACCCACAACTTGCTGCAAAAACAAGAGCTAATCTCAAGATATAAATGTCTGTTTTGACCTCCTACTGGCCTGGCAAATGAATGGAAAGAAGAAACAGTAAAACCTTGAGAGTCACCACTGCTCATTCTCATTCTCATCTAATCAGTGTTGGTTTATTACATCTAAACAGAAAGACTGAAGTAAGGATATTAGAAAATATTCTTAAAAGTCCCAACATGCTAAACTTTGTGTCAGAAATCTAAACTATACTTTGTCAAATAGGTATCATTTCTTCACTAAAAATTAATATTTGTCATAACTCCATATATATATAGTCCTTAGGAAAAGCAGAAAGAAAGAAAAAGCATGCAAATACTAAAGATCTACAAATCTAAATGTACTGCAGGCAAAGCATCTAGAAGCAGAGATGACTTATCTTTTGTTTTTCATTATTCCATTAAAAAAAAAATCTAAGTTTCTAAGGTTGTCAGCAATCAACACTGAACTTGGTCTAGAAGAATCCCAAAAGACACCATATGTTCTTAATATAAGCAAGCTGAAGCAAAGCTAACACAGGCTAGAAGTATAACAATGTTTTAAGAACATTCCCATCAGTAAAACTGAAGTGGTAAACAGAGTAAAAAAAGATTTCTGGGAAAGAGCATAATGCAACTCCTACGCACCATCCTTTGGGCTACAACCCTAATAAATCTTTCCCATTGGCCAAGCTGCCTGACAGGATTTGAATTCTGAAAGATATTAGGCTGCTTTACTCTGGAATAGCGTATATGGAAGGCTATTTAGGCTGCAATCCTCCACAGTTTTACTGAAGATGATGAGGTTTACTTTTGAGTAGAGATGCAACCACCGCATCCTCAACATCACATCCAAAGGAGAAATCTGGTAGAAACTTAATGATGGCTAAAACTATAGTTTGGGTGAAATCATGGACGCTTAGGAGAACCAGGAACATTGCACACTTTTATTCAGTCTACAACTCTTCCTCAATACATCACAAAAGCATGACAGCTGTATACATATATTACATTATTCAAGAACAGCACTCTATGCCTGTGAGGCAATAAACCTTTACATGAATATGAGTGCTCACCTTCTCATGCTGTGATAAAATAGTGTAGGGCACAGGCTCTCGCATGTGGTTATGGTGAGTCATCTGCACTATTGGACCTGCCATGTCTATTGAAACAGAGTAAATTGGGAAAAGTTAACTTTAAAGATGGAAACATTTGTAGAGATCTGCATTTCTAAACTACCTTCTACTTAAAATGCTTTTCATTTATTGTGGGTAGTCCACTGTGAAAAGTAGTACACAGGTGGACCTCTGTATTTGAGGGGTTCTAGCTTCTAACCATGCATAACAAAATGGGTTGATACTTTGAGTCTATGGGAATTGGGGGTGGTGTGGGTGTTATTAGGTTCTAGAGACAGAAAGATTGTTAAAAATGGGAGGGAGGAGTAGAAATAAGGCTGCTGGACTTTGGTCATCTCAGATTGTCCACTCTCCTTTACCCCAGTGCTGGAGTTAGCAACAATGAAAGTCAAAATAAAGAAACACCGGGGTTCCTTTATTCTATACTAGAGTTCACAGCACTCTATTTCTCTTCAGTCTCTGGTCTGCAGCAGGAAAAATCAAAATCCTTTTCTTCTTCAAAGTCATAAATGCAGTACTAGTAAAGTAGAAGTAGTAATTTTAGTGTTTATAGTTTACAGTGCTTAATGCTTGTAGCTAAGCACAATACAGGTAAGTAAGAGTACAGTATAAGACATTTAGTGCCAATGTTTTCTGAGGATGACTCCATAGCTGTGCTGGTAGGTGTAACTACCATTTCAAAGTAGCTGACTTAGTCCTGCTTTACAGAGTTGCAAAGCAGCCTGCATTTGCCTTTTGGATTCCTCAGGGAATCAAGTTCAAATACTCTGCCACCAAGACACTCCCCAGCTGCAGGATCTCAGAAGCAACTTGCTGTTAAAAGGGAAGATCTCTTCCAATTCTTCTTCCATCAGCTCCTCCTGATGGGATTGAGGGAATTCATCCACCGCATGTGACATGAAGTCTTCTAGACCTTCTCCACCAACAATGCATGGAAGTTTGGAGATCCACTGCAGTTTATCAGCTATTGAGGAAATAACCACAGCAGATGAAAAGATGACTACCTACAATGCAGTATACAATGCTGCAGCTCCTCCAGAATTTGCAGATGTATAGAGATGAGATTACTGGGGGGGAGGAGGGGGTTAATTATTTTATAGATTATAGTGAGATTAACAAACAAAAAAAATAGTGGTAATATGATTAAAATATTTATAATTAAAATGAAAGGGGGGAAAAGAAAAAGGTAACACCCATATAGCATATTGTATTAATATATAATTAGCTCAGTCCTATAACATACAGAAACATGAAGTACTGAGATCTTCTAATTTTTACAATATAAAGATATTTCACAAATCAACAAAGAACACATCCTTTTAATCTTTAAACTTGAAACCAGAAGAGAGCCGTAACAGATTAGGATCAAATCATATACTATTAAGTCAGAGAGCCCTCAAGTCCTTACAGCACCAAGAAAGAAAATCTGGTATTTATCCTTTTTAAACATGGGGGGGGGGGTCCAATAGTCATGGAAGATTGTTTAATGAGTTAATTTCATCCCTAGATCATAAGGAATATATTTAACATTTCTGAAAGCTTGGGCTCACTTTCATGAGTTTCTGCATCATCCTGAAGGTGTGGCAAATGTAGTAAGATTTGAAAGTTACTATCAGACCTTGGTGCATCAGTTAGATCAAGGTGGTGGTGCTGGGTGGCAAAATAGTGATTTCAAGATATGAGTGTACAAATTGCATTGTCTCAGGATGACCAGCAGTGTAGCTGAGCAACAGGAGGGCACTGAAGAACAGATTCTTGGAGGCAAAATATCACTGCACCTCATGTAGAATGCAACATACCTACACTTCATACAGTTCCTGCAGAAACTTGAGTTAGAGAAAAGCAGAGGATTGGCTCTCCAGAATATGGAAAACTGGTTTTTCTTCTTGTCATGGCATGAGGGCTTTATGAGAGTACTGAAGCATGGCTCTGATAACATAACAGTCCCCTGCAGCATTGCCACATCCCAGGAAAGAGGTGGCCCTTGGCTGTCTTGAAACCTAGAACATTCCTGATTAAGGAGCAGTATGGCATCCATTTCCAGAACCGGTCTGTCTCATCAACTCTGCACCTGCTTAAACGTGTATCCTTCAGACTTAATTAGAACTCTGCTGGATATTTTTGTGCTATCTTGTGGCTTACCAGTGCTACTTCTCCTACCAGTTTGATATTGTGGAGGACATAGTGGTGCACGAGTCTTTGAAATCAGGCCTTACTGGCCTGGTAACCACATCCAGCACCTTCTGTTGCAAACTGCCTACAAAGGTGTAGCATTTTCTTCCAGGTTACTGGTCTACTCAGTGGAACCTTCTTTTGGGCTTGGTTCTGTACCAATAGGCTAAGGATCTTTTCCATATAATCCATTTAGGGATCACATGCAATGCCACCTTGACACTCTTGAGATGTCCTGAATACTACACTTGCATAGATATTGGCCTTTCTTTATAGAGCTGACAATAAACTCACTGATGCCATAATGGTGTGCAAGGGATGCTGCACTGTCCGCACAAGCAACATGTCCAGCAGCTTCACCCTCTCACTCAAGGGCAGCACTTTGTGAGAACTTCCTCAGCAAAGCCCTCTGCTTATCAGCCCTTCAAGGGAGGCAGGATCAGGAAAGAAACAGCAAGGATTTTAGGAATGCTACTTCACTCTTGTAGGTTATAACAGAATCTTGAAAGCCTGCCAGAATATCCCTCTTCTCTCTTTTATAACAAGCAGAATCAACACAGGGTTATTTTGAGTTTCTTTCTCCTTTCCCAGGACTGAGTTGTTGTTTACTTTCTCTTAACTGCTGTTATATTCCTTCATCAAAATTATCTCTGTAGTACTTTACAGCACTATGCAGTTGCTCATTTTGACTGTGAAAGATGCAAACATTTCCAAGAGCATGTGCAGAAAGAGGACAACCATATAATGTATGCAGCAGGAAGGTCAGGACTGGGTAGGATGAGAAGGTGGGAGAGAAGGCAATGCAAAGACCGTTGGATACACAGATCAAACCTGGGTGGGCTGATGAAAAGGAGGACTGGAAGGCAATATGAAGATGTGTGGCAAGAAGATTAGGGCTGGTGGGTTCCAGAAAGACAGGTGGCAGATAGCTGGGAAGGTTATGTGGGTGGAGGCTCAATGCATCCTTTACATATGTGCACAATGGCAGACTGACTGGAACCCCAGGCAAAAAAATGCAGATACCCAAAACTCATTACTGAAGATATTGAGGTTTAGTATTTTTTCCTAACCATGAATGTGCAGAACTGCAGATAATGGGACCGCCAATCACAAGGGCCATCTGTATCTTTTAAAGTCTTTCACCAACCACCTTCACTGGGAAAACTCACATACCCTTAATATGTAATATGACAACAAACAAAGTAGATGGTCCACCTGAAAGATAGAGAGAACACTTTGGGAATTCCGTGGCAGAAATGGCGAACTGAAGACAGCTCCGCTAAAAGTGGAGCTGACGAATGCAGCAGAACAAAGATCCGGCGAGGAGACTGGCTCTTAGCAATTCCTCTCCGGACAAGGAAGGGACTTGAAATCACCCACAAGTGCTCCAGACAGTTGCTCCTCACAAGGAGATGCAAGACAGTGGTCTCTGGCAGATTTAGAGCTCTGGGAGATGAGGGAATGGTCATCTTGCTCAAATGGCGCCTTTGGAAGGACACTGCATTCACATACTTCCTTTTCTAATCACTTTTGAGAATTGCTATTAGGAATATTTGGATTCACAAGTTTTACAGCACTGGGTGAGTTTCCTTCAATCTTTAGCGAAAGAAGTTTTAAATACAAGTTTAAGGACTTAAAAAATGTTTTTGGGAATAAACAGCAAAGGGGTGATTAGAACTTTGATTTTAGAAAGTTACAGACTAAGGGTCCAATAAAATTGAATTAAGATTTTGAAATTAATTATAAAGGATCTTTCCTGTGGGAAAGTGCTTTTGTTTTGAATTCTTTTTAAAAAACATAATAAAATAAGATTTTAAAAATTGGACACAAGAGGGAACTAGAAGGAACTAAAGTTTACAATTAATGGAGAAGAACACTCAGACTTGACTTATACACAGAATGAAGCAAAATATTTTAACATTGGACATAGTCAAGGATATTTTTGAACAATGGACCCAAAAGTTAATTTTAAACATGTCTGCCTCTATAAATAGACTGTGTTTAAAAGATGTTATGGAAGAGGAACAAGTTTTACCGGACAAGACTGAGACTGATTTGAAAGTGGATTTAAAAATGACAAGCTACAAGAATGATATGGAAAAAGATGCTATACTGGATGTACAAATGAAACTGGGTGATGTCTTAATAATTAAAAGGGATATACATATAATAACCAAAAGAGTGACCTGGATAACTTTCTTATATTGGATTTACAAAAGAGACTTGTTAAAGCTTTGAAGAATTTTGTGAGATGGGACAAAGAAAAAAATGAAAAGAAATCAAGTTCTAGGATATTATTTGAAAGGACTAAAGATCAAGATAGTTAAAAGTAAAAGGAAGGAATATAAAATTGGTTTATTTGATCAAGGTTAAAATAGATGTTATTATCTCTGGTAACCCTTAATGGACTTTTGCGGATCAAGACTGAACAATGAGGTTTTAAGGATTTAATTATAGATAAGATATGGGATATGGAAAAAAGAGATCACTTGTTGTATTTTAAGAGAAGGTGATAAGTTACTAAAATTGTTTATACTTGTGATGAGGGGGGAAGTCATTTCTTTATATATTTCTTTTCTTTTTCTTTACTATATTCTTTTTTTTCTTTTCTATTTTTCTATTTTTTTCTTTTCTGTACTTCCTATTTTTTCTTTTTATTCTTTTATTGTATTAGTTTCTATCTTTTTAATTGTAATTTTTAATAAAATTACTATAAAAAAAGATGGAGGGAACACTTTGGAGTCAAGGTTCCTTCCACATTCCCTTCTCCCTCAGTATCTACAAGGGAGTGGGACTTTTCAAGGGCTATTGCTATTTTGTGGAATTCCTTAACACCCAACGTTTGTGTTTTTAGCTTTAATGTTAATACTTAGTTTCTCCCAAGTCTATTTTTGATTTTGTAATTGGTTCTCATACCTTTGGATGTCTTAAATTATACATTATTGATCATGGCTTTAAATGAATATATTTTAATTGTGCTTACTATTTTTGTTAGTTATTCTGGATATCTTTTAGTAGAAATTGGGATAAAACACTGTAAATGAATACATTTAAATCAGTATAAATTCTTTTAAGCAAATTGACTTTGCCCCACGGATGAAAAAGTTCTACTCTCTCTCCACTTTGCAAGTACAGTATATCAATATGCAGCTAATAAAAAGTTAGATGTAATTTTTTTGCCTTGAGGAAGCATCACTTGATGAGTGCTGGCTACTGTTTCCCACAGAGAAAACAGTCTATTTTGTTCTGCTTCATCTTGTTCTTGTTCTTCATCCTCAACCTCATCATCCATTTCATTTAGTTCTTCAAGTGTAATACGAGCCATCTTAACACCTCAGCTTCTGAAAAAAAAAACACATTATATATTTTATTCCCTGAGTTGCTCATGATAGCAGACCAATGGTTCCATATCATCTGTAGGGGAAACAGTATGAAAGGCCACCTCTTCCTTGCCTGTGACTGTGACACTTCAAGGTGCTATAAAGGTATTGGAAAACAGAGATTAATGCAGAAACACTTTTCAAAAAATAGAAGAGAAACTACTGTAAAGGTCATATAGTAAGAAAGTTAAGGCACAAAGGCTAAATGAATGTTTTCAAAATCTTAGGAACCCAGACAGCCTTCCACTCAATCTTCCGGTTTAATCTAAATACAAAATAAGTGAAATATATTGTGTGCCTCCTTTTTCTAGGCCCCATGCTGTTCCATGACTTGGATGAGGAATTAGAAAATATGTTATCTAATTTGCAGATGATAGATAGACAGATAGCAACCTTTGAGGATAGTTTCAAAATTCAGGAGATTCTTGTCAAACTACAACAACAGGCACAAGCCACAAGATCAACCAGGACAAAGTCCTGCATTTGAGTAGGAAAAATAAAGGGCATGAGTATATAACTTATAATCACCCAGACTCACTTCCTAACCGCCCAGAGTCACTTCCTCGTGAGCTGGACAGTGTCTAAATTTGAAATATAAATACATAAACAAACAAATAAATAAATACCTACTGGACAGCGATACATGCAGAAAGGATGTGTGTTTCAGTGGATCATAAACAGAATATGAACCAAACCACAAAGACATTTACAATCCCAGGCTACATAAACAGAAGTATAGTGTCAAAATCAAGATAAGTCACTACTCCTTTCTATTCTGCACTGGTCAGACTGCACCTAAAATATTGTTCTCAACACTGCATTTTAGGAAGGACACTGACCAATTGGCATGTGTCCAGAAGAAAGCAACCAAGATATAGGGGGCCTGCAAGTTAACACCCTTCCCCCTGAGATCCAGCAAGCCTCTAACCTATTAAAAAGCTCTGAAGACCTGGCTTTTCCCACAATCACTGGGGTAGCAGGAGGCTGGAACCCAGTAAAGTAGTTTGTGGACATGTGGAGATGTGTTATGTTGGGGATGCCAGGAGTTTCAATGTTGGTTTTTATGCTTTTATATGTTGGTTTATATTGTTGTTTGTGAGAATAAAATGTTCCATAAATGGGCAGCAATATAAATAATTCAAATTTATAAGAGAAAGCTCTTAAAACCTGGCTTTAGTCCCAGGCCTGGAGTTGATGTATCAATGTATCATATTTCTGGAAGTCCTTTTTTGTTTTATTTGTGTTGGTTTAACATTTTATCTGTTTTTATGGATTTTCCAGTTTTGTATGCACCCAAGGTCCATTGGAATTGGACAGCTAATAAATATGGATGGATGGATGGATGGATGGATGGATGGATGGATGGATGGATGGATGGATGATAAATCCTGATATGAAATGGTTGGGGCACTGGGTAAATTTAGTCTAGAAAGGACAAGTGTGGAGACATGATAACTGTTTTCAAGTGTCTGACGGGCTATAATGTAGAAGACAGAACAGAATTGTTCAGTTGTTTCAGAAGCCAGGACAAGAAACAATGAGTTAAAGTTTGGTTGGATATCAGGAGAAAAAAAAAACTGTAACAGTAAGAGCTGCTCAACAATGGAAATTATTGCTTTGTTTGCTGAAGATGTTTAAACAGAGGTTCGACAGCCACTGTTGGAGATGCTGTAGTGCTGAGATCTTGCACTGGGCGAGGGTTTGGACTAGATGATCTCCAAAGCCCCCTTTACCCTTTCATTCTAGGATTATATGATTTTTCATGTGGTTGTGAAACATTTCTCATTGATTGTTATACTTACATTCTGCCTTCTTCCAGGGAATTAATGCACACAAGTCTTGCTGCTCCATTTTATCTCTGGTGAGATAATGACTGATCCAAAGTCATTTAATGAGCTTTACCATCAACTGTGAATTTCAATCTGGGCCTCCTAGTCCAACACCATCCATTTTACTGTGATGATTGATTAATTATTTTAAATTAGATTATTATTTCCTATGCTTTGGTAGATCAAGTTATAGACTCCTCATTAGACCCTATTACAATCCCAGGCTATGCTCCAGTGACTCTAACTGTGAAATTTAACAATTATGAATCAGCCAATCCTAGATGGCATTGTATATTTGACTATTTCTCTCCAAAGAGATTCTCATTTTGTGAAATATATTAAGAAGGCAATTTGTTCTTTCCTTGTACATTAACTCTCTGGGATGCACTTAAGACATCCATTAGGGGTTCTATAATTGCTTTTGCCTTAGCAAAAGAGAAACTCACCAGTCTCTAATTTTATATAGTTACAGAAGATGGTTAAATAGCCACTTTTATTACACATTAGAAATACCACTGATGAATCATATCAAGCATTTATAGTAGCAAAGCCTAAATTGGAGCTTCTACACTCAGAATAATTTGAATATTCTCTGAAATATGTTAATCAGAAAATATTGGGAATTGGTAATGAAAGCTGGAAAGTTACTGGATTATGATCTGAAACACACACACACACACACACACACACACGGAATTCAGGCCAATGATAGACAGTTATTTACTAAGACAGAATCTATTAATTATCAGTTTAATGATTTTTATACTCAGTTAACTAAGGACTCCTTTAACCAAATTATCAATCTCCTGAGATATCACATTAAGATAAAAATGAATAGGTACAATCACTGACATTACAAAAAATCAGAGACATTGCAATCTATGAAACTAGTTGAATGGCACAGAACTTTTACAGACTTATTGGCACCTATATTGTTAGAGGTTCATAATCAATCTTTAATCTTTCCATACTTCTTTTATTATTTTATGAGGCTTATATTACAGTATTATTAAAGCCTGAGAAAAATACCACAAGATGCATAAGCTATAGACCTTGTGCTATCATTGCTTATTATAGATGCAAAAGTATATATAAGCGATCTTTGCTTATTACAGATGCAAAAATATTAACTGCAACACTAGCCAGGAGGTTACAGTACAGAAAATAATACCATCTATAATTCACCATCTCAATCTGGGTTTATAAAAAAAAAGATAAACATTTGACAATATCTACCTGGTGACTGATTCTATGGCTATTACATGTGAATATCACACCTAGATTAATGTATCTTCTAAGAGGGATTCCAATCATAATCCCTATTAGGTATTTTATACTGATAGATAAGTTAATGAGAATTTTTTTATAGCAGACTAAAGCCCCTTGAATGAGAGCCAGTTTGGTATAGTGGTTAAGGCACCAGGTTAGAAACTAGGAGACTGTCAGTTCTAGTCTCACCTTAGGCATGAAAGCCGGCTGGGTGACCTTGGGCCAGTCACCCTCTCTCAGTCCTAGGAAGAAGGCAATGGCAAACCACCTCCAAAATCTTGCCAAGAAAACTGCAGGGACTTGTCCAGGCAGACCCCAGTGACAACACTAACTCGAAGGTACACACACATAAAAAAAGCCCCAAAGAAAGATTTTTCTGGCAAATTGATAAGCACAACATGAAGACAATACCTATGACAAGCTATTGTGCCATAGAAATGATTTTCAGAGAAAAGTTGCATTTGATCCTTAAGTTGTATTTATTCATTATGAGTAGTAGCTATTGTCCATTATTTTAAGTGCCTCAGAATTATTACAACACATGTATGATTGCTACCATCTTGCCATTTACTTCCTTTGGGGAACAATTTATTGCTAATTCATGTCAAACTAATGTTTTTAGGTTCAATTTTAGCAAAGATCTTTGAATAACCTTCCTTTGAAATTTCCTGTTTAATGTTACTTTCTGTTGTTTCCTATCTATTCACTGAAGAATATTCAACATTCTATCGTTGACTATTTAAGATAATTTCCAAATGAATTGTTTAAAACATATTTTTATATAAACAAAGTGTTTTGTGAAATTAGGAAGACTTTCAAAAAATTCTAACACAGTGAAATAGATCTTCATAGTTATATAGGGTTATTCTTCATGTGATATGTTCATCCATGATTTTTTAATTATAATTACTACCAACTATCAATTTGCTTTTTACAGTTCATTTTTATGTGCAGCCTTAAAATATTGCAGTGGCCCTGCTTTGTTCAACTGGGTAGCATTCCCTCCTACTGTTTATACAGTTTATATCAGAGGGGTCAGACATAGGTAAATGCTATACCTATGCTGTAGAGCTCTCTGCCATAAAGTTCATTTTTAAAAAAAAAAATCACATTTTTAGTATTCCCTGAAAACTAGATTTCTGTATCGAGTAAGAAGGTGAGTCAAATCTCAAATGACAGGAATCTGAGATTCCTCTTTGGAACAAGTAATCTATCTCAGTGACATTTTGGAATACCATGGCGGCAACATTGTGCAAGATAAAAGCAATTACCTTTTTCCTTTTAATTGGTTACCTGTGTGTAACAGGCAGTTTCAACAGGTAAAGGGCCAGCAGACTGAGTGATGGGGAAGCTGCGGCTGCTGAATTTGTTCCTGCCGGGTTGCGCTCACAGGCAGAAAAGGGAGGAGTCGGTGTTTCTTTTTAAGCCACAGTTCCTCGATGGAGGTGCCAAGACGGTCTGTTCCGAAAGGCAGTACTGGAACGGCAGAGGCAGAAGGCGCCTTTAATCGCGGGGCAAGGAAGGGGCCAAGGGCGGGAGGGAAGGCTTGACGGGGCACGGGTCGGCCCCCAGAGGACAGAGCTGGGCGCGGGCACGGCGAGATACTGACGCAGAGACGACTCTGAGGAAAGGCAACAACTCTAGAAAGCGCCTCGGGGGACCGGGGAGTCGGGCGCCGAGGCGATCCTCGCCCAGTATGAGGGTTACGGCCGACCAGGGAGAGGAATCTGACATCAGGCTCCGCCCCGGCCCCGCCCAAGGAGGGAGCGCGCCCAGCACCCAAGCGGAGAGGAGATGGGGTCGGGACTCCACTCCTCTATTGGGGTAGAGGAAAGAGACGGTTACCTGGCACTTCCGGCGCTTTTTCCTACCCGGAATGTATTCCCCCTGCCCGGGCGGGGGGAGAGAGGGAAGGGAAGAAGGGCAGAAGACCAAGCAGGAGACGATCGAAAGGACGGGGGCGCGCGCCGATGACGTCACGCCCGGGTGGAATAAAGCTCCGGGCTTCCAGCCCGACTGTTCTTTTTGTTTCGGGCGGTGGGGTTTGTCGTGTTTCTAGTCGAAGCCTCTGTGGCGAGAAGGGCAGCCGTTTTAGTTTCTTGCATCAAAAACGACAAAGAATTTAAGGAATTACTGGAACGTTAAGTGTTCCAGATTCCTTTGGGTCACAGGGTTTTCAAGTAACACGGAATCTAAAATGTAAAGGTGCAGGGGAAAAAAAGAGCAGCGTGTTTTTTTAAGCGGACTTCCTCCTTTTAGAGGGTGCTTTTCGATGCTTCTGAACAATCAGTAAAATCAAATGGATCTGTAACCGGTAAAAAGACTTTGGCCGCTACACTTCTACCCCTATCTGACAAAAACATTAATGTAGCTGCTTAGTTTGTGGTGCTTTTAATATTCTTTATTTTATTGTAACTGGATGAAGATTCAGTTGATAAACCTTACTCCGTTGTGGAGATTCATCAGTTACAAAGCATCGTTCTGTTGAGTTTTTGTTGTAGGATCTGGTGGTATCTGATTGTTAAACAGTGATGCCTAACTACACTCTTTATTTGGCTGTAGGGACTTTTGTTACCACAACTCAGCACAATACCACAAAGCAAGACCTGCCTCAATACTGTAACTGCCTAGTATCCTTTGGCAGTAGGCGAGGCCCAAAGTTCTGGCAGAAACCATTAGCCTCCCCTTAAAATACAGAGATGCAGAACAAACCACCATATTTTAGCCTAATACTTTTACATTTGTGTGGTAATGTATTATGCAAACCCAGAAGATTGGTTAACCAGTTTAACCCATGTCTGGGTTGCAAAAATTCAGACAACTGCCAGATGGCACAAAGTGATAGAGAAAACCCTAACTCATTACTGCCATTTAGTGGTCATTCAGAGTTTTATGACTCAGATAAGCTAATTTTAACCATGGGTGAGCATTATTATGGGTAATCTACAGTTAGATTCATTGTCAAGGACTGGTGAAAACTTAGTAATTCAAGTCCTAACCAAGGACATAAGAATCATTAAAGTAGCATATAGGCAAAATTAGGGTGTTACGGTCTGATAAATTCAAAATTTCCAAATATTGAGGGAGTTCTTTAGATATTGTTCCAAGGGCTCCAATCACGATTGGTTTCTTTTTCCATATGTGTTCAACTTCCATCTGCAAGTCCCAGTATTTTGTAATTTCTTCAGATTGCTTTCCCTCCATCCTAGCATCACCTGGTATAGCAACATCAGTGAACCAGACTTACTTCTTTTCAATGACTGTTATATCAGTTATGTTATGAAAAAGGTGCCTGTTTGGATTTTAAAGTCCCATAAGATCTTAACCTGCTCATTTTCAAAAACCTTCTCAATTTGATGGTCCTAGTGGTTCTTGCTACATTCAAATCCAAACCTCTGGCAAAGTTTCCTATGAATAATTTTGGCAACTTGGTCATGATGATGATGATGGTGATGATTGTTATTATTAGATTTTTATCCCATCTTTTTTATATATATTTTGGTCAATTCAAGGCAGCAAACATACCTAATAATCCTGCCTCCTATTTTCTCCGTAACAACTATCCTGTGAGGCGGGTTAGGCTGACAGAATGTCTAGCCCGAAGTCACCCAGTCATACACTCTCATGTAAATATAGTTATGACTTGTGTTCAAAAGTGCAGATTTTTATTCTTGCTCTTCTCAGGGTGGTAATGTGCACCCATCTTCCTCTGCTACAAATATGACAGTTTTTGTGGTCCAGTACTGCTCTTTCCCTTGTTCTGTTGTCATAGCTGTTGCTCAATAAAGATAGAAATCCAAAACAAATGAACTGGAAACACTTGTCAAGTTTGTTTCTTGTGATCATTTTTATTAAATTAAAACAATCAGAAGTGAATCATGGGTAGCATATGTCCAGTGGCAGTTTCCATTGCTTTGCACTATTGTTGTTCAGTTGAAGACAGACACTGCCAATGAGTCCAAGGTGAGGACGGGTTGTAGAATGGAGTGTGAACACATAATCTCTGTAGAATCTATATGTATCTCTTCATACTCCGACTTTGTCCCTTACACAAAGTAATTCCCCACAAAGCTGAACTAGCCAACTTCCTGTCTGTTTCAGAAGTGCAGGAGCAAGGATTCGGATTTGGGAAGGCCTTCATGATAAAAGGCTGTAAGAGGGAGATAAGGGTCATTAGAGTGCAAGAATAAATGCAACTAGAACCTATCAAAGTCAAGCCTAGAGGTAGGCACTTAAAGGAATAAGTCAGCATGAGAGACTTGCTGGAGATGAATTCCCAGCAGTACTATGTAGTGAAATGTAGCTCTTGTTAAGGGAGAGCCAAGACTTTGCACTTCAGAGAGCCAGTACTTCAAGTAAGAGCTCTTGGAGCACATTCTGTGCAATCATCAAAACACAACTTGGAAAGTGCATTCAGCCAAGCTGCAAAGTCCACAACAAATCACTGAAAGAGCTTCCTCATCTCATCTGGCCGTGGCTCCATATTGGTTAGTACCATCCAGGGATGAGAGCTCTATCAACACAGTAGCTATATCAACATGAGGAAGTGGTAACTTGTGAAGAGGTTGCAACTGAAATAGCCAAATAATAAGAGAAGCAGGTCATATCTGAGATGGCAACACAGGTAGACTCAGTTGGAGGTGTGAGATGAAAGATCCATGCTGCTTGCACTGAAGCCTCTACTCTCGGCTCGAAGGTGTTGGGAGCCCTGAAAAACAAATCCCCTTTTTCATGAACTTGCATCTGCCAACCTGCAGAAGTCTCTATCTCCCAGTGTGCATTAAAAATGATCTGATGCATACTCAAATGTATCTATATCCAGCAAAGCATATTAGACTTCAAGATGTAAATCCTGTATCTCACAAAGATGGTGAAGGGAAAAAAAATTCTTGCCTCACAATTAAGTTTTATCTCACCCTGAATTAGGTTTGTTTAGTTATTTATTTAAAAAAAATTATATAGCCACCCATCTTATGCAACATAACCCTGGGTGGCTCACAAACAACAATAAAAACAATAAAAAGCAGCAGAAAACATAAAAAAACCTAAAAACTGCTGGTGCTCCCAACCACAACACATCCCCACATATCCACAAGGAATTTTTCTGGGCTGCAGCCTCACACTACCCCAATGCTTGTGGGAAAAGACAAGTCTTTAAGATTTTTCAGAAGGTTAGGAAGGTAGGGGTCTGCTAGATTTCAGGAGGGAGGGTGTTCCAAAGGAAAGGGGCAGCTACCAAGGAGGCACATTGCCTACATCTCACTAGATGGCAACATTTAAGGGAAGGGACCTGGAGCACAGACACTCTAGTGGGACTCTCAGCGGGAGGTGGTTCTGCAAATAATTTGGCCCTGTGCCATTCAGGGTTTCAAAGGTGATAACTAGCACCTTGAATTGCACCTGAAAAGAAGCAGCAGTGGTGTAACATGGGTGAACCATGGGGGACCCCAAAACTGTGCCACAATTTTCTGGACCAGCTGTAATTTCTGGATGGTCTTCAAGGGCAGCCCCATGGAAACCATGTTGCAGTAGTCCAAAAAGGATTTGAAAATATTTGAAAAAAGATATGAATCTTTGAGACACTCACCTTTCTGCTCCTTCCAAGAATACTATAGAGTCTTATGTATGCACACTTCATGCCCTATGTTTTATATTCTACATATTCTTCATATCGTTATGCCGTATCCTTGCATAATCCAGAATACAACAATTAACAGCCCTTTTGAGGAAAAGGATGGTAGTTTTTGAAGCTACTATGATTATCATTTCAGAAACAATCACTAGGAAATTGGTCCACAAATTCACTCATTTTGTAATTCTATCTGGAAATGGGGAGCATCAAGCCAAATTATATAGAGAAATTTTCATGACCAGAAACAATATTGAATGCTTTTCATCCAGCCCTTAATTGAGCATGTCTCCCTTGCATATCCATTTTCTTCCCCATTCCTTCTCATTCTGGGCTAAACAGGTCAGTTAATACAAAAAGTATTAATCATTGATTGTTGCTGCTATTTTGGGAATGAGGCAAATGATGCTCTTACCTGGAAGGCATCCTCACTGGATTTATTCAGGTAGTTCAATGAAACAGCTCGTTTCATGCTAATAAAGTAGGGAGAAAGAAAGTTATTTTTACTGCTCTGTCTCCAGAACTACTTTTTTCTTTGGTCCAGATTAATATTAAATAAGTAAAAAATCATACTGTACATAGGAAACCTCTGTTTTAGTCAAGGAAAAAAAAACAGGAGGAAATATTCAAGATTTCATGTCTAAAGCTGAAGATTCATATCTTGTTTGTATCAATAAGGATTTGTATTTGTATCTTTACATACTAATATTTGAAATGAATGAATATAGGGTGATTCAGAAGCTAGCATTAGCGTATCAGAAAAGGCTTAGAGAAATATGAAGTTTTCTCAATAGACATGCTAGTTGGGATGATCGTGATGGTGGAAGTATTGTAATCTAATCCATCTAAAGAATATAAGGTTGGAAAAGGGTACCTTAAACATTGGCAAATGGGAACCAAGTAGTAGAACGCTATTTCCTATAGAATGGTATCCCCATTCTGGAAAAAACATTGCACTACGTGGTTTGTAGTCCCATCATGTAATGTTTTTAAGCAAGAACACATTGAGAAATCTCAGGAATGTCTCCTTGCTTAATAAATCTAAAACATTCTAGTGCAACATAAAAGTAAAAACATTGCAGTCAGCCCAGCCTCTATTATGATATAGGCCATCTAAAATTGTTAGATGATGCGTCACACAAATAAATTAAATAGAAAATAAAAATTGTTTTTGTCGCCAATTAAATGTTAAAGGAGATCAGTGAGTTCCGCAGCCTATGGGAAGGGAAGGGAAGGGAAGGGAAGGGAAGGGGCAGGTCTGACAGGCAGCAGTTAGATACATGCAAGCCCAAGAAGCGCCTCCTACTTAGTATTCCTTGGCTCCAATGGGCCATTCCCTTGAAGTTTCTTGACCAGAATTTCACTGCTTCTTCTTAGCACATCTCGAATCTTTCCTAGTGAACCAGTGCGCTGGAGAGCACCAGTACCATCCTGGAAAGGAAGATAAAAACATGACAAGAGATGGTGGATGAAGTCTTGGTATTCCAGAGTATAGAATTCCAGGTTAGACTGTAGTAACAGCAATGTACTGATTGGTTTTTTGAAAAAACACACAGGAAGCAACCCTACCAAACAAATACAGGTATACCTCTCTCTGTTTCATTAAACCCTGAATTAGTTTATACACTGCAAAGCATGACTCTACCAATTTTAGTTTGTATGTGGGAGATGCATTTTTCAATGCTTCCCCATGAAAAGTCCCTCCATTAAAAAACAATGGAGAAAGGGTGCAATCCTGTTTTTCTCTTGCCTTTTTCTTTGTGTTGGATTTTTTCCCCTTTCTTTTGGGAACAATATTTTTTTAAAATGTAATTTCTTCCAACAACCTGAAATAATACAATTAGCTAAAGATTTTTTCACTTGACTCTACCGGATGGATAATGTGGTCTTCAGTTTTGCATACCACATAATATGCTCTTTTAAAGAGACCCCCCCCCCCACCTTATACATCTATAGGGGAGTGAGTGATATATTTATAAGCTTCTATTAATATAAATGCATCCGGAGGGAAGGGAGAATGGAGGTGGCCCTAAGGCCAGTAAAAAAAAAAATGTTTGTATACATGGGTGTATGTGAGAGGTTTCTTTAAGTAATGTCCAGGTCACAAAAATTGAGGGTCTGTCTATACTGTTATGTGAGACAAAATTTATATCTCTCTCCAGAAACGTGTGATTTTCAGGCACCCAATTTCCAAGTCAGATGCTACATCCAGCAAGTTTTAACTGGAATCAAATAGCCTTAATCTAGATTTAATTTAATTTAGTCTTATCATTGGTCACAATTACTACTGTGAGAATTTTAATTTAAAAAGAAAAAAAAATTGTATCTGGAAAGTTCTTTATCTGCTCCAAGTCCTGTTTCTCTATCTCTAATTATTGGCTTTTTATTTTGTTATTTAGCTGGCATCCTAATGATTGCTAGAAAATATTCCAACACTTCAGGCTGAAAAACAACATGTTTTATGTTATTTTAAGTAGCTTTCTAAGGGATTTACCAGAGAATAAAGTTGTCAATGGCTGTGAGTCATTATGTTACATATTACTGTACTATCATTATTGGGCAATATTAGTTGCTAGGAAACACAATCAGGAGCAAACTGTTGGGCTCATGCCCCAAATTTTACTTAGTATAGATAACCAGGAATGTAAGAAATAGGATGCCAGATTAGATTTTTGTCAGATCCAACATAGCTCTCACTTTTATATTACTTTTCTATATCATATACTATACATTTTGTTTGTCTTTCTGTTTCTCTGTGGTTTCATGAAGGTTTAACTCATGCATCTTGTAATGGAAAAGACAGGAAGGAAGTGTTGCTGTTTTTCAGTATAAGAAACCAGATTTCCAGCTGAGGGAAGACAAAGTTTCTGTCCCTTCCCAAGAGGCTCCTTACACCTCATGTTAAGAATGGGCAATCTCACTTCTGTGAATACCAGTATGTATATGGATTTCTCCTTGGTGTCTATGAGGCTCCTGGTCCCGTCTGATTTTTAATTAAAAGTAAATTATGTGGGAAGGTAAACAAGTTGCAAAACATCAGCTTTCAGCTTCAACTGTATTTCCAACAATGCCTCTGAGCACATATGGGCACTATATTTCAGGAAAGTAAAAATCAGAGTATGATTGATTCTGCTCCAGACAAAAATCAAATGTAAGCTGTATGATAAGTAGCATGGAGGGTGGGGCAAAAGCAAGAGTTGGTAGCACCTTCACTTGCTTGCTTCTCCTAGATAGGTATTTGTGGCAGACATGTTTTGTGAGAACACAAAGAACACATGCTTTCAAAATGCAACGTACCCATCCCATAAGATTGTCCACTCCTGCCTTATGAAGAAGAGTTGTCTGGTCCTTCTCTAATCCTGATATTGCACCCTTATTAAGCTAAATCAGCCACAACCTCCAAGTCCTGAAGTGAAAATAGTAACTCTTCTCAAAACAAAAACCTCTGTTCAGGATGAAGGGATTCTTCTGTATACCCTATCCCTTTCTAGAATACTGGGGGAAGGGAAAGACTTCTAAGCCGTATTTCCCTCTTTTGAATTTTAGAAAGCAAATAATGCTGAATCATTTCTGTTCTTGGTTATTTGCCTTGGTCATGCAGAAGGTTATGAGCTGGCAGATACATCGAGGCCACTATTCTTTTACAGTTAACTTTCCTAACTTTATGTTCTCCAGATGCTGAGAAACCACAAATTCATGGTCACTGGCTGAGACTCTGGAGAATTATACTATATTATAGGTTAATATAAGAGATAATTGGCATCACAATTATCTCTTTTTGTCTTTTGAGTTTTTAAATTCCAGAACTCAAGCCCACCTCATACTATGGTATCAAGCATAAGGAATGCTGGGAGTTGTAGTTCAGCAGCATATAAAAGGCCAGTGATTCCTGTGACCAGTATATGTTTAGCAGTATACAATGCAAGAGTTAACACATGTAAGCAGCTGGGGGCAATTTCAGCGTGAAGATCTTCTACTACATGGACTCCAGTAGGCTTAGATGGTGATGGGCACTAGCAATAATGCAGTGATTAGGCCCAGGTGACTTGAACCTTTTCAATTTGGTATAGTGTTTCATCATAGGATTATCCTAGAGCAGTCTTTCTTAACTCAGCACCCTCCAGCTATGCTAGACTACAACACCAGTTAGCAAATTGATTTTGGACATGGGTAATGGAAGTAATAGTACAGAATATGGGGAAAACACCAGATTACAAGAGACTGCTGTTCTGGTAGGAAATTACACTGATGGCTTCTAGTCTTCTGGCTCATATTGGATCCTGTTAGAATTCCAGCAGCAACTAATAATAGGATTCAACAAGTCTATGCAGTTATCCCTTCAACCAGAAGCTCCTCAGAGATGTGACATTGGCTAGGCTCACATATCACCCCATGTCTAAGTGTGTGAGCCCAGTTCCAGTCCATGGCTTATTTAGCCAAGGATTGGTTTAGCACAGTGTATAAACTTGGTCATGGAGCTCACAGCGACAGTGTGATCTATTTAAACTGTGTTGTTGTTGTTTCATCTAAAAAGGCACACAATTACTTGAACTTTTGCAGCACATGTCAAGATATCAGTCGTGCAGAATTATAGTTTGTGCTTGGACAAGAATTTACATAAAGAAAAGATCTTTACAGATACTCCAGCTTACAGGAGACATTTGCTGCCGAATGCATTCAGTACAGAATAACTCTTTCTGGTTAAAAGTTGATACTTTGGTGAACCAGCCATCTGGCTGTATAACTAATCATAGCTAAGTTGCATGTTTGTGGTTTAGATGTGGTCTTTATTCCTCAACAATTTATTACGTTGGAAGAATTCAAATATTTTTGCATTTTTGAGAAGGCTCAGTATTTCATACCAACTATGCATCTTTTACAAATATTAGTGGCTCTTACTGTTTCGAGGGGTAGGATATATTTTACATTTTTGTACCCCAGTATACAGACGTGAAACAAGAATTGGAGTTGTGAAAATCCTTTCCTTCTGAAAACATTGGTTTGTTTCTGTTAAATTGATGTGGACAGGAAGATACACCTGGATTCTAGAGTATTTGGGGAAACATTCTACAGAGGTGAGCAGTAGCCTTACTGAGTACTATATAGCCTTAATGACTCTAGATGTCAAAATAATGTTTTCTAAAAGTTCTCCATTTTTGGATGCAAAGGAGCACCATAGAGGGGAAAAAAAGTGCTAAGAAAATGATTTCTACACAAGGATGTGTCCATGTGGTCCCTGTGAAGCAAGCTTAGTTTCTGAGGGCATCTCTACCATTTTACCTGCCATGGAATATTTTTTCTTTTTGCTGCCACTATGTAGTTTGGTGTGGTGGTTAAGGCATCAGGCCAGACACCAGGAGACTGTGAGTTCTAGTCCCACCTTAGGCATGAAGTCAGCTGGGTGACCACTCTCTCTCAGCCCTAGGAAGGAGGCAATGGCAAACCACTTCCCAAAACCTTGCCAAGAAAACTGCAGGGACTAGTCCAGGCCGTCATCAGGAGTCAAAAACTGACTCTGAAGCACCTCCCCCCTCCAAAAAAAAAATGCATTCAGAGACTTGTTCAACAGAACAGATGATGAAAGGCTACAGGAGGTATTTGTTGAATGACAAAAAATAGGATTCACTTTTATTTGGATTGATTTCATCCTCCCCAGTTGAAATAGATGGTGTTCTTGCCATATCAGAATGACAGTACAGTATGTACATATCAAGATATAAAACTTGTGGCAAGTAGGACTCCAAAGGAAAAGTGAGGTGCTTTACAGCATAGAAGAGATGCTTCATTCAGGATGATAGAGACTTCTGAAGCCTTGCCCATTCTCTTAAGAAAATTAACCTAGGTGCAACTTTCACAGGCAAGCTATCTGTTTTGAGATAAGATTGTGAAGGAAAAAGTCAGGGAAAAAAGCATCTGTGTTTTGATCTTGTCAGCCTGACTGCTTCCATCACTGATTATCACACAAAGATTATATATGTGAGCTTGGGTAATGATGTGTATTGCTTGATAAAGATACAATTGTGCTTTTGAATCATACTGTAGCAACTCTGATAGAACTGCAGTGATTTGTGGTATAAAGTGATTATACAACAGGGATTGTGGAAATAAAGGCAACCTGTTCTTGTATAGATATCATGATCCTATAATAAGATATAAATCAGTCCTGAAGTACACTGACAGATTAAAAGCACCAAGTTGGTTCATGTAAAACAGTTCAAGAACAACCTTCCCAACTTAGTACTCTCCAGATATGTTGACTACATCCTCAGTCAAAATTGCCAAATATGATAGTGATTATAGTAGTATACTCCAAAATACATGAAGGAATCACACCAAAGAAGGCTGGCTTGAGGGGCTGTGAGTATATGACAAACTTCTCTCCTTGCCTGATAACATTAGATAATTGCTTGAAATTTCCCTCATAACATTAGGTGATTACTTGAAATTTATTACAACAGACTGCTACAACCAACCTTAATACAGGTATATGAGTTCTAGTAGTGACTGCTACAGTTACCATTTAATAAATACAAGACTATGCACACATACATACTTCATACATATCAATCACACTATTCCCTTTTAGAGTAAACAATGTTTTTCAGAGTCCAGAAAAAGAGTAAGAAATAGGAAGCCAAAGAAATTAATAACATTAGAAAACTAATTCAAACTTGTTTTCACAAAGACCATTCACTATGCTTTTCCATATTGTTCTCCCCTTGCAAACCACCCTTGCTTCCATCACACCCATATACCAATTCCTGCACTGCCTTTTATTCATTAAAATTCTCGTCTCGCTCTTTTTCAGGATCTCAGAGTCATTCTGGAGTTGGGCGGTGCCTAAATCAATTAAATTAAATTAAATTAAATTATCAGCTCCATACAACCATTAATTTTTTGGACTTCCCCTTCCTCTTGGCCCATTTACTCTTCCTTCATATATTTGAGTTGTAATTCAATGCTCATTCTCTGTATGACCAAACCACCTCAACATACTTCTTTCATATTGGTTACTCACTGTTGAGTGAGCGAATCCACTTTCACTCAGCATTCATTGACTCTAGCTTTTCTTGTTTTACAGCGCAAATCTTATATAGCTATCCCTGCTGTATTCAACTTATATGTTTCTCCTAACATACCTAATTCACTTCCATGTAATGAAGTGGGCAGAAGCACATTGTTACACATAATTGTTTTTGTTTCTTTTATTCCTTGCAATAGACCACATGCTACCTACTATTTTTCTACAGGCGTTTACATGTCTTAAAATTCTCCATTTATTTCCCCATCTTTAATAACAATTCTATCAATGTGCAGAAATTCATCTACTTGCTCTAGTTTTCCACCATTTATGTTTAATCTGATTGTAGCACAACTCAGGTTTACAGAAAATAGCTGATCTACTGTAGTTTACATTATGGAAGAAGTCAGACATTTTGCAAGAAAAGATATACCTGGCTTTTACATACAAATCTCTTAATTACGAAGATTAGGCGTACATCTTTTCATTTCAGCCTTTTACAATATTGGTGCTGCAATTACAGTTACTGTAGTCTTTTACCCATTAAATCTGACCTAAAGCTGCAATGGAATTAATCTGAGAAATAAATATACACTAATTCGCACAAACTTGGTGCCCTCCAGATGTGTTTGACTACAACTTCCAAAATTCCCAGCTTTGTGCTATGGTCCCAGCACATCTGGAGAGAACTAGGTTGGGAAGGCTGAATATAAGATTGTGCCTGTGAAGTACAATAAATCTATATCATTACTACAAGTATAATGCCAGTGTATTCATGTCCTTTATAAAAGGTTGTTTATTAATATTTTCAAAATTGTCTATGGGCGACTAAGTGACTGGTTAGAAAACAATAAATTACATCAGCAATGCAAATTCTCTAAAGCCCAATTGTATACATGTCTATTTAAAAATAAAATCCACTGAATTCAATAGAGCTTATTGTCAGGAAGAGAATATCAAACTCTGGCTTTCTTGGTAGTCAAGCTTGCTATAAACACCTGAGATTCCCTAACTTCTAGCTCTGTCCAATGCAAAGTTCAGTGAAACTCAAAAACGTGAATATCACTACATCCATTACTTCATTATTATTTTCAAAGAAAGACATATACAGTAATACACAAGACACCTGTGTCACATTCTGTCACTTTTGTCTTTTAGAAAAATCAGGTACAAATTGTTTATTGATCACCTGATCAAGGCAGGCATTCCCATCATGAATAGCATGAAATATTAAAACATATTGGTTTTATGGGAAAGAATACTTTCTTTCTTCCTGTCAGGCAACATGAATTTGCCTATTTTAACTGCTTCAGAAGTTTTATTTTTACATAATTTTCCAATTATAAATGCATTCTTAATTACATAGCTAGCAGAAAATAAGCATTAGGCTAAGCATTATTGCTAGGATTTGTTATGCTCTGGGAAGAAGCAGAAAAAGAAGTTCTGTAAGCTTGGGGATACAATATAGTCAACTTCCTGAATCTGATACCTTCCAAATGTATTGGATGTCAACTCCCATACGCCATAGCAAGCATAGTCACATATTACCTAGGGAGCTGGGAAGCCGAAGTCCAACACAGCTGGACTTCAAGAAGGCAAGGTAGATATGTAGAAAATGGGACTTGATTTATGCTATTGTCCCTTGAAGTGCTGTTCAGCAGCATTTTCTCCTTGAGGGCTAGATTCTCAGACCCTGAAAACATCCTACACAGATACATCTTTCAAAAATCCCATCTTTTTAAAATTTCTGTTTTCCCCTTCAGTTTTATAGAGCGATTAAATTCAAAGCTACTTTATGTAAGCAATGACTCTCTTCTAAGGGAGATTCATCTCTCTGCACCATTGCCATACAAAGCATTCATATTTTAAACACAAACACACATGCACACCTGTTTTCTGCTCTTCTAGTGAACAAGAAGGGGAAAAAACACTCAGATTATTTGTAGTGTATGGTAGTGTAAATATTTGTGTTTTATGGAAAGAAATGGATTAAAAAAAAGACAGCATATGGAAAAGAGGCACAAGGAAGCAAAGGTTCGGGTCCTTCTGCCTTTAATCAGAGGTAAATTAGTTCACAGCAACAAGGAAAGCACCATGTATGTCTCAAAGGCAGAGTAAAACACAGAGTTTCAGCCCCCCTAGACAGTGAGATAAAAAGACTTGCAGATAGCCCAGCACAACACAGTATGTAGAGCTGGGAAGAGAGCTGGTAGCATTTTATGGGGAGGATGCAAGAGCAACATTTAGGTCCACTCCAGGGGCTTCTTCATTGGATCATCAGCCACCTACCCTACTTGGGCAGGGCAGAGCCATAACTGCTAGTGAAAGTAGGACAAGAGGCTTTTTAGCAACAGGACAGATCACACTTACTGCCCATCTCAGCCTTAGGGGAAGGCAGAAGCTGCCCTGCTTCAGACATGCATGAATGTCTCCTTTCCTGAAGCATGTGGCCAAAAGCAAAGGTTCCACCACAGCTGCACAAGACTTCTCAAAGGAGCTGCATAAAAGACATTTTGAACTGCCCTGTGGCAAAGCTCCACCTGAGTATAACCTTCCCGGGTTGAATGAATGGTCTGGTTTGGTGCTCCTCCAACAGGAGACAGGCATGGCTATTTCAAAAAGAGCCATACAAAGAGATCGTGCTATACTTTTATTATTCAGTTCCATTTGCCAGCACTCGCAGTTTCAAAGACTGCTTAAGTCTTATCTAATACTTAGCCTAAGTTGTAAACTTATCTAATATTTTCTTTCTTTCAGAAACCAGCTGTACTCACAAAGGTATTGAACTACATTAACCCCCTCCCCCTCTCACATGCACACAGCCTAAAACTATGATCAGCCAGTAGGCTGAAAGGAGGTCTTCCCTCAGATCTGCTTGCCCAGGAGATGGATCAAATCATATGGCTATCCCTCAGAAATGAAAGAACCACATATTTAACACCAATGTAAATAATAAAGAAACTTACTATCTTAGAAACTAGGTTCCTAGCCTAAAAAAATCTCAACATCCAGTTTTTTCTGGGTGAAAGAGAAGACTTCTTTCTTTGCTATACCGAACATGTCTCAACTTTCTTCAGATTGGAATATTATCAGTTTTTTTCCTCCCTTTCTCAACAATTTGAGATCAATATATCCCATTTGTATTCTGGAGTCATATCCCTACCCTGGAAAAATATTATAGCCCAATTCCTGAGGGAATCACCCTTTTCCTCCTGCCCTGGGCCCCCATCTTAGCTCGCAAAATGGCAACATGCTCAGGCGTTCAAAGATGGCTTCTACCAGGGTGGTAATCCTAGACATCTGGGAGGAAACAGAATTAAATGCAATTTTACTTATCTCTAAGAAAACACAAACAGGATGGTACTATACATATTGAAAATCCACTTCTTCTAGAGCCTTTCTCCCTCTGTTAAATTCCTCCAGAGCTGTCTCAGTGGGCCAACTTATTCCCACTTTAAAACTTCTGCCTTCTACTGTCTGTGCTCCTTGTTCTTGCATGCAAGACTTCTTGCTTCATCATTCTTGTACAGGGTGTGCAAATTCCTACTTTCTTCTGTGCTCATTTGACATGCTTCTAAATAAGCAGCAGTTATAGTGCTACATTACCATTTAACACACCAATCTTCTATGTGCTTGCTTTGTGGCATTTGGCTGGGACCACACATGCAATGTGTTATTAAAAATTTACATTAATGAGAATAAATTCAGAGAAGAAAATCCATCAACAACCCTACTCATCTTGCTCTGTGACCAGAGTGATAAGGAAAAAGTGACAGGCCATCTCGTTCAGCAATTACTGTTCCTTCTATGAGCAAGGAACTGTGGGAGAAAAATATTCCCAAGGTTGTAATATTAGAGAAGCATTTTCTTGTGAAATGCAAGCATCCTGAAGTGCGACAGGCCAGGCAAGTGCAGACTTGGATTAATCAAACACTTAACATTAACACTCTCTTAATGCCACCTTCTGCTATTGTTATCTTTCCATATCTAATGCCTTTGTTTATCCTATTTTCATTTCTGTGAAAGTAAGATTTTAGAGAGAAGGTACAGCTCAAGATTTTGTCTCTGTTACATCCTGAAGCTAAAGGGCTTCAGATACTAGAGAATACAGATGAGCTGTTTCCATATCTTTCTTTATGGGTCTCTGGACTAGATTACTGCATAAGATAGAAACCAGGCTTGTATAAAAGCAGCAGTGGGCATTCAAACTTTTTTGTCATCAAACAGTTAAGAGCGTGATTTATTCACCCCATTTATCCTATAAATTGTATTTATCTACAATTTAAATATGGGAGGGGGGGAGATATTAGGGTGTTTGTTTCTATTTTAAAATTTTGTACTCTCTGCCATGGAAGCAAGAGAAAGAAAAGGGAAGCAGCATGAAAGATCAGGAGGGGGCAAATTGTTCAAATGGAGGCAGCAAAATGTGAAGGCAAGGAATAGGAAGATGGGCAATTGTGAATGTAGTGTATCCAGAACAGGGAACAAGGTCACTTTCAGATATCAACCCCCCTCCCTTGGTTCAGGTACAGGAAAGAGAAGAGAGGAACCACAAGGAATCCTGAAAAAGTCCTGTTCTGGCACACAAAGGAAGTGGGGAGAGGCAACCTCGTAGAGTTTCTTCCTGTTCTCTTGCTGGTTGGTGCTGTAGTAGAGCGGTGTGCAGCCAGTTGAATATTCTTCTGCTGTGCTCCTTGGTAGTCACTTGGGATGGAAGGTTGGTTGGGGGACAGGTGTGGAGTCCTTGCCGAGGAAAGCAGGAGCAGTGGAAGGAGGGGGATGGTTTGGAAGAAAAAGTCGAAAGAAGCTGCATAAGCATCCAGGTGATTGTGTTGGTGGAAGGGAGGGGGGAGAAGTCTCAGGAGGCATTTAAGCCTAGTGCACAGAGAGGAGAAAGACACAATTTACAAGGCCACAGTGAGGATGCACAGTATCCTGATGAGTGACAGGGAGGGAATAGAGCTATATGTTATCAGTATGGGCAAGGAGGTCAAAGAGTTATGGAGGGGTAGAAAGTCACACAGAAGATCTTAACAGAGGACATACAAATCCCTTTAGCTAATGTGAAAAATGCTTTGAAAATTTCAAAATACAAGCTTTGCTTAGTCATGCTTTTGGGTCAAATACCACTATTTGACTAGCACAATTTTTGGGAAAGAATTAGACCCATTTAATTACAAGGTCCAATACATAGCACGGCCATATAGAGGAAGACTCCTTCATTTATTCCATGGTCCCATTGCTTCAACCAGTCTAATATGGTGTGGAGGGAGGTAGAAGAGAAAAGAAAGAAAATTAGTGGCAAATAATAAAAGGATAAAAATCTCTCAGAAAAGAACCCATCTCTACAATCTCAGCAGCTAAAATGGATAATTTAGCATTGAAAAAATTGTATTCAAGCAAGAAAAAGAACCCCAGAGGCATACTCTACACAAGCAGCACTATGAAAAAGCATTATGCTGCTTCAGACAACAAGGCAGAATTAGACTTTCAAATGCCAGGAGGAGGAGAAGAATCATGCAGAGGAATGAAAAGAAGATCCCTCTACACCAGCAATCTGAAACAGTCCTATGTAGTCTTGATGCATGTGTAGAGTATGCTTTAAGTCTAATTCTTAAAGATAATACAATCCAGATTCGGGTCACCCTAAAATGCTAGTGAAATATGAGTTGGGTGGGTTCCCATGTTCAAACTGAGAATACTGCACAGGAGAAGAAGGCATTAATTAACATTTTTCCCTTGGAACTATTTTCTAAATAAAAATAATCTTCCAGAACAGTTATTGGGAGACAATCAATTATCTCCCACTGCTGCAGTTCCAGTCCAAGGTCCCGAGAAACCACTGTTTGCTAACATTTTAACTCAAGCAGTCATGAAAACTGGGAAAATACAGTGCATGAAAAGCTGGCTATTAACATAAATGTTTAATGGATAAGGTCACAAAATTTATTTGCTTCCCTCCTTTATGTTCTGCTTACTGTATTTTTATGTGAAGATACAGTTAGCAACACAAATGGAGCCTTTCTCCTAGCTACAGTGGGCCATTTCTTAAGTTGTTGAGGCTTGCTTTCTTCTTCCTGAAAGAGCATCCTACTCCCAAACAAAGCAAAACAGGAAAAAAAAAAACCCTGAACCATAAGTATTCATTAGCAAAATGAAGTTGGGGATGGGAAACTGGCAGTTCTGTAATAGATAATAGCTTGCTTCTTGGCAAATTACATCCTCATTAGGAATAATAGGATCTTTCATGTGGGGTAAGCTGTCAGAGTAGGGCAAGAGGAGCTCTTGTACATATGAAGTGGCATAATATTAAATTGTTTTACCTAGCCCATAACTATCTGGGTTCCACTATTTCAGCTAAGAATAATTAACTGAATACGTTGGGAGTTGGACCCTGCACCTGCATGCCATATACTCTATTTATTGCATTAATGTCCTCCTCTGAGGCTATTGGAAAATATAGACATGGGTTGGGAGGATCCAATAGTTTTAGCTGGGGACTTTTTAAAGCTGAGGATGTCAATGAGATTTAGAGCAGCTGGGAAAAGAGATTAGGATGCCAATATAATAGCTTCATAAGTGTACATCTAACTGTACAAGGAAGAGGCAGGGCAAATGTGAGAGATTAAGACTTATATTAAATTCAAGCCTTCACCCTGAGGTTCAAACTAATGTATTTACACTTTAAATATCACTGACTGATGGGAAAAGTAAGTGAGGGTTCAAGAATTCCTATAATGAAAACTGTACTGAGCTGTAATGATAGAGAGCCATTTCCATGGTGAGTCATGATCTTCTGCTGGTGCTGAACATTCTGGGAAATACTCAATTTACTGGGCAGTCCTATAGGATCTCAGCATTTCTCCATGCCAATTAAGAGTGTGACTAGAGGGAATGCATTTTAGGGAGTGACTAGAAGGAGTGAGAATGATGTCTTTCAGGCAGTTTCATCATCTCTGAAGTACCTTGACAAGCTTTCAAGAAAACCCAGTTTTTTCTAAACATGGTTTGAAACTCACTGGATTAGCAGAAGATACATGGCAGTTAAGAATCTTTTTCAGTTCCTTTTGAAGACTTGGGAGAATGTGGGGGACAGTTTAAGCTTGTATTTATTCCTTGCCTGGAAAAGACAGCATATCATTTTTAGATGTTGCAGCCATAATGTAGCATAGATATTTGTCATGAGACACTGCCACCCTTCCATTTGAGGGAATGTTCTAGTGATCTATGGCCTTGGCATTCTTTAAGGTTCAACCTTGTCATCTAAACAAGACGCTTTCAAAGAGAGGAGGATTCCTGGAACAAGATTATAGCCTTTTCAGCAAATGAAATGGCCAAGAACACGGGATGTAGCATGGACACACAGTATCAAAGTAAAGAGGAAACTACCATCTGAAATTCATTGCTTTTTTCACTAGGGATGAAGTCCACCCTAAATCCTGGAAAAAGCAAACTATAAAAGATGGTTGCAGACAATCCTTCTTTATCCAGGCATAGAATAACTGAGATGAATGACACTGATCGAGACAGGCAAGGGACACTAATCAAAGCTTCAAGAAATGTAACATTTAAGGAAAAGAAGAGAGTGGCCTAAACTGTGTTATCCGCAAATTGTATGTTTTGTGTATCCTGGGACAAATAAAAA
The DNA here is from genome assembly GCF_059951505.1 of Python bivittatus. NCBI lineage: Eukaryota > Metazoa > Chordata > Lepidosauria > Squamata > Pythonidae > Python > Python bivittatus. Next base: position 120,565,736 of record NW_028277030.1, read on the forward strand.
AACCTGGTTCTGCAGTTTTATAGCTGTGGAAGATAACTACTAATGCCTATAGCCTCATCAGTACCTATGATACTGTCAAGGACTACTTGCTGTTTTTCAAAACTATTTAACAGAAAAATGAATTGCAAGAAGAAAATATTATATACCTACATTTAAATGTTTTTAAAAGATCTTAGAATAAGGGCAAAACTAAAAGTGGTTCATTCAGCTGGATGTTAATATATCAAGTAGGTTTAAGTACCCTTCATAAAGGAAGCAAAGGATAAGTCTTTAGGGTCTGGAATGTCATATATTGCTATTTTACACAATTCTAGGAGGCTCAGGTGTTCTCTCCAGCAAGTTTTTTAATGTATTCCTGCTAGGTACAATCCACAATCAAGACTGCAAGACACCTAGTTGCTGATTGGCTGTCATGGCAATTTGCTTGTGATAGATGGGGGATGGAGAAGCACATGCAGGCAAGGGATCAGTAGAGTGTGAAGAGTTAAAGAGCAATGAAGCAAGTGTATGTTAGTATGACCAAAGCACAGAAACAATGAGTGGTCAATACCTCCCCACCATTAACTGAGACCAAATTATTTGCTGCTCAATCTATTTTAGAACAAAGCCTAGAAAAATAAACATATCGAAGGAGTAATACATGGTAAATGCCTGCTCTTTCCTCCCAACTCATGTTTTTGGTTCAAAAATCCAAATCAAAATGTCCATCTCTGAACAAAAAGGACAGAACAGACTTTGGGGGAGAGAGAAATGGGAAATAAATTTGGAATGTTTTTCATCAAAGACTAATTTTATATAGTTTGACTTTATCTATCAAAACCTGGCTTTATCATTCACAAACTGGATGTAATATTGTGACACTGGAAGTGAGACAATTATTTTTTAAGGACTGAAAACTCTTTGTGGTATGTTCCTGATCCAGCTCAATGGTCTTCCTCACTCCATTCTGCAGCAGTTTGCTGTAGTGAAACAAGCTAATTATTGCACCAGAAAGGGCAGCAAAGAGGAAGAAGGGCAGAGGAGAGTGACATCTACTTTAGCACATATTCTCCTGTAATAAATGCAGAAAAATGTGTTTCTTCATGTGTACAGCTTATCGATGAGTATATGAATAAGATATATGTAGCCTTTTGTTATTTTGAAAAGAAGAGTTTGACACATTCATTGCACCCCTTCTCAATATCCTTCAACCATTCATGCATACATGGACATACACTGCTGCTCCTACCCCTGCACCCTTTTCCTAAGGTATTCCCCTGTCTGCAACCCAAGCCAAACTCCTCTAGGTACTTCCTTAGACAGCAAAATTATCTCCTGGGAAGGGAAGCAATATTATTTCTTCCACTTTCCTTCCCCATTCCCTGTAGCAGAAAGAGGGAGAACAGTACTGTGGAATCTTAGTATGGAAGTGGCTAAGATTAGTTGTTTTTGTTCTGTCTTTCTCATCTTCTTCTAAATATTCCGCACTTCTGAATGGTTGGAAAAACCACAGAGAAACTAGGCAGGGCCTTTCCTGATTCTACCTAAGTGGCATTAAAAGGAAGGGGCAGAGATCATGCAGAAGAATGAATGAAGGTGGACATGCCACGACAGGCTATCAGCTCCCTGAGACGCCAGGGGGCAGCACAGAAGCATAGAATTCAGGGAGTTACTGCCCCCTGTGTCTCTTGGCTGGATTAGGTGGTTCTTGATGGTGGACTTGTACTTACCCCATTCCATTCCACGCCCATACTCACTTCCTCATTACCATCTGTGGTATTCTCATATTTGATGCTGCCCCCCAGGCTGTCTCGGCTCCTCCTCCTCTCAGAGCCATCACCCTCTTTCAGAATTTCCACCACCTTAGTCTGGTTAATGGGGTCAATACCCTGCAAGGGAAAAACAACAATAAAAAACAACAATAGTCTGGGCTTGATCTTGGCAAGAAAGCAAAGAAGATTTTCTGAGAGTTTCTAGAGAACAAAAACTACAGTCTATTTCCTGGTCATCATGGATTAATGAATATTCTGCAGCAAGAGAAGGGCTACGATTCTTTATGGAAATGTTGCCAAATTAAATCCTGGTTTAACAAGGAAGTATTAAAGTACATCCAAGTTATGTGCACTTGCATATAGCTGCTTTAAACTTGTTTTAGTACTCCCTTTTTAAAGCAAGTGAACTAGAAGCTGCAGTTGTCACCACTTACTGTTATGTCCAAACTGAGAAATAATAATAGCTTCCAAAAAAGGGCCACTGGAAAACGTGGTTTAAAATTAAGCTGATTCGTGGCTTGTTTTGGAAGCCGCTAACAAGTAGTTGTGGTTAACTGAGGTTTCTTTCCCATGTAGAGAAAAGAGTGAAGCAAAAAGAAAAGGGACAGTGTTTAGTTATATGTGAAGCTTGTACATATGTGGGCTTACTAAACCTGTTTAACCCATTGAGAGGGTCATGAAATGTGTAGAAATTTGTTTTAACCTTTCTAAGTGTTCTAAGAAATTTGCTTCAAAAAATAAGAGTTTGCTTTGAAAAAATAAAAACGGAAAATAAAGTTCTCATAATACTGATTTTTGCACACTAAGAAATCCACTTCAGAAAATCCCCTTGGATTATACTGAGTCCGTCTGATAAACTGGAAATACAGGAAATGACCATCAAGAAGACCAACAGACAGTATCTAACCAGCTGCAGTAGGATAACATTACAGCATCAATGAGGCTCTTCATATCATATCCACCAGAAATATGTCTTACTTTGCTGGGCATTTGGAGCTTAGGACCTTAGAGTTTGATTTTGGGATTCTTAATTGCTCCTGCTGTTTTTAGGTTATGAGAGTTAGAAGATTTCCTATTTTATGGTGTTTTATGCTATTCTTGTTTTACTTTTTATTCTCATTTTATTTATTATAAATTGCTTAAAGTCTGGAGACTGGGGTAGAAAAAAGGCTTCTCTCAAATTTAGTGTAAACCAGTTGGCAGGCTATATCTTTGCCAGCTGGCCTGGAGTTTTTCTTTCGGACTAGCCAAAACTTTCCAAAAAACCCCAAACCACTAAGCAAATGGTTCTGTCTAATTTCCTGATGCTCTGTGACTTGTGCTGACTAAAGGGAAGAATTCCACAAAATTAAGCAGTTGCAACTTTCCAGGAAAAAAAAAAATCACGCTAACTACATTTAATTATACCACTGCTGTTATTATCATGGAAATAGCATTTTATAGTTACAATTTCACCAGTGCTTCAGGATCCTAGTTCTACACTTTTGAGATACAATGCAAATTCAAATCAATCAATATTTATTTATGTATTTATTACATTTCTACCCTGTTGGATTCCCACAAGACTCTTGGCAGTTTCACAAGAATATGAACAAACAAACAAAAATATCCAAGGTCCAATAAGATTTTTTAAAAATACACAAAACAAATATCTGAAAAAATCAATCCAGAAAAACAGGTGCCAAGTCCCAAATGCTCCTTGGAAGAATTCTGTTTTCAACTGCTCTGAAAGGTGGCTACAATCAGGGCTAATCTAACTTCCATGACTGATACAAGATTATACATTTGGACAAACACAACTTTTATTTCCTTTTCGTTGGAGTTTCCATTAAATTAAGGATAAAAGTACTTTTATCTGGAAGAATACCTGTTCTCCATCTTGCATAGCACCAGCAATTGTTTTGGGTCAGTACTGGCCCTACCTGTCTCCTGGAACGCAGTGCACACTCTTCTAAAGTTTCTGCAGCCTCCAGTTTGCCCTGACGTCTGTATAACGCACCCAGGTTCCGCAGGGTAGTGTTCACTGTGGGGCTGAGTGGCATACAAGAAAAAATGCAAAACTGAAATTAACAGTCATTCTTTAACTTTGCAGTAACTTGATCACTAGAACCGAAGTTGTCTTTGATGATGAATCTTCCAGTGTATAGAGACCCTACAATTATATTTGCATTAAGGGCAAAATGTGATTCAGAATGTGTGTGAGCATGCATGTAGGACACTACGCAGTGGCATCTTTTCCTGCACTCATACAGTTGCCCTTGCAGCTGATGCACAATCCCAAGAAGACACATTTGGCTTAAGATGTTCCCGCCAGGGCTATGTGCTAGCTGCATTACCTGCAGTATGCCTTTTAATGGCCAAAGCAGCTATTAGGAAGAATGAGGTGACTGCCCCAGGACATGGATGCTAGGAGGTAAGGACAGTGACAGCCCTATCTGGACCCAATAGCCTTTTGAGTTAATAAACTAATGATGGCAATTCTTACTTGTTGCAGACCTCAGTCTCACATCCTGCTTCCATGGAACAAAGATGATTGGATAACTGTTTTTAAGGGGCATGCCATTATGATACAGCTCCATCATATCCCCAGCCTACTGTGTGGACAACTTAAAGTTATCTTTAGATTTTCTACTATAAAACTGGTGGATTCCCTCCCATCCTGACACCAGTCTTGCCATATGGACAATCTATAACACTTAACTGATGATATGGTTCATGATGTGGTCAGGTGGGGATCTACTGAGCTGCCACTGACTACTCAAGACTGTTGTAGATTTTGTTTGAGGGAACTAAAGATTGTTGGGAGAAAGAGAAAAGAATATAAAATTGGTTTATTTCATCAAGGCTAAAATAAATGGGTTGCTATCTTTGATAACATTTAATGGATTTTTGTTGACCAGGACCAGATCCCGATGTTTTAAAGGTTTTGTTTATTTGAAAAGAGGAGATAGGGGGATTTGTTTAAATAAAAAAGGAGATATAAATGTAAAAGGAAGGATTCAAACTGGGTTTATTAAATGTAGTTTATAATAGTTATGTTGTTATTTCTGATAACCCTTAATGGACTTTTGCTGATTGAGAGGGAGGGATGAGGCTTTAAAGATTGGTTTATAGAGAATGGGGTGGGATATGGGATGAAGAGATGGTTGGTTTTATTTTAAGAGGTGGTGATGAGCTGTTATTGATTATATTTGCTGGGGATGAAGGGAGATGTTTCTTCTTTTTCTTTTCTTCTTTTTCTGAACCTTATTTTTTAAAAATTATATATATATTATACTATGTAGATTGTATTAGTTTTATCTGTATAACATATTTAATGAAATTATTATTATTAAAAAAAAGACTGCTGCCCATTGGTGGGGCATAGAAGGTGCATGGAAGAAGTAGGAAGAAGCTCCATTGCAGATGAGAGATAATTTTTTTCATTTTTTTTTAAACACAGGAGAGCAACAGTCCTATATTAAAAACACCCCCTCCCCCAATATGCTGACTAGTCAGTAGGGTATAGGAGGGGCAAGATATGAAGTCAAAGGAGCTCTGTCATTCTGCATGCAGATCTCTCCTAAGAGTTTTTTTTTGCACTCCTTTTGAGCCCAGGGTTTTTTGATTCAATTGGTCTTACAAAACAATTCAATCTCTCTCTCTTCACTCTGTATCAGAAGGATTTAAATCCATGCATGTATGCACATCAAGAGAAGGTACATACCAGAGAGGCAGCACCTGAAGGCGGGGAGGATGGAGGCTGCTCTATAAAACAGCTTTACTGGGCACCCTCTGTCATCCCCCCTCCAAGGATTTGCAGCACAAAGTGTATAGAGCTTTCCATCCTTACCAGCCTATAGAAATGTTTCCCCTGCCTTCACATTTCTTGTCACATTTGCACATTCCTTTACTGAACAAATGTGGAACTCACAAAGGAGTTACATCCACAAGAACCAGAACCAGAATAACATAAAAGAGAGTTTAGAAACATGAGTAAATACCAGGACTTACCTGCTAACCTTGCAGGCCTTGTACCAGCCACCATACTCTGCATAGGGGATGTTTTCTCCATGTTTACTCTGGAAGAGAATTTGGCAACAGGGGAAGATTTCTTAGAACAATCAAAGCACTAGCACCCAAGAACAAGAGTATCCAAAAACAATAATGCGCTTGTTTAGCACTTGGTAGCAATATAGGCTCTTCTACTGTTTTCCAACTATAAGGAACAGCCTTTCCTTATCTAGAGCCCTCTGTTGTGCTGGACTTCACCTTTCATAATCCAAAGCCAGCATGGGTGGCAATTATGGGAAGTGAAGTCTGACACATATGGAAAGCATCAGGTTGGGGATCACTCTAATGGACTTGTATAAGCATGATAGTATGAATATGCCCCAAGGATGGACTCCACCTTGATCCCAGAAGAAAAAAGAGTTATTTGCAAGTTAGTTCTCCTATGACTTGACTAAGTAGATAAGGAACATCTTCCTGACGTACTTAGCGCTCCACAGCAAGAGCTCCCAGCCAGCTCCATGCCAAATGGCATGGGAAGTGTTCTCCAGAGGTCAGCATGACAGGATTTAAATTTCCAGAAAAGTGTCCTATGAGATACTACAAATATTGATTTGTAGCAAAATCCCAATTTTGAAAACAGACCTACGAAGTTAAAAATAAGTATTTGATGCACTCTGAGTTGGCACAGAATTTGATCATTAAGCTCATTTGTAATAGGAGTGTACTGGAGAGCAGAGATACTGCCTAAAGAAGAGTTTCCCCCCCTTAAATTAGTAAACTGTGTGGCATAAATTGATACTTAAAACAAAGACAGTTCTTTCAGTTTCTGCATATAAAAACACTTCATGAGAATATTTTCTGCTCTACCACAGACACATTGTTGGTTGAGAAACTTGTGGGATTTTAGGCTAAAGACACACATAGCTGCATGTAAGAGTGAACTCTGGGCATAACATTCCTGCATGCAGCAACTTTCCACTGTAAGTGTACCTAAATCACTGACAGGTTTTTGTACCCTTAGCTTTTTCTGAATAACCTAGCCAAGGACTCCAATTCAGTCATTAATTCCATAGCTTACAGCTTTGATTTTTAAAATGCCCTCAGACAAAGTGATTTCCTGATAACTGGAGGTTCTAAGCCGGTTAGAGTAATGCTGAAAAACATGCCAGATGTATTGGGGAGATAAGTTAGAAACACAGGAAGCTGCCATATACTTTTATCTAGCTCAGTTATTGATAAGAAATTGGCAGCGGTTCTTCAGAGTGTCCTATATGGAGTTGCCAGGGATTGGATCTGGGATGTTATATAATGTATGTACTCTGATATGCACATATTAGGTAAATTACTAAGTAAATTAGGTTTTGCCAGCAAGCCTAGATGTCAGATTCCATTTTTGAGCCTGTTATAAGCCCAGTAGGAACAGGAACCAGTTTTATATGTCCTCCCCCTTGCTGGGACAAAGAGAATATTTAACAATGAGTAAAAGTCATCTTTATTGTGTCCTGTTTTATTCTCATTTAAAGCCTGCAGTTAACTCTATATGTGTTTCCCTTTGCTGCTTTCTGAGTCTTCAGGACAGGTAAAATATTTTATCCAGAATCAGATATTTTATTTTGATTATGTATGATGACATATGAACATTTTTTATATACACACAATTTAAATAGGTTCTCACAGCTTTCTCACATAAAGTAACATAATTTTCAGCCACTCCTGTGTAGGCCAAGCACTATAGTTGTAAAGGCAGATCAGTGCCTGTAAATTTCTGCACAGGACACCAAGATAGATTTGCAGCCTGATACGTGCAATTAGGGCACGGTTCCAGGGCAGACTGGAAGGAAAGGAAATTGTCACTTGAGGAAGGAGAACTAGTTTTCAATGATACTCAGCCTTAGTCATTGCTGACTGAGAACACAAGGCTGTTCTTAGGCAAGACCAGAACATTGTTTGCAAAGAGAGGGCAAGGAACTGACACTCAGACATTGTTTGCAATACAGATAATTCTTTCTCCCCTCTTGATTTCTGTTTTCCAATTCAGTGGCTTCACAATACCAACAATCTTCCAAGATTATAACTGCAAGGAGTATAGATACAGTAATTTATATGCAACAATGGGAATTCTAGTGGGGGGAAAAACTTTACACTGAATACTAAGAGAAATTGCTAAAGGACATTTTACCACTGCTACATTAGTCTAGTCCTGATTGCTAAAATGGACAGCTCATTCTCTAAAAATTATTGGAAATGTAACAGCCAGCTCAGAGCATTTTTTTCATATTTGGTGGCAATGTTGTAAAGTTCAGCAATTTTGGTGAATGATTTATACTAGAATGAAACAAATTCTAAAAGCTGAATTTCCTTTCAACCTATTTTTTAAATTAAGTATCACTAAACCTTATATTTCCACAAAGTATTCAGAACTTGCATTGCACACGGCAACTGCTGCGAGGATACTCCATACTTCCTACTAGAAAATACGTATAATTTCTTCTGCAGAAGAATGGTTAATTAAGTTGTGAGAATATGCTTCAAGGTCCAAAATAATTTTGTAATCTCAAAAATAAATCTGAGAATTTCACTCAACTTGGAAACCATTCTATATATACTTCTAGTTATGGGCTTGTACCACATCTGAAATTTGGGTTTCTCTTAACAAAGTGTTAATATTCTAAATGACTTTTTACATCAGAATAGATCTTCAGTAACTTGGATAGAATTTACTGTAATTTTTAATCTTGCTTTATGATTTACACTGTGTTGACCGCTGCCGTTGATATTTTGTTGGATTATAAAACAACTTGTAGTTTTCAAAACAATGTATTTAGTTATTTAAAACCAATTAATAAAATGTTGAAAAAAATAACCTAATTCTATGATACTTGTAAATTCTGTTTATTCACTACATGCTTTTTCTTTATTTTCTCCTCTTATATCTTTTTTCCTCTTTTTAAAAAAAGCTTAATAAAAATATAATTTTAAAAACCCACAAGGTTATGTATGTAACATCCCAACAGAAATGGTAACTAGCTATCCATATTCTATTTCTACAATCCCCAATTTCCCACAGGCAATGAACAGAAATCCAATCCTTTCACACTTACATGGAAGTAAATTCAACCATGTTTGATGGAATTTAGTTCTGTTTGGGACTACATCATATCAATGACATCACTAGGCTATATGGATTAAATGTGACAAAACATGTGAAAAAAGCAATGCTCTAGTAAGATGGGTTTTATGCCTTTTAATAGCATGAAACAAAACAAAAGAAACAAAAAAAAAATCAAGTAGTCTAGTGGGAGAAGACATTCAAGACAATGGAAACTGAATAAATACATTAAGTGAAACTCTGTTATTCCAATAACAACATATAATCTAACTTTTCTCCACTGCTTGGAAATATTTTTTGTGTTGTCATGCTGGAGTGCTCCGGCTCAGTTCTGTGTTTAAGGAAAAGTGATGTAACCTAGCTGTTAAAAAAAAAAAGTTATTAGCTGGAAAGTTTGTTGTTTATATCACACAGGGGTACTGATTTAGGTAGACAAATGGATGAGTATTAAACTCTGACTTTTGCATTTCTTTGTCTCTTTCCATAAATATTATTCAGAAACACATTCTACAAAGCAAGATAAATAGAAAATCATAAATCTAATTGAAGATCTTCCTCTAATTGCTAAATCTTTTTCATGTGTTACCTCTTTCCAAGGACGGATTTATTTAGCATTTTACTAAGCTTCAACAAATGAGAACCTATATTCATTTGTGACAGGCAGTGAGTCTGTTGCTTATAAATCTTAACTTCTGAGCTCAAAAGGGCTGCCTTGCCTTTTTTTGAGGTTTATGCAGCTCTTGCAGGGAGGCTTCCAAAGCAACTCTTCACAATTTAGTTCAAAGTGTTGCATAATCCTACTGATAAATACTGTAACATGAAAGAGGGAGTGTGAGAGAACTCAGTGTAGTGAACCCCTATTGTGGAAACCTCTATTAAGGAAGGGGATGTTATGTCTATGCAATGTAATCTCTCTACTTTTATGTCATGTTTATATAAATTGTTGTCCTACTTTTAAACTGTATCTGTATCTAACATTTTGTTGCAGGATCAAAATAAATATAAAGAGGCAGCTCACCTGTTGAATGACGCATTGTCTATTAGAGAGAAAACTCTTGGCAAAGACCACCCTGCAGCAAGTGGTTATTATTCCTTTTTACTTTAAGAAGAAGGAAATGTCTGAACAGATAGAAACTGAAACTGATGCGACCCCATATGTATCTGTTAAAGAATCATGTAACAATTGATGGGAAAGACTTCTGCCAGCCCAAAACTCTGGAGAGTCATTGCCAATCAGAAAACAGTGAGCTAAATGGACAGGTCTAATGTCATAACATAGTCATAACAATGGGACTGGCTATCACATTTGCTCCCTTAATTGTACCTCAGTGACTAACCTAAAATATTTGCCAAGTTAAGGAAGAGTAAAGATCTACAATAGGGTCTTTTCCTCCATAGTCCAGCAGAGTAATTGGGAAATCAGAGCAGCCATAACAGAGAAAAGGCGCTATAGTGAAGAAGACATTGGAAGGAGTCAGAAGAGGTCAGGTCATTTGAGTTATGAATTCAGGATACCAGATTCCTCTCCTTATCAAGTCACCCAGTTTGCTTTCTGGATGACATACAATTGCAAATCCTATTACCAGTATTCAGGAAGAAGGTGTCAATACCATCTTTCATGTAGGCATTTTTTCCATGAGTTTGAAAAATTGAAAGAGATAAAAGTTTGATAGAAGCAAAAGTACCTGAGATTAAAATGATTAGAAGATAAATTAATGCTTGCTAGTTCAAAATGGCAAATGTATAAAATCACACAACACAATCAAAGGAGCCCAAACCAGTCCCTTGGACTCAGGAGTGAGATGGGCAGTGACAAATTTGAAATATAAAATATATGTAAGGTTTCTGATTTAAAAGTGCCATTTTTTGGTATCAGGAAAATTCTCACACATGTCAGAGAAGAAGAGTGAGGTCTTTTTCCACTCATAATTTAGGGAAAACCAATAAAAAACTAAGAATATTTCAAGAAGAGTTCTTAATTTCAGAGATTTCTCAGCATGATCCTATGGGTACAGTCAGCTTTTGTATCCAAGTCAGCAGATGGGATGTATCCAAGTTAGCAGATGTCCCCAATGAGAGTAGTAACAATTGACTGACAGGCAGAAATTAGGAACAGCTGACATATTTTAACTAGTACCACTTCACACATGCATGCACATTCATATGTAGTCCTTTTCACCCCTTTTAAACAACCTATTTCACAAAAGGACATTTTAACATATGGATACCAACAGGATAAACAGTGCTAATTCCTTGTAGCAGTTATAGCCATAGCAATGGTTTGGGAAACTAACTAAAGTACTAAAACCCAGGGAAATAGATATCTACTCTTCTCTACTATTGGAAACAGGTATCAGTCACTAGCTTAGATGAACAAAATAAAAACTCCACTAGACAGAAACAGAGAATGAAGCCACCCTGCTTGTGAACTGCTACGATGTATTCAGCACCTTAGTCCAAAATGTCCCAGAGGTTTACCAAATTTCTGTCCTATTCTTAGTAATGGATTACAGATTGTATAGATTTTCCAAAAGAGCTAAGTGCCATTATTCACTACATCAGAAGCTTGAACCCAAGGACTTTGGATTTGCTGTAGCTCTAGTATGCAGAGGCTTTTCAATTTATCCTTCTCTCCTTCCAATCTAGGGAAATATTAATAATTGACTTTTCTAAATCTGGGAAGTCTAAAGAAGTGGGTGCTCAGGAGAAGGTAGTAGTGATGTAGAAGACCGTAGCTTCTTCCCATTCCTCTTATCATGGATTTGGGGCTCAAGCAACTATTTTTTCCTGATCAGCCAAATGGCCCTTCAAAACAGCAAGCTTTAGCATTCTGATTCTGAAACGTCTGTGGCCCAGAACCTGCTGAAATCCATCGTCCATTCTCCAGTACGTCCTAAGGAATCCACTATAACAAGAGAAAATATGCAAGGCACAGGAAAAATAGGACAAACAATTTCAGTGCACACCATAGAATCTGGAAAAACATAGGAAACACCATCTTAGTTCACATCAAAGGCCTATATAGCATAGTATTTAGTTCCCACAATCTGATGCCTATACCTCCACAAAAGGAGAATGCTATCTTTATGCTTTTGCTTCCCAAGGACTGGTATTGAGGCCTACTGCCTCTGACCCTGAAGATAACATATATCTATTGTTATTAACGGCTACTTTCTCCATGAATTTGTGTAATCTTTTCAGAAATCATCCTATTTGCTGATTATCAACACTTTATCTTATGACACTGTATCTTATATTTAGTTATTAAATACAAATAAATTTTTACATGTTTAAAAATGTAGTTTTGTGTCCTTTTTCAAAGAAAAGCAAAGATGTTAGGTCCTTCTATTCATCGAGCAGTGCATTCCAAAGACTTGGAATGGCTACCGAAAAGATTTAGCCATCAAACACACCCGTGGCAATTGTGATTTCTTAGAGGATGGGGAATCCTACAGACAAGGAGCATTCTCCCCAGTAGCCTTGGAAATAAACTGGCAGCCTGTGCAGTGCTTCTGACACAAGGGTAATGTGGTATCTTGAAGAGTTCTTCCATAGATCAATCTGACTGCTGTGCTAGTTTTCTCCCAGGAAGGGATGTGGTTGGCATATCAACAGAAGCTGACAAAAGGCATACCTGTAACCCCATTTAGCTCTACTGTCCCACTGGAACTGGGACTCTCACAGCGAGATTACCTAAGCACAATAGGAAGAAGTGATTATTTTTATCTGTCTTGTACCTATTCAGCTTAACTGGATAACCCTGGGCTCTTATGTGTTTTGAGAGAGGGTTTTTGTCTCTCTATACTATGCATAATTTTACTATATGACTCATGTCTCTCTTTCCAGTTAGCTTTTTTCTGACCTAAAACTATTCCCAATAATCATTTGGGAGTTTCTTCAGCCACTCGATGGTTTAGGTTGGCACTGCAATGTCTGTGAGAGCACTGCTCTTCTCCTCACCTTGCTCATTTTCTCCCTTTCTTCTGCATGCATCCATATAGGCTTGTGTTCATCTGTAGAGAAAAGATAAGAAGAGGGGGGAATGCTTCTACATGTATTCTAATGGTATTTGCAGGAACCCTCCACCATATTATGATCAGGGTAAAAATATACTGATACATTGGCTTTTAGATCTCTTTCACCTTAAATTTAAACAAACAAAGATTTGTTAAACAAGCTACAAGAGATTAGGCAGTGTAAACTTCACCACTAATGAAAAGTCTTAACAGATTGTGTGTCTTTTTCTTATCAAAATGTGTCCAAAGGAAAAATAGGCTCTTGATCAAATCCAGAAACACAGTGCTATTTCCATGTACCAAAAACAGGACAGATCAGTAGTTCATTTATTTATGAATACTTATCCTAGCTTTCTTCCAAGAAGTTCTCTTTTCTACACATACCTATCCTAACAAGAATTATGGGATGTTCAGAACCCTTCATAATTAACATTTAAAGATCTCAATTTCCTTCTAACACTCGGTCTCTTTGTACATGTTGCCTCCTTGTTCTTTGTTGTACGTACCATCAACAGTGCCAAATTCCTTCACGTGGGCACGGGTGAGAATTTCCTTGTACAGGGTCTCTGCATCCTTGTATTTGGCTTGTTTCAGGTAGCAGGAGGCCTGGCAGAATACAAGGCATATTGTTATAAAAGCAGCAAGAATGGATTGCATAGCCAGTCACTCCTCATCTCAGATAACCATTTGCCTCCACAGCTCTCACATCAGCAAATGGACCCACCAGATTGTTCTTTGTTTTAGCAACATTTGGATCATCAGGCCCTAGGCGGGATTCGTAGATCTCCAGCGCTCGGCGATAGTAATATTCTACCTCTTCATACTTGCCCTGATTTTGGCATAGTAAAGCCAAGTTATTTAACTGTTTGGCCACGTCAGGGTGATCTTTGCCTAAAACCTGAAAATGAAGCAAATAAGAATAGTTTATAAAGTTCTGAGGATTCTGAAAAAAATATTTTTCCTGGGGAAACTGCATCATGGAATATCATTAGAAACTTCAATTTTGAATACATAGCTTCCTTGACATATTATTCCACATTAGCCTCTACATTTGTAGCCAACAACATTTGGATGTAGTTCATCCAAAATATTCTCCTTTTCTGAGACAGGAATCTATTGTGGAAATCTCTAGCAGTGAAAGCTGCTGTATAGTCTCACTAGCTAGCAACCCCATGGTCTAAGCCTTTCTCCTTCAAGCTTCTGAAAGAAATAGATACCTTTTCTCGGATTTCCAGCGCACGCTTGCACAATGGTTCTGCCTCCTTGTATTTCCCTCTTTTGCCATAGAGAACAGCCAGATTATTTAGGGTTGCAGCAACCTGCACAGAGACATGGGTACAACTGCATGAGAACCAAGGAAAAATCAAAGCACAAACACAAATACTGGGCATAAACAGTGATATTCCTTAGAAAGCTAATTTGTTATAGCTGGCAATATTGGCCAGCTATAACTGGATATCTGAAACAGAGCCCTAATTGTGACACCGTTTCTCAGCAGGCTACTATTTCAAGAAATGCTGCTCCATTCAGCTATATATTTCTTTTGCCAACAATTTGTAAAGCAACAAGTATACTGATATTATTATATAAAATAAAACACTGATATATACATTTGGGCCCAAATGTCACTACTGTAGTATCATGCTTGGATTTCCTTATAAAGCTATTTGCCAAATGTTGCCTTACTGTTCAGAAAACAAAGCTACAGACAATTAGTTTTGATTCAGTTTGCTCCATTCCAGTGAAAAGTCAGAGGTACTTCTTCATTCTTTCTCTTTTCTTCCTTAAAGCTGTGCATCTTCATTAATGCCTCTTATAGGCAGATATACTCCATTAAAGCTTGGCCAGATTCCCTTCCTAGAAGTTTTGTATTTATTTATAAAGTTTATAGTGTGTCTGTGTGTGGGTGTGGGTGTATTTGTGTCTGTCTGTGTACAGGAGCAGCATTCTCCAATATGGTGCCCTCCAGATATATTATTCCCATCATCCTGAGTTATCATGGCTAAAAGCTGCATTAGCCTGGGAATCAGAAGAGTTGATCAGGCAATGACATGATTACCTTTCAGCTTCTATCTATTCAGATATTTCCTTCTTCTTAAAGTAAAAGGAATAATAACCACTTACTGCAGGGTGGTCTTTGCCAAGAGTTTTCTCTCTAATAGACAATGCGTCATTCAACAGGTGAGCTGCCTCTTTATATTTATTTTGATCCCTGCAACAAAATGTTAGATACAGATACAGTTTAAAAGTAGGACAATTTATATAAACATGACATAAAAGTAGAGAGATTACATTGCATAGACATAACATCCCCTTCCTTAATAGAGGTTTCCACAATAGGGGTTCACTACACTGAGTTCTCTCACACTTCCTCTTTCATTTCTGTTCCTGAGATGCTGTTCCATATCCACAAGAAGCAGGTACCTTCTATCTCTCAATGCTCACCTATATACTAAGGCCAAGATGTTGAGCATGGTGGCCACATCAGGGTGATCGTGTCCTGAAGTCTTCTCCAAATCCTCCAGGGCCTGCTTACAAAGAGGCACAGCTACCTCATAACGTCCCTGTGATGCATACTGGATCACCAGATTATGTAGTGTACGCAAGCGTGCTGGGATCTCATAACCACCTTGCTGAGCAGCTGCTACGGCACTGCTGTGTTGATGAGGCACTGCAAACACACATCACATGAATAAACAAAGAAGCACAGCATGCAATGCTATATTATGGTTTATTCATACACATAGGGATTGCCACTCCTTTGTGTCCTTAATTTTTCAGTCAGATGGAATATTTGGCAGAAGGCAAAGTCAAAAGCAGTTCATATAGCATTTGCATCTGCTCTCCCCATAAGAAGAGTGGAAGAATGAAACCTACATCCTTGTCCCTGATCCTCTTCCTCATTTGGAAACAAGTCATCCAAAGAATCCTTTGTGGAATCGCCTTCCTTCTCCTCCTGAAATGTTGATATGAAAAGGCACCAAGAGAAAGAGAAGCAGGGGTGGGGGGGAGAGAGAGAGATCATAATGCATTACTACTGCAAGGTTTTTATCTCCAACACTTTTTACTGATGCAAATCCATTAAAATGTTCTCTTTCCCAGAAAGATAACTTCCCCAGTTACAAGGGTAGGTGACATGTGCCTGTCATGCCCAGCGAAGGGAAACTCAAAATGGCAGATACTATTAGGAACTCTGAGAAAGCTGATTATTACTAGCTTATTTTGTGTGAGGAAGCTTCCAATAAGCACAGATTCTATACCCTACAGATTCTTACCGATGGGGATACATCTTCATCATATTTCTTCAGCTGGTTCATGAACTCCAAATGTTTCTTTTCTTCTTCAAGCTGTGCCACAGTTTGTTCACTGCGCTGCAGCTTCTGCTGAGTGTTTGCTAGTTCATCCCGTAGCCACTGGTTCTCCTGGCAGAGCCTGCGCACCTGGGCCCGCAATTTCTGCTTTTCGGACTCCACAGCATTCAGGTGGTTTGACAGAGCCATCATGACCTGGCCCAAGAGAAGAAGGGAGAAATGTCTGTCTTGAGAGATGGTTCTTTTGTCAAACTTCCCAGTCTCAGAGGAAAAACAAAACAAAACACCAAAGACCATTCCAAGACCCATAGGCAAAATGTACTGACCACATTTCCTATGGTCTTGGAATAAGCCAAAGGTAGAATTGAATAAAGAATCAGTTTTTGAACTCTATAAAATAATGTAAGAGTTTGGGCCATTATCCAATGTTGTGCAGCATACACTGTCTTGGATGCCTCTTCCAATCTTTTGTTTGGAAAAAAGAAAAGAAGAACAATGTTGTCAGAGAGAAAAGGAAGAAAGGAACAACAAATATGATTTGATGCTTCATCTCATTCATATCAGCTTTGTATGCCTAGGATTGTGCATGGCTGGCTAAAGCTGTGACACATACCTCATTTGCCCACAATCTGCATTTGCAAAAGCTAAACCACTGACATACTGATGTCCTTAGTTCAAACAGACACATATATTTGCTACTTTGCACAATTTATTCCACTTTTCCTAAATCAAAAGGGAAAAGGAGCCAGTGCTTGGGCAGGTGCGCAAGAAGTAGAAACCCAAAGAAGTCCTCTCCCCTCATAACCAAGTTTCAATTACTGTATACAGGTTTCAATTCTATCCATACAATCATAAAGCTAAAAACCTGCACTCAGAAAATCCAATATTTGCCAACTTGTTCTACGCCTAGTGGTTTGACTGTTCTGCACTTCAAAGATGAGTGGTATGCACATAACTGGAGGTTGAGTCATGGCAACTGGACTTCTTTTCTTTTGGTAAGATATGTTTTGCTGCTTGTCCAAGCAGCTTCTTCAGTCTAGAAAGTATCTAGAAACATACCTAACCAAAAGAAAAGAAGTCCAGTTGCCATGACTCAACCTCCAGATAATTCCACCTGGATGACTGAGAATCTTCATCAGCATGTGCACATAACTGTGTTTACTTAGTAAGCATGCTTATTAATCACTGTCCTAGACAACATATATGAATCCTTATGTATTATTGTCTATATTTGGTTGCTTCTGTTTGATTCATGTACAAACTGTAACTCACTTGAGCTTCTCCAAGTCCCAGCTCAATCATCTCCACTGACTTGCGTAGCAGGTTGGCTTTCTCATGTACTAGATTGGCTTCTTCATCCTTCTTCAGACACTTGATCGTCTCCAGTAGGCTGTGCAAGATCGAGTTATGCTCATTCTTAAGGGCCTCCAGCCCTTGCATCACCAGCTTAGTGTTGGAGATAATCTCTTCTTGGCTTAGCTTGTCCATTTTCTCCTCCCTGGGGTACACCATAGTGGACATAATCTTTCAGTATTACCTCCATTTAAGGAAAAAGAAAGAAAGGGTTAGTAGAGATCACAGGCTTACTTAGATAGATTCTGAAAGATTAAGTCAATGATGTGATATTATGGATAAAGATCTTGTTCCCATTTAACCTTTTCATTTGAAAAGCGGGAAAGAAGGAAATTCCCACCATACTTGAAGACTGCACATCCTTGTAAAAAAAAAAAAAGGTGATATGGAACACAGTATGTCATTGGGAAGAGCAGATGGAGGTAAAGATGGCAGTTACGTCAAAACTGACATTCTCCCACCACCCCCATAGCTCCAAGAATCAACAAGGCTGATTTAACTGTCATTTAAAAACATAGAGGAAACTGTAGGAATCAGACTTCCTTTCCAGAGATTGCAGAGATCCAGAATGAACGAACAAGAATAGGAATGAATGGTTCCAGTAAAGTAATAGAAAGTACAGGGGAAACTTTTTTTTGGGGGGGGGGGCAATCTCTGCATTAGAAAACTTCTGTTTAAATAAATAGAAATACAATTTAGAGAGGGGAAAGGGAGAAGGAGAAGGAGAATGGTGGTGGCAAATCCTGAACCCTATTCCACAGGCAAAAACTCCAAGCAGGACCATTACTCTCTAAGTAGGAGGAGATTTGGGGGCAAACACTTAGTGGTAGGGTTTGTGATAGTTAATTGTTCAACATGCTTAGAAATGTTCCTACTTCCAATTCTAGATTCTGACATTAACATGCATCTTTATGAACATCTCTGGAAAACATATAATTGTTAGGTCTTACTCCAAAATAACAGGTTTTTTTGAACTATTCATCCATGCTAGAGCATATTTAACTCTTTATATATACTTGAAATCTAAAGCAAGCTGGAAGGAGAGTGGGGCAAGGAAACAAGCTGGAAACATGCTGTTCGACAAAAGCAGGCAGACTTTCACACACACACAGTACGACATGTATTTTATCCAGATGTACAAAGAAAGTTTGCAAATGAAAATTCAAAGGAGAGGATTACAGACGCTGCAGGGGAAAGCGTTGCTCAATCTCATGAACCCTTCTCCTATTCCTTATTAAAATCACACAATCAGATTTCTTTTCCTCTGCCTAGTTCAGTGAAAGATACATAGCAAGATACATAGCAACAATACAGTACAGACCACAGGTTGACTGATTCATCCGCACCCCAAAGAAGACACCTCCCCCCCCCAAACACACAAAGCACTTGCATGCTTTTGCAAGGGACTTACCTCATAACAGCGGCTGGAGCAGTCTGCCCCGTTGCTGCAGATACAAAGGAGACAACCTGGAGTCACGTGATCCGCTGGCAGCAGGCCAAGGTATTACTGTACTCTGCCCAACCAGTAAAGGGGGGAAAGGGAGAAGAAAGAGGAAGATATCAGCAGATTTGCCTTTGTTCTCTGGGAGTCCCACCTCTGCATGTTCTGGGCTCTTTGCTAGGCAACAGCCACCTCCCCCTGGTGGGAGGGACCAACAGAAAATCCCCTCAACAACAACAAACCCAACCCACATCAGGATAATGGGAGTCCCTTAGCACAGTTGCCTGCTGCTCTGAAGGTCTCTCAAACCCAGGTCTGCTTCCATGCCACACAGCTGTGGAGCAGGCAGGACACAGAAGCGGACTGGAACAATTCTATAAGGAAGTCAGAAAGAGGATGGAGGTGCTCAGGTTTTTTTTCCCAAGAGGAAAAAAATGTGCGTGTGTGTGTGAGAGAGAGAGAGAAAGAGAGAGAGAGAGAATGAGAATGTTTTGGCTGCAGCAGAGAGAGAAAGGAACCAGGGCAGCAGGATAACCAATGGTGTGAGATGGCTTTGTTGGTGGCTGCGCACAAATGAGCGTGCAGGACATTTTGAGGAAGGAAGAGAAAATCCCTTTCTTTGGTGAAAGAGAAATACTGATGAAACCAAAGCTAAAATGGAATTGAAAACGAAGCAATCATGTTAAGCCTTAATGTGGTTTATTCATTTAGAAACAGCTTGTTACTGGAACACAATTACTGTACTTTGTTAGCCTGGTGGTTCGGTGTTCAGAGTGTTGCATGTACTCAGCCAATGGATGCTATGATAAGTTGCCTGGGAACTTTCCATGTACTACACAGAACAAAGTTCGAAGTAACAGCTGAATTTGTTATTTTAGAACAATGACGGGCAATCTTAGTGGGCTGCTGTGGACACATTTGGATTTTGAGGATAAAGCACTTTCCTAAATTAGCTATCATTGGATGGGCGGGGGAGGGATTTGCGCATTCCAAAAATGCATGCCACAGTGGCCATGGGCAATCACAAAACAGACATCTGCCAAAAGGCAAACTGCTGAGGTTTTACTTCTCAGTATCCCATCTGGCTGATCTTCCCACAAAATGCTTTCTAACACCCCAGCTTACTTTATATATTTTTTCAGAACCAAACACAGCACCGGGTGTTAGTCACCCACCATGCTTATTTTCTAAGAATAGTAAGGGAGCCTATGGGCAGCCTATTCTTGTAATTGAAAATTATGCTGGAGTTTGGTGCTGTTTTGTAGCAGGCTGGCTACCTTTACAATAAATTAGAAATTCTAAACAAGGTAGGAAAAGCTTGCAGAGCATGGCTTCTGGAATTCTTTCCAATCCCTTAAGAGAAGCTCTATTCTGGGTTTCATGACCAGGAGGGAAGGTGTTTAAGAATGAAGCTGCTCCCCAAATGCCTCTCCCATAGGGATGCATTGGGAATTTTTCTTCTGAATTTCTTTTCTCCTCAGACCCTGATTGGATCCAGCCCATTTTCAACCTCAAACTTTCTTCTGTTGGCTTGTCCTGCCACACCAGATTTGGTCCCATTCTGTCTAGGCTTGGGAGAGTTTTCCTGCTGATGAGCAACCAGATGGACAGAGTCCTGGCGCTCTTTGCATAATTTATTTTCAACATTCCATTGGGTGGGAAACAGTAAAAAAAAATAAAGCTACAAGTCTTTGACCTGATGTCAATGCAGGTATCCATGCGAACTATACTACCACTCCGTATTTTAAAAATAGGGAATCTACCATTGTATATTTTTCTCTTCCTCTTAGCATCCCTTGGGAGGCTCCTAAAAGCAAGCAGAAACTATCCTAGCAGAGCCTAATATAAATGCTGCTACCTGCTCCCACATTTTGCTTAAGATTCTAAATACACAGACATCAACATTGTCAATTTTTTCTACTTCCCCTCCTAACACTTGTTTACCATCCGTTCTCTGGAAATCTCCTCATGTTTCCAGCTTTTTGTAACCTTTGGATCTGACTTAGAAAAGGCAATAAAAGTGGCAGGAGCAAGAAACTTTGCAACAGAAGGTAGGATCATCAGAAAATAATAGGAAAAAAACCCCTGAATGTTGCAGAATGGAGATGTACAAAAGAAGAAGAAATATAAGATTCCCATCCTAAATGCAAATGAAGATCTACCCAAATGTTTGTCATAGATTTTCAAAAACATTCATTCTCTGACACAACTTTCTCTACTATGGGTATTCCAACAAGTTAGGCTTCTCCCATCCAAGGCTGGGCCAAAACAAATAAAACAGGCACAAAAGTATCCAAAACAAATAAAACAGGCACAAAAGTATCCAGGAACTTCTGATAAGTAATTTATTGTAGAAAAGCCAAGGTCTGTCTGTCTGTCTGTCTGTCTGTCTGTCTGTCTGTCTATCTATCTATCTATCTATCTATCTATCTATCTATCTATCTATCTATCTATCTATCTATCTATCTATCTATTTATTTTCCATTCTACAATACTCAAATTCCAGCCACTGTTTTGTATCAAGAACAAGTTCAATATACAGTTAAAACAAATTTATAATTTTGCACCTCCTCCTCCTGTCTGAGCTATCTAATAGGGCCCTCTCTTTGGTGGGCAGCCTGATTTCTATCTGTTTCGGCAACAGATAGATCTGATGTTTTGATTGTTTTCCTCTGACCATTTGAGAACTGAATCTCATACAATATGAGATCACACACCTGCCTTATGTGTAGTTCTTTTGTGTTTCCAAGTCAGTCTTGACTCCTGGAGAATGACTGCCTGGGCAAGTCCCTGCAGTTTTCTTAGCGAGACTTTGGAAGTGGTTTTGGCGTTGCCTTCTTCCTAGGACTGAGAGAAACTGACTGGCCTGAGGTCACCCAGCCAGCTTTCATGTCTAAGGCGGGAATAGAAT
Source organism: Python bivittatus (assembly GCF_059951505.1). Taxonomy (NCBI): domain Eukaryota; kingdom Metazoa; phylum Chordata; class Lepidosauria; order Squamata; family Pythonidae; genus Python; species Python bivittatus. The sequence goes on from NW_028277030.1 coordinate 120,587,621, forward strand.
TGACAGTCTCTCAGGTTCTAGCCTGGTGCCTTAACCACTACAGTACACCAAACTGGCTCTCTATGCGCAGTTACTACAATAGAACAAGGCAAGGGACAGAGTAATTAGCACTCTGCTGCAGTTGCTGTATCCCTGTACAGTATTTCCTCTACTCCATTTTATGCAATACTCTATTTTCAAGGGACTTCTTGCTATCCCACAATCTGGGAAGATATTGTAAAGGACTCCAGCTCACTCAACCCATTGCTGAAAAAATGTACTTAATTATACACTTTCCAATATTATTAGCAGAAATTCTTCAATCTCTTGCAATAATACAGAATATAAAGCACAAGACCACAAAGTTTTACAGTACTGTACTCTAATGTGAAGTTCTAGAAATGATCTATCATATACCTCTGAAGGTTGTAGAAAATGCTAGCTATGCTTACAGACTAACATCAGAGTGTATACATATCTGGTGTACTTTGTATATGTCCAAGGGAGATATTTTTTTCAGACCATATTTAAAGACTTTAAATGCTTAATACAAGATACTTGCATCCATTTAATGTAATGATTAGTCCAGCTCCAGCTAAGCTGGGAACAGCAGGCAGGAGTAGAAAAGTCTACTGAAGTTTGTTCAAATAATTCCATATCCTGCTGTCAATGCGTTGAAACATCAGCATCAAAATATTAGCTTGTTAGATTTGACTTGATGGGAATCTTCCTTTCCCAGCATTTGCTTTTAGCAGTCTATCTTGAAGTCTCAGAAGCATGCTGCATCAGAAGCTGAAAACCAATGAATTCTGCCTTCTCTTTTATCTAGTTTGAAAACACATAACACTACACCCTTAACACTAAACCTCAAGATTATAAACGTTTCGCTTTATTCCTTTTAAAAGATAGCATTTGGTGTGAATATGTATGTACATATGAAAGTGGGAGTTCCATCCATTTCTTTTCCCCATCTGCTTATAATGATAGTTTCTTAAATCCTATTGAAGTTATGATCCAGGAGTCATAATATACAGAACGTGAGCTACATTCACTACCAAACCTATGAGATGCCCCCCCACAAGAACTGCTTAAAGTGTAAGAAAACATTCAAAGCAAGCTGAATTGAAATTGTTTTCCACCACTGTTTATAAACTGTTCTATTAAATATTAGACTAGAGATAGCAAATTAGTGTTTTGTGTTATGTATGATACAAGTTGCTTGGTTAGAGTTTGACCTACAAATATCAAAAATATAAAATATAAAAAGCAAATAAAAGATTGTCTAGGCTTTAATAATTCATTATATTGTTTTAAGTTAGTCTTATAGATTTATTATTTTAGCTAATTGTAATGCATTTATTTTTAAAGTATCTTCTTGTGAGGCTGTCTGATAATTTAAATGAAGGACCTGGATACACATGACATTCATCTTTTCTTGATACTCATTGAATCATATTAAAATAGGCTTATCACACCACTATTGTGGCAATCTAGTCATAGCTACAAATGTTTACTGATCCTGTTTAAATAAGGAGCTAGTCTATACATGTTTCAATAAAGGTTATTTGAATTCCAATTTAGCGCTGCACCCTTGGGCTATCAATTCCTAGGACTAAGTAATAGGTATGGAAAGGAGAAAAGATACGTTCACAGTTGCTGAAGCAGCTCTATAAAAATATATGTCCTACATCCACATTTCTATACATTTGTTGGCTAGGGAAGAAGAATCATCAAGATAAACTAGAGAAGTAGTAGTGTGTACACACTACATTAGTGTGTAAAGCTCTTGAGATTTCCTTTATTTTCACCTATCCGTATACAGAGGGGGATTAGCATCTCAGGATACAAGAGAGCCAAGGGATCCTCTGTCTTAGTTTATTTTGCAAGCCCAGTCAACTGTTTGTCCAGAAACACCATCACTTTGTGACAGGTCCTGGTGTTGGTTCCGAACATTGTTGCTACCTGCCCCCCGACAAAGCAGGTCTTCAATCTGGGAGTTCCCTTGGACTCATACTCCAAGGTAGAATGAGGTAGCCAATATGTTAACAGGTTAAGAACTGCTATCCAAGCATAACACCTATTCTCTAGTGACTCCAATGGATGCCAATAGGCCTTGAAGCCCAAGCAAGTGCTGATTTTGACCTATAAAGCTCATTTCCAGGGTGCCTTAGAAACTACTTCTGCCAGATAGAATATGCCCAGTCTGTGCATTTATGTAGGGAGGAGATGGTGAGAATCCTGTTCCTATGACAATTCAGGGGAACATGAACTCAAAGGCAATCTTCTGTGATGAGTCCCATGCTTAGGAACAGTCTGTCCCAGAGGTACATCCTTCTGTAAGCCAGTTAAGACCATCATGTTTGAACAGGTATTTGGGGATTAATGTTGTGAGGGTTGATAACTGGACAACTATTTACATTCTATGACAATTGGACAACTATGTAAATTCTATGTGCTAGATACCGTCACTGTCATATGTTGGATTTTGACACAGTTGTTTTGTTTATTGACTTGACTGATTTTAACTGCAAATTGCCAAGAGTCATCTTGAGCTGGATGGTATAAAAATATAATTGATAAACAACTAGACTAAGTAAAAACAGATACTTCACTAGAAATACAAATAATGAAGCTCAAGTTTAAATAATCTGGACATATAATGTGAATCCAGAATATTTTTAGAAGACTGTGATTCCTGGAAAATTAAAAGAAAATAGAAAAAAGGTTGCCAGGTGGTAAAATGGCTAAATATTATCACCAATGTCATGAACATGAGAAATCCATGAAGCCTCAGCCTCAATTCTGAAGGCATGCCAAGGTGTGCACATACACCAGTCTTCTACTGCTGACTCTCTTCAACATATAAACCCACCTTACCTTCCTTCAAAGGAGGGCAGTTATGCAGGGTTCTAATATATCTTTGCCCCTGATGAGATAAAGGCAGAATGAAAGCTTTAAAGAGGTTGAAGGTAGAACTAGGCTTTGCTCCAAGTGGTGGATAAGTTACTATAAAATCCAAGTATAAGGCAGCCTTGTTTGTTGGTTATATGAACTGAGAGGAAAAACAAGGCTTTTACTCTACTGCTGGGTAAACATTAACTCTGCTCTCCCATGTCAGAGATGGCTTACTTCCAACCGCACCCAACTGCTACTGCATTTTGGCTTTCTCTAGCTAGCTGCATGCTGAACTGCAGATGGTTACATCAAGGGATATTAAAATTTAAATAATGTGGCCTGATAGCACATGGAAAAAAATAGCTAAGGTAGCACGTAAGTACAAGCTGGTCAAAACCATATTCCTCTAAAATCCTGAATCACTGTGTATTACTGTCCTCCAGTTAACACCCTAGTTAGTGGCACCTAGGATCTATCAGAAATTGCAGCACCACCCTTCTTTTTCAGTATAACAATAAATATTATGATATTTATTTTATAACTTACTTTTCAGCTAAAATGGACTCTTAAGTTACTTATAACATTTAACATTTATTACAAAAATCTAAGTAGGGCTGCAAAGAGATCTGTATTCAAAGGGCAAAATGTGATTTGGAGCACACATGTATTGCACATTTCTGCTTTAAGGTTTTCCTGACATATCTTTTCCTTGGACTAAGCTGTATCTCCCCACAACTGCCAAGCAATCTTAGGAAAAAAACATTTGGTTAAAATGTTCCTGCACATTCTGCAGGCAAACCAACAAAAACTCCAAATCACATTTTGCCCTTTGAATCTGACATAGCTCTGATATTAAGGATGCTTGATGGGAATGGAAGTAGAAGATGAACTGGCAGCAAAGCAGGGTATATGTTGTTTATGTTCAGATTTCGGTGTGTTCCTCTTGACAATAAATTTCATGACAAGCACAATATCAAGCTGAGCTAAGAAATGGGTCAACAGAGCTGTTGCATCAACACTGAGCAGTCAGTATCTGAAGCATTATAATGTCATCTTTTCTTGAAGCAGTTTAAAGCTGAGATCTGGACCACATTTGTCCCTACCTTGGTAACTAAAAGCTACCATTTGTAAGCCACAAACTTATTATCAAATTTCAGATATAGCTTAGAACACTATTCTCAAGAAGAAAGGTGATCTCTAAATAGTGAAGCCCCTTGCATGGATTGTGTGTATGAAAGCAGGAATCCATAGGTTAGTGAACGTTTTATGCAACAGTCCAGTGAATGGTGATAATGGAAGACCAGGAATGATTCGAGGGGAAAACTGTGCAACATTCTGAATTAATGAAATCCAAGGGAAAGAATTATTGTGCTCTGTGAAATGTCTGGATAGGCAGTAACATGACAAGAGAGTACAGAAAAAGTTAACTATTTGCAGATTCAGTAATAAATGAAAATAGTGATTGGTTGGTGAATATCTGCTTAGAAAAACTTATTTATTTTGAATAAATGGTTTAAACATAAGTCTATTCATAGGTACACATGGCAAAAGAATGAATATGAATCTAAATGTATGATTGCTTTGACTATTTATGATAAAAAATTGAGAGAATTAGTGACTTTCCAGCCTGCTATTTGGTTTGGATGAAAGAGTGGATTTTGCTAAGAAATAAAAGAATGTTAGAATTAGAAGACCATAACCTGAGGTTTGGATGGCATGGGTTTTTATGGTACAATAAAGTTAATGTAGATTTCAAAAATCATTATCTAAGAAGAACCATGTTAAGGATATGGAATAAGTATAAACCCAGGTTGTGTCCGAAAATATCTTTACTGCTCTCAGCAGAGGAAGCATTTTATAGCAAAGACAGCAGGCAAAGAAAAATGGTTGACATATCAAGGCCTATTAATACAGGAAGATGGACACCTCAAGATGAAGTTGAGAGAACAATTAACTGCAGAGGGATTTAGTTTTCAATGGTTTTCATATGCACAATTAAGAGAAAGATTTAATACAGATAAAAAGGTAATGGGTATTGAACAACTTAAGATGGAATTTGAAAATGAACTGTGTACAGATGATGAATGTCTGACTGCAAAAATGTATAAACTTTTGCTGAAATTTGAAATAGAAGAGGAATAAGTTAAAGACTGCATGATAAAATTGGCCAAGAATTTTGGCTATAAGATATAGATGGACCAATGGGACAGAATGTGGATAAAGGGACTGAAATTCACATTGTGTTATAATTTAAGAGAGAATTTTTATAAAATGATGTACTGCTGGTATATGACACCAGAAAAATTATCAAAGACATATTAAGGTACTTCTAGTCAATACTGGAAATGTGAAAAACATGAAGGGGCATTTTACCATGCATGGTGGACTTGTGAAAAAGCAAAAAGGAAAAAAAGGAAAAGAAAAAGAAATACATATAATAATACAAAGAATTTTGAAGATTAATATTGAGATGGAACCAGAACTCTTTTTATTGGGACTTATGGATAGTCAATTAGAAAAGACTTATGGAAGATTGATTTTATAAATGGTAACTACAATAAGATTATTATATGCATAAGGCTGGAGAAATACTGAAATACCCACAATGGAGGAATGGATTGTGAAGATGGCAGAACTAGCAGAGCTGGCATCTTGACCTGTTTGGTCAGGGACAAGACAATAAGTACTTTTATAAAAGACAGGAAGCCTTTTATGGACTTTTTGCTGAAAATGGAAAAAAGTGAAATGGTGATTTCTGGAGTTGATGATGGAAAAAAGATTGAATAAGGGGCTGAAAGGATTATTGTAATGTAGAGGAGGGAGAAGGGATAATGAGTTTGTTTCTAACTGCTGTAAAAAAGGGTGCAAGTCATAGTTAAAGAAATGACTTTAATAGTTAATTTTTTTTATTTTTCCCCTTTCTTTAACTGTATATTTTCTGCACCTTTTCTTTTCTCTTTTTCTTTTCTCTTTCTTTTCTTTATATATTTCTGTATTTGTCTTTTAGCTATGTAAAAACTTTAAAAAAAAAGAGTCAGAATTAGTGCTAAGTGGTTCTGAATATGTGATACAATTAAGAATAGAAGAAAATGGACATGAAAGAAAACAAAAGAAGTGGAAGAAAAAGAGAATGAGAATAGAATGACTCCAGAAAGAGAAAGTATGAGTCTTGTATGTGAAAGTTAGGAAATAAACACCTAGTGTAATAAATGGAAAGTGGATGTAAGAATGTGAAAGTATTTAGGCACTGATATAAAGAATTATGTTACAGAGTGCCAAAGAAGCTTGTGAAATTAGATTAATGCAAGGTATGAAAAAGGACACTTAAGGACTGTAACAGCCACTAGGTAGGACAGACAGGCAGAAGACTAGCAGAGAGCATCCATTAACACCAGCTAGCAGTCATAAGATATGAAAACTCCTTAATTTCATAACATATGGACAGACTCAACCACAGTTTCAACTGGGAAACTGTGAGCATCCTAGACCAAGTCAAATCCAAAAATGCTAAGGAATTCCTGGAAGCTTGGCATTCAGACAAATCAGCCATCAACAGACACATAGAAATAAACCATATTTACACACCATTCAAAAGAGACAACAAAGCTAAGAAGGAAACAAACAAACAAAAAAAGACTGGAAGACATCCCCTCCAGCAGCCTACACCCAGATAAGCAGGGATTAACACCAGACAAACCATCAGGCAGAAAACAATACCATAATCAAGGAATTACCAAGGAGAAAACCACACCCCCACCAACACTGGCAGGACAAGCTACTGTATATGAATAGGGAGAAAACTGCATACTCACTAGCACTGATGAAGTTACCTAGTCAGGTAGTGAAACATTGCTAGCAAACAACCAAGCCCAGAGAGCACCAAGGACTCCACAAGAGATTAACTGCTAAAAAAAAAAAAAAGGATAAAAGAAAGATATGTGATGTGTATACTGTAGAAAGAACATGAGTCAAAAAGAGCAACAAACATTTAAGATTGCCTCTTTTAAAGAAAATGCAAAGTGATTTTGATAGAAATTTTTAAAAATGTTTTGGAAAGGTAAAAAAAACTCTATAAGGAGTCTCCGGCAGAATGAATGGAATTAAAATAAAAGTGTGAAATTAGTTGGGATTAAACTGAAACAATTAAAAAGAGAGGGAAAGGAATATTTTAGAGATTTGTATGGAAATGAAAGTGATATGTTGGAATGGAATTGAAATAAATGCTATTGTAACAATCTGCTGCTCACAACTCCCAACTTCAGTAACTCTCCTTGCAACCAGTAATGGTTCAAAAGAAAGGTCATTTATTGAGAACAAGTGTACAGTTCCAAGGCATTGCTAAGACTGAGCCCACGCATGCCAAAAGTTGCTTTTCCTTTTTTTCCCTTTCCCCCCTACACCCCCAACCTCCCAATCTTCTCACACCTGCTCATTGGTACGACCTTGAGCATTCCTCAGTCTTTGATAACAGCCCATCTGCTTCTAACGGTCATTTCTTCCATCCATCTTTCCAGATCCTTCCAGCACCCCCCTCCCATGTCTCTTAATGGCAGAACCAAAACAAGCAAGCAAGCTAGCAAATAATGTGGTTAATTCATTGTGAGGATTCTGACAGCTATAAATATTAGTGTCCAAGAAAAAATATTTTAAAGAATGCCTTTATACGTAATGGGAATGTTGAAAAATGGTAAGGCTGCAGGTATACATGGTGTGGCTGGAAAAATGCTAATATATGGATGTGGCTTACTTATGGAGTAGCTGTGTGACTTATTTAATGTCTGTGTGTGTGAAGACCATTTTGGCTATTGGCAGAATACTATTATTATTCTCACACAGCATTGAAAAGGTAACAAGAATAAATGGAAAAGTTACAGGATGATTAATTTGCTAACTGTACCTGGGAAAGTATTTGACAAAATTCTAATCAAAAAGATTTGAGAAGTGACAATCAGCAACATTCGAAGAGTGCAGTCAACCCATATGCCAGGTGGGGATTGTACAGAAGAGATTTTGCTCTTTATCAATAGGTTACTGAAAAGTATATGAATGTAAGAAAGTAAATTTATTGTACATGTTTTAATTTAATGAATGCATATGATAAAGTGAACAGGCTTGAACAGGAATTTTTTTGCAAATATAGAGTTGAAGGTTGTTGCTCAATGCAATAACAGTATATCATGGAAGTAAAGCATGAATGAGAATAAATGGAATGCTTAGCAAATGGTTCAATACTTTATTATATATAATTTTATTGAAAGTTTTAAAACAAGAATAAAAATTAATACAAATTAAAATAGAATAAGAAAGAAAAAAGGAAAAGGAAGAAATAAAAGAGAAAGCTAAAGTGCAAAAAGAAAAAAAAGAAAAGAAAAAAGATAGAAGAAAAATAGAAAAGAAAGAAAAAAGATATAAAGAAGTGGCTTCCAATCTTCTTTACAGCAGTTATAAGTACAATGGTAAATTTACCTCTTTCTCTAAAGTTACATCATGATTCTCTTCTTTCTATAATCTATCATCTCTAATCATCAAAACCATAGATCATAAGTTTATTTTTTTCTGTTTTATGAAAAAAGTCCATAAGGAGTTTCCAGTCAGCAATAAATGTAGCTAAACCTAAAGCTATATGCTTTTTTTGTTGGCTGAGATCCTAAATGATTTGCAGTTAGATAGGTTGTACGATGCAATGGAGTATGGATCTAAAAATTCATGTATCAAAAATGAAGATAATCGTGTTTGACAGGGAAAATGCAGTGAATGATACATAAGTGGCAAAATCCTAGAGCAAGTACATGAATTTCTGAAGATGGGAAAATGGAGAAATTTCAAGATATGCAAATGTTAGTAGAAAGGGTAATGGGTAGTATTTGTTCTATTGCAAGAAATGAATGTTTTTCAAAAGAAATGAAAAATGTAAATGAAAGCTTTGGGTATGCCAGAGGAAATGTAAATGTGAGTTGAATGATGTGGGAATGTGTGTGTATGGTAAAACAACAAAAGACAGGATCAAGACTGAATTGGTACTGAATGAATGTGGATTGATTGCAGAAGTGAGTAATCAGTACAAAATAAATATTCTGAGGTGATCATCTAAAAAGAATGAATGAGGATCAGGTTGTAAAACAAATATAAGAAAGAACACTGAATATGTGAACAAGGGGAAAACCAAGAAAATAATATTTGGATGTTACTGATGTGATAAAAAGAAACAGGTGAGACATTTAAACAACAAAATACAATACTGTATATAAAGTAGTTTATGCATGTGGTGGAAGCAAGGACATAAAAAGGAATGGAGAAATATAAAAATGTTGTTGGTCTAAATTAGTTTTAGCAAGATTTCCTTTTTTAATCTCTCATTCCTTTAATTGTTCTGACTTATTCTTTTCTATGCTCTATATCAGAGTTTTTCAAACTGTGTTCTGGGGAACCCTAGGAAAACTTTGATGGGGTCCTGTGAGTGTAAGGGCAAAACAATGTTCAAACATAGCCCATTTTTATCACTAGAACTTTGTTTTATCAGGGATATTTTTTTTAACTAACAGTTTCTGCAGCTTAAAAAAGTTTGAAACCCCCTGATCCATATAACATTGCTTGCCTTCAAAGAGAATAGCATGGTTTCTGTTATAGAAGATAAGGAGTATGAATCCCCATCAAGGTGTGCTCTTCAGAGGAATGTGAATCTGTCAAAAACTCACAGTACCTACATTTGGAAGTATCCTGTCTGATTTAATGCCTTGAATGGATTCAAGATCAGACGCAAAGATATAATTACATTATGTCTGTTTCTCTCAAGTTTTGTATATTGCATAGTGCTAAGCTTTCATTTGCAATCTGTTTTAAGTTCAAAGTGCAGCATGGTATAATTCCAGGCAATCTGCACTTTCAAAAGGCCCAAATGATGTTCTAAAGAGGGAAAGCCTGTGGAAACAACATTTATTCCTCAACCAAGCAACATGGTGCTCCCCAGAGAACAAGGATTTGTTTTCCTCCCTTCTCTCTTACAAACCCAGCTACTATACTAGATGGAGAAAAAAAGATAATCCAGTGTTGCTCAACCTTGGCAACTTTAAGATGTGTGGATTTCAATGCCCAGAATTCCCCAGCCAGCACGCCAGTTGGGGAATTCTGGGCATTGAAGTCCACACATCTTACAGCCACCAAGGTTGAGAAACACCGAGATAGCCTAACATTAGATTAGGTAAGCAATCTGAAGAGGCTTTTATGCATGGAAAACCCCTTAAGTTCCTCTGTTAAATCTTGCAAGACAAGATCAGAACAGGGGAGACTATTCCAATAGGTCAGTCTGATCTGGCAAATCCCTCAAAAGTACACAGGGGATATTTTATTGTTTGTGTTGCCCATTTTCCACACATAATTATTCATGCTGACCGTGCAGATCTTCACAGCTTGATACAGAAGATATGCCTCTACTCTGCACAGAACAATAGTAGCACTGTTGTTAGGCAGGAATAGATACCCACATGTTATCAGCACCAAATCAACCTGCACCAACAATTCCTATTAAAACATGAGAAATATTGCAAGCCTTTGGCTATGGAGTAGATATGCCACTAGGAAAACAGCTTTAATAGTAATCTGAGAACAAATTATTCACATAAACAAAGATATGCTCAAATATGCAATGCAGAAAACAAAAGCAAAGATACACCCCAAGATTACTGCACAATGATCCATCCACAGCACCCTGCAGCAATTTGCAACAGCCAGCATCACACGAAGGGGGAGCAGTGATTTAGCTGCAATTAGGATATATACTGATATAGGTCTCATTTAAATTGCCTGTTTCTCCTCCAATCTAGTTAAATAATAGACCACAGAAGCTCTGGAGAGCCACTGTATAAATTCTAAAAGACAAACAGACTGCTGCTGTTTGGAAGAGCCATATGAAGTACAAACAACAAAGAAGAACAGATATTAGCTGGAAGAACAGCAGCCTAGGTCTAATACATCAGCAGTGATAGATGAGACAGGGCGGGTGCTGCTGAGGAAGAGCCATGAGGAAATTATCCTACCACCTGCCTGAATGTGGAGGCACTGCAAGGCCATGCCATGCTGCTGGTGAATGGCCAGCAGCACCTAAAGCAAATATAGGCTAATTAACTAGTTGATCAAACTAGACCCAGCAGTCTGAAAAATCATGAAACACTGCTATCATCCAGTGAAACTGCTACTCAGTCATCCTTCTGCAATTCTTTTTTTTTTATCCTTTGTTTCATTTTATCAGCCATTGCCAGTCTGATGAAAAATACATGTATACATACATTAAGTGCCATGTCTTGACTATTACCCATAAAAAATAGTGCAAAGTTCATTATAAATTAGTTGGAGGCACCCTTCCAGCCATGGAAGGGTGCCTCCAACTAATATGCGGACATCTAATTGACATCTAGTTGGCATTTCTAGTAACTCTCCCTATCTCTCTATGCCAGCGAGAAATGGCACCTTCTCCTTCTGACTGAAGCTACAACTTTGATTGCTCATACTTTAGGAAGAGCTCTAAACTTTTTGGAAGCCATCAGTTCACTTTTTAATCTTTCTGAACAGCTTTAATGTTATAAAAGGTACTAAATAAATACATCATTTCACAGCTTTCTTAGAATCTAAAAACAGAATGAATATTATAGGGCACACCAATCTGCAAACTGTAAAAATTAATCCCACATTATAGTCTCTATTTTCTGTGTTACTCTTTAAGACAGAGACAGCCGTTATTCTCAGATATTTGAATGGTGAATTACTTCTAAGAATTACATTTGAGAGAAAGAAAAAACTATCATAACCATTTCCAAATTCCCAATCTGAACTGTAATCCAACTGATCTTGCATATATGTGTATTGCTGTACAATAACAAACACTAATTTTTATCTTTAGGGTACTAATTTTAAAAATTCCCTAAAATTTAAAATCTAGAAATGTGCATCTAAAATCAATTATTCCACAAACATCTTGGAATTGTACGCTGTACATTTCATTTGACAATAGCATCTTAAAAGAAATCTAATTCTTTGAATGGCTGTCAACTATCTCCTTCCTAATTCCAGTTAAAGAAATTGCAGTGGAATGAATGGCAGAATATAAAGCAACACTTAAATCAATGGAATAGCTTCCTTTGTACAGGCAGCTTTTGGGTTATGACAGGAATTCTCAAGATCAAAAGAAAGAAATTCTGCCAAAGGGGAAAACACCCCAAGCCTGAACACTCAAATCAGCATGCTTAACCCGCAAATTAAAGCATTAATCGCCCCTCTTCCTCTCACCCCAAATAAGAATCTTCTGTACAAAGATGATGAGTGCAAATACACTTTTTCCAAATCAGTTTACTGTTTATTTGGTGGTATACTGAAGCCTTTAGAAAGTGTGAGATTTTCCACTGTTCCATCCTCCCCCACCCATTTCCTATTGTAAGATCACTTCTTATTCAGTCTCATTTTGGCCTTTCAATAGCAACTCTCCAAAGCTCCTTGGGAAGGCTGGCCCCTCAGCTTTTGGAAACATGAATTTATAGCAGCCCAACTGCTTTGTGCTTGTGCAACAATTTAACTAGCAGACTGGTTCCTATAACGAAGCTGTTGTTTTTTTTATATTAAAGTACTTAAACTTCCCAAGGCCAGTCTCCTCCAACCTAATGCCGTCCTGATGTGCTGAACGATGTTGTTTGAGGACTGTACTCTGGCATCTACATTATGAAAAGCTGTGGTTTGCTGAAATTCAATCATTTACCATAAGCAAGGTTCAAATAACACATTAAAATAATGCAGCAAAACAAAGTCTCTGATGTGTAACCTACACTGTTACTTCAGCTGGGGATTCAATGATTCTATGACTGAAATTCAGCTTTATTCATTACTTAATGCTATTTGGGTAATGTGGCCAAAGCAATTACATGACATTATCATTACTATTTTATTTTTACTCCCCTTCACAACAATTCCCAATATCATTGTCTTTTTTGCTAGTGAAGCAACTAGAGCTAAGTTTTCAGTGAATCACCCAGAATGATTCCCAAATCACAATTCAATATTATCATATTTGGCATTCTATTAACTATTTACAGAGTTGTTTGAAGTTTGCTTGACTACTGTAAGTCAGTATCACCCACAACTTTTAGTATCTCACTCCTTACTCCAATTTATTTATGAATAAGTGTACAATGGTCCCAATGTAGGCTCCTGGAGAAACATATTCTTTAGTAACTTTAGTTCTTTTTGAAATCTGCATGTTTTGAGTCTGTTCCTAATCCGCTGGACTGGCCCTCAATGCCAAAATAGCCTTACAGCTCAGGCAACTGTCCACTGATCACCTAGAGAACAGCAACTTATGGAAAAAATTATAAGATAACTCCTTGGGTGTCACGTTCCAGAAGATCAGGTGTCAGAGGAAACAGCAATGTGCCACATGGGTTTTTTTGCTCCTCCCAAACTATCCTAAAGTGTAGTACCGTACATTATCTCATCAATACTGAAGAACAGTAACTGCTACTATAGCCGAAATGGGTTTTATGCATGAAATGAGAAGAGACACCATCATTCTATCTTGGTCCTTCTCTATAATTCATAGAATAATTTACAATTTTTTTTCTTTTTTCTTTATGAGAACTACATTTACTTGTAAGCCATGAGCAAGGATTTGTGTTTCAGATTTCTTAAAAATCTACTGATTAAGTATAAACCACATTTATGTGGGGAGATGGGCGGGGGAGAAATCCAATATTTTATTTTTATTATTATTTATTTCTCCCTACCATTAGAAAGCCCTAATCTATGGGTCGTGATTTATTATTCATTTTCTGATGAACATGACCATATTCCTTTGCTTGTCTTGACTTTGGCTTCTCCAAATGAAAGTATACCTTCCCAATCTGCTGATGACCCTGGCTGTGCTTAGGTTCCAACTTCAACACTTCTTTCCTTCTAGCCTCATTTTAATTTCCACTTGTCTGTTAGGAATGAGGTTTTAATATTATACAAGGGTTATCAAAAATATGCCAGCTAGACTATATTTCATCCTCTTGAAAGTAATTTTAGCTTTTATTCAATATTTCTTTTCATTTTATATTACTTCTTTCTACTAACTTCCACCTTTAGAAAGTTCCCATGCTTCTGTGTTTCCTCTTTCTTGTAAAATGCTGGGAATTAACTAGGTACAAAAGTGGGACTTCCAGTAATTTTGGCCCACAAGTTCTATTCATCAGAAAAAGAAATCACTTATGTTCAATACTAACCATCATTATTTTTAAATGACCACAAGCGTTGCTTACAGCATGAATACTTTGACGGAGAGGAGGAGACTGGAACTCAGGTATGCTGTTATTGGTACTTGTTCTATGAGCATTTGTTGCTGGATGGGCTATTGTTGAATACACAAGCAACCCTTTGAAACTTAGTCAAGGTTTGTTTCCTCTGATTTGAGGACCTGGATAGGAATTGTTTCAATGTGTATTATCTGTATGATTTTAGTTTGCAATTGTAGAGCCTAAGCCTTCAGCTTAAGTAATACTTTAAATTAGTTTTAATAAATTATTTGTATTGTACAGATAAGTTAATTGTATTGTTTGTGTGTCTTCCAAGGTAAGTATATCAACATTTAACAAATGTACATAACACTCACATCTATTTCCCGGGATTAGGGTTGGGTTACTGTCCCACTGAATTTGCTTTAATTCATGCAGACTGCTGATTCATTGGACTGCTATAATTTACTCTATGGTTGCAGTCCTGTATATATCCACTCAGCAAATAGCACTAAGCCCTTTGAACATTTCTGGACTTACTTTGGAATAAGTAATGAAAAGAACTCTGAAAGATGTAGAGTCAGAAACTAAGACTCAATCTAATTATTAAATTATAATTTAATCACTAGTCAAGAAGATTTTATAATCATAATTACTAGTCAAAGCATCTTCTTGTTAGGTATAATCTAACTATGTATTCAGTATTCAGCAAAATGTACATTATATTTTTAGAGTTACACCCCAATAAAGTATTATTCAGTCAAAATTTTAATATTAATTTTTATCAAAAATATAATGTTGATTGTAGTACCAAGCAAGCCGATAAACACTTGTAGTCATTAAGAGTTGAACCAAATCCAGTTCAATTCTTTAAAATATATTTTTGTAATGAAATGCTGAACAACTATTATGTACTTATAATTATACTATTTAATTACCTCAAATTCTCTCTTTACTGTCTGTCTTTGCTTTTTCACTTTTAGAAAGAAGTCAGTTACCACATCTGTTAACTTATCTCTTATTTCAACATTAGCAAGGAAAATAGAATATAATTAGAAATTATATTTGTGATTATATATTTGAGCTATATCCATTTTTAACAAGTTGTTTAACAAAGCATTAAAATTGGCATTTTAAAAATATTTTTGAAATTATTATAATCCTTCCTGCTACTAATTGGCTATGCTAAGTACTGCAACCTTAGCAATAATCAATATTTTGCAATGCCAATGTTTATTTTAAAAATCAAAGCTTATTTATCTTTATTTCTTTCCTCTGAAGCAAGCCAAAATAAGTACAGTAATGCTTAGGTAAGCTAACTTATATCTTTCTTTCTTCAAATGTAAATATATAAAAACATTCTATCCTCTAAGAATATAAGTGCAATTATTCAAATTCGCCTCTTTATCCTTTTTGGCTCAATATTATCTTCAGAAAAAGTATGATGCACTAGAATGTTTCCTTGCTGCTCTCTTGTAGTACTGGTTTCTAATTACCATCATTTTATTTCCATCATTACATGCACGCTATTGGAACTGGAGGCCAATATACTTGAAAGTCAGTTTCTAGAACGGCTAGAAATATTAACATGGTATCAACATAGAACCTGCACAGAAGAATGAGTCAGATTAATGTACCAGAAGCATCTAGCCAGCTGGAATTGGGAGACAACCCTAGATAAGATGGCAAAACTGATGATCATCAGCACTTCTATCTTCTGTTAAATGTACCAAAAAGCTAGGGTTAACATCAAATAGAACTATCTCTTGTTTTGATATTATATCTCATAAAAAAAAGTCTGCTTCAAAAGATGAAATCTTTCATATGTAATATAAAGTACACACATCTAACTCTGGATACGATTTCCACTGAAAATAATTATTATTGTTTAAATGGCATACCTAAAGTTTTAGCATGAAAGAATCCATTAAATTTCCATTCTGCAGGATGGCACAGCACACAGCCACACAAATGCAATAGCATCATGATTATAAATAGAAAGTGCCACATACACAAGGGACCTTGCAATTAAGCATACACATGCCAGCTCCTCCCAATGCTGGTTTCAAAGATCAAAACTTCAGTCATCTGAATGATTACCAAAAGGGTGAAATGTAACAGAAGTATATACATTTTAGGTGGCAATTGAGTTAAAAACAGAAAATTATCACATCCTCCTGAAATCTTTATATAAAGAAAATAAGAAATAGTAATAGAGTTACAAAATACTGGACCAGAGGATTCATTTTACCACATCTTAGTTATGAAAACACAGCAGATGCATTAAAGGGTTCTCGGGCATCAAAGAAGAGAATCAGGGAAGGAAGACACTTAAACAAGGACAGCTTGTAGTTACTACTTCCAAAATAATGACCTCCAGCCCATTTTATCACTGGTTCAGAAGACTGCCACTTCTACAGTGCAAATTTGGTGGGAGGTATTGCAACAAAAACATTGGAGCAGGCTGATTCTAAACCAATTCACCGACGGAGCCCAGAGGTAATAATATTGTGAGAAGATAAAGGACCGTGATGTTAGAAGGTACATCACCCTTGTCCTACATCCCCAAAGGAACCTGGGGCCTATCCTAGTAGCAGCCGACTTGAGTCACTAGACAGTGACTCAAGCATCTAGCCAGCTGGAATTGGGAGACAGGTCAGGAAGTAGAGAACACGGGCTTCCCCCCCCCCCAGCTCTGACAAACCAGGCAACCGCTGTCAGCAAAGGAGCAGCAGGGAGCCCGGGCACCTGCCTCTTAGCCTGGAGCCCTGCCTTTGCTGTGCCAGCAGTGCAGAGACACGCCCTTTCAGAAGGAAACACGCTGACAACCGAACCACAAATAAGGAGTTGGCCACAGGGATTGTGCGCATGTGGAGGAGGACAGAAAAGGCAGGATCTGACACATGATGTGCCTCCAGGCTAAATGTACGCCAGGATTCACTACTGCATCCAATTTTAGCTGCTAGGGTAAAAATCCAGGGTCCTCCTCATCCTGCTATAAGGATTAAGAGGAGGGTTTCCCAATGCAGATGGACTAGCCCAGCCACTTAAATAACATTTACTCCCATAAAACAACTGACGCCGGTGTGTAAAATTACATAAACGCCTATGCAGAAACCGCTATTTTCAGCCAGTTTCGGGTTTTGACATACAGCTTTTCTCTCTCCAGAAATGGTCACCCGCCCCTCCCCGGGGGGACTCTGGAGGCCCCCTCTACCGCCACAACCTCTCTAACCGATGTTACGCTCCGCTGTCAGACAGGCTAGCTGCTTCTCGGGCCAAGAAGGGCGCTTTCCACGAGGACAACTCACCACGATCCCCGCCTCCTAGGAGAGGATGGGCACGGCGAAGCTCCTACCTGCGGCTCCTTCGGGTCTCTGAAAGAGCAGAGAGGATGGAGGAGGAAGCGCGCATGCGCTTAAGCTTCTCCCCGTCACCCCAAGCCGCTTCAGCCGCTCCTGAACGAAGAAAACAGTTCCCACTCTGGCTCCTCCCCATTTTGCCGCAGCCCCTTTAAATCCAATATGGCCGCCTCGGGGGGGGCAGGCCGCTTCCCAAAATGCACCCGGATAACTGTTTTTCCCTTTAAGGGGTGGAGATGAGGGGAGGGGGCGCGAAGCAGTTGATGATGTAACAAGCTAGTTCTGTTCTTTTCAACCTTGGCAACTTTAAGATGCATGGACTTCAACTCCCAGAATTCCCGAGTTGCCGAGGTTGAAAATCACTGAGGTAGACTTTGATTAATTGCTTATGTGCCATCAACTCATTGTCCACTCTTAGCGACCACATGGATAGACTTTGAAACCGTCTTTGATCAAGACTGGCAACGAGGTCTGGGATTCGGGTTATCGGCTCAGGGCTGTAAAAATCCATACGACTCGTAGAGAGTAGCAAAGCAAACTCGTAGAGAGTTTACTAAATCGCTTTGCTGCCATCTAGCGATCGCGTGGGCCTTTGCAGCCCACCTCCGGTAGCGCCCTGCTCCTGCCCTTAAAGTTGGTTCAAGGGGAAAGAGAATTGGCCGCTTACTTTTTTTTTAGGCATGAACTTTACTGCCAAAGGGGCCAGAGCGTTGCCTCGGCCAAGGATCATATTGTCGAGCGACCATCTGTCCTTCGTCCCTTTCGGATGGGCTACGATGTTTTTTAAATCGTAACAAATTAAGCGACGATGTTCCCGACATAGGAGATCGGAAAGTTTACTTCCGAAAATCCTGCCTGCCAAACACTTTTAAAGGCAGAGGAATTCCGGGCCGGATGTTTAAAAAAAATAATAATCCACGACTGCAGTCCTCTATGGTACACATCCAAGCAAATAAGCTCTAATAAACCGAATAGTTCTGGGTAGGTCGTCAGAAGATTACGTCGCAATTTTTCTTTCCCAAATAAACATATTTGAACAAGAAAAAAACAAATCCACTTTAAATCGAGATTCTACGCTTATTGGAAGTGCATTCTGCGCATATTTTCTTACGTATGCTGATAGTAAGAAAAGATAAAGCAGCTCTTCTCAAAATGGGACTTCAATTCCCATTATTCCGACTATTGCTCTCTCTGGCCGGGGATGATAAGAATAACGACCCAAGGACATCAGGGGACAAAGCCTGTGAAAGCCTGAATCCATCAGCTCCCTATCTATAAGTTCTACAGGAAAACCAGATAGGTAAGCAAAGCCCTGCGCGCCTTCACATCCTTCTTCCGGTCAGAGTGCGCATGCTCCCGTTTGGGGGGGGTTACGCAGAACGAGATTCGAGATGGCTGCGCCGTGAAGTGTGATTCGGGTAAGTGAAGGCGGATCGGGAGAAGTATTTTCTGTTTCTGAGAGCTTCATCGGGCTCGTAGACGTAATCGCTGTAAAGAAGTATTTTCCTGCCGGAAGGCTATTATTTCCGGAATATTCCTTCTGTAGCTAAAAAGAGACTGCTCTATAACATTTTCAAGTTACGACCCTGTCCTTGCCCGTCTCATTCCGTGCATGGTTTTAGGAGAGAGAGGGAAAATTAATGCAAGATCAGTGGGACTCACTCCTGAGCTCTTAAGATCAAAGACCTGTTAGTATAAGCAGAAACCACGTCTCCTGACATGGTTTCCTCCGACAGCTAGACATTCCTAAAAAAAGTAAGAAATATAGCAGCAAAATGCGTTTTTGTAAATAGACCGCTATCCCGTGCAAAGTTATTTAAGAATAAGCCCCGCTAAATAAAAAAGGCTTATTTCAAATCTTCTGCCTCTTAGAATAGAATGCAGTCCTTCCTCTGCAATTGTCCTGTACAGTAATCTGTCAGAAACAGAAATATTAGAAATATAAGAATTTTCCCCTGCTTATACATGCAATTCTTTGTGAGTGCGTTCATTAGCAATCCCATCTACATAGTTCCAGCTGCCTATGTGTTCTGTGTGAAACTAAGAAAAAAGGGGAAGATTCTGATAGAGCTGAATAAAGGTGGTCTGATCAGGTGAAGATCATGAATATGTGGAAGGAACTGAAGATGCAGATTTGCTTATGAATGAAAGAGTTAAAATGTATGTATTAACTCTGATGGTCATTCTTTTATTTCTTATTTCTGTCTGCAGCAGGGAGCAAGCTGTTATTCCTAATGGCAATATCAAACTTGATCCGGACCTTTGGTTCCCTGCTGCTGTCTTCAAGTCCTCATCTTTCACAGGTACCTTTACTTTGCTGTTTTGGCCAGATGGATTATAAATCATGCAGGATTCTTCATCTTCTAATGTGTTCTTCCAGGCAAATATCTCTTTCTGTCCAGTGTAACTCACACATGAGCTCAAGGCAGCCATATAAGCTAGTTTCAGTTTATGGAAAAAAGGTGGGGTGTAAACTTAGTACTATCCTTTTATTCTGCCTATATTCTCTCTGAGTAGAATTACTTAGTGGACTTTATACTCCCTTAATTATTTTTCTGCCATATAAAGGCCTAAATTAAGCTTGAACTTTCAAGGCACAGTCTTTCAGTTAGATCCATTTTTTAGAGATTCTATTTACCTAGCAGTGCATGCAAATTTTTGTAAACATTTGCAGATGCCTTTCCTCTTCTAATGTAAAATAAGTACCCCTGATTCAAACATATAAGTAGGGTGAACATTTTTAGTTTGAGTTAGTGGTTTCAATAATAAGATATCTATTTTGATCCCAGCATTTTTTAATTTTGGATGTCCCTGCTTATTATGTGCCATGAACTTTTAGAGGATGCAGCTTGACCCTGTGCTTTGCAGGAAACCTGCAAAAATGGCTTCATTTTTAACACATAACAACAAAATGTTGTAGAAACTTTGCTGCTAAATTGTCACTATATTTCAAGGTCTCATTTCTAACACATTAGACAACAGAAGGATCAAAACTTTTGGCCCATATTATATCCAGTTATGCACCTGCAATTTAAAATATTCCATTCATAATGTCCTGCTGCTTGCTTTTTCTGCCTTTCCTAGATCCCTGCATCTCCCAGGCCTCTTTATCTTGTTAGCCATCTCAGTGCATACCGTGAAATCAGTACTTCTACTGCTGTGTTTGCCAGAGATCCTCTGTGGAAATGCAGGACAAAGTATACCATTAAGCCCATTCCTAAAACAAAAACAGGAGGTCGAGATCACACAGGTACGTTTTGAACTGCATCCCTGTCCCAAAGGAGTGACTGGATTGTTGGGAGGAGGGAAAAGAGGGAGGACAGAAGATAGTTGTGCTGATGCAGATTATATGTAAAGCAGATTACGTATTGTATCAATTAAAAATTGTAATGTGTTAAAAATCCATTGTATTTGTTGAGACCTTTTGAGATACCCTGAAACCTTCTGTTGTATGTGAGTCTCTCAGCAATCTCTTGCATGATTGTGCTGGTGAAATTTCTTTTATCCAAAATGGCTACTTTGATATGTGTAATGGAGTGTCCTAGAAGATTGAAATGCTCTGATATTACTTTGTCCTTTTTTTGAGTCTTGATGCCTAACTATTATTTTGTGCAAAGTATGGCCTGTTTGTCCTACACTGAATCGAGAAGGGCATTGCTGGCAGATTATGGTATATTAGAAGAAAAGCATGTGAAGGGGTCTCTAATCGTATGTGTGAAGTTGTTAGGATTTGTGATGGTGCTGTTGGTGTAAATATGGGGGCAAAGTAGAAATCTGGGTTTGTTGGAGGGTCTTGTTCCCATGTTAGCATCACTGTTATGTTATTTCTTGTTCCATGTGAGAATCTGCTTCAGGTTGGGTGGTTATCTGTATGTAAGTATGGTCCTGTTATCCAGTGCCTGAGAAAATACAGTCTTATTGTGAAGTACTGGTTGTAGCTTATTAATAATGTGTGTGAGTGGCTTGAGCTGTAACCTGTCGGTGACAACCAATGGAATTCTGAGTGGGGTGGGGTTGTGGCCTGTTTTTAATAAATCCTCCCTGAGAATTGATCGAATTCTATTGAGTTGTCTATTGATCTCATTAGGTGGGTAGTTCAGTCTCCTGAATGCCTGGTTTAATTCTATCAGTTGAGCATCTCTGTCAAATGGGTCAGAACAAATGCAGTTGTAGTGTACAGTATGGCTATATAGTAGATGATAGATTTGGTGGTGTATTCTGGATTGAAGCTGAAAGCATATAGATATGCATGGTGATTTGTAAATGTCCTGTATAACATAGTGTTCATGTGTCCCTTGTATAGCTTTATTGTGATATCAAGGTAGTGGACTTGTTCTGTAGCTGATTTGAAGCTGAGGTTGATAGTGAAGAAGAAGTGTTGAGGTTATGATGCAATTTGGTGAAAGATTCTTTTCCATGGGTCCAAGTGATGAGAAGTTTGTTAATAAATCTCAAGTGAAGGAGGCGCTTCAGGGGGTAAGAATTGAGAAACCATTGTTCTAGGCCAGCCTTTAAAGATGTTGGCATACTATACAGCCATGTTTGTATGGCTGTGCCACTGATTTGCAGGTATATGTTAAGATGAAGTACAGTGGTACCTCGGGTTACGAACTTAATCTGTTCCGTGACTCTGGTCGCAACCCAAATTGGTCGCAACCCGAAGCAAATTTCCCCATAAGGTTCAATGTAAGTACGGTTAATCCGTTCCGCCCTCCGAATTTGGTCGCAACCCGAAGCAAATTTCCCCATAAGGTTCAATGTAAATACAGTTAATCTGTTCTGCCCTCCGAATTTGGTCGCAACCCGAAGCAAATTTCCCCATAAGGTTCAGTGTAAATACGGTTAATCCGTTCTGAAACATATGCATTTTATTTTTAAACCACAAAAACATGAAAAAAAGTACAGTACAGCACAGTATGAAGAGGGAGAAGGGGGTGGGGAGGCAGTTATTGTTTGGAGGGAGAGTCCCCCTCCAAAAGGACATCGGGGAGATCTCCTTCAGGGGTTTCCTCTCTTCTTTGCCTCTTAGCTGCAGGCTCAGTTCTGGGGAAAAACCTGTCTAAAGTCAGTTGTTTTTTCCTGCGCTGCATAACCCTCCAGAAATGAAATTGCCATGCTGACAAGCACACCAAAAACCTTCCAAAATGCCACAAAACACACCACAAGCCTCACCGAACGTCTCCTTGCTACCGCGATCTCGCCCACAGGAAGCTGCGACCGGGTGGCAGCAGGGAAAATGGCCACGGATCTGGTTCATAACCCGAGGCGGAGTTCGCAAACGGCGGTAAATTTTTGCGGCCAGAGCTGGTCGTAACCCGAAAAGTTCGTTAACAGAGGCGTTCGTAACCCGAGGTACCACTGTAGTTATGGGTAGGTGGCAAGGTGTGCTGTGTTAATGTCAGTGATAATACTCTTGATGGCTTGAAATCCATGTTTGTGAGGGATGTTGGAGTATAATGCCTCAACATCCACAAAATGGTGTGTTTAGAATTCATATAGAGCATTCTATTTTCATTTATTTTGAGATTTGGATTTCACCCTTCTAATGCATATGCATGAGGACAGTTTACAGTTAACTGTTGTAAAGTGACACTTCATAATAAAAGAACAATGTGAAATAGAGGAAGATTCAGCTGATCAAATAATATTCAGCCACATAAAAACTTTTATCTATCTGGCAAAGCATAAAAGTCTTCAACAACAGATGGTTTTTTAATTGAATTTATTTGTTTGTTTATTCCCATTTATAGAGCCACCCATCTCAGATACACATCTCTGGACAGCTTATAACAGTTAAAAACAATATAAAAAAGCAGAATACAATATAAAAAAATATTAAAAGCATATAAAGCTATATAAAAATCATATAACACAATCTGCAGCTAAGGTATAAAAACAGTCAACAACACTCAATCATTGTACAGCCTCTACCGCATACTTGGATCCCCAAGCCTGGTGGGAAAGCCACATTTTTAAGGCCTTATGAAAGGCCAGTAGGATCAGGGACAATCTGATCTTGGGGGATGATGTTCCAAAGGGTGAACACCCTTCCTGGGCCCCACCAGATTGCATTCCCTAGTAGACAGGACCTGGAGCATGCCTCTCCTGCTGGATCTAATGGGATGGGTAGATGTAACGAGGGAGAGGCAGTCCCTCAAAAAACCCAGTCCCATTCCATGAAGGGCTTTAGAGGTCATCACCAGCACTTTGAATTGAACCTGGAAGCATATTATTTCTGTACAGGTAGTCCTCGACTTACAACCATTCATTTAATGACCATTCGAAGTTACAGTGGCGCTGAAAAAAGTGACTTATGACTGGTCCTTGCATTTACGACCATCACAACATCCTCAAAGTCACGTGTTAAAAATTCGGGCACTTGGCAACTGCCATGTATTTACGATGGTTGCAGCATCCCAGGGTCATGTGATTGGCATTTACAACCTTCTCAGGGGGCTTTGCTTAACAACCGCATGATTTGCTTAACGATCATAGCAAAAAGATCATAAAATTGGGTGCAACTCGCTTAACAGCTAAATCGCTTAGCAACAAACATTCCATTCCCAATTGTGGTTGTAAGTTGAGGACTACCTGTACTTTGCCCTGAGTCACATGTTGATTGGGTGGCTATATAAATGAATGTAATTAATTCTTTTTATGTAAGATGTTCATGTATATCCCCTCCTCATTTAGTGACTGAGTTCTGTTCCAACAACCTGGTAGTTAAGTGAAATAGTCACTAATTAATACATGACACAGAGAGAGACACTGCAAAGATCACTGGTTGCCGCTGTCTCATTCAGATAAAGTTCTCTTGTATAGCTACACCAGTGTTACTCTCACTTCGATGTGCATTGTTGTCAGGAACATGAAATTTGGTTGTAAATGTGTGCATTGGTCAGAAAATTTTTTTTTATTTCCATCATATTTGTGAATGGTCACTAACTGAGGTAGTTGCTAAACAAGGAGCAGGTGTAATAGTTCTAAAATTATGTCTTGGATCTATTGTAGGTAAGCAAATACCAATAATAATTTGGGCTTCTTTTCCTCATCTTTTCCTCCAAATTAATATAAATTTGAAAGCAAAAATATTCCTTTTCAAACACAAAAACAATACACATTTCGGTCTTTATCCTTAGTCTCTATAATTTTTACCAACTTTCATAGAAGTAGGGGAGCTGCTAGACAGTCTTCTGAGATTAATGTTTTTATCATTTGATTGTAGCAGGGATTGGCAGTGTGATGCCCAGAAACCCTTGTGGGTGGCATCTGTAGGTTCCCCAAATTAATTAAATGTCTTAATTTAAAGTGAAAATGCTAAATTCTTGTAAAGTTGCTAAATTTTGTGAAATTCTGGTATTCTTGCTTGAAATCTTATGAGAGCTCAGTGGTAAGAACGTTTAATTCTCATTTGATGCTCTTTTGAGATTTGTAGCATTTTTTAAAATGCAAAACTTGCCAACTGGACGATAGTGTTTCAGTGCAATATATGATAGTTAATAAGTACTGTTTCTACCACAAGGTCGTATCCGTGTGCATGGAATTGGAGGAGGAAGAAAGCAATGCTATCGTATGATTGATTTCCAAAGGCTGCGTTATCCAGATCCAGCTGAGCCTGGTCCATTTGAGGAAAAAGTGCTTTTGGTCCGATATGATCCATGTAGGTAAGCAACAGACAATTGGATTGACAAGCAGGTTGAAGGTTTCTTAAGTTTCAATTTGATCTTAGTTTTGTAAGTGCTATTGCTTGACAGTAACAACCAAACATAAGGAAGGTAACTGTCGACTCAGAGCAAACTTGATATCCTTAAAAATATATAGAACTATTAGCATGGAAAAGCCCTGGAGAAAAGATAATCCCCTAAAAAGAACCCTATCAAGATTGAGCTTGCTAAGTAACATTGGAATGGTAACTGCTTGTTGTGAAGAAAAGAACTAAAAAACTAATGAAATGGAACATCAGGAAAAGGCAGCTGGTAGAAGACACATGTACTGTAGTTTAAAAACAGGGAGAGACTGCTATTGCGCTGTCTAAATAGGTCATTCCCCAGTTCACATCAAGAAGCTATTTTTCATTGTCTTCAGGAATGGAAGTCAGAGCAGTCTATATAAATCAAAGATCTTGATATAACTGGGATTGGGCACCAGCTGCCCCTCCAAAATCCTACTGAGAACCAAAATCCCACTGGACCTGCTTGATTGGCCCAGAATGCTGATAGATTTCCATCTCTGAACAGTAGTACAACAAAATGTTTTGGCATCTCTCTTGCCCAGTTTGCTTTACTCTTTATTCTGAGTGAGGCCAATACACTGAGTTGTCTATCTTTTATTGATTTTGTTTGTTCTCCATTAAAGATCAGGTCATATAGCTCTAGTGGCTGGAGGGAAGCGGAAACGCTGGATCATTGCAACCGAAAACATGGTGGCTGGTGACACCATCAAAACTTCAGGAAAAATAGAAAGGATGACAGGTAAATATTTGATATGCTATGTAAGCTACCAAAGAAAAGCTGGATGGGAATGGCTGGGTTTCAAGATATATTACTTTCTCTAAAATGTTACTAAGATACTCCCAATTTATTATGATGATCTTATATGGTAACCTAAAGCTAAGAGCAAAGAAGAGTTTATTTTGAGACAAGCTTTTGGCATCACATTGCAAGCTGATTGTCAGTATAATATTAAAGGATTGGCTATAGTCTACTTTTCTAAGGACTGATGCTGTAGACCAATAGAAGAGAATATATATAGCTCAGGACTGAACCGATGGAGTCCTTGGTGCTCTCTGAGCTTGGTTGTTTGCAGATGTTTCATTACCCAATTACGTAACATCATCAGTGCAAATGAGTGTGGGGTTTGCTCACTAATTATATACAAGTGGTCCTCGACTTACGACAGTTGGGACTGGAATTTCCATTGCTAAGTGAGGTGGTCGTAAAGCATGACCACATTGCTTAGTGATGGCAATCCCTGCAGTCCCAGTTGTCATCGTTAACTGAATTCCATGGTTGTTAGACAAGGCAATTTTCTGTCAGCTTTCCACAACCAAAGTCAGTGGGGAAGCTGGCAGGAAGTTGCAAGTCCCAAGCTGGCAGGCAGGTAGGTGGCTGTTGCCGGGTGGGGGAGTGAGAGGGTGCATGGAGGATCGAGGAGGGGGTGTGGCAGTGTGCGAGGCACCACGTGGGTCAGGGAGGGTGCACAAGGGTGTGTCGCAGTGCACAGGTCAGGGAGGGTGCACGGGGTTCAGGCATGGGTTGGGGAGGGGATGCAGGGGTGTGGCATGGGACTAACAGTTTCCCAGTTGAAACTGTGGTTGAGTCTGTTCATGTGTTGTGAGATTAAGTAGTTTTCATTGTGTCTTCTGACTGCTAGTTGGTGTTCATGGATGCACTCTGCTAGTCTTCTGCCTGTCTGTCCTACATAGTGGCTGTTACAGTCCTTACACTGTATGTTGTAGATGACTCCTGTTTTTTCTTCTTGGGCTACTGGCTCTTGGTTTGCTTAAGATGTTTTGGAGAGCTTTAGTTGGTTTATGTGCTACAGTGATGCCATGTGGTTGTAACAGTCTGTTGTTTATTTTCCCTGGTATACTACTTTTTTCTAGCCTTCCACCATGTTTATTTGTTATGGTTATTCAGTGCCCTTACTTTTTGTCTTTCAGTCTCTGCTAATGATGGGGATGCATATCCAGTTGGAGCTCTACCACTTGGAACCCTAATAAATAACTTGGAGAGTCATCCTGGGAAAGGGGCACAGTACATCCGAGCAGCAGGTCAGGATCCAATGGAAGCCAAAAACAGTTTGGAAGGATGAAGCAAATCTGGACAGTCAGAATCAAAGCAGCTTGGGAGTCTTTGGCTTCTTCCCAATCCAGTTTACCAAAACTATTGATGTTTTGTGATTTAAGTCTGTATCCCAAAGTTGCATGCAGTGTCTCCTTCCCTGCTTTGACTTCTTTTTAGAGGGGTGTTCTGAAGGTCGTTCAGTACAATTAGTATTTCTATATTGCTTTTAAAACCTATATTGAGAATACTAAAAGGGTTTTCAGAGATATATTATTCTCTCTACTTAGCAATTTATGTTTAAATATTGCAGTCCTGCTGATACTTTCTACTGTTTTAGGCACCTGTGGGGTGTTACTGAGGAAAGTGAATGGAACAGCCATTATACAGTTGCCCTCCAAGAGGCAAATGCAGGTAAGCCCTTTAGGGTTTGGGAGTATTAGTGAGGATAGAATGCTAAGCCTCCTTTGAGACCTGGGAATTCTCTTGATGGGGAACAGCATCATCTGCAGGCTTTTGCTACTTTCATCAGAATGACAAAAAGAGTGCTACCCTGCAAGCTGTGCCTCTTTTGGGAATGTGTCTGGCATTGCAACACATGTAGAAAAGGAGGGGGGGCTTGTGTTGTGATCCTGCAATGCTGCTTGTATCACTCTCTCTCTCTTGCCCTATTGCAGATGCCGCTAGTGAGGAAATTTATGTGGAATCAAGTAAATATTTTTGTGTTGAATCAAATTGTTCAGAACTAGCCTTTAAAACTCAAGAGAATGATGATATGATTATACATATAACAAGTTACCAGGTTTCTTCTCACAGAGGATGGTAGCAAATGGCTCTGGGGTAGAAGGGAATAGTTCACCTGGAGTGGGCCTCAAGCTGATCTTCCTCTCTCTCTCTCTCTCTCTCTCCCCTATGATCCTGAACATTTAAAAGCTATTGAAAGCACAAAGAATAGAATAATTTTGTCTGGTGCCTACAAATATCTGGAATATTCTACTTCCTCCTTTACTCTTACAGGTGCTGGAAACATGCGTGGCTACAGTGGGCCGAGTTTCCAATGTTGAGCACAACCAAAGGAATCTTGGGAAAGCTGGTCGGAACCGGTGGCTAGGAAAGCGGCCCGATAGTGGTTTATGGCAGCGCAAAGGGGGATGGGCTGGACGCAAGATCAAGCCCCTCCCAGAGATAAAAAATTACGTGAACCTGCCAGTGCCAGCTGTACAGTTGTAGGTCTCTAGAATTCTGTTAAATAAAGTCTGTTTTCATCGACAAACTTGGCTAAGCTACTGTTTTCCTCCCCTCCACCCCTTTTGGTATCAATTAAATCCCTTGAGCTTACTTGGATGTGAGGCTAGTACAGTTACAGATCAACCCTATGTAGAATTAGTGAGCTTAAGGCTTTTAAATTGTTTTTAGACTTCCCTAGCTCTCTAGAAACAAACAGTTAATTAACATGTATCTTAGTCTGGTGTCTAATATAGTTTCAGGGGAATTCAAAGTCAAACCCTTTCAATTTGATTATGGGACTACTGTCTATGTTAATGTGATTCTAAAGAGTTAATCTTTTCCAATTATTGAGAAACAATTTAACTCTACTTCTACAGAGAAAAGAAGGTATTTCTGAATGACATAAAACATGAATTTCCCTTCTTTTCTTGCCCATTTTAGGAAAAAAGTTGTTCTGTTTTATGACTTTCTGAACTTTCCCATTAAACTGGCTACAAGTTTGTCAAGTCAAATTTACAAAGAAAATAACTCAATAGCTTGAATAAATACAGATATAACAGCAAATATATTTTATATAAACAATGACTCCCCAATTCACTAGTGGACTTAACACTTCTGAAATAATGCTTTCTACTACCACCTTTCAGCAAACTGATCGTTCTCAGTAGCTTCCTTTAATCTAGAATTATGTGGTAGCATTTCCAGAACAGAAAATGAGAATGGTAGGAACTGATATTTCTCATTTTGTAAATTAAGAATTAAAAATAATGAATTCACGATGAGTGAGCCAGTATTTGTATGTGGAATTCTTGGGGAGCTGCTAATGCCCCAACTCTTGTTTACTCTGAATGTCCCCTTAATTTCCCACAACGTCCCCCATATCATGCTGCTCCAGAACAATTTTCTTCAACCTAATAATAATTTATTAAAGTTGTATTCTGCCCAACTCTCAACAACTCTGATGTTCTTTAATTGAATGGATGTCTATTTCCAGCCAGCGTGTCCTGGGAGTTGTAATCCAACTAGTCAGAAGGACACTTGTTTGGGAAAAGCAGTTCCAGAGCATTGTTGGAAATTTAAAAGGATAGTTAGATTCTGCTGTGTATTGTTTGCTATGGTTAGTAGGTAAATTCATCAGAATCCACCAGTGGAAAAGGACCAATGGAGAATGCTGTTTCTAAGGTCCATTTGGATTGCCAGCTGGCCTTCTGTACTCATACAGTATTACCAACTCTGTAATGTTTAATCAGTGGTGACATCTCCACAATGCATTAATATGCAATATGGTGTAGAGCAGTTTCCCGAAACACAGCCTCCAGATGTGTTAAACCACAAGCCCCATCATCTGCAAAAAGCCTCCCATCATCCCTGAACAGCCTGATTTCAAATCTCAAGTTTATAAGAGATGTCTCAATGCATACTGTATTCTTGTCTTGCGTTTGCAACAGTGTATTGGTTGAGTGACTGTTTTGTAAGTTTTTGAAATGGGTGCAAAGTTCAAATGTTACAATAATTACAGCAAACTATTATTTTGTAGCACAGCTAGGTGGTAGCTCCTAGCTGACAGTGGCTGATTTCAAAAATAAGCAGGGTTAGATCTGGCTTGCACTTGATGGGAGACCACCAGGAAATACCAGGTCTAGACCGGAATGTCAAAAAGCATCCCAGAAACAGGCTGTGGCAACCCACTTCCATAGATGTGTCCATAAAATCTCCAGGAATAGAGTGTGACATGAAGGGAGAATTTACCTACACCTCACTGCTTTCTTGATGGTTGCTAATGCTATCTAATCTGTCTCTTTGTCCTCCTTTCACTATTCGACCTTCCTCACAACAGCTGCATCTACAGTCCTTTCAGGATTATGCTCATGCCACGTATTTGGTAACATGAACTTTGATGCACAAAACTTAATGTGATAAAAATTGGATTAATCTTGGTGCCACAGCTACCTCTCCGGATTCACGTACTAAGTTATTTTTCTCCTCCCTCCGCTTTAATGCTTTGTTTGTTTTTAAAAGCTTCATTAAAAAAATACTAACAGGTACTTTTACTAAAGTAAAATACGGTTACCTTGCCTGTCCTTGGGGTGGGTACTGAACACACTGCCCATTTTGATAGAAGTGCATTTACATGGGTAGTCACATCAGTACGTAGGAGTTCCTGCTCAAACGCAAACTAATTAACTTGGAAGGAAATAAAAGACGATGCATAACCGGGAAGAAACTGTTTTCACACTCCTAGAAAGTACTTGTCGCTCATTCCTAAAGAAGAATACGGCAGCATTCTCCTCTTAATCTCCTTCCAAGATCTTGGGTTCAACCGTCCACCTTCAAAAGCGATTCTAGCACAACTCTGTCCTATCGGAGGACCCGTAACTGTTTAGTAGTAAGAAGCATGCGCAGAACAAGCGGAAGAGATGAGGCAGCGACTGGGCTGGATAAATAAGTGGGAGTTACTAAGCAAGGTTTGCCGACGGTTTGGTGTTTTTACTACTAAATTTTGGAACCGCGTATAAGGTAGGCTTAATCCCGAGGCTTCGAAACCTTGCTATTGCGCGGACGCCTGCCGTTTCCGGTGGAAGAGAATCCCGCGGGTTCCCTTCTTCGTTCCAGGAAGGACGCGTCCCTAAGCTCCGCCCCCTCGGGCCCGCCTTCCTCTGCTGCCGATAGGCTCGAGCCTGGCCTTGGCCGGAGCGGAGTTCTGCGGGGCGGCCGGGCGTGGCTGCTTGGGCGCAAAGCGGCCGGCGCCTCGAGCGAGGAAAAAAATAAACCGGGCGGGAGGAGAAGTATCAAGGCGAAACAGGGCGCACAATAGCGGTGCTCCTTCCCTCTTATATTCAGCCGCAACTAAATGACACGTATCTGGCGCCCTGGCTGCTTCCATCAGACCAGGCAACCCGACCATCCGCATGCGGAGTTGTTGAACCACCCAACATTATTTTAGCGTAGGCTACCATGTTGTGTGAACTCGTCCTTAAGAATTTCTAGTCCCCAGAATCTTATCATGTAAAAAACATGTTACTACTGCACAGATAAATATGATTATCGCTCAGGAAATTACACATTTTCATGCTTCTTAACTAGAAGCTATTTTGGGATTAGACTTTGTGGTGTCCTCTACAACATATTGCAGCATGGATGATAGAAATAGCAATCTCAGAAGCCTGGGCAGGACTAAACTGAGAAAGGCTCTAAATAGTATTTTGCGTCGCATCAGATAATGTGAAGTGCCCATAAATATTCATAGACTGCCTCTTCTGGTTAAAATTAGATATGGGGTTTGAATATAAATGGCATCAGTAAGAGATACTGAACTTTAGAAGAAACGCTGTGTGTCTGTTCATCTTAAAGTGCAACATCGTAATTTTTCCAAATCAGGTTTTATAAAGAAAAAATAATTTTTATAGACCCACCAGAAGTACAGCTATTGATATTAAGGGTGCTCTTTTCTGGCTATGTGTGTCCATCCTTTTAGCTTGTCCTTTTGGCATCCAGGAATATTTTTTTTTAATTATAAATGTGTGTTATACTGTAAAAGAGAATGTGTCATCTAGAAAGCTGTTTTCTGCCAGAGTCCTCTCTTCTGCACTCTTAAAGAGAATACCAAGCTTTTAACTTGCATTTGGGCATCCTTTTATGCCATCTATTTTAAACATTAAAAATGATGCTAATATTATTTCAGGCTTGTGTATCACCCATATCTGGGTCTTGAACACTAATAGCTTGGACAGCACCCTGCAACAACTCCAGAATGCTCTGCAGTGAGTGGGGGACCATAGCAGAATGGAGGAAGGTTGACAAAAATGTTTTCTAAAAACAAGAAGTTTGGAAAAGCACACTAAAAACAAAGTTCCATGCCAGCTCAGCTCCAGACTCTTGAACCTGTGAACTCTTACCTTCAATTCTCATTGAATTGCCCATCAAAAAGCTGAATTTGGTTTTTGAATTGGCTGATTTCTTGATTAGAATAACATTTGATTCTACTTGAAAGACAGAATTGATACTGTTCATATCCTGCCGACCAGCTTCTGATTTATCTATATCATTGAAAATGCAACCATTTGAAAGGCTGCTGTGTAGATCCAATCTCAACTTTATCTGAAAATTGTACTTAGACTTACCGATCCATTTTAAAAAAAGACATCCAAGCAATGGGGATTATACCTCTTTATTTGAATTAATGAACACAGCTCAAAGTAATGAAGAACATTTTTCACTAATAGGAATTCTTTATTACTGAATGTAAAAGAAAAAGAAAAGCAAGGATATAGAAATCCATTGTCTAGCATTATTACAAATCTCAGACTGGGAGTTATTTTTTGTTTGTTTTCTTTTTAAATCTCAGAATTGAGATGAAGTGGAGAAAATGTTATAGCGGCTCAGATTAGTGTAGCCTTCCCCAATTTGGTGTCTTCCAGTCGTTTTGTATAATAACCTCCGTCACATCTAGCCTGTAAAGACGATAGCTGTAGTATAAAACACTTGGAAAGCACTAGACTGGGAAAGACTGGATTAGGGTGTGCTAGATTCAAAAATGGTCTCAGGTTGCACAAAAATCAATTTATTATGAGGAAGCAGTAGTTGATATTTATTAATTTTACTTTGGGATGTGTTTTTGCACAGATTAAATCTGTGCTTAGGATGTGTTCGTGTGTCCCGTGTGAGGTGTTCATCAAATCAAATTTTTCCAGTACTTCTGAAGAATAGTTATTAGATCTTGATAGAAATCTATAACTTTTCTCAAAATATGTTTGGCTAGAGCATGTTAGCCATATTCCATATCAGTGGATTAAAAAAAATGCAAGCTATAATACCTACATTTGTAAATATGGTTTGCTAAATGTATTAACCCTGCAGAAGTTATTTTAAAAGGACAGCTAATAATAAAAGCTATATGAGCTAAGTTAGCACATGCTGGAATGTAGTTCCAGCCAGGGCCATATGACTTTTATGGGCCCTAGGCAGTTTTTGCTTTTGTGGCTCCTCCCTCCATAAAACAATAGTATTAAAATTATGTTTCATATGATTTTCAATATTTCTTAGTGTTTTTACAGAGAAGTAGGGAATAGTAAATAATATATATATTAGTTTATAATAATAATCAGTTGTTGCTGTTTAATTATGTCTGTTGCGTCTCATCGAAGTTACTATATTTTACCATTCATGCTATATCTGTTAGATGATTGATTTATTGTTCAAATTGTGTGCATGTCTTGCCTAAAAGTCATAAAAATAAATACATTCTACTTCATTTTTATACTTTATGATTAAAAAAAAAAACTTTGTGGCCCTAGGCCCTGTGCCTATTGTACTTAATGGATAAGTCGGCCCTGATTTCAGCAGAGATGATTAGTGTTTGTCAAATTTGGTGAACCTTCCCTTTGCTGGGGAAGTTTTCTAATAGCAATCTATGGTTATCCCAAAGCAGGTATTCTTGCATTTTTCTTCTGAGGTCTCTTAGACTGAAAGTCTTTTTGGTTTTTCTTCATGACATAACCTGCCTCTTACCATACCAGCAGATACATTCCCTGTCATGGGGATTAAAAAGCAAAATGGGGATGTACTAGTGCATCTTGGACCCAAACTTCAGGCCTGTCCTGAGGAGTTAATTCGGCAGCGCCATGGTCACAATGGCTGTACTGAATACTTGATCCGCTGGAACATCCTCTGCTTGGATAATGGTAAAGGAAACAATGTTGAAGCCTCTTCAGCTGAGGGCAAAAAGCAGACCATCTTGATGTGGATGTCGGCAGAGGATATATATGCCAACTGTCCAACATTGCTAGGCAAGAGGAAGCCCCAGGAACAACTGGTGGAACAGAATGTGTCTAATGTATTCCCTCCTGAAGACACTTTGGATGAAACTTCTCTTGTGGAGATGAAAGCTGATGTCAGGAACCTGGTGCAGCGAGCTTCCTGGCAACTAGCAAGTACCCCTATTCCACAATTATCTATATTGAACACCATCCATATACTCAGTGCCTATGCCAGTATTGGCTCATTGATGACCATCTTCAAGGAGACTGGGGCACTTACGCTACTGATGAAGATGCTGTGTAATGAGGAGAAACATATCCGTTGTAGTGCTGGGAAGATGCTGAGAGCTTTGGCTTGTCATGATGCAGGTATGAGTTTGAGAGCTGCTTAGGAGATGCCAGCCACTAATATAAAATTCCTGCCTGAGGTATAACAAGTATTTAGATATGCTTAAATGAAAGTCACATTCAGTAATACAGAAAGTTTCCTAAGTCAGTGCTAACCCATTATTCTTAGTGATTTGAATAGACCTCCACTCCCATCCTTAATAGAATCAGAAATCTTACCTGGTTAGATGTTGATGAATAATTCAAAGAGATGATTGAGCCATTGAGGCAAATTTTGAGTAACTCTTGTCTATTAAAAGTTAATTTCTAATTGATGAACATACATCAGCATTTTCAGATATGATATTTCATAAAATAAAAGCTGGTAGTCAATTCAGATTCAAATTCTACAAAGTTTAATTTAAAAAAATAACTGCTTCTGTTTGGTTCAGAGCAAGTAAAACATTCTTAATTGTTATAAACATATTACAAGTATAAGTTTATAAATGTTATAAATTTACTCATATATGGGGAAAAACATCACGATGTCTTTTTTAAATCATTCAGTAAATTGTACACTTTTATTTTGATATAAAGGATTGTCCATTCGCCATGGCTGTAGATTATTTTTAGGTTTGGACAGGTTTCCAAGTGCCGAAAAGGTGCTTGAAATGCTTGGACTCCTGAGGAAGTTGGGTGGGGAGAGCGTTTTTTTTTTAGGATTTCTGAATTAATGTTCCCCATGCCCCAGTGAAAATAGTGGTTCACCTTTGCTCTGTATTTCTTATAGAACAAGCTGAGCTGCTGTTTTAGGGGGGTGTGGAACTATACAAGACTTCTAGTACAGAGAATAGGTCTAGTACAGAGACTAATAGGTCTCTGTGCAGGCAAGCTGGTCAGAAGGATCTTCCCAATGAGTTACTGGGACAACAGCATTAACTGCTCACATCCCTGACAGCCTCTTGAATCTGCAGAAGGTGCAGATAAGAGTGTCTCCATTGCTTGAACAGAATTACCAGAGCTGTGTGCTGATAAGGAAATGCCAGTGATTGAGGTGCTGACCAATACCCCCAGTGTTCCTAACTTGCAGGTCATTCTGTTTAAATACGTTTGGGGTGTGAGGCTTTGTTTATAGATTAACTGATACCTCCTTGTGAGTTAAAAAAAAAAAAAAAAGTGGCTTCCACCCTGCTTTGGGATTAGATTCTTAAGACTGTGGGGAACAGTATAAGGAAAGAACTATATCAGTTTTTCTGGTTTTAGGAAGCAGAGCCTATGTTCTCCTGTCCCTGAGCCAGCAGGATGGTATTGAACAACACATGGACTTTGATAGTCGCTATACCCTTCTTGAGCTGTTTGCAGAAACAACATCCTCTGAAGAGCATTGCATATCCTTTGAAGGGATTCCTCTTCCTCAGGTACTGACTGACAAAAGGCTTGGGCAGAGGAGTGTAACCCTCTTTATTGATCAGGCATTTTCAATTTAAGATATTATTATAAAGAATTTTGAGTTAGTTGTGAAGACATTGAGAGAATGTAATCTGCAGCAACTGGGGATAAATTTAGAAGCTGTGCGCATCTTGCCTTTCCATTGGAAAGCTTAATGTGGCTAACTAAATCAGTTTTGCATAAAGAAATGACACAATTTTATCTCCTGCATTTGTCATTATCTATAATGACTAGTTGCCATACTCTGATAGAAAATAAATGGCTGGCACTTCTTTCTGCTGCCAGCACCTTGTTGATGTCAAATAGCTGCAGCTGGAGTACTAAAAAGGAAAACAGTTCAGAATTTCACTATCTCCTATGTGTCGGCCCTAAATTGTAGTGAGCAAAGGTAATAAATGGAGGGATGAAAAGACTACAAGCCTTGATTGCATGTGATAGGGAAGTCACCAGAACTCAAGAGTGTGTCAGATATATGTTGAAATATGAGAATTTTTATGGGGTGAGCTATAAGGTATGCTTCCTTGAGGGAATAGCGGAATTATTGGCAATGGATATGGTCTTCTTCCTGTTTCAGATTCCAGGAAAACTGCTGTTTTCTCTAGTAAAGCGTTATCTATGTGCTACTTCTCTCATGGACAAACTCAACAACATCACAGAGTGGGGAGAGGAGCAGGAGCATTTCATGCCCTCCAGTGCAGATTCCAAGAGAAAGAAAAGAATGCAATATGAATTTGACTTCAGCATGGCTATGGCCCACCTCATTTCAGAGTTGATCCAGGTTATGGGATGGAATCAGAATCAAGAGCTTCACTCACTCAGACAAAAGAAACAACAACTTCAGTCAATCTTCCAGCCCCAAATTTCAACCTGCATCACCATCCCATCAGCTGCAGAGCTGCCCCAGAAAGAAAATAGTGCTTTCAAGTTGCGCTCAGCCTTTCCTAGTCGTAACAGCTATGTGGAATATATGCGAGAGAAGTTGGTGCGTGGCATGCATGTACGTATGCTGGAAGACTATGAGAAAGTTGGTGCAGGAGATGAGGGCGAGTTTCTTCAGAGCAATAATGGCACACCACCTGTGCAGGTACTACTGAGTGTGGGAGGGATGGGGACATCCTGGTGATGATATGATGGTGAAGGAGTGATAAGATTTGATTTTTAAGAACCCTATTGAGTTTCTCAAATTATAGGTAGTCCCCTGGTTAAGAACAGCCAGTTTAAGGACAACCCATTGTTAAGAATGGAGCCTATTGTAGCTAAATTCAAGTTAAATACACAATGATTCGAATTAAGTACACAGTGGTTCGAGTTAATTACACAATACTACTTATACAATAATACTATTCTGGCTTACATACAAATTCGACTTAAGGACAGGCCTTGGGAACAGAACCCATTCTTAAACTGGGGACTACCTGTATTGTGCTTCCTAGATTGGCACAAGAATTACATCTATATCCAGAGAAGGCTTGTGGCTTGGTTCATAATTGGTCTATAGGGCATTTTAAGCCAAATCATTAGCCCTTGTTTACAGGAGAAGAATTTTTGTGTGTTGTGGAGTTTATGATTCTAGACCAGATCATAAGGCAAGTGATCTGTAAGCATCTTGAAAACAATGCAGTAATTTCCAGATTCATGGCCCCTTATACCTCTATAATTTTCCAGGTTTATTGGGAGTCTCTGGGCCGTACATACTGGGTACATTGGCACATGATTGAGATTGTTGGTTCATCAAGAAATGCAGAGCAGAAAGCCCAGGAAAAGGTATCAAGTCTTAGAGATCTTCTGAAACAAAACACAGGTAAGATCCTGCTGAGCTTTTAGATGCACTTCCACTAAGTTCCCAGGGCCTCTGGGGTGCTCTGTGGTTTTGAGCTTCAGTTTTGCTGTTTATACCAAGCCTGTAGGCTGATTTTAGTTTTCTCAGCCCTTACCTTGCTGTTTAAGCAGATGAAATGCCGAAATAATGTTTTTTTGTCAGTCCTCCATTATTTTGGAGGGGTCATGGTTTAGTGATAGAACATGTGTTTTGCATACAGCAAGTGCCAGGTTCAGTATATATGTGCCAATTAAAAAAGGGGAGGTTACAGAGTTTTCTGTATCTTAAGTCCTGAAGATCTGCTACCAGTTCAAGTAAACAATATTGAATTAGATCAGCTTCCTGTGTCCCTGTACTTCTCTTGCCTAATTCTGAGCAGGTGGAAATGCACAGTCAGTATATTTGAAACTGAGGAAGAAACTAAGAATTTGGCTGTAATTGGTCTTGGCCCTTCAGCAAAACCTCTTCTCACAAATCTCAAGGCATTCAGAACCCTTGTTACTGGGTGAGGCTCATAAGAATCAGATGCAGAGAGATGCTGCTTGTGATGTGATGGGATGTGGGGAATATCCTTAACTTTCTAATTGTGTTTAAACTGTAGGTTCTTTCTTTCCTGTTTGCATATGGTACTTGGATACAGTTTGCAACTGATACAGAATTTATATAGTTCTGATTCCTGGGCTGGTGTTATAGGGAGCAGCCCTGTAGCATCAGGGATGATTTCATTGGGGCTGGAATTACTAAAGCCTTAGATTCAAAGCTGTTTTCAGCTCTGAAGGGATACAATTAAGTGTTTGAGTCCAAGTATCCTATAGTGTGAATGCAATACTGCTGACTCAGCTTATCCAGACCTTGCAAAAGAAAATGCGTATGATGCATTTACATTAAAGTATTCAATTCTATCCTAAGGTAGAAAACGAGGTCTCAAACCTCCTTTTCCTCTGGATTGTCCCTTCCTGGCCCCACCTTCTGCTTTAGAGCCTCAGCTTGTTTCCGCTGCCATTTCCTATCTTCCAGGAGACACATCACTTTGCATTCACACACCTCAGTCTGGCGTGAGAGAGAGAGAGGGCTTTCATGCTCTGTGTTGCCTTTCTGGCAAATAAAAAGTAATTTTTAAAAATGGAACAATTTCCCCATCACAGCCATCTGGAAATGATGCTTGGAGGTATATGATGAGAAGATTTTAGCCCTTCCTTAGGAAACAGACCAAACTAAAAAAAAATGAATAACAGCAAAACAGACTCTTTTAAACAGAATGTTCAATTTTATATATAAACATAAAAATAATGTGTATTAACATAGCACCAACACACTAAGTCATAAATTAAAGCTCTAACAGTAGATATTTAGGCTAGAGTATTTATCTGTTTCTTCCCAAAACAGCAGGCCTTCTGAAGCAAAAGAATATTTTGTCTTTCTTTCTGGTTCTCCCTTTTTTCCTGGGTATTCCACACTTTTATCTGAAGTTGTGAGGAAATCTTAGTCCCATGCTCTTCCCAGCCTCCATTCCCAGCTGAGATGAGGAAATATATATTCTTTGTCTGAGCTGACACAATAAAGTTAATTTAATACTGACCAGAAAGTTAATGGCACAATATTAGTAACTTTGGAGAGTAGTTTGGACTTAAGTATTAAGTCCAATGAACTTACTAATATAGACAAAGTTCATTATCAACTTATTTAACTATGTATGCATTTTTATATGTTCACTTTTTAATCTTTCAGATACATACGTTTGATATATTTAATATTTGAATTTTTTTGTAATCAGGATATGGATGAGGTATGCTCAGGATATTAATGAGGTATGCTCAGTTGAATTCATTTATGTAATTGATCATTAAAATATGAATATAATTATTTATGTTGGTTTCTCATTTTTCATTATCTCCTTAGCTACTCCTCTAATTGTACATTAACAGAGTAATTCTATACTTCTGTAGGAATAAATCAAATTGAATATAATGGGGCTTACTTTTGAGTAGACATGTATGAGTTTGAGCTGCAATAGCTGTAGGATTAAGTTGCCTGTTAACATGCGCAGAAGGTCCCATTATGAGATTTCTGCTTTGATGGCACCATTTAACATGAATGTCTCTCAAGGAACCATATAGCATCTCTTAGTCATTTTGTGTCTGTTTCCAGTTAACCAGGCAAGGTACCGCAAACCG
The DNA here is from genome assembly GCF_059951505.1 of Python bivittatus. Taxonomy (NCBI): domain Eukaryota; kingdom Metazoa; phylum Chordata; class Lepidosauria; order Squamata; family Pythonidae; genus Python; species Python bivittatus. The sequence goes on from NW_028277030.1 coordinate 120,627,643, forward strand.
CTCAAAGGATTGTACTCTGTACCATGCCTTACGGATCATTTGAATAAGGACTGTGGGACTCTAAGTCAGGCTGAATGGTGGGAATTACTTTTCTTCATTAACAAACTAGAACTCCATAAGCATCAAGAAGTTGTTCATTTCATCCAGCAGAATCAGAAGGTAAAGAACAGGAAGAATAATCAAAAAGGGATTTCACGCAGAAATAAGCAAATGTTTCTCTGTTTCTGTTACTGTTTAGTAGGACAGATATGTCCTAAATCCTAAAAGAGTTCCTTTTATATTCTTCAACCATTCCTATATTCTTTAACCATTCCTAGTTGCTTAGTGTGATGTGAGAACTCATGTACTGTCTAGGCTGCATTATTCCCTAACTTTGTAAAAAAATATATATATATTACAAAGTCAGAGGCATCATATCTGAAAAGCATTTATCCTGATGAATACCTTGGATTACACTCTGTAACCAGAAAGATAAGTGCTGGGCCCTAAACCTTAAAGATTAAAGATAAGCCCCAGGACAAACTATGCAGATAGATCCAAAATCAATGAAGCTGATTTGAAACACCAGCTCCAAATTAGTTGCATACAGTATTGAATTTTCTAAAGCTACAGTTTTCATACCACCTTCAAAGCAGTTCTGTGAACACTGCATTAGTCCAGGGGTTAACAACTTGATCGAGGATGATAGGAATTGAAGTTCAAAACATCTGGTGATATTAGGTTGCCTACCCCTACGGTTATCCAAATTATCAAACCACAGATAACTTTGGCCAGATGATTTCTAATGAGGAAGAATGATCACAGATGGCACAGCAGCTCATCTGATGTAAGGTGCTCTAGACTCAAGTGTCAAGTTTCAAAGCTGGATCAGTGAACTCCCAGTCTTCTGATTTTGTGGGCTTTGGTGTGGTTCTAGATAATTCTGGTTATAAACTGCAATAGGAACTCTGTACTTTTATTCTCTCTGCATTTCAAGCTATCAAGACTAAATGAAGAGGATCTGATCCAGATGTCTGTTTCAGTAGAGTTGGCTCAGAAAATACTGCAGCTCCTGAACAAGCATTGTCAGGGCACCACTCAAACTGACCTGCAGAATTCCCATGTCTATTTCAAATATTTCTTCAGCAAGGAAGGTACAGAGCAGAACTATCCAAATGTAGGCATGCTCTCTGCAAGTTATGGTGACCTTTCTGAAGCCATGAAGTCCAAAAAACCAAAGGAAGATATACTGCCTGATGCAGTGTGTTCTCCAACTCCATTTGCAGCGAAGGAAAGTGACAGACAGCTGATTAATAAATTTCTCAAAATAGAAGGGCTTTTCTTCCCAGACATATTGGATGAGAAAGTCAAAGGTAAGCACCAGGCAGCATCAGACATATTTATTGATGAGAGGAATTACAAAACTTTGTTGCATTGATAATTCCTACCTCTGTCTATCATATAGTGCATCTGTGCTTTGAACTTTAAAATGAAATGATTCAGCATATAGGTTCTGTTTTATAGCCAAGTTGCTATTAGAACCTGGTTTGATACACTGGCTATTAGCAGCCAGTGACACATGTTTTGTTTTATATTCATGTACAACATTCTTTGCTCCCCACTTTTTCTCCACATCATTGACTACAGGTGACAGAAAATAACAATGATTGACATCCCAATACAAGTTTACCTTTATTAGACGTACGGAGTTGGAGAGGTCCTAGATAGACTTCAGTTATTTCCTGTGGTGTGTGCATAGTTTTAGAGCAGACTGAAAATGTGCAACAATTAATTTAAGGCACATTTCCAATGTTGAGAATATATTATGAGCAGTCAAGCAAATTCTCTGCTGGGGCTGGGTTTCCCACTTCACAAAATGTCTGACATGTTTGATTTAGCCAGTTATGAAGCAGAACTTACCATAATGCTGCTTTACACTTTCCCAAGACCTCCCTTCCACCCCATGGCCATCAGAGAGTCATGTGGGGCATGGAATATAGTAGAACCAAGAAAGGTGGCCTTAGATATACTGGCATTCCCCCACTGCTATGTTTGGGATTGCATTTTTAGAGACTCCATTAACAACAACAATGACAGCATATTAAATTTATATGCCGCTTGACTCCCAGCAACTCTGGGTGCTTTACAAATTGTTAAAAACATTTAAAAACAAGGAATAATACAAAAATACAAAAACAACACAAAACAAAAGAACAGAGATGGCAGAGGAAAAAAACATGGATGGTACTCTATTGTAGGCAAAGCAATAGATTGGTGAAGTGGATGAGGATATGTTATTGTAGTCCCGCAGTAAGAAATGCTATGATTACAAAACACAAACAGTTCTGATGTAACTAATGCTTTGAGTATTTCAGGAAGATAACACATATATTTATATCTGTTTGAAGATCAGTAATAATAATGTTATAAATAATAGAGGGCCCAGTGCATACCAGGGGTTGCATGTTAGATCCAGTTTTTGTCTCAAGGCAGTTGCAGTATGTTGGAAGACATTACTATCAAGCCATTGCCATGGACAGATCACTCTTTGGTTGCTCTCTGACTTGCTGGGATCACCTACCCCTGCAGGGAGATAGGACCTGTTAGATTGGTCCACCCCAGGTGACTGATGGGCCCATTTAGGTTCTAGAGGGAGCTCTGGGTTTTCCTTGAGGATCTGTCAGGCAGTTTGGCTGAAGCTTTAGTTGCAGCCTGGAATAAGCAGGTGACTGAGGCCCTCGACTGGATAGCTCCTATGCAGCCTCTCTCTGTGTGCTGATTCCTTGGTTCTTCAAGGATTTCCAGAAGATGAAGTGCTAGAAGTGATGCCTGGAGCATCTTTGAAGAAAGACAAAGAGTGAATCCAACCGAACATGAGTGAGAACCAATATTGGGGCCTACATCATGATGATAAGGGTGGCAAAATGTCATTATTTCTCTGCTGTAATTGATTACACCAATAGCTGCCCACTCCCTGTTGGTGGGGGGAGGGGAGAGCTGCAGGTTCATCTGCAGAGCCATGGTGAGGAATATTCATGCTATTTGACAGATAAAGTTGCTCAGATTCACTTGGATTTGGACTCTGACTCGACAGGTCCAGCTGAGTTTTCCAGGGCACAGCCTTGTGAGGTTATCTGGGCTGAGTTTGATTCTGTGATGCCCAAGGAAGTGCACAAAGTCCTCCAGTCTGTTAGTGCAGCCACCCATCTGTTAAATCCTGCCCCTCCTGGGTTGTTAAAGTGACCCAGGAGGTAACCAAGGGATGGGTCCATTTGGTGGTATCCACCTCTGAGAGAGGAAGTGATCCTGCCAACTTTGAAAGAGATGGTGGTATGCCCCCTTCTCAAGAGATCACCATCTAATTTTTAAATTAATTTTTGAGATTGGAAAGATTGTTTGGCATTCAGACCTATTGTCTTAATCCTCACTGATAATTGTTGGTGTAGATTTGTTATTGCCACGCCCAGCCCAAGAACAATGGTGAAATGTCCAGTTGAGTAAAGTTCCTTTATCTGCTTACACCATATAGACAGAATCTTGCCAGACTAAATCTATACTACTGCAACAAGTGGGTCTACCCCGGGAGATTCTAGGGAGTGGCTATCCTGAACCTCTTTCACTTCCCACGCTCCTCCTGCGGACTGTGTTGCCTTTTGTTTCCTTACCCTTCCTGGAATACACACTCTCCTTCCTGATAGCCCTGATCTCTCACATCACTCTCCTCTTCGTAGATACATTCCATCACAGTTATATCCAATGAAGAGAGAAAGAATTGCTAAGAAAAGGCTAAAATAAGGGGATTTGTACTATGGTTGACTGGATGGAGAGCAAGTAACTATGAGGAGTATACATTGATGAAACTGATTGCAGAGCTGTTGTGCTGATAAATCTGTTGATCAGCTTTCTGCAGTATGAAGGTGGCCAGAAAGAAAAGCACCTTGGAGCAGCTGGAAGATGCCATGGAGATGATCCAGAAGTCCAGCTGTGACCTTGAGCTGCAGATGGCTGGTCTTAAATTCATCACTGAGATTTTGGAGGAGGAAGAGGAACCTGGGCAAGGGAAACAGATTGCCACAGCAGAGTGTGAATTTGCCATTAGGTCAGCGTTTTTCATTAGATCCTGTTATCTTTATGGCATGTATTGAACATAGGAAGAAATATAGAGAGCTATTATATGCAGCCCTTAAGTAAGTTCTTATTAAAATAACATACCAAAGCCAAAATGATGTCAAAAAGAAGATACACATTCCTTTGTCTTGTTGAAAGATCAGAATGAATTGAATTCGAAATAAATAAAACATAAGATCTGTGATGGTGATGTTGTACGTAAACATAGATATCAGCATGTTTTCATTTAGAGCATTTTTCTTCCACTGATCCTTAGACACAGCTTGGCACATTTTTGTTCAGACTCAGAAAGTTGTTCCATAGGCAGAGATGTACAATTCTGAAACTTTTGAAACCTTTTTTTCCTTAAAAAACAACTGAATTTTTGGAAAAGTTGAAATAATTTTTAAAACATCTTTTACAAAACAGAACTCATCTTTGGTATTTTGAATACTTTAGTTTGTTCATAAGATCATAGGTGGAATATTAAATTTAAAATATGATTGAATCCTAAATTTACAAATTTAGCTGGATGGATGATTTTGCAACAAAATATCATTAAGTAAGAATTAAATCATAATTCAGATTTGTTATGAAAATATGCTAATTAGTTTATATAGATTAACTATTGTACATTCATAACTTTTTATCCAATGCACTTAAAAAAAACAAAACTATATACAATTTTTCATTTTATCAAATCACAGTTCTTACCATGCAACCTTATATAATTTAATAGGTAATGATTTCTAAAAATTCAAAATTGTTTATAAACTTTGGTAGGGTAGCTGGTGATTAAGTAGTGGGATATCAGGGAAATGCCTGGTGGAATAAGTAAGTCTTTAATTGATGTTGAAAACTTCCTAGTCTGTGGAAGCCCACTTAATCCAAATGGGCAGATTGTCCCATATTCTGGTCATTGTAACAGAGGCTGCCCTGTTCTGCACCACTATGAATATCAGCAATCCCTAAGTCGGTGGCTGGTGTGGGTCTTCCGGGCTGTGTGGCCGTGTTCTGGAAGTTTTGTTTCCTAACGTTTCGCCAGCACCTGTGACCGGCATCTTCAGAGTGCAGGAGCACAGACAGGAGCAGTTCTCTCTGTGCCCAGGGTGATGTGACCCTTTTGTGGCTGTGTGAACTGTTCACAATGAACTTGCTAATCACCCCCAGCAGCCCCTCATTAACAATTCAATAGAAGAAAAAACCCTGCCTAGTCCCCAGGAAGATACACACAGATTCTGACACCAAAACAAGCAGCCATTCAGTAACCCAACCCCCCCACCCCCCAATCCCCCCCTTCCCCCCCTCAGATCTCTATAAATAGCCACAAAAGGGTCACATCACCCTGGGCACAGAGAGAACTGCTCCTGTCTCTGCTCCTGCACTCTGAAGATGCCGGTCACAGGTGCTGGCGAAACGTTAGGAAACAAAACTTCCAGAACACGGCCACACAGCCCGGAAGACCCACACCAGCCATCGTATGCCAGCCGTGAAAGCCTTCGACAAATCCCTAAGTCATTTTTTAGAAATTATCTTTCAAAAAGTAAATATTTTACAATCCAGTCGTTTAATATTTTTCTCTGAAAGCACATGGAAAGGTGTTAGCAAGTGATGGATAAACATGTTTTTCCCCCTAAATTTTTCCAGTTTATTTGCTGGGCCTTCTCATCTCTTGTCTTATGTGGTTTGTCAGCTAATCATCTTCAAGAGAAACTCATGTGAGGGCTTGCCTCTTTTGCTACCTGCAGGGAGAAAATTGTGAAGATGTTGGTGGACCTGCTGAGCCACCGTGTAAAGGAAGCCCTGCTTACAGTATTGGGGCTACAGGTGCTGTATATGCTCATGGCAAAATATGACTGGCAGATGCTCATTGCAACCAAAGGTGGGCTGCATTGTGTGCTGCACTGCATGAAGGAGAACCCCGCATCTGCGCTGGTGCAGCAGGCTGGCCTAGCAGTAAGTAGGATGTATAGATTCCTTAGAATCAGGCTGTTGGGAGATGCTTGCTTCTTTCTTTCTGTAAAACATTCTTTTCAGAATTACAATCAGTTTGAAACAATGCAATTAAATAACCAATTAAAAATTGAGCAGCAATCAAAACAAGAAGCACAAAACATAATATACTAAAAAGGATAAACAAATCTTATTGTTTTGTCTCCCTAAAAACACGCACATGGGAGATTTGAACCAAATCTCCAGGGAGGGACTTTCAGACAGGGCCATCCTCTGAAAAACACTGTCCTTTGTGGAATTGCTAAATCTGGTCTCAGGGTCCAGATCAAGGCTGCAAAGGTATCCAAACTGCAGCATGTGATCAGCAATCGTTGCTACAGTGTCTTTTCTCGCCATGAGGAAATCCCAGATAGCTTTTTTCCTTGGTTCTTTCAGATTTGATAGTGCCCTTTCTGGAAACTAATAACTCCCAAGCATATATACAGGGTGAAATAGTAACTGCGTCTGCTCTGCTTTTTCTGAGTGAAGAGAATGGAGATTTTGATTCCAATCTATATCATGTCCCCTTTTCTTTCTTGCTGTTGAGCTGCTGTATTTGACTCCCAGGTACTGAAGATGCTGTTGGATGCTGAGAGCTATAAGCTACCAAGTGCTTGTGGGAAGTTCCAACCTCTGGGCAACTCAGGGTTCCAGACAATGCAAGAGATCTTGGTCAGCACTGGTTCTGCTTCTAGCAAGGATATTGGCAACTTACTGTGTGTCATCCCTGCTGCAGTTGAGAAGGTGTTGGGCACACCTGGGTAAGCTCAAGTGAGAATCTTGGTGAAACAGAGATATGACTGTATGGCAGCTAAAGGGCACTCAGGACTATGGAAGAGATGTAACTTTGTTTTTGCTGAGCTTCTGGGGCAAGGATTCAATTCCTCCTTTGCCACAAAGTCAATCTAGCAAGCTCTATATTGGCTGCTGTCTAAACAATTAGTCTTCATGGGCTGGCAAATGCTTGTTCTGTTTTCATATTTATTTTATTTATTTATATTTCAAATTGTCACTGCCCATCTCACTGTTTACTATGCTCCCTTCTGCTTTCTGTTCATCTGCTTATGCTTCAGCAGGGGTTGATTTAGGATCAAGCGTTAATCCTTACCCTTCTTTCCCAGAGCCTCAGCAGCAGTTCAGGATGGGCTTCTGGTGCTCAGCAAGTTGATTGACTACGATAAGTCCCTGGCACAGCAACTAGGAAACTCTGATCTTTGTTGTGCCCTTCGGAACTTCTGCCACTCAGGCCAAAGCTCAGACAAAAACCTGGCTCAAAACATGCTCACCCATCTGTCTGAACATAAGCCACCACTGAGCAAACAGAATGCAGGTATGAAACACCACAGTCTGTAGTGTATACCCTTCCCAGTAACTATTGGTGTTGTGATATTGGAATACTATTGGTGTTGTGATATTGGTGTATACCCTTCCTTGTATTCTAAAGATCACTAAGATTGACAGGTTGTCATTTCCCTTTTCACAGATTTAGTACATCTCTTCGGAAGGGATAATAAACATCATAATTATGTGGGGGGTACTCCTAGTTATTTTGGTCAGAGAAGTGAATGAGATTTCCCCCCAAATATTTCTCTAAAATAAAGTTTCTGGGCCAGGAAGCATTTCAGTTATGCCCTCCCCAATGTTTTCCCTCCCCAACCAGATTCTACAGCCTTCTTTAATCTTCAGGACATTAACATCACAAAGCTACTGAGTAGTCTACACACAAACAGTGTTTGGAAGGAGATGGCACTGGTGCTGCAACGCTGCCTCTGTGACAAAGGTGCCTTCTTTGAGGAAACTAGTCATGAGTTTCTGGTAAATGTGCTTGTTCTTAAAGATTTGACACAGCAGGAATCTGAAAAAGAAACACAACTGGGAATGTTAAGGTAAGGCTCCTGTTACTCAGTAGTAGAGTATATGTTTTAAATGTGGAAATTCATATTTGGAATTCCTAGAGATGAAGTGAGCAATAAATGGTCCTCCAGCTATTGGATCTCATTAGGTCAACCAGTATAGCCAGAGGTCAAAGGTTAAGGAAGTTCTAATCTAACAACAATTGTAGTCCAACAACAGCAACACAGGTAGCTCTCCTTTCAGTACAGGATATCTTAAATTCCATCTAGTCTAGTATTCTCACTCTGACAGTTTTCTTCAGAAAGGGAGGTAACATGTTGCCTTGCAGATGTTGGACTACGACCCCACACCTTTGTCCACTGGCTATGCTGGTTGAAATTAAAGGCTGGACTATTGGGATTCTTAGGAGATAAGATGCTAGTACTGAGAAAGGCCAGTTGACAATCTTTAGAGACCCAGACTAGTGTTTTATATATGAACTAAGTCAAGGACTAAGGGACTTTTAACTGTTCAATAATTATTCTATATTTGCAGGTACTAACAAAACTGTTCTGTATCTCTAACATGTCATAGGGTTGTTGATTTGTTGCTCCAATGGAAAAAAGACGGTGGTGGATTTTTACATAATTGGTTAAACCTGTGGTCTGGAGTAGATGTTTATCACAAATTGTATATGCTTAATGCAATCTTTACCAACTCCCAATGTTTTTTATTAGAAAATGAGCATCTTCAATCCTTAATATTAGTTGTAATTCATTCATATTGTATTGCAAACCACTCTAAGCTGATATTCCGCTTGAGATGTTGCATGGTTGATGTTCTTGGTGATCCCATTCAGAGTTATGTTACTTGATAAATTAATTACATTGTCTCATGGGGCTTTTCCAAATGAACTGACAGTTCTCTGATTTAGACTGCAATTTAAATGTACAGAAGGAATAACCAAACTCTTTCCTATATTGATCACAAGAGTTAATGCTTCTTCCATCATGCAAATATGGTGAGGGTGACTTTTATAAAATGTAAACCATTTTAGAATATGAATAAAGGAAGAATCTTTTGGGACAATCTGGAAACCACCACCCCAACAAAAAACCCCAAGCCCAGCCAACCAGTGTAAAGTTTGGCTGAATTTTGCTTTTTCCACTTTCTTCTGCAGTTCTGAAGAGTGGTGCAAAAATGTCCACATGCAAAATGAATATGAAGAAAATTAAAACTTCAGGAGACAGAAAAATGCTTTTGGGGGGCTGCAAGACTGCTTGTACTTTTCAGTTAGATCACAAGATGATTAGTACAAGAATCAGTCACTTTTGTTTTAATATGTATTTTCAAAGTGCTTTTGCTTTTTCTTAAACTACTTCTCTTTTTTGATCTAGGCTTTTGAACAAGTGTTTGGATAGTTCATGGAAGGATGTAGTACCCTGGCATAAATGCATTGAACCTTGTTTGTCTTCCATAAACAGCCACATAAATGATCGAGAGGTAGGACAAGGGAACTCTAAGAGGGAGCTAACAAGAATCCACCCACATGGTCCTGTCTCATAGTTGGACCATTATATGCTTGTCGTTCCAAGCATCTGTATGCAGATTTTTTTTTTTACCAAAGAAGAGGCCCACCTTGCGTTTTCTTTGTCTTTGTCCAACTCTTTTGCAAACAGTGATTTTCTTAATATGCTGAAAACTAGTTTGTTTGCTTTTATTGTATTTATTGCTGAAGTTGCTTTTCTGTTTCTGTTTTGCTCCTGCACAGTTTGTTTTTTGCTTTAATTTTTTAAATGGATTTTTGTTAAGAAGTATAGTTGCCAGCTCTGGCAATTGTTAAAGAAAACGGAGAGAGATTTAAAAAAAAATAGATGAAATGTAAAAGTCAGATAAGAACTGCAAAAAAATACAAAAACTATTTTTATAAAATGCAGAAAAAAAATATTGTCCAAAATTCTGACACCTTGATCTCTTCAGATCTCCTTTTAATGAATTGCTGTTTAGAATGGAAGACTGGAGCTTGTAAGATCTTGAACTTAAGCTCCCATCATGCCTGCTGGATGTTGGAAACCAGCAACTTGTGCCAGGCCACAGATTCTCTACCTTTGCATTTCTTTTCCGAGTGACAGTGGGCCCAACATACAGAGCACAGCACATATAGAACTAGTCCATTCCCCAAGAAGCAAGGCTGGCAGTGGGAAATAGTGGAATGAGTTGGGGAAGAGGCACTAATGCCACAGAGAAAACGTCTAGGGACTAACTGCACATACTACCACTTTGTGTCTGCAGATTGTTCAAGAGTTCATTAAATTCTTGCACCGTCTGGCCATCCTCAACAAAGACTGTGCTGTTGCAATGTGCTGTTCTGGCATTAAGGAACCCTTGGCCAAAGTCTTGGAGAAACACGGTTCCAGCCTCCCTCAAGTGACAGAACTGAGGGACCTCATGAATAACTGTGAGAAGCCAGCTAGCCTCTATCAGAAGATGACAGCCAGCATCCTGGCTGGCTGCATCCAGGTGAATCTTCTCTTCTTTGAAGGGTGCTGTCTAACTTAAGGGAGCAGGCTGAGGATCAGAACTTCATAGTAGCATGGTGCTCAGATTTACTTTTATCCAAAGGAAATCTAAAGCAATCTCACAGTGCCTCCGGATAGCCTTACCCAACTGGATAGTCTTCACATAGGTCAGATTACAACTCCTATACTCAGGCACTGTGACCATTGGCAGTGTTGGCTGGGAATGATGGGATATGAAGTCCAATATTTCTGAAAGTCCAACAATTCAGGAAAGCCCTGCCTCTCAGTCTTAATTCGGGTTTCTTTTTTCCAACATAATTCTGCTGTATTGTTTGGCCAACTTAACTTTATACCTTGGCTTTTTTTTCTTTTGTCTCTTCTCCAACACACTTTACAGATGGTTCTAGGTCAGATAGAAGAACACAGGCATAGCCATCAGCCTATCAATGTCCCGTTTTTTGATGTATTTCTGCATTATCTTTGTCATGGTGAGCATATTGTTAGTGTTGGGAGTTTCAGATAACTCATTACTTCAGAGGTTGTTCAGCTTATGCCCAGCCTAGATTTCTTCAGTCTTTTCTTTTGTGCACAGGCTGCAGCACTGAAGTGAAGGAAGACAAGTGTTGGGAGAGAGTAGAAGTCTCCTCCAACTCTCAACAGGCCAACAAGTTAGTGGATGGAAATGCCAAAACCTACTGGGAGTCAAATGGCAGCACTGGCTCCCACTACATCAATGTTTACATCCATCATGGTGTCATAATCCAGTGAGTGTATGCATGAACCAGCAAGAGGGCTCTGGGGCAAGGAACCTTTGGGCTTCGATGGGCAAAGGTTTTTTTCTGCCCCTGTACCTTATGGGCATAATAAGAGAATAGCATTTCTGTCATATTGCCTATGTCCCCTAAGAGGAAAGAGTACACAAAAATAAGTTCTTGTTTCCTTACTGGAAGTATCTAATAGGTCCTTTGGGGATCAACAGAAACATCATTATGGGTCAGATGCCAAGTGGAATTCTGGCTTTCTTATTCAGTCAGGCCTGGGCAAATGGGGTGGCTCATATGGAATAAGACAGGTATGTCTTTACATTATGAGACAAAATGGCTTTTCAGCAAGGGCTTGGTACTTACCCTGAAACTGCTATTCTTGGCTTGTACAGACAGATGTCACTACTGGTGGCCAGCGAGGATTCCAGCTACATGCCAGCCCGGATTATAGTCATGGCAGGAGAGAGCACTTCCAGCATCAGCACCAAGCTCAATATGGTCAGTCCTGTGGACTTCCCCAATAACCTAGGCTTCCATGGCCAGAGGGAAGAGCACAGACCTCTTCAGCCTGCCTTGCAAGGATTCCCACTCTAAGGAATACTTTTCAGAAGAAGGACTATAGTTTTTGCATGAAGCTTGCAGAGCGGTCCAGGTTCAGTCACTATAATGATATGTGGGAAAGAACTTGGGAGACTGGGCAAAGAGACACTACCTAGGGAACGGTCAGATAAGAGACAGCATAGCCCACCGCTGGATAGTGGACATGGCAAGAGGCTCAGAAGAGACTCTCCCTAGTTTCTCGGTCTGTAAAGGAGACGGGGGGAGCATTGTACTTTCAGACTTGGAGGATTCTGTCAGTGTAGCTTTACAATAAAGTAGAATTAGTTCATCTGGTTGTGATTCCTATCTGGTTTACCTCGTGAGGCCAACAGTCACTCATTCATTACATCAATATCCTGTATAGTCTGTATCGCCATTGTATCATACTATATCCAGAGTATCTGAGGGATCACCTGTCTCCCATGCCTTTTGCCTGTCTGGTAAGAGCTGGCAGAGTTGGGTGCTATGGGTCCCTTCGATTAAGCAATATCATTTATTGGGACCCAGGGCACAAGCCATCTCTGTCATGGCACCTGCTCTCTGGAAGGAGATCCTCTCAGAGATTCACTCCCATTCTGATGGTGTTCCAGAAGGCTTTGTTCTCCCAGGCCTTGGGTAGGGCTGATGTGGCCCCTTTGCCAGATGTGCTTTTGGATTTAGAGTGTATTGTCTGAATGGCTGTTGGTTTTTGGAATATTTTATATTATCTATCTATCTATCTATCTATCTATCTATCTATCTATCTATCTATCTATCTATCTATCTATCTATCATATTTATGTAGCCACCCATCTCATACAAAGTGACTCTGAGTGGTGTACAAGAGTTTAAAAAATATTATATTTTGTATATTGTTGTTCGTTTGAAATTGTGAGCAGCCAGAGTCAGGCAGCATCTAATCTAAATAAATAAATACATTTTTATATCTGAGATGGAAGGCGTAACTCTGTAGTAGTTTAAACTGATAGAAGTGACTTGCCAGAAGTCACACATTAAAGATAATGTGGGGATCTGAATCTGCATCTTCCCAACCCTGATCCAACCTACCAACCATTTAATAGGAACAAATAGCAGATGATGGAGAACCATTGCCTGGGTAGATGAAAGATTTCTAGTGTCTTTGTCTCATGAACACAGCTGGCATTTTTAAAAAGTGCTGAGAACCACAAAATGGCTGCCAGGGTTGCATAGCCACTTATAAAACCCATGCTGACTTCGTTTTGATGTTATGCTCCAGTATGATTCATTTAGTTTTGGCTTGGTTTGTTGTGTAAGTCCAGTATGCCAACTATGACTTATTCTTTATGCAATGTGTAAATTCAGTTATTAAGGCTTAGTCAACAAACCATGATTAAAGCTAACAGCTCACTTGAAGTATAAGTTTCCCAGCCATAAAGGGGAAGGAGATACAAAGAGAACATGTATATGTAAGTGCTGAAACAAGAATATATTTTCCCCTGAATATACAAGTATAAAGTGATGATCCACCTATGTATGTGGAGAGCAGGGAAAGTTGTGAGAAACCCTCCTTCCATTTCTCCAGGTGGACTTCTGTACCCTCCAGCTGCTTTTCAGTAGGGCAGCTTTTTTTTCTCTCTTGCAAGTTTTTGTTTGTTTGTTTATTAAACTTGTCCCCGCCCACCTCCCCCCAATGGGGGACTCTGGGCAGCTCACAACATATTAAAAACAATAAATAAATATACAATTAAAAGTTAGTGATTTACCGTGAGTGATTCACTGTTCTTCATAGAAGAAAGAACCTTGCCTTTGGGGGTGAGGCTTAGTGGCGTAAATGAATCAATTTAGCTGTTTTAAATATAGCCTGAGAGGTTAACAGGAAGTGGGAACAGAGTCCTGCTGGATCAGACAAAGGCCTACCTTGTCCCAAATGGGCAACTGGCTGCTAGTGGAAAGCCAACAAGCAGGATGTGAAAGTCCAGCATCTTTCAGTTCATGCTGCCCAGCAACTGGTAAAAAGCATATTGCCATTGTCTTTGTTACTGGCAGCTGTTGATAGCTTTATCCTCTGTACATTTGTCTAATCCCCTTTCAAAATCATCTGGCACTAGCAATTTCTTGTGTGAATCCTCCCTTTTGTCTGTCCTGAATCATTTAGAATGATGATCTTGAGTTTGAGTATATGTAGTGTTGTCTCCATTTTTGTCCTCCACCTACTATTTTTAGTAAGTTGTCCCCTTCCTAGTTCATTTATCATTTTAGTTAACCTTTGTGCATTACAACGTTCAGGGGGATAAGATCAGAGCAATTTTTAAGGGTAGGTAGATTATGCACTTATAGAAAGATAGTATATATTGGCAGTTATAGTTTTGATTATTTCCAGCACAGGATTAGCATTTATGTGCACTGAATTGATGTTGCCATTAAATTACTCACCCTATCTCAAGATGCCATTCTTGGATATTAACCACTAACTCAGATATCATCAGCTATATAATGCTAGAATGTTTAGCCATCATTCTACAGTTGTTCACACCATGTAAGGGCTGGTGATGGGAGAAAGCAAGAATCAGCCAGGCTAGAGGGAACCAGGATGTCAAACAATTCTGCTATCTCCCAAGGCCAGCCTCACTACAACCAAATATCTGTTAACTTGTGAGGGCAAGGAAAGCGTCTACAGTTTAAAGTCTGGAGCACAAACATATAGATAAGCTCTGATTTCCTTGTACCACAGAGGGCAAATCACAAGTTGTGTGTAATTCCAGTCTGTAGAATAGATTTTAATCTAGTCAAGTCCCGACGGAGTCTTCTGCCAAGATAAACCAATTGCTGACTAAGGGCTTCGATGCTTGGGGAGCTGGGATTCACTGCTGTGTCCCAGTGTGAAGTCTGACACAGGGAATCACATTTGCTATTTTAAAGCCTGTGCCCTAAGTTTGAAAAGGCCAGAGTTTGGAGTTTTTCACTGTTTCTTCAGATAAATAATTTGATGTCATCAGCAAACTTGTCCACCTCACTGTTCATTTAACTTCAGATGTAATTCATTCAGATATAAGTTATACAAATGCTTTTACATTCTATACAGAAAGCATTCTGTTCATTGATGATTGATCAGCTTGCATTTCTATGACCTTGAACTTTTATTTAACTACCCTGTTGGGGATATTCAGATGCACTGGGACATGCTCAAAATGTTGTGTTTATAGAGCTGTTTAGAGACTTGAGTTTATAAACCTCAGACTTTTGCAGTCTCTCCAATTTCTTTCACAGAAGCTGACTTTTTTTTTCACTCTGAAAGGCCTGTTTGTTAAAGGCTTTTGTGAATGGACATTTTGCTTCACTCCATTCCAGTCAGGAGTTGGATTCTTGTTCTTTTTTTTTTTTCTATCTGAAGAATAGGAATTTTCACCATATCATCATCAACGTTTCATAACACAATTGATGTCCTTCCTCTTTTCTCCGCAAAGGTAAATGTCCCATCTTTATCTACCAGAGTGATCCTCCTGGAGAACATGACCCGCTTCTGGCCCATCATACAGATCAAGATTAAGCGTTGCCAGCAGGTAGGTGGGTGCGCTTTCCCTCTATTCCAACAGTGAGAGCAACTGGTGTAGTTGGGAAGGAAGCAGGCATGAGGCACATGGAGTATGCCAGGTTGGAGAAGTCTGAGCTAGAGCAGTGCCATGTGTTGTCCACAGGGTGGCATTGACACACGTGTGCGTGGCATCGAAGTGCTGGGCCCCAAGCCCACCTTCTGGCCCATCTTCAGGGAGCAGCTGTGCCGGCGCACACACCTCTTCTATGCTACCAAAGCACGCACTTGGTGTCAAGAAATTTCAGCAAATCAGATGCAATTGCTGCAACTTTTCAACAGGTCAGGCCTTTCCTAATGGAACTCTTTTGTCCTTTGGAGGTGGGGAGATGGCCTGGGGATCAGCAGTCTGTCTCAGAGTGCTTTCCTAGAACACAAACTACGACGGGCAGGGGTTATCCCTGCTGTAATGGGAGAGAGTCACTATTCCCAAGATACCTTTTTATCTCCTTATCCTGTTTATTAATATCCCTCACATTATCCAAACTCCTGTCCTCCCTCATTATATCCCTTTTACTTGCCTTAGAGTACTGAATCTATGTGTACCTATTCTTGGGGGTTTTCCCAAAATAAAAAGCTCAGTCTGGACCCCTTTCCCATTGCAGGTTGAACAGTGCCTTGTGCCATGAGCAACTATTTGCCAGTCGCTTCCTTCCTGATGACAAAGCTGCCCAAGCTCTGGGCAAGACCTGTTGGGAGGCCCTGATCACCCCCTTGGTGCAGAGAATCACTTCTCCAGGTATGGGCTCTCCCTGCTAGCACAAGTCTTGGCAGCCGTTGCAGCCTTATCCATCCTTCCTCTTTCTCAGCAACCCTGTTGACTGGTTTTTTGTTTTTCTGGCTTTCCAGACCCCAGTGGTATCAGCCCTATGTGTTGGCTCCTAAGCCAATACTTGGAAAATCTGAAGGCAGCCCAGAATGCCACAAGCCAGAGCATCATCTTCAATTCCCGTGTTCGGCGTCTGAGCCATCTGCTGGTGCATGTGGACCCCAGTGGCCTTGAGCCCGAAGAACTGAAGTCTCCTATTAAATGCAGTGAGTGTTCTTCCATGGGACAAATAAAGTGTAAAATGAGCAGATCATCCTCATGGAGCTGAGAAAGGGATGATAATAAAGTTGGATTCCTTGAATATATTTATGGTCATATTGGCAAAACAAGAATAGGCAGCATTTTGTTGAGGGATCTCTTTAGAGAAGGACTGTTGGGGAGTGGGGTAGCAAGCCATTCTTGATTAGAGGGAAACTTTAAAGGACTCAGAAAATTGGAGAAAGGTACTTGGGACTCTTGCCTCTCTGTCCCAGAAGCCTTCCTAAATGCTGTGTAAATTTCCCTTTTCAGATCGGAAGAATGCCAAGAACAAGGAATTGAGATCAGGAGCTGTAAAGGCCACAGTGAAGAAATCCACCAGTTTGATAGGCATCACACAGTGCTGGAAAGATGTTGTGCAGCAGCAGGTAAGGGTGGCTGAAAGATGGTGTCCAGCAATAGGAGTGTGACTCTATGTTTCAAGTAGGGTGATGTGGTACAGGGCTTTTGCATCTGCTGATGCAAACTGTTTGGGCTTTGTGCTTACATTATTTATTATCATGTTTATCTATGGTGCACGTATGTGTGCTATAGTATTGAAAGTTAAGGAGTTCTGAGGACTCTACATCAGGACTCCAGAGACTTCAAAGAAAGGCTGGTTTGACACCAAACTCTCAGAGGAAAAGAGTGTCTCTGCTTTAGGTTTTGTTGTCCACTAAGTTAGGTGGTTTTATTTTTATTGTGAAATGAAGACACAATGCGTTCCTTGGGTCTCTGGGGTGATTACAGATAGACAGAAAATTTGATATGTAGGTAAAACATTCCAAAATAGCAGTCAGCTGTGAAAAATCTGTCTTGCGTGAAAAAAGACTTGGCGTTGCAAAAGGCTACCTTGAGTATGGCCCCATGAACCAGATCGAAAGGTTATGTTTTTAAAATACTGCATATGCTTCTGTTCCAGGTGAAACAGTTCTTGAAGTCCTCCTGGCAGACCCCTGACTTTGTGGAGCAATACTGTAGCATCTACCGGCGCCTCCGTACTGCCATGGAGGAGCTGTTTGGGCAGAAAACGTCCTTCTGGTTGGCCTTGTGCCATGGCTTCTCTGAAGGCTTGTTGCAGCTCCCCTTCTTGACAGCTGTCCACGTGAGTAAGGGATGGATGGTTGGGGACTAAAATGCCTCCCTAGAATGGAGGTATGAAACCTGAGTCCCAAGGCCAGATCTGCTCCCTGAAAAAATTTACAGGATATACTTAGGATTTTAAATATATTGCCAAACCTTCCTGAACACATATGTTTCTCTGTCACCTTAAACACAAAGTATTTACCTCTAAAGTATTCTATGAGGCAGAATGATTTCCTGAAACAATTCTATTATAGGTTAAAACAAGAAAAATAATTTCAGAAATTTACAAAGTTTCTTTTGAATGGCACCATGCTCACATATAATTAGCATGTTTGTTTATAAGGCATATAAATTATTTGCTAAATACTGTAAGTCTTTCTGAACCACACACATTAAGAAGGAGTTGAGCTGCTCATTTAGGATAGCAAAGTGGCTTCAGTGTGACTTTCTATTTTATAGTCTTCCCAATCTCATTTTTGCTTAATTTTTCATACCTCATACTTGACAAAGTTTTATGAGTAGATAGCTTGAGATAACACCATTTTCCTCCCAAATTCTAAGATCTTCTTGTATCAAAATCTTTATCAGTTTATATTTTTCCTGAGATAATTTTATATAGGTAAAATGATACTCCCAATATCTGTTCATTGTCTTCTTTAAGACCTTTCTGTTATTTTTATAGCCTCATTTTATAGCCCTTCCTTGCTCTGAGTTCCACTGATACAGGATCACCAGATATCAGAGTTATATCAAATTAGGATGCATTCTATGAAATTAGCTGTCAGATGCTACTTCTAAGAATTGTGTGACTAAGTGCTTTTTCCTGAAGCTTTTCTATATTTGTTTGACTAGTACTTTCATTCAAATAAAATGGTGCAGGTGGTGCTTTCTCTGTCATAACTAAATTGTAACTTTTAATGTGACCCAAAGGAAACTCTATTAAATATAAGAATGGAATGCAATCACATTAACTATATTTCATTTTGATTAAATGTAAGTATAAATGTAATGTACACGAAATCAAACTTAGTTTTTACCTCATACATTACTTTTTGGATTGCAATCCCTGGCATAGCACTCAAAATCCACATGTGCATCCCTGCCTTTGAACCTACCAGTGCAAAGGAAGTGGCTGTGGGTCATCAATCCAGACCTCTGTTGCAAATTTCTACTGCCAGAGCTACTCAGTCATTACTTTTTTAGCAGTTTCAGCTTCAAGTGACATTTTATTTCATAGCCTTTGATATTATAATGCTAGCTGAGTCCCTTAGATGGCAAAAGACATGCTAATGTTTCTTTTTGCACTGATCCTGGAGCTATATCTCCTAGTTGGGAGGGTGACATTCCTTTCCTCAATCTCCCCTTTTCATGGAGGGTGCCATAGAGCACCTCCTCTTCCCTGGGTCATCTGGCACCTCCTTTTCTATGACCTCAGGTGAGCGAGAAGTTTGCCCGATACATTGACCTGTGGATCCGAGACAGCTGGACAGATTCAGCTACTGTAGAGAACGTACAACACCTGCGACAGAACCTTGAGCCCATCGTTTTCCTGGCAGAATTGGAATTAGCCAACATCTTTGAACATTTCTATCGGTGAGGATTTTTATAGACAGGAAAAAAGGAAAGGCAATAAGAGTTCGCTGCACCTGCAAACAAAGGAGACAGATCTCAGGCTGCAAGTTCTTGGGCAATAGTGGTGAAACACTTCAGTCTGGATGAAACCATCCTCAAAAACACAAGTGCAGTACTAGCTTTATTCTGAGGGATAATGGGACAGGAGTGGGGGAGGGCAGTCTGGCTCTTGCATATGAACTAAACAGGCGTATAGCTCATGGATGGGGGTCAGTGGAGGTATAGGAATGAGTGTGAGCTGAAGGGAGAGCTCTGTCTTTCACTTCACCCAGAGTTCCTTGTCTCTTCAGATACTATCTAGGAGAACGTCTTCTGTCTCAAGGCAATACATGGCTAGAGTCTGCTGTGGTAGAACATATTGGTCTCTGCTTCCCCAGTCGTTATCCTCAACAGATGCTGAAGAACTTGAGTGAGCTAGAGCAGCGGCAGCAAGAGTTTCGCCTTTTTCAGCTCCAGCGGCTTGACAAGCATTTGCTGGAAGTTGATCAGCATGGAAGACACAAAGGAGAGGGAGAGGGAGAGGTGAGCAGGAAATGAATGTTTCTCCTAGAGCTAAAATATCTGAAGTCAAGGCATTTTTTCCCTCTCACATCTTTTTTTCCAGTTGTTGCTGTGTAGAATATTCTGCCGTGTCCAAAAGCTATAAACCTGATACTGGATTTGTTTTGCTCCTAGATGATGCAGGAGAAGTCATTCTCAGAGGAGGAAGAGGCGGAGGTGAAGGTATTGGCCTTGTCTTCCTTCTGTTGGACCATCTCTCCACTCTGCTACCTGAAGGAGCCTATCAGGTTTTTCCCATCCTTCCTCAGTCAGCACCTGAGCAAATTTGCAGACTTCTACATCCAGAGTGAGTATGGAGGTGTCCTGAGCCCAAGTTGAGTTAGATCCTTCCTGTTTCTCTCTAGCTTAGTTGATAGTGAGCAAATCAATATCACTTCACCCAGAAATGATAGAGAAATGACAGAGAGTTGGGGCAGATTTTTAGAGATGCAGTCTTAAAGATTTATCTTCTCTGGAAGAGCTGACCAGTTGTATGATTTCAGGAATACAGTAGCTAATTAAAAAGCGAACATCAGATTTGGTTCTGTCTGGATCCAGCACCAGCATTATGATATCCAACTGCTGTGAAGGGCAGGGAATGGCCTAGCCCCTGAGTTCCCAGTATGGCAGTGTAGGGTCATAGTATGCCTGCCAGCACTTTGCTTTGCACCTGCTGAATTCTCTGCCCTAATTTCATTTTTTAAAAATGTTCTTCGTTAAAGAAAAATTTGCACACCATGTAGACTATAACCCTTATTTCAAACTGTCTCTAAATCCTTCATATTCTTAGAAGATTAAGTGGAGGATGGCTGCAGCTCAATGCTTTCTTTTCCATGCTGTGAGAGTGCTCATAACATGGGCTCAGTATTCCAAATGTGCCAACTGATTCAAAAAGTTGGAGACCCCAGCCTAGCCCTTTGATCCCCTGAAAGCTACACATGTCAGTGAAATTGCCCAACCATTATGAAGCTATTTGAATGAAAGGTTGAGATGAAAGATGTCAAAGATTAGAATGGTTTGACTTCTATTCTTGATGAGCTATTTCAATATGCAGGGGAGACTGACACTGGCAGTCTTGCCAGTGTTTATCTGTGACTGAGCTCTTCGTCTCTTGCAGGTCAGATCTGCTTGGGGCTGGAGCAGACAAAGCCACCACACTTACAGTGGACTTGGTTGGGCCATGCAGAGCTGGAGTACCAGGGCTGCATCCTGCAGGTGTCCACCCTGCAAATGTACATTCTTCTGTGCTTCAACAGTGCTGAGGTCCTGATTTTCTCTAATTTCTGACATGGCATGTGTGGGAAATAGATTGTTTTATGCAGCTTTTCCCAAACCAAGTACAAATTTGTGCACCACAATATGAGTATAAATTGCAAATACATGTAATAGCAACATGTTAAAATGTTTACATATTTTGTAGTTGAAGTATAGAAACTTGGAAGTATAATAATATGTCACATACACATTGAAAAGTTGTACCTTCAAGTCATTTTTGAGTCTTGGCAACTGCTCCCTGCATTTTTCAGAAGCGGTTTGTCCTTGCCTTCTTTTTCCTAGGGCTCTGTCTCCCTAGAAAGTTGCTTTAATTTAAGCATTACCACTGGTCCATTTGCCTGGCACGCTTGACTCTGAGTTTGTCTTGCCTTAGCTGGAGATGCCAGAGGATGAATCTTTATAAGCAAAATATGAACTTTACTATTACAGTATCTCCCTGCCCCCCCCCCTTTCCTTTGGCTTGTAGAAGGAAAAACATTCCTTTAAAAAAATCACCCCCTGAATTTTACACTGAACATGGAAATGGATCTTTGCTAATCCCAAGAATTTATTGTGCACTAGGATACAATTATGAGAGCCAGTTTGGTGTAGTAGTTAAGGCACCAAGCCAGAAACTGGGAGACCGTGACTTCTAGTCCCACCTTAGGCATGAAACCAACTGGGTGACCTTGGGCCAGTCAATCTCAGCAGTAGGAAGAAGGCAGTGGCAAATTAAATGTTGTCAAGAAAACTGCAGGGACTAGTCCAGACAGTCTCCAGGAGTTTTACACACACACATACAAAGGATACAGTTGTAAATTGACTCTGGATGTATTCCAGTTTGAGGCAATTTTTCTATTATGCAGATAAATGTAGTTTCTCCTTTTTGTAAGAGAAACCACATTTCCCTGAATGGTGGGAAGTACCAGCAGGGCATTGAATCAGTGGCCTTTGTTCATCAACTTGTATTCAGCCAGATGGTTTGCCTGATTCAGGCTGGAAGCAGCTTCTGGCTTCTCTTATTTTACAGCTGCAGACATTTGCTTCCCAAATTAATTGAAAATGTTTAAATTTACAAAACCAGTTTCAATGAGAGTTTGTCTATTCTGAGACCACTAAGAATCCTGAAATGTTCTACAATCTTAACTCTCAGTATGATCTGCAGTATGAGGTTTAAAAGTGTTACTCTGAATTGGGTGTTATTTTTTGAAATCTTGGTGAGGCTGAATTGATTGTGTGTGTGCTATGCTGGGAATCCCTTTGCCAGGATTTCTTCCTCTTGTCTGTAGTTTACTGCACTGATCAAAATCTTGGAAATGGGAATTTCATTGCACTTAAGATCTTTCTCAGAGTGGGTCTAAAGACTAGATGTCACAGCATTCTCCTCTCTTTTTCTGCATACTCAACTTTATTTTTCCTTCTATTGGTTTCAGGAAGTTTCTGTGGAGACGGTATTAGAAGTCACAGGTCTCTCCCCTGTCTTCCTAGGTCATGCACTGAAACCTCTGACAAAGGAGAATGGGATCCTCACCCAGAGGCAGAGTAAGTAGGGAGGAACTTTCTGTAAGAGGAGTGAGGATTTTGTCCTTTTGGAAAATTACCCTAGTAAGTTGGGTGGAATTTTGACTTTGGGCTGCTCCCATGGGGTACTTGGTTTACCAGCTTTAGTTATGAAACAAGAGAGCTTTCTAGCTAGGTATGACAAGAGGCAACTGAATTCAGGAAGGTCAGCATGTCTTTGCTTCTCTAAGCTCCAGTGTTCTTTGACTGCTAGGTATTTTAAGACTGAATGAGGAGGCATTAGGTCATGTGTCTGGTCAGTGCCTGTGGCTCTTGCCCAAACCAATGGACCTGAATGTGGAAGAAAAAGTATGCCATGCTTTGGAGAAGAAAAGGAACTTCATCTGCTGCCTCCTCATCCAGATCCTGAAGGAGGAGAAAGAGATACATATCGACAGCCTGGTGTTCAAGGTATAGATTACAGGGACTTAACCTTTTACTCAGCCCAGCTGGTAATCCAAAGAAAGGCTACAGATAGTCCTTGGGTTACAACGGCAATTGGGACCAGAAATTGTTGTTAGCCGCCCAGAGTCACTGGCCTTTGATGGGCGGCTGTATAAGTTGAACAAATGAATGAATATATAAATAAATAAAATTTCTGTCGCTGAACATGACCACATTACTTAGCGACAGCAGGTCCCTGTAACCCCAAGACCATGTGGGATGTTAACCAAGGACCTCATGTGAGAATGACATGGGAAGAGGCGGGAGTCCCAGGCAAGCAGGCCAGTGGGCAAGAGCTGCAGGTGGGAGGGTGGGTGCTGCAGGCAGGTGCTAAAGAGAATGGGTGGGTATGCGGGTGCCGCAAGGGCCAGGCAGGTGCCATGGGCAGGCGCTCCGGAGCACAGGTGGGCGCCATGGGAGGGAGGGCAGGTGCTATGGAGTGTGTGAAAAAGGCAGCAAGAGCAACTTGCAACCTCCTGCTGGCTTCCCCATTGACTTGTTTGTGGGAAGCCAGCAAGGAAGGTTGCAAATGACAATCACATGACCACGGGATGCTGCAATTGTTATAATTGTGAGCTGGTTGCCAAGCATTCGAATCACGATCACATGACCACGGGGACACTGCAATGGCTGCAACTTTGTGGACCAGTCATAAGTCCCCCTCGTTCACCACCGTTGTAACTTTGGTCTCTGGATGAGTGGTCATAACCTGAGGACTAATAATTCCATTCATTCTTTTTGCCTCTCCCAGGTAATTGATGCCTTCCACAAACAGAAATGTGGCTCACCTTCAAACTTCTTGAGAAATGTCTGCAGCAGTGCTGATGTTCTGTCCTGTATCTTGTATTTGCTAAATCAGGGTTTTGTCCAGCGCCAGGAAAACCTTCCACAACTTTTACAGTATGTATCTGTAGATATCCCAACCACAGCACTGCCAAAGAACCAGCCTCAAGTAGTATTTCAGACTGTGCAGATCAAAAAAGTGCCCAGTATGCCTTGTATGGAGAAGAAACAGACATTTTCTACATTTAGATAAAATTGGCTCCTGGTAGGTGTGTGTGACAAGCTAGGAAGGTAAGACTGAAAACTGCGCTTGCTTTTTTAAAAGCACTAGTTTCTGCTTCGTATGGCAGTGGAGAGCTTCCTGTGTGGTTCTTGTTCTTCCTACTGGTTTTCTAAAAGGAGAGCAGAATGCTCCAACATTAAAAGCTGGAAAGAGGAACTGACCAAGCTGTTGCCCAGAGCAGTTTTCCACTAATGTTTTTTTTTTTTCCCTTACCAAAACCAACTGGCTCTATTCTCACACTGCCTGGCTGCAGTTGCGGGACATAACCTGAGTAGTAAGTCAGCACGTTCTTTCCTGCACAGCTTGAGCAAGGTGGCTTAATTCTAAATCCAGGCAGTTCAGAACATCCTCCCCCCTCCCCTGCCCCCCATCTGCATCGCCCTATCTCCAACGGTCACGTTGCCAGAGAATGGAGTGAAATCCCCTTCATTGCACGGTGGATGGTTGGTGCCCATCCTCCTCTTCAGAAAGAGTCTTTGATGCCTGCCTCTGGCCTTAAGGAACGCACTTTCCCCATCTATTTGCAGTTCTTTTCTACTGTTAAACAAGGACTGTGTTCTTTTTGTAATCCACATTCATTTATTTAGAAAAAAACACCCTTCAATCCTCAGTAAAGAACAAGTTCTTAGCATTTCTGTTATCACTTTGGTTTCCCCTTGTGTTTATTTAGTCTCTTGCATCCCTGCCTAGTAAGAGTTACTTAATAAAGATTGGATAAAAGGAAGCTGTAGATCACAGTGAAAAATCAGGCACTTTTTCCATTTCCTTAGCCTTGAAACTGAGAAATTTATTTTCTATTCAGAGCTCACAAACCTATCTGTAGCATACAACTTCAGATGATTTATCTACTTGCATTTTGCATATTATAAGCAAGTAGTTGCTTATTTCACTATGAGAAAGAATTGGTTGGGGGCTTTTTACTTTTTGACACTACAGCAGTAGATCGCTTGAGTTACAAAAATGAGAGATGGAGGTTCCTGCTGAGTAGTATTTCTGATGCTGACATTTCCATGGTTTATACTTCAATCTACCTGGTGCCTAATGCAGCTGCCTTCCACTTCAGTTCTTTCTTATGTATCTAAAATCTTGGAACTGTATCAATGGCCAAATTCCAAATAAAGACAGATTTGGCAATATGCAGAATGTGGCTTTTTGAATTACAAACAGAGTGGTACATGGTTTAGCATGAACAAGTGATTCTGGCTTACAAGAACAACAGCTCACTTCTACCCTTAGCAAATTATAAACAACAAATAGGAACTGCTTTACTTTATATGCTCCAGCAGGCCTTTTGCACATGCCCCCATTTTGCGCATGCAAGGAATGGAAAGAGAATTCTTTAGATGGTGGAAGAACAACTGCAAGAATTTAACATTTGTAGAAAGCAACTTTTAGCTGCTCAGGTATGACTAATTCTTGTGCAGCCAGCACAGAGCTTTTTCATATTAGATCTCTTCCTACTCAATAGTACTTTTCTTGACACACTTTTCCTTCCTTTGGAGATAGTTTTTAGCAATATGCAATTTCACCACAGAATAGGATCAGGCATAAGAGAACCAGAAGGGACTACAAGTGATGGAATTGGGGAGTATGATGATTTAGTGCAAAATCCTCACAGGATTTATTTTTTATTTCTAAAGAAGTATAGAATCATAGAATCATAGGGTTGGAAGGGACCTTGGAGGTCTTCTAGTCCAACCTCCTACCCAAGGCAATTATGCTTTCCTTCAAAACAGTTCCTACCTCCCCTGCCCCCCCCCCCCAAATTGTATTCCGCACAAGGAGTTAGATTTAAATACCAGATACGGCTTTTATTGCCTTTTTTTTTTTTTTTGCAGCAATGATGATAAAATCATATACTTCTGAGCATGTGTTTTGTGCAGGAATAAGCTATATTTTTCCCCATGGAGGGCTGCATTCATTTGGCAATAGAACCATAACCAGTGCAGGCTAGTACAGTCAAAAGAAGATTGGATGTGGAAGTTCTGCGACAGCCTCATTTCTTCTCTCTCTTTCTCTCTCTCTCTCTCCTCCCTGCCAAGAGAGCCAGCCTGCTATTCCCAGCAGTCTGATGACAGTGCAATTGTGAAAAGAGGCTGAGGACTGTATCTATCCCCATAGCCACAAATTGTCCACTATTGATGCAACGATTTCATTACACTTTTCACTCTTGTGCAAAACTTAAATAGATTATTTAATAATATATGCTGCCTGACTCCCAATGGTGCTGGACAATTTTATAGATCTATTTTATAGAGCATGTGAGTCCACAGGGCCTCATGAAAAGCCTTTGCTTCAGCTCTTAAGAGTCCATTCAATAATTGCTGCTGAACTGTAATTTTAAAGGTAGAGAATATTCATTAAAACATGGGAAGCGGCCACATTAACCGTATATAAGTTAAACAGAGTTCTTATGCTGATCCTGCCAACATCTTGGCATGTAGTTCCAACATATCAGTTCAAGACTAAATGCTGCCCGTGGCCTCCAAAAGATTATGTCATCCTGGTTCAAAAAGAAGCAGATAAGGAAATATAATGGGACGTAGTCATTCACTTCGGTCATGAGCTGCTAGAGTAGCAGGCCATATTCTTTTACTTGTATCCCCAGTCATTGAATAGGGATGTCTGAATAGGCACAGTAGGGGGCTGTAGCATTGCTTAACTGTACACAAAGATCTGAAGCTGCCAGTTGAATTGTTTTGTTTTCTTCAGGTTGACCTCCTTTCATGCCTGTTCTTTAATTTTTCCTTACTTTTTAGAGCAGTGTTTCTCAACCTCAGCAACTTTAAGATGTGTGGACTTCAACTCCCAGAATTCCCCAGCCAGCCATGCTGGCTGGGGAATTCTGGGAGTTGAAGTCCACACATCTTAAAGTTGCTGAGGTTGAGAAACACTGTTTTAGAGTATATTCCAGAAAAAAAACCCCAAGCATTCGAGCAAATCCAAATCTAAAGACCTCTTGTAACGTTCTTTGGCTGATGCCTTGCGCCTCTAAATCACAAAGAAGAACAAACCAGAATTCCAAACAGAATAAAATCAAGATGATGCTCTCAATCACAATGGTACCAGCATTAATTTATTAAAATTAATCCAGAAAGCAACCTTACATTAACAAAAATAGAATCTTGTAAAAAATGGGATTTACCCACCATCCCTGCTCTCCTAACCACGAGCAGCTGCATTCGCCAGGCAGGCGCAATACCACAGTTTAGGTCTCTTAAGTTCGGTAGGATACACTTTCAAGGCAGGGGACGTTGGTTTGGCAGTTCTAGTGACACAAGCTCCAGGAAGGTAGAGGTCCTGGCCTTTGGAGCCTGCATGATTTAGGGGTAAGAGAATGGATGGGGACATTTGTGAATCCAGCTAGGGAAGGAAAGGAGGCACTAGTAGCTGCCTTCAGACACTTGCTGTATTTTCACATACTCACTTGTTCAATCTCTCCTGATCAATATAAGCAATTTTAAAGTTCTATGTCTATCCCACCCTGCACATCATTGCACCTGACCTTGCCAGTGGATCTCATACTTGCCAGCTTCATCAGTCTGCCAGTGCCACAGATCTATTACCACAACACAGCGAAGGTGGAACTTGATGCAACTTGGGGATCTAGTAACTACCCTGAGACCTGTTCAGGCAAAGTGCTGGTCTGGGGAAAGGGGAAGGGAGCACTCATACTGGCTATAAATGGAGTGTATTGATTCATAAGCTGGTTCCATCACACGAGAGCACCTTTTTCTTCATCTGAATAGAGGTGAGAGGACCTAGCCTGCCCCACCACTTCCATGAGCTTTAGATATTAGTACTTGACCTTACCTATACAGCAGGGCACAGCAGCGTGGTACAGGCAAAGAAAACAAATATGCAACATTTACGCATAGCTAAAATACTTCTGGTGGGAAAATGGCCTAACCCCATTCCTCAAGATACATTTTCTCATTCTGGAGAAGAGCTTAAGCCTACTTGCCCCATTCCATCTTCCCTTCCCCAATACTGCTTAGCAAAGATGTTTCCTCTATTTCATTGGAAGGATGTTCATTCAGAACCAGCTATTCTATGATTCCTCCCTTTATTTTGCTGTGAAAGAGTACTCTTGCCTGCTGGTTCATGGCACAGCCTGGGCTATTTCCTCCTTGCTGAAGTCCAGTTATGTGCCACCTCATTCTGTTGTGCTCACAGCTGATGAATGGAGAAAACAATTCCTCTAGCTGCTTCCTTAAGAACAGTTTGAACAGGGTAGGAACAACACAAAATGGCTTGTATGCCACCTCTCAAGCAGCCTCTAGAGCAAATCCAGAAATCATGCTTGTCTCATTTGTCATCCCCTTATTCTTGTTTTAGATACTCTGCTCTACACATTCTAATGGTGTGAAAAGTCAGACAATGCCAGCTCCACTCCAAATAAGAGGAGAGACAGGGGAAAGCGGCTTCATGTTAAAAAACTACAAGATACCAAGACCCAGGAGCCCTCGGTGAATTCTGAGAAAGAGGACTACCGAGTGGCACTTGTGGGCAAAGGTCAACTGGTCCAGAACAATTCTGGGCAAGCCTGGCTAAACAATTCTAGAAGAGGGGTGTTAACACACATTTATTTCCCCACTAGAGATTTATAAGGTAGCAGCAAGTTAGAGAGGACCTGCCTTCCCATTTCTTGCCCAAGCCAGCTAGACAAGGCATGGAAAGGAACTCTGTCCCACCTTCCACAAGCAACTTGGGAAGCTGTTCAACCCTGCTCAGCCACTTTCATTCCTAATGTCACATGAACAGAGAAGACAGGCCTGATATTCTAGTCTCAAGAGTTTGTGTTGAAAAGCCATTTCTCTCCGTGTTTTTGTGTGTGCGTCTGTCTTCCTTCCCTTTCCTACAACCCAAGTTCACGTTAAACTAAAAAACTCATGGGTGAGACATAAAGCAAATCGGGATGCTCCCTGCACAGAACAAATGGAGCAAGTAGAGCCCTTGCCAGAGTTGGGCTCTGGGATGGGCAGTCAGTCTTCAGAAGCAAAGGAAGTGGATGCTCCCTCCTCTGGTCTATCTGGCAGAGCCCGGATCTTCCATTCTGCTTGTTTTGTATCACACACTCTTTGAGTAGCCAAAGATGCCAATCGGGAAATGCTTGACATGTGTCGGCCACTGTGCAGCAAGCTGGAAAAACTTCACATCATTCCACTCCACACCATCAATACAAACTGCAAGAAAGGTGACAGAACATATTCATTCTGGGAGCAGTAACGGCAGGAGAAAGTGTTTCAAATGTCTAGGTAGTGACATGTGTGAAATGAGAAAAGAGCCATATTTTATAAACAACAAACTGCATGGTGGTGCTGGTGAAGGAATTTAACCGTAGCTCTTTTGTGACGTAGTCTTCCTCAAACTGACATCCTTCAGATATATGGAGACTGGAACCCATCTGGAGATCACCAGATTGGGGAAAGCAAGTGTAGAGTCTTGGCAGACCCATGTGGAGACCTGTGCTCTGGCCTGGTCAACTAGAAGGACAACTCTGCCATGATAGGTCCCAACTTGGAAACACCTGGAATTGACCTACTTACCACGCAACATGGTGTTTTGATGCTTGGCTGTGCAGATTAGGCGGGTGATCCCTTCAATCACTTGGCTTTTGGGTTCCAAATCCTTCTCCTTAGGTTTCTTACTCAGGAACATCACTGTCAAGAAAAGGAGCAAGACTCAACAGTTAAATCCAAACTACAGTTAAGCCACTAATGAGCAAAGTTGCTAATTCCAGAGACCATGTCAAACCACAAGCAGTTTTTGTTTATTAATTATAGCAATGTATACCCATAGGGCACGCAGGGTGACTAAAGGCAAACAAGCTGAGGCAGCCTGAAAAAAGGCTTCTAAGACAATTGGTTACCTTTTTTGTTTTTCTCCTTGGTGACCACAGTCATGGCCATGGTGTTGGGTGGGGTGAGCTCCCCTGGACTAGGGATGCGGCTGACCTGCAGGGAGCGGAAGTTGCTTTTCAGGGTGTTCTTGATGCCTATTTCCCGCTTTTCGGCCTCTTTTCTCTTCTCTGGCCCCTGAGCTGTCCAGTAGTCCACTTGCAGACCCATCACCTCCACGCCAGGGCTCAAATTGCTGAAAGAAGAGAAAAAACAAAGTTATAACAAAAACCATCTGAATCAAGTTATGCACTCAGAAGGAGTAGATGGCACTGTACCACTCCAGCCTATAAGAGAAGAAGAGATCACATGCTGCCATTAAAAAGTGTATCTGTATTTTAAAGAGTTCTATTCTGATCTCTCATACGCTAAATGTTAATGTTTACTTTTGGTTTTTACAGAACAGTTTTTCCTCTGAGCAAAAATTAAAATGTGTAACTCCCTTGTCCTCTGAAACGGTAAAGTCAGCCTATATCATGGGATTCTGCTATACATGTACCTTTATAAATAGGATGACATGCCCTTTTTCAAGTAGCTGCTTTAGAGCCCAGGGTCACTGTAGCCAGTCTTTGATATTATCACATTCCTCTTATGGCCTCCAGCCATGCAATAGTCTTTTCTCATGGAGCCACATTCCTGCGCCAATATTGCTGTGGTCCCCAAAGAAAGAATTCTGATCTTCTGGCAGAAGGCTCTGTGCTAGCTGCACAGAGATACCATCCAGAGGGACCAGCTGTAGTCCTTTACCTCTGGCATTTCTACAGTGTGAGAATAAGCTCATTGGGTAAGTATCTACTTTTGCTCATCTGGCTTCTGTCATGACTCCTTCAAATCATTCTATCTTCTCAGGAGAACTGAACTAGCCCAGGAGTGCAAAATGTGCAGCTCATATCCACCAGCATTCCTTATGCAATCTCCTGGGCCTCCTTAGAGTGAGTGGGTGGGGTTGAATCTGCTCTGCTCCTCTCCTCTCCTTTTTTTTTTTTTTTTGCTTTTGGGGGGACTGCAGGAAAGATTTAGTGGTGAAATGGGTGCTTTAAGCCTTGTAGAGGCTAACAGTATTCATCTCACCTCTTTATGCCCCCACCAAAATTGGATCCTGGACCTTCCCATTTTTGAAGTATTAGCCCTGTCATGCTACACAAGTCCTGGTGCAGCCCGCTAGCCAAAGAAATTGAGTTAACCTAAAAATGCTAAACTAAAGGACTCTGCCCAGTTATTAGTATTGTAAAGCAAAAGGCCCATAATGTAAATGCTGATAAAACTGAAAGGTGCTTACCCAGTTCCTGAGAGCCCACTGCTGACAGAGGGAGAGGGCGGAGGGGTTCCTACAGCTTCCTTGGTATAAGGGATCCCTCCACCAGATGGAGATGATGAGCTCAGCAGTGAGGTTGAGCAGATGGTAGCATCATCAGAATCAACTAAGGAAAAGTGGGGGAAAGTACCTGATTATAATAATATGTCTCCTGTCTGCCCAGAGCACTTGGGGGAAAGTTTGGCTGTCTGGAACAAAGCAATAAGGGGCGAAGGAGGTGTCTACTATCGGAGCTTGGCTGTTTCCATATGCCTTGCCCTACCAAACCTCACAAGGTAGCTGCTGCTGGAAGGAACAAGGAAAGGAGAGAGGCATTAGCTGGGTTTGCACACAAGGTAAGTCATAATGTGGTTGTGCGGTTTAGTCTATTGTGTGAACCCAGCCACTGTGGTTTGAAAACAGTTACAACAGCATGTGATACGTTCGCAGCCAATTTGGCAAAAGAAACCATGGCATGGTGTCAGTGACTATTTGCTTTCCACACACCTGGAACCAAAAAAGCTTTGCATCTTGAGTCTCCTGATGCTCTGCTGCCTAGTTAGCTTGAAGGGGAATTCTAAGGAAATGAGCATCTCCTCTGGTTTCAGGACATGGGATTCCAATGAATCTCTTCCTGGTTGAAAAAAATGAAGCACTTCCAATTTCTTTGCTTCATTTTTCTGTCTTTTTCTGTTTGGTGTATCTAGATACGAACCATTGAATATGCTATTATTATTTGACATGATGAATGTACATTATTTATTTTATGCTTAATTAAACTTGGTATTTTTCAAATGAACTGTAACTGAATTCATGTAATTGGATATATTTGATAGAGTGATATTTGTATTTGAACAATTGTTTTCAGTACAATCTCTTGGTAAAAAATCTGGTGCACAAATAAATCGGCTGTGCCTCTGCCCTAGAGCCACAATAACTACCAAGTGTTATTATTTGATTCCTATTCCTTTAACAGAAGGAAGTGTGCCTTGCAGGGAGAGGCATTCAATTTTGCTAGGTGACAATACATACTTGGCCTTTCAAGTCTTCCTGAAGACAGATGAGAGAGACGAAACACTTATTTTCCGATAGCGTAATATCCCTTCTCTTGATCTGCATTTCAGACAGATCATAGGACAACCTCTTAAAATAGTAACAACAAGAACCACTGTATCTCTCTTCCTCCCAAAAGACCTCAGACAGGTGTACAAAAGAATAAAACAATATTCAGTAAAAACAATCTGATAAAACAACAGTAAAACAATCACCCATAGGACAATAAAAGCAATAAAAGTACAATAATTAAAACATGAAGCTGTTTTTGCATGCCATAAAGTGGGAAAGTGGGTGAATGCTTCTCCTCCTGGAGGGCATTCAGAACCATCTGCCCCCTGAGAAAGAGGGCAACTGCTCCAGGGTGGAAGCAGTGTCATTTGAGCCTCTTTGAATTTTGTTGTTCAGTCATTAAGTTGTGTCCCACTCTTCGTGACCCCATGAACCATACCACGCCAGGCCTTCTTGTCCTTCACTGCCTCCCAGAGTTTGCTCAATTTCATGTTCATTGCTTCAGTGATGCTATCTAAGCATCTCATCCTCTGCCGTCCCCTTCTCCTTTTGCCTTCCACCTTTCCCAGCAGCAGGGTCTTTTCCAAAGAGTCCTCTCTTCACATTAGGTGGCCAAAATATCTTAGCTTGAGCTTCAGTATCAATCCTTCCAATGAGTAGTCAGGGTTAATTTCCTTTAGGACTGACTGGTTTGACCTTCTAGCAGTCCAAGGGACTCCTAAGAATCTTCTCCAGCACCACAATTCAAAGGCATCAATTCTTTGGCACTCAGCCTTCCTTATGGTCCGGCTCTCACAGCCATATATTGCTACTGGAAAAACCATAGTTTTTATTATGCGGATCTTTGTCGGCAAGGTGATGTCTCTGCTTTTTAATATGCTGTCTAGGTTTGCCATAGCTTTCCTCCCAAGGAGCAAACATCTTTTGATTTCATGGCTGCAGTCTCCATCTGCGGTGATCTTGGAGCCCAAATAAATAAAGTCTGTTACTGCTTCCATTTCTACCCCTTCTATTTGCCAGGAATTGATGGGTCCAGATGCCATGATCTTAGTTTTTTTAATGTTGAGTTTCAAGCCAGCTTTTGCCCTCTCCTCTTTCACCCTCATCAAGAGGCTCCTTAGTTCTTCTTCACTTTCTGCCATTAGGGTGGTATCATCTGCATATCTGAGGTTGTTGATATTTCTCCCTGCAATCTTAATTCTGGCTTGTGATTCTTCCAGCCCAGCATTTCTCATGATATTACTCTGCATATAAGTTAAATAAGCAGGGTGATGGTATACAGCTTTGTCGTACTCTTTTCCCTATTTTGAACCAATTGATTGTTCCATGACCAGTTCTAACTGTTGCTTCTTGGCCCACAAACAGATTTCTCAGGAGACAGGTAAGATTGTCTGGTACCCCCATCTCTTTAAGAATTTGCCAGAGTTTGTTGTGATCCACACAATCAAAAGCTTTTGCATAGTCAATGAAGCAGAAGTAGATGTTTTTCTGGAACTCTCGTGCTTTCTCCATGATCCAGCAAATGTTAGCAATTTGATCTCTAGTTCCTCTGCCTCTTTGAAACCCAGCTTGTACATCCAGTAGTTCTCGGTTCACGTACTGCTGAAGCCTAGCTTGTAGGATTTTGAGCATAACCTTGCTAGCATGTGAAATAAGCGCAACTGTGTGGTAGTTTGAGCATTCTTTGGCATTGCCCTTCTTTGGAATTAGAACATAAACTGACCTTTTCCAATCCTGTGGCCACTGTTGAGTTTTCCAAACTTGTTGGCATATTGAGTGCAGCACTTTAACAGCATTGTCTTTTAGTATTTTAAATAGCTCAGCTGGAATACTGTCATCTCTGCTAGCTTTGTTGTTAGTAATGCTTCCTAAAGCCCACTTGACTTCGCTCTCTAGGATGTCCGGCTCAAGGTCAGTGACGACACCAGTGTGGACATCAGGGACATTAAGATCTTTCTTGTATAGTTCTTCTGTGTATTCTTGCCACCTCTTTTTAATCTCTTCTGCTTCTGTTATGTCCCTGTCTTTTTTGTCCTTTATCATGCCCATCTTTGCACAAAACATTCCCTAGATATCTCCAATTTTCTTGAAGAGATCTCTAGTCTTCCCCATTCTATTGTTTTCCTCGATTTCTTTGCATTGTTCATTTAAGACAGCCTTATGCTATTCTCTGAAAATCTGCATTCAGTTGTTTATATCTTTCCCTTTCACCCTTGCTTTTCGCATTCCTTCTTTCCACAGCTATTTGTAAAGCCTCATCAGACAGCCACTTTGCTTTCTTGCATTTCTTTTTTTGGGGGATGTTTTTAGTTGCTGCCTCCTGTACAATGTTAAGAACATAGTCCATAGTTCTTCAGGCACTCTGTCTACCAAATCTAATCCCCTAAATCTAATAGTCCCTTTTAATCACTGGTGGCCATGATTAAGAATGGTAAAACACTGACTGGGCTCACATACTGCACTCTCCGTTTAATGGGAGAGCACTTTTCACAAGCTAGCATGATTCTGTACTGAAGTCTAAGAGGAAGCTGGGCCAGATGTTTGGACTTCAACTCCCAGAATTCCCAGCAAAGAACTTCCTTGCTGACAGGGAATTTAAGCCCATACATTTCAAAAGTAGTCAGGCTGGGCATGCTACTTTAGAAGATGACAACCAGGACCTTTTTGTATACACAGTGCTGCATTTTAATGTTCTGTTCTTATTTCTTTCACCTTAGTAGTCCTGTTCAGGTGTTTGCTTGAATGCCAAAAACAGGGTAGAGGAACATTCCTCTACATTTTTCCATTCCCTACATTTTTCTGTCCCATCCACCTTGTCTCCTCAATCTTGTATGACGGGTTTAGTAGTCTGAAGGAGAGATGTAATCACATTCACCTAAACACGACTATAGCTTTCAGCAGATCCAAGAACCAAATGAAGCAACAGATCCAGCCAAAACAACTCCTCTCCAGACTTCCCAGCTAAATAGATGGTGGTTGAAGAGTGAGATAGACAGGATGTGAGGTCAGAGCGGGTAGGGTCCTAACTCTCCCCAATTTGAAACCCTAATGGCTTCAGGAAAAGGTTGAAAAGGACAAGTGGGTTCAAAGAGGGGCTTCCCAAATTTCAGTACAACCAATGTGAGAACCGCCATGACATTTCTGAAGTTTGATCATTCACTGATTCATTTTGCATCTCCTGTTTTTGCTGTTGTTCTCATAAGCCTAGACCTCAATGATGTGCAAAACCAGGTGAGGTTATAGTTGTTGGAATGAGGCAGGTTGCCATAGTGTGATTTCAGTTCTCTGCCCCATAATTATCCCAAATTTGGCCTGGTTGAATCCTTGCAGGACACAAAGCAGGAGTGAAAGCAGAGTTGGGCTGCTGCCTCAAAGGCCCAACTCTTACCGCCATCCATGCCCACCTCTCACCTGAAGTACTGAAGGACTGCTCCACAAGTCCCACCTTCACCACCTGTGTAGAAGGAAAAAATAGCTCAAAACCAAGAAATTCCAACAGCCAATATTCTGCCACCCTGACAGATAGACCCAGTGTGTGTGTGTGTGTGTGTATATGTGTGCAGGGTGAGGTTCAAAAATTCACAAACGCTGCCTGTTTTTTATGTGCGTCGCAGATGGAGATCACACCATCATGACTGCCATCTTGACTTTTTAGACCACACCCTGTGGACACCCTGGCTAGGCCCACCCACAGCTTCACACCAAAGAGCCACTTTGCAACAGACCCCTTCATATAGTATCTGGCTTCCTGCAAGGCATACACATTCAGTTTCCCTTGCAGCCATCTTAAGGAAGCAAAGAAAATGTTAGCATTTCTCTAGCACAGTGTTTCTCAACCTTTAAGATGTGTGGACGTCTTAACTAGCTGGGGAATTCTGGGAGTTGACGTCCACTCATCTTAAAATTCCCAAGGTTGAGAAACGTTCCTCTAGCAGTTACCGGCTGATATACTCCAACAGCACTTACCCCAACAAATGGCACAAATTTCTGGCACGAATCCTCATCTGGGCTGTAAAAATGTAACAGAGGTGATTACAAATGGCAAGCCCCCTGCAGAGTCCTCTACCTGCAAAGGCCAACTGTGAAGTGGAGCTCACTCCCCAAGCTTTGCCTCCCATCATCCTTTGCTGGTCATGTTACCAACCGCTGTGGAATAGCTCTGCCCCCTCCCCTTGCAGTGCCATTGGACACAAGTAGAAAGGGCAGCTTTCTGACTCCCGGATTTGGTCAGGCAACCCCAGCAAAAGCCTGATGTAATAAGCAAGCAGCTATCACAGAGGCAAGCAATGGTGTCTCTTTCTCGGGAAGGTGGAAGGAAGCAGGATGGTTCCCTCGCTCTCACATAGCATAGCAAACTTCCCCACGCGCAACCCCAATGCTGAGCACAGGATCACAGTGCGCAGGAAAGGTGGGAGGGAGGGCAAAGGGACAGATGCAGAAGAGACTCAAGAGGAAGGAGGACAGGCCGGCTTCCCTCCCTGCGCCTTCCACAGGAGGGAGTTCTCACATGCAACCAGGGACAGCCAGCAGCCTGGCCTCAGGCAAGGCAGGCAGGGGAGGCACTCATCCTGTTCCTAGGCAAAGAGATGAGACGGACGGACACAGAGGAGAAAGGCAACACTGCAGCAAGCCACAGTCCAATACCTGATATAAAAATCAAAATAGAGGCTTCTTTTCCTTGAATGCCGAAAACCAAGAAGAGGGACAGGTGTAAGCACTACTGGAATACAAGCAGTTAGACCCTGGTGCCGGGAGACAACACACAGTGCCTGTCTCACCTGGCAAGGCTGGGCCAATCAGTGCCATGTTGTACTCAACATGGGGGGGGGAGGGGAGAAGAGAGGTCCAGTATGACCCGTCGTGGCCCTTGCATCAGTGGTTAGAAAGCATGACATTTTTTCCCAAGGACATCTTTCCAAGGTGTGCCTGGCTAGCTTTCCGCAGAAGATCGTTCCAAAATCCACAAAGAGGAGCAGGAGCATCTCAGATATTTCCAACAATTTCCCACTTAACATACTTACTGTACTGTACAGCATTTATGTCGCAGCTGCTCACAAAATTTCTCAGGGCATTTTAGAAAAGAGAACTGTCCTACAAAACATCAGTACCAGCACTGGCTCCACATTTGGTGGGGCCTTGGACCCAGCAGCCTTGATGGATCAGCTCCCCTGTGGCCCTGCCCATTTGCCCATCCTTTCCCAGGCAGCAACCCAGAGGCCCAGAGGCTGATTCTCTTTGGACAGGTTGTTATAAGTCCCAGTCATAAGGCAGGGGGAAATTGAAAGCTGGCAGAATTCAAACGGGGGGGGGGGGGAAGGAGGGGGGGTTGCTGGGGGACAGGGGTGAGGGCACCAAACTAGCAGCAGCAAAAAAAGAGGCCAATTCCTTTAAAGATTTAAAAAACATATTTTACATATATGTTCCATCTAATAAACCTGTTGCCACAGAATGGTTTAGGAAAAAAATATGTTTACTGCCTAAGAGAGGCCTTTTTTGTCATCAGCAGAGGGTCCCCTGCCTGGCACAGGCATGCCAACTTCTGCTACAGTCTTTCCCCATTCCTTTTGTCTCATTGTACTGTTAATGCTCTCACAGATCTAGCCAACTTCATTTGGTATGACTGCGCACGTCCCCTCCATTCAAATACCAAACACAAAAAGACTGCAAATCATTGCCATTGCTATTAAATTCTTTTTAATTATTTTTCCCCACAACAACAAGGTATCTGAAGAGTCCTGGAACTCCATGCATTGCAAACAGTCCACCGAAAGAGATGCTGGTGCCTTCCCTGCTCAGCTGGGATGTTGGCTGGGTTCTGTCCCCACACATTGACTGAATGTGCATTCAATGCCACACCTCATGCTTCCCCATGGCTTTGCATTATGAGGTGAGATCTGTTATCAGAGTACATGAACTCTCTGAGGAATGGTTATCAAAGAACCACCAGAAGAAATACAACTGTATGAAGGCCGTTAGCCAGCAAAATGGTATACGAAGGCCAAAGACAAGTCCTGTCTGCCTACTGTGCTATTTGGAAGAGTGGCAAGACTGCATCCTGGTTTTCAGGAAGTTTAGGAGAAAAAAAGGAGCTAGGCACAATTTACTCAAAACTCTCTAGGCTCCACTTAGTATTAGAGAATGTCAGCTTTTCATCATTTTCACTCTTAATACCAGTGTATTTTAATAATGGAGAATTTTAGCTCTTGCCCTCTTATTCATAGTTTGATTTCTCTGCCTTCAGTTACCTGAGC
Organism: Python bivittatus; assembly: GCF_059951505.1. Classification (NCBI taxonomy): domain Eukaryota; kingdom Metazoa; phylum Chordata; class Lepidosauria; order Squamata; family Pythonidae; genus Python; species Python bivittatus. Next base: position 120,666,145 of record NW_028277030.1, read on the forward strand.
AGTGAGTTCCTTGAATTACATAGCATGACCTTTTATTTATTATTTTTCATCTCTGACAGTCAAAGCCACAGGGGACATACAGTGACATCACCAGAGGGGAATTTTTAATAGCTTTTTTTTAAAAAGTAAAATAGGTGCATTCAAGTCTACCAGAGGCTTAACGCATCTCTTTTGTTGCTCTTCACAATGAAAAATTATGCTGCATAAACTGACAGCTCATTGCTAAATTTCAATGACGCATTCTTGGGATTTCCAAGAGCCCCCAAAAATGGGTTCAGGAGCCATCTTTAGCCTGCAGGCTGTCCATCTTCATGGTAACTGTAGACCCTTCAATGCAAAGCACTTGCTCATCTCCAGACTCATTTTTAATGTTGGCACCTCTAGATCTATTTACACAACATCAAGCAATGAAGTTATTCTGGGGAATGCATGTGCATGTTATGTTGCAGCCTCTGTGTGGCAAGGAAGCTGAAGACACATCACCTACATGCAGTCCAGGTTCTGGGCAGAAGCCACCACTGCAAATGCCCACAAAAGCAATACCATAAGGCAAGTCCTATACATGGCAATGGGGGCAGGAAGCCACCTCGTCACAGTTCTTGTATTCACAACTGCCATGTGTCCAGATTATTAGGTAAGTAAGTTCTTTACGACTCACAGCCCTGCCCCACCCTTCTCCCCATCCTCTCACCGTGCCACTGGAAAGTTTTCATTTCCTGGCATATGCTGTTCCAGCAGTGGGGCTTTAGCACAGAATTGCTCATCAGAGCAAATCAGCAGAGGTTAATTTAGAGCAGGTACCCTCAGCATCTGGGGACCGGTGGGACATTTGAGGGAAAACTGCTACAGGGGAGACTGCCAAATAGAAAACACCAATTCACCAGAAAGCAAACTGGTGAGGTTGCCCCCGTCACCCTCCCTAGCCTTCCAGGATACTGATGATCAATTGCCAACTTATCTTTGTCTTTTTGCTGGGCAGATCTAAAATAAACGCCTGTATTGCTAGTCTCTGAAAACATTTATGGGACCTGTGTGGAAGCTTATTTCCATCCTTGGAAATAAAGATGATTTTGAAGGCTGGTGCTTTGCTTTGCCGCATGCAACTTCCTTTTTAATTGGGTTTAAAATTAAATGGCTGTGAAGGAAACTTTACAGAAATGAAAATGCCACCATGCCTCCAATTCAGTAACTAGTCTACTTGGGGGGGTGGGGGGACACAGCTTCCCTCAGTCCAGGAATGTCCCAGCAAAAAGCAGAGTCCTTTCCCAACCTCCCCAGAAGCTCCCCCATCGAGTGCAGCAAGCCAGCTGTACATACTGTGTGCCAGTCCCCCTTGGCTGCAGGGAAAAGCAGAGAACAGTGGGGCCTGATGTACCCCACACACCTGAACTGTGGGGGGAGGAAGCACAGAAACAGCACTTGCAATTCCCAAAATGACTATTTAGACCAGCCTTTATTCTGGGGCAAGAGGTTCTTCTCCACCCGCAGAGGAAAAAATGCCCATCAGTTCTGCTTTCCCCCTGCTGCTCTGTCCTTCAGGAGCTGAATGATCACTCAGCAAACCTGATCATGTTCCCTGGAAACACATGGAGAAGAGACCATTTAAAGTAGGGGGAACAGCAACTGTTTGGTGCTCCCAGAAGGATGACTTGGTATTTGGCGGGGGGCGGGGCAGGCCATAACGGGTGGGCCAATGATGTAAAGTAGGTAGAGCTGTGTCACACATATTGGCAAGTACAGTTTTCTCTGGTTTGGAAGCATCATAGAGATTGTTTTGTTTTAATCATGTAAGGCCTATTTTAGAGCATACACTATGTATTGTGTGTGTCCTATCTCAAAATGGCAGAAAACAAATTACAATTTCCCTCCTTTTATCAGGCCTCACTGCCCAGCCCAGCACAGCATCCTCCCGCACCCCAAGAAATATGGGGATACAGCCATGCACCATAAGAGATGGGCTCCATGTTATGGGGGTTCAAGTAAGAAATTCTGTTACTTAGTGAAGCCCATAAGAGAGAGAAAGGAAGGACAGACGGAAGGAAGGAAGACTGTAAGCCCTCCTACCTCTTCTGCTTGTAGGTCAACATGGCCTCTGAAATGGGCAGCTGGTGAGATACATTGGCACCTGTGATGAATTGAGCAACCCGGCCAGGGATGTCCACCGTATCTGGAAAGAGATGGACAGAGGGAGTTGGAGGACACCCAAAGCACCAGTGAAGCCCTACAGCTCCTTAGACCAGATATCCCATTACTGGTCTGTATTGCTACCGCCAGTTCTAGCTCTTACCTGAACTAGGGGCTTCAACCCTGCTAAAGAGCTCTCTCCAAGCTGCATCCAGGAACAGGGTGCTGTATCTATTATCTACAGAACCAAGGTACTTGGCCAGGGGGTGAGAGCCTGGGAATGATACAGAGCATTTAAACAAAGGGAAGAAAAGGTGGAGGACATAGACAAGATAATTTCCTCATCCTTTCCTTACAAAGTTGAGCCAAAGGTCTGAGCAAACATGCATGAATAGCAAATTGCCTCACCTCCATATTTCTCTAGCCCATGTTTTCTTTTCCTGGCTGGGATGGCTGCTGTAGCACGCTAACCAAAAAGGAAGGAAGGCTACCCTGGTTTAGAATATGCCACGGCTTTTCAGAACTGGCACCAGTGGGCAAGACTCTTACCCAAGGGCACCACAAGAAAACGGAGGTAGTTGAGCCAATCGGGAGTCTTGCTGGCTAGCTGCTCCACAAAAAAGCGCAGGACGATGCTCAGATAGCTCTGATCCCCTGCCACAGCCACTTTCACTGGGGGAGGCATGTGGGAATTACAGTTACAGCTGTGGAGGAAGAGAAATTCTGAGAAATTTGAAGGGTGCAGATCCAGTAGAGCAACACCAAACCCACATTACCCACTGCCAGCACTCCATCTAGTTTACTCCCCATTGGAAGGTCCTAGCCTTCCTAACTAGCCAACAGTCACCTGGGTTGGACGTAATGGGAAGTTGTGTTTCATTGCCTTGGAGAGCAATGGGTTGTCAAAAGCTGGACTGAACAACAAAGAATTCCCATCTCTGAAGCTGCAACCAGAGAGGCTGCATGTCCCATATAACCAAGCACCAAAGTTCTTGGGCACATGGTTAGCCTGAGAAACCACTCAGAACCTGGTTCATTGTGGCCTGTCTGACTATACTCACTATCTCTGAATGCGAGAAACAATCGTGTTGAAGGCAGCCTGAACATCTGCCATGGAGCAGGTGGAAACCATGGGCTGCTTGTGTTCTTGGAGCTGATCACACAGATACTGCCAATATAAAACAAGAAACATAGAGAAAAGCAGCTAAAACAGATATGCAACATCTCTGATCTCAAAGTTCTGCCCCTATTCTTGGCTCTGTGATTTGAATGGGAGGAGATCTATTCCTGAGCTAACAAGCTACAAGGAGGGCTTTTTTGGGAGTTATCTTCAAATCTGGTATGATGCTTTTCAGGGCAAAATTGTCCCAAGACACAAAACCATAACACACAGTATGACAAATATTAGTAAAGCCAGAATTTAAAAGCATTACAAAATTAGCATTTTTAATTGTCTTTTAATTCATATTGATTTAGATTTTGAATGACCACCTTGCTTCTGCCTAGTTTGCATGGTATTCTCTTCCTGCATTTTATTTGACATTATCATACATGTTTTTACTCAAAGTATATGTTTAGTGTGTTTTATTGTAAACCACCCAGCAATTAAACAATATAAAGCATCACATATTTTTTTAAAAAAAGTCTTCTCACACCATTTAAAATTCAAAAGAGTAAAGTCCACAATTGTTTATCCAAAGAGTGAGTATCTCCCAGGAGATTAACATCTTGATATGATGGGAGATTCAATAGCTTCAATGACCTTGAGAATGATACTGGAGGGAGAATAAGCTCTTAACAGACAAGGTTGAAAGGGGTAGAGAAAGGTAATGCTCAACAGAATAGAGGGCAGGTGGAATTCTGCAGGCATGAGGGAAGGCAACCAATCTAGGAAAAAATACTTCAAAATCAAACTCAGAAGATAGCCATGTCAACCCACTTCTTTGTAGCTGCCAAGAAAATGGTATGGATGTGGCTGAAACATTTATATGAGCTTGAATGCCAGATGAAAAGACTCCCAGTCTGGAAGGCACTTTTCTAATTCCTGGGAAAGAGTAGTGAACTCTTACAAGTAAATCTGGAGGTGATGACATGACCAGACCAAACCCAGCCACAAGAAAATGTGTTCACTGCCCAAATTTTAAGTTATTAATCAAGAAAGAGCTCTAATAGAGGCAAACGGGTATAACAGAAGATGAAGGGCTATAGAGAAACACTTTACTAATGGGACTGAAGAAAGAAAAAAACATTTATAGAGAAAGAGGAAATTGATCAGTATTAAATAGAAAAACACTGTTAACTGCTACAGGAGATGAGGCAGATGGGGGGGTCTTCAGACAGTCACTCATGCCCTGATCACCTTACGGCTTGACTACTGCAATGTGCTGTAGGTGGGGCTGCTCTTGAAGACCATCCAAAAGTTCCAACTGGTCCAGTATGCAGTGTGGCACAGGCAGTGATGGGCATACCTCAAGATACTTGTGTAATACCTCTGCTCCACAAGCTGCACTGGTTGCCAGTTTGCTTCTGGGTGCAATTCAAGGTGCTGGTCATCTGTAAGTCTACATGGTATAGGGCCCAGCTACTTGACAGACTGCTTGTCTCCCCTAGTATCTGATTGGCTGCTTTGATTCAGTAGGGTTGGCGTACTCCAGATTCCTTCAAGTAAAAAATGCCATCAGGACCCAGAAGCGTGTCTTCTCTGTAGCAGTGTCTGCCCTCTGGAATGAGGCTCTCCCCAAGATCTGGATAGCTCCCATCCAGTTGGTGTTTCAAAGGGCCTTGAAGACCTGGCTCTTTGCCCAGGCCTTTGGTTAAGATGGGAGTAGCCCCCTTCGTGCTGTTGTGCAATTTGGGGGGACTTGGGGGGAGGCACAAAAAAATGACTTAGGACTGCATGCAGCATATGGGTTGCCCCTTGGGGCAGTTTTAATTACCAGCACTTTAAAACTGGGACCAGAAATGAATAAGCAACCAATGCTGCTGGAGGATGAAGAATGTGGAGATTCTGCCAGTGCTTCAAGTGACCTGGATTTGGGGGCCTGGTAATTGCAAGCCCTTTGCTCCCAGGATCTGGAACTCTCCTGAACTACTTCCACCTATGAGACTGCATAGTTCCCCAGTGCCAAAAATCAGCCAAGAGAAAGCAGATAGAACAAACTTTTAGAAGAGAATATATGTAGCTCAGGGTTGAACTGTGGAGTCCTTGGGGTTCTCTGAGGTCGGTTGTTTTCTTACAAACGTTTCGTTACCCGACTAGGTGACATCTTCAGTGCTAGATTGGAGTGGGGTTTGCTCTCTGTTTATATACAGTGGCTTGCCCTGCCAGTGTGTGTGTGTGTGTGTGTTTTCCTCCTGGTAATTCTTTGATTAGGGTACTGTTTATTGCTTGATCGTCTGTCTGGTGATAATCTTGATGTTAATGTCTGCTTATCTGGGTGATGATTGTCTGGGTAATGATTGCTCCTCACCAGCAATCATAAGCAGAGATTAACACCAAGATTATCATCAGACAGACAGTCAAGCAGTAAACAATACCCTAATCAAAGAACTACCAGGAGGAAACAAACACACACACCCAACACTGGCAGGGCAAGCCACTGTATATAAACAGAGAGCCAACTCCACTCCATTCTAGCACTGAAGAAGTTACCTAGTGGGGTAATGAAACATTTGCAAGAAAACCAAGCTCAGAGAACCCCAAGGACTCCACAGAACAAACTTACTCTACCACTAGAAATGAGGGTCATCCAGAGAGGCCAATAGTAGTAAATTCCAGAGAGATAAAAGCAGATGAATCTTCACCCAGCACCTGGTTTACCTGTGGAATTCTTTACGACGACATGTCATGGTAGGCACAAACCTGGAGAGCTTGAAAAAAGACTGCGAATAATTTCTGTGGGATAAGGCTACCAATGGCTCCTGATCAGGGATGGTGACATGCCACCTCCCAAATCAGGGAGCTCTGATGTCAATGGATGGTGGACTGTTACTCTCATGCCCTGCTTGGAGGGTTCCCAGAAAGACTGAAAGCCTGGGGTGGAAAACAAGGAGGCAGGCCAGAGAGTCTTTTGCTGCAATTAAGTGGAGGTCTTTTAGGTTTGGGAGTGGGAGAGATAAAAACGAAACAATAAACATACAATGAAGAATTTAGGTGAATGTTCATCATGCTTAGGCTATTACATTGCCTTACACTTACACTCATTTCATACCATGTAATTCATTCACCTGTGGAGTTATTTACACATGACATGTGTATACTCCTCTGTACGTTTAATCGCTGATATGTCTTTTTTTTTTGGCCAATCTGCTCTGTAAAATCATGAGCTACTTTTCACAAGTCCCCCTTCACTTTCAGCAGCAGAGGGGTGGGTTAAATGCAATCCTTGTGCAATCAGCTGCTCCCAGGCCTCCTCACCTGGCCTTGCCACTCTGTGATGTTCACCAGGATGATGCTCTCAGGTAGCTGCTCATCTGAGACCAGGATCTGGTTGAGCTGATCGTACACAGATTTCCGGGGCACCTGCAGCAGCAAGCAAAGCCATGTTCAGAACAGCTGCAATCCCTGCATCATCAAAGACCCTAAAGGTAGGAGAGACTTTGGCTGTCTTGGGAAAACTGCAAATGCCTCTATTGTTTTGATTCTGCTTTCCCCATTTCCCATTTAAGGCATTTCATTCCCTCCCCAGGAAACAGCCTTCCTTTCCCCGCAAGCTACCATCCCCACCCTCCACTGTCTAACCTGGCTGTTCTGCCGAGAATCTGGGGAGCCCTCACTGTCCAGGCTGCCGGTTCGGTCACTGTGGCTCTTGGAGTTTTGTCTATCCTTGACAGACATACTGCGGGGTCGCCATAGCTGCTTGTTCTCAGCTTTGCTGAAAGATAAACAGCAGGTATCAGCAAAGGTCAGGGGGAGGATAGCCAGGCCTCAGATGCCCAAAAGAAGAATCTGCAGGGCTACTGAGCAGACGCCATGAGCAGCCAGAGCTTCTAAGTCATCAGCAGCTATTGGGACCCAGACAGAAGAGGTGGGGGGGAGGCTAAGTAGTTCACACTTGCAACAGGGATTAATTGGACATTGTGAGGCAATATTGTGTGTCAAAGTCTATAAATACCAACCAAATACACCACCACCTATGCTTTGATTGTTTATATGCCAATTTAGGGCTGAAAGGGTATCTGGGAAGACATCTTAGGTTTTTGAAGAATTTACCAATTCAACTACCCTCAAGGAACCTTAGGCCAAGAAGCCATGCCTGAGCCACAGCAGACTTGGGGTTTCTACCCGAATCTTGGCCCCACATGGGCCTTTAAAAAGCTTCCTCTGCATGGCCAACATAGCTGCTACCCATGTGAGATCAGCTGCCCACTGCAGATGAGGCCTTTCTTACCTGGGGGAAACAGTGGCTGGGAACTCCGGCTTGCTTATATTGCTCAGTTGGGCAAGCCTATCCATGCTGCTCTCCTTCAACACCATCTCAGCTGCTCCTCCTGGACAGGAATCGTTTGCCTCCAGCTCCTGAGATCATGTGGTTATTATATTTCCAATACGCCCAATAATCAAAGAGATGATGATGCACAGAAAGCATTGGAAAGTTGGTTGGAGGATGTGTTTGATTTGGAGCCCCATAAGAATGTCAAATGAATTGGCTTTACGGCATGCCTCTTCCCCGCCTTACTCCACCCAACTTTTTTTAACACTATGTTGGCTCCCTAACCAAAGAACAGAAGTCCCTCTTCAACCTCTTCCCACTCCTCAAAATCACTGATGCACATTTCTACCCAAACTGCTACATCATTAGGGCCGCTTCTGTAGATTCACTCCACCCAAACAGACAGAAGCAGAAAGAATGCTAATAGGAAGGTTTGAATTATGAGTTGTTCTATACTTTCAAAAAAGAACCAAATATGTTTACAAGATTCTAGAAGGTGGGGAGAAATTTCTCGACTGTGACTGCAAGGCAACAAATAAAGAATATGTGCTTCCACTGTGCACTGAGGTGGTGGGATGAATCACCAAGTGAACTGGCAAGCAGTATGTAGCCCATGAGAACAGAGTATCAACCAAACACAGCTATGTGCACCATTGTATTTCCAAAACTTCAATCCTAACATTGTTCCCTTCATACCTTCCACCACTACTCTAGTATATAGAAATGTCAGCAGGATCTCCAATCTTTTATCAGTACCCACAGAGACTGTGGATGTTTATACAGTAGAAGAAAGCACAGGGTACTCTTCTTCATGCTAATGTAGTATTGGGGAGTAGTACCCAGAATAAACTGAATGGATTACTAATACATAATGCTAGTGTATCTAGCAATGATACACTAAGATTAATGCTAGAATTTCCCCAAACATTGCCCATGTATCTCCAAGGCTTCTTGAGTCATTTTCTCCCACCACCTCTAAACCTGCTGCTCACACAGACATTAGAACAGAATGAAGCAGGAAGATGCTCACACCAACCACTTACAGATGCTTAGCTTATGAATGGGTCCCAGTTTACTGCTCTAAAAATTATCCAACTAGCTTGTCTAGCCCCCATACATATGGCTGCTCTGGGTCCATGAAAAATAATATAACAAATCACCCAGAGAAAGCATCTCTTCGTTGTGAGCTAATGGGTTTCTGATAGGTCAAAGCAGAAAACACTGCTGTTGTATGACCAAATGTGGCAGGGCCCCATGAGTAAGTGGCAAGGGTTGGGCACATCTACATAGCAAGTGCCAACCATCCCAGAATCTCTGCAGCAGGAGGCGTTCCTGAAAATGGCACGTTTGTTTTATCTCGGGAACACTCAAATGTGCAGTATTTGGAAAACTGGACCCAAAGACAGCCATTTGCTCATTTGGACAAACTCCCAGATCAGATAGGGTGGCAGAAACTTCATAAAACAGCCAGGAAATGAGGGGACTCACCATAGCTGCATTTTCCACAGCAGCCTCATCTTGGATGCGTGTGATACCCACTTTCCACTTCTCTGCTTCTCCCTAGGAGAGTGGGCAGAGAGCAAGCAGGCATGGGGAAGGGAAGAAGAAAATGGATGAGTAGTGACAATTTTGGCTCCAAGCAACCTCAGGAAAGGAGCAAAAGCAGGGCTGTTCCAGAGATAGGAAGAACAGGCACACACCAAAATATATTCTGCTTTCTCATTGTCAGAATATTGGAAACAGATCCAAGGGCCACAGGGGAGGCTGCAGAGGGAAAATAGCCACCCTCCCTTTCATTTTGGCACTGCAGGAACCCAGGGGAAGCAGCTAAGTAAGTTTGGTTGGCTTGTTCCTATCCCACTTCTTCTACATTGGAAAAAGAAAGCTCATTAAGGAAAAACAGAAGAAAGGGAAAAAAATGTATATAGCAGGAATTGTATCAAAGCACAGAGGTTTCTGGATGGATAGACTAGAAAGACAGGAGAAGGAAGGAAGGAAGGAAGGAAGGAAGGAAGGAAGGAAGGAAGGAAGGAAGGAAGGAAGGAAGGAAGGAAGGAAGGAAGGAAGGAAGGAAGGAAGGAAGGAAGGAAGGGAGAGTTAACAACTCACAGGGCTGCCCGACTCTCGCTCCTGCCCTTTTTGGCTGTGCAGACTGCTGATCTCAGTCTGGGAACCAGAGTGAGAGACGCCCTCAAAGAAGCGCCTGCAGAAGAAACAGACAGACAGAGAGACAGACAGACAGACAGAAAGAGAAGTGAGGGAGAAGTGAAGTCACCATAACCCAAGCTTGAATTCCTCCCCGTTCTCTGTTCCGGTGGAGCACCACAAGCAAACCCATCACCAAAGCCCTGGTCTTACAGCAACACAAAAAAGACAGGGGAGGGGAGGGAGGGCTGATCCTTGAAAGGAACGGGGTTTTTTTAAGTGACACTTTTAACAGAGAAGGAATACAACAGAGCAAAGCATTTCTACTTCCAACTCGAACAAATATATTCTCCCCAACCAACTAGATTCTCCCTCTCTCCTTCAAGTAACTGAATCTGTAGAAGGAGGAGGACAGCTATTCAGGTTCAGGTTAGCTTTGAAATGTCTGAAAAAATCAACTGCGAAACTGAAAGGCAACTCAGAAATCATAGGAAGAAAAGCTAAGTGAGTTTGCTTTGGCTCAGGCTTGCAACTTTATTTTGTAACTGTGCACCAAACTACACAGCCAAGGGACAAGCTCTGTATTGCAGATTGGTCCAACTCCTGGCTTTTGCACAGAGTTAGGCATATGGCTGGGATTAGGTAAAAGTGGCTTGCATTACTTCCATCAGAAGGTATGGTCTTCATAGCCTTTATGGTAAACAGAGTTTGGGGATATGGATGTATACTCAAATCTACCTGCAAGAACTCAGAGTACATGTTTCTCTACAAAGACCCTGCATATCCAGTACAAGCATCTGAAAAGGAGCAGTATAAAGTATTCAGTGAACCTAGATACTGCCTATGCATGGTGGAATCCCCCAAATGAGCAAAGAATTATTTTTTTCAGACTCCACTTTGTACACCCAAGGATTTTTGCAAGGAACTGATGGACAAACTCACTTGGGATGTGCATACCTATGCATGTATGTCTCCACAACTCCTTTTTAATATTATGCATATGCTAATCTACTCTAAGGAGAAGAACCATCAGCTGGCAACCCCCATCTGTTTCTAACATCCAGCCAATTGACATTAACTCATTCAGATCAGACTGATAGTTCTTCAGAGATGGAAATATCTGAGCAAATAGATCTCTGTTGGAGGTAATTTCAAGGATATCTTCTTAAAGTGCTATCTCAGATATTAAAAAGCCCAGTCTGTGGACTTATAAGAAGGCCCTCCCTTATCACTATCTACATTGAACAGATAGTGAAGCTTTCTCAATGGAAAAGGGCAGAGTGGGAGGCCTCCCTTTCCTCAGGTCACTGATGAACTACAGAACATTTTCAAACTTACAGGAGAAATATAAACTTCTTTGTGGGCTAATTTGCAAGGCCATTTTCCTGGTCATCTGAGATGTGCACTATGTACCTCCATTATCTATGCTTCAAATTTGATACAGACAAGAACATTCCTAGAGATTTATCCACCATTAATAAAATTAGTTTACAGGAAGTTGTGCAGATTTGAGCTCCAGCAACGAGGAGGACCTTTTTAAGCACATTTGCTGCTTTGAGATAAACAGGTATGGCACCACTGTAGAAGCTCCAGGGAAGTAATAGCCCTGCTTCCTATTTTGTAAGCAACCAGCCAGATATTCCCAAAAAGTTCAATGGTAGGGTACACCTCCCACTACTATCGACTAGCAAAAAAAATTTGAGGGTTCCATTTCATAGCCCACACGAGGGCGGTAAAGATGGCAAAGGGGCTAGAGACCAAAGTCCAATGTGGAAAGCCTGCAGGACTTTAGATCCGAGATAATAAAAGAGCTGTCTCCCACTAACTGAAAGACCCATATATGGTGGCACAGGACATCTGCTGTTCCAAGTGGCCTCACCAAAGCAAGAGATCCTCTGAATATGGTGGACTACAACTGCCAAGCACAGGACTTAGAGCTGAACCCATCTGTAAAACACCAGGTCAGAAAAATCTGCTTCTCCTTTCTTGGTAAGAAAGTATTCAATTCCATCTATGCTCTGGTTGTCCACTGCACTTTTCCCAATGGTGAGATTTGCAGAACTAAGAAATACTAAGAGAGAGACTTATTCTGTCTCTCAGTTTGCCACTAAATCCTCCTAAAGATTACTAAAATAGGAAGCCTGCCTCCCTGAAAGAAAAACCATGTGAAAACAGACACCAAAAGAGACAGTCCACTGTTTGCTCAGGCAAGCTCTAAAATACAACATTCGCTATCTGCCTCTTTCTGTTTTACCCCTGTTATTTACAAGGCAGACTCAGCACAATTGCCACAGAGGAGCTTGGCTACTTCATCAATCCCTGCTGGTCTGTTGTGGCTTACGCAGGGCTCTTTATTAGCCTGTCACATTTAAGGCCAGCCTCAAGCTATCAGCATCTATCACCAAATTACCGTATGATCCCAAATTTCTCTTTTTCCAGCAAATGAATCACAAATGCAGAAACTGTGTCTTGCAAGTCATCAGCCCAGTTGCATGCAGTAAAAGAAAAGTTAAGACTGCAGTCCCAAATACAGCTCTCTGGGACTAAGCCTCAATGAACTCACTGGGGCTTGCTTTGAAATAGACGTGCAAAGCATTCCTGTACAGGGGCTGGGTACGGAGTTACTTGAATTTTGGGGACAGTATTGAGAGACTGTAAAATCCAAAGGAAATCTTTGCAGGACCAATATTCCCTGCCACAGTGCACAAAGCCAGACTCAGTAGCTTTTCATCTTACCTCAATGTTGGTTTAGGAGTGCTGTGAACACTTTCGTTATCCTCTATCTCAGGGCCACTGTCACTATTGTTGCATTCTTCAAGGCTATCATATAGCAGTCCCAGGTCCTCCTCCACTTCTTGGGCCTGATCCACTGGGTCAGAATCCAAAACCTGGAGATCCCAAACCAAGGTGGGGAAGAAGACAATACAACAACATAATCTTTACTTATTCCATCAGCCAGATCATACTTTCTTTCTTTTCCTATTTTTGATTACATATAAAACCATCACAAAAGATTAAAACTTTCCTTGTTGATACACTAGGCTGAATATGACTGTATCTGAGCTACTGAAATGGACCACTATAAAGTCATTTTAAATGGATGCTATGCAGCTGTGATTTTTTTTTAATTGGAGTGTGTGTGGTTTTTATAGCCGCATTATAGCTTTGATGTGTCTTAGAAAACACATGGGGAAAAACAGAAAGTTAATGTTTATTACAAAAGAAAATAAATTTAAACATTCCTAAGAATGAAATTAAATAAGCAAAGACCAATAGAAAACGACATCAGAAAAGGCCTGCATTGTCAACAACAGACTAACAGCTGCTGCCATTCTGAGGCTTGTTCTTTTGTCTGAAGAAGAACTTTAACTCACAGAACAGGGTACAAGCACCCACATTAACCCAACAATCTGAGTAGTACATGGCAGGGGAATAATATTGCATTCTTGTTCTTTAGGATGCCATATTTCTTTTCTGAGGAAGGACAGAAGTGACAAAAGTGAAAGGGAAGGTTATCTTTAGCCAATGCAACTTGACCTCACCCCAATTCTCAATATGGAAAACCCATGTCACAAGGACTGTTCTACCAAATGTATCACCTGATCCAAAATTAGCACGTCTTTTAAAAGATGAAGAGTATCAAAGACAGCTTCATTACAAATGGTTATGCCCCTTATTTAATAAAGGAGAATTCCTGGACTTATATACAAGACACTTCCTTCATTTATAGCTTATCTGGCAATTCAGGGCTATCTTACATATCTTCATCCATCTCGAGTAATGATTAATTTATCCTGCATCGCTTGAGGGTACAGTAGACAAGAGATGAATACATGTTGGAGGAAAAAAAGAGAGAGAGAGTGCATGTACCTAACTTTAGAGTCATCTGAATACTTTTTAAATCTCTCAAATTAATAATTTTAAGACAGGAATGGACATTTTTTTTGAAGGACTGCGAGCCACAACTTGGTTTCCTGATCATTCAGAGGCTATAGGAGACCACTTGTGAAGGGATAGACTATTTTTTTTTAATACATTTGGGAAATTGGGGCAGGAATAGGAATAGGCCTCTGCAGAACAACTACTACAGTGGACTATGATCTATAAAAGCTCATGAGAAAATCTTAAAAGTGCCACAGAATGTTTTGTTGGTTTCACTGCAAAAGACTAACATAGCTCTCTAGAAGCTTTTAAAGAAGAAGGAAGAAATAGCTTGTACCATAAATTATCTTAGAAGTGTCTTTGACATCCTCTACATTTTGAAAATATTACTGATTAATCCTACAATGGCTAAGCACAAGCAATCATACTATACAATAAAATTTCACTGATCCTGAGGGAGCCCCCCAAAGGCTACCCAGCACAACCTCCTCTGCCATCCTCTCCACACTGGAGGTGTTTGTAAAATAGAGACACAGGGAGAGAATGAGTGAGTGCATGCAGAAGCCCAAACCAGGCCATCAGGTTGGGGAGAAGGCAGTGTTCCCTTCTCCCAAAAAACTCAGAGGCATTGGAAATTAAGTCCTATAGGATCAAAGTTTTATCCCAATGTCCAAAGCAGAGGATTTGCTTCACACTCTGCCGCATCAGGCAAAACTAAATTAATTAAACCCAAATTAAAGAATCACTAATAACCAAATAATTTCTGGAAGAATCTATTTCTATTCCCCTGAGATAGTGTATATAGTGTACACAGTGTGTGCCCCCTAATGATCTGAAACCAAAGGAGCATTTTTCAGCCATTCAAAAACAGATTATGCTACATGCTTTCCCTTTCTCAGGTTGCAACCCACACCCAATGCTTCCAGCTGTTATGAAACCAATGAAACGCAGACTGGAGGTGGGCCATGCCACCGCCCCCCCACAATGACATCTATCAACACTTTTAATCAATTAAACCCTTCAGGTTTTGATGACCTGAAGCCAGCACAGAAACCAAAACAGAAAGGATAATAAATAATATAATAAGGGGAAGCACTTTGGCCATTGGGAGGTTTGTCAAAGAATCCTATTATTGGGGGGAGGGGTCTGTAGGAGAAGGCATTAAAACAGCATGTTGATAGCACTGATAGCTATTACTGTTGGGGCAAGCTGTGAACGTTAAATGAAGACAGTAAAAAAACATTAACCTAGAAAAAAACCACAGGTGGAAATAACAAGCAATAGCATCCTTCAAGGATGGGAGGAGACTTAACCTTCTCATGCATGAAGAATGAAGTGGTAACTAGTGCACCGAAAAATCCCCATAGTACATTCAGACTGGGGGTGGAGAAACCTGTGGCCCTCCAGGACTGATAGATTCCAGCTCGCATCAGCTCCAGTCAGCATGTTCAAAGATGGGAGCTGCAGTCTGCAACCCCTGAAGGCCACTGGTTTCTCCCAGTCTACTGGTTGCTGCATTTTATACAATCAAAGCACATCTTTTAGTAGTTGAATTAGAGCTAGCAAATGCAGGGATTTCTTTGGTTGGATTCTACTGAATTCCTGGTGGGGCCATGTAAGCACCTTGGTCACAGAGTGCCAGTTATAATTTCTACAGTAGTTGCTCCTGCACAGAAATTGCAGGGGTATTTCTATTAACTATGACAACTATATTTCTACAAAGTATATCAAACTAGCTTTGTACAGCTAACAGCTGCTAAGATACTCTATGCTCTGCTCTGAGACATACATACAATTCATTCAGTAGAAGAATATCAAATTATGTTGTGGTAGTATGTCGGTCTAACATATGATGGATGTAAATCACTTGCTTATTTACTTTGTGCTTTCCCCCCTCTCCTTTTGGCTTATGATTTTTCCCCTTTTAAAATATTCAGTAAAAATGTTTTTAAAATGTTGAGAGAAGAGGGAAAATAGCCTGGCTCCACATCTATCAGAAACCCATTTCCTTACCTCATCAGTCACTTTAAACCTCTTCAGCAAGGCAACAAATTTCTGCTTGAAGTTTGGTTGCTAAAATGAAAAGGAAGTTGAGAAGACAATTTTAGTAACAGGGGCAGAGGCTTCCTTTGCCACCTCCCTCTAGCTGGACTACAAACACGCCCTGTCATTGGCCCATTTTGCCATTTTTCCCCCTAGGAGAACTAAAACTTTGCCCAAAGACAGAAGCCAAAAACATCTATCAGCAGCCCAGATCCAAATTTCCAAAGGGAGAAGATGAGCAATCCCCTCTGAATAGTAGCATCACTGCCAGCTTCGTCCTCAGAAGCTAAGTTCTATTGGTTCTAAGGGCAGAGATGGTCGCCATCCTCCCTTCATTTGCCTAATCATTTGTGGCTTTAATCAGCAGCAGTAGCAGCAGAACACAAGATGAAAGCAACAGTGATGAAAAGGTCAGATTGGTGATCAGAGTCACTATGCCATGGTGGGGGTGGGGTGGGGAATTCCAGCTAATGCCTCCACCTGCTGAATGTGGACGCCCAGTATGCCTTTCAGGTACAGGCCTTTTCATCCCAACAGCTTCCTACCTAGAAGTTACCACTGTGATGCATGTTATAACACATATTCATGGAATCACAGAACTGAAGAGCTGGAAGGAACCTTGATCACCTAATCCAGTTTCTCAACCTTAGCAACTTTAAGAAGTGTGGACTTCAACTCCCAGGATTTCCCAACCAGCATGTTGAAGTCCACACATCTTAAAGTTGCCAAGGTTAAGAAATATTGATCTAGTCCAACCCCCTGTCCAGTATAGGAATTGACTACAACAACATCCCTGACAAACTGCCATCCAACATCAGTGTAAACATCTTCATTGAAGTCTACCACCTTTGGAGGCAGTCTGTTCCTGTGTCAAATAGCTCTTACCATTAAGACATTTTTCCAGATGTCCAACTGAAATCTACTTTCTTGTAATTTAAACCCATTATTTCTTATCCTGTATTATGAAACAAATCTGTCCTATCTTCTATGTGATAGCCTTATACTTGAAGACAACTACCACGTCTTCCCACAGGCAAAACATCTCCAACTGTTCTTTATAAGTACTGTTCCAACACTTGTATAGAACTGCTGGACTTTGGGGAAAATTGTCTTGAATAATCAGCCCTACCCTTCCACTGACCTACAATTAGAAGTCAGGGACAGATGAGAGTGATAATACACATAAATCCTAAGCCTATGTGTGTGGTGTGTGTGTGTGTGTGAGAGAGACAGAGACAGAGACAGAGAGAGAGAGAGAGAGACAGAGAGAGAGAGAGAGAGACAGAGAGAGAACATCCAGATTCATTAATATCAAATTTTGCCAGCTCCGTTATTATCACCTACCCTCTCCTGGCCAGTCATCATTCCAACATAGCTAAAAACCACTGAGGTAACATTGTGCACAGAAAGCCTGCCATGCAAATAGGCAAGTGCATAGAAAGACTGCCAGATAGGGGTGGTGGAGACAAACAGGAATCAGAGTGGACTGAAAACACAGAGGGATTAAAGGCACAGAAGCATGAAATCATTTAAAGGGATGTCCAAAATTTTATATTTTTGAAAAGAGAATGAGCAAAAACTGCAATCTTAAAAGAATTAAATTGAAATTCAGTGTGACTTACTTACTCCTGCATAAACATACTTAGGAGTGTACGAGATAGCTATTGATTGGGATAGCAGTTTACCCCAAGTAATACCAGCATGAAATGCATGTGGATATCCTAAGCACATATAACTACCCTTCATGGCAAAAACAGAAATATCACTATATTCTAAAAAATCTGAAGCCAGAAATAAGCCTATAACACATCTAACCCTGCAACCTATGTTGATGGAAGACTACATGAAATTCTCTGTCTCTCTCTCTGAATTTATTCATGAACGACACTTGGAATTCCCTTACAGGAAGAAAGGGGAAAAGTGAAGTGGGTCTTGCAATCATGTTTTAATATGGAGTGCTCTTACTCAGGATCCCATCTGAGACCCATGGAAATCCACCCCCAGGAATCTCTTGTTTTGAAAAATAAAAAGGGATGACTTTACTCGGGTCATTGATGTAGTTCGGATCATTTTCCGCCTGGCTTTCTTTGGCTTCCTCATTTCGTCCTCTTCGTCATATAAATCCTGAATAGAAAGAGAGGGCAGCACACTGTCATGGCAATCTGGTTTCTGGGGGGTTTAAATGAACTCTGTGATTTCTTGGATATTTATTAGAGAGTTCAAGGATTTATAATGATACATGGTACACTCGCCCAGAACCCTCCCTTGAGTTGAGCTTAACTTCTGATGATTACACAAACATAGCCATGACCTGGGTAAGCTTGCTGTTGATTTCTTCCTGGATTGTTTTCAACTTCCCAGGCTAGCTTATAATTCTGGTATTTCCAGTTGGCCTCCCATCCAAGTACTAATCAGATCCAATCCTATCAAGCCTCTGACTTCAAACAAGGATAGGCAGGTGCTGCTATCTCCTGATATACCCCAGAGGACAGTTTGTCAATTCCTAAGGGAAAGCTGGTGCATTTTAGGCAAAGGTCAAGCTTCCTGTTCCAAGAAGTAACAATGGAGTTTAAGAGTCCTGACTGTCATAGAGTTAGAAAAGAGAATGCCTCTCAAAACACAACTCTGAATTTTCTGCAACAAGCAGAGATGCCATGGCTGATGATCAATGAGTTTTGAGTAGAAAGTTGAGATGGGGACCTTCTCAGAAGGTATAATGTTTTAAAAATCAGCATATTCTGGTTCTAAGGAATGTGTATGATCCACTAGAACTATTTTAACAGTGTTGTTCCAGATGTTCTCTGACAATATATCTCAATAGATTCACCTCTGTTGCTAGAACCCTGTTTTTCTCTCTTAATAGCTTTTATCTCTCCCCCAGGCACCCATCCACAGTGAAACAAGCCTGCTATTCCTGGTAAGTGGAGGAGGAGGAAAGAAAAGATAGCTGATTATTCACTTATTACATGCCACTATTTGAATTGTAGGACAAATATCACAGGTTGGGGCTCTCTCTTATCTTGTTATTTACTAGCCATCCTTTTAATCAATCATATTCTCTCTCTCTCTCTCTCTCTCTCTCTAGGCTAAGCCATTCTATAAACCACAGGGACTGGGTACAGATTAGCTGCTGAAGTGGGAGGAAAGAGAGTAGCAACTGATGTCTGGTACATAGCACTGAAAAATCCCCTTTCCTTGACAGCTGGAAAGGATAGCCCAGAAAAGAAACCATATATCCACTCTCTCCTAATCTCTTTAAATAAGAGTGGGGAGTCAATGGCCCTCTAAATGTTGAAGGCCAAGTTTCATCATCCCCATGGATTGAGGCTTTTGTAACTCAACAACACTTGAAAAATACCCAGGTTTTTTAATAATAATGTTATTAAGCATTACAATTAAAAATATAAAAACTAATACAAACTAAAAAAAATATTAAAGAATATAAAGAAAAATAGAAAGTGCAGAAAAAAGAAGGAAAAATAGAAAAGAAAAAATAAGAATATAGTAAAGAAAAAATACATAAAGAAATGACTTCCCTCTTCATCACAACAAGTATAAACAATTTTAGTAACCTATCACCTTCTTAAAATACAACAAAGGATCTCTTCTTCCCATATCTTATTTATAAACAAATCCTTAAAGCCTTGTCATTCAGTTCTGGTCAGCAAAAGTCCATTAAGGGTTACCAGAGATAATAACATATCTATTTTAACCTTGATCAAATAAACCGACTTTATATTCCTTCCTTTTACTTTTAACAATCTTGATCTTTAATCCCTTCAAATAATGTTCTAGAACTTGATTTCATTTTTTCTTTGTCCCTTCTCACAAAATCCTTCAAACTTTAACAGGTCTCTTTTGTAAATCCAATATAGGGAAGCTATTCAAGTCACTCTTGATTTGTTATTTGTATATCCCTTTTAATTATTAAGACATCAGCCAGTTTCATTTGTGTATCCAGTGTAACATCTTTTTCCATATCATTCTTGTAGCCTGTCATTTTTAAATCCACTTTCAAATCAGTCTCAGTCTTGCTTGGTAAAACTTGTTCCTCTTCCATAACATCTTTTAAACACAGTCTATATATAATGGTTGACACTCTTGAAATTAACTTCTGAGTCCACTATTCACAAATATCCCTCAATACAACCAATGTTAAAGTCATTTTGCTCCATTCTGTATTAGTAAGTCAAATGTAAGTGTTCTTCTCTTTTAACTGCAATCTTTAGTTCTTTCTGGTTCCCTCAAGTGTCCAACCTTCAAAGTCCCATCATATCATGTTTTTTTTTTTAAGAATTCAAAACAAGAGTATGTTTCCCCAGGAAAGATTCTTATAATTAATTTCAAAATCTCATTTCAAATCCATCTGCACCCTTAATCTGTTTATAACTTTCCAAAATCAACATTCTAATCACCCTTTTGCTGTTTATTAAAAAAAAAAAGATTTTTTTTAAGTCCTTAAATTTGTATTTAAAACTTCTTTCACTAAGGATTGAAGGAAACTCACCCAATGAATGCTATAAAACTTGTTGATTTGAAGGTTCCTAATAGCTGAAAAGCAGTTAAGAAGCAATTTCCAAAAGTGATTAAGAAATGAGACTCGGTGAACCTTATGTCCATATAGGCTACTTATAGCTGTGAGCTTGGTTGAAATCCCTCGACTCCCAGCCAGTCAACTTACAAGTCAACCACAAAAACCTCCGTTCCTGTAGTCTACTCACAAGGAGCAACTGCCCAGAGTATATGTGGGTGATCTCACAATCCTTCCTTTTTCCAGAGAGATTTCGCCGGCCAGAATTCACCGTCTGGCCACCAATCTCCACCACAATGCCATCCCTGGTCCTTCAGGAACATCTAGTTCACCATGAATCTTCATCAGAAGTTAAAAAATACCCAGTATTTGAACTCATGTCTTACAAAAAAGGTAGGTAGGAAGGCAAATAAGTAAATCAGTACCTGGCCTTGTACTGCATCATCACTGGCTTCCTGCTCAGAGGAAAAGCTGTCATCTTCTTCTTCAGAATAGTTATCAATATCTGGAGAGCGATCTAGAATGGAAAAAGATGGTTACCATGGCCACTCATGGACTGATATAGAAGAATGGAAGAACATACAACGATAAGGCACTAGATTTTCACATGGAAGGCTACAAGCTAATGGCAGGAAGTAACTGCAAGGGTTCATGAAGAAGAGTGACAGAGCACAACAGAATATAATACTAATTCATCTCAGAATGGAACAAATTTTGAAAGTTGCAATCCCATTTCAACCTTAGATATTTTTATTAAACTTCACCAAACCATACATTTCTTCAAAATACACTGAACTGACATTATATATAACATTATATATAACAGCTGCAAGGATTTTATATGTTCTTTGTTGGAAAAGATCTCTGATCTCCTCTATGGGTGAATGGTGAATTAAACAGTGGGAATATGCCTTGATGTCTAGAATAACTTTGTATTTAAAAAGTAAACATGATGTACAATTTAATCTTACTTGGAAACTATTTCTGGACAACAATTTTATACATGGAATTGGGCCACAAACCAAATTTGTGTTCTAGAGTTCCTATTTTAATCTGAGATATAGTCTACACATTATTCACAGTAATTTTTCAATGTATTGTTTGGCTCCCTCCCTTCTGCTCGTGTTCCCCAGCAAGTGCTAGTGAAATGCTTCCTGCCTCTGATAACAGAGGTAACCTACAGCCATAATTTATCTAATTCCTCTTTGAAGCCATACAAACTGGTGGCAATCACAATGAGAGCCCACCATTTAGCCACACGTTAGAAGAAAGTTCATTAACATTATTGTGGATTGACAGGAGAAAAGAAAATACTTCAGGACAGAATAACAATGTAATCAGATCTGACCAAAGGATTTTGGGCAACTAGAGAAGCACTTCAACTAAACCCTGCAAGGTGAAGCTCCTCAAACAAAACCTTACCAGAAGCCTTGATTTTGGGACCAGAGGGGACATTTCCATCTTCATGATCAATAGGTTGACTAGAGAGTGAGTAGATGCTGATTTCAGCCACTCGGATGCTCACATCCTTGATGTTGCTGTGAAGGCCCAGGAGTTGCCCTCCATCTGTTGGGTGCTGCATGACCTGAGTAGAAGATACAATACAAGAGGCCTCTGGCATAGACTGATGTCCTTCCATGCTTTTCTAGGATAAGGTACAAAGCACCCAGGAATATGTTCTGGTCCTAAAGCTACACCCCGAATAAGTGTCTCCTCTTCCCCATCAGTTCTTAGGTAACTGAAAGTGTGTTACAATCTTTCTGCAGTTTCCTTTACCTCAGCCATGTTAATGATGCCCACTGCCAGAGTCTTGTAGCCCAGAATAGTTCGATTCTTGTACCGCTTTCTACGCTGCAGCATGATCTGGAGCTTGTTACCATCTCTTTTCAGAAAATGTGGATACTGTAAAGAAAGAAGACAAGGTATTCACATAAAAGACCATTTTTGGGATGCTTGTGGTGAAACATTCACAAAGAGGTAAAGAAGGAACAAACCAGATCTCTCAAGCAGCCTCCATATCTCCTTCATTTATGCTTCACCTTATAACCATTGCACATATGTGACTTGAAAATAGCCTTAGGCTGTGCTCAAAATAAACGAATTAGGAAAGTAAGTCCCTTTGAAGGCTGTAGGGCTTACTTCAGAATAAATATTCCAAGGATTCTGCTTTAAGAATACCGATCATATGCTACAAATAGAAGACAAACACTGTTTAACAACTCATATAGTTACTAGAACTGTTATTCTTAAATACACATCCTATTCAAAATAAGCAAAGAAACATTTTACCAAGTCACAATTCTTTCTGTTTCTGCCCAAAAAAGTGAAAGTTACCTGCAGTGAAAATGTTAATTCCAGATCAGTCTCCATCAAACCTCCAGGTGGTAGAACATATTCATTGGATCTCAAGACTCTTTTTGAGCCCTGTAACAAGTCCAGAAACAATCATTGCATCATTACCCCCATTTAGTTACCACAAACAACAACATAATACATACATATATGTCAGTAGGTAGATTGGTTATCTCTAAGTCACTAACTGCTTATGTTTTATACATGCGTGCACCTACACACACCACACACATATCCACACATTCATACATGCGTTACATATAAAACCTAATAGGTTAAGTTGCTTATTGGGAGCGGCAATCATTCACAAGTAGAACTGTTCACAGAAAAGCTAGGGAAGCTAAGTAACTTGCTAACAATTAGAGGTAGAGAATGAGATACTAAACCACAGGCATAGCTTTGAAGTCATTTATTTCCCCCTCTTTTTCAGGAACTCCCTTGCCTAACAGGGAACTGAAGTCCTGCTTCCATATTCCTCCACCTGGGTTTTCCTTTCCCATCTTGCTGTTCTCTGAAGTCTCCTCCAGCCCAGCCCCAGCCCCAGCCCCAGCCCCAGGTTCCCTTCCTCTTCCCCTAAGGTGGGTTGCCTCCTAGCCCTCTCCATCTTAAACCAGTTTCTCTACTTCCTCCTCCCATTATGGTGGTAAAGGGCCCACCACTTTTTTTTTGTTTTTTTTACTTTCAGACAGTCTCCCTGCTACCTTTTATTTCAACAGAACTTTTCTGGAAAATGAAGATGCAAAGTGACTAAATGATGGCTATAGCCTCCTATCTCACAATTGCAACTTTAAAATGCTCCTGACTAAGCATTTTAGTCAGATTGGGCATTCTGCAGGCCTAGGAGGATGCTGGATATTTAAAAGATCACAGATAAATAAATGTATGGAAATGCAAGTTTTGTGAGATGTAGCACTAAAAACCAAATCACTTCGACAGATCAATAACGGCACATTGGTACCCAGAAGTAATTTATTGTGAGTCTGACCTAGAAGAAAATGTGATAAAATATAATCTGTTGTTATCCACGTTTATTCCATTTAAAGCTACAGAAAAACAAGTATGCTTCTCTCTCCAAATCAGTAGGCTTCTTCCTGCCAGCAGACCACCCTCCTAACCTAAAACAACTAACAACAGGCTACAAAAGCTACAAAATAAAGACCCATGCCTACAACAGAACTAGACCATGCAAGAAATCCAGATGCCTTTACAACAATTTGGGAACAGCACTACAAGATCTAATAACGTCATCACCAATGTCAAAGGTTGTTACCTGTTCATCTTCCAATGCAACATGTCCTCTCATTGGTTAGCAATGGCATTCTGCACTCAACACCAAATTATTAATTTTTAGACAAAACAGTAAACATATACAGATCCAACAGCAGAAATGGCAATGTTCCAAATCAAATGGAAAAATATTTCAACTTCCCAAGAAAACTGCTACTGCCTTTAAAGTGGCATTTGGAAGATTAAAAAAAAAAAACTTTGAAAAAGTGACTCTTCAACTAAACCACTGAATAACAACTAATCAAATAATCTGATTCTATCATTAGCAGTTTGAATCAAGTTAATGACCCTTTATACCGCCACAGGAGTTAATTAGCTTTCTATTGCCATCATGTTTACATTATTAAGACTGCTTTATGAATAGAAACTATAATTGTTTTATATTATTTTGGTTTATAATTGCTGCCACCTACTTTCCCCATTCCATTACCTATAATCACATGGCTCCCAGTCCTCCTTATCCTCTACTTCCATGCACATTCTGACACTAATGAGCAGAAACAGAGGCAAGATGCTTGTCTTATGTTTAGGAACCCCTCTAAAAAAAAGGATAGGGAATATGTGGCTCTCTACAAGTTGCTGGACTCCAACTTCCATCACCCCCCAAGCAGAATGACCAACAGTTAGTAATGATGGAATCTGTAATATAACATACATTTATCCATGCCCTATTGATGCTCCCTTCTAACTGCACCCTTAATCTGGAAGTTACAGGGGATCATGAGAGAGAAAGGGAAGTTTGCCTGGTACTTACATACTACCCTACTACTTTGGCTGGCAAGATGCTCTCAAGAACCATTTCTCTATCTCCTTTTCAACAGAACCAGAAGAAACTTTTCCATACTGCAGAGAAGTTCCTTTTATGACCAACGATAAGGTTAGGGAAAGGTAGTGAGGCCTCATCACCTGCTCACCTTGCCTCATTAAGTTACACTGGAATAAAGTTGATTCAGACACAAATATTATTTGATGAGAGGCCTAATTGGATTAACTGCAACATGGCCCACCTCAGGGAAGGAAAAGGATTAGCCTCCATAAGGTTTCAAGATGGTTTTAATAATTCTCGAGCATGTTCACTAGGACTCTGAGAATTATATTGGTAACACCTTTTTGATCAGTTTTAAAATATTAATTTACTGAAAGTGATCAAAGCAAGTCCCCCAAAGAAACCACATTTCAGAGCTGGAAGCATCACACTAGAAAAAAAGATCCCCATTGAGTATAAATGCTTAAAAAAAAGGCCACCCAGGACTGAAGTCAGCCCATCCATGTTTTTTGTTTGTTTGTTGCTTTGTAACACATAGAATACTTTTAACCTAATGGTTAAAAGGACCTAAAACCTAGAAGAATAAGCTTCAGCTCAAGTATTCTGGGCAACCATCCAGATATACTCCATGTTTCATGCAGCTCTCTGTCAAGGAGATGTCATCTCCTCTCTAACACCTCCCAGGCATATTTTTCTTGATTGCCACAAAACCCTAGTGCTGCTTTGGCTCACTTTGAATTATAGCAACACATTCAGAAAAAGCACATAGCACAGCACATGGAAAGTACTACTTCAGCACAAAGATGTGGGAAACTGCATGTATAGGTTTTGTTGTTCAGTCGTTAAGTCGTGTCCGACTCTTTGACCCCATGAACCATATCACGCCAGGCCTTCTTGTCCTTCACTGCCTCCCTGAGTTTGCTCAGTTTCATGCTCATTGCTTCAGTAATGCTATCTAACCATCTCATCCTCTACCGTTCCCTTCTCCTTTTGCCTTCAATCTTTCCCAGCATCATGATCTAAGTCATACCTGAGTGGTCTAGTGGTTTTCCCTACATTCTTCAATTTAAGCCTAAATTTTGCAGTAAGAAGCTCATGATCTGAGCCACAGTCAGTTCCTGGTCTTGTTTTTGCTGTCTGTATAGAGCTTCTCCATCTTTGGCTGCAAAGTATATAATCAGTCTGGTTTCGGTATTGACCATCTGGTGATGTCCATGTGTAGAGTCGTCTCTTGTGTTGTTGGAAAAGAGTGTTTGCTATGACCAGCTTGTTCTCTTGACAGAAGTCTATTAGCCTTTGCCCTGCTTCATTTTGTACTCCAAGGCCAAACTTGCCTGTTATTCCGATTACTCCTTGACTTCCTACTTTAGCATTCCAATCCCCTATGATGAAAAGGACATCTTTTTTTGGTGCTAGTTCTAGAAGGTGTTGTAGGTCTTCATAGAAGCGGTCAACTTCAGCTTCTTCGGCATCAGTGGTTGGGGCATAGACTTGGATTACTGTGATGTTGAATGGTTTGCCTTGGATTCGCACTGAGATCATTCTGTCGTTTTTGAGGTTGTACCCCATTACTGCCTTCCCACTCTCTTATTGACTATGAGTGCCACTCCATTTCTTCTAAGGGTTTCTTGCCCACAGTAGTAGATATAATGGTCACCTGGATTAAATTCACCCATTCCGTAAACGCATTCCCATAAACCCATTCCCATAAACGCACAGGTTCATGCCCTCAATATTCAGCACATGACACAGCACATGACACAGCAAAGCAGGCGCACCCCCAATATTACCATATTGAAATTGGTAAGGGGTGGTGCTTGCAAAAGTGAATTTTATAATTTATAATTTATAATGAAATTGCTATGTGCTGACAGAGACTCTGGCTGTCATCTAGTAAACTTTTAAGGAAATGCCATCTGTGCACCTTGTAAGAATTCAGCCCAGGACTCTGAAAATCTAATTAGACCTGATCCCCATAATATAAAATGTGCATATACAAGGTTTCTTACACATATGACTCCATATGCATCCATTACATATGATTCCAACAGTAATCTAAAATGATGAAGTCCAGTTTGCAAAAATCTGGACAACCATTATATGGTAGACAGAAAGAAAGGCTAGAAGTCTCAACCCTCCTCTCCCAAAAGTCTTTGGGTTTTACACACCCTGGCTTTGCTTCAATGTAGCTACTTAATAGATGTTGCTGCTTCCACTTAGCCTCCTGGAGAACCAACTTTACCCAGCATCCTCCCCCCAGTCCTGGCATATGAGGTAGATAAGGATCCCACAATCCATGGCCTTAGTGGCAAGTACAAAGGAACAAAAGATGATAAAAATGAAATAAATTCTACAGTGCTACCTCCTGGCCCTTATAACTTTAAGACAGCTCCATCTGACAAGTGATAATTGAAATTACTATATTAAAAAAAAAAAGGAAAAGTGAAGATGCAAAAATCCCTGTTCAGCATTAAGTAGTCACAGGTAAAAACATTCAATGGCAAGGAGATAAAAATATAGTGCTATTAAAACCACAGTCAGCATCTTAAAGTAATCTCCCACAGAAAACTACAAAAGGTAAGATAAGATACAAGGTGATAGATCTGCTAATAATATAAAAGCAACTCTGATGCAAAGAGGTGCCAGGTTGCATTAAAACATGTACAGTTTAATAAGCAAGTACAGGGAATGTAAATATCCAGAATCAGATATATCAGAGATCACAAAGCTTAAATAATTGTATATACTCCAAAATAAAATTACTCTTATGAAATATTACTAGCTAGACCTTTTTATTTATCCTTCCCAAGGTAATGCCCTCTGTCTCAATTATTCCTGGATCCCTTGTCCAGATGATCTCTGAGGATTTCAGTCAGATACAGTAATTTCTGAAACTGTTCTACCCAGCCTTGGTTCCCACCTTGTCCTCTCCTTTTCCTGGAGATCACTCTCCTCTCTCTGTTTGGACTTTGGATTTTAAAATTACAAAATATTTCCTCTCCTCAGAGGGGAGCTGTGGGGATCTTCTGAGCTACATGCAGCAAGCATAATCTCTCCAGCTTGAGGCCAAGAGGTAACTCAGAATGCTTGCAACCTGAGGACATGCAGCTGATAGCCTGGAGCACTGTGTGGGACAGGGAGGCTGGGAGGGCCAACCCTCACCAAAGTGTCCCATTTCCTGAGCCTTAAACTATTCCAATAAAATATGTGTGGAGCAAATTCCAGGTTATAAATAATGTCTCACTGCCTCTACCAAGCAACAAGTCGCAGCTTCTCCAAAATCTCAGAAAATTGATAGAACAAGCTTAACAGAATATAGGTCTTAATTTATGGTATAAATATGACAGCGTCCCTCTGGTACACATTCTGCATAACCCAGATAAAAGACAAGCCAAAAGGAACAAAGGAAAAACAACAGGTATTCATTTTCAGACTAATTTGGGATGGGCTGGAATGAACAAACAGACATAACATGTAACAATGCTGAAGAAATAGCTTGCCAGAAATCATGAGCGAGAAGTGCATGGCAAGCCAGGGAGTGCTGAAAGAAGGAAGAGTCTTATCTGTTACTACAAGGCCTACACTAGTGTATGACCACATATCTTGTAAGTAACAGTAACTGCCTGGCTGAAGTGTTAGATCAAGTTCTAGAAAGGATGTATTTAAAAGTCAATCTATTAAAAACCTGCTGAGCAGCCTCATGCAATCAACTATTCTTCTATCTCAGCTCTCTATTTGCATAAGGAAGACTGATAAGCTATTTCAAAGACTGCTTCCAAGCAGAATTGAGAGGGATCTGTGAATACTAGCTAACTTGGTAGTTCTTAACTTGTGCTGTGTGGGCATTTACTACAGACCTCAGTCTCTTGAAGATATATTTGATGTTCCACATTTCTGAGTATGGATCTTTTGATCTTCACTTCTAAGAATTATTAAGTTACTGCCATTCTTTTACACACATCAAATGTCTCGGTCACTCTGCCACTAAAGAAGGTCCACTTATCCATAAAACCCTATTCTTCAATGACCTAGCCAATTATATGTTCATTAGACAGGGAAATAGATTTTGTAAAATGAAAAGCAGGTGAATGTTGTGGTACTTTAAATATTTAATCCATTAATTATGTCATAAAATTTTGCAGACTGAAGTCTGTTTTAAATTCTGATCCTTGCTGACTGCAATTTCCTTCAGTGCTGACTTATACACATTCTCCCAAGAGGAATTAATGAAGGGGGGAAAGGGAGAAATCATTCTCTTACTGTGAATTTCTGTCCTCAGAACCTAATGAAGGACATTTTTTGTCATTGAAAAATCATCCCCCCTCTGCAACAGGTAAGCAAAGAAAACAGTTGCTTCTAGGAGAAGGAACTACTTAGCCCTTCCTGACTGGGGTGGTTGAGTAAGCAGCCACTTAGCTAATTCAGGTCCAATTCAAAGTGCTGGTTTTGACCTTTAAATCCTACGTGGCAGGGGGCTGGGTTATTTGAGAGGACACCTCTCCCTGATAACATCTGCTCATCCCACCAGATCCAGGAGAAAGGGCATGCTACAGGTCTTGTTGGCTAGCGAACGACATCTGTCAGGCCCTAGGCGGTAGGCCTTTTCTGCCATGGTGCCCGCTTTATGGAACAACCTCCTCCCCTACACACAAAGCGAGGCTGGCTCCATCCCTGTTCATTTTCCAGAAGTCCCTCAAAACCTGGTTGTGTCATCAGGCCTGGGGACCCCAGGAGACAGTTGAGACACTATGGTGGCTCCATTGTTATTAATATCTGCTCTTAGCCTAATATCTGTTCTCATTTAGTCTTGTGTTTTAAATTTTTTTTAAAGATAATAATAATAATAATGATGATGATGTTGTTTTGATATATTGTATTAATTTTTTTTAGACTTGTTGTATGCCACCCAGTCACCTGCTTGTGAGATGGGTGGCCATATACATTTGATGAATGAATAAATAAATAAATAATCCTAGTAAGATGCAGGAAAGGATGAGTATGGAGACAGGGCCATTGAACCAAGTTCTGGCTGGAGACTTTGCCAGTAGCTGGGAGAGTGACATGTGAGCAGTTACTGAAGCTATTAGATAGGTATTCAGTAGAAAAAAATTGCCTATCTTCTGAGAATATCATCCTGGAGGACTGGATGTCCATTATTACACCCAGTTTTAGTTCTTATCTCAATTTACTCTGAATCCATGACCATGCAGATTCATTTAGAGCTTTAGCAATCATCTTCAGACCTCCAAAGTGATTCTAGATTTTATAAACATTATTTTTCTTCCTCTGTCCCACTTAGATAAATAAAAAAGGGTTTTGCAAGTATAGGTAAAAAGTAGAAAAAGTAATACCAGAAATAAGAAAGAAAGAAAGAAAGAAAGAAAGAAAGAAAGAAAGAAAGAAAGAAAGAAAGAAAGAAAGAAAGAAAGAAAGAAAAAGAAAGAAAGAACAGCAATTCAGCTGGGCTTGCAGCTTAAACCCTAAACTACAGGCCCAGAAGTGAGGGGCAATGTGGCAAGGTTAGGTTGTTTTCCTTCTTAAAAGCAATCACTGGTGCAGCCTAACTGTTCCAGAGGGAGGTGCTCTGCCAACATTAATGAAAGCTGATATTACTTGCAAACAGCTTTTAGAAAAATTAATGTAAAGAATATTTGGCTTTCTTTAATCTATTTTGACTGCACTGCATTCCAGGAAGAAAATGGGCATTAATCTAACTGAAATGCCCCATTATGTTCTGGTTGCAATAAGCTTCTAACAGACTTGTCACAGATCTAAGAGTCTTTGTAAGCGATTACTTTTATTTTTATCCTGACACCTGCAGAGAAGAAGAATCCAGCTTCAGAAAATAATTTGTCACCCCAGATTTAGCACAGATAAAAGTAAAACATAGCCTGCTGGCTGCCATTACAAATATGGATTATTTATCCCCTACTTAAGAATGTGACAACAAACACACACACACACACACACACACACGTAGAACTATATCCAGTAAGATATTACCTATTCCTCAGTTCCTCAATTTTTAATATTTGGTTTTTCACTTCCCTCAATTTTATTCTGAAAGTCTATGTTACTTCCTGCAAAACCATACATCAAAATATTAAGATCACAAATCTGGATTAAGGAAACTCCTGGTAGAATTCATGCCAGAATAAGTTAGATAATGATTTTTAAAAATACTACAGTGCAGATAAACATGATGATTTGATCTACAACAAAAAAGATTAAACCATCATAATTCCAAGAAATACTTTCCTAATTTGTCAACTCCTCAGACAACTATGCAAACACAGACATTTAAAGAGTTGGTTTTCAGCAGTGAAGCCCTTGTCCTTAAAAAGGAAAATCCAACTTTGGCCTCAGTCTGAAGCATCACTATGAAACTGACTCCAGCAACATTGTAACTGAAGACATAAAAACAACAACCACCACCAGAAAGGTATGACAACTGATCTAACTACATGAAGATAATTATTGGGGAGTAGTAATAAAATCATATCTAGTCACTCAAAGAGACTAGTCTGTGAATGCATGACTATCTGTATGTAACCATTAATTTGGCTTTGCAATCAGTCGTTCTATATGTCAAAATGAACAATCACTTGGTGCAAAAAGTGATGATAATTATATGAATAAGCCAAACCTTGCTGTAAACAAATGAACAAACAACCTTGCTGCAAAAACATTCCTAAAACATCAACAGGAATGCTAAAATTAATATCATGCCAAAATATTTAGTGTACTTACAAGAGAAGATCTTCACTACAAGAAAGATCACATGATGATTACAATCCTGCTGACATTCCTATTAGAAAGAGGAATTGGCCAGGTGCCATGCTGTCCTTACATTTGTGGCAGCCTCTTGATTTTTCATAGTTAAATGCTTCTCAATATAACATACGCATATTAAATAATACAGATGTGACTACAAACAATTGTCTCATCAAAATTCAATTTCCAAACTCACTGCTTAAAACATGCTTCAAACCAATAAATGAAAAGTAATGTATTTATAGCATCCATAACATAATTTTAATTACGTTGGAATCAAAGCTGGTGCTTCCCAGTAGTGGTTTGTTTAGCTTTTAGAGGTAGAAGGATGGATTTGCTGTGAACCTAAAAGCCTGACTGCAAACCACCAAAGATGCAAAAACCATCATCCAGGGTTGCAGAAATACTTCAGGTTTTCAGCGCTATGATAGATACATGCTGGGTTGTATGTGATGCTGATGCATAACTGTCTTGCAGTGTGCAAGATTTCATATCTAGCACGCTGAGCTGATTGGGTGAACTGCCATTTGGAGCATCAGTGTTTTGGCAGGGGTCCTATTACATAACATGGGCTATCTCAGGTTTCTCAACATGAATTAGATACACCATTCTGAGCAGAGTAGCTCAGGTTAATTCCCCTCCCCCCACCTTTTTTAATTCTTTTGTTTCTTGGGTGTTATTATCTCATCCTTTTAACAGCTGGTTATGACACCTAAATAATCTCCCACAAATTGAGTTAACAAATTGTTTTTGTTCTAAGGCTTCTGTAATTATTAATGCCAGGAAGCACTGTTTGTGGTGGAAATGGTAAATGAGCCTCGACTGGTCTTGGCTTCTGCCGTCTTCTTTTACTATCTCCCCCCATGGAAGGAAGCTGAATCCCTCCCTCCCTCCCTCCCTTCCTTTTTTTTTTTTTACTGAATTTATACCCTGCCTTTTTGTTTATTTCAACATTTCAATAGCCTAAAACACAGAGTATAAAACTTAATGGATTTATTTCACTTAAAACAAAAACCAAGATTAAAAATAAATCCTTATAATTAATAAATAAGAAATATTTCCTCATTACTGAGAAAGTGGGAGCTAAACAGGTCTGCTTAGGGGCACATATCATAGCTAGATGCTACACAGAAGGCAGCCTTTTCTCATATAACCCACAGTCAAGCTTCTGGCAATGGGGCATCTTCAGAAGGGCCTCTCCTGCTGATCCAAGTAACCAGGCAGTATTGTGGCAGGAGAGGTGTTCCCACAGATAGGTGGTCCTGAGCTGTTTGGGCCTCAGGTCAACACCAGCATCTTAAACCATGGCTGAAGAGCAACTGATAGCTGCACAGAGCTTTCAACACAGGCTTTAATGGTTCCTATATCTTGCACCTGTCAACAGGCTGGCCAGTTACAATTTCTGGATACTTTTCAAGCACAATCACACATAAGACACACTGCAGTAGTTGGGGTGGACCGTAATCAAGTGTCAGGCCTAGCCCAAAGAACTCCTGGAGACCATGCAGGTTCAATCAGCAAGGTTTATTTGCCAGCACCTGTTTACAGAAATCTTCTCAGACTGACCAGCAGTTCCCAGGCACAAGTCTCTACTATCTTCTGGAATGTTTAGGGATGCGCCAGCTTTCTCCGCTTATCTCCAGAGCGTTGCTCTGGAGACGAGAGTACCGTTTTCACCCCCCTTCCTCCATTCCAGTCCATCACACCAAGTGTGGAAAACTATTGCTAAGTCTGACTGGCTTAGGAAGGACTGCAGTTGGAGCACTAAGACAGTGGTACAAACGTGCTCTTCACCACAGCCGCCCTCTGCAAATCTAGTGATAGTTAGGGGTCAGAAAGCACATCCAACTGTTCCTTCTGGGAGAGCGCAGCCTCATTCAGAACAGACTACACCTCAGTCTCAGAGTTCAGCTTTCTCCTTATCAACAGCACCACCGCCTTGTTTGGATTTAATTTAATTTTGCTGGGAGTCAGGCGGCATATAAATTTAATGGATGATGATGATGATGATGATGATGATGATGATGATGATGATGATGATTATCAGCTTCTCAGAATCATAGGATGGAAGGGTTAGAAGGGTACATGGAGATAATCTAGTTCAACTTCCTGCCCATTGCAGGAATCCACTATCAAGCATTCCTTTAGTGAAGACCACCAATTCCTGAGCAAACAGCAATGTTGCTGAACAGTTCTTATCATTAGGACATTTTTCCTGATGTACAACCTGTCTCATTCAGCCTAGTATTGAGATTAAGCATTTAAGGGTACTAATCACTTGCTTGAGGTTTGAGCTGGGTGTCATCAACACACTGATGGTATCCTAGTCCAAAACCCCTAATAACTTCCTCTAGCAGTTTGAGCATATGTGTCAGCACAGGAGACAAGCAGAATCCTGAGGATCATCATAAAACAATGAATGTTAGCCCTATAAGGAAGACCAGACTAAGAAACCAATACCATACTGTATTGATATAAAATTACTTTTATTGGAAAAGCTATTGTAACAGAATCTTATAATTCTGAATGTGCTTCCCTCCTCCCTCACTTTATCTTCGAGTGAATTAAGGAGGGGCCTGTCTGAGACATTTTCTCAAATTAGTTTCTTGGTATGGACTTAAGCCACACTTGTCTGATTGTTGCCTTGATAGTGGCTCTTCCTCCTGTCTTTCAAGGCCATTCCCAATGCCCTCTACATTCCTAACACCCTCTACCATGATACAAGCATAGCAGTAATATTGAAAGCTGCTGAAAAGTCAAAGAGAACTAGCAGGGTTACACTCCATCTCATTTAGTTTCTGATATAAATCATCCAGCAAGATTACTAAAGTAATTTCAAGTGCCATATTCTGGATTTAACCTTAATTGAAATGAGCCTAGAAAATCAGTTTTATCCAGATGTATCTGGAGCTGCAAGTCTCCTACTTCTCAATCACCTTATCTAAGAATGATGTATTTTAGATAGCTTTTTTTTTCAAGCCATGGCAAAGATTCTGCTGCCTTTGAAAGCTTCATTTATTAGAAAAAAAGAAGCTGTCTATCCAAGTACCTACTTCATCCAGCTCCAAACAAGTGACTTTTTGCAGTAGGGATAACTCTATATCCTTTGAAAACAAAATGAGATGATTTTGCATCCATCTGAAAAGAGATAGGAAGGTGTCTCTCCCTATTCTGAGAATTGATTTAAGGCATGACAATGCTGTCCAAGGCTATGGCCTGAAGGAAGATGATGCAGCTACTTTCCTGAAGCGAAAGGTAAGAGTGTAGTCATACCAGGTTGAGAAACTGTCTGGGAGCCCCACAGATGATGGATGGCGGCTTATGTTTTACAAACGGAAGGAAAGAGGGATATAGTTGTACCAAATAAAGAAAAACATGCAGCATTGCAGGAGAAAGATTGAAGTCTGAGAATTGTGGCAAGTTCTCTTAAAGATTATGGGATGAGGAAATGAGGAAAAGGTATTGAGAAAGCCAAGCACCATTGCTCCGGGTAATGAAAAAGCTTATACTGCAAAGCAATAAATGCAGATTGACATATTA
This sequence comes from Python bivittatus, assembly GCF_059951505.1. Taxonomy (NCBI): domain Eukaryota; kingdom Metazoa; phylum Chordata; class Lepidosauria; order Squamata; family Pythonidae; genus Python; species Python bivittatus. Next base: position 120,701,021 of record NW_028277030.1, read on the forward strand.
GTGGCTACAGGCATTTCTTATGCACAGCTGAAAGACTCAGTTGAGCCAGGTATACTTATATAATGGTAAGCAGAGAGAACCTGTATGGGATGCTGGTTAAAATGTGTTGGACTCAGTTTGAATCCCTGCTAGGTGACAGAACTTACTGGATAAGCTTGGACAGGTCAGACATTTATACATATAGGCTAGACCATTCTACCCACATACTAACCAATCCTCACTACATTCCAAAACACAGTTGCAAGTTTAAGCTGGCATTAGGGGATTGCTGCCACAACATAAGTTTAACTCATTCCTATTCAAAAAAGTATTTCCATCTACCCCTAGATAGTTCTGGTTCTAGTCTGCCTTGTTTCTCTATGGCAAATAGCCCCCACGAATACAATATTCTCCTAAAATTGCACAGTGATTTTCATTCTGTGTTTCAGATACTAAAAAAATCATCAAAAATATTGCCCTCTGAGGTACACACTTTCTTTTTTACAACATAAGTTTGGAAGGATTCCTTTAAGCCCAGACAATCATCTGAGACATACACAAAAAGGTAGGGAAAATATGTCCTTGTTTACTGCATTAAAGCACAAAAACTGTTGCACTCTAGGATGAAAAATGATATACGCAACTCACATAAAAAACATGATTTTAACTACTGAAAAATTAGACTCCAGGGATAAAAACAAAACGAGAATCTTCCGAGTTTCACAAGAAAGTCATTGCTTTTTTGAAAGAATGAGAATCCAAGCCATATAAGGCTACATGTCACGTTGGCTTTTTTCCCCGTCTGTTCTAATGGGATTTGAAAAAAAGACCCAACTCTGTTAATGGAAGAGAAGAAATACACAGCTACAATTGTTACTTCAAAGATTAACTGATTTGTTCTGAACTAAAATCTCAGGATTTAATGTGGCAGATAATAAACTGTCTTCTTAAACTGCCCTTTGATTTAAACACTGCTTGTCTGCACAATTAAAGTGGTATATTTCCACATGCAATCTTACTATTGTTCAAATACCATTTCTCATTCTCAGCATCAACTAAGCATTGCTTCTCCTCATTCTTATGTTGCCTGAAAACTCAATGCAGAACAGAACACAGAAATGGAATGGCAACTCCGTCTAATGCAGCTCCTCCCAACATTTTGCTGCCTCACTACTGAGTCTTTATTGCAGGGATGGAAGAGTGCAGCTGAGGAACCAGATATAGTCCATGGGCATCCCCTTTGTGGCTCTCAGACACCCCACCCCCAAGTAGGTAGATGTCATGGGCTGTGAGAATAACCTTGGGAGACAGGAGGAAGAGCCACAGTCCAGACAACAAACAAAACACATCTCAGCCCAAAGAAGCAATGGGGATGTGGAAAGTGTCTCAGAAGGGACTCTTCTTAGTTCTCTGGAAAGTAAAGCCAAGGGAGGGGAGAAGTGCTTTCAGACTTGCAAGATGCTGTTACTGTAACCTTACAATAAAGGCAGTGCTGATAATCATGGTTTTGGTTTCTTGTCTGGACTACTCAAAGGGCTGACAGTAGACCTCTTCATCCCCAATAAACAAGTCTTGGCTCAAGCCACTTCTGAAGCATGGTGCCTGTAATGAAATACAGCCTGTTGTGGTTCCCAAGCTGAGAGACGTTGTGCTACCTGCTCTACAGACTGCAGGTCCTAGAGATACCACCACAGTAAGGAATGGCAGGTAACGTAAAATGAGAGGAATCCCAAAGATACTTTCCCTCAAGCCTGATTCATCTCTGGATTTAGTTTACATTCTACCACCCAGTGTGTGTCAGGCTCAGGACAAGGGCTTGTACTGACAGAAGAGCTCCGTTTCAGGCAAAAGCTGTTTGGTATTTGGCATTTTAAATTCTTCAGGGAGGCAGTGAAACAGTTTTCCCCAATTTGGCACCCTCCAGGTATGTTAGACAATAATCCCCTTAATGCCCAGGCAATATGCAGGCTACGAGTTACTACCCAGAACAACTGGAGGAAGCTGTTATTTAATTTATATAGGGAAAATAAATAAACAAACAAACAAACAAACAAACAAACAAATAAATAATATTCCCTATATAAATTAGGGAAGACTACAATGGAGCTTAAAGGAGTAACTCATTGGGCCACAGTTTACATTCAGCCTGTCTCAGAGTAAGTAAAGCTTCTCAAGAACCTGCACAATAAAGAATTTCAGGGAGTGGCACCATATCCCTCCATCAAATTGGGAAAACCACATGGGCTACATTCAATGCATCCTATCTGTTGTCTATCTTGCCAGTCCCTTATGACAACTGCACTGAGTAAATCACCCCGATATGCTTGCAAAGAGCAACTTTAAAAACAGCAGCTTCAACTCTTAATCCTGGATTTAAATCCTAATGGCTGCCTAGACAGAATGTAAAGCTCTCTGCCTCTTCCCCAGCCTGCTTTTAGTGGCATCAGAAGCTTTTCCAACAGCTGACCAGAGCACAGAAAGGGCACAAGAGAACCTCGAGAGCCACTGTGAAACAAACGGTCTAACTGCCTGATCTGGCATAAGGCAGGTGGTTTCCCAAACCAAAGTATTACTCTGATTTTTTAAAACATTTTATCTACGTGTGCATCATAATCAATGAGAGCCAGGACATTGTATCCTCCTTCCTCGACACAAATTATTGGAAGAGAAAGGCCCCTTATGAAATCCATCAATCCCCACCCTGACTCTCTTCACAGTTTTAGACAAATCCATGCCCCCACCAATCATTCTCTAAAAATAGTAGCCAAGGAGCCATCGCACTAGACAAAGGAGTCAGGCCCTTCAGGCCACCCTGCAATTCAGGTATTACCAACAAATGAACACTCATCAGAACGTGGCAACCAATGATGGCTTCTTGGAATTCTAATCCTATATGGTGTATGTATTTTTAGCCAGGATTGCTCATTCATGCACTTCAGTTTTAAATGCAATGGGCAAAATAGCTTCAGCTCTTTTTAATAGCCCACATTTAGAAAAGTTATAATTAAATGCCTTCTTCAAAAAGGATGTATTAAAATAGTATTCCTCTTTTTATCCCATTGTGTGTAAACTGTCAACAGTTCCTAAAGATCTACTAGCAATGAGGTGGTTAGTGGCACAACTTATTCATACGTTATTTTAATGTACATTAGGGTTTTTTGTTTTACTCCTAGAATGTTATGGTGCTCAAAAGAAAGAAAAAGCATATTAAAAATCCTCAAGTAGAAAGTGTCCAAAAAAAGCCTGAGAGTACCGAAGTTTGGGATGTGACCCAAATCACATCTTTACTAGGGATGGCTGATCATCACCCATGAGGAAAGAGACATCCTATTTAATTAGTTAGAAAATTCAAAGGCCCTCCCTCCTTCTCCAGGTTCACTATTCAAGACAAAAGCACATGGCCTTTACTGAGATCTTTTTCTCATATATTTAGCAATTATGCAAAACTATTGGGAAGTTTATAATCTTATGTGAAGGTTCTTGTACATAAAAGAAGGCTCATTCCTGTGTATTATTACTATTATATAGCAATATACATTTCTACACATCAAATGGTTATCTTCTAAAGAGCAAGATGCTTTGCAAAGATAGTGAAGGTGGTCCCTCTCTCCAGAGGCAATGGCAGTTTGTGGAAAAAGCAGATTTGTGACAATAATGAGACAATAGCAATAGTAAAGTGAAGTGAAGCATCTCTGAGCTAGAACCCAGCAGGCCTTCCCAAAGATAGGCGAATACTGAAGATCAGCAGCTTACCTGGATCTTCACAGCAATGAGCACAGAGCTAAGCTCCTTGTCTAGTTCCCGCAGCACCGTCAGCTTTTTCAGGCGAAGGCTGCAGAGCCTGGAAGACAGAGAGAATGGGATACATTCAGGCACTACCATCCCAGAGTCCCTGCTGCATGATACAAGATGCTCCGGAGGTAGCCTGGGATATTGGCTGACCGCAGCGGGGCCCAATTTGCTTGTCTAGCCCAGGAACTTCTGGATTCATGCACCACAGAGAAAGCGGATCAGAAAAAGAGGAAAGGAGGAAAATTAATAAAGCTAAAGCAGGATTAAGAAGATTATGCTATGACAGGAAGTTGCAAAGCACACAGAAGAGAAATCCCTGCCCAAAAGGAAACCAGTGCCAGCTCTGTACAGAGACACTGAATGATTAGGGGAACTTCTTTACAACTATTACAGTATCCTTGCCCTTAATGTAACCCAAAGGAATTTTTTCTTGCTTATTTACTACTCTGGGTTATGTATAAATAATACATAAATAAAGTAGTAAGGTGTGCAACAGCAGATAAATACATAAGCTTGAGTTAAATCTGTTCACCCAAATCATCCTACTCAGTGAATCCCATTACTCCCCATTTGGTCCCATCAGCCTTGTTTCTGAATCGCTTTACTAGCACTGAATGCAGCCTGGTGTTTAAACAATCATTACTCATCATTCAACCAGGAATTCTAAGCAGAGGAATGGGGAGGGAGGAATACAAATCCTCTTTCTCAGTCACTCCACTTGGTTTATGGGATGTTGACAGGGGTTGGAAGAAGCACTATGAGGATGATGAGGATGATGATGATGATAGTTGGTTGTACAGTCAGCCAGATGTTTAGACTGGATTTGGCATCTTTATCCACCTACTGAGTCCTTCCCAAGGACCTGGAATAGTTATTATTAGCGTTCTACGAGGCTGGAAGAAGGTGACAAATTTAGTTTGTTACAATAGTTATTTCCAAGAAATTCCTTCAGCATCATTGTTCTGAAAATAAAAATTTAGAACACCTTTTTCATCTAAAAGCACCATTTTACTTTTAGACCAAAGTTTATTAAGTGATTTTTTTTAAGTGATGAGCTATAACTGATAACTCATAAAAAAAAAAGTTATGTGCAGACCTCAGGATGGACGGTATGGTTCGCTATCGTTTTCTTCCTTCACAAGCCCAACAGAAACATGCCAATGACTGATTTCTGAACATATGCAGTATGCATCATTCATAAAGCTCATAAAATGCAAACCTTTGTACAAAATCTAGGTCAGCCTTGACTCAATTTTTTCCAGTTGCAGTGGCAGTACATATATTAACTACTTTCCTATACAGACGTGTGAATCTACCACCACCTTTCCACTATCAAAAAGAGAATGGCAGAGTATGTGAGAGAGGTGGATATTTTGTGTATCATAAAAGCTTAGCTACCTGTGCAGGTATAAAAGCTGACCAAAAAGTATGCAAGCTTTTAGAAATCAAACTACTTCAAACAGTGTATTGTTGAAGGCTTTCACAACCGGAATACGATGGCTGGTGTGGGTCTTCCGGGCTGTGTGGCCGTGTTCTGGAAGTTTTGTTTCCTAACGTTTCGCCAGCATCTGTGACCGGCATCTTCAGAGAGCAGGAGCACAGACAGGAGCAGTCTCACTCACTTCAAACAGTCCTACATTTTGTTGAGAGGGATTTGGGTGTACTGCTGTGGATTGAATGGAATTCTGTATCTTTTGTGTCCCTCCCCCCCCCCCCCCGCCAGCACTGACCTAAGGCCTGCCACCAACTCCAGGACTTATTTGGACTGAGGTGTTAAATACTAGGATCAAGCAGCTTGGGCTTGCTTCTACCACTGCAGATGTTCTCAGATGGTGCTTGATTACTACTGAACCACATCATGATGGGCTTCATACAAGAAGGCTGACACTGTCCTTCTGTCAGAAAGTGGAAAATGGAAAGTAAAAGTTTTCTCCTGCTGGCCAGTTATGCAGCAGAATGGCAACAATTCAGCAAAAAGATCTGGTTTCCTATACTAAATTTTCAAAGAAAACAAACCTTCACTCCTAGGAGCTCCTTGATGGAATAGCCATCAATACCCTTTTGATTGCTTTGAGGACACTTACCACTGAAGCATTTCAAAAATTCAGCAGGCACACTACTAAAAATTGCTTTCTACAGCAATACATTCTACACATTTACAATTCCCCAAACATTTAGCTTCTAAATAAAAAATCAGCAGGTGGCAGCATCTAGCTGAACCAGGGCTAATTTCTGAAGCAAAGCAGATTTAGTCCTGGTTAATGTTTGGATGGGGATCATCTAGTAATTCCAGGGCTGCAGATTAGAGCAGAAAGTAGAACCCCCCCCCCCCAGGTGCTAGTTACCTTCTGAAAAATTGCTAAGCAAACTGCATACATGTAGTCATTGGGTCTTGAGCTCAGTCTGAAGGTTAGTCTTACATTATACAAACTCTATGTACTGTCTTCAGTGCCACAGAATTTGCTATAGGTGCTTTATGATTCCTTGTATGATTCCTGCAAGTAGTGATATCCCCTCAAACATAAATAAATTAGGATATGCATCTTATGAGACACAGCAGCAAACTGCTTTATGCGCATCATACCTTTGTCACCGAGTGTTAAATTTAGTTGGTCTTCAACTCAGCACAATAAATCAGCCCTAATGCTAGCAACAGGTCCCTAAAGAGAAAGTCTGGTTCCCTATGAGGTCACCAGTATTTACAGCTATCTAAATGTACGTAAACACATACGCACACACCAGTCCCCAAGTCTCTGGAGCTCCTTCTCTACTGCCTTGATTTCTGTAGGGAAGAAAGGGAGAAGCCTACAGAAATTATCTTTTTTTTTTTTTTGGATCAATACATTCTTTTTATTCAGCCCAAGACAGTTTAGTTCATTAGCCATCAGCATGAATTTTTTCTAACCAAGGGCATCACAGGAAGAAGGAAAGCTAAGACCCCCTTTCCATAATTTAAGCATGGCATTGATCATTCCTCAGAACCATCCATAGCATTTCTGTTACAATATTTTTATACTGGCTTACGAGCAAATTCTCTTCAAGGCACAGTTTACAAGAAAAACATATTTAAATAAAAATAAATGCAATGCACCTAAAACAGAAGTATACAACATTTAAAACTGTATCAACAAAAGCTAGAAATTAAAAACAGGAAGAGCTGATTATACATATTAATTATATTACTATCTTACCAACAAGATCAAATGCTAAGATACATTATATAAATAACTATACATTATATAAATGTATAGTTATTTCAAGGTTATATTTCTTCCATGGATTATTTTTTTCAGATGCTCAACATAAAATTACTGTAACAGTTTTCATCCATTTGTTCTTATACCCATGAGCAACTGTTGCACAAATTTTGTTTTGTTTTGTTAAGCCTGATTGGAATGTAATAAAATATAGGCCAACCTCTCTTAATGTTTCCATTTAACATACTATATTGAGATCATTTAAATCAAAATTTTAAAAGTTGGCCCACTACATTCATATCATAATAAGCCAGCAGCATTTTGCTTTTATTCATCCAACTGTCAGGAGAAGCACATTTTAATTTCAGTAATGAAGCTCAGAAAATGTAGCTCAATATCTTACATGCCGGGTTACTTTCTCTTCTCTTTTTTGTAACTATCAGAACATTTTCACCAATTTTAGTAAACCTGTTACTAGGAGACTTCTTTGATAAATCCTAACATTCTGAGATGCTAGTAGATGCATAAAATCCAAACTGACATAATAATTCTAACCATAATTATTCATAGTTATCTACTGTATAATATTGCTAACAGAGCATTCCCACTCATGCTTCTTTGTTATAGTGGTTTACACGAAACACTTAAGCTGGGTTCACATATTATGTTAAGCCATGGTTTGTATAAATATGGTTCAAATAAGTCACAATTTAGTTGCATTCATACAACTAGCCATGCCAAGACTAAATAAATAATGCTGGACTTAACAAGGTATGTGAAGACTGCAAGAATCCAGTGCAGAGACTGCAGTGGTATGGTCATATGCTCTGACTGAGGAACTCTGATTAGGAAATGAGTTACCCTGTTCAAAAGAGGCTGAAGATCCTAGATATTCCAATGAAAAATCCTATGAAGGACATGTAATACTAGTCTAGTCTTATGGCTGTAAACATAAAATGAACAAACATTATTATTTTGGCCTTCTGAACAGCAATAGAATAAGAATAAGTAAAATGTGGTAATCAAATGTAGATGTTTATTTCCATACATTACACTTCCCAATAAAAACATTTTACAGTACACTTCATTTATGAAAATTCCTGCCCCAACTAATTGCTGCTGTACACTGATCTTCTCAGTATCAAGCCAGGTGACACATTTCCTATATGTAGTCATTTAAGGTGTTTATAGAGAGAAGAAAATTGTATGACACTTGGCAGAGAGAGGACATAACCATTCCTTAATGCCCCAGTCCCTCCCTCCCTCCCTCCCTCTCTCTCTCTCACACACACACACTTGAAACTCCTGGAAACAATGGAACTTAACCCTCCCAACAAACCGTTTTAGGATGTACAGTATTTTCATGCTATAGCAGGTAAAATTGATAACTCTCCTATTCTCTGAATAGTCTGTTCCACTCCCATAGTTGCTAGTTTTTTAAAAAAAAAGATGTGTGAAACAGGTATATGAAATACCAATGACATCTGACATATTGTCTAGTTGGGTCTTCAGTTGGGTCAGGCTGAGGACTCATAGCAGACAAGGAAGAGAAAGGAAAAATGGACAGGAGGAAAAAAATCTTTTTTCTCCAACCCTTGCTCTTCCCTGTGTGAAATTTATTTCCATGGATCTATACTTAAAACATGTTTAAAATAAAAAGAATGCAATGTTGAACACATTTTTTATTTTGAACACTGGTGTTGAACTTTTAAGAATGGACTCTTTCATGGTACAACTTCCTTATTTCTAATCATCTAAGCATTCCTCCAATTCCTTCAGCCCCAGATCCTTCATCTTCTTGGACTCTCTTCCTCTTTTTTAGTAATGTTTTTTAAATTTTTATGTTTTATGTATTTATATGTATTTATGGTTTTAATGTTTTGTCTGAACTGCCCAGAGTCCCCCACTGGGGAGAGATGGGCGGGGGAGAAATTTAATAGATAGATAGATAGATAGATAGATAGATAGATAGATAGATAGATAGAATTATGTTTTCAAATAAATCTTGCTTCAGTGTTCTTGGAAGGAAGAGATCCATGCCTAGCAAAAGTAAAACTTGACCCCTTGATGACAGGTAGAGGTTAAAGGGGATTATCACTCACATACATATGCACAAAGGAATAGGGAAAATATACAGCTTTTTCCCTTGAAAATATATTAATTATTATTATTCAGCTTCTTATGTAAGCTGAAGAGACAAGAATTCTGTTTCTCTACATTGTGTGTGTAGACATATCTGGCTTTGTTTATAATGATGAAGAGTGGGTTAAATATTTTATAAATAAATAAAAATCAGACACACTCCACACCAACCAGCTGAAGCTAATGCTTCATATACTGGATGAAATGAATCCATAAAAATATATGCCATAATAATTTTGGCAGCCTTTAAAGATAACAAACATTTATATTGTTTTAATCACTAAAGATACATCCAGCAACATGCTATTAATATGAACCCTTACTGCCAATATTCCTCATGCAATAGATAGGCCTACATCAAAGTAAAATAAAGAAGAAATGCATTGGGCTGCATTTTAATGCGAATTCCTCTAATTAATATGAAACATAAGAGCCTGCCTTAGACCACTGGTCCATCTAACTTAACATTGTGGACAGTGACTGGCAGCAACACTGCAGGATTTGAGACAGTTGTGCCAGGACTATCTGGAGATGTCAGAGATTGAAAGTAGAACCTTCTGCATACAAACATTTCCTCTATCAATGAGCTACAACTGCTCCCAAATTTATTCATGAATCTAGATGTACCTTACATATTCACCCTTTTCCAAATATTATGATGGAATCTACCAGTATATGCACTCAACTGTGTATATTAGAGAAGAGTAAATATGTATTTTGGGCTTCTGGGGGAGGTATGGTAAACTGAAGATGAATCTGTGAAAGTGGAGCTGATGATTGTGGCAAAGACCAAGTAGACCAGTTCCTGGGAACCTCTCTGGATAAGGGGAGGACAGGAGATTGTCTACATGTGCACCTAACAGCTGCTCCCTACAAGGAGACTGCAGGACAGCAGTTTTCTGTGGGTTTGAGTGCTGGAAGATGATGGAATTCGCCATCTTGCTTGCAACCACAGCAGAGACTTGTAAAGGACACTAAGTTCACAAGTCTCACTCAAATCACTTTCAGAAATTGCTCATTAACTATTTCTAAGCTATTAGAGACCTTCCAAATGACAAGTTTGAAAATGCTGGGTGAGTCTCCCTTTAATCCTGAATGGAAAAAAAAAACTTTAATTATAAGCTTAAGACTTTACAGAATGTGAAATAAACAGAAAAAAGCTAAATAAGATTTTGATCTTAGAAAGTTATAAATGGACTTTATAAAGTTATAAAGGATCCAGTCAAAATTGGAATATTGAAACTTTTACAATAAGATTTTGGAATTAATCATAAAATGCAAACAGCTTCCCATGGGAAATAGATCCTGTTTTGGTTTTTACAAAACACAACGTAGATAAATAATTTCATGATTTCAAAAACTAGACACTAGACAGGACTAAAGATTTTAGGTAGAGGAAAGATATACAGATATCTGCAAGATGTTATGACAATAAAAATACAGAAGGAGACTTTTGTAGAATGGAATCAGAAAATAGTAGCCACAATATCAACAATATCAGTAATGATGTCTTCTTCTATGGATAGTTTATGTCCAAAAGATGTTATTGAAGAAATATCAGATGTAGAACAAATTTTATCTGACAAGATAGAGGTGGTATTGAAAGTGGATTTACAACTGACAGGCCAAGAGAATGATTTAGAAAAAGATATTTTACTGGATCTACAAAAGAAACTGGTTGAGGTTTTAAAATTTAAAAAGGAAATATAAATGACAAATCAAGATGGTGACCTGGATAAACTTTTTCCTACTGGATTTAGAAAAGAAGCTTGTTAAAGCCTTGAAGGACTCTGTGCGATGGTATAAAGAAGTGAAAAGAAATCAAATCCTACGACAATATTTGCATAAACTAAAGATTAAGACTGTTAGAAGTAAAAGGAAGGAATATAAAGTTGGTTTATTTGATCAAGGTTAAAATAAGATATGTTGTTACTTCTGGCTACCCTTTATGGACTTTCTGCTGACTCCAGGACTGAAAAGATATGCTTTATGGATTTATTTTCAAGAGATGGGATATGGGAGGAAGGGATAAATGTTTGTAACTTTAGAGAAGGTGAAAAGTTACTAAATTTGTTTATACTTCTTGTGATGAAGATTGGAACTCTCATGACTCTCCTGAGTACATTTAATTCCTCATTCAGAATTAGATGGCCTTTGGTTTAGTCTCTAGCATGTTTATTTAGTCTCTAGCATTTTTATATATTTCTTTTCTCTGTATTATATTATTTTCTCTTCTCTTTTTCTTTTTTCTTTCTTTTTCCTTTTTTTACTCCTATTTTCTTTTCTTTAAGTTTAGTTTGTATTAGATTTTATTATTATAATCAAAATTCTTAATAAAAATATACATACAAAAATATGTATTTTAGGAAAAGATCATAAAATGCATATTAAGGAAAACATTTTGCAGAAAAATATTTATTATAAAACACATTAGAGACTAAACCAAAGGCCATCTAATTCTGAATGAGAAATGCACTCAGGAGAGTCATGAGACCACTGTAGTGTAATAGTGAAGGTGGTGCTCCAGGATGGGGGAGATCCAGGTTCAGATCTATCCTTGGGAACAGAAACTCACTGGGTAACTTTGGGCCAATTACTTTCTGTTGACTCTAGATACTAGGCAGGATTGTCGTTGTGGAGACAAAATGAAGGCAGCTACCTTGAACTCCTGGAAAAAATTAGCAGGACATTTAAAGCGATAAACTTTCAGTGCTACTGCTTAGCAATTCAATTTAAGGCATGCTGCTTTTGATTCTGGAGTAGTACAAGCATTACAACTATTAGCTATTAAACATCTTTCCACCATAATTTTTCATGCACTCTGGAAAAGAAATTTTGCATATTGATATGGGAATGCTATAGAACAAATTTAAAATCTGAATAACGAAAAAATCTAAGTTGGCAACTGACTAGTTATTGACTGCAATAAAAATGTGACAAATTTGAACAACTCTAGTCCAGATACTATTTACTCCAGTCGAGACTCCACCGGCCTGGCTATATTGGACAACAATTTCCAATATCAGCAAGATCCAATACACCTAGTGGTCATCAGCTGACAATCTAACTGCTTCTGTGGGTTCCATCACCCCACCCTATATGAGCAGAAGGCTTTATTTAGCTCCGATGGATAGGAGACCCATTTCGGTAGTTTGCAATGTCCTCTAGGTGGCACCAGTTTCCTGCCTTTAGCCACTTCATATCATACTAGATGGCAGGAAAGAATCGGTAGTCAGTGGAGTCAACACTTCTGAGAATCTGTGCATGAGGTCTTCTCTCTCTTTCACTGTCCTCTCAAAAATGGTTTATCGGTAACAGACAAGGTATATAACTAGGTAAAGAATGTGAAATCTGAAAAAAAAGAAAAATATAACAAATTCTACAAACTCCAGCAGATCCTGGAAGAGCGAGGAAACACATTGCCAGTGACTGCTAAGCTGAGCTAAGCAGAATCTGGCCTTCAAAGTTCTGCACTCAGCCACCTCTCCTCCTTTATATCTCCCCACCCTCCTCCTTTATTGCTGTAGCCCTAATTGTGACCATGAAGAACACCCACTTCCTGCAATCCAAGTAAACTACTTCCAGCATGCTAGAAGTACCTAAATTCTAAGGAACCAGCAGATTTCCTGGCAGCACTCCCAGGATTAGCCATTCCGAAGCAAGAAAGAAAGAAAATGGAGCCCCAAGCCAAAATCTCCTAAGTAATCAGCCCATCCGGCTTTCTCACCAGCAGCCTGAATTCCCCTTAGTGGAAAAAACCGAAAGGTTTAAAATAGGCTCATAAAAGAAACCGGCTAAGCTTCTAAGCATCCCTCAAGTTCGGCTGAGGCACTGACGGCTCCAGTTACATTTCCTTGCAGCCAAGTCAGCCTGTCTGGGCATTTCCAAGAACTGAATGGCTCTGCCTGACTCCAAGGTTGCAGCCCTGCTCTTCAGTCCCTCTCCATCACTGGCCTCGGGCATTCCTCCTCCTTCCAAGATGCTCTGTGTATGACTTACCAAAGGCACACCAGAAGGGATGCCCAGGGAAAGGGGGTCTGGGTTGGGGGCAGAGAGAGAGAGAGAAAACCACAGCAACCACACTGAATGGTAGCACTCGGTGCCAACATTACAAAAAGGAACTCAGGAACTGACTCAGGAACAGGATATGTCACATTTACCCCGCCTCTGGAAAAAAGTTTAAAATTTCTTAAGGGGAGGGGCAGTTTAAAGCCACAAACTGTAATGACATGAGCACCATACTGGATCACAATAAAGGTCTACCTTAGTTATCTAACAACATGCCTTTGAAAAGCCCAGGAAGCAGAATATTAAATAACTGAATCTTCCTCTGCATTGGCCTGCCATTATTCCCAATATGACCCTGATGCCTACTTAAGGATTCCAGATTATTCTTTTTTATTTCAATCACAACAACTACAACAACACAAACTTATCCACTCCAAATGAACACGTGAACAGGATACACTGTTATACTGAAACCTGTCCTTTTCAGAACTTGTAAAATGTACCAACATATATTTGTATTACCAGAAACTGTGCACAAATTTCCATGATATGAAAGAAGACGCTGGGGGATGGAAATACACCTATTAGGAAACATGCATTAAATACTGGGGGAAATGCTCACAAAAATTATACAAAAAGTGAGAAACCGGATGGGATTAAATGCAAAAGACCTGTTCATCCCTAGTTCTAACACCATAAGAAGCATCTGGCGCTCAGTGAAAATCAATGGTGGGGAAATTCAGGTTAAAAACTAGCAATGGGCATATGATAGGTGTACTTTGAAAACTAGTTACTGGTCAGAACTACTGCCCTATAGTCCACTATATGGACTTCTCAGTAGCATCAATCTAGCTGGCCACTGTGAGAAATGAATGCTGAGTAAAACAGACCTTTGGTCTGACCCTTGTGGGCTCTTCAGATATTCTTAAACAGGGAAAGGGCTAAATCCAGTTCAAATATCAAATGGGATGTGATAATTTGCAAACACACAACTCTGATTTAGAGTGCCCTTTAGGCACATTACAGATGAACCAGGATGGGGGAAAAACTGCAAGAAGGCTTAGAGCAGGCGATGAGGAAGGCAACTTGTTTGTCAATAACTTCTAACCTTTTTATTTTCAACATTGGACTTTTCTGCTGAGATATGTCAACCAATCTGCTACCAAATCTCTGTGCAATGCAGAGGATTTGGAGGTCGTATTCTATTGTGCACTATCAGATTCACAAGCATAAAGATTCCTTCAGCTCTCATGTCTCACTGCAATTCCTCTCTGAGAGAATGTGCCCTTGCCTGGAACAGAATCCAGCACTCTGGTGTGACTGGAACATGGGCGGTGCAACAGCAGCCATAAATAAGCTGTTTGGAAAATCTGTTTGCTATTGCTGGTTTTCAGGAGGTCTGATAAGCTCCAAAGAACCTTAGAGTTCCCCAGAAAGCAATCTGAAAAACAACATGCTAAGTAATTAGTGTTAAGACTGACAGTTGTAATTCTTATTTAATTTGACACAGTCTGAACATAGTGTCATCTGATTAGAGACAGGCTTCAAGACAGAGAACATCTGCCCAGGCAAGAATTATTATAATTGGACTTCTCTAACCTGAAGTAAAAATACAAGTCAACACTGGTGTAGAAGATCAAGAGATGGAACCATGGCAGCACCTAAGCCTTCAATTTTTTAAAAAAAATATTATGCTGGTCCGTTCAACACAAGATAATTTTTTAACTAAATGTACACTAAGGAGTCTTCTAGCCCAGAAACAAAGATGGGTTGTATAAGCACATTAGCATTTTGATACAAAACTGACACAAGGTACACTTCAGTGCTTGGATATTATTTGGATAATACCTTACAGTATTGCCAGAACTCCTCACAACATTAAGAATACCAATTTAATAATTTACATAACATTAGTTATCTAAAAGTGTATTCAATGCAAACCAATCATGGAATAGAACATCAGCAACCAGTAGCCAACTAGATGGATTTATCCTCATAATCTCTGACTGCTGGGTAGACTAACTAGTTAATTGGAGCTGAAGTCCAAGAACATCTGGAGAGCCACAGATTCTCTATCCTGCTTTAAAATACAGCCTCCTTTCTCCTCCCCAAATTGTCAACTTTTTTCTTATTTCCCTCCTACATTCTTGAAAATGTTTCAAGAGTATTTTATGCACCAAGGCAAAAATGCAACTTCTCCAGTTTATATTCCTTCTTTCCTCCATCCATTTGTTTGAAAGAATTCTTCTCCCCACCCTCCTGGTGCAGAGAAGGCCCCAGAGGGAAAAGGTTTAGTCTGCTTCTCCCATCCATGAGAGTTTCCTAAAAATTGAGTTGCCGGCCATAATCCTACACTAAAAAGCAATAAGCAATAAAAAACCAAGGCATTAAGCACTAAATCTAGTGCTCCAAACAGGGTTGGAGGAATAACATTAAACCAGAATTCATATGAAAGAATTTCTAATGTAAGCTTTTTCTCAGAAGCATTGGATAAGAACTTGAGAGTTAAGTTTTAATACAACTATGTATTCTGGCATTTGGTGACTTTTACTGAAAAGGCAGCATGATGACATGAGCACTTAAAAAATGGAAACACGAGTTGATGTTCATCGGGAAAGGGGGGGACCCAGAATCTCTCTTATTCATGCATTATAGGCTATTCTATTAACTGGAACTATACAGAAATATCTTTAGAATATTACAGAGGCCATCAAAACTGAAGCCAGGCAGTCCTCACTTAATGACCATCGTTCAGTAACCGTTCAAAGTTACGATGGTGCTGAACAAATGGTAGTTATGACCAGTCCTCAAAGTTACGGCCATTGCAGCGTCCCTGCGGTCACGTGATCGAAATTCAGGCACTTGGCAGTCCGCCTGCATTTACAATTGCAGCATGTGCTTCAACTCCCCCCAACCTGCCTATCTCCCCTCCATCTCTGCCCTTTTGGCTGCCCTGCACTCCACCACTGCCACCTAACCCTGCTGCCACTGCCTACCCGTGCCACCCCCAGCTGGCTTTCGTATTCTTTTTCCTCCCGCTGCTGAGGTGCACCTGGCCAGGGCAGCTGCTGGCCCTTCACAAGGCCAAAGGCTGGATGTGCCTTGTCAGCAGTGGGAGGAAGAAGACTGCAAAGGTCAACTGGGGGTGGTAGGGGTAGGTGGCAGGGGTAGGCAGTGGTGGAGTGCAAGGTGGTCAAAAGGGCAGAGATGGGAGTGAGATAGGTGGGGGGCAGTTGAAGTGGAGGTGAGTGCAGCGGGCAGGAGAAGCATGAGGTCCTGCCCAACAATGGCGCAGTCCTGGCCTAACAACTGCAACCAGGACTACCAAAACTGCCATTGCTAAGCAGTGCAGTTGCGTGATGTTCTGCCTAACAACCACTTCACTTAGCGATGGAAATTCCAATCCCAGTTAGGGTCATTAAGTGAGGACTACCTGTACAGTTTGTATAAATTGCCTAAGATTCTCATCACCCTACTCAGCCATATTTTTTTTCTGTTCTTCTAAAATGAGATTATGTGATGCTCTGCTAGATCAGAGCAAAAGACTATCTAGATTAGTGGCCTACATAGGCCTACAGGAAAGACACAAGTAGGACATGAAAGCACATCTTTCTATTCATGTTCCTTAGCAACTAGCATTTAGATATATTTGGTTGATAATACTAGAAATAATACACAGCCATCATGACTACAGGCCATTGATAGTGTTACGTATTATGCTCTGTAAGTTTTTCTACAGAGTGGATGGTCATTACTACACCTTGTAATACGAAAATTAATCCCACAGTTAAATTATATTCTGTGTGGAGTAATAGTTCTTCTTATCTGTCCTGTTTGTCCCATTATTAAGCTTCACGGGATAACTCCTGCCCCCAGTTCTAGCAAGTGCAGTTTTAAAGAAAAAGAGTGGTTTATGTTGGACCTGGATTTTCCATAATCTACTCAACCTATCTCTTGAGACAAGTTTAAAAGAGTACAATTTATCAGTGAAATCTATCACAATACAAACCAAATAAAAATTATAATGATCAGTATTATATGGCAGGAAAAGTCATACACTTAAAGCAGATTTTCTTCTTCTGTAGCATGCATATATCAAGTTATTTTGGGGAAATGTTTTATGCAATATTCAAAAAATAAATACTTATCAGACATTCTTACCTGTTTTTTAAACAAAGCAATGGAATCTATAGATTCCAATTCATGTTAGCTTTATTGCCAGCATTTAAATTACATATTAATCAATACTGGAATTATCAGAAATACCAAAATGCATAGATTAGTCTTACAGAATATAAAATGTACACCATTTACAGAATTAATACTGCATTTGAGGTTTAACAGGATTCAAATGATGACAAAATTTATATATAAAAGATAACAGCCTACTCACAGTCACTCATGCCCTGCTCACCTCCCAGTTAGACTACTGCAATGCGCTCTACATGGGGCTACCTTTGAAGAGTATCAGAAACTTCAGCTGGTGCAAAATGCAGCAGCGTGAGCAGTTATGTGTGTTTCTAGTAGAACACACATTACACTTCTGCTTTGCGAGCTGCATTGGTTACCAGTTTGTTTCCGGGTCCAATTCAAGGTGCTGGTGTTGACCTTTAAAGACCTTCATGGCATGGGGCCGGGCTACCTGAGGGACCACCTCTCCCCAATTTCACCTGCCCATCGTACCAGATCCAGCAGAGAGAGCATATGATGGGTTCCATCACCTAGGGAGCTACCTTTGGCAGGCCTTAGGTGGTGGGCCTTTTCTGCTGTGGTACTTGCACTGTGGAATCTTCTCCCCCCTGAGGTGAGGTTGGCCTCATCATTGTTGAGCTTCCGTAGGTCCCTTAAGACTTGGTTATACCATCAGGCCTGGGGACCCCACAGGACGAGGGAATTAGTGAGGTGGCTCCCTTATTTTTAACATCCTTTTATTCTTTGTTTTATTTTTATATTTATATTTTTAATGTATTTATTGACTGTTTTTAGCTTTGTTGTACACCGCCCAGAGTCACCTGTGGTGAGATGGGCAGCTATATAAATTGGTTTAATAAACAAACAAACAAACAAACAGGCTTTTACAATAATATGTTTCAGGAGTAGAACTGTTCATATTTTTTTTAAAAAAATAATAATGTATTTGTTAAAAAAATTAAGGAACAGAATAGTTACCTAAAAAAAATAAAGACACATAGTAGATGAAGAATAGAACATCAGAAATAAATAAATAAAGGATTTACAGTTAACTTCATTGTATTAAACTCATTATTTCATTATGGATTATAAAACAGTAGTTCAAGCTTGACTCTTGAAGTGAACTGCTGCACAACTTGGATACTCTGTGCTGATGTGGGATATACTAATCTACAAGCAATGTTTAATATTTATTTTTTACTGAATATGTTAAGGAGTTTATAATATTAACCTTCTATGATTGCTATGGGGTTTATCTTCCTATAAACACAAGATTCTAATGCTGGATCAACACTAAATCACCTTTCCCCATCTTAGAGGTCTTTCTAGATACTGAGATATATAAATCACACAAGGCCAATTCTTCAAATGGTTAAGAGAAAATAGGGCTGAATCCAAAATAACTGGTAAATAAAGCCATCCATGACAAATGAGCTTCTAACACAGTTTACGGCCAGACATCCATTAATTTATCTGTTTAAAAGCCATCTAGGCCATTAGTAATTTCAACATCTACAGTGGAGGATTCCATCAGTTAATTATACATTATGTCCTCTGCCAATCAATTTATTTAGGTGATGTTCTAATACCACAAGAGGAGGAGCACAGTATTCTTCTCTGCCCATATAGTTCATAATTTTATAAATCTGTAGCATTTGCCTCTTTAATGGTTCTGGGAAGAATGTAAACAAAATTGTGCCTGTATTGTTTGATGGCAAATTTATAGAGATAGCTTTTTTTTTTTAAACACTATCACTTAGCACTTAATTCACTTTTGGCTGGACTTGGCAGTTGACTCTCAGACCCAACTTGGGTAGACTTTACTGCAAACAAGAATGAAGCCTTAAAGTTGACTGTCCACTGTGGTGTAACTGTCACAACCTGGCTTCAGAGCTGAAACGCCAGGCTTTTTTCTTTCCATGCTTCTGATTTAATGGATACTCTCAAAGTGCCCGTAATGACCTATAAAGCCCTATACAGCATGGGGCTGGGTTATTTGAGGGACCACCTTTCCCTGGTTACATCTACCCTTCCCATCAGGTCCAGCAGGAGGGGCATGTTACAGATCACGTCCACTAAGATGTTTCACCTGATGGGACCCAAGAGGAGGGCCTTTTCTGCCATGGCACCTACCCTTTAGAACATCAACCCCCAAGGTGAGATTGGCCCTGACCCTATTGGCCTTCCAGAAGGCCCTGAAGACATGGCTTTTACATTATGCCAGGGATCTGGTGGTGGTGTGGAGCAGGCAAAATGATTACATTGTTTGTAAGATGGATTACACTCTCCTGCAGATGTTTTTATGGTTTTAATGTTTTTTATTGTTTTAATGGGTTTTAATGTTCTTTAAATTGTTTTAATGTTTTTTGTTGTTATTGGGGGGGGTTGTATTTGTTTTTTCTGTTTTTTAACTTTTGTGTGAGCCACTCAGAGTCATGTATGTGAAATGGGAGGCTATACAAATTTAACAAATAAATACATAAATACTTGACCAGTCTCTTGAAGGCCTTGGGCGGCAGCTTTTATTACAGAGTTCTTTCTAGCTTTGAGACTACTAGTTCCTGCCCTGCCAATACCAGCCCTTTAAACTATGATCCAACCATGCACATCCATCACACTATTCCTTTTTGGGGTAAAGAGAGATATGCAAAGTGCACTATAAGAGTGACAACAATGAGCACAAGTACAGTAATTGAAGTCAGGGGACGCGAGAAAAGAACTAAACCTAGAATACACCTATACCATTCACTGTATCTTTCTGCCCTTGCAAACCATCCTTGCTTTCACCACATCCATACACTGAGTTTGACATTGCCTTGTGTTCTTTAAACTGCTGGCCTCTTTTTGAGAATCTCCTTAATTCCATACAACCATTACTTTTTTGGTTGTCCCACTCAACTCATTCACTCTTCCTTCATAAATTAGTTTTATGATGTGGTCTTCACTTTGTCTCTTTATATGAGCAAACCAAATCAATGTACTTTTTTTCTACTGGTTATTCACTTTCAAACTGGTTGCTTATTCAGAATCTATTCATTTTCTCTTTCATTCATCATACACACTTAAGTACCCCGTTCCCATCGCATTTAACTTAGTTTTATGGCTATCCACAGACATTTTCATTTCTTTCAACAAAAATTCATTCCTCACATCAGACTACATACTATCCATTATCCTTCAAGCATTTGTACATCTTAAAACAGATCCGTGCATTTTCCTGTCTTTAATAAACATTCAGTCAAGGTACTAAAATTCATCTACTTGCTGTTTTTTTCACCATTTATATATAACTTGCAAATGTTTAGCCTATTTTCCTTGTCAAACTCAACTTTGATATATTAATTTTCATTCCAATCTCATTTTTTTTATATATAACATTTGCTGCCAATAATTCAGGTTCTCAGCCAAAAATATTTCATCAACTGCATACAATACATGCATAATTACATACCCACCCAACACACCTGTAAATGTTATCATAAGCATTTGTTATACATTTATTCATAAATAGATTTAAAAAAACAAGGGACCACACATTGTTGTGAAAGCTGAGAAATTTTGGTTTTGAAAATAAATTACAGTGTTAATTAGCCACACTAGGAAAAGCAAACCAAAACATCACAGATTATCTACCACTGCATCACAGATCAGAAACATTCATTCATTCATTCATTCATATTTCAAATTTAGATACTGCCCATCTCACAAAGATGCGACTCTGGGTAGTTCACAATAATAAATATTAATTAAAATACAATAAAAACAGTATAAAAATACAGTAAAAATACAGTAAAACAAAACACGTACACAAATAATATCTTCCAAGATGCTGGTGATCAATAAGATGTTAACATATGGGAACATCTTCAAGGTGCTAGCCACCCCCAGGGTTGGTTGCCCCTTTTTTCACCCCATGCCAGTTAGAGGAGCCAGGTCTTGATTGCTTTCCGGAAGAACAAGAGAGTTGAGCCTGCCTCACCTCTGGGGGAAGTGTATTCCATAGGGCAGGGGCCACAGCAGAGAAGGCTCTCCTCCTGGGCCCTGCCAGATGACATTCACTCGCTGACAGGATCCGCAACATGCCTTCTCTCCCTGACCAAGTGGGACGGGTTGATATGATGGGGGTAAGATGGTCCCTCAGGTAACCTGGTCCCATGCCATGTAGGGCTTTAAAGGTGATAACCAACACCTTGAATTGGACCCGGAAGCAAAACGGCACCCAATGCAGCTGATGCGCCATCTTTGGGGCACCTAAAATTGCCTGCGCAGCTGCATTTTGAACCACCTGAAGCTTCTGGATACTTTTCAAGGGTAACCCCATGTAGAGTGCATTGCAATAGTCTATACGGGAGATGACTAGGGCATGAGTGACTGACTGGAGGGACTCCCGATCCAGAAAAGGGCGTAACTGGTACACAACACATAGTTGAACAAAGGCCTTCCTGGCCACGAGTGCCACCTGCTCTTTGAGCAGGAGTTGTGAGTCCAGGAGGACCCCCAGATTATGCACTGGGTCTGTCTGGGGTAGTGTGACCCCATCCAGAACCAAAGATGGTAAACTTCCAGATACAGAGGAGCCCCCAACCACAGCCACTCCGTCTTACCAGGGTTCAGCTGAAGCCTGTTGCTCCCCATCCAGATCCCCATAGCCTCCAGGCACCGTGAAAGGGTAGTCACAGCATCACTCAGATCACCTGGGATGGAGATGCATAACTGGGTATCATCTGCATATTGATGATACCTCATCCCATGGTGGTGGATGATCTCACCCAGTGGTTTTATGCAGATGTAAAGGAGCGGGGAAAGTACCAAACCCTGCAGCACCCCACAAAGGAGGGGCCGAAGACTGGACCTCTTGCTCCCTATCAACACCAACTGGGACCGGCCTTGGAGGTGAACCAGCACAAAACTGTGCCACCCACCCCCAACTCCCCAAGCCGACCCAAAAGGATACCATGGTTGATGGTACTGAAAGCCGCTGAGAGGTCAAGAAGAGCAAGGATGGATGCATTACCCCCCCCATCCCACTCCCGCCAGAGATCATCCAAAAGTGCAACAAATGCTGTTTCAGTCCCAAATCTGGGCCTGAAACCCGACTGAAAAGGATTCAGATAACCCGTTTCATCCAGGATCCTCTGGATCTGCAATGCCACCACCTTCTCAACCACCTTCCCTAAAAAGGGAAGGTGGGAGACTGGATGAAAATTGTCCAGTACAGTGGGATCCAGTGATGGTTTCTTGAGGAGGGCGTGTACCAGTGCCTCTTTAAAGGACACTGGAAACACTCCCTCTCTCAAGGATGAATTCACCATCGCCTGGACCCACCCACACATCACCTCCTGAGCTGCCTTAACCAGCCAGGAGGGGCATGGATCTAATTGACAGGTGGTGGCATTTACAGCCTGGAGGACCCTGTCCACTTCCTCAGGTCCAACAGGATCAAACTGTTCCCAGTTAACAGGGTAAGTACATACCCCAGGCATCTCCACAGGCCATGCCACATGCTTGGTATCCAACTGGGAATGTATCCGAGTGATTTTATCCTCCAGATGCCCAGAAAACTCCTCTGCGGAGCCCTGTAGGTGGGTCACTGGGCCCACCTTCCCCAGAAGAGATCGGGTGATCTTAAACAGGGCCGCTGGGTGGCATTCTGCAGATGCAATAAGAGCAGAGAAATGTTCACTACTCTTACCACCACAAGGTAAGCCTTAATAGCAGCTCTAGCCTGTGTTTGGTCGGATTTGGTCCTTGTTTTCCTTCAGCGGTGCTCTAGATGTCTCTTAATCCTTTTCAGAACCTTCAACTCCTCCGTAAACCACGGTGAGTATCGGGCTCTATGGGTCAAGAGAGGTCGCATGGGCGCGATCTTGACCAAGGCATCAGCCACCTTCCTATTCCAGGTGGTGGCCAGGGCCTCCATTGGACCATGCAGCAGATCCTCGGGTATAGTCCCCAGCTCTCTCTGGAACCCCATTGGGTCCATCAGTCACTGGGGGCTGACCAATCCAATGGGTCCTGTCTCCCTGCGGAGGAGGCTGGCATAGGAGAATCTCAAGGCCACCAGGACGTGATCAGACCATGACCGGGGGACAGATGTAATTCCCCCTTCAGATCACATTGCCACTGCTTGGACAAGAAAACCAAGTCCGGTGTGAGGCCACTGTCCCAAGTCGGGTTGCAAATAATCTGGGACAAGCCCATGGCCGCCATGGTGGCCATGAACTCTCAGACTGCCTCCAAGGCATGTCCCAGGGACAGCAGAGTCTGGGGAACTCCACCACCAGCCCCGAGACAGCCTCCAGCAGCTCAGGCAGGGAGGTCGCTATGCAGAAGGGAGGCTGGTACAGTAGCAACAATCCCAACTGTTCTCGCAAGCCCAACTTCAGGAACAGGGTCTCACAACCAGCCACTTGTGGAACAGTACCCCTGAAGGCCAATAGAGAATCCCGGATGACAGCCACTACCTCTCCTCCCCTGCCCTGGGGTCTCAGCTAGTGCCAAACTGTAAACCCGGTTGGGCACATTTATGAAAGGGGAATCCCCCCCCGCTTCAGGGCCCAGCCAGGTCTCAGTAATACACACCAGGTCGCTCCACTCCTCAGTGATCAAATCACATATAAGGGGCCCTTGTGGTTTACTGACCTGGCATTAAGAACCAGCAGCTGAAAGCCAGGGTCACCATGGATCTGCTGTCTGGGGCCTGGGTCTGAGTCCAGAGGGACAGAACACACCACCAGTAACAAACACCAGGGTGCCTTCCCCGAGAGCGGCCTGCCCTCTGACTCCTGTCATAACATCCCCTGCCTGTCACCACCTGAATAGTGTAACCCACCCTAACCACCCCAGAGCTCCACTTTCCCCCAATCTCCAGCCTCCGATTTCCCTGGTTAGGGGGCCTCCATCCAGCCATACACCAACACACACCTCAATCAATCAGAGGGTGGTGGTGGGCTCCTCAGCACTTCAGCTACTGCTCTCAGTGCCGTCGGAACCCTGCCCCTCACCCCCTTCATTCACTATCACCCACTGTGCCCCCTTCACCAGCCTCTCTCACTTGCTGGCAGGGGATACCCAATCTACTTCCCCTCCCTCCCGACTCTCACTCAGGAGGGGCAAGTATCCTCACAACACTGATACCCTCATTCACACTTTATACATTCACCCTTGGGCTCCCCTCCCTGTCTCTCACACTAGGGAGGGGCACCCCAACTCACACACAGGAAGGACCCCCACCCACCTCTGACCTCTCTGCATAGGCTATAGGGGCCAGTTGAGTTGATCACCTAGGCTGCCCCTCAGGTTGCACCTCAGACCATGTCTCTGGTCAATTTTCAGGCCTTGGGCTGTCGCCGCCAATTCTTCACCTCTTGCCCCCAGTCCCGTTCAAGGTACCACTACTGCTCCAGCACCAGTCCAGTAAACTTTCAGTCATTTGAACTGTCCCAGCCCTACTTCGACTGTTCTCCAGGCCGCCGCAGACCAGACCTCCCTTCGGGGACTTGCTGTATCATTCGTCTCAGGCCGCTTGCTCTGTTGTTCGCTGCGCTACTCAGCTGTGCAGCCCAGCTCTATCAGCCTCCGGCGAGCTCCTGCCAGCCTCTGCTGAGTCACACCAACCTCCACCAGGCTCTGCGGGGTGCAACCCGGCATCCCAAGCCACTCGCCGCACTGCTCAATCTGGAACACTGGATACACACTGCGCTGTATCTTTAGGATCTGGGCCGCTCACCATATCCCCATTGCGCCACTCAGCTGTGCAGCCCGGCTCAGCTGTGCAGCCCAGTTCTGCTAGCCTCCGCTGAGCTCCCCCAACCTCCGTTGAGCTCCACTGGGCACCACTCAATGATTCAGGCCTCCTGCTGCACTCGCTGCGCTCGCTGTGCCGCCCGGCTCAAACCGCCTGTTGCACCATTCAACTTTGGGCTGCTCACCTCAGATTGCTCGCCACGAAGTTGGTGGGACCAAGGCACCCCAACTCCTCGCAGACTGGTGCCAAGGAGTACCCAGGGCAGCCAGGTAAAACCTAACCCAGCTGTGTTGCCCAGCCCCTCGGTTTCACCTTCGGCTTGCCTCGTCCAGCCTAGCAAGGCAGCCGGCATTTGCTCCCGGTCGCCATCTTGGATTTATTCTATCTAAAATAAAGAACTATCCTAATTCTGCTATGACTTCTATACATGTTTCACTCCTATGTGCAATGAACATGTTACAAAATGTATGCACAGAAAGTATATAAAGTATAGGATTTGAGACATGGTGCAGTCTCAGGGTTACCTGTCTGGGGCTACATGCAATAATGAGCAAGACTATTTTATTATATTGCTTTTTTCAGTTACATTGATTTATATAGCCACCCATCTCTCAATTGCGTTTTCTCTGTTCTTCCTTCTCTACCTCTTGATTCTTGCACAGAAAACTGCAAGAAAAGGGAGAGACTGCATTTGCCAAGGTCTGAAGTGATCACCTGCAGAAGACTGCAAATTAAACCATGTTGCCGGTCAACCCATAAATCGAAAATAAGAATTTTTCGCCATTTGATTGTATGCATACATGTAATTTGTAATATATGTTACTCAACAGAAGGTTGCTTGTTAATCCCTACACTGGAATGTTTTAGGAAATTTGAAACATGTTTATGAAATAACCTGCTTGCTTTGGAAATGACTGCAGACAATACTGTACATACATGTTTGATAATTTGAGGGATCAAAGAATCATTGCAGTATTTATGCCACTGGCATAGTATCTTTTATAACATTTTATAAATAATACACATTCATACACTTCTAATTACTGGAACGGTGAAAATAATGTAGCTACCATGAAAATAAATTCAATGCTTGGTCAGCTCCAAGTTAATAAGAATATTTATGCAGAAAGATGAACTGTTGTTGAATAATTACAGTAGAAAATGAATAATGAAGTTCTTTAAACCCCATTAATATAACTTCACCCATTCTCTTCATTAATTCTTTTTACACAAAGAATAGGTAGAAGAAAAAGAGTCAGAACCCACATAGACCCACACAAATGTGCTATAAAATCAATTTCATGGCAGGCAAACAAGAAGAAGAAGAAGTCTGGCAAACTCTTGAGATTAGATACCCAAGAATTCAGTTTAAGATCATGTTTTCCTTTTCTTACGGCACTTATGTTATTTCCCCTGTAACTCATATCTGGCTTCATTTGTATCTAAGTCAAGAGCGTGCACATTGGTCCTGGAAACAGCCATAAGGCAATCTTAGAGAAATACTTGAGTAACAATGGAATCCCAGCAGTCAGGTGCCCTTAGCTGCATCTGCATTCAGAAAGATTGACACTTGTCTGAAATGGCCTGGAAATTTCTTTAAAAATGCCAAACACACCAAAAAATATCTTTCTTTGGCTCAGGGGATTTGCATTATAGAGGGTTGTGCTATAACAAAGCCTGGTTGATTATGACACAGATTGGTTGCAAAAACTGAGACAAAACTCAGCTTACAAATAATATCAGTTTGCCACGCTTTGCATCTGGAGTGAAGTGCAGTTCAATTTATCATCCCACCACGAGATGAAATACATTGTTTTATCAGTGTTCTCTGATGGCATTCTAAAAATGGAATGGCTTTCTTTGAGAAATGTAACATATACCACTACCATTACCACTATGGGGCATTTAGAAACAATTTACACCCCCAACATTTAAAGTCTTCCTGTTGATTGTATTAATACTCTTGTATTACCTCTCTATCCCATTCCAGGATATTTTTTATGAAGGATAAACTATGACCTGATTTTTGTAAAATGCTAGGCAGGCTTGGACAGTGATAATAAAATTACTCTTATTTCCAAAGACATGGGAATAATAGGAAAGCTAAATTCATGGACAATTAGACTAAAATTTACAAAGGAGTGTTTCAGATACTATGAATATTTCAATGATTATTTGCTTTACATAAGTTGTAAACTTTTTCCTGATAAAATAATAATTGTTGTACATTTCATCTTTTATGACAACAGTACAAAATACCAACTTCAAGCCCTTCAAAAATGTTCAGTGTATAGAGATTCTCCCCCTTCCCCCAAAATAATTAGTTTGGTGGAGAGGCTCTTTTTTGCTGAGCTGCAGAGAGTTAATTATATATGGCTTCATCTGATGCAGCACCATATTATTATGATTGATTATGATGATGATGATGATGATTTCCTGTATTTATGGGGGGCTACGGAAAACAGAAGCCAGGCAACAAAGGACAGAACAGGTCAAACCCATCTAAGCACTGCTCCCAATCATATATTCTAACGTATTAAAACAAAACAAAAAAGCATGGACATCACTAAATGATTTGACAATGTACACATCCACAAACCAATCCTAAGATTGCCATCTCAGAAACTGTCCCACTGAACCCAATGAAACAAACTGAAGTAAATACTTATGTATAACTTGTGCCTTAATTACATTTAAACACCAATACTGAGGAAAATTACTATTCAAATGCTAAGAATGTATGCTTTAATCCGTATGTAAAATTCATATCCTCCTTTCATATAAGGTTCAAGGTAGCTTATCAAATGAGAACAGTTTTTTTTTAAAAAAACCAAGAGTTGGAAAAAAAATTAAAAACATGTGAAAACATAGTTTATATAGACATGACTGAAATCATTCATTTTTAAAGATCTGGCTGAATGATCTTTCTTAACCGCCCTTGTAAAACTAGAGGGACATAAATATTAAGAATATAGTACACACACAAAAAACAGAGGAAAGGGAAAGTAATGAAGGATAGGATAAAGCAGGGAAAGAAATTATATCTGTTTCACCTTGTTATAAGAGATTAAGATTAAAAATCTAATTTCATGTACATTTTATTCATGAAGATTTGTAGGCTTTTTTACTGTGTACTGCTTTTTTAAAATCATATCCCCCAATACACACTTCATGCTCAGTGTTGCTGGGAGTTGGGTGGCATATAAATTTAATAAATAATTATTGGTCACGCAATCAGCCAGTTGTTTAGGCTGGATTTGGCATTTTTATCCACCTATCGAGTCCTTCCCAAGGACCTGGGATAGGCAGATGTTGTTTGATGGCGTTAAAGGTATCGTTGCAGGATGCAAACTGTTCCAAGTAAAGCTGCCTTTTGCAACTGACTGATGGTGATTTTGTCAATGCTGATGGTCTTCAAGTGGTACTCCAGATGTTTGGGATTGTACCCAAGGCACCTATTCCTATTGGTACTACCTTTGCTTTCTTTTGCCACAGTTGTTCTATTAATACCTGCAAATAGAAATAGAACAACTGTGGCAAAAGAAAGCAAAGGTAGTACCAATAGTTATAGGCGCCTTAAGTGCAATCCCAAAATATCTGGAGTAATAAATAATTAATAAATTATTATTATTATTATTATGCATTTTTATATATTATCTGATTGGAGAACTAAATCTCCAAATGTAAAGATGGACAAAAAAGATCACTATGTCTTGTTTTGAACTCAGACAATATTAATGTGGTCAATTTCTAGTAATATGCAAACCAAACAAACTTCCATCCTTAGTCAAATTTAATATACTATTTTTTATTTCTTTTATATTCTAACTTTCTGCCTTTAAAAAAAAACGTTTTCAGGCAAGGAGAAATTTTGTCTAAGGACAGAATCTCCAAAGGGCTTGAGGCACCAACAAGTCTACAAAAGTGGTACAGATGCGGCAAAAACAATCAGTGTTAAAGCCAATATTCTGTACTGTCTACTGGGAAAAGTTAAATTATTTATTACAAAGGTCTTACAGCTTCACTTGTCAGAAGCATTTCATGTCATCAAATTTGGTCAGGTCCCCACATGAGCAGAGGTAATTATCTCAAGGGAGAAAATGTGTTTTAGCTAGAACCCTTGCAGAAATTAAAGATGGCAGTCTCCCTACTGGGAGCAACTTTGAGTTGAAGTGATACAGATGACTGCTGTTTAAGCAGCCTTCATGGCCATATCTAATAAGCACTCTGAGCTGATTCAGCTTTTACCAAAGTCTAATGGAACCATTTCATGTCATAGCTCGGCCTACTAAATGCACATGCACACACACGCACACACACACACACACACTCACAAGGGAATATAGGTCTTTCTGATTAGAAGCCAAATTTCTGGCACAGTGTTCATTTTTCATAAGCATTTAAGGACAAAATCTTTTTCTCATTATTCTCAACTTGTGCACTTATCTAGAGCATTAGAAGAAGAAAAAAATATATCAAATGCAAGGGTATCCTGCTGTTTATATAATGCCATTAGCGTCATTGAGGAAGCAATTCCGACAGAGAGATGCTTTCACCCTCCACAAATAAAAAAAACCCCTTTGCCTCCTTTTGCTGGTCTAACATCAAGGAACCGATGAGGCTGTTTAGCTCTTGCAAGAAAATAAGGTCAGATGAGAACTGGGGATAGTGCAAGGAGAATGTTCCAACCTGTAGAGAAACAAGAAAGAGGAATGATCTTAAAATATAGTGATTGCCCTAAGGAAACCCTTGATTCATATGTTGAACTAAAGGTCTTTGTTTATACTAATATAACTCTTTGGTTATAAAAGTTCTTCTGAAGTCTTCATTTCAGTCTATTTTCAATGACAAAATGGCAACATAACCACCCAACTGAGCCACAGGATATAACCCCCCGCCCCAATGCTTGTCACAGATACAAGATAACAAAAGCTAACATTTAAACACCCTTGAATATATTAATAAGGCTCTCTAGCTTTAGGCAGCAAGTCATGGTGCTAGAAGGAGAGCAACCAGAAGGCTAACTCAAGTATAGTGGGTTAGGAAGCACAGCACCAAGAATAAAAATAATGAGGACAGAACAATGCATGGAGCTACAGTCCTGCTATCAATATAAAATCATGTTCTCCAAAAGCAAATGGATTATATACATGAAGAATAGCTTAAAATATAGCTCTGGGAGAATGTCAACTGAATCAGAAGGAACTGAAAAACACATATGCCCTTTGGAATTCAGCTTGTTTGTCTAGCCCATGAACGAGAAATTTCAAATGTGATGACAAATGCTATATGACAATTTAAAAAAAGCCTAATTCCAGGCATGTGATTTGCAGAATCAAACTCAAAACACCAGAGGCTCAAGTGGCGTTTTCATTCAACCTTGCAATCCATGGGAGAGGACCAAAAAGGGAAAGAACACTGAAAGTATAACCAGTTATGCTAATGGTGTTGATAAGAAAGGGGGTCAGGAAGTGTTATGTTAACTTGTGATTGGTGGGGCTGTTTTTACCCCAGCTGCTGTTTCTACATGTGTGGTTTTTTTATTCTTCTCTTTTTTAATGCTTTTATAGTTTAACATTGTTAGCTGCCCAGAGTCATGAATTTGAGATGGGTGGCCATATAAATTGAACACATAAATAAACAAACAAAAAATATTTGATTTCTGAGACCATGGTCTGAGGTATCTGGATAATGGAGTACTTCCACACAATGGCTAGCCCTTCATAAGGACTGGTAAAAATGAGTTTTATTCATTCATTCATTCAAATTTGATCAGGAGTACTTTAAATTGAATCCTATGGGGATGGGAAACAAAAGCCCAGAAGCACCTCAAATAAGACATTCTGCACTACAGAAGGATATGGGGTTGTTATTATAAAGAGGCCTCTTAATCTATGCATGGAAAAATCAGAAAAACCATTGGCATGTAAAATTCACAGCCTTCAGTGTCTATATAACAACACTCAGAGAATAGGAAATGAAGATGATAACTTGAACTTCTTAATACAGGAGGCAAATATGATTTCATAGCTTTAAATGAGACCTGGTTGGAATACAAGGTTTGGAGTTGTCAGATTCCGGATGGAAATTGACAGAATATAATTCTAGATTGATCACCATGTGTTAAAGATATGCATGTTCTTGTTGCCTCTGCCTAATATTTGGAATCTATGAAGATATCATGAATTTTGAATTTGGGGGACATGATGGCTGGCTAAAAGAACTGTTGTACAACAGCAGAAGGAGAAATTTACACCTGATTTGCAGTCATGGATCGTTGATATGCTGTTAAATTGATGGATGTAGTTTATCTTTTTAAATTAAATTATTCATGATTTTGTCAGGTTGGGGAGTTCATAGGAAGATAAAAATAACATTTCTGAACAGTTTACACATAGAGGTAGTCCCCAGTTTAAGAATGAATTCCGTTACCAAGGTATGTCCTTAAGTCAAATTTGTATATAAGCCAGAATGTATTATTGTATAATACTGTATAAGTAGTATTGTGTAATTAACTCAAACCATTGTGTATTTAACTTGAATTTTGCTACAATAGGCTCCATTCTTAACTATGGGTCGTCTGTAACCTGGGCATTCTTAACCTGGGGACTACCCGTACTATGCTAGATCCCAACTTACATAGAATAAAAATGCAAATACTAAAATATGGAAAAGGTCTAAAATATTTACAACAGAAATTAATTGATAGATCATTAGTGTGATGGAGGACTTGGATGAGGTTCAAGGACAGAAGCATTTCCTCAGCCCACAGCCTGAGCCTGGGAAAATGAAGAGGATGAGACTGGCACCACCCTAAGGAATTCGTTGTGTTTAGTTGCAGGCTTTGGGAGTTAGAGTTAGTCTGATGAGATTCTGGCTAGCAGGTGCAAGCTAATAAAGTAACTGAGCTGTTCCAGTACTGTCTCGTGGAGTTTCTTGGGCTGAACCTGACAGTTAGGTATGTAAGATACTAAAATATTAAACTACAGGTAGTCCTTGTTTAGCGACCACAATTGGGACCAGCAACTCGGTTAAGTGAAGGGGTCACTAAGTGGAACCACGACTGTGCTTACAATCTTATTTCAGCTTTCCTTTGCTTTACAGACCTATGAAGGTTGTAAATGTGAGGACTGGTCACAAAGTTACTTTTTCATCACTGTCATAACTGCAAACAGTTGCTAAACAAGTCAGTGGCTAAACAAGGACTACCTGTATTAAGCTGTTAAAATAGTGAGGATTTTTACTGTTAAGTCACTTCACATTTTAAAATAATCCTAACTACTCCAATAATAATTAAAAGATTAGAATAAAAATACTATCTAATACACTATATCTATCACATTTGCATGGTCAGTTAAACTGGTCATTCTATCAAAAAAGGAAATGGTAGTTTAGCACAAATTATTCTTGGTAAGGCATGTGGATCCTGACAAACAAAACATCCTTTTCTACATGCTTGCAAACCAATTAGAATTAGTAATCTATTCCAAAATTTTCCCCAGGAACAATGTCAAGTTGACCAGTTTGTAATTGTCTGCATTTTCTTTTTTCCTCTTTCTGCCTTTCTCCTATCCTTTGGCATTATATCTATGCTTCATGATTTCTCAAAGAACACAATCAAGCTCCTTCAAGATTCTTGGATGTACTTGATCTAGTCCTGGAAACTTAAACTTGTTCTGGTAAGCCAAGTGTTCCCTAACTAGCTCTTTATTTCACTTGGGTTACCATCCCCTTCCTGTGGCAATTGTTCTGCTGAGGTCCATCTGAACACAATTTCCTACTTGGAGAGAAGACTGAGGCACACATGCCCAGCCCTTCCTTTTTCTTCCCCTTACTATTTTTAAAATAATTTTATTAAAGATTATATTATACAGATAAAATTAATACAAACTACAAAAGAGAAAAAAAAAGAGAAAAAGAAAAGAAAAAAGTGCAGAAAAAGGAAAAAGAAGGTAACCTCCCCCTTCACAGCAAGTAGAGATATCTTTAACAATGTATCACCATCTCTTAAAACACAAGACATCTCTTCATCCCATATTCACCCCATTCTCTATAAACAAATTTTTAAAGCCTCATCGCTCCATCCTAATCAGTAAAAGCCCATTGAGGGTTATCAAAAATAACAATATATCTATTATAAACTAAATCTAATAAACCCACTTAAAATCCTTCCTTTTACATTCATATCTTTATCACTGAAACCTGGTCATTAAAAATAAAAGTTACCAGAAATAACAGTGTTATTTTAACACTATATTGGTTTTCAACAAATAAACTTAAAATGCAAATTAACTTTCCCATATCTCTACAGATAAACAAAACCTGTAAAACATTGTCATCCAGTCCTATTCAACAAAAATCCATTAAAAATTACCAGAGATAACAACCCATCTATTTTTAACCTTGATCAAATAAACTGACTTTTTATTTTTTCCCCTTTCTCCCCACACTTTGATCTCTTTAGATAATGTCCTAGCATCTGTTTTCTTTTCATGTTCTCTTTATCTCTTCTCACAAAATCATTAAGAACTTTAGCAATGCTTTATAGAGTCCTTGGGGTTCTCTGAGCTTGGTTATTTTCTTACACAAATTTCATTATCCGACTAGGTAACATCTTCAGTGCTAGAAGGGAGTGGGGTTTGCTCTCTGTTTATATGCAGTAGCTTGCCCTGTCAGTGTTGGTGGGGGAGTTGCTTTTTTTTCCCGGTAGTTCCTAGGTTAGGCTGTTGTTCGCTGCTTGATTGTTTGCCTAAGTGAGTAGTTCCTTGATTAGGGTACCGTTTACTGCTTGATTGTCTGGTGTTAATCCCTGCTTATCTGGCTGTTGATTGCTGGTGAAGAGGTATTCTGCTCTTTTTGTTTCCTTTTTATTGTCTCTTTTGAACGGTGTGTAAATGTTGTTTATCTCTATGTGCCTGTTGATGGCTGACTTGTCTGAATACCAAGCTTCCAGGAATTCCCTAGAATTTTTGGATTTAGCTTGGTCTAAGATGCTGACAGTTTCCCAGTTGAAACTATGGTTGAGTCTGTCCACGTGTTATGAGATTAAGGAGTTTTCATCACGTCTTCTGACTGCTAGTTGTTCATGGATGTGCTCTGCTAGTCTTCTGCCTGTCTTGGTGGCTGTTACAATCCTTACCCTGCATGTTGTAGATGACTCAAGTTTTTTCTTCTTGGGCTACTGGGTCTTTTGGTTTACTTAAGATGTTTTGGAGGGCTTTAGTTGGTTTGTGTGCTACAGTGATGCCATATTGTTCTCCATTTTGGCTTTTTGTAAAATAAATTATGTCATGGTGTAATATATCATGTGTTGTTGCTCATCTGAGGTTGTTATTTACCTACTTTTGAGAACTGCTAAGGACCAGATGATTTTTATTATGACCTGATATGTAAAACCATAGAACTCAAAGAGGGTGTACTTTCTTTTTCACACGACTGCCGGGTCAGGACTGCCATGGTATTTATGGAATGCTCCTCTCTGAAAAGATCATCTGTCTTCTTCCCCATTTTTTTCCAAAGCAGGTTAAGACAAAATTTATTCTGGTAGACACTTGGAAAAAGATTGTTTTGCTGTTAATTTTACAATTTCTATTTATTTTATCACTGCTGACAGGATTTACATGAGATTTTCGATATTATTATGCACAGCACCCAGAGAAACATATGTTGAACAATGGTTTAGAAATAACTATTGGGAAACTGAGGCACAAGAAGAACATATTTCAAATTTGTTGACAGTGGAGCCTTTACTTACAACAGAAAAGGCTATTTTGCAGAAAAAGAACAGTTCCCATTATTCTATTGCTTTGGGGACTAGAACATTAGCTGAACAACACACTGTTCTTGACTGGTATATTCCTATGTAGCTTTCAGTTCTGACTATTGAGGCCTTGAAAATAACAATCAGGAGCATCTGTAGTAATGATCACTGACTTCAAAATGGTGGGTGTGACTGATTATCAAAGCCCCATCCCTTACAAAGATTTTTAATATTATTATGAATACTGCCGATGGAAACCTAAGTTGGTGCTTATATTGGCCCTAGTCCAATATATGCAATTTAGGGGTCTTACCCTCATTAGCTTTCCTACAACAAAGAGATGCCCAGGAATCTCTTTTCTTAAAGCTTTACCAACTTAGGTGTCCACCAAATGTGTTGAGATTACAAATCTCAGAATTCTAGGCTGGCAAGCCCACAGGCCTTTACACCATCTGCTTTGTTTCGGAGAGGCACACTTGGAGTCTGCCAATTATGAGACATGTCAGAAACTCCCAACCAAACTAATATTTCAATGCCATACTTTCAAAGGAAGCAAGGGCCATACCGTTTTCTGTGGTGGGGGCCCCGACAGGCTGTTTGTGTATTGGGGGCTGTTTGTGTTTGTGTATTAGGAATTTCCTGTGTCACTCCGGCTTGTTCTGGTTCAATCTATATGTGACTAGGAAAGGAGGAAGTGTTGAGTTAAAAGTTAAACTATAGTACTCTTTATCTCATTATAATAGTAAAGAACATACCCCTAGGAGTAAACATGAGATGCTAATGAGCACCCCCATGGCTTATTATGCGGTACATAGTTGTAGTATGCATGATGTAATACACCCGTGGATTTGTTTTAGCCAATAAGAATTATGATGAATGTTACCTGCTTACTGAAATGTATAAAAACCTTTGGACAATGCCCCTTTGGGCACTCGATTTGGATTTTGATCCTGAGTGCACCTCTTTGCTTCTATACAGAAATGAAGTGTGAAAGCCTTCCCTCTACTCTGTGTGTAATTTGGCTCTCTCTCGCAGCAGGTAGAAATGTGCCCCAATCAGTTGGTCACCCCGTGGCCAACAGTGGCACTAAAAATTGCAAGACTGAAGAAAATCAATATTAAGTTGATTTGAACTACATTCAGTGTTGCTAGAGAGGAGCTTACATTCAATCAACTGCAAATCAACTTTTAGTTAGAAGCAGCAACAATAAGACTTGAATCAAAGTTAGTGATAGTTCTAGAAAGCACCTTTTTATGACTCTGAAGGGCCAAAGAATATGTGGCCTGCACATATATTAGAAATGAAGAGTCGATCATGTTTGATTCTGGATGAACTATTACTGATAAGAACTTTAGCAGAATGCATTAGTAAGGATGCCATCTTAGTGGATCTAGGGGCCACAAAAATGGATCTCATGCCCTAAGATGCCATCTAGTTTAGAGGAGAAAAGGAAACAAAAAAGTGCAAAATTCCCAGCATTTGGTTAAAGTAAACAGATTAGAAGTGGAGAGATATTCACCCCAGGCAGAACAGCAATAAACCTTGGTCTGGGAATCGATGCCACTGCACAATTGAAAACATTGTGGCAAAAGCAGTTGTTTGAGATGAGCACTAGTGTGTTAGGGCCAGGACTGGGGAGATCCAAGTTCAAACCACAGCAAGGCCTACTGGACCACATGTGGTAGAGAGCACCATGATTTGATCAAGTCAGATGACAGATATTGATACTTCACAGACCTACTAACAGCTTTCTCTAAACAGAGGTTCTGAGCTACAACTCCATTTAGCATTTACCTGGGATCTCTTGCATGTAATACATGAGCTATATCATTGAACAACTGTGCTTTTCTCTTGAAGCAAAACCACTCCCATCCTAACTTAAATGGCAGAAGGGTTGCAAGGACAAAATAGGGATTAGAGCATGCTACCTTAAGCTCCTTAGAGAAAAAAAAGTAGGGTATAAATGTACTAAAGAAATACAGGATGACTAGTATAGCACTTTTATCCTATTTTTCAGCAAGAACACAGATTTGCCTAAAAATCAAAGCTGGAGGGGAGAACATACAATCACAAGGTGCAGGAAAAAGAAGCAGGTGGACAAATGACTAAATACTCTTCTCCCTTCCAAATCAAAGTCCTCACCTTGAAGCTTTATGGCTGAACCCAGAACCTAGACTTGCTTCTGCTATTGAAATACTGCCCCAACAAACAAGTAAATCAGAAATCAAGAAAAGGAACTTGATGTAAAATTTCTACAATTAGAAAAGCAAATGGGATTGGTTTCATGCCTTGAAAAAAACAAAACAAAGCACCAAACTATTATCCCCCCCCAAAAAAAGTGGGCTCCATAGCCTAGCATTTCTTAGCTAGCAAAAGCTTGAAAATAGACAGAGGCTGCATTCTTCATAAGCAATTACAATGGATTCTTTACAAGCAACTGTGCATTCTGGGTGTGTGCACACAATGCTGGCTATTCATCAAGAATGATAATCTTTTTCATCAGCTCACTCTCAGTCCTGCTTTGACCCTCTCAGCTATGGTTTCATTTACAGACATGCTACAGAGCAAAACAAAATTCATTTTTAAACCTTTCCTATTTAATCTCTACTGCTGTAATAATCTCCTGAGCAGACTCCTGTACCATTAGCAGGGTAAAATGAAATGGTACTTGACCTCATAAAATTGTGATTCCAACCTGCAACCACACCAGTAGAAGGCAACTGTCTGGGACAGTTAAAGAAAAAATTATCTTTGAAAGGAAACCATGATTTAAGCTTATCTGACATTTTGGGGGTGGGGGGGACTGACATAATTCAATAGCCTGAAGAGCCTCCATTAGAATTTGAGGGAATGATAAAAATGGTTAATATCTCAAGGAATAGGAGAGCTATACTGCAGCAGGAAAAAAACAAGATAGAAATTTTACATCCCAGGAAGTGTACCCAAGAACTCTGACACTGACTACAAGTAATAATTTATTTGCACAAAGATTAAACAGTTATACTGTATTCTATAGTTGGCATTAGTGTGGCTCATAGACAAAGCGCTAGATCTGGAGTCCTGAATTCCAACCCAGAGCATCCTGGGTGGTCTTCAACAATATATCATCCTAGCTTCATGTTGTTACTGTTGTTGCTGTTTTCTAAAATGAGAGTAATAAAACTTTACTGCTCAAATAAATTCAAGATTGTTAGGTTTTCCCACTTTTAAAAAGCTCAACTAAAACAAGCCCCTATTGGAATGCTTGGGCTAAACAAAAGACTAATAGTTTAAATCAGTTGATACCTGAGAAATTGTGTTTTGAGTTTGACTTACCTTCAATATACAGTTGGCATGAGAGAGAGAGAGAGAGAGAAAGGGAGCGAGAACATTGAAACATATATTAAACAGAACAGCCCGGATGCTTTAGCCGCCTCTGAGACACCTGGAATTTTATTTTCTTTCAGAGATTGCTGCTCCTGAACAGAAACCAACCACTCAATTTTATAAGGTATTAAAAGGAGAAATGAAAGTTATTATTAGTTACACATCTGAAGGAAGGAAGAACTGGAATATTCAATTTTGGAAAATCAATGGGCCCAGATATTTAAAAACATGAAATACAACCTGGGGTGTGGCAGATAATCCTACATAACTGGAAAAAAAGTCATTCTCCTGATTTTTATTTATTTTGATTTAAGGAATGACCTAGGATATGACATTGTTATCTATTTTTGAAAAATCTGTGTGTTCTAAAAATGAGAAGATGGCACACTATGTTGCTATTTGGTTTTTATTTCATGACAAGATTAATTAATTCCATACAGGTATTTATACTTATTATATGAAACTTTCTATTTAGCATTTTTGCATCGGGGGCTACATTTAGTTCATTTAATCACTATAACATATTTAGGGGTTTTTTCTTCGCTATATAATAATTTTTTAATGTAGACTCTTTTCTTCTGTATTTCACTATTTTAACAAATACAATTAAAACAAAACTAAAAACAAACAATGCTGAAAATCAAAAATGTAATTTCTGGGCCCCCTCAAAATGGCAGTGAAGAAGGCTTAACAGCTAAGTGTTATCCAGAGGCTAAATTCCAAAGCACAATCCTTAATTAACATTAGTGATGTTGATCATCACACAAACAGCATAGAGAAATTATTGGGATGCTTCCTTTATAAAAGGAAGACAAGAGGGGCATCAGTTCCTCTGGGAAATTAGATCAAATTTTCTCCCATGA
This sequence comes from Python bivittatus, assembly GCF_059951505.1. Classification (NCBI taxonomy): domain Eukaryota; kingdom Metazoa; phylum Chordata; class Lepidosauria; order Squamata; family Pythonidae; genus Python; species Python bivittatus. The sequence continues at coordinate 120,740,066 of NW_028277030.1, forward strand.
TATGGCATTTAATTTGATCTTAAATTAATCTCATAATCTCTACGCTCCTGCTCCTCTAATCTACAGATATCTCAGGAATACTTTGTTTTACCACACTGTTGTCAACTATTATCCATTAAGCCTATGGGGATCTTCAAATATATCCTATTGCTCAAATAGAAGATAACGGATATATTTTCCTTCACATTTCTGCAGGAATGCAAGCAGTATATTCTTGATCATGGACAATTTACCCAACACACTTCTGATGTCCAACAAGACATTACAAGTCTTACAGGAATTGAGGTTTTGCCCTTATATAATGTGTCTAAGAATCCCCTAAAATATGATGGGAAACTTCCATCAGGTTTTCCCATCCAGGCACATAAAATCCCCAGTGAATGCCCCTTTCCTAAGCTTTATCTTCAGAAAAAGTTAAAAAGAAAAAGAAGCTGGCAGTTGGGAGTCACAACCTTAAAAAAATTTGGAAGGCTTTGAAGAAGCAGTTCCCTCAGACTTCTTTTGTCTTTCCCTAATTGGAAACTAAACAGGAAGGGAAATCTGCTGGATCAGGAATTTTCCTTGCATTGCACTCTGAAGAAATGACTGAGTGCAGAGAAAAGCAATACAGCCAACTGGTGATCCAGAATGAGAAAATCTTCCTGGATTATCAGATCACCAAGTTTCCTAATCAGTTGCACAGTGAGTGGGGAAAGTTGAAAATTTAAATCTCATCTCTCCAAGGTCTTTCCTTCAACCACTTTCCAGCTAATCTATATGCCTGCCAAAAGTCAGTTGTATAAGATTCATATATGATGGTTGTTTATGAGATTCACATATGAGTTACATGAACCCAATCCCAAGCAGTGTATGACAGCAACACAACTAGCCATAATATAAATATACAATAAAAACTACTAAAACGTATGATTGCAATTAAAACTTACAATTAATCACAATTGTACTTATACCATTCCTGACACCACAATCTCTAGCCAAGGTTTCCTCAGAAAACATATTGTGCAAGAAGACAGAATATTTAAAAGCTACTAAAATAAAGCTGATCCTGTAGAGTGGGAAATTACATCACTGCCCTTCCCAATGTGTCCTTTGGTTGCTGAAAAAGGTATTAAAAGTATAATCACTGATACAAAAAGTCATCCCCCACTGTTCTATCACATATGAGAATGTTCTAATGCAAACTGATTTTTTCTTATGCAAATTACATCGAATTAGGTGTTGGCATAGACTTTTAGTTCAAAAGTCTCCTGAAAACTCATATCACAATATGAAGGATATCATCTGGACACTATCATGTCTGTATTACACAAGTTAACTAAACACTTTACTTCTAGGCTCTTGCCAGCAAAGGTCTGTTTCTAAAAAAGGAAGAGTAATAGGTAATGCCCAACACCCGCTGATGGATGCGGCCTAGATGGGATTAGTTTTCAAATATGTTTAGATCAGGGTTTCTCAAACTTGGCAACTTTAAGATATTTCCCATGGCTGGCTGGGGACTTCTGGGAGTTGAAGTTCACACATCTTTAACCAAGTTTGAGAAACACTTGTTTAGATCATCACCCGAGTTGTTTCAGGCTGTGAATAGTCCTCGTTTAACAACTACAATACGGACTGGAAAATTAGTTGTTAAGCGGGGCGGTTGTTAAGTGAGGCATCATGTGACTGGCACCTGATTTTATGACATTTTTGCAGCGGTCATTAAGCATTAAGTGAATCGTGGTTAAGCAAATCACCTTGGTCATTAAGTGAATCATGTGACCATTAAGCAATTCATACAGTTACCCATTGATTCGCTTGCCAGAAGCTGGCTGGAAAGGCAGCAAATGGCGATCATGTGACCCCAGGATTCTGCAGCCATCTTAAGTGCAAGCTGGTGCAAGCAGATCGCGAACACGTGACCACAGGGACTCTGCAACAGTCGTAAGTGCAAGGAACGGTTGTAGGTAGCTTTTAGTGCCATCGTAACTTTGAACGGTCACTAAACAAATGGTCGTTAAGTGAGAACTACCTGTATTGTCTGTCACTTTGTTAACATAAACAAATTTCTTTATTACCAGTTTTAAAGCCAGGGTTTGAAATGCTTAGATAGCTGTTAGCATAACTTATCTTTTAGACAGCCCAGAGGAATTATGGTTATTATAAGGCTTCAGGCATTGCTAAGAGAATTATTTTGAGAAATTGGAAAAGTAGTAATATTCCTGATATTAAGGACTGAATTCAAGAAATGTGCAACTTACTGATTTTGAAAAGGCAATTTTATGTACTAATCCAAAAATGCCTCAGTATATTTTTCTCTGGCATAGATTTTATATTTTGTAATACTATACCATAATATCATTTAATTTTTTTCCCTAAGGTAGATTCAGAAATCTGGCATTTGATTAAAATGTGACATATATAGATAGTTTCTCCCTTTCTGTTTTATTTTTTCTTTTTCTTTTTTTGTTAAGTTGGCTAGCTGTATTTTTTGTAGTTTTTCACATACAGTGGTACCTCGGGTTACGAACGCCTCTGTTAACGAACCTTTCGGGTTACGACCAGCTCCGGCTGCAAAAATTTACCTCGGTTTGCGAACTCCGCCTCGGGATATGAACAGGATACGTGACCATTTTCCCTCCCGTGACATGGTCCGCGGCCATTTTTCCGCCCCTGACACGTGATACGCGGCCATTTTCCGCCCGACACGTGGTCCGCGGCCATTTTTCCACCCCTGACACGTGGTCCACGGCCATTTTTCCACCCCTGACACATGGTCTGTGGCCATTTTCCGCCCCTGACACGTGGTCGTAGGGAGGGGGACTCTCCCTCCAAGCAATAGCCGCCTCCCTGTCCTCCATGCCAGAACGGATTAACGGTAATTACATTGAACCTTATGGGGAAATTTCCTTCGGGTTGCGACCAATTCGGGGTGCGACCAGAGTCAGGGAACAGATTAAGTTCGTAACCCGAGGTTCCACTGTATTTTCCTGGGTTTTTTTAATTTTGTATTTTTCTATTTCTTTCTGTACAATGTGTTAAGATAATTTTTTGTTAAAAAGACAGCACAATGACCTCTGATACATATCGGTCTTCATATTCAAATGCAAATATACAAATAATAATGCTTCTAAGCTAATTATCTTCTTTTAGAGATGCATATTTTCATTAGCATAAATCCCAGAAAACAGCCAACAAGCATTTTTTTCTGCATGAAAGGAAAATATGCTTAGCTGGCAGGAGAGATACCATGATCATAAAAGAAAGACAGATGTATACACACTCACCTGTCAATGTATTTAGTTAGATTAAGCAAGTAAACTTACATATGTTCAGATAGCCCAAAAGATATTAATGCACTACCCCAAAATTGAACATGGGATTTAACAGCCTACTTTTTTTATATGGACACTACGATCTCTTAATGTTTACTCAGTTGTAAGATGGATTAACAGAAAAAAATATTAAAGGCCATTTCTGCACAGCATGGAAGCAGGTTGTTAAAATGTTCTTTGGCATAAAACTAGAGCTACTTCAAAAAACAAAGCTGGGTAAATTTGAATTGGTTCTAAAATCAATCCAGTGTGTGCTAAGGAAAGCAGGTTTTAATTCACTGGGTATTACATCGGAATCATGGTACATGCAATACAAACTGTCTGCAGTTCCTTTCCTCAGACCAGCAGGCAAGTCACAAAGGAGCTGGTGCTTAATCTCCAAGGCTTGCTGGAACCTTGCAGTGCCTGAAAATTAGGTTTGCTCCAGTTCACTGAGCTTTATTGATACCAGTCCCTTCTACACCCAGACTTTGAACCCTCATGTTCTTCAGCTCCATGTAATTACCCTTGGTACAATGAAATGTTTATTAGTTTCTCAAGTGTCTGAAAGATACAAGCACATACTCTACCCTTTGCAGGAACTGTTATAAAAGGATGGGCAAAAAAACCAGTTCTCCTAAGCATGGCTGCATTCTTACTGAAAGTTATTTCAGAACATTCTTAAATCAGAAGTACAGACCCTGTAGTACTTCAGATGCTATTGGCCTATAACTATCATCAAAAGCCACAAACAGCATGATTAGTATTTAATGATGAATGGGAATTACAGTCCATCAAGTTTTGGAGGGCCACAGGTTCCCTATCTAACTTTTGTATTCACACATCAGGACGCTACAGAACAAGAAAAAAGAGAAGCCATCAAAGGCATACACGACCCACGTCCTTGTGTTCTAATTTGAAGAAGAACAATTGCTTCATGGTATAGCATTTGTTTTCCATACTGTCACTTGCAGACTCAGGTCCCACAATCTGAGGAAGCAGGGCATTTGTCCTTAGAGAGCTGCCAATAGTCAAGAGTGAATTCGACCAACCAATGGACTAATCCAGTGATTCTCAACCTTTTTGAAGCTGCCGCCCCCCTAAGGAGCAGAAAATTTTTCAACACCACCCTTTGGGGCGGGGGGGAGTTACTGAATTATAAAAGGCAAAAATTTTAAGTATTTTTTTTCAGTAGACTTACACACCAAATTTGTTCGATTTAACTCGATACTTTTGCCCTGGAAGGTAATTGCATTCCTTCTATTAAAATTAAAATGACTAATGCAAAAAAAATGAAGCGAACGAAAAGCAACTCAAGAAACACGGGTCAAATCAAACATTCATATTGAAAGGACACTCAATGCACGCACTGCGATTAATCGTGCGGGAAAACAGCTGACGCATGCGCTGTGCTGGTTGGGATCGGAGAAGAATCGTAGTGTCGAGTTCTTCAAGGTCATCCTACCTAGAATACAAATTCGTCTCACCATTCTTAGAAGTGCGTGAGGGCAGCCGTCGCGTAAGTTTGTTTTATTGCTGGTACAAATGGTGTAAACCGGATAATCGATTTAATAAATTTTTGGGGGAGTTTTAAAATTAAGTTCGAATGCCAAAACATGCTCATCGCCCCTCTACCGCCCAAAACATGCCCACCGCCCCCCTACCGCCCAAAACAAGTTCACTGCCCCTCAGCATCCTCCCACCGCCCCCCGGGGGGCAGTACAGCCCCCGTTGAGAACCAATGGACTAATCAAATAAAACAAAAATCATGCTACAACTTATTTCCCAAGGAACAGAACTGGGAAGTCTACATAGGCAATAGCGTATCAGCCTGTAGACCTTATCCCCCAACATTCCCAGTTTGTATTTAAAGCAGCTGTGACTTCCACAAACAAATGGACAGTAGATATGTTGACTGTGCTCTAACCTTCATCAAATCCACCCTCACTAGCCAGTTTTCTTGACAGGAATATGAATTTTCTTGACCTACCTTGTCAAAAGAAAACTACACCATCTGAATTCTACTAAGCTTCCCTATAGTCTACCTCTACTGGGAAAAGAGCCTACACAACTCAATATAAATAAAAACAGAAATACTGAAGTAGGTGTTTATAGCCCTTCCATGAATGCCCAACATATCAGGCTATAGCGATAGAGACAGAGAAACAGAATCACAGTATTTGACCATTTTCCACTGGACCTTTCCAGGACCAACCAAAAATAGAATTAGAGAAAATAGTAGTTGGTAAGAAACTACTTAGAAAATTAAATTAAATGAGAAAATTAAAAACACATAACATTTATCTATTTTAAAATATACCATTACATGAGCCCAGGGATATCACAAATTGTCCTAAGCACCAGAACAAATGTGAACCAAGTATAATCATTAATATAATTACAACAGGTAATAAGAAGGGGGCCAATGGTTAAAGCCTGTCTCTTGTACTGATTTAACTACAGCAAGGCTTAAGTCACAGACATGTTTACATATAAATGAACTTAGAATTTTTTTAAAAAGAGCTTTATAGGCCTGCAAATATGTGGACAACCCCCATCAATATTATATTCAGAGGCCGTACTAGTAGTCCCTTCACCCCAGGCCTAGAGGAGATGGAAGATTTTATTGCTTAACACAGTGAGCAGAACACATATCATCATCAGGTTTAAGAGAAGCCATGTATCTGAGATGGAACTTCTTTGCATTTTTTGTGATAGGAAAAAAACAAAAACACTGGGATAGCTTGTTTATTCAGAATAGACAAAGGCTTCTAAGCTATGCACATATTGCTGCTCTGGCTAGATTTGGATGGTTTTAAAAGGCTTGTTCATTCAAGTTGCAAAGCAACATTCTGAAGGCTTGAAATGATGGGTATAGTCACCGAAGAGAATGGATTGCAGTACATAGTAACCGATTCAGAGCCGCTTTCTAAATTGCTTTTATTCATCTCCAAAGTCAGAAAAAGCATTCACCTTCTAAACAGTAGTATCATTCCCCACAGATAATCTGAAGTGTAAGATTAATGTTGTATTTTATATCCATTAAAGCAGAGATAGGAAAGCTTGAGCCCACAGGCAGCATGCAGCCCTACAGCACACTTGTGTACTTCGAAAGTACCCCATATGAGTGATGCCAGACTTTCACCCCAGAAGGCACACCAACCCTCTCAAAACTGGGCTGATTTTCCCAGGGAGGGTGAAAGGAAAATAGGTGAATTCAGCTTCTGCAAAATTTGGACCTCGCCCATTCTGGTGACATGATGATGTCAACAGCCACTCTTTCTACAGCCTTTTTTGTTGTTGTTTAGTCGTTAAGTCGTGTCCGACTCTTCGTGACCCCATGAACCATATTGCGCCAGGCCTTCCTGTCCTTCACTGCCTCCCTGAGTTTGCTCAGTTTCATGCTCATTGCTTCAGTGATGCTATCTAACCATCTCATCCTCTGCCGTCCTCTTCTCCTTTTGCCTTCAATCTTTCCCAGCATCAGGGTCTTCTCCAAAGAGATCTCTCTTCGCATTAGGTGACCAAAGTATCTGAGCTTGAGCTTCATTATCGATCCTTCCAATGAGCAATCAGGGTTGACTACAGCCTTTAGAGGCCCAAAAATATTAAAGGTGTACCCTTGGAAAGCAAGTTTTCATACTGTAGATTAACTGTCATATTGTCTGTCTCCATCCCAAACATTAGACACTGGATTTGATGCAGTTTTAGAGGATTTTGTGTTAGTTCCCCACTCTTGTTACACAAATGCAGCTTCATTATCCAGTTATAAAGTGTATCATTAATCCAATGTTCAGGAATTGAGTATTGTACTGTACCGTTCTTTTGCTTGATCATTCTTTCCTAACCATTCACCCAAAGACCTTGGATACAATACTTCATGTTAGAGAAAACAGGCATTTATGAATAGGTATACATACCCTCAAGTTTATATATGGCCAGAAATCAAAAATAAATTTCTGTGGACAATATAACACATAATAAGACATGTTAAATTTCTGAAACATAGACACACATTTTTAGAAAAAGGGTAACAATTAAATATGATGTGAACATTTTTATATTCACCATGATAAAGAAAATATGTTTCTCCAACTGTGCAAAAGCAAAATCAAGCTGCCTAGAAAAAGGAAAGAACAAGGTAAAACTAACACTTAAGAGTAATTTCCTGAAGGACAGGAGTAGACTTGAGTGATTAGTTGGGGCCCTCTATCTCTAGGAAACTTCTAAAGAATTTCTCAACCAATTTTATCCACACTCAGAAAAGCTCAAGGAGAACAACCAAATGTGTATTACCTTTCCAGTCACTGGAAATTATATAAAAATGGTTATGCAGCACATCTTCACTTGCTTTCTTCTCTGAGGGTTGCTACAATACTCGTCATGAATCAGTGCATCCCTGGATCCTTACCTGTACAGCCAGAGGTTCAGAAGAATCCAGCACGATCTTCCTAGCCATTCCAATACTTTTGGTATTTATTTAGTATTTTGGTATTTAATGTATATAAGAACATAATGCAATTAAATAATTTAATTGCATTATGTGCAATCCCCAATGGATTATTTCTGTGATTTAATCATTCTTGATGGGGTGGGGAGAACACCACTCTGGGAGGGAAAACCCAGAAAGAATCATTCAAAGATAATGTATATGAGCTGTTAAGTTTATATAGGTGACAGTGATACTTTGGACATACTGGATCCAAGCCATTTTAGGGTTTTATACAGTTTAGGTTTTGCATGTATGTCCGGAATTCTTCTCTGATGAGCACAGGCCACAAAACTCATATAACAGTAGCTACATTTCACAAACTAATGTTGTACAGCAAAATTGCTGCTGAAGTAAATTCCATGCCCAAGCATCTGGAACAGTAGGCTTGCCATTTCCAATCACCTCTACTACATTTTGTAGCAAGATTGACCTACCCAAGATTTTATCCAAGAGGCAAATGCATCAACTCAGCATACATAACTAAAATTAGGAATGAAATCCATTCATAAAGGTATTTTATATGATGCAATTCATTTATACTGGGGTGCTCAACTTTTTTGGATACTAAGGCCATACACTGGAAATGATAGTCATGGCTAGACACACAAGTACACAGATACAGTCTGATTGCTGGCATGAAGAAAAGCAGATGATCCCTCTTCAACCCAGCAAGGCTGAACTGTAAAGGGTGAATATATTAAAATCTCTTGCCTCTCAAGTGATTTTGTTTGAAATCCTTATTCTCTGCTGTTTTAGCTGTAGAGAATCAGAATCTCAGCTCCACTGAGAGCATTGGGAAAAGTTAATGCCAGTGATATTGATCAACATCTATTTCATCTCAGCTAATATCTGCTGCTTTGAGATTACCAGTAATTAAAGATAGAAAAGCTTGGGCCATCCATGATGCACTACAGAAAATTTCCCACTCTGATTTAAATAGTACAGGTAGTCCCCGGGTTAAGAACACCTGGTTTACAAACAATCCATAGTTAAGAGCAGAGCCTATTGTAGCAAAATTCAAGTTACATACACAATGGTTCGAGTTAATTACACAACACTATTTATACAGTATTATACAATAATACTGTTCCAGCTTACATACAAATTCAATTTAAGGACAGACCTGGAATGGAGTCTGGATGGAACTCATTCTTACTGGGGACTACCTATAGTCCAGAATGATGTCATGGTCTACTCACTATGTAGCCAAGTTGTAACATCTCAAAGAGGACTTGGAAGAACCCTTAGCAAGGCTGCACTTATCCTTTCTTTCTGTATAATCCAGAGCCATCAGGCTACAATTCCCATAATCCCAGCCACTGGTGTTTTTTTTTTCACACCCATCACACATTGATGATACACATGGTAGTTCAATACATCTGGAATTGGTATCAATTAGGAAAGGTTGCTACCTCTCTCTCTATATATATCTGTATATCTGTATCATACTGGTTAAACTCAATTTTCATGCATAGCACCTACAAATATTATCAGCAATTAACAAATGTTAAATAGTAGGTAAGGAATACACAATAGCAATCTGAAAAACAGCATGAGACTAGCAGTGGAACTGCTGATTTCACAAGTTTATAATTAAAACCCAAGACTTTGAATAACAATGCAAGGCCTGCAGTAAAACCAGTTTTTTGCTAATCCTGGTCCCTAGTGTCCAATCTAACCCATAGCCAGGAGCCATTTTATATGGCTGAAGTCTCCAGTGTGGTGTCTCTGGTCACCAACACACTTGCAAATACCACCCTTGGCACCTGCATTCTTCCTGTCTCCCCTTCCTTTAATTTTTTATAGAATCCATTATTTTAAAAAAAGGAAGTGGACATACTGCAAAGCCTGTAGCATTATTTTTATTTCCAAGGATGTTTTTGGGCCCCATAGGCATTCTTAGAACATAAAAATGGTAGATGAATGCAGCATAATGTACTGTTTAGAAATGTGCCCTCTTGCCAGAGAAAAGCCAAAAGCCAATTATAGGCTCAGAGGGGGAAATGAGATCTGGAATGCTGAAGTGGGTAGCAAGGAACAACCTCAGAAGTTAGCCTTCTAGTAAACAGGTTTTAAGTGGTTGAGGCTACCATTTTGGAAAGAGTCACAAACACACAATCACTGTGCGCAATATGCAGATTCTCAAATACGTTCTCAAAATTCCACATATGCCTTCTGGCCCCAAAAGGTTGGGAATCCCTGTTATCATCAGACAGCATGAAGAAGGAACTAAATGTCACTGTTAAATTAGTCACAGTATTATTTATACACTGCAGTGAATGAGGCTGATATTGTGGCTGCAACTCTCCATTTAGAAACCTCTCCACCCATCCATCAATGAGATGCTATATTAATCCCTTTCCAACTTAGGTGAACCCACCCAGGGAAACAGATGGCCAGACAAAGCCAGAATTCCTTATATCCAGAGCAATCTCAAGGAAATAAGAGTTATGATGTTCAAAGCAGGGATGCCACAGCAAAATCTTGGCTAGAGTTGCATTTAACTGAGAGATGGCTTGCTGGAGAACCTGAGGGTTCTGTTAATGAATCTGTATCCTTCAGATTCTTGCAAGACATTTCTCTTCGAAATATACAATCAGCCTACTAGTAACAGGGGGAGGGGAATGCTCCTTCTCTGGACTCAGAGGATCTGCTGGCAGGGAACAGCTCTACTTTCTGCAGAAGACTTCCATCTGACAGAATTTGCCAAAGTTTTTGAACAATTCATGTTCTGTTTTTACAATCTGGGCTTCTCAACAATAAACCTTCATTTTATTGTGTATCTGCTTTATCAACTATTTCATGTTTTCCTCTAGCCAAGGTAATTATTTTCATGCTGCTTTCCATGGTTTTGATATTGTATCTTATCTTTTTCACTTTCAGAGACTTGTCAAAAAAAATCTTATGTTATTAAATTGCCAGATATATTATAAATAAAATATAGGATGCTTGCTGGAAGAAAAAAAGTTGTTGCCTGCTGTTAAGATTTGTGAAAACAGAGAGGTATCTGATCTGCCTGGAAACTCCTGATCATTCATAATCTAAAACTGTTTTAGCAGAAAGCATATGCATCAAACAAAGTCAAGTTTATGATGCTTCCTATACCTGTAAATGTTGTTTTATAATAATCAATAGAACTATATTGGTGGTAAATTGTAGAATAATGAGTTATTTAGTAGAGCTGTGAAAAGATTGGAAAAAGTGCTTCACAGCGTTTGAAGGTATGAACCAGAGCACCTTTATTTGAACTGTTAAAGCAGCTACATCTTTTGAAAGACTCACACAGCTACTCCAAAAACTATCCTGGCAGCCATACAAGCCTTCCAAAAGAAGCAGCTGCTACAAACAATTCGAAGAAAGGGGTCTGTTTACATTCCCATGTGTTATGAAGCATCTCTTTGAACTGCTTTGCACAGCCATTTGATCCTTCCTTCCTTCCTTCCTTCCTTCCTTCCTTCCTTCCTTCCTTCCTTCCTTCCTTCCTTCCTTCCTTCCTTCCTTCCTTCCCTCCCTCCCTCCCTCCCTCCCTCTCTCCCTCCTTCCTTGACAGTCAACAAAACATTCCCAACATTTTAATTAAAGAAAATTTCTAACAAAGTTTCAGAGTTAATTTTTCCAAACAAATAAATAATGTTTTAGTCTCACAACATTTTTCTCTGTGGGACAGACCAACAATATTCATGTTTTTAATAATCCTGTGTAATAGTCAGATTACTGACCCAAATAAATTTCCACAGTGTTTGTAACACACAAGATATTTTGCTTGCAGCAGCTACAAAATAGCAATGTTGACAGCTGATTATTTATATTACACCATCAGCAGCATATATTCCTATCCTCCGGAATTCAGAATCTAAAATTTGACATATGGAAAAATAGCAGAGAAAGAAGCTGTAAATGCAAGCAGAAGTAAACAAATTGCCCATTCCCATCCCAAATCTTTTGTCCTTTTAGCACTCTTTTCTATTCAAGAGAAATAAAAAATGAAACCAGTGTTTATTATAATAAGGGGCAAATTATGACTAACTTACCAACTACACTGAACCTGAAAACCTACACAGAAGAATTCTGCAAAAAGTACACTTCATTAACATTGCAGAGGAACCTGTGCTGAATGGGGCCAACCAGCAAGGAAGTACTATAGATTCATTTTGGCCATAGGGAAGGAATACAGCATTGTATCAGAGGATATGTGAAATTATCATTTTGATGCTGCTTCCAGCCAACTGCGGAAAACCAAAGCTCAGCAGCGCCAAAGGACCCTAAGGTAGAAGCACTAGAAAGAACAGGATGAATCTGACAGGTCCTTAGTAGCAGCATGGTGCCATCTGTTTGTCAGTGTTTCTTGAGTCTTCTGTTATACCAGATTTCTAGTTAACGAGAATTTTACACTATACTCATTTCTTTTTAAACATACAGACACACTCATTCCCCTTCTTAAATGACCTTTGGATGTACAGTGTACACAAAACAGAGCCATATTAAAGTTGCAGTAGAGGATTGACACAACAGTGCAAAGGAAAATAAAGCCAGTAGACACATTGAATTTCTTTCTCTATTAAGTCATAAGATGTGAAAGAGAAATTGCTATAAGTCAAGGCAAGAATCAGATGTAATTAAATGACTATCCAGATCACAAAATGGCAAGATCACACCACAAACCAAAACATTCCAGTCATACTGTCACAAGCAAAACACAATGCATACAAAGTTGTTAGACTACAACTCAAGAGACTTCCTTTTTCCTTTAAACTTTGAAGTGTTCCCAGCTTCTTCTAGATAGCCCCTCCACATTCTGCTGCACAGTAGGAAAGGGCAGACAAAAGGAGAGGGTAGTTAAGTTAAAGTTCAGTCATAATGTCCCAAGTTCAGCATATTAAAATGAAAAGGTAAACTTGCAGGGCAACCCTACCACAAATGAATTTTACATGTTAAATACCTCAAATTACTCAAACAAGGAAAGCCAACCAATGAGCTAAAAAGAACTGAATATATAAAGATCCCTTTCTCATTCCTTTTCTTAGTGAATTATTCTATAGGTCTAGATACTCACACCCTTTTTTACAGTTCTCTATATCCTAGCCTTATCTCTTTTCTCCTCTCATTGGCATCTCTCCACTCCAATCTTCCCACTTTTCCCCCATATGCTGGATCGCCCCAAGCCCTCCCCAAGCATCTACTCTTACCAGCCAGCAGCAATTAAGGGTATCTTCTTCCTTCCTTCCTCTTTTTCAGGTTTTATTTTCTGGCAATTGGAAGCAAAGCATAGGGCTCAACACTCCACATAAACCTTTAGCTCTAAAAATATCTTTGGAGGATCAAGAATTTTTCTGTTGGATATGGGAAGCCAAGGAGTCCTAGATTTTGTTCAGAGAGAATCAAAGTTCTTGTGTGCTTCTGTTTGGCCTGGGTTTTATGGTTTTTAAGTTGGTCTCTTGTGTTTAGAAGACAACATTTGGCAGAGAGTTCAATAGTTTCCAATAGAATCTAACTAATGGAGGTGGGGGAGAGGGAATCACTTGTCATTTTTAGAAAGAGGATATTTAAAAGCTATAGATAAAAGCTTCCATTGGTGCTACAGGAGAATTGTAGAATAGTCAAATTCCCATCTATATAGTGTAGATTTGTACTGCATTATGACTTTTTGTTCCAATTATAGGACAACCCCTATAACATAAAGTTATTACCAAGCAATCCCATGAATTTTTCATTCAAAGCCCTTAATTTTATTTGTTTGTATCATTTTCTTCCATAACCATAACCACTCTGTGAGGTAGATTCAACATAGAGATTATGACTGGTCCTATTCTGGACAGTGATTGTAATAAAGATGTTCTGATGACTGGTCCTAATTTATCCAGTAAAGCTTTGAAAAGTATTCGAAGGCAGAGTCTTCCCAATTCAGGATTAACATTCTTTTTTTTAATCTTATAGATATCTTACATGTAGAGTTACAAAACTAATTTGCATTAACTGAAATGCCTATGTAGACTTTGATCCTTATTAAGTCCTTGACATCAGTGACAACTCATAGCAAAAAAAAAAAAAAAAAGCTAATGAAGGCACTGCACAGTGTCTCATTATTTCACTTATTTGGGATCCACTAACTCCCAGTTTTACTTAGTATCTTCTTGCTCTTGCATTAATGGGCAGATACTAGAAAATGCTCCCAATTTGCCTTCTCGATGCCATTCTTGCGTTAAACACTCCTGTCTCCTTTTATTAACTTCTTCTCTAATTTGAACAGTTCCACTCCACAAACAGCTTATTTGGGCCTTTCATCATTTTGTTGCCCTTTCAAAACAAGGAGGAAAGAAAGAAACTGGCCCATTATAGATTTGGCAGACTCTCTCTTGTTGACCCTAAGCACTTGGAAGATACCAAGCAAGGGTCAATAAATTCATAAAAGCACGTTATTTTCTTCCCATCTCTTTCTCATGTCAAGAAATATATATCTAAATAATGAGGTATATTAAATTGCCTACAAGAATATCCAGATCTTTTTTCTAAAAATGTTGCTCAATGCAAAACACTGTACGATATTGTAGTATATAACCATACATAAGCAATTCAAAAAATTATCTCACAGATCTATCATTTACAGATCAACATTATACAGACTGTTATTTGTGTTCAGAGGATTTTGTACCATCATTCAGACTCTAAACAGAGTCTTTTTCCCAGCTTTTTTCCAAAGAGGATGTTTAAATTTCGGAAGAGAGAGATAGGTTATCTGCCAAAAAGGGCTTGAAGCCCACAAATGTCCTGCTTAAGAAATGTCCTGCTTAGAAAAGAATATTTTCACCATTGTTGATGGTTGTGAGGAAAACCTTTCAAACATGTGAATAAATTGAAACTGAAAAACTTTATTGCAGACACTAACCAGCATAAGGAAATAGGTATGCAAATATCCAAAACTAAATTGACAATATCAGGGTAGTTAGGAGAAACACATACAAAGAATTTTAGCTAAAAACAATATTAAAAGCAAAGAATGATAAGATGCTTGCTCAGGCTACACATGTGCGACAAAAGAGAAAAGAGATTAAAATTAGCAATCTGGATAATATAAACTTTAAAATACTAACATAAAATGCAAAAATAATATTGATAGATAAAGCAGTAAAATTATCCAAAAGGGATTTGAGGGTTATAAACGTCCCTTAAAGACCCCTGTCAAGCCTGAGAAGAATACAGTATAACAGCTGACATGGCACGTACATATCAAACCATAAACGCCCTCAAGGAGGTATGAATGTGTTAAATAAGAAAAGTTTTCCCAGTAGCCATTTTTTTCCCTTGTGGCTGTTGTTCTTTGGCCTCTTCAACCTACCAATATAATTTCCTCCTCCTTCTCTGCCAATTATTCTGAAACATAAATCTGGCTATCAAACTGAACAAATAAATGCCAGTCTGACCCTGAAGAATACTTTGGGGGCCAGTAAGAACATCGGAAATTTTGAGAACATATTTTGTTCACCCAAGAGAGTTTGATTATTCCTCTGACAGATAAAGTCAGTCATGAAAACCTCCCATTTATCAGAAGGCAAAAATATGAAGTTGCTCCTTGCTATTCCCTCCAGCCCTTCAGGATATTTCCTCCCTGCTCCCACAACTCATCTCTATCTTTTTCTAGAAAGAAGCACTATTTCTAATTTCTCACAGTTAGAACCAACTATTTCTAATTTCTAATAATCCTTAAGTAAATAAAAAGTGAATATTTTGTTTACTGTTTTGCTTTGAGCATTCCCACTTCCATTTCTATTAATTAAAAAAATAAAAATAACTCCTCAAGTCCTGCTGTGCTGCCTCATCATGGCAGGGGGATGTTCCTGGGAGGGATGAGTGAAGAACACTGGGAGCGTATGCCAAGAGTATATATTCCCAGCAGGGTCACTGAAGGCATGAAGGTCATTCCAGCTGCCCAGCTAAAGCAAGCAGACACCTATATTGGGCAGTAACAATATAGAAGATGCTGAAGGCAAATGGTCACTTTAGCAACAACAGCAAAGGCATCATTTGATATTGCATGGAAGAAGGCAATGTTAAATCACTTCTATATTTTAGCAAAAAAGCCACATGGATAGACAATATAGTGATTGATGATATAGTGTCAAACGATGGGCCCCTCAGGTGGGTGGCACTCAGCATGCTACTAAGGAAGAGCAGAAGATCTTTCAGAATACAAATGGTGTGTATGACGTGGCTAGATTAAAGACTTCAGGATAGCTAGTTGCTGATGTTACCATACAGGAAAAGAACATCTGAAGCTGCAAAGACAGAATTACAGCAGGAACATGGAATGTAAAAAGCATGAACATGGGAAAGCTCAGCACAGTGAAAGATTATCTGAATCAGTTAAACCCTGACATCTTAGGCATCGGCAAACTGAAATGCCTCTGATAATAGTAACCGTCATTTTTAAAATGGCTGAAATTGTGGGAGAACACTAAATCTGCAAAGATTTCAGTGCTATTATTCTATAATCTGTCTATAAATCAGGAAGAATCATTGTATTAGAAACTTTTTTAAAAAGCTTATAAAAATATCCTTCTCTTTCTTCATTCCCTCTTTCTATGCACATAAAGACACATGCCTAAACCCCAAAAGACGTAATAAAACCTCAGGCACCTGTCATTAAAAGCTCTTTCAAATACAACAATTTTAGAAACAAAGAAAGAATGGATGCGAGAACTAGGATAACTATTTTACACTGTGGGGCCGCCACCAAGAAGGTCTTATAGCTGATAAGCCTCTATCTCACTTTTGAAAATGGGGACACTTAAAGATCAGCTTAGGATAAACTCAGTAAACTAACGGGAGGAGATTATCCTTATAGCACCTTGACTATAATCCACTTACATTTTTTGTAAGTCAATACCAGCACTTGGAATTACACCCAGAAGGACAGAGAACTGCTAAATAAGCCAGACTGATTTTAGAAGGCAGAAGTAAGAGCACACATTGCTTTGCAACATGCCACACTATATCCCTAAGGATAACCTGCTATGTCATATCCAAACATAGAGAATTCAGCCTTATTTACAGTTTCTCAGACAGGACTTCATATAAACAGACTCTGAGCAGACCCAGATATCCTTAAATCTGGCACTGAACATATCTCCAAAAGCAGCTTTTCCATGTCAGAGTATGTATGTATGAATGGATGGATGGATAGATGGATGTATTTCTTAGTATTTATAACCTGCCCTAATCTGAAAGAACTCTGGATGGCTAAACAGCAATAATACAGTTACACGGTAAGGTGTGACAGAAAAACAGCTTGCTGTAGTATTTTTATACAAACACCAAAAAGGTATAGGAGACTTCCCAAAATCTGGATATGACAAAGAGATTCCAGAAGAAAAATACTGATCCACATAGTTCAATATTACCTAATACAGCAGTGAATCTTCAGGATCTAATGCAAAGAAAAATAGGCCTTTTCCAATCCCATTACCCATATTGTTTTAAAAATGCACCATGTGGGCAATCTACGAGCAGGTCCAAGATATATGAAGAAACCAGAATGCTATTCCATAAGAAGGCACATCTTTCTAACTATTCAGGTGATTCATGATTTTCAGAAGCTGTCTAAAAGACACTTCAATTAGACCAGAATGACTGGGTGGAAATAGCATTCTCTTTCAAGATGCTATACTATGTGGCACATTTACCCTCTCGATATGCAGCATCATTTCTTCATGGAATCAGAAAACAAATATCTCCACTGCAATCTTTTGACATCTGTCACCACTCTTCCTCTCACTGAAACATATGCTCCTGTCAGAGTCTGAGTAAAAAGTTGCTGCCTCTGTGGTTATTTCTAGTTGACAGCATACACCAACATTGCCATGGCTCACATTTGCGTTCAGCATGGCCTCCTGCAAATCAGTGCAGCATCTCTGTCAAAGAGCAGCTCTGCATTGTCAAGTTCATTTTTGTCTTCCCTTGCAGTTAACATAAGTAGCAGATTAATGTCAGTAGTTCAAGAAAGCAGCATAAAACAAAACAATGTGTTAAAAAACCCATCACAGACAGGCAAGTCGATAAATACCAGTTGAGAACATTTGCTACAAAACACTCAGAGAGCTACAATGATCGTACTGTGCTAGCTCGACCAGAAGATGGCTTAATTCCTCATCTAGTTTCTTGGGTAAGGAAAACTTATGTCCCCTGGGCTGGCTCTTTGCCAGTGGTTAAAACATAACATTAAATAGTTTGTGTACTCTTATAAAATATTGCACAAAACCTCAGCCCTAAACTTTCTACTGAGAGTAGTAACTTAAATAACAAAAACAGAAGATAACCTCAAATCACCCTCACAGTTATATATTTCAACTGGAGGTGGGGGCTATTTTCAAACCAATTAAAACCATCCATATGGTTTTGCAGGGATGAAAGGACATCAGAACTACAGGGTGTTTGTAGTTCTAACTCTTCAGGGAGGCTTAGCACTTGCTAAGAAATGCCCTTTTCTACATATAAAATGAAACTCAAGTTTCCTATCAAATGAAATCAAGCAACACCAAGGAGTTACAACCAAACTTCCCTGAACAGTATGCACTAACAAAACATACAGAGATTAAATTTGTGTTCTATTTTAGGTGTACACTTAGCATCTGATGTGCATGCCCAAAATAACAGTAACTATGTGGCACTATGTTGCCTGCCTCACTACAGCTTGCAGAATTTTATGAAGAGGGTTGATGTGTTATGAGTTTTGCATATATATAATAGCTACTCAGCTAGACCATGTTCTAATAAATACTTGATTTGCAAATACTCCGTAATTGAAGGTTTCCATTATATGGAGATGAACATTTCCACTTCTTTGTGTGGCAAATCAGGAGGTTTCTAGCAGCAGAAAGATTAAAAATTGTCCACTCTGTATTGTTTTGAAAAACAAAAATAAGGGATTAAAGGAGAAAGATTGGACATTTGATCATCTAATGCATCCTTCCCCAATATGGACCTGCAAATGCCCTGGACTACAATTCCCATAATACCTCTACAGGGGTCCACCTGAGGAATGTTGGATGAAACAAGATAGAAATTATGAAATGGAAAAGTAATCAGAATGCTGTATCTTGTCTTGGTCCAAAACTCAGGAGAGAACAGGTAGGGGGAAAAAACCAATTACGCTTCCTATATCAACCAAAGTTACAGGAAAAAGAATAAGAAAAGTAATCTGAAGTAGCCTCCTCAGATTTTACGTGATAGAACCATCAAAGCAAAATTCCATCAACAAAAAATAGCTGTACACACAAAGTTTACCTAGGGAGTGAACAACAGATATAAGAGTTTCAAGAAAATTGCATTAAGAACAGCACTGTAACAAAAGGGGGGAAAAATGTCAACCACAGGCCACAGTTAAGATTGCTATAGGTAGTAATAATTGGGTCAGGAACACAATTGGATTTTGACTGAATTCAGCAAGAGATACAGCAAGTGTGCCACACTAACTTTTTCCAAATACAGTCCTGCGAAAAAGTAAGTACACCTCATGTAATTATTTTTTTTAACATATGTGGACTTATCAATATTATAATTCAAACAGAATATAAAGGTGATATAATTGAACAAAAAAACCCTGAAAAATTGTCTCTGCAATCATTTATTCAACAAAAAAAAAACAGATATGCCATTTCCTTCAGTGGAAATAGTAAGTACATCCTTGGCTTTAATACCTGGTATTGTCTCCTCTGGAGAAACAACCTCAAGTAGGTGTTTCTTACAACTGTCTGCCAGTCTCTGGGAGGAATTTTTCCCTACTCCTCCATGCAGAATTTTTTCAGCTGTGTGATGTCTGAGGGGGTTCTTACATGTATAGCCCATTTCAAACTACCCTACAGCATCTCAATAGGATTTAGATCTGAGCTTTGACTTGGCCATTCCAGAACCCTCCATTTATTTTTTTTCAGCCATCCCTTGATGGATTTACTGGAATGTTTAGGTCATTGTCATGTTGCAAAGTCCACTTTCAGTTGAGCTTCAATCTTCCGACAGATGGTCTCACATTATCCTCAAGCACCTTGTGGTACGATGAAGAATTTATAGTGGGTTCTATGATGGTGAGTTGCCCAGATGCAGCAAAGCAGCCCCAAACCATAACATTTCCACCACTGTGCTTTACAGTTGGTGTCAGGTTCTGCTGGTGAAATGCTGTCTTGGGTTTTTGCCAAACGTATCTTTTGGTACTGTGCCAAAATAACCCTATCTTTGCCTCATTTGTCCAGAACACATTGTTCCAGGAGTCCTGTCTTTGCCTAGGTTCAAGAGCAAACTTTAGTCTTGCCCTGCTCTTTCTGGACATCAGTTTCCTCCTGGCATACCTCCCACGTAGATCTAATTTGTGCAGCTTCTTTCTAATGGTTAACTCATGCACTTTGACATCAATAGTGGTGAGAGCTACCTGTAGGTGACATGATGAAATTCTGAGCTTCTTAAAGACTTCTTTCAGCATCTTACATTCTGTTCTTAACTGAACTTGCTGGGACAGCCTGGCCCGGGCAAGTTGGTGGTTGTTTGAAAACTCCACTTGTAGATAATCTTCCAAACAGTAGAATGATTTATGTCCAATTGTTTAGCTTCCTTTTCAAATCCTTTCCAGACTCATAGGCATTTATAGCTTTCTTTCTGAAGGCCCCAGAGAGCCATTTTAATTTAGCGATGGTAATACCACGCACTTCAACAACAAAGAGCAAATCAGACTAAATGCCTGAGGTTTCAATGCGACAGATTCCCCCAGATCCTCTCTAACGATATTCTAATCATTTGCCCCTGATCTGGTGCACCTGATTCTAATTTTAGGTATTTGAGGTAGTGATAAATGTAGGACTGTGCTTATTTTTTCCATATGCGAAATTTGCATTTATGTTTCTTTAAATTACATAACAGTACAAAACATAAGTGGTGCATGATATTTGTTATATTATATCCCCTTTCTCTATCAATATATTATATCCCCTTTGTTGAAATGAAGATCAAACATCTATATGTTGAAAAAGCCAAAATTTTCAATGGAGTTACTTTTTCACATGACTGTAGAGGCATAATGTAGTCTGGAATGTCATATACAATGTAGCTGAGGCCAGGCCACATAGATATGACTCAAAACTACTGAATATATCTTCAGGCTCTCAGTTACAACAACTGTTATTACTAAATCTATTTCATTACCAACACAAGGGTATGTATGGACACATTCTAGGGACATTCCCATATAAGGTTTTATTATTCTATCCCACTCATAGAATTTTACAGGTTGTCCAGGCTTGGTATCAACTTTCATTTGTAACAATCCTGTGCTTTCATATCAATTCTTCCTCTTTCCTTACCCCCTTACCAGAGAACATCTGTTGAAGGGAAAAGATGGAAAAACTACACAGTATGTTTGACCCAACAACACCAGGAATTACCACTGAAAATCATCTGAGATATCAGTGAAAAGAAACACGAAACAGCTGCCAGAGGTGCCTTCATGTTGAATTAAGAAACCCAGATTTACTTCAAACAAGGGTGCATTCCTTAGAAGCACTATATGCAAACAAGCCCTTCTCCAATTCCCACTCCAAACCACACACAAAAATTTGTTTTAGAAAATGTGCTATTTTTGCTATATTATTTTCTATTACCATAGTAATAAAGACAATAATATAATTATTTTAAAAACATATTAAAAATCAACAATAAAATACAACATAAATATCCACAACAATGACAATAAAATTAATTTCTATTTCAATTCCTGCAGCTCTGCAAATTAAACCAGCAAGTGGTGGGGATAAATTCAGGACTTTCCTGTGTGGGCCACTGAGATGGATCTATCAATATAGGGATGGGGGGAGAGAAGTGGAATGTTTACCTCAGAGGACAGAAGTAACTGATGAAAGTCTGCAGTATGGGATCTCAGTTCATGGAGAGGTACATAACCAACATTAGCAATGTATTTTTCAGTCAGTGTAACTAAGAACAATACAGCATTTCCTGCTTGGATGGGTGGCTGGGGGTTAGAAGAGTCTGGAGGAGGGGAAAGATCTATAAAGATTTAAGGAGATTATACCCATTTCATATGTTTCAAACTTCAAGTTCAGAGACACTACTGCTTAAGATTTTTCCAATCTGCCCACAACTGTTAATAAGCATATTCAGAGAGGTTTTCTTTACCATACCAATGGCCCCAGTAAAACATAAAGTTCTTCCATATCTGAACTTTACAAAACAGTCAAGAAGCTCTAGAGAAAAACTAAATGATATCCTAATAATCTGTAAAAGATACCAGTAAGTGCACTATAGACCTAAACCAGTTTAACCGTAACTCAGTCGCCCTAGAAGAGTATTCCATAGCCATAGTTCTAGACTAGGTATGTCTGTGTATCAGATCTTTAGCAGAGAATAATCAGCATCCCCCCAAATTTCAATTCTCTAAATAGTACTGCACCAATAGACATTTGTGGTGGCAGGAAACTCTCCAATGTTGATACTCAGTTACTTTTCCGTTCTGTGCATTTTGATTATGCACCTTCAAGTTGGTGTTGACTCTTAGCAACCAGACACCTTCTGGTCCTTCAGGATTTCTAATGGTGCAATCCATCACCACTCTAATTGGTCTATCCACTCTGCTGCTGGTCATCCTCTTCTTCAGTTTTTTTCCACCTTTCCAGCATTAAAGACTTTTCAAGGGAGTTGGGTCTCTGCATAATTGCCCAAAATATGATAATTTGAATCTGGTCATTTGTGTCTCAAGTGAGAGCTCTGGATTGATTCATTTTGTGATCCCTTTGTTTGTTTTCTTGCCTATTCATAATTGCCCATTAAAATTCACACATGCACAAGCAAAAAGGCAGACTCTCATATGTACTGACAGACATGGACACAAAAAGGTTTTCTACTTCTTAGTACAAAAACACTTTGTTTTTTTAAAAATGCTGAAGGTAGTACAATGGATTCTCAAATTTAAAAAATGGCTGCAAAAATATCTGGTATGCAGAACAAATAATTGTAGCCTGACTTGGAAATAATTGTCTTTTAATTGTAGAAGACTCAGGATGGGCAACTGAGGTGGTGGATATAGAAAGATTTTTTTGGGGGTACTTCTTTTTCAATAACCAACTTATCTAAAATTGATTTCAGAATATGTGCAGGAAGATTTATTTTTGCTTTCCTTATTTTTTGTACAATTATGTCTAGTTGCTCTAGTTACCAGTTCTATGGTATCTAAGGCAGTCAGGCTTCATAGGGCAAGGACAACATAATAATATGCTTTAAAATACATATAGAAAATTTATGTTATACATAATAATGGTCAAATGGGAATATTTATACATGTTCTGAATTACTCCACGGCATGGCTGAAACACTATATTGCATATCTGCATAATTACAGCTCATACAGAAATTCACTATGCTCTGAAAGATAGAAATAATCTCTTCTGCATTTATGGTCCAGTTTCCAGTGCACTGCACATAAAAAATAAAATAAACCCTGAGAAACCTAGTTCATAAAACCTTAAGAGTTTTACTGGTGGGTCACAGTCAGGTAGGGAGGCAGCATTATTCTAAGTTGTCTACCAGCAACCTCTACCTCCTTGAAAAAAATGATATGATGTCTCAAGGTGCCCTATGAATTCTTTATTTTGAATAAAATCTGAATGAAGACTCATAGTATGTTTCCCACTTGAAGGTCAAAAGCAATGTTGCAAGCAAATTCAAAGACCTGCATACCAAATAAAACAATCGTTGGCTGAATAATTAGCTAATCTTTGGTTAGCAGCAAAATTGTTTGTTGTATGCAGTGTTGTATGCAGAAAATCTCAGCACACAATTATTGAAAAACTTTAGCTAAAAAGAAATTGGGTACCATCTCTGGGATATAGTGGGGATGGGAAATTTCTTGAAGAGTTACTGCCAGTTACATTTGGCAGTACTACACTAAATGGACAGTGGTCTGACATCTTGAAAGAAAAGGCATTTTGGGGAGACTGGTGATACATTTGAAATGTTGAGAGTATGTTGTAGGTGCTCTCACAAAAAAGCTGCCATAGGGTTGCCTGCCAAATCACATTACACCCATTTATTGGAAGACAAGGCAAGGAGGACAGTCCCCTCCCTACCTGCTCAAGCTCCTCTGGATGAATTCTTCCATTCCACGTAGCTGTAGCCACTTGCCATTTAATATTTTTTTAAGAATATTAAAAATATTCTTTTTGTGAGAGCTTATAAGGACCCCAGATGCATCTTTATAAAGAAGGTATTAGAAACTATTGTGTTGCATTGTAGCATGTTAGCTTTCCTTCCCCTCTTCACATAATCATCTTTAAAACTATTCCTCCCAGTTAGACTACTGCAATGCACTCTACATGGGGCTGCCCTTGAAGAGTATCCAGAAACTTCAGCTGGTGCAAAATGCAGTGGCGCAAGCAGCTATGTGTGTTTCTAGTAGAATGCACGTTATACTTCTCCTTCATGAGCTACATTGGTTACCAGTTTGTTTCTGGGTCCAATTCAAGGTGTTGGTGTTGACTTTTAAAGCCCTGCATGGCATGGGGCTGGGCTATCTGAGGGACCACCTCTCCCCGATTTCACCTACCCATCCTACCATATCCAGCAGAGAGAGCATATGATGGGTTCCATCACCTAGGGAGCTACCTTTGGCGGTCCGTAGGCGGTGGGCCTTTTCTGCTGTGGTAATTGCACTGTGGAATCTTCTCCCCCCTGAGGTGAGGTTGGCCTCGTCATTGTTGAGATTCCAGAGCTCCCTTAAGACGTGGTTATGCCAGCAGGCCTGGGGACCCCAGGGGACGAGGGAATTAGTGAGGTGGCTCTCTTATTTTTAACATCCTTTTATTCTTTGTTTTATTTTTATATTTATATTTTTAATGTATTTATTGACAGTTTTTAGCTTTGTTGTACACCGCCCAGAGTCACATGTCATGGGATGGGCGGCTATATAAATTTATTTAATAAATAATAATAATAATAATAATAATAATAATAATTAAAAAAAATAAAAATAAAAGAATGTAAGAAGAAAATTCAAGTCAAGTGAACATAATCCTGATAAGCCCCAAGAGAGGCATTTGCAGGTACCTTAAGTGTACATGGATACATTTGCCTAACCTCTATATTCATTCCCTGGCAGGACCATTTTAAAACATTGTGTATTGCCTGAGACAAAAGAGAGGATGATTTCACCAACAGAAATGCTACAAAAGTTAACTGGACTGGCAAAATCAAGAGAACTGGTGGAAAATCAACAGAAGAACTGGTGGCAGAGGAATATAGTTGTCAATGGTTCTCTTATTTACAATTATTAGAAAGATTTTAAAGTAGATAAAATAATTTATGGTTTTGAACACTGTAAAACTGAGCTTGAAATAGAATTGTGTACAAATGATGAATGTAACTGATAAAATGTGTAAACTTTTATTGAAATTTGAAACAGAAGAGAACAAATGAAATAATGTATGATAGTGGGCTAAAAAAATTGGTTATAATATACAGGTGGAACAATGGGAAACTATGTGGCTGAAAGGATTGAAATTTACACTATATTATAATCTTAAAGAGAATTTTTATAAAATGATGTACCATTGGTATATGTCACTAGAGAAATTTTCTAGAATGTATGAAGGCACTTCAAATTTATGTTGGAAATGTGAAAAAGGGGCATTTTATCATGTTTGGTGGATGTGTAAAAAAGCTACAAAATTCTGGATTCAAATGCACACACTGATTCAGAGGATTTTAAAGATTAATATACAATTGAGACCAGAGAGTTTTCTTTTGGGATTGATGGACAAATGGTAGGAAAAGAGTTATGGAACTTTGCTTTTGTACATGATAACTGCAGCAAGATTATTGTATGCATAAAGATGGAAAGGTTTGGCCTTACCCACAATGGAAGAATGGTGGTGAAGATGATGGAACTTGCTGAGATGGCCACATTAACTTCTTTGATCAGAGAAAAGACAATATCTACATTTATTTCTGACTGGAAATCCCTTACAGACTTTTTGCATGAAACAGAAAAAAATGAACTTACGGTTTATGGTTTTGATGATTAGATAGAATAGATTATAGAAAGAAGAGAGTTATGTTGTAAGCCTAGAGTAAGAGGTAAATTTATAATTGTAAGTATAACTGCTGTAAAGAAGATTGGAAGCTACAAAGCTTTGTATCTTTTTCCTTTCTTTTTCCTTTCTGTTTCTCTTTTATTTTTTCTTTCTTGTACTTTCAACTTTCTCTTTGATTTATTTCTTCTGCTTTTCTTTTCTTACTTTATATTAGTTTGTATCTTCCTTTAAAAAATTTTTTTAATAAAAATTATATATAAAAAAAGAAGTTAACTGGATTGGTAGATGAATCATTCCTTCATACTGATAAACTACACAAGCTAGGTCATGTGGCACACACAGTTCTGTTCAATAATTCCTTGCCCCTATTTCCTGTTCCTTCACATATTCCATACCTAAGGCACCTACCTCACTCTTTTTAACAGTAGAACCAGACCTTCTCTACACTAGAGAACAGCTGACCTTCAGCTGAAGAATAAGCAAGACAGGGACTGATCAAAAACAGGCAGAAAAAGGCTATCCTCATCAAAAGATATGCTTGCATGTAAAATATTTCTATATCTTTTTCCATTAAAAGAAATCTCAAAGTAGTTTACAGTTTAGGACTGTAATCTACTGTACAATCTTTTTTTTTCTTGTAACCTGGGAATCATTCTCCCGAGATCCTAGTAGGAGGATCTAGTAAGGAGGGAGAAAAGCACCCTCAAAAAACCTATTTGCCAATTGCAGTAGCAATTTAACATTTACAGTAGGATTAGACACATGAGAAAAATCTTAGATCGGGATGGATATGCATAGTAATTAATAAAACTCATATTTTAACTTTAAAAGCAACAGTGGCAGCATGTAGGTGTTTGGACGTTCAAGACAATTTTTACATACTTAGAAAGCATATTAAAGCTATTGTTTCCATCAAGCAAACTAACTGCTCTACTCCCTCCACACACCTAATGATAAACAATAGGCCAGAAGTAGCAATTACTTCAGTGTCAGGGGCTGCAACTCAGTCTCTCAACCAGCCTATCACAAAAGGTCACAAAAGGTCTTCCCATTGCCTACCTCTACCATAAAATGTGCACAGAGGCTGAATTCACATATTCAGCTAAGGCAAAATTAAATTATTTATTTTATTGGATTTGGTAAGGCCACCCAACTCCAAGAAGACTCTGGACAGTGTACAGTAAGTCCCCTACATATGGTAAAAACACAACTAAAAACCACATGACTGCCTGGACCAAAACAACGTTCTACAACCAGCAAGAAAAACTAAACAAGAGCTTCATAGTCACCCTAACCCCAGGCTTAGGAACAGAGCCAAGTCTTAAGAGACTTCTGGAAACCAAGGAGAGTAGGATCTGTGTGTATCTCTGAGGGATACTGTTCTAGAGGGCAGGGGCTGTGACAGAAAAGGCACACTTCCTTGGTCCCATAAGATGACAACATTTAATTGATGGGACCTGGAGCGCATCCATTCTGCCTTAACACACTGGAGAGACAAAAACAACTGGAGACCAGCAGTCCCTCAAATGACCAGGCCCTATGCTATGAAGGGCTTGATGGGCAACAACTAGCACCTTGAATCACACCTGGAAGCTAACAGGTAACCAGTGCAGCTCATGTAACAGTAATGACACATGGGCATAATGGGAAGCACCTGTTACTGTTTCTACTACTGCGTTTTGAATTTGAATTCAAGGTGGCGATCGGGAGTGAATGCCGACCACAATGCTAGGTTATGAACGGTGATTATGGGTTTCATATACCCTATTTCCACCCTGCAAACTTATTTGCAAGCTTACCTGAGTGACCTGGCAGCTCCTCGATGCCAGATTATCACCTCTGGGAGTGCCCTGGAGCCATTTGCCTGGTGGAGTTTAGCGGAGGCCAATGTAGCCAGGCGGAGCTCCACAGTTGTGTCGGCCGGCGCAGCAGGCAGCGATCAATGAGAGCCAGACTGTCGGTTTGGGTGTGCCCTGGAACCCTGTGCCTGATGGAGCTCAGTGAGATCACATTGGGCAGCACAACCCAACAGGGCGCGGCGAGCGGCAAGCAGTGAGGGCAGTGAGAGCCCAAGGAGAGACCTGGGCTGAAGGAAGGAAACTTCCAGCACTGACAGCAAGCTGTGCGGTACAGTACTGCACACCAAGCAGCAACCGGCAAGAGCCTGGGAAAGGGCCACAGGGAGAGAACTTGGAGCCAGCCAATGGTTGTTGGGGGTGCTTTGTTCCCACATGCCCGGAGGGCCCAAAGATTGGCCAGATTGGTACCAGAGGACTAGTGGTGGCCTGAGCACTGGCTGGAGGGGGATTGGCGGCACAGACCTGAGACCAGGATATTGGCTGGTCAACTGGTGTCTGAACAGCGACTGTGGCCTAAAGGGTCCTGAAAGACCTGAGAACCAGTGAGCTGCTCTTGGTCAGAGTGCTGGGGTCCCTCCAGTGGATGATAGTTGGGCTTCCCTCCCTTGGGTGAGAGACAGGCAGGGAAGCCTGAGGGTGTTTCTGTGAGTGTGTGGGTGAGTGCGTGAGCGTGGCGACGATACTCACCCCGAGGGAGTTGGGGAGAGTGGAGAGGGGTGAATTGGGTGTCCCCTACCGACTAGTGAGAGAAGCTGGTGGAGGGTGCACAGTGGATGAAGGGGGGACGGATAGCGGCCCTACGGTTTGGGAGTGAGAGCTGAAGTGCCTGGGAGCCCATCACACACACACACACACACACACACACACACATTTGATTGATTGGGAGTTTGTTATTGTATGGTTGAATGGAGGGTCCCTAACTAGGGAAGCCAGGGGTTTGGGATTTGGGGGAACTGGAGCTCCTGGGGGGTTTAGGGCAAGTTATACCATTCAGGGGAGGGGATGTTATGATGGGAGTCAGAGAGCGGACCACTCTCGGGGAAGACACCCCCAGTGTTTACTACCAGTGCCATGTTCCGGCCCTCTGGACTCAGATCCAGGCCCTGGACAGAGGACCCATGGAGGCCCTGGCTTTTGGCTGCTGCTTCTTAACACCAGGTCAGTTTACAACAAGTCTCCCCTTATATGTGATTTGATCACTGAGGAGCGGGCTGACCTGGCATGTATCACTGAAACCTGGCTGGGCCCTGAAGGGGGGGTGCCCCTTTCGGCTGAGTTTACGTCTGGCACCAGCTGAGACCCCAAGGCAGGGGAGGAGGGGTAGCGGTTGTCATCTGGGAATCTATGTTGGTGTGATGGAATGGAATTATGAAGGCCAAGCTCAGGGAGACAAACATTTTCTTAGCTCGCCAGAACCGCGTGGGAGGAACAAGAGGATGAGACTGGCACCTCCCTGAGGAATTCACACTGTTGTGGCTGGAGGACTTTGGGAACTGGGGTTTTAGTCTGGGAAGATTCTTGCTAGAGGTTGTAGCTAATAAACATAGCTGGACTGAATTGGCATTGTCTCTTGGAGTTCCTTGGGCTAGGCCTGACAGTTGGCCTTCAGGGGTGCTGCTCCACAAGTGGCCAGTTGTGAGACCCTGTTCCTGAAGTTGGGCTCACAAGACCAGTTGGGATTGTTGTTGCTGTACCAGCCTCCCTGCCACGTAGCAACTTCCCTGCCTGAGCTGCTGGAGGCTGTTGTGGGGCTGGTGGAGTTCACCAGACTTATGGTCTTGGGGGACTTCAACCTGCTGTCCCTAGGGCATACCTCATAGGTGGCTCAGGAGTTCATGACCACCATGGCAGTGATTATTCGTGACCCAACTCGGGACAGTGGTCTCACACTAGATTTGGTTTTCTTGTCAGAGCAGTGGCAATGTGATCTGAAGGAATTACATCTGTCCCCCTTGTCATGGTCAGATCACGCCCTAGTGGCCCTGAGATTCTCTTATGCTATCCCCCTCCACAGGGAGGCAGGACCTATTCAACTGGTCTGCTCACAGCTACTGATGGACCCAAGGGAGCTGGAGGTTATCCAAGGGTCTGCTGCACGGTCCAGTGGAGGTCTTGGCCACTACCTGGAACAGAAAAGCAGCTGAGGCCTTGGACAAGATTGCGCCCATGTGTCCTCTCCTAACCCATTAAAGCTGACACTTCCTATGGTTTACAGAGGAATTGAGGGTCTTGAAAAGGATTAAGAGATGCCTAGAGCGCCACTGGAGGAAAACAAGGACTGAACATGATCAAACATAAGCTAGAGCCACTATTAAGGCCTACCTTGTTGCAGTAAGAGCGGCGAAATGCCAATATTTCTCCACTCTTACTGCATCCGCAGAATGCCGCCCAGTGGCCCTGTTTAAGATCACCTGATCCCTTTGGGAAAGAGAGGCCCAGTGGCCCATTTACAGGGCCGTGAGAGGAGTTTTCTGGGCATCTGGAGGATAAAATTGCTCACATCCAGTCCCAGTTGGATACCAAGCATGGGGCATAGTCTGTAGAGATGCTCAGGGTACAGACTTATCCTGTTATCTGGGAATAGTTTAATCCTGTTGAACCCGAGGAAGTGGACAGGGTCCTCTGGATAGTCAATGCCACCACTTGTCAACTAGATCCATGTCCTTCCTGGGTGGTTAAGGCTATTTGAGAGATGACATGTGGATGGGTCCAGGTGATGGTGAATTCATCCTTGAGGGAGGGAGTGTTCCCAGCTGCCTTTAAAGAGGTGCTGGTGCATCCCCTCCTCAAGAAACCATCACTGGATCCCACTGTATTGGACAATTGTCATCCAGTCTCCCACCTCCCCTTTTTAGGGAAGGTGGTTGAGAAGGTAATGGTGTTGCATCTCCAGAAGATTCTGGAGGAAATGGATTATCTGAACCCTTTTCAGTCGGGGTTCAGGCCCAGATTTGGGGTGGAAATGGCATTGGTTGCACTCATGGATGATTCTCTGGCGGGAGGGGGATGAGGGTAGTGCATCCATCCTTGCTCTTCTTGACCTCTCAGCGGCTTTCCATACCATCAACCATGGTATCCTTCTGGGTCAACTTAGGGAATTGGGAATGGGCAGCACAGTCTTGCACTGGTTCTCTTTCTTCCTCCAAGGTCGATCCTAATCGGTGCTGATTGGGAGCAAGAGATCCAGCCCACAGCCCCTCCATTGTGGGATACCACAGGGTTCAGTACTCTCACCACTCCTTTTTAACATCTACATGAAACCACTGGGTGAGATCATCCGTCACCATAGGATGAGGTATCATCAATATGCAGATGATACCCAGTTATACATCTCCATCCCGGGTGACCTGAGTGATGCTATGACCACCCATTCACAGTGCCAGGAGGCTGTGGGGGTCCGGATGGGGCGCAACAGGCTTCAGCTGAATCCTGGTAAGACAGAGTGGCTGTGGATTGGAGGCCCCTTTGTATCTGAGAATTTACCATCTTTGGTCTTGGATGTGGTTGCACTGCCCCAGACAGACCCAGTGCATAATCTGGGGGTCCTCCTGGACTCACGACTCCTGCTCAAGCAGGTGGCAGTTGTGGCCAGGAGGGCCTTTGCCCACCTTCATGTGGTGCACCAGTTATGCCCTTTCTTGGATCAGGAGGCTCTCCAATCAGTCACTTACACCCTGGTCATCTCTTGGTTAGACTATTGCAATGCGCTCTATATGGGGCTACCCTTGAAGAGTATCTGGAAGCTGGTTCAAAACGTGGCCATGAGGACAATCTTGGGTGCCCCAAGGATGGCACATATAACACCTTTACTGTGGGAGCTGCATTGGGTGCCAGTTTGCTTCTGGGTCCAATTCAAGGTGTTGGTTATCACCTGTAAAGCCCTACATGGCATGGGTCCAGATTACCTGAGGGACCATCTCATCCCCATCACATCAACCCATCCCACTTGGTCAGGCAGAGAAGGCATGTTGTGGATCATGTCAGCAAGAGAATGTTGGCTGGCAGGGCCCAGGAGAGCCTTCTCTGCCATTGCCCCCACCCTTTGGAATATTCTCCCCCAGAGGTACAGCAGGTCCCTACCCTCCCAGAAAGGATTGAAGACCTGGCTGTACCAGCTTGCATGGGGCAATAAGAGCTCTAATCGTTCCTGGGGGTGGCTAGCGCCCTGATGATGTTCCCTGAACTATTTGCCAATTCCCATCATTCTTGGAATTTATTTATTATTAAGATCATTTTTATATTGCATTTTAATTGATTTTATCTTTTCTGTAAACCACCCAGAGTCGCTTTTTAATGAGATGGGCGGTGATAAATCAGATAGATAGATAGATAGATAGATAGATAGATAGATAGATAGATAGACAGACAGACAGACAGACAGACAGACAGACAGACAGACCGACCGACCGACCGACCGACCGACCGACCGACCAGCTATAGCTTCCAGATGGTCTTCAAATTATGACTTAGTAAATACAAGATTTTACAAAGTTTGACTTGCTTGGCCCTTGGTGACTTTGCTATTATGTTCTATATGAATAGGGTGTATGGGGTGTTCAGAGCGGGGTAGCACTTCTGGTGAAGGGGCCTGCTGTACCTTTTCTCATTCACCTTTAGTCCCCACCTGGCACTCAGCTCTCACCTGTGGCTACAAGTAGCTGTAACACGCGCAGCAGCCACACTTCAGTAAACCATCTTGGCAGATGGGCCAAACCAGGTGAGGGTAGCCGATGGGTCTTCGACTCTTGGTGAGATAGGGGATTTGTCTATTCCAATGTGTGAAGTCTAGCTCTGGCAGACTGAGCGGAGGAGACTGATCAACAATCCAACGGTCAAGAAGGCAGGCCCAGCAGGCATTGTGGAGCACTAAGAGCCCGATAAGATACTTAGATGTCCTGGTCATCCACTGCAGCAGGAGAGGACTCCAACTGTAATGGGTCTCTGTGCCACTGGATTAAGGTCTCTTATGCTGAGAGAGTGGGGCTGCCCTTGTGCAATGGCAGTTCCACTTAAAATTCCATCACACACATTTCTGTTGTGCAATTCATTTTCATCTACAACTCATCTGTAAATCATCTCAGTCCAAACCTAATGCATTGAGCCCTGCGGCTATGGGGGAGTGGCAAAGCAACAGGTGGAATGACCACCAGCAGTTGTAGTCACAAAGTTGTGCATGGGTAACCCTCGGACCAGTGGTCAGTCATCTCAGTACCCGGGGCAGCACAGATGTCCGGCATCATCCAGGGTGACTGGGCAGCCCTTCTAGAATAGCACTGCTCACCCTTGCATGAGGGAGGGGGTTAGAAAAGGTACCCAAACATTGCCTGCTCCACAACATCTGGCTAGCTAACTGAGACTGGCAGATCATCTCCTTAGCAGTCAAGCATCAAGAAAAACAAATCAAAGAAAACTTGTTTTCGGAGCCTGGAACATCCGCACCTTGCTAGATAGAACAAGGTGTCAAGGCCTGAAAGACTAACAGCACTCATAGCAGCAGAACTTTGCTGTTATACGTTGACATTGCTGCACTCAGTGAGACCAGGCTGGCAGACAAGGGTTCATTACAGGAAGCAGCGAGTGGATATATGTTCTTTTGGAAAGGGAAACTACAGACTGACAACAAGACTCACAGAGTAGGTTTTGCAATCAAAACTGTTCTGCTGAAGAACATCTCTATTCTACCCACTGGAATAAATTAATGCATTATGAAATTCTGCTTTCCTCTCAGTAAGTCCCACTGTATCACCATTATCAGTGCCTACGCACCAAATCTCATGAGTCCAGACAAAGGCAAGGAAAATTTCTACAAGGACCTGGACCAGATAATTCAAACAATCCTCACCAGTGACAAACCTGTCATTCTGGATGACTTCAGTGCTAGGGTGAAGACAGACAGCAACAACAGGGACAGAGTCCTCAGGAGATATGGGGTGGAAAAACTAAATAGCAATGGCCTGCTGCTTCTGAACAAATGTGCTGAGCACAACCTACACATCACTAACACAATGTTCAAACTTACAAACAAGTATAAAACTACCTGGATGCATCCTAGGTCCAAACACTGGCACCTACTTGACTATGTCATAGTACATCAGTGCGACCTTAAAGACATCACCATCATTCGAGCCATGCAAGGCGCTGAGTGCTGGACAGATCACAGGCTGGTCCAGTCGGTCATCAATCTGCACATAGCCCCTTTACATCATAAACAACCAAAGTCTGACAGAAAGTCAATCAACATTGGCAGACTGCAAGACCCAGGCCAAGCCCAATGTTTCTAAGATGTACTTAATGAAAAACTCTCCAGCAATTTACCATTTGTAGGAACCTATTCTGAAAAGCGGACGCAGTTTAAAGATGTCATCATGCACACTGCAACAACTGTACTCGGACTGAAAACCTGGGTGCATCAAGACTGGTTTGATGAAAAGCATGAGACCATTTCAGCAGCCCTCCAGGCCAAGAACAAGGCCTATGCAAACTGCAGAACAATCTATCATCTGTCTCAAAAAAAGACAAGTTTAAGCACCTGCAGACCAAAGTACAGATGGAACTGTGAAAAATGCAGGACAAGTGGTGGCAGAGAAAGGCTGAGCAAATGGAATGCTATGCAGACATGCATGCCACCAGAGAGTTCTTTAGTGTATCATCTGATGGGCTGAGCCTGATCAAAGACCAGGAAGGACTGAAAAAATGCTGGGCTGAACACTTTTCCAACCTACTCAATAGGCCATCAACAGTTGATGTCTTACAGCAGATTCCTCAGCTGCCAGTCTTGGATGCCTCAGACCTGCCTCCCTCTACTGATGAGATCAAGAAAGTGATCTCGCAGATGAACTCAAATAAAACAACAGGACAGGATGGCATTCCTGCTGAGATTTACAAAGCACCCAAATGTCTTACAGGTGTTCCAAGTCACCTTGGAAGACATTTGGTCCACAGAGGAAATGCCTGATGACTTCCATGATACCCTCATTGTGGCTCTCTACAAAAATAAGGGAAGCAAATCAGACTGTGGAAACTACGGGGGTATCTCACTGCAGTCCATTGCAGGCAAGATCTTTGCCTGCATTGTCCTGCACAGACTTGTCACTGTCTTGGAAAGGAACCTCCCAGAGGCACAGTGTGGCTTTCGGCCAAAACGGAGTACAGCAGACATGATATTTGCTGTGAGGCAAGTCCAGGAGAAGCACACTGAGCAGAACAAGCCTCTTTACTCTGTCTTCATTGACCTGACAAAGGCATTTGACACTGTAAACAGGGAGGCTCTCCGGATCATCCAGAGATGTTATGGATGCCCGAGGAAATTTGTGAAGTTGATTCAGCTATTCCACAGTGGTATGACAGGACAGGTTCTTTACAACGGTGATACATCAGCTGCTTTTGCCATTTCCAATGGAATAAAACAGGGTTGTGTGCTAGCCCCAGTCCTGTTCAATCTGTTCTCTTGTATGTTGACGCGTGCTGTCCAGGGTCTGAAGGAGGGAGTGTACATCAGGTGCCAATTAGATGGCTCTCTCTTTGACCTTGAACACACGGACAAAGTGCCTCCATACAGTCATCCAAGAAACCCTCTTTGCTGATGACTGTGCACTCCTGGCTCACAAAGATAGTGATCTACAGTTGATGTTGAACAAATTCTCAGATGCTGCTATGCTCTTTGGCCTATTAGCCTGAACAAGACTGAAGTACTTTACCAGCCTGTGCCAAATACCAACCCTATAGAACCTAAAATCACTGTTGACGACACCCAGCTGACAAATGTAAACAGCTTCAAATACTTGGGAAGCACCATCTCAAGTGATGGGTCTCTGGACGAAGAAATTGACTCTAGGATCAGCAAGGCCAGCCAGGCACTGGGGCCACTGTGTACTAGAGTGCTCAATCAACACAACATCCATATCTCCACAAAGCTGAAAGTCTACAAAGCTGTGGTTATCCCTTCTCTCCTATATGTACGTGAGTCCCGGACTCTGTACCAAAGGCACATCAAACGGGAGAAATTTCACACACGTACTTTCTGCTCCATCTTCGGTATTTGTTGCCAAGACCGTGTCTTGGATTGTGTGGAGTCCACCAGCATTGAATCCCTGATTATCAAGGCCCAGATGTGGTAGGTGGGACACGTCATCAGAATGGATGACTACGGTATGCCTCATCAGTTGCTCTATAGTGTACTGGAGTCTGGGAAAAGACCTCGAGGTCAACCACGCAAGTGCTACAAAGACACTGTGAAAGAAACCCTATGCTACTATGACATCTAGCCAATGGAACTAGAAACTGTGGCTGCTGACAGAACCCGCTGGTGAGCCCTGTGCTATGAAGCCTCCACCAGCTTTGAAGACAGGTGCTTCCAAAAACTGATAGAAAACCATAAGCAGTGTCACAGAGTAACACCCAGTTACTACAACAATGGACTTCCAGTCCCCCATTGTGCTAGACTCTGTGCTTCCAGACTGGGACTGCAGAGCCACCTCCGTATCCATAGATTAAATGCACATCAGCGTGTTTTCTTTGAACCCAAAGGATTACCATATATCTATATGAATGTACTAGATTGCTTCTTTACAATGTTTTAATTCTGGGAAGGCCCAAAATTAACTGGCAACTCAGAAAGCAGTAGTTCCTAGCTGTCCTTGTTTAGGCTTGGAAAATAACTGGGGTTGGGTCTAGTTAGTACTTGGATGGGAGACCACCAGGGAATATCAGGGCTGGTGGCTAGACAGGGAAATTGAAAAATTCTTGGAAGAATGGAGTGGCAAACCACTTCCAAACTGTTGTCAAGAAAATTGCATGGATGTGTTCAAGGAATCACCAAGAGTCAAGTTCAACTCAGAGACTTTACCTCTGAAGGTGTGGGAACAACAGGGAAGGCACTGAAGAACATACCATTACAGAGACCCTTTCAATAGTCTGAGGAAGTCTCAAACATTTTTGAAGACCAGATGTTACTCTACTAATTTCCTTTTTACCTTTTTTTCTGTAGAAGTATGATTTAGAACCTGAAAAGCAACTTGACAAGATACATGGATTTAATTATAGCTAACAGAATTACTTTCTTCTGCAGAAATTAGAGTGCTGAATGGAAAAAAAAGACCTCTGTTTTATCAATATTTATATATTAGATCATGCTTTATTGCATTGGCTGAAACCACCCAATGCACTTAGATCTTTAATTCAATTGAGGAACTTATTAATGCTGAGGAATATTGAGGAAACAAACATGCTTGTGTCTTTAGATTAAGAGTTAGCTTCATATTTTTATATCCATTAATGGAATATCAATCCTTGTCACCAATTAAGTAAAGAAACTTGAGAATTATGGTGCAAGGAATCAACCTGCCCCTTGCGTTTAGAAATAAAATACCTTATTCCCTATTAACGCTAATATAAAATATGTTTATTGTGAAGTCCTTGGCGCTCTCTGAGCTTGGTTGTTTGCTTGCAGACGTTTCATTATCCAACTAGGTAACATCATGTTGTTGTGGTTACCTAGTTAGGTAATGAACATTAAAATATTGGGTAATGAACATTAAAACATCTAAATCCAAGAAACATCATAATGTTTTCAATAGCGTCTCCATGCAACTGTTAGGCACGTAGATAGTCTCTCCTAATCCAAGTAGAAAGGAGCAACAGAGTTGAGTGACATCTGCATACTTACAAATCTCCACATGACTGATTCAAGCAGCTTCATGTATATATTGAACAATGGAGGAGAAAGAATATAACCTATTGTATCGCACAATGCAAACACCAGGGGACTAAATACAAAACTCCCACTTCTGTTCTCGAGTGGGACTCTTGCTGTTAATAACAGAACCGCCATAATAAAGTGCCTCTGATTCTTAACCAAGTCAGCCATTCTAGCGATTGTCCCTGATCAATACGGATAAAGGCCAGTGAGAGATCTAGCAGAATCAGCATGGTAGCACTCCCGTTTCTTGGTAAAAATTATAAGGTAAAGCAAGGGTGTTTGCTTATTAGATACAAATTGCAACAATTCAGGATAATCCATTTCTTTCAAGAACACTTGCAATTAACTAACACCCTAACCTTTTACCCCCAAAAGAAATATTTTCAACCGCATAGTAATTATCCAAAATCTCCAGGGAGGGCCTTTTCAAGAAAGACTGCAGCACCATCTAGGAGGTGGTAGGTATAACTCATGAATGAAACAGGCACTGATTATTCTCTGGATCCAGCCCATTAGATCTAACAGAATTTCAGTCACAAAAGACAAAGGTCTAAAGCACAAATAATTGAACTAACCTCCACGATGTCCAATTCCTTGGGTGACAATAATTAAAAACTGATATACATGTAGTCCTCAGGTTATGACAGCAACTGGGACCGGAATTTCCATTGCTAAGCAATGTGATCATAAAGTATGATGTCACATGACCACATCTCTTAGCGATGGCAATACCAGCAGTCCCAGTTAGCATCGTAACCCCAGGACTGCACAAGTCATTAAGCAGGAAGAGGCAGGAGTCCCAGGCAAGGAGTACAGGGCGTGCGCAGGTGCCATGGTGGTGGCAGGTGTTGCGGGCAGGTGCTAGGGAGCTTGGACAGGCTGGCAGGGGCCACGGACAGGCACTAGGGAGTGCAGGCAGGTGGAGCTGCTGCAGGTGCGCATATACTACAGAGCACAGGCGGGCAGGGGTGCTACAGCGTACAAGATCTCTGGGATCTCCTACTCTGTACTGGGGCTCCTCAGGAGAAAAAGTGGCGGGAGTGACTTATGGGAGCGACTTGCAACCTTCCCTGCCAGCTTCCCCATTGACTTTGCTTGTGGAAAGCTGGTAAGGATGCTGCAACTGTCATGTAAGCTGGTTGCCAAGCACCCAAATCGTAATCATGTGACCGTGGGGACGCTGCAACATCTAGAAATTTGAGGACTGGTTGTAAGTACCACTCATTCAGCACCATCATAACTCTGAAGAGTTGCTGAACGAGTGGTTGTAACCAGAGGACTACCTGTAAATTCTAACCAAACGGCATTCCCATAAACTCAATAATTATTAGCATCTAGCTTGGATGTGACCAATTTTACCTTCAACACCTTGCAAACCTATTATAATAGGCTACTGAGGTACTAATAAGTAAACTATGTCAGGAAGCAGAACAACGGAGTTCTGAACATAATCTACACTATAGGCCTTGTCTCTGAAACAAGAGACATCACTGCTTCACACTGGTATTTGACAATGCAATTTCTGAATGGCACACGTTAATGAATATGACACAGTATTCTTTCTGCATAGTGTGTCTCTGAATTACATGCCAGGGTGTAGCACTGCAACTATATAAGAAATGAACAGTGTTTTTAAGACTAGATGAGTGAAGCTCTAGCATTTTCTAAGAGGAGTTCGTGCCATTTATTGCTTTGTATTGCTTGCATGAGCCAGTTTGGCGTAGTGGTTGAGGCACCAGGCTAGAAACCAGGAGACCCTGAGTTCTAGTCCTGCCTTAGGCACAAAGCCAGCTGGGTGACCTTGGGCCAGTCACTCTCTCTCAGCCCTAGGAAGGAGGCAATGGCAAACCACTAACTCGAAAGCACCAAAAAAAGAAAAAAAAATTGTATAGTATCAGTAATGGGAAGTAATTGCAAACTCTGTGTGTGTGTGTGTGTGTGTGTGTGTGCGCGCACATGTGCACATATATAACCCAGATCTACATTACTTTATCAAAGGGAGGGCTGCTCTACAACTGCAGCTTATTCTGTTGATCCATGGAAAACATTTCACTTTCTGCCATGTACTTCACCAGGGAGGGGAATCGATGTGCTTTATTACTGATGTTTCTACAGTCTCCCAGATAGCCCTTTTGTAAGAGTTTTTGTGCTATCTTCTCTTTCCTTGTGTCTTGGTCTCCTTATTGGGAGCTTCAAAAGCAGCAAGACTTCTTAGTAAGCTTTCTTCTCCTTTTCCTACCACATGCTCTCCTCTTTTCCATCTCCACCAAAAAGCAGTCTCTACTTCCCTGTAGCTGGACATAAAAGTGATAGCATCCCTCTTACATCACCTCAATCATCATCTGAGCATATCTTTTTCTTCTTGTCTTGCCTCGTACCCTCCATGTCCGCTTACTTTAACTCAGTGTGATTTATACCTAAGTAACTTTGTGCATGAACTCACTGACAGCCTTGAGCAAGAGCAAGAAAATAAAGAAGAAGCTATCTGGAAGAGATTTAAAGGGGAAAAAATCCCTTTTTTTTTTCCTTTAAAAAAAGTATTAGGAAGGGGAAGGACAATTGAGTTCCCTCCCCGATTTCACCAAGCAAGGAAGAAACTAAGGAAATAAGTCCTTCTGTGGGACAAGGAAAGCTGCCAAGAGTGACTGATTAAATGCTGCCCTCAACCCTAAATCACATTTCAGAAGCTCTGTATGAGTTGCTGACAAGTCACCCGCTCCTCTGAGATGCTGCTTTTTTTTTTCTCCAGCTTTTGGGACAGCAAAAATCTCATTTTGCACAGCTTCACAGAACTGCTTTTCCAGATAAGCTAATATAAAATGTACAGTTAATTGCAGCTGCAGATTCTGTAGGAGTGCATTAAAATAGTATGTATATATTTATCAAATAGCTGAGCATCTATCCTGGTCAACAGTCGGCAGATGAAAGAAAAATCCATATTTTTTTTTGGTAAAGCTTTTCCCTACTCTTTCCAAGGTGAAGAAAGGTTACCAGACCAGTTTTGTAGGCTGAAGCCAGTTTTACTGGCACTGATCAAAATAACACACAGCTTATCCGTAAAAATATCACTAACACAGAGAAAACAGTTTAAAATAGCCAAAATAAAGAGGATGCAAAACAAAATACCAGAATAAAGAGTCCAAAGTTGTGCAAGACTCCTTGGTGAGAGTGTCATGTGATACAAGGGGGGGGGGAAGGATAAATTAGCCTCAGGACAGAACAAGACTAAAGGGAAATAGAGGTTAGATATTTAGTTTTTTGTTTTTTTTTAAGCCATTCATTTCGCTGTGTCAGGAGGAGAAACATGCACATAGTTCTGAAAATCAGTATAAGCTTCATCAGCATTCCACTCACTTCTCCAGCCTCTCCCAAATTCTGATCCATCCATCCATCCACACGTCTTGCCAAAATTGTAGGAGGGATCTGGAAAGAAAAAGCTATTCTACCCTGTTTTCACACCAAGGTGCCCTTGGCCAGTTTGCCAATCTTCCAACTTTGCAATTCAAACCCAAGCTTCTATTATTCTCAATTTACAGGCTGGAAGGCTCACACAGTATATATTTAATGTTTACACACAAACTGGGGCATCCTGTTCAGAACAGTACAGGGTTGCAGAGACTATCTGTCAGCAGGAAAGATTTCCAAGGATACTGTGTGCCCAAGGAAGACACCACATGGATTTCCTATTTAGAAGTGAAGAACTGCTCTTCCAAATGCTGAGCATAGCTCAGCATGGCTGGAGTTTGCAAGCCTGGAAATACTTCTTCAGCTCTCCCCCCCACCCTCCCTGCTTTT
This sequence comes from Python bivittatus, assembly GCF_059951505.1. Lineage (NCBI taxonomy): Eukaryota > Metazoa > Chordata > Lepidosauria > Squamata > Pythonidae > Python > Python bivittatus. Next base: position 120,781,276 of record NW_028277030.1, read on the forward strand.
TTCTGATACATACAGATGAAACCTGGTGCACCTTCATTTAAGATAATAATGTGTGATTAGTATTTTTGTTGAAGCTTTTTCCTTAACAAGCAGAAGGCTGCAAGATTACATCACACTTAAAGCTGTGGGTGCTCCAAAGCAGCCAATCAACTTCAGCAGACTCACTGCAACCATTTTCTATCTCAATATAACGGATCTTTAAATAATCTTAATTGTGCCCATTTTCCTCACTGCTTGGACTGTTTTACGTCAATGCTGTTGATATAGAGTAGATGTCTTGTTCCCCCAGCTAAGGTACTCTTTATGCACACACACAGTTGCTGAGCAACTGGTTTTCCACAAAGCAAATTCCAGGCAGTTTAAGTACTGAACATGAAGTTGAATCACATGTTCCTGTTTCCCACAAAATCTAGTCCACCCTGGGAGGGAAGATACTGCTGACTGTGTTGGAAAGGTCACACAATCTGTCCCAATTCTCACTGGTATCTGTCGGCTTTCACACATAATCCCCAGATATTGTATAGAGCAATTATGGCACAATAGAGCCAGTGGCATCTGCTTTTTCTGCTGAAATAATTAGCTATGTATTGAAACGGGGAGGGGGGGCTCTTACATTCATTACATTCACAGATGAAAAACAGGGTAAGTGCTGAAAACAAAGGACTGAGCAGTAAATGCAAATGGCTGCAGGCATCACTGCTGCAAAGTCTGGTTGTCTCTGAATATTAGCCTTGCTTCTTTCCTTGCTCCATCCTGGTTTTTCTTTTTTCTGATTCTTCTAGAAAAAGGGAATGGAGTTTGTATGTGTGTGTGTGTACGTGTACTTGCATTTCTGCGTGAGAGAGTGGTCTGTGTGAGAGAGAGAATAGTTGGTACATGTAGATGGGACTTACCCCAAAACTGGGATTATTTGGTCAAAAGTAGCATAGTTTCTTTTCAGATTGTTTGGGGGATAAGACATAACATAAAACTCTTGCTGATGCCACCCCACAAACATAGAGTTCTTATTCTGATGATACTGTCTCTCTTATCAACTCTTTTCTTCCTAGTGTTATATACATATATTAATATAGTATATATTTTATAATACTATATTTATCTGTTATTTATTCAGAAGATTAGTTGTTTATAAACTTAAACTTTATAAAATTAAAACTTCATTACACAGTAACACTCCATTAACAGGTAATCTGGGATATGTTGTTTCCATTTAGAGATGCACTGGTTTTTCTATACTGTATACTGATTGTCTTCTTTACCTTTCCTTTTTCCTCTTTTTCCTTTCCCTAATTATCAACTGCTTCTCTATTATCTTTTTCCCCACTCTCCAAGTTGTCTTAGTTTTCTGCCCCCTTTGTCCATACAGTGCAAGGAAATAGGCAGTTAACTCTTCACTTGCATTTCACCAAAGCCACAATCTACTATTTCATCATAGGAACTGATTAATTTTATAAATGTGATATTTTGTTTTTCAGGCAATTTATTTTAATCAGTAGTTATTCACCCAAATAAAATAACCTTTTTGTCCTGGTTTTGTTTTTTATTTATAGTTTCTGGCAAGTTTATGTAAATACATACATGCATAAATTTGGGGGGGGGGGGGTGTACAGGAATCTCTAGCACTCAGCCCCTAAGTTGACAGTGAGGATGGTGGGTATTGCACCAGGTTTTTCTCTGTGGATTTTTTCCCCTATCTTCTCTAGGGGAGGAGATCAATCCTAAATTTAAGGCTGTCTTCCTTTCAAGTAAGCATGATAGGTTTTATTTACAGACCTTTAAAGGAGAAATCCAATACACACACATTATGGAGTAGTACGCTTGTTCATTTATTCAATTACACTACTTAATTCAAGGTGCTGGTGCCTAGTGTTAAAATTCTTAATGGTTATGGACCCCAAAACCTGAAGCAGCACCTCTCCTATGCCTATTTCCCCATGTTCTAAGAAGATGCTATTCTCCCGGCTTCTTTATCAGGGAAGAACTAATCAGGGGATTTTCTCTGTGTTGGCTGCTTATCACTGAAGTATCCTTCCCTTTGAAGTTAACTGGTGCCAAGGATTCTATCATTTTGGCATTAGGTTAAACTGCAGTGAATAAACAAAAGAATGCTTATATTCAGCATAAAGAGAGTGGAGAGACTATAAAATCATATTACCAACCTGATGGTTTAATAGTAGGCAGCAGCATCATTAGGGGTGGGCAGGTGGTACAGTTTTGAAGTAGGGAAGGGTCTATATGTCAGTGGAGGGCCACATACTTGCACCCAGAAGGTTCAATACAGCAAGTCTTCAATAAATACGATGCACTGAAATTGAGTTCACCAACTCAACTGCCCAAATATGTATAATTTAGCAACATAGTTTAAGCATAGGCCCTGTGGGGAAAATAAGGATGCTGGATTTAATTAAAGAAATGCCATCAACCAGGTCAGGTTCTGTCTTTTGACAAATTAAGGATGGAATGTAAACTGTAAAAAGTAACATCTGATTTTTAACATCAAGTGATATCTACTGTATATCTGTATCTCTCTCTATATACATATGTATGTAATAGAAACTACAACAGAATTTAATCAGTTACATATACCCCTCTTTCCCAGTACACCAGTGTTTTCAAGCTTGGCAACTTTAAAATATGTGGTTCTCAACTCCCAGAATTCCCCAGCCAGCATCTTAAGAACTTAAAGTTGCCAAGTCTGAACATTACTGCAGTACACGGTTCCATTCCTCTTCCCATTTGCTTCCACCATCCCCCTGCACATTACAGTCTATATTCAGCTGTTTTGAAACTTCTTTGACTTTAGTGTGGATTCTAAAAATCCACTGTTCTCCTACCAAATGCGGGTCTCCCTCTCCTGTACAAGCAGCAGCATTTACAGGTCAAGGTGACTGTGGCAAATCAAGTCAAAGGACTGGGTCCGTGTATGAGCTTTTGCAAATGTCTTAAGCATGTTGATTCCACTTGGCTTAGGCTCATCTAGCTATATCTAAGGAAGTGATTTGAATAATGTCAGCCAATATGTACAAAGCAAACAAACTACTTGACTCATAGATTTAACCCTGATGAGTCTAACCAGGTAATTCCAGATTGTAAAAGCTATGTAGGCCTTATTAAATTCCAGATTGTAAAAGCTATGTGGGCCTATACTATCAAATAGTTTTCCCCAACTCTAACATTTTGGTAAGGTATAATGGGGATTGCAGTCTACTACATCTAGAGGGCAGAAAATACCAGATTGGGAATAACAGACTTAACAGAATAATTATTTCTGTGGAAACTAATATGTTTTTGTTTTATAAACCACTTAGCATGCATGCTTCTTAAGTAGATGTTATGTGCCATTATATTGCTGTAGACTCTTCGCAACCACATAGATCAGTGGTTCTTAAATTGTTTGACCCAATTACCCCTTTTCCCAATCTTGAATATTGCTATTATCCCCACAAAAAAGAAAAAAAGAAAAACTGTTGTTTTATACAAGCATCTCAGCAGCTGTAGTCCCAAACTGAATCTTCAACTTGCAAACGAGCAATTACAAATTGCTCCATTACTCCCAGGAAATGCCCAAGTTACCCCCTTAGGCTATATAAATTGGTTTAATAAATCCCCCCCCCCATTGAAGAACTACTAATATAGACAGATTTTCTTCAAGACAATCTGTCCTCTGTCCCCAACCTGGTCTTTCAGATCTTCCAACGGTGCACTTATCACCACTGTTTTGAGCCCATCCACCTTTATTTTATTTATTTATTAAATAAATTTATATAGCTGCCCATCTCGCAAATGTAACTCTAGCAGCTAACAATACATTAAAACAATAAAAAACAACATTAGTAAAACAATAAACAGGAACCTCTCAGTGGGCCATCTAACCTCCGGACCCCCACGCCCTGGAGCACATCCAGGTCTTCAGCGCTATTTAAAAGGCCAGCATGGCTGTGGCCAAATGTGATCGGAGCGGGGTGGGTGGGGTGGGTATGGTGTTCCAGAGGGCAAGTGCTATGACAAAAAAAGTCCCATAAGATGACATTCTTTAACTGAAGGGACCCAAAGTGTGTCCACTTTCACTTACACTGTGGACAGGTAGAAACAACCAGAAAAAGGCAGTCCCACAAATAACAAATAACCTGTCTCCATACCATAGAGGGCTTTAACAGATGAAAACCAATACCTTGAATTCCACCTGGATGCACACTGGGAGCCAGTGCAGCTTGCAGAGCAGAGGTTTAACGTGGGCGTACTGAGGTGTGCTCATAACTGTCCGCACTCCTGCATTCTGAACTAGCTGCAGCTTCTGGATTGTCTTTGGGGGAGACCCATGTAAAGTACATTGCAGTAAACCATTTCAGGAGTTGTGAGTCCAGGAGAAATTGTATACTGGTTCTGTTTGGGGTAGTGCAACCCATCCAGAACCAAAGATGAAAACACCCTAGATTCATGGGCCCCCCAAACCCATAGCCACTCAGTCTTGCAGGGCTAGGTTGAAGCCTGTTTTTCCCCATCTAGACCCCCACAGTCTCCAGACACTGATACTGAAACTCAACAGCATCTCTTGGACAGCCTGGGGCAGAGATGTAAACCTGGGTATCATCAGCATATTGATCATACTTCACACCGGGTTGACAGATGTTCTAACCCAGCAGCTTAATGTAGATGTTAAATATGAATGGGGACAGCATCGAGGCTTGAGGGATCTCATAGAGAAGGGGCCATGGGCTAGGTCTCTCCCCACCTATCAACACCAACTGGAACTGTCTCTAAAGAAAGGAGGAGAACTAGTGCAAAACTGTACCTCCCACTCCCAGAGCCAATCCAGAATGATACCAAGGTCTATTGTATTGAAGGCTGCTGAGAGATAAGGAGCAAGAATGGTTGCGCCATCCTCATTCCGCTCCCCCCAGAGGTCATCCACAAGTGTGACCAATGCTGTTTCAGTCCCATGCCCAGGTCTGAAACCCTTGCTGCTGGTCATCTCCTTTGTTGAAAATATGATCATTTAAGCCTGGTCATTTGTACCTCAAGTGAGAACTCTGGACTGATTTATTCTATGATTCATTAATTTCTTTTCTTGGCTATCCATGTACAGTATTCTTGAGTCTTCTCCAATACCAACATTCAAAAGTGTCAATACTCTTTCTATCCTGTTTCTTCAAAGTTCAACTTTCACTTCTATAACCTGTCATAGGGAAAACCATTGCCTACATGATTCTGATTTTTGTAGGTATAAACATGTCACGACATGTGAATATCTTTTTCAAGGCCTTCATTGCTACTCTACAAGTGGTAGTCCGTGGCTTATTTCTTGACTGCTGGATCCTGTACTGTTGATAGTTGATCCTAAAAAGCAGCAGTTGCCCACCACTTCAATGTCTTCATTGTCAAATTCTAAGGCTGGTTACTGTACCTGTTGTCATTAGTATAGTCTTCTTTATATTTAATAAATATTATATTTAATAAATACAATGTTATCTTGTTGGGCCCTGGATTTGGGCCTTCTCAATGGCAGCACCTGCCCTATGGAACAGCACCCGCCTGGAGATTCAGATGGCCCCAACCCTGTTAGCATTTTGTAAGGCAGTGACAACCTGGCTGTTTCTCCAGGCATTTGGGTCAGGAGGTTAGGAGAGTTCTGCTGTTGTTGATATAGGTTTTTTTGAGTGGGGTTATTGTTTATACTTGGGCACCAGAGGTTTTGCACTGTTTTTTAATTCTTGTATGCTACCCAGAGTAAAAAGTAAACTCCCACAAAACCCAGAAAGAAACAGTCCCATCCACTATGCATCACTGCCCTGACTGATGACCATTGGCAAGAAAAATAAAAAGAGCAAACCTCAGCTTGTAAAAAGTGTCCTTGGAAAATCAAACAAGTGTAACTGGCATTTCACATCCCCCTTCTTACTCTATGTTAAATTATTTCCTTGTCAGCAACTATCTCAGTTTGTCATGACTTCTGGAAATCAGAATGAGCATCAACGCTGACCGCTAACAAGAAAAGGAAGCCACAGTGAGTTGCAAATATCAGAGCCAAACCGTGGCCCTCAAATTCAAGAAATGAGGCTATACATTACAGCAGAGGAGAGAATTCATGAGCTTGTGATTAATTTTTGGAGCCACAGTCCAAAGGACTGCCTCAGCTGAACCCAAAGGTAGACACTATACACCTTCCCCTTGCCTAGCTGCATATAAAGCTGCAAGCCAATCTTTTTGAATGATGAGTTTCTGGAAACTTCAGAAATCTCCAAATCTTCCCAGGAGTATATGTCAGATATATCCCTAGGGTCTGGGAAAACACACCGATAAATGGTTTGAAGCAGACAGCTTTACCTATTCTCCCACCAGTCATGGAAGCTTACTTAAGAAAGCATGTCAATGCAAGTTAGGTCTGAGCTAAATTAACCCTAACAAATAACTGCTTTCAAATACCAATTTCCCATCTGTACTTCCCAGCACATTGTTAGCCTCTCACAAAACACCAATCTCCTCCTCTTTATTTTTCACTCTCTCCACCTTCAATTTCTCAGTCTAATTCTAAGCAATGTGAAATATAAAATTAAAATTCTGGTAATCAAGTGCACTGTCCTCCCCCAGCGCCTGTTGCCTTGAAGAAGATATGATATGCACATTTAGGAAGTTCAGACTACTTTGCAAAAGGTTAGAATTATAAAGATAATTCAAAAATAGGCCAAGAGAGAGCAAAAGACAGCAAAAGACTACCTGGCAAGGATTAGTATGCTTCCCATGTCCCTATGATGCTCAGACAACACTGCTATTTAATCTTGGCTGGCTTTTAATCTTGGCTGGCTTTTAATCTTGCTGATCCTCCTTTTATTATCACTTAAGCATGATCTCTAAACAAAACAGGTAAGGGCGCCATTCTAAAACTGTTGATAAATCCTGGAAAACCTCTCACTTACTTCCAACTCTGTATCCCCTCTACGTGTCAAGAGGTGTCCAAGTTGACCTTCACCTTTTGTCTGCATTAAACCCTACAGGATTACAGAGAACCCAACCATTTGCATTTGATGCTAACGACTCTTGAGCTTTTGACTGCTACTTCTGTAAAACACCAGTGTGGTAATTAACTCAAGTCTCACTAGTAGAAACAGCTATGTCTAGAAACATCAGCAGCCACCAATATGTAAGTAATGTTTGCAAATGCTCAGGCTGGAGCTAAAAGAGAAAAAGAGGACTATATATACCAATATTCCCAACCTGGTACCATCCAAGTCAGTTGGAGTATAACCTAGGCAAGGGGGTGATTTAACACAAAATTAACAGGATTACCACCAGTAACTTTGAAAACCAACCTATATAAGATGAAGTTACTATTCATAACTTCTCTGTTAAAGGAGTAGCAGTCAGTATTTCCTGGAGGTGTGAACTTCCACTAAACATGAAGTCTGAGGAGGCTCTTGTTGGCGCTAAAATCACCAGAGGCCTCTCTAGCTGACTTTTATTAGACTAGACTAAAGCCAAAAGCAACCATAAGCTCTCACTTGGCTAAACAAAAAGCACTGTAGTAAACCTGCTTTTGGAAACTGTAGTTACTAGAAAAACTGTCTAGTAACTGCAGTGACTTCAGAAAAGAATATGAGATTGTTATTTCGGAGCTCCAAGATAGTTAACTGCGAACATTTCCAAGCCAGTTCAAAATGTTGGATTTAAATTTTAAAGTTTTACATGGCACAGAACAGTTTATCTAAGTGTCACCATGTGTATAACTCAGAATCATCTTCTGGGGATGCCTCTGCCAATTGCACTGTGATATGTAGCACGGGAAAGAGGACCTTTTAAAGTGATAGAATGCCCTCTCCAGAGTGCTTAGTAAGCTAGTGTTTCTCAAACTTTCTGCAGTTGCGGGTCACAAAGGAAACATTCAGGAAATGAGGGGACTGCCCAATTAAACAATTACACCCTCCCTATATTTTTATCTTTAAGTACACTTAGTATCAAGTTTAATTCAAAATTATGCATTTACTTACGACTTGCATTATTTTATGTGCTGCATGCCATAATGACGGTAACTTTTAGCATAAACATATTGGTCAAAAATGTTCTTCAATAAAAGTCTTTAGGGGCTGGGAGTGAATGGATCTTAACAGACCAATGTAATATTATTTTTAGATACCGATTGTCACATTTACTATTTATACTTTTCCAGTATTTTTGAAGTAAATATTCTTTTAATATTTTTAGGAATGTTTAAATTCTGCTTATTTCTTGCACTATTAAAAGTCTGACAGCATTTCTTTTATTCTGCTGCCAAGCTTCCTGATATATTTTATATTTGATTTCATGGCTTTAATTTGTATGTTAATATTTTATTACTGCAAACAACAAAAAATTTATTACTGGACAGTCTCTAAATGGTCTAAATACATAAATAATATATAATCATCAATTACTGATGTTGTGGTCACACTGTTTATTTGACATATTGCACAGAATTGTCACAAGATTGTAGTTCATACGTTCTGTTGTTATTTAACCTTATTGCTCAATCAGGGTCTCATTGTACATCACTGTATGGTAGAACAGCCAATTAGATTACTGAATCTGATTAAGTAAACAGTACATGAAAGTTTATTCCATAATAAATTTGCTAATCTTTATTTATGACACAAATTGCTTTTTTTTGCTATGGCCTAAACACTAACCTAAATCCAATCCTGAATGCCAATCTTGTACTGAATAAAACCTGGAACACCACTACTTTTGGCACTAAATTGGCAGCTTGATTCAATCCCACAAAGTAGGCAGTTTCAACATTGCCAAACTCACACAGTCACCATTGCCAAATAACTGGAATGGGACAATTAGAAAAGACTTATGGAAGATTGTTTTTGTACATGGTAACTGCAGTAAGATTATTATACAGTACGCACAAAGATGGAAAGACTCTGAAATACCCACAATGGAGGAACGTTTGGTGAAGATGACAGAATTTGCAGAGACTGCAAAATTGACTTGTTTGATTAGGGAAAAGACAATAATTACATTTATTAGTGACTGGAAACCCTTTATGGACTTTTTGCTGAAAACAGAAAGAAATGAATGTGTGATTTACAGGTTTGATGATTAGAAAGGGTAGAATATGGAAAGAAAGGAGTCACAATGTAACCTTAGAAAGAGAGGATAAAATATATATGCATTTATAACTGCTGTAAAGAAGATCAGAAGCTACTCCTTTATATCTTTTCTTTCTCTTGTCTCTTTTCTTTTCTTTCTTTCTTATTTACTTATCACTTTTCTCTACTTACCTTTTTAAAAATTTGTATTGTTTTTATTCTGTAAAAAAATTCTTCAATAAAAATTAATTTAAAAAACATTTTTACATCTACTTAAGGCAGAGGTGAGCAAAAGGAAGGATAGGATCCAAAAGTAGGATGACTTTCATGAAAACAACAAGATTTCTTAATTTCCAAAAGTCCATCTACTTACATCTCTGAGTAGTTAAACAAAGAAAACCTTGGGGAAGAGAAGTAAAAAATGAATGTGTAAATGTAATTTGAAAGCTTTGTCTTGAAATTAAAACCAGATTCCTGAGCAAAGCCTTTGCTCAGGAGTACCTTTTTTACCCTTTAAAACAGGGTTCCTCAACCTTGGCAACTTTAAGATGGGTGGACTTCAACTCCCTTGCTGGCTGGGGAATTCTGGAAATTGAAGTCCACCCGTCTTAAAGTTGCCAAGGTTGAGGAACCCTGCTTTAAAATGCTAAGTACTGCAACTGCCCTGCCCTACAGAGCCACAATAAAAGTCCTTGGGACCAGCCAGCATATCTCGGGATGCTAGTTTCTGCACTCTATGTTTGAGTGCAGAAACCTCAAGGCTGCCCACACCTGAGTTAAAAGCATGCTCCATTATTTTCCCATGAGACTCAACACTAAATCAACATGAAAGTGCATATACCAAAGGTAACATGTGCATTTAATTCAGAGTAAAAGCTACTGTGAGTGATGTGAAGCACCTTAATACATCCCAAGGAAAGCTACAATAAAAATAAAATAACTTTGCCTTCCTACATCAGGAAGTCAAACAACTGAAGAAATGTATAAGCCCAAACACGCATTTTCAAAAACAACCAGGAATTCAAAAGAGAGACCCCTAAAAACATCATAATCTTAAACTCGAGATATTTGCATATTAAATAGCTTTAGATTCTTATTAGAACTAAGTGCAGTCTAGTAATCAGGGGAAAGGTTAGTCAGCAATTTTTTTTCAAGGACTGGGTCTCTGTATGTTTTTATTCAAAGCTTTTCTCAGAAATTGCTCCTGAAGAAAAGTGGACTCTGTATTTTCGGGGGGGCTTTGATGGTGTCTCTTTGCTGTTCATCTTCCATTTTCGCAAACCTACAGTGCTAACATTCAGCTCCTTTATCTGTTTTTAAATCTCATGCCCCCATATGTTTTACTCTCTGAAGGGAAATTTAGCAAAATTGATTACTTGGCAGTGATTTGCATGACTTAACAAGTAACTTGCCCTTTCCCCAGTACAGACAATTGCACTGGAGGGCCTGGGATGATGTTTGCCAGCTTGGAGTACTAACCTGCTGTGATGAGGCACCACTTGCTAAATGACTCAGCCATTGTTTCCATATGTAATAGCAAAATGTGCCAATGAGCTAACATGACCAAGCAGCACAAGCATTTGAAACTGTTCTGTACCACTTTACAGTTCTCCTGAAACAAGAACAAGATTCCCAGGTGCCAACAGCTGCTCCTCAGTATTCTATTTTTTGGAAATTCCTCTCCTTAAAGTTAGAAATATGTTAAAATGCTTATCACAAAATAGTTAAAATATGTCCATTTTCTGTTTATTTACTTTTTTTAATAGAACAAGAAAAATAAGAGTCTCTCTCTCATAAAAAAAAAATCTATCCAATAAGTGATGGTGCATTAAATAGTTAATCAAAAATAAATAAGCTTCCTGGGACCAACTCTGTTAACTTTTTCCTATTTATTTTGTATGGCTGGCACTATTTTTGACCCTATGGCATCTTCAATTCCCCTTCAGCCATCATCAGTGTTCGAGTCTATTTCCTTATACTAACTTGCTCCAACCTAGTATCTTCCTAATATGTTGGTCTACAACTGCCATTATAAACAATTATTTATTATTGTAATCATTGCTATTATTAATAATTACAAGTCAGCTAGTTTTGTTAGCTATGTAGGAGGTGAAAAAAACAGTGGGGTTTGGGCTAAAACTATTTTTTTTTTAATTTGTTCATAAGAGACCTTATGATGGCCAAGAATGTTGCCATCATGATCTCAATCTCACCAAAGCTCTTCTCCTCTTGCTGCTGTTGCCTATCACTCCTCTCGCTAGCAGGATCCCAACAGCTACAGGAGTGGCTCCACACTGCTCCAAGAAGCCCCAGGTGCCACAGATACCGGTGAGTGCAAAACCACCACAGCATCCAAATGCACCTCCCCCAGACAGAACAAGAAGAAACAAAACAAAATGACAGGCAAACACAAACATCCCCTTCTGTGACTTCCATCTCCTATCACCTATGCATCCTAACCCCTACGACAGTGTATGAATGAGCCCTGAACAGTCCACTGTGAAGTCAAATCATTAATGGAGCATGAACATATTCCCAGTATTGCCTCCAACAATGTTACAGACTTTGGGGCAAAACTAGATATAGGCAAGATGGATTATCATCATTAAGTAGCTGACATACAGTCCTCAAAAGCTTCCAGCAAACTGGGTAGAACCACTAGCTAGGCCAAGCAAAGAGCTACAGCTCTGTTTCTTCCATCTGTGCCTGACAGCAGTCTAGATCAGTAATAGGAAAACTCTGCATATTAATAATTTCAGAAGACAATCCTACTTTCACAATTTACAAAAGAAAAATATTTAATAAGTGCAACTTTTCTCACTTTCTGAATTTCTGACTACTGTACCATTTCCTAGAAACCTTTGTCAAGAAAAATGCAAGCCATAATTGAATTCTGAGTCCTTCCCATTACTTCTAATCCAGCAATAGATTCACCCCATTTAGCTTATTTCTAAGCCAAAGTATATAATTTAAACATTTAAATCATCATCAATATAAATAGAACAATATTTCACATGTAAAACTAGGGAAAAAATATTTCCCCTTAAAATCATTCTTTAAAAACACCTGAACCATTTTCTGCTGCAATGTATTTAAAAGGCCATCAGAAACACTCATCCAGAAAAATGAACTGGAATAGATTCTTAGAATAGAAAATGTTATGCAAACATGATCAAGTCGAGCTCACAGTTTCATCTATAATTAAGGTAATCCACTAAACTGACTTTCTGCAATCAGTAGCTTGTCAGGAACCAACCTTAGGTACAAGTCTGTCTTCCAACTACAAGAATAATTCTTAAAGCCTGCTAATTCTCAATAGCTAATTTTAAACCAACCTTTGGTAGCTTCTTCACCAGAACCTGCATGGCCAGCATGGAGCCCACAAGCCCCCCTTCCCCCCCAACATGTTTTTTTAATCCCCTGGAGGTTTCTCTAACCACTCTGCCTAATTTTGCTGCCGAAGATCGCTGACACAGTTTCACACTGTTTTTAGGTGGAAAAAGCAGTAATACCCTAATTGCTAGAATTGGCTAGGAAAAAGGAAAAGTAATACCCACTAAAGCCTTGGAGAGGGAAAGAGAGAACATTTCATGTGCACTCTGGTTCTACCCAGTTTGCCCTGCCACCTCTACCCATTCTGGGTCATCCTTTCTCACACTGTAGCCTTCAGCCGCTCCAAAAAATGTTAAATGCACCAAAAAGGTAGCTTACCTCTTACTCACACGGCAGCTAAAAAATCTACTTCGGGGATAGCCAATATCTGCATTAAACAGGTGCACCATAATTCTGATCCCCTTTTAAGTGCTTTATCTAGAACTAAAAATGCAGCTGGTTCATCTTCTACATCATTGCTAGTTTTTAATAGGAGAAAACAAGTTACAGTATTGTGGACTGCTACTCTCATAAGTCAATGTCACTGACCATGCTGGCTGGGACTAATGAGATGTTTTGGATGAGAGTTGACATCCAAAACATCTGAAAGACACCAAGTTACCCAAGTTATCTTCCTTGGAATACCCTATGTATGTCAACTGAGCTTATTTACAGGTAATGAGTACAGGACTGCAGAGTTAACCTTGTATTGTCAGCAACAACTAGCATGCTTCTGAAATGCTCAAAAACTGACCGTAAGTGAAGGCAACCATCCCCAAATGTTTTGTCCCTAGATTCCAATGATAAAAATGCATCCTAATTTATTGTTACTTATTATGGCTTATATACTGCTCAGTTCCCAACAGTTGTGAGAGGCTTACATCAAGCAACAAAATTAAAAACAGAATCATAATAATCTAATCATAAAATATCCCCTAAATGTGCTACCCAACTGAGATACATTAATTCTCATTGTCCTCAAATGATTTCCTGAAGAGTCATATCTTGAAAGCTCTTCAGAAGCTCCAAAGAAATGGGGTACTTTGGATATCAGGGCAAACTATTTCACTGAGGGGGTGCTATCACTGAGAAGGCTCTACTAAGAGGCCCCAGTAGATGGTACTCCCTTAGAGAGGAGACCCTTAACAAATCTCAGCTCTTACTGGGAATAAGCAGATTCAGCCCAGAGCAGGCAATTTCAAAGATATCCAGGCCCTGAGCCATGTATGGCTTTAAAGATGACAACTAGCACCTGAATTTTACCCAGAAGCAGACTGACACTCAATGCAATTCCTGTAGCATCACATGGGTTAATATAGGCATGCCCATAGCTACCTGGACTGCTGCATCAGTTGAAGGTTCCATATGATTTTCAAGAGCAGCCCCATGTATACAAACCCTGAACATGAAATTTGCATTCTTATTCTTCTTAACCTATCAAATTTTGAGGCCACCCAACTCCTTGATGACTCTGGGTGGCTTACAAATAAAAAGAAAACAATGCATATTAAAAAGCCAACTAGAAGAACGGTACACCAACTATAACTTATGAATTAGTTATATCTCAATTAATAAGCTGAATCTCTCTATCATCAAAAATGCATCTGCATCTTTTTAGCATTCCTATGTTCACCAAATGAGAGGTACTGAAAAACTCAGTATTTAACCTATAATTTGCTCTTAGCAATTCTATTATTAAGGACAGGCTTTCTTGCCTGGATTCATGAATCCTATAATTTAATTATTACTAAGTTGACAACCAGGCATTTTACAAACATCACTGCTGAAGCACTTCCAAGGAATAGTAGCTTTCACAATGTTTTCTCTCACTTCACTCACTGTTCCACTCCTGAAAATCCCTAACTCCAAGAACGAAATTTTACAGCCATTAATTAAGGCTGTAATGTATTTTTACAGGAGGTGTGATAGCAACTCTGTAATTAAAGATAGAGTTCATCTCTTCTTTTCTAATTCTAAAACAAACATCTAGCCATTTAGGAGTTTTTACAACCCAAGTTTATTACATGGGGCTCAGATCGGATTGTCAATCAATTCTGCTAATTACTTTTATGATTATAATTTAATTTTTAAAGTCAAAGCTTGAGATATCTTTTTTTATCATTTCTCAAACAGTTAACATAAAATATTAATGCAGCAAAAAGTAATTGGCAGTGTGTTACAGAAGGCCAATTAGCACTCTGCACTGGGACGTAATAAGAAGAGGAACTGGTAAATGCCTTGAGCCAGCCTTCCCTAGCCTGGAGATCTCCTGAGGTTCTGAACTTTAATTTCCCAAATCGCAAGTCAGTGGTCTTTGACACCATTGTGGAAAGCTGCTTGAACCAACTGCCTTGCAAAAAAGAGAAGAAGCAACAGCAGGCCCTACTATCTCCATTTGTTGCTATTTCTACCAGCTAGGCTGCCTTATAAAGAAGAACAAGAGAACCACCTCCTCAGGAGATAACGCTAATTTAATCTAGTCTCTTTGGCCTTATTTGCAGTGGCAAGATTGATGAGAAGCAAGCAAATTATTACTATGTTTCAACAGTTCTGAGTTATCTCAGTGATGGACCATTTGTATAATATGGGTTGCTTCCAGTGAGGACTACCAAAAACTTTTTTGGCCCAAGCATAGTGAATTTGATCAGCAGGGCTTTAATCACGACCTATAGGGGTTGGGAATGAAGACCCTAAAGCAGGCCTGCACAACTTGTAGAGGGGAAAGGACTACACTGATAAATTAAAAATAATCGCAGGCCACAAAGGAATACCTGGTGCAGCCGGCCCTAAAATAAGGATCTCAGATAAAGATTTGTGCAGTATGGATGGAAGTGAAAAAGTTGCTATTAGGTTGCCTACTAAACCACACAATGAAAAATTGTGGCCTTAGTCAACACCCTAATTTATTTAATACATTTTTCTGTTGCTGCATTTCTCCTGGATTCCTGGTGAACAGCATCAAACATTTAATAAAACACACACAAAAAAACCCCACATAGCCATATCTTAAATTAGATCATTTATACTTTAAATTATCTTTAAATTATTATTTAAATTATTTAAATTAGATAATTTAAGAATGATAAAAAAGGCTTCTTTGGATGTGTACAGAAGAATCAGTATACTAGCTGCTCAAATGTAACAAAATTCTAACAGCAAATTTTCATCTCAGTCATCTCCAATAATATAAACAGTTGTGAAGAACAGAATAAAACAAAGAAAAAGAACTGAAGCTTGGGACTGACAGAAACACGGAGTCAGGGAATACTTAATTATTTTGAACAAGTTTCTATCTCCAGGGCCACGCAAACTGCATCCTACTATCTTGATAACTATCTTAAATGAGAGCGAGTTTGGCGTAGTGGTTAAGGCATCAGGCTAGAAACCAGGAGACCCAGAGTTCTAGTCCCACCTAAGGCACAAAGCCAGCTGGTGACCTTGGGCCAGTCACTTTCTCTCAGCTCTAGGAAGACGGGCAATGGCAAACCAATTCCGAAAAACCTTGCCAAGAAAACTGCAGGGACTTGTCCAGGCAGTCTCCAAGAATCAGACATTATTGGATTAAAAAAAAAAAAAGCAGAATTATAGTAATAGAGGTATCTCCCAACAAGATCTAACCATTAAAAGCTCTCCTGAACAGCTCCCTTTTCACTGCCTTCCTAAAGAGTGGGAAGGAGAGCACCATATGGTTCTGGGAGGGGGAGGAATTGTTTCACAGGATATGGGCTGCCATAGAGAATCACTGACTTCTGCTGTTGGTGTCTATCATAGCTCATTTTACTCAAGAGATTAGGTATATGATGCCTTCTAAAAACAAACTGCATCTTTTAAAGAGGCTTGCAATAGTAATGGGGAAGACTTTAATTGCCCCAATATCTACGAGATAAACTCTGCCAAGCATGGTTCTCCCAGGAAATTCCTGATTTGCTTTGCCAACACTTTTGTCCATCAGAGAGTGAAGAAAGGCACAAGAAAATCAATTATCCTTAATGCAATCCAGCAGGGAAGACTTAGTTGATAAAATGGAAGTAACAGAAAAGCTGGGGGAAAGTGACCATGTAATGCTGAAGAAAAGCTGAGTGGAGTCAAATATGAATCTTAGGCTTCAAAAGATTAGATTTTAGTATCCTCAGAGCAATAAGTAGGAAACCACTCATAGAGGCAGGAAAAGCTAATGGGCAAAGGAGCTCAAGTTGGGTTAACAGTACCTAAAAAAAGAAAAAACTAAAAGCACAATTGCCAACAACCATATAGAGAAACAAAGTGAAGCTAGAAAAACAAAAGAAAGATACATATAGGGCAGGGTTCCTCAACCATGGCTGGCTGGGGAATTCTGGGAGTTGAAGTCCACCCATCTTAAAGTTGCTGAGGTTGAGGAACCCTGATACAGGGGATAAAAAGAGGGTTACCAAGGAACTGTGTATGTGTGCTCGCGTATGTATATATATCTCCAGAATTGCAGAGGGGGTATCAGAAAAGTTAACCCTCATAAAGAGCCCAATTTGGTGCAGAATGACAAGAATGATTTTAAAAAGGCTTCTTCAGATATGTATAAAAGAATCAGTATATTAGCTGCTCAAATGCAACAAAATTCTAACAGCAAATTTAATCCCCATTTCATCTCAGTCATCTCCAATAATATATATTGTTATGAAGAACAGAATAAAACAAGCAAACAAACAAACAAAAGAACTGAAGTTTGGGACTGACAGAAACATGGAGTCAGGGAAGACTTAATTACTTTGAACAAGTTTCTATCTCCAGGGCCATACAAACTGCATTCTATTATCCTGAAGACACTACTTAAGGGTCTGAGTAAATTATCATTTCTCAGAAATCTTGGAGAACAGGTTAAATGCCAGATGACTGGAGGAAGGCAAACTGTATCCCTATTTTCTAATAGGGGGAAAAAAGAAGACCTACAACATTACAGAATAGTCAGTCTGAAATGAATACCTAGAAACACTCTACAGCAGCAGATTATAAAGCAATCAAATTGTAATTACTTTAAAAAAAATGCTGAGATTATCAGAAGGTAGCATGGATTTGTCAAGAACAAGTCTTGCCACACTAACCTGATCTTAGTTTTTGACTGGACTACTTTTTTAATAGATTGTAAAATGTTATATAAATAATATATCTTGATTTCTATAAAGTATTGACAAAATTCTTCATGACATTCTAATTGGCAAGCTAATTAAGTGTTGGCTGTATCAATCAAGTGGATACATAGCCGACCCAAAAAGTGTACTCATCAACAGAGTGCTCATCACAGACCTTCATTAAACTGAAAGGAGGTATTCAGGGAAGTGTCACAAAGTTGAGACCTGTCCCTGTACTCTTCAACATTTCAATTAACAATGAAGAGAAGAAAACACTTATCTAATTATACATGACATAAAACTCGGAGATCTTAACATGTTAGAGCAGAGTTTCTCAACTTTGACAACTTGAAGATGTTTGGACTTCAACTCCCAGAATTCTCCTAGCCAGCCATACTGGCTAGGGAATTCTGGGAGTTAAAGTCCACACATCTTCAAGTTGCTGAGGTGGAGAAACACTGTGTTAGAGAATAGGCTAAAGATAACAAAATAAAATATAACAGCGCAGTGCATAACACAACGCTCCCCTTCACTGGATGTGCGCAACTGAAGGGCAGACAGCCGCCTATCGGGTACGCTTTCAATTTCATTCCTAAAGCAGTGGGTTGGGTTCAATGGTGAAGAATTGAAATTTCTATGATTCTATAGCCAAGAACTCAATCTGCAAGACCCAGCAAGTTTTTAGGAAGGCTAGGTTGGCAAGCTATTTCTCAGGGCCCTGTTTCAAAACTGTGAACAATGTATTACTATCTCAACTGGTTATGATAACCTTCAAACTAAATATTTGTCTTCAAGTTTCCTTTTCCTGTTTCTTTTTCCTCTTGTGCTGAGTATTTTAAGTTTGCATGTCCAGTGGATCATTTTATTAACCTACAAAGCTGCTTTGAGAGCCTTTCAAGTTGAATAGCAGAATAAAAATAAATACATTAGCTACACTTTTTGTCTTTCAGAATGAACACGGGATCTCCCGCTGGAGCAAGCCAAATGCTCACCTGGTCCAGAATTCTGTATCACACATGATATTTGGGAAGCTCATAAAGTGGACAGGAGGGCACTAGCACTCCTCAGCAGCTGGCATTTAAAGTATGCTGCCTGGGGTTCGGGAGGTAATTTAGCTGGGGGGGGGTACAGAGCAACCAGGGCTGGAATCACATCCTTCCTCAGATCCAGCAGCCTGAAGTGGGGGAGGGGTGAGAAATCATCATTCCTGCTGGATGTCTGAACTGACTGTTCACGCAGCACACTGAATGTGACAAGAGCTTAATGTGGTCCAAGACTACTACTTGTCCACTTCTGCTTTAAAATAAAAACTTTTTTTTTTGTTTTTATTTATTATTAAATGTATATGCTGCCCATCTCCCCCAGAGGGTAACTCTGGGCAGCTTACAATTAAAAGCCAAGACAATAAAAACAATAAAAATATAAATATCCCCCAATTAAAATCACAAATAACAAATCTATAAAAGCAGTAATTGGATAAATTTAGCTTTCTATTAAAAAGACAAGAGAATTGCAGCCGGGGAGAATCAGTATATCTAGAGGAAAAGAGCTGGGAATCTTTTCCCGGGGCTGAGGGTGGAGAAACGCACCCACCACTGTTCGCCCCATTCAGCTGTGTGGGAGCAAGGGCCCTTTCAAACTACAGACACAGTAGACCTTTGACAAGCAGCTTTTTTTGGCTACTGCTGTAAAGGCTTAAATTTCATGGCTGGGATACGCGATTAGTTCACAATACACACCCTGCACAGCCCTGGAATGGATGAGCCAACTGACCTTTTCCAAGTGGGTGACTCCCAGTTCTTCAGGGCCTCTGGGGGCGAAGTGGACTGTCTTTTAAAGCACCATCTCCTGCTAGAACTTCTTAAAAACTGAAGTCCAAAATATCAAGTGTTAAATCCAACACATGGACAAACATAAAAGTGGATGAGGCTACCCTCCTCCCTTTCAAGTGAAAATGGAGGCAAAAAGTGGAGAGGAGTAGGATTAATTTGGAAGTGCTCTTGCCACATTAAAGCCACGTATATTGAAGACAAATGCACTTTTCTCCTTCAGAGTGAAAGTGAGAACTAAGTTGTAACTTTGGAGAAAACTAAGCTGTGACTCTGAAGCAGAAATTGGCTGTCAAAGGCACAAATTGGCTGTTCTCTCTTATGTTACTAAGAAGATTCTTCCTCCCACATAATCAGAGTAGATCTTAATAAATAGTTATTACCAAAACTAATTAATAAGGTGATGAATAAAATATGCATGTGTCACTTAGAAGGAAAAAACAGCTGAGTGAAGTATGAGCAAACTGAGAAAACTATTAGCAAAACCAGGATTCCACATGCAAGTATATATAACTGTCAATCAAACTGCAATGTGAGGGAGAAGTTGAGTTCACAAGAATTCTGAGAAACCCACTGAGATTTCTTTATTTATAACGGAACTGCCTTGCCTTTGCTCATATTGTAATTCTGAACTACTGGCAAATTTCACATAATAAAAGCAACTGTCTCTGCAAAGAACATCTTCCAATATGTTAACACCTTAGTGCTGTGAAAACTTACTTGAATTGAATACTACAGAGAAAAAATTCAAATTGGGCTGCCAAAGAGACATTTGAAAGTATTCATAGCTATAGTGCACAATCCAAGATTCATTAGCTGAGATCACACATTATGTAAAGCCACACTGTGATTTTATTTAGTTAGGAATGTTATGTGAACTTGCAATTGTGATATATAAATCATGATTTATGACTTAGCATTATATATGAATTTGGCCAGGGGCCTATTCAGCAAAACATGGCTTAAAGCAAAATATGAACCTAGTAATTCAGTAATACGCATAATAAGGCATCCTCCTTCTCTCTTCACCTAAATAGCTAGTTCTCTGGGAGAATTACATAATTGCTAAAAACATTTTAAGCCCGCCAATGAAAACAGTTCTATGCTATACATACACACGCACACACATATAAACACACCCAAAATATAACCTCCATTATCGCACCTGAAATCAAACTGAGTATAAAATTACAGAAATCCTTAACAGATGAGGAATGTCTCAGCCTAATGTGGAACAGGTATCACAGCATCCCTCCTTTGTGGAGGGGCATCCATAAATGGTCCTCACCACATCCTATATCCCTTTAAGTCATTCACCCCATTTCATTTGGTAAGGCACTCAGAGGAGAGAGTCTGAACATGATAGAAGAGCCTGGGAAAGTTCATAAGGAGGAAGGCATTCCTTAAGAGTGGATTTAAAATCAGCATCAAATCAGGAAGCAAACTGGCACTTTTATCATATTAGCAATCCCAGTTACCTTCACAATTCCCTTCTGAACTAGTTTCTACATTATCTTCTGTGGTAGTCACACATGCAAGGATTGCAGTAATGCAACTGAGAGCTTGCCAAAGCATGTACAACAGGCTATATCACTCTGGTTATCCCTACTCAGAAATATACTGATACACTGTTGCTGCTAGTACATCAAGTTGATAAAAATACAGTTCTAGTCACCAAGGCCCCATGCCTCCTGTGACAGTGATGGATACAGAAGCACTTTTAAACACCATTCCTGGTCTTTCAAGCTAAGTGTACCACTTATCTGGACAGTTTCATTTTTTTCTTCAATATACTGGTTGTCTACAAATCCCTAATGTATCCAAGCACTACTTCAGGATAGCCATTGCTTCATTTGACAAAAAGGAGGGATAAATCTGAATTTCATCCTCATATTGATGACAGCTTAGTACATGTCCCTGTGTGATCTCCCACTGTGGTTTCATGTAGATGTTAAATAGCACAGAAGATCAAATAGAGTCTTGAGAAACTATATGATACAACTATCATGAAGCAAAACTATCATCTTCCAACACCACTCTATGAAAGCAGTAAATTAAATAAACCTGTGCTCTTCACTCCCAACTCGAACAACTGGTCCAGAGGAATACCTTGACAGATGGTACTGAAAGCTATTGACAGGTCCAAGAGAATCAGCAAACATGCATTTCCCCTCTCTCACTAAAGGGAGACCAACACAGTTTCTATTCCAAATGCAAAAGTTGGATTGAAATAACTCTAAATATAATAAATATAAATTTTATTTACTATTACAACCCCACAAGCTTAAGAACTATCACTATACATATAAGAACACAAATTTAATAGGAGCATAATCCTTATTCTTTTTAATATTCTCAGACTGTAAATATCCAGCATTCTCACTGTTTCACTATTAAGAAGACATACTCTTCTGGTACTTTGTGATCCAATAAAGAGAGAAAAAAAGCTGTTTCAAATATATATCTCTTCTAATAATAACTCCTCTAACGCCATACATTTTTTAGACTGAAGATACATTTTTATATTTTATTTTTTTCCATTTTGGTGCCATTATTCTTTAAAATGTAACATTGCTTTGTAAATAACTCCACATACCATCAAGCTTGTAAAGTTACTAGCTTCCTTTTTGCTTCTTTTGATTAGCTTAGTGAAAAGGCTTGCAGGCTGCTTTTTCATACTGGCCATGAAGAAAAAGGAGCCAGTTCTGCTGCAGACATGTAAGAAAGTAAAAAAAAAAGTGGGGGGATATCAAGGAAGTGTTCAGGAAGATGGTAATCCTGGAAGAAAATAATAACTAATATGAGTGGATTTTGTGCTGGAGAGTGTAGCCCCCCCCCAAAAAAAATATGCTTGCTTATATAAGCAAGAGAAATACGGATTCAAAGGCATTCTTCCTGTTTTGGGTCTCAGACTCCAATTCTGCTCTTTGTTCAGGGTCTTGGGCTAATTATGTGCTTTCTACTTTCACTAACTTGTTTTTCTGTGAAATGAGTACTGGGCATTGGTACCACAACAGCTCTTTTGTAAATTAGCATCATCCCATAGCATCACTTTGCAATGGCACTCGATTGTTTCTTAAAACTCCAAACTTGTTCATTGGTCCAAAAAGATAGAGGTCCTGTGGGTTAATCTAGGAGACTGGAAAATTTTGTTGGATGGGCACCTCTTACATAGGATGAAGGATAAGGACAAAAGTATAAAGTTAGATGGGATTTTAATCCATTTTTTTAAAACTTCAAAGATTCTACAGAAGAGGTTACTCATATGATCAAAAAAACAATTCACACAGATTCATAGTTTCCTGGCATCCACCCCCCTCCTCCCTTTGTGCCCATTACTGAATACAAAGTTGTTAATGTCTTTAACAAGAATATAGAACTCACTGAAACAATAAAGTCATGTTAATGTAATCCCCCTCATCTCTTACATGAGATAGCTTGATCCTCAACATTCCCTCCCACCCAATAGCACTGTTAAAAGGACCTAAAGACTTAATTTCTGCTTTTCAACATCACAGTCAGCAGAACTTTCTGCTTATGGTCACAATACATTCTTGCAGCTTTCTGTTCTTTACTTCCTAATTTCTGAAATATTTATTCCTTGCAGCATAACTCTCTGTATTTAAATAGCTCACAGTATTTTAAGAGTTTTGAGTTTTGAGTTTTGTGTCTAGTAAAAGTTGGGTTCATATCTCCATTCAAATGACTCACCCTAATCTACTCACAACTACCATGCATACTAATTTGACTTTTTGGGGGGTGAGGAAAGAATGGAGGAATACCTGTTAGAGTAAGATGACATTTCTCCAACTGCCTTTCCGAGCAATATTTTCTTTTAACGCACTCACATCCAGTGGATTTTTAATTTTTTTAAAATTAATTTACTTCTAAAAACTTCAGGATGGAATCCTTTCCTTTTATTCCTTCAAAATAATGCTGTAAAGTTAGGATGTATATAACCTGAAACCCCAGGACCACATGAAGTCCCCTAGAACCTTTTGTACAGCTCCTAGAGTCTCTGCCAAAATTACGACTATGCTGTAATTTTTCATTTGACAGAAAGGGAAAATTACTAAATAGGGAATAATACTACCAACTTTCATTTTAATGTATTCAAGTTTATTTTTCCTCATAGTTCCACCTAATTTTTTGTCCAGACCACTTCACACAGTACAGTCCCCAGCATTCAAACCCAACATATGGTCATCCAACAAGCTTTGGCTGCACAAAAATTGGAAATTGTATCTAAGTCAACCTCTCCAGTTTCTAACCACACTAGCATTCATGTTCTTCAAATAATTTCCTGAAATTAAATATAACATTCTTTGGTCTGAGGAAATATATCATAGTGGTGTTTCTTACATCTATTCCTCACTATATTTAATGATATTCTACCTGTAAAATGACCACACAAAATACGGGAATCATATTTTTCCATAAAGACCAATCATATTTCTTAGCCTATGAGTTTTCTTCAATACAGGATACACCAGCTCATTAAGTGTGACAGTGTGTGATAGCTAAAATAAAATAGATTTTTAGTACAATAGTCTTCTGCCTCTGAATATGCTTTATAGTTAAATTAATAATCCAGTCACCAATCAGTTTGATCCACATCTGACGTGTTAATGTGTGGTCGTATGTAAAATCACCTGCTTTTAGCATGCATTAAAATTAAAGTGAGTTTCTCTCTTTATCACCAGACATTTACTTTAATATTCACTCCCCATGAAGGACTAGAAATAATAAATACCAGAAATAGGAACTGAAAAGGAGATATTTGGGGGGCAAGCAGAAAGCTACACTTACATTTAGTGGATCTGAAACTGATACAGCAGCCAATAATAGTACTTAACTGTACTATCACTTTTACCCAGAAAGAAGACAACCCTGAATTTAGGAAGTTTCCCAAAAAAGAAGATTACAAGGGGAAAAAAAAAAAAACCACACAGACAAAAATCCTGTGCAACACCCAGCTTCCTTAATTTGTCCATTTTGGGTTGTCAATGACAGAGGAAAACAGTCCTGGAGATTTCCCCCTCCCTCAAGAAATGTGTGTACCTGTACTGTAATGGCCATATGTGCATGTATGACTTTTTCTCTGCCAGAAGCCACATACCAAAAAAAGAGGAGAAACATACAGGTAAACCAATACATACATTTAACCCTGCTTTCCAGCAGAAATAGAAACAAGGAAGAATGAAAGGAAGCAACTGCTGCAGTAGGAAGGGAAGCTGTTTAGACATTACAAAAAGAGTTAAATTCACCAGGTAAACAACCCCTCCCAAGCAGCAGTAAATAATGGGGTTAATCTTCAAAGGCATCCAAGCTTTGCCATAAGTATGTCACCAGCCATTTGCAGCTCATGTTACTTCACTTTCAGTAGCTTTTTCTTATATTCTTAGCAAATATAAGCTGACACATTCCTGCATGTTATAGACAATTATTTGGAGAAAAATCTAGATGCACTTAATTTAAGACATATGCATGATCTTGAAAGACAAATGGCCAAAGTTGTGCAACAACTTTGATGAATGAAAGTCAGTTGACAGCTGATTCCTTCCAGAGCAACACATTAAGCACGGCTTGTTTAATCGCAGGATGTTGAACAAATTAGAAACCAACCTAAGTCAGTTTTGTAGGTGAGCAAAGTATTCATGGATTGCTTGCTAATTCCTAGTTTGTTTTCCCTCCTTTTGTTTAGGGAACATTCTGTGAATTCCTCAGCATCTTGAGCAGAAGATAAAAACAAAGCAGAATAAGCCACAAAATCACAGAAGGACTAGGTACTCTACACATAATACCAAGTCAATAGTTTAATCAAAGTATGGATTACTTCCCTAAAAAGGTAACCGTTTATTCACTGACCCATCATGTAAAAAATAAGAAAGCTACACTGTAGTTTAGTACAACATGTGAACCCATTCAACAGAACATAGTAAATTGCAATATATCACGTACTACCATTTGGTTCATCTGAATATTCTCTGCATTAATTTGGCAACAGTGGTACAAGCATTCAGATAAAGACCAAATAGTATTTGGCAATGTTGGGCCTTGGAATTATAGTTCTACAGTGCTGAACTCTGGTCAAACACCTTCCTCCCTTCCTACTTAAGGTATTTAGGTGAGCTTAATATTTGTACACTCCAAGACTCACTCACAGACAGAGCTTGGAATATGAGTTATATTTAGAAAAATATTCCAGGGACACCCATAACAGAGCTTACAAACAAAGGAACTCCAGCAACATCTGAATTTGAATCTAGGTCAAGAATGTTCTAGCAGCAAAAAACAAGAAGTCACCAGACTCAAAGAAAAATGAGCAAATCAATTATACCACCTGGCCACCCACTGCCCATATTTAACCAGAATAATTGATTATTAAAAAAATCTTCCTCAGGAGTAGTTACTATTCAAAATAACAGAGATACACCTCTCTTACCTGTTACCACCAAAAAACTATTCAATGCTGAAATTCAAGTGAAGATTTTATCAAAACTGATGAGAACTATAATCTGAAATATGAAAGACACACTTACATGTGTATCATTCTATTCCCTTTTGGGATAAGCAATATTATACACAGCACAGAAAAGGAGTAATAAATAATAATTAATTAAACTAGTATGCTACCCAACTTTCAATGACTCTGGGCTACATACTAAATCTAAGAAATCAAAGGCACAATATTAAAAAAAAATAGTTAAAACTAGTTTATATAACACTTTTCATTATACCTCATACATTTCTATCCTGGCAAATCACTTTTTTCTTTCACCATGTCTATACACTGCTTCATTTATGGCTGCCTGTTCTTTCTGAGGATCTCATCAAATCCATCCAGCATAATGCTCTCAGCTCACTAATTTTTCCATTGTGTTTGCATTAATTCAGCATCCATCCTTTCTGAACCATATATCTTCTTTTACCACAGACACGTAAGTATTTCATTCCTGGCACTTAACTTTAATATTTCTCCTGATATACTCAACTGTCATGCATTACACTCACAGATGTCTCAATGATATGCGGAAGAGCAAAAATCTAATCTACAGAGTCCCCCACCCCCACGTATAAAGCTATATTGTTTTCCTCAATTTTGCTCATTGTCATTTCTTTTGTTCTTTCCATAAGAAGCCTGCCAAACACCTTCCCAGGCATACCTAACAAATTAACCCTATTGTAATTATTGCATTCATTCTTGCTGCCTTTCAATTTATACAGGGAACAATAATGGCATTCTTCAACTTCTCAGATACAGATTCAATGTTCCCACACATTGAACAAGTTTCATGGCTATTCTATAAGGAAACTATATCCACATTTTAGTATTTCTTCAGTTAAACCATGTGCACCTGTAGCCTTATCATTTTCATAGCATATTGTGATTTTATTTAGTTAGGAATGCTTTTAATCAGTATCTTCTTGGACATTAACATTCATATCATTTATTTCAATTCCACTTTTCAAAATATCACTTCCAATACAAATTTCTACAATACTCCTTCCAGCATTTCTTCATTTCAATTTCATCCAAAATTATGTATTCATCTTTATTCATAATTCCACTCATTCTGCAAGAGAGTCCTTGTTTACCCTCTTCAATTTTTGTTCCATCAAAATCAATATTTTTTCATCAAACAACTTTTGTTTCCTTCAGAATCAGTGTTCTCTCTGCCTTTTTTAATCTTAACTATTCCTTGCTTTACTACATTCTTTACAGCTATGTTTTGTTTCTCTCTACACATTAGCTAACATCTTTCACTTTTTCTACAGCAATAATTCTTTTATAGGCATTTTTCCTCATCCACAACCTTTTTCATTTCATCACTCCATCAAGCATCCTTTTATATATTTCCCATTAGCATAACTCAACACAGCTCTCTGACACTGTTACATAATTCTTTTCATCCTTTCCAAGCAGTTTCCACATCCTCTTTTCTTATGTCCTCATTCATTTTATTTTGAGAGTAATCTATCTTCTGAAACTTTTTCACATAGGACTTTTACCTTCTCTTTCTGCAGACCTCCTACTTTCACTTTTTTCCACTTCTTTCCTTTTTTCCCCATGTCCATTTTTCCCAAAATCCACTCCTGACACCACCAAGAAATAGCCTGCCTCACGTTCAGAACCTCTCATCATGCTTGTAGCCTTCACTAGTTCTCTAAATTTTTCATGATAAACTATCAAATCAATCATACATTTGGATTCATATTCATTCCTTTGCCATGTGTACATATTAATAGACCGATGTTTAAACCATGTATTTGAAAGAGACAATCCTTTTTCTAAGCAGATACTCACCAATCTCCATTCTCATTAATTCTTGGGTCTTCAAAGGGCTCAATCACTTTCCTTGTATTCTTCTCATCTTATTCCCACCCATCCATCCATGTCTCCTTGCATTCATTCAAAATGTTGCACACTTTTCTCCAAAACCCATCTCCGTTTTTTCCATTATCACTATTCACCTGAGCATAACATGACTAATACCAACTTATGGTTTCCCAGTTTCATATGCACAGATAACACAGATTATACCAATACTTACTTTCTGACATATATTTTAGTCATTCATAATTAAATCTACATCTCAACTTCCCTTCATAAATTCATCAACTCTACTCAAGAGCAGATCATCTTAACTCAGATCTATTCATCCTTCTTAGTTTCACAGACCCACAACGTATCATTTTTCTTTCATTTCATTCATTAATTCATGCTCTTCAAACATTTACTTAGTTTTGGTTACAAAATTGGAATTTTTTACACATTTATCATAATATAAAGTATTTCCCCATGCAATTTTTCTAATATTTATTTGTTGTAGTTGTATTTTTGATATTGCCTTTGCAAATGTGTGGTACTGTTACTGTAAGGATCTGGTACACTTTTTATTCTGGAAAACTGTACCATGAAATGCAGAAACATGATAACATGTGAAGGATAATTGTGCTATAGCTTACACGTTGATTGGACAGATACAAATTAGATAAATTCATGTTAAAGTGAAAACTGAACAAAGTTATACTCATCCCTAAAAACAATATATATATATATATATATATATATATATATATATATATATATATTGCTTTCTACATTAAACTAAAACAATAGTAAATGATTCCAAGTTGATATTTCAGCATTTGCTCATCTATCTTTCTATAAAGGAACTTTAGAGTAATGTTTTGGAACCTTCTCTAGTACTAGTCATTAAATATTATTCTACACCCAATGATCCTTTTGACTAGCTGTATATCATATGAGCTACAGGCAAAAAGGGAATTTAATTAGGTCCTCATTTGAAAGCATACTAATGTAGCCCACACGTTCCTAACTATGCACATTAGAACACAATTATCCTAAAAATTCAACATTTCTCCAAATAATGTGATGTGGTTTTCAGCTTTATACACTAATGTCTTTGAACTGTCAGAGTTTTTTTTAAATAAAACAACACAGATTAATACAAGAACAGGACTAATGAGAGAACACACTGAAAACTCACATGGACCATAAATTACCAGCTCCATCTATCCATAATTCTGGATCATTCCATAGAAACAAGAAAATGCTCAGGTTGAATAAAAGACTCAGGAGAGTCTCCAAACTGTCCAGATGAAGGATTAGATAACAGAGCTCTGGGAAATTACAGCAGTATATAATGCCAGGCTAGATTAACAGTGTCAGATACCCATTTGTGAACAACCTCAAAACAATAGACCCTTTCCCTCACAAGTCCCCTTCATTCATGTTCCCAAATTTTTATTAGTCTACAAACATATTTGTGTGGCCCACAATATAAAGGGGGTTTCTGGCTACATCTCTGTCCTCTCCATTTTCATTCTCAATATAGCTCTTTCCTCTTCTGAATTCCTCTGCAAAAGTTTAAATAATGATTCCAGTCCTGAGCTTTTAGAGAGGAGGAAATGGGGGAGCTGAAGAAGAGGTGGAAGGATGTGCTTTCATGCTTGTGCAAGGGTGGATAAAGATGTCTTCCTCCATGGCCTTGGATCATCTCAATAGGCTATTTAATATTGGCATTGTCTTGGACTGCAGGAAACACTGCCTTCTCTGAAAAAATGACACTCCCTACTCTTTCTTGATCTTCTTTCTCTCCTGTTTCTAAGCAACCTGAAGTGCTCCAATATATCAGTATTTCAAACACCACAGTTTGTGTTAATTCGAAGCACTGAAATAGCACCTGATAAAACAAAACAAAAATAATTTGATCACAAAAGATTGGACAGAAAGACCCAACAAAGCAAGAAAAGACTCATTTATCAACCATGATAAAAAGGAATCTGTTTCCACATACAATTCAAAGCAAATTATCATTGTATCTTTCAACAACAACAAAAAGAGGACACATTATAAGAGGTCAGCTGCTTAGGCACCAGCTTAGTAGTAAACAATGTCTTCAATCTTCTGCAAAAGCAGACCCAATTTTCAGGCTGGCCTTCCCACTCTGGTGACATCTAGATTTCCTGTAATCCCAACGTATTTGGAGGATAGCAGACTGGGGAAGGCTCCTATACCCACAAAAAAAAAAAAAAAAGTATTCGGACAAGACAATGGGCATCCAGATTTAACACCTCCTTTCAAAGTTGTGACACGTGCTTACCTGCCAAACAGATCAACTACTGTATAAATGGGGACAGCTATGTCACCAATTACAGGTAGTCCTTGACTTATGACCATTCGTTTAAAGACTGCTCAAGGTTACAACAGCACTGAAAAAAGTGACTTACCACTGGTTCCTGCACTTACGACCATTGCAGTATTCCCATGATCAAAGTCGGGCGCTTGGCAACTGGTACGTATTTATGACAGATGCAGCGTCCTGGGGTCACATGATCACCATTTGTGACCTTCCCAGGGGGCTTCCAACAAGCAAAGTCAACTGGGGAAGCCGGATTCGCTTAATGACTTCATGATTTGCTTAAAGACTGCAACAAAAAGGTCGTAAAATCAGGTGTGACTCACTTTACGACCACATTGCTTAGCGACAGAAGTTCCTGTCCCAATTGTGGTCATAAGTCAAGGACTACCTTTACAGACCATTGCAAACTGTTCACTGAACCTACAACAATGGGTTTCAAACACACACCTTCCAGATCTGTTAATGAAAGTATAAATTATAAACATCAAGACTAGGGAATAATATACAAACTCAAATATTATTTAAAAAGTACATGCATGTAAATAAATCTGCAAGATGTCCAAAATTGAGCTAAGTTAATCTACAAGAAGAACCTCACATCTTTCCCAGAAGCTTGTGAAGTTTAAAGAAGCCATAGCAGTGTTGAATAACTAAGCTTTAGACTGATACCTTCTTGATTTATTTTTCTACCTTTTATGATTTTAAGTTTCTTCCATAACAAAGCAAATAACACATTAATAAAAGAAAAAAGAAAAAGTGCCTATCTCCTTTTTAAAAAAGAAAGCTCTGCAAAACAGGACATTGGCTGAAAAACGAAGGTCAAGAGTATAACCATATTGCTATTAGAAGCAGGATTCCAAGTCATGATTTCTCTTGCTTAGAGACAGTTGCCATCAGTTGCCATGGAATGACACAGAGCCCATGGATACACAAACCTTTTCAGCAGCAGCTTGCCTTGGTAGCCTACCCTCTTCTGCATTTACATGAGCACTTGTTTACCCCCTTAGTCCTTTCCTTTCTCACCCATCCCCGTCTCAGAAAATTAGTTCATGCAACTAATTATTATACACAACATGCTTTATGTTATGTCATTTGTATCCTCCAAAGACATTTCTAGTCAATACCAAACAATATGGAAGAGGAACAATTCTTCTGTGTATCATTAAAGATAGCCAACTGGTATGTACCAAGCCAAGAGAAACCCAGGAATCTGTTTTTCTAGCAGGTGATATACAAGGCTCCTTCCTCTAGTCAGGAGCACCTTGTCCAGTTTATGACCCTCTTACAATGAATACAGTAGTCAGCTATGGACAGCTCAGCAGACTTGTAGCTATGCAATTTTAACATCATGAAATAATGCTAATCATCCAAACGGATCTCCAACGTGCATACAGCTGCTCTCAGAACAGTTACAACAGTTGCTGTCTCTCAAGCAAATGGCCAAGCAACCTGACAAGGACTCCAGACAGCCTTATTCCTTAATGCAGAATTAGGTGTGTCTAAGGCCTTTTATGTTAACATGCTCAGGTAAGGCTCATCCTGCTGAAACCTCATTGGAGAAGGCCAATATATAGCTGTCACATTTTATCTTTCTGGCAAACTGAACAACCAAGTAACATTTATAAAAACATTTTCTCTTGTAAGCAGCCAACTTTATCGACATCAGGGCCTTCTTCATATCAACAAGGAGGCACAAAGAGGTGGGAACAAGCCCTGGCAACCAATACAAAAAATAGAATATGCAGGGCGAAATTAATTATATGAACAGATGGATGTTATGCAGTGATATCATCTCCCCCCCACCCTACATAATTTACACTAATGTTCATTAGCGGTCTGTGTTCCCTGGGGCAAGAGGATCTTGCATGAAAGTTAGGAAAAGCCAACTTAAAGCAGAGGATTACTAGGGAAGCATTAGGAAAAATGTAGGAATTAGGGGTCAATACCGAATATAAGAGATGACTTCCAAATACCTCTCTATCCTAGTCAAGCTTTTTATACCCCAAATCCTTAAAATGTCACTATCTGCTACCAGCTTTCCTGGACAGCTGCTCTGACAAGGAGTTGAGAATGATAAGCCAAGATCCAATGGACCATCACAAAGCTCAACTGCTCATCCATACTGTTGTTTTATCTTTGGAATAAACAGCTATGGGCCAAATATCACCATCCATCAGCCTACCTATTTAGAGTCAGGATTCTCTCACAATCATTGGAACCCAAGGCAAGAATCCCTAAATTCTCTTCAAGACAAAACAACTGATTGAAAATACCAAAACTGCCCACTTCCCTCATAGAGGGTTCTTCCTAGATGTGCTAAACTGCATTTCCCATCACCTATAAATGGAGAAGTCTAGCATGTATGAAACACACTAAGTATGGGGAAGGCTGTACCAACCCAGGGCACTGCCCTCCTAGACAGAGACCCATCCCTACCCAAACTTCCTGAAGAACCTCAGAAAAATCAGAATGAAGCCTCTGCTTTCCATTGTGCACGTACAAGATGCACATTCTTTTCGCAGTGATGCATGGGTTTTTGTGGCTTTTTTTTTTTTTGGAAAGAGAAAGCCCTGGAGGTGCGCCCCAGAGTTCACATCGCACATACTGATATATAATCCACCCCACCCAGTCCACATCTGCATCTATGCTTCCCACCTATCCCACGAAGCACCACGATGACGCCCTCCCCATTTCCCTCCACCCGCTTGCCAGTACCCCGTTATGTCAGCGCCGCACCGCACCGCGCCACGCCTCCATACCACGTTCATCCCCCCGTGAAGCCCACCACGGGCCGGGTTCTCCTCTGCATCCGCCCCCTTCCCGGACCCCGCGCTGCACATCCCTCCCTCCCTGAAGCGAAGACCCGGTCAGATCCCGCCCATCTTACCTGGGCACGCAGCTGGGCGCCGAGCGGTCGATTTCCCAGGTGGCGAAGAGGTTCATAGGCACCGGGACCGGCCCGAGCCCCCCAGAGACCCCCGACGCCGCCGCGCAAGTGCCCGTCGGGGGGAAGGCATTACCGGCCGCCCCCCCGGGCCCTGACCCGGACCCCAGCGAGCCCGCTGTCGTCGCCGTCGCCGCCGCCATCGCGCCGCTACCCTGGAACCTAAACTGGGTGCGGTGGGAGGGAAGGTAGGGGGGCAGCCGGGACCCTCGGCCCAGCCCCGATCCCCTCCTCACAGGACGGGCGGGGCGGGGCTGCCAACGGGCTAGCCAATCGGGAATGACGGGGGCAAACCTTGCCGCGCCGATACGCCAACCAGCGTGGAGGGGAGAAACTGTTTCCACAGCATCAACCAATTCCGACGCGAGGGGCAGGCTTTGAAAAGGGGAAGGCTTGACCAGGCGTGGTCTTGGGAAAGAAGAATTTAAATAAGGAGGGGAAGCAGACTTTAAGGATTGGAAAGAACTTGAGTGACAGGTGGTTTGTCCAATAAAGAAAGAGCTACGAATAGAAGCGTTCTTCGTGTTTCTGTCTCTGTTGTGACTGTCTTGATTGTCTAGATTTTTTTTAAATTACCAGGATTATTGTGTATTGTGGGATTTTCAAATCAACAAGCAAGCATGTATGGAAACGATGGAATAAGATGGCACTATGGTCAGAACAACCCTAATCACAAATTTGCACGTGGGAAGGGTAATATAGCTGCTGCATGACCAAAAGGTTATTTGCTCATCTTCAAAGATATGGAGGAAAATTCCCCAATGTTAGAGAACTGGCTGGCAAACATGCACCCCCATGTGTATAGGGCTGGGCCTGGAGATGAAATCTAGGGCTGTATAGTTTGGCAGGCCTCTAAATGACCTTTCGAGGAATGCAGGTAATTGGCAAAAAAAAAGCAGGCCCAGTATCAATGAAGGCTATCAGAGCAGTGTTTCTCAATCTCAGCTGCTTTAAGTTGCATGGACTTCAACTCCCAGAATTCCCTGGCATGCTGGCTGGGGAATTCTGGGAGTTGAAGTCTACACATCATAGAGTGGGTGAGGTTGAGAAACACTGATTTAGCATATAGTTTGAATAAGGAGAGCATATATAGCCTTGTCTGATTTCCTTGATGACTTGGAACCAGTCTGTTTCACTATATTATGTCTGGACTGTTGTTTCATGTATCGGTTTTGTATGAGGACTATAACATGTTCTGGGATTCCCATTTTTCAAAGGACATCCCACAGCTTCACATGACTGACACAACTGAAAGCATTTCTCTAATCAGTGAAGCACACATTGACTTATTTTTAGTATTTTTTAGCTTTCTCGATTATCCATTATGCATCAGCAGTAATGTCTTTTCTAAAACTAGCTTGAGCATCTGACCTTTCCCTTTCAATATAGGGCTCTGATCTGCTGGATGATTCTAAGCATTATTTTGCTAGTATGTGAAATTAAGAATATTGTGTTAAGTTTCCTTTCTTTGGTATGTAGATTGACCTCTTCCAATCTATTGGCTGCTGTGTATCCTTCTCCTTTGTTGTCATAGAATGGTTAGAACCTTCACTGATTCTTCTTCTGTTGCTTGCTGTATTTCTGTAGATATTCCATCAATTCCTGTAGCCTTCCAACTTGGTAATAACTGGAGTACCTTTATATACTAGTACTAAAAGTTCTTGTAAATAGGGATTATCTTCTAAGGTATCTTGGATGTTGACATCCATATTGTATAGAATTTCACTATATGTGAAGGAATGTAGACTTGGCTTTGGAAATGGGGAAGGAATGAGAAAAGCATTAAGAGAAGGACTTTCAGAAGAAATTATTCAATCTTGAGAAAGAAGAAAATATGAAAATTAAACTCAGAATAATCTTGCCTTGATTTTGTTTGGTATAATATGGGGCAGAGAGAAACACTGACAGGCTTTCAAGATTCTGTTGTTCTACCCTACAATAATAAAGAACATTTCTGAAATCCCTGCCATGCTTGTTCTTGACCCTGCCTACCATGAAGGG
Source organism: Python bivittatus (assembly GCF_059951505.1). Lineage (NCBI taxonomy): Eukaryota > Metazoa > Chordata > Lepidosauria > Squamata > Pythonidae > Python > Python bivittatus. The sequence goes on from NW_028277030.1 coordinate 120,816,262, forward strand.
CTGACAATAATCTTGAAAGCCTGTTTGAGTTTCTCTCTGCCCCATATTATAGCAAAAAAGTCTAATGGATATTATTTGATCACTGACAGCATTGTAGCCAAGTAACTCTGTGCTATATCCTTTCTGATTATGAAAGCAACACTAACCTTTGTTTTTCATGTCCTATGTAGTAAACAGTATGATCTTCTGATTGAAAGTGTCCAATTACACTTCCTTTCAATTCACTGGTGCCTAACATGTTAATGTGTAGTCAACTCATTTCATCTTTAACTACATTGAGCTTTTCCATGTTCATGTTTCTTACATTCCATGTTCCCTGTGAGATTCTGTCTTTGCATCTTTGGATTTTCTTCTCTTGCATGGCAACATCAGCAACTAGATGTCCCAAAGGCTTTAATCTAGCTGCATAATCTATCACACTAATAGCCAGTTTGGGATAGTTGTTAAAAGTATTGCGCTAGAAACCAGGAGACTGGTTTTAGTCCTAGTGTAGGCACAAAGCCAGCTGGTTGACTTTGGGCAAGTCACTCTCAGCCCTAGGAAGAAACAATGACAAACTACTTCTGAAAATGTTGCCAAGAAAACTGGCAACATGGACATGGCCAATTCACAAACATGGCTTGTCCATGTAGTTGCCAGGAGTCAAGAATGATTTGAAGGCATAATGATAGCAACAACAATATTAGTACCCCAAAAGATCCTCACCTCTTCCATCTGACCTGAATGGTCCATCATCTGGCACTATATCTTTGCTCATCCTTCCCAAGAACATCCCATTGCCGCCACAATGAGGCAGCAAAGCAGGATGCGTAAGGGAACAAAGTGATACTCATCTCTCAACAATCTCAATCCCAAGCCATATACAATTATCTGAAGACCTTGCCCCAATAAGCCTTATAAAATGATAATAAAAAAAATCTCCTACCTGCAATCACTTCCAGGGCTACCAATCACAGCTGGTCAGCAACAACACCTACCCAACCACGCATGGGGGGGGGGGCAGTAGATTTGGAGAATGGCATGTATGTCCAACATCCGTTCCTGTATCTCAACCTGCAAAACACCCCACAAGATATCTCCTAACCTGCAAGGCCCAGTAGCTCAGTCAATTTCCACAGGTAGGGTTTGAATCTCCTTATCCTTTGTGTACATGGCCTGCTGAACCACAAACTAGCCAGCTACACTTTTAGCCTAGCATGTTCTGCAAATTCAGCCCACATGGTCAGTTTATAGTTTATGGTTCAGTGAGTTCCTCAATGCTACAAACATTGAGGTACCTGGATAAAGGTAACCATGGGAACACAGCCATCAAACATGCTAACACAGCCATCACATGAAAAAGGAAGGGGTTCTATACAACACAGCACAACATGTGCGCATATGTGTTTCTCTATACACTGCAACACATATCAGAAAAGTGGTGGATATTATTTATTGATAATTCTTAATAGAAAAGCTCCAGCAAAAGAATGTAAAAACTCTGATATTTACTAATAAACCTCAATGCCTTCTTTTAATCAATATCCAAGTTAATCAATATCTAAGATAATATCCAGAAATATTTCTGGTATTTCTCTTTGGCTCCTAAAAATCATATAAATTCTGACAACTGTAAATGTCACTATTAGTCACACTTCGGAAACCTCAGGATTGTTTTACTCCAGTCTACAAGCAAAGTATAAATACATATCATCAAATGCCAATATGTTTTTAACAATAATTTGCTGCAAAATAAAAAGGACATCAAACTAAAAATAATTATTTGGACTGCTGGAAAATCAAAGTGATTATTAGAACAAAAAGGATAGGAGAAATTATCAAAAACACAGAAGAGTCTTTGATGTAATCTGATCTTTTCTCATTGTTAAGTAATGCACTAGACCTTATAAATGGAAGGTTGGGGCAAAAATATGCACCTATTATATACACCTTTGATATAGCTTTACTTTTTATACTTTTTGCTAAGAATACATATACACCCTCTTTTAAAGAGCCTTGCTACTTTTAATGAATTTGCAACCTATGAGCTTAAATTCAACGTATGAGGTTAAATCAGGGTATTCTCTTATTATTTGCTCCCTTGCTCAAAAGGTGATACTTGTGATCGGTCATAAACCTCTGGTTCCTGGGGAAGCATTTTTAGAAGTAGACACCTAATCACTTCTTAAAATGTAGCAGGGAGCATTCCATGGTGCAATGACACATTAACCCATTCTTGGAGCCAGGGAGCCTTGAACCATTTTGAAAAGCTCGCAAGTGGTTTTTGAGAATGCAACAGCAAAGGAAAGTAAAAGCTCTTTTCTGCATTTTCTGCCACACAATAAGCAGGATCAGTGAACAGGCTCTAGTGCCTGTTCAGTCATCCTCACGGCAAGGATGCTCTAAGCATGCTCCAGCTGTCAGCTGTCAGTTTATCTCCCAAAGCTTCACAGAAAAACACAGAGACCATCAGCTTCTGCAATGGCTCAGTGTCAGGCTTCACCACCCAGAACAGGACTTGAACTGTAGGACTTGCAGGCAGAATTTGAAGGACACAGCTTTTGATAAGCTAATTTTATTACAGATATTTGAAAAGCTGCAGTTAGAGCAAAAAAAAAAAAAAAGCAGTAGCTGCAAATCAGAAGACTCAAAACATATGTATATAGCAATAAAAACTGTCATTTCTTGTGGGAGGAGCAGTTGATGTCTGTACATTATTATTGCAATGAACATTTCTGATCTAAAGCCCCTTTGCCTTTGCCCGTTCTATTATTGATGGCACGTCTTGCCTCGAAAGAGAAGAGGACACCAGCAGCAAGGTGGATGGACTCAGTTACAGTGGCGATGACTGCATCATTGGGAGACTTGAAAGAACAGGTTAGGGATAGATTATCACGGAGAAAATCTATCAATGTGGTCACTAGCAGCCAAAAACAACTTGATGGCACATAATCAGTCAAGATCTTGCCTCATCATTCCATAGAAGATCTCAGTGAGATCATCAGCTCTAGCAGCCAGAAACTCCCTCAAAGCATTCAGAAACTCCCAGGTTATATAAGTCTCTGAGTAGAGCCCTGATTGACTTTTGCATTGTTTTTATCTTGATCTCCTTTTTCTGTTGCAGAACCTGCTAAGCTAATGTTTCTATGGATCATGCAGTGTTTCTGTGGTTGATGTAGAATGCAGAGGTGGATTCTTCCAGTCTGAAATCTAGCATGATCCACTACATCATAATTGTTTGTAGCAAGCTTTTGAAAACACAAAAATATTGTCTCAGTTGTAATTCAATAAAAAGATACTTGCTCATTGCAGAAATATTACACCTATAGCAAATTACCCATAAAAACTTTAAACAGGAATAATTTCTAAGCTGCATTAGAGGAGAGTTGAGTAGTGCTTTGGGGGAAAGTAGAGTAAAGGCCAGTAGTCAGGCGCTTGTATAGCAACCAATTACCATGAAATAAGGAGCAGATTCTGTGACCTATAGAAGCTATGTCCATAATACATCAATGATTTGCTGAAATTGCTGAATGAAGCTAAAATGGAAAACTAAAAAGGTTTGTTAAAGATTTAACTTTGTTGGAAGATTCAACCCCATTTATACTGTATTCTAATTATTACATTGAAAGTGACACTTATTTTTGTATATTTATTTTTGCAGTGATCTCTTATCTTTTCTAGTTTTTATGTTCTTATGCACTGATTATAAGAAAATATTTTAAAATATTTCCAACATTGTTTATTTTTGAAAAACAGCAAACATAGAGTCCTACCAATTAGCCAACCAATTAATTAAATGACCTCCTTTTCCTTTGGAGCAGTTCCCTTGGCACTGTTTACAATATATGTTCCTTTGTTTTTACTCTCATTTTCTTTTCCTAAGTGTCAAGTTGTTTTCTACATTATGTACATATGTTTCCTATAGGATGGACATACTTGCTGTGATTTTGGCCAGACTGTGGTAAGAAATGGCCTTGTAAGAATTTAGCCATAAGATGATAATGTTCCTTTAGTTGATAATCCCTGTCCAGTCTCTGTAATGAGATACCAATCAATGTCTGTTCAGGTTGGCATCCTCCAGCTATAAAAGAGGATAAAAAAAGCAATTTGGAGCCAGCTTGTAGTTTAAATCCTGGGAAAAGCAAGGGAACATAAGAGCTTTGGAATTCTGAATTCCAAAGGGTACAGTCGGTTACATGCAAAATTAGTGGACTTGCTGCTTTTCCAGGAATTTCCCCAAAAGCAACAAAAGTCAAAACACCATTAGATCTACAGTTGAAACTTACCTAAGCACAGGGCTTATAACTGAATATCAAATCAATGTTTTAGAAATATATCCTAAGCTTCTAATTATTTCTCCTTTGAGGTTGATTCCAGAGAGAAAAATTAGGAGAAAATCAAGATTTATCATAATTGCATCAGCCCTTTAAAAACTGCCTGGGAGATCTCCCACCACCTCAACAAGACACATTTCATGCATTTCTCCTTGCCATGAAAGTCTGCAGAGCAGCCATTCCTCAAAGGCTCGTTAAAATAAAGGTGCTATATATTAGAAGGATTTATATTGTTTCATAGGTATTATACATGTGTGTGAGCACATGCAAGTTTTGGAATAAGTAATGAAACAATGCTCAGTTGATCCTGGAACAAATGGGAGATTCTTATTACAAGTAATCTGTTCTGACAGCTGAAAAAGAGCAGGGCAGCTGAACCTCTGTATCAGAGAAGATCCTGAATTTCCCATAGCGAATAATGTCTGGCATATTATGATGCATGGAAGAAAAGGGGAGCTTTAATTAATCCTTTAGGGGCTTCCCCTCCATACAGCCAAGAAGGGAATTAATTGTGCTCTACATTAGAGGTAGAATTTGTTATTGGGTTTTGTTATCAAACTCACTTATCAATATACAGATTAACTACTTTACACTTCTCAGTTCAAACCATCTTGGCCAGTTGAAAGCAGGAATCACAAAAACAAACCTTCCTTGCAGATCAATAGTTTCACTTCTCTCATTATGTGCTATTCTTTTTTCCCCCTTTCTTTTTTCTTTTTGGCAATAACAATTGTCATGCCTAACAAAGATGAATACAGTACATAATTCATGTGGGGTAGGGGGTTGAAGAGACGTTTCATATATGTACCAAAATCCATAACGTCCCAGGCAGCTGCAGGTTACTTAATGGCTGGCTAATAAGCTATCTGCCTCTGAATCCCGGTAGTTGGAAAATTACAGCTTCTGAGCTCTCACTGTGATTGGCCAAAGTGAAATACAGAACACTGACAAAGTACTCGGTGTAAGCCAGCAAGACTCTCCATATGCTCATATCAAACACATACTGGAAGTAGTTCAAAATAAGCCTCACCAGTGTGAAACACCAGGCAGTGCACTCCAGCATGCTTAACTGTCCATGCGTTTTCATATACTCATTTGTATATTATAGCTACATCCAACTATGGTGGCTGTGTGTTGTCCTTTTTGAGAGTCCTCTGTTTGAAGGGCTTTCAGAGGAAGAGCTCCCTATTTTATTTTGAGGCATCCTATTTCACCTTCCCCAATACAGTTTTCTCTAGGTATGTACTAGAATTTCCAGCCAATGTGGCAGAAAGGAATTCTGGGAGCTGTAGTTCCAACTTATGTAGAACGCAATACACTGCAGAAGACTTCTTTTTGAAAGGCTGCCTGGTCCGTGTCCAAATGTAAAAATTTAGAACTATAAGAAGAAAAGCAGGGGCTTGAAACTGTCCTTTAATAATAAGAACATGGACAGCAGACTAAGCAGACACAGAGGTCCTTGTCCAAGTCCTTAGTACTATAGTAATTCATACTGTGGTTCTATTTCATCAGGGAATCCCGGGGCTACTGGCTAAACTGAGAAGCTGAAACAATATCAAGGCAAAAGCCAATGGCAAACTGCTTCCATATCACTGCCCTATTTATTTAAAGTTTTGGAATTCAGTGTAGGCATTTGTGTGTGTGTAAAGAGACATGCACCCACATATATCATATATGTAAGTTGGTGTCTTTTTTTTTTTTTTTTGTCCTTTCTGGAAGGGATTAATGCCACTAATGGCCAAAAAGATTTCATCCTCAAACACGAGCTGAAGGTGGAAGAATGATAACCCTACCAATAACCTTAAAAACATTTCTGCAAGAGAAAAAAGTGGTGGCTGGTGGTGAGTAAAGACATGGAAAGTGTCTGTAAGGGACATTTGCGGCATGCAAGCACTAACAGTTAAAGTTATTAATTCCAACCAGAAAAGATTAATGGATACAAAGCAGTTTAGCAGCAATTTTAAAAATAGTTTGGAATAATTCAGCCAAGTAACCTAAATGTTTTCTGATTTATTTTTTGTGTAAGTTTTAACGACGCTCATGAAAATGTGGGAAAAACCAGATCATACAGGATTTATTTTTCTAAATACCTCAAGACAAGCCCCCTCCCATTCCATCTACAGAACTGACCAATCTGCCAGCTTAATTTTACTTCCAAACTAGGAATTGGACAGGAACCAGAAATGCACCCGAGGGTAGCAGCCTTGCTTAGATGGTGCAGAACTCTATCCTCAATCCTCCAGCAGAGCAGATGGGCCTCAGAAGGAAGTTCAATAGGAACACCCAAGGATGGCTTGATTCTGCCTCCTTTACACTACCAGCGTCCCTTGCCCATCTCATTCTGCCCAAGGACACATCTAGCGCCATAGAAAAATAGTCCTGTTCTTTCTAACTACCAGCTGAGACTCTAATATTTATTCCAAACAGGGCCTCATAGGGATCATTTTAATGTTAGATATCCTACATATCCATTCCCAGGACTCCTCCCAGATTTGTCAATGTTTTATCAATGTATGGGGCATTCTGTATTTGCATGTATATAAAATGGAGATATAAAATAGTAGTAGCAGTATGTTGTTTAATTTCTCAGTCTGCTCTTGCATGTTCTCTCACATCTGATGAGAAACCATGTCTATTCGAGCAGGTCTTTTCTGAAATGAATTGCTTCCAAATGGGGAGGCATACGGGTCCATAAAGAGTTCCCATTCTATGTGCCACCCCAAAATATATACAGACATGGAATTCCCAAAGCATTAACCTCAGCACTAGAAACAACTTCATGTTCTACCTCAGCACCTCTAGCAAGGAATGTTTTATGGGTTGTATCAGTTTTTCTCAACCTCAGCAAGTTTAAGATGAGTGGACTTCAACTCCCAGAATTCCATAGTCAGCATGTGGAATTCTGGAAATTGAAGTTCACACATCTTAAACTTGCTGAGGTTGAGAAACACTGGGTTATATAACTAATAAGCAGATAATTCTACTTCTCATCAGGGACCCAGGCCTAGAAGTGTCTAGTGTTTGTCTAATCAATAGCAGAGATTGTCAGGATATCCATGGCGAGGGGGCCCTTACCTGAGAGACTAGACCCTCAAGGAGCATCTATTATTCTCTGTTTAGCTGCAACAGAGCCAATGGAAAGGATGGTCTGAGAACCTTCACAACATTGGGGCCATGCTTAATTTAAAACAATAAAATGAAATTCACATGTGGTTCAAGTCAATGAAAAATCTGAGCTACAAGCATAAAAAAAAGGATGCCTTACCATAGTCTTAAGATTGACTAAGAGGTCAGTGATGAGTAAAAATGACACTGCCTGAGGTGTATGTCAAAAACCTATGTGTAATAAAATCTGCCCACTTCTAAGCTAATGCTCCCTCAGTGTGTTGGACCACCTCCTAAATTCCTTGTCAGTATAACTGTGCTGGTTATGGCTTACAGATGCTCAAGTTCCTCATATCAGGAAGGCAGTAGTAGATTATGGAAAGATTGCTAGATCCTTGCAACATCAGGTTGACTCCAGATCCAGTCCTAATTAGAATTGAAATACAGAGTCCAATAGCTTAGAATAGACATATTGAATTCAATGCACTGTTCTGAAAATAAAAATCCCTCCCACAACCAGAAGTCTTCCCATCTCTGATCTGATGTTATCTTTATTGCATACAGTACTGCCTTTTTGCCAATATTCTGAGTTTAAAATTCAAAGGAAGCATGAACCCAAATGAGAAGGTCAAAATAATACAATTATCTCAGCTCATGTTGTGATCCTTTCAGAAATTGATCCTGGCAGGGTGGGGGATTATATGGCTCAGCTAATCCTCTCAAGCCTCTAGGGATCTCTAGTCTAAATTCTCTTCTACCTTCACCATACTTGATATGCTCTCCAGAAGCTTCCTTTGTGTTGTGTTATGTTGCTTGTGTGATTGCCCTTTAATCTTAGGACAGAATAAATGAATTCATGGGGAAATCTACTTTCAATGGATTTCTTGAAGAATGTATTTGATGCTCTAGAAGGAAAGACTCTATGAAATTTTTGAAATATATAAGAAATAACTAACAGTGCATTGGATAGCTTGCTAAGGTGTACTATTGTGGAGAGAAAATAATGCTGTTTTTGTTAAGGTTCTCTCTCCTGTGCAGCTATTAAAGATAATAGATATCTGTTCTCCACTGTGTTTACCACCGGTATTTTGGCAATTCAGTTTCAGTTGTATGAATAAAAGATCATCAGAATTCCACACCTCTTGCAGTATTTCAGAAAATAGCAGTAGAGAGAAGGTGCATGTTTGATTCATAAAGTTTCAACAGCTCCAATAGCAAGAACCAACTGATCTGGTTATAGATCTTCCTTAGCCTCTCTAAACCATATTTTCCTCCAACAAATAAAATAATGACGCCAGCAAAGACCCCTGGATTTTTTAGTGTCTCCCAAATATCAGTAGTGACTTTATTGTTAGATCCATGGCTATGATATTTTACTTGGTGGAAAGCTTTATAAATTAGCTCGTGTTTAAATAAGATAAGATGTGTAAGCAAACAACAATCTCTTTTCTTTTTCCCCACCCAGCAGAAATGCTCCCTGCATCAAAGTAGTATGCTAAAGGTTTGAAAGGAAATGGAAATGTCCACTGATGGGTATTCCTTGGGGATGCTTCGCAGATGCAGGGCGTGAGTCAAGCAAGGAGTGAATTCCAGGACTTGCAATATCTCCTTCCCGCATACACAAGTACGCCCTCTTCATCCAGAGCCTGTCTGTAGAGACTCAGTGACACCCAGTGGCCACTTCGGTTGAGGCTTTCTGTTAACCTGTGACACACGCTGCCTGCATTTGTATGGGAAGGTGACAAAGGGAAGTTCTGCTCTTCAGAACAGGATTAGCCTCATCATTACCTACAGTACTGATAGTGCCTGCTTCAGTTAGCAATTTTCAGGTGCCATTAAAGGGCAGCCAAACTGCCAGTTTCTTCATACATCAGTAGCTTTTAAAATAGTTTACGGAAACATAACTGCATTAGGCTGTTGCAACAAAAATGGATATAAAAATATAGACAATATATATGATACACGATGTGAATATACCCATCCACACAACACTCTATATGCATATGATTCCCAGATGCTTCTGAGAAAATAAATCGGTTGGTCTTTAAGGAGCCGTAAGACTGTTTTTTAAAAAAATCTAAGAGAGGGAGAAAATCATTTGATTTCTACCTCAGTCACTTAAATTCTGATTTAGATTTGCTGAGTCAGGTGCTGGTCCTGTTCTACATGGTATAGGCTGGTACTGCCCAGAGAAAGCTGTGTGACTGGCCAGGAGAGTTTTTTGGGATTATACTTAGTATCAGCATGTGACCTCCTTGGTCAGATATCAGCATCTCTACACTTAGTGCTGTACTTATGTGACTTTCCAGCGTTAGGCTGCAGTGTCCTAGATATCGGGCATTATGACCACTTGGCGCACCTTGTAGCACCACTGCTGCTGTCCCATTATGGATTATGGATATGGGATGCGGCTCATACCTTTGGGTCTTCCAGGCCCAAATCATTGTAGAACTTTATGAGACTACTAATACAAAAAAGCATGGTATCTTTTCAAATGAACCTCACCATAAGGGGTAGGCCTGCTTCATGCCCCAGCCCAAGCAGAAGACCTGCAGAGGAGAGGACTTTCTCAGTACCCAAGATTTTTGGTGACCTTCTTGGCAGCCCAAGACGTTGGGTGACCAAATGGAAGGATAAGATGTCGCCTTTCTCTTGTTCCATTACATCTTAGTTGAACAGCAGCAACAGGAGAGCATTTTTTAAGGCTAGCTGGCAGTTTCATTTAGGTAATGCAAGTCAGGCAGTGTGATACCACAGCTAACAGCTCACAGATAGTAGAGGCTGAGTCTGCTACCTAATGGTAGAGTCAGCCCAGAGATGAATGCAGTGACTGGAAGGACATTTACAGAGAACTATTGGGCAGAAGGAAAATGTGTGCAAACTTTTTTATTCGCCTCACAATTATCCTCTGCAAATGTTAAATGAGGCTATTTTCTTCATCCAGGCTTAGAAGTCAGAAGCCTAGCATATGAGAATCTCCTCCAATTCTCCTCTTTCAAAGTCCCCTGACCCAGCATTCATGTTACTATGGGAGCATATGTTTCCTGAGCTATTTAGTGCTGTTTATAGTTTCCTTATTTTGACATGCCAGGATGATGATGGCTATCTAACCAATATTAAGTGTGTTAAAAGAGTAAACTTATAGATGGCTTTGAAATATAGCTTTGGTATAGTTTATAATAGAGATTAGCCCCCATCCAGGATTTCTGAACACTATATAGGATGAAATGTACTGGCCAGGAGGAGACACATGATACCTCTAGCCCCTGACTCTGTGATCACACAGGGAATTATATCATGTTCACATGAGTGAAAGTATACCTCTCCTGCATAGCTTCCCACTGAAAAATCTGAGAAGGTCAGAGAATGTGGGTAGGGAAATATTGGGTTAGAACCAGCATGCTCAGCTGTATGCCTGGCATCAGGAGTAACCAATCTATTGGGGGCCAGTGGACACATGTAGAATTTGAAGAGCATGTCACAAGCACACTTTTTTATTGATTTATTTTTTTAATACATAAAAGTGCTTTAACATAAAAGTGAAAAACAAAACAAAAAGAAAAAATATTATAACAGTAAACAGTTACAATTCTATATATGCTTATCTAACACAAATATTATTCAAGTACATATATATTTCTAACAGAGTTATATGACTATCATGTTTTTTTTCTTTTAACGCAGTGTATTTTATATAAATAAGTTCCATATTTCATTATACTTGTCCATACAAAATCTATATCTATAGGCAATCCGCTCATAAATAGCAAGTGCAATCAGATCTTCCATTAAATATACGGGGCCATACATTTCTTTCCAATGCTGCAATATCAGTCTTTTAGCCATAATAAGGGCATGGAGAATCCATTTACGTTGTCTGGTTGTCAAGTTCCATGTATTAGGTATATAGTTCAAAAGAATATTATCCTCTGAAAATTTTAGCTTCTGTTGCACAATCATATTTATATAGTCCACTACTTTCTCCCAAAACTTAATAAGTACAGGATATTGTAAAAACATATGCTTTAAAGAGGCATTGTCCCTATTACATCTCCAACAAAATGCTGTTTTTGACAATCCTTTTCTATACAGACGTAGTGGAGTCTAATAAATTCTAAATATTATTTTTTGTTGCATAAGTTGTAGTTTGAGGTCCATTGACACTCTTGCTATAGAAGTTAAGACACTCTCCCATTGTCTAGGCAATCTAGAAACCTTTAATTCTTTATTCCGCTTATCACTCATCTGTATATCAAATTGATTTATTGATAACAAATATCTATACAAACTAATAGTAAGTTTTTTAGTCTTAAAGGATTTAACAAGTTGTTCTAATATCTCAGGTTTTCAGAAGCTGAAAATGCTGTTGGTCCAAACAATTTGTTAACAAATGCTGTAACTGTAAACATTGCCATTGGGTTACATCTGATAGATGATATTTATCTCTTAACACAGCATACATTAAAAATTCATCTTCATCATCTATCAGTTGGTCCAAAGTCAATATCCCTACTTCCATCCAATTTTTCCATATCACCATCTTCTTCCCAATTTTTAATGTTGGGTTTATTGAATAACAAGCTTAAGTGTGAACAGTCTTTGTAGAAATGGTGGGTGGCTACAGTCCAATAATCTGATTGGAAATGTCCCCATTCCCACTATAAAAAGGAAAAAGAAAGTGAAGTGCTAGAGAACATGATGGGAGGTGTAGGAAGGATAGTGGAGAATAACCTCACAAATTTGCCTCCTGGTGAATGGATGTTTTTGTCTGGCCATGCCCACTATGGTAGCAATTTTGTAAGATGTTTCCTGCTATGGAACGTAATGCCTAACAGAAAAAGATTTGATCTTTTTTCCCATGCCAAATTGACTTTATGGGGAAGGGACTTAACTTCTATAGCAAGAGTGTCAATGGACCTTAAACTACTGGACCATATAAATGTAATTGTGACTAAAGCTAAAATTTTCAGAGGGTAATATTCTCTTGAATTACATACCTAGTACATGGAACTTGATAACTGGACAACGTAAATGGATTCTCCATGCCCTTACTATGGCTAAAAGACTGATATTACAGCATTGGAAAGATAAATGTATTACTCAATGGACTGAAGATCTGATTCCACTTGCCACTTACGAGCGGATTGCCTATAGACATAGACTTTGTATGGACAAGTATAATGAAATATGGGACTCATTTATACAAAATACAGTAGGTTAAAAAAACATGATAGTCATATACATATTTTAGAAATATATATATGTACTTGAACAATATTTGTATTAGATAAATATATAGAGAATGTAACTGTTTACTGTTGTAATGACGATATAGCATACTTTTCTTCTTTGTCATACTTTTTTCACTTTTTTGTAAAGCATTTTTAATATTTTTTCTCTTTGACATGTATCTCCATCATTATTATCATTGTTTTGCTTTTTTTCTTTTTCTTTTCATTATTAATTAAAAAGCAATTACAAATATATATTTAAAAAGATTATTTGGTTACCTTGAAAGTAACCTTTACTCAGTCTCTTCTCTGATTCTAGAATGTCTATGTCCATTCCTAAATCCTGTTAAATCTGGCATCTGAATCTGAAATGAAAAGCAAGAAGGAAAAGGAAAGGCAGGACCCACAAAAAATGTAAATAAACAAACAAACAAACATATATTTCAGCTTTGCCTTAGTTGTAAATGAGTAATAAATGATTAATCCAGGCCTGTATAGTCTGAAATATACATGCCAGGCATAATGCAGCATATAAGCCACATAGAAATTCTGGCAACTTTTTGACCGTTTCCTTGTTTCTCTAGTCTAGCCTTAAGCTGATACCAGAAACAGGTGGAGCCACTGCTTATGATTAGTAGTCACTTTTCAGCTTGATGGGACATAAATTCAGCTTGTCGGAGTTAATCCCAAAGTTTAATAAAATGTAAGGAGGGGGGAAGCTGGAGGGCAATTTGAAGGAAAATGTCACTTCAATAGCTATTCTGGGAAGGAATTTCAGGCATAGTTTTATATATTTATATTTATATAAGCAGTGGTGATAAATGTAGCAGCACCAGGTGATAGCAACATCAGAAAGAAGGAGCATGAGAAGCTGGAGAAGGACCAGGGCCTGAAGGAGGAACTAGACAGGATGTGGAAAGTAAAGGCCAAAGTGGTCCCAGTGGTGGTAGGAGCACTCAGAGCTGTGTCTCCTAAGCCGGGAGAATGGCTCCAAGAGATCCCAGGAGCAACATCCGAGCTCTCTGTCCCGAAGAGTGCAGTGCTAGGAACAGCTAAGATACTGTGCAGAACCCTCAAACTCCCAGGACCCGAGATTGAGGAAGACACATACCACCCATAGAGGTGAAAGAGGATTTTTTAATATATACATACATACACACCCACACCCACATATATACAGGTACAATGGGATTAAGGTGCACAGCACAAACGTAAAGAAAATACACTGTTGTCTCTGTACGTAATGACATCAGAGAACAGGTTTTAAACTGTGAGCAAGTGGTTGATATGCACAAACAAGCAAGTTTAGATTATGCCACCAGGATCCCATCCCTTTTGAGGGAGTTTATATTTCAGAGTATGTACTCTCTATACTTGTGATTTGTTAATTGTTTAAATCCCTGGCTACAATCCCACATTTCTGTAAGTCATAATTGTGGTTTGTTTAGTTTCGGCTGAACACAATGCACAAATCTAGTCACCTGTGGCTTCCTTAACAAACGATGCTTAGGGCAACGTCTGAACTCTGATGCTGAATCTATTAATGCTTGGCTTGGAGGGATTCCATCTTCTTCCTTTTAAAAGTAGCTAAATTTGTACTAGCTAGACAATAGGATACCTATAAGCCTGACATTCCTGAGCAGCAAGGAAAAGGTCACAATTTCTACCAAAAAAGCAAATGCTGCTTATACTTGGGCTTCTTATGTATCAGTTGTCAAAAATTCCACAGGAGCAGTATCTCAACTTTAAAATACAAAATAAGATTTCTTTATAAATAAATTATATAACGCTCATATTTTTATATACTTTTCTGGTGGAGTTACATTGTTTTACTTGGATTAATATAACCTTGTATTCATCTACATTTGTATAATGTTCTTGTGCTTGTGTTTGGGGGGGGGAGGTAAATAAAGATTTTTAAATCTTTATTTTAACATATACAAACCCTGCTAACTGGCATTCTCTCTCTGTCTGCCTTCATTCACCTTTCCCTCACCAGAGCTACTGTATTAGACTGCAATGCCAATCGTGGAAATTTGGAGCTGGGGCACAACAATCTTTCTGAAAATCTTTTTGTTATGCTTTTGTGTGTATCTATTACCCTTCTAAAGCAATTCTGCCTGCAGAAAAGAGCTTGAAAGTACTGTATGTTAACTGTAGCTAGTGAAATTGCACATGCTTATGTACATTTGTGTGTATGTGTGCGCGCGTGCGTGCGTGCACATGAGGAAGGACAATTATACAAGGCCTAAAGATCTGCTCCTCTCAAAAATTAGCAGGTTCGGAATTATGCCAAGCACATCCTTTGGTTTGCGTATTTTTTGGCTTTTGCTGGCGAAGCGTTTAAATAGGTGGAGAGTGGGGGATGCGGAGCACTTTCTGGGATGAGAACGAAGGAGGTTTGAGCAGGAGCGCACCGGGGCGGACGCACAAATACAGTATACATAGATGGCTGCCCTCGTCTGGAATTTAACTCTGGTTTTGCACCACAGTAAGCGCCGGCGCATCCCCCCGGGACTGTCCCGGAGTAGCCTCCTCCTCCTCCTCCTCCTCCTCCTGTCCCCCCCATAAGGCTCCTTGGCGTGACAAACACCCCATTAGCCCAATTAATCCACCTCCGCTGTCCGCTCCTTTCTTCCGCCTTTCCCGCCTCCGTCCGTCTCGCTCTCTGGAGGGAGCGGCCATGCTGCCAACCTGCCGCCTGACTAACTCACTTTAATTCACTGCTTCACTCAGCTCAGTACAGAGGCGCACTTGATCGCGGCAGCGCTCGCAGCCTCGCCGAGCCAGGCGCTTGCCAGACTGCAGAAGCAGCCGCCGCCGCCGCCGCCGCACGCTTCCCAGCCAGGGGCAGGGAGCTCCCGCCCCCGAACCGCAGCTCGCGTGCCTGGACCCCCCGCCTGAGGAGCGGCTTGCCACTTGCGATCCGAGGCGGGCGAGAGCCGGAGACGGGCGAAGGCGAGGCCGGACGAGAGCCGAGCGGAGTCAAAGTCCGGCTCTTCTCCGGCACCTCGAGGACTTTTGTGTGCGGGGTGTATGTGTGCGCGGGCGCCGCTTCTTCACAGTTCTCACCTCCGCCCCCCCCGAACCTTCCGCGCTCGAGGGCGGAGGAACTGCAAAGCCCGTGAGCCACCGCCGCTTGCGAGAATCGCTCTTGACCTTCGCTTCCCGCGGGAAAGAGAGGCTGCCTGCCCGGGTCGCATCGCGGGGGATGGTGCTGCTGGGCGCCGGGCCAACGGCTGCTCGTCACCTGTACCGGAGAGGCGGCATCTGGGGGGAGAAGCGGCAAGCCGAGAGGCGCAGAGCGCTCCCGGCATCGGTCTACGCTAAAGCAGCCGGAAGGGAGCCCCCTGGAGCGGCGGGAAGCAGCCGGCGTGCGGGACCGCCGAGAGCGAGCGGGCCGGGGCGCGGAGGGCGCGTGGAGGGAGGACTGGATCTAGCCGTAGCGATTGGCACGTCGGTGGTCCCCCGCAAGAGTCCGTCCGAGGCGCTCCGGGCGTGAAAGGCCGGGCGGGCGGGCGGCGGCGGCGCAGCTGGCTCTCCAGGACTGGGAGCAGCTACCCGGGCTGGCATCCACGCGCAGAACTTGCTGAGCATTCATTGGCTGCGAAGGGCGGCCTCGCTCAGCCAGGGATCTCGCTCTCATCCCCAACTCAGTTGATTAACTGACTGGATCGCTTCAAGATCCTTCCGTCTTTCAGCACTGAACCGTCCCTGCCCAGAGCCGGAGAAAAGTCCCAGGGCTTTCAAGACCAGCACTAGGTAATACTGTACTACTGCTGCTGCTACTACTATTGCTAATAATAATAATTGTCATCCAAAATCATCATCCATTAAATGAGCTTTGGTTTTGTTTTAGCTCTTGGGTTTCTGTGGGAAGCAGCCAAAGAACAAACTGAGGAAGGGCCTGATGCTGCAGTGAATGGGTGGCCGGATACCAATACGTCAGGGTGAAAGTGTGAACCTCTGGAAAACGTGCTATTTGCTCGTGCATCTTTACGATCCTGGGCAGATGTTGTGACCTACTGAAAACTTAGACACTCTTCTGAATGTTGGCAATCACTGAGATGTAGTTGCCCACATTTATTGTACATGTCCCGGGGCGGGGGGGGGAGACTATGATTGTGTGCATATGTAGACTCCAAGGACTGACAAAATTATCCTGAGATTGCATTCTCACATGAATTCTGACACCCAGTCAGTATCAGTATTTGCTATACAGTATATTCACTAAAATGTTTATGGTCTCACTGTAATTGATGAGAAATTTCACCAATATTCATTTAATAGACAGCAGCTGTGGGAGGGAAGAATGATCTGGATGGGGCTAAGTGCCTTCTCCCATCTATTTTACAGACCCAGACTGATTTTGCCATTTAGCCTGTGCCAGCCTGGGATAAAATAAGACACAAAAGAACCAGGCACAGAATTCCCACATCATGACCTTTTATCTCTGAATAGCATTAATAAGACTATTATTTCTATTTAGACAGGCGTCTCTCACACACATACACACTCAATATGTTTAATCAGGTGTGCAGGAAAAGATAGGTTGTGTAAAACACTTTTCTCAAACTGGCACTTTCCAGATGTGCTAGACTATAAGTTGCATTGTCTGCAGCCAGGAAGCCCCTTGTGAAAAAAATACAGCAATCCAAGTCCTTTTGCACGTGACCCAAAGGCCAGCCACCCTGCCTAACTTTCTGCCCTGCTGCAGATGGACAAATGACTGTTTCTCCCCCATGTGCTAAGTGGAGGCTGATGCACCCCTTTTTCCATACTCTTTCACAAATGCTCCCAAAAACTTCCAAAGTCTCAAGTTGGGATTGAACAGCAAAAGGTGATCCATGTTCAGCAGGTGGACTGGACAGCCATCATTCATCTGAAGGGACGACTCATTCTCAACAAAAGGCATCAATGAGTTCTGATATGTGGGAAACTGAGCAGGGTGTGTGTGTGTGTGTGTGTGTGTGGAGCACGTGCTGCTGGCCACTGAAAGAAGAGGTGAGGTCTAGATAGAAAGATGGAATCCTTGCCTTTTGCTTGCAATGTTGCCTTTTTGGTTATTAACGTACTTTTGCTTGGACTCAGTTAAAAACCTCTAACATTAAGTCCTTCAACTAGAGCTAAGCATAAGACACAGAAAAATTAAGAAAAAAACGGTGAGGAAGTACCCTATTTTGTTTAGAGTATTATTGCCATGTTTCAGGATAGGTAATAATCTTTTTGGTGGATCCTGTTCTGTGGTTGAAGTTTTGCCATCCAATTTACAAATAAGCATATTTATAGGGTTGAAGGGAGCTGGCTGGTGAGCAGAACTTGTTTCTACTCTGTTGGTTAACAGATAGAACAGCAGCCTGCATGGGAGTTCTGGGGGTGGGGCATCAGATTGGGGAAAACTGATGAATCTTTATTAGTTTGGGGGAATTACAAGACAGACATGCCATGTTGCTCATGGGATCTCTGTGGTAACTGTACAGTAATGTTCTGGGAAATCAGTCTGAACTGGATTTTTGCATCATAATAGCCAGAATGCCTCCTTCAAAGGGAAGTGCCTACTCTGCTTCCTATATAAGAGGAAGAAGCGATGACATCTCTACACTGCTAAATTTCAGGTTTTAGGACAGCTGAAGAAGGGAGTGGTACATTGCCTCAGTGTATGTAATGTGAACCATCAGTATTTCCTGTGAGTTAAGCTAGACTGATATGTGCATAGAGATTTATTTTATTTATATCCCGCCTTTCTGTCCACAGGGCAATCAAGGCAGCTAACAGTACAAAACATAACCAGAGTTAAAATGTCACTGAAACAATTACAACTGGTATTAAAGCTAACTCGGATTAAAAAGGCATAGTTGAAGAAGAAAGTCTTGTCTCCTTTTCCTGAGAACAAAGGCAACTGCTATAAGCCATTACAATGTCATACTAATCACGATGTCATTATGACAATATAGCAGTTGCATTATGATGTATATGATGTCACTTCCCCCTTGCCCCGTCCAGATGCCCAGGGGTATGAGCCATATAGAAAAAGCTCTTCTCCTATATGTCCAGCAAACAGACCTCAGAAAGTGAGCCCCTCTGCACTTAATGCCCAGGCATGTTCATTTTGAAATATGGGGTCTCTTAGAAGATCAAATCCTAAACTGTTGATGGGCTTTAAAGGTTAACACTCAGACTTTAAACTGTGCCAGGGAAACAACAGACAATTTTTTGATGCTTGGTGTATTGCTTAGTAGAAGTCATTGCATGGATTGGCTCATGAACAAGTATATGATCCACATGAGAGGATAGAAATTTGGCTCTAAATATTAATCCCCTAATGATGTAATGTTCAGCCCAGCTTCTGGGTGATTTTCTGCTCTGCTCTGTTGTGTTCATTTAAATCTAATGTATGAATCCAGACATTATGGTTTGTAGATTGTGCTTTATAATTTATTGTGTTCTGTGGAGTCAACCAGTTATGGTTTATTTTAATAAATTATGGTAAAGTAAACTATGATTTTGCATGTTGGGTGACCACAACCAAAAGAAGATCTTTTGATGCAAATGTAGGAAAGAAACACTTAAAAATATGTCACTTATTAAAATTAACACTTGTCTCTTCCTACTTCTGTAAGATCCAAAGTTAAATTTTCTACTTACTGGCTACACATTTCTTAGTTAAGTTTGAGTGATGTTGCTTTAATAAACTAGAGCAGGCTACATGATTTACCATCAGATGGGCTATATGAAAGCAATATATGACTGACAGCAGCATCAGAGTCACCAGTGACAAGCAAGATGCGCTGACAATTTGAGAGAAATATTTCACAGTGGCTGTTTTTACATTCACATCCTACACATTCCTAACCCCATACGGTATGTTCTTAATCTAATCCCAATGTTATTAATTGAATAAATATGAACAATGGAGTTGCACCATGGATAAAGAAACAATATATTACATGAAAAAATGGTATCACTCTTACCAAATGATGATACTGTATCTTGGACCCATCTTTCTTTGTTGGAGGCTTAATTTTTTTCTTGGCTCCGGTTTAATGGAATCCAGACAGTCAGGCATTAGATTTAAGACCCGTAAAAACATAATGTCCTTTGTTTTTGATCAAAAGGCTTCATCCCACTTAGCAACCACCTGAGGAGCTTCTGGAGTCCCAGACTAATTGCTCAGATCAGATTTTTTTTTAACGTGGCCTCTTTCCATGGCATAAATTATGGTTCCAAAGTTCAAATTTTAATCAAATTCTGTTGGTTCTAAATTGCATGGTTTTCTGCTGCTACTTCCCTCTAAATCAAAGGAAGCTGACTTTTGTCTTGCTTTGTAGCTTATAATGTACCTCGTTGTGTTGGATCAAATGCTAGAATAGCCCTTGTGAAGCCAAAGAAGAGGATTTACTTTCTAAGGTGGGACTCTTTCAAAGCAGGTATTTTGTTGCTCCAGGTGCCTTTCCCTTCTTTTTTTGGCCTTTGCTATATAACTTAGCAAAGTATATACATTTTGGTACATTTTTCTGCTTCTTTTACTTCCTTACAAGCTTGTTCTTTTCTGAATAAATGATTCTCTTTCACATAGTCCCGAATTCATAAACCCTCTCCTAGAGGCTGAACCAGTAGAGCGAGCTAAGGAGCAAGGGGGGTCTGTAGAGGGGCTTCAAAAAAGGCAAGAGAGTGGCTGCGACTGTGCAACCGGAGCACTGCCCCCTTTTTTTTATGTTGAATGCTTCAAAGGAACCCCACCACCCTGGATTGTATGAGCTGTATTTAGCCTCTATTCCATTTATGAGCCATCTTAACCTGTTTGTAAATACATGGGGCAATGTTGGTCTACATATCTCCTTTAGAACTAATTAACCTAGTCCTGTCTCTGAGCTAGAGAAGCATATTAGCTCAACTACTTAAGGTCAGGGCCGGTGACAGTATTTTATTGCCTCCTACTTAATGTTGTGATACAGGAGTACCTAACAAGTTGCTCTTAAAAACTAGTTACACATGAAAGAAGCATAAATTCTTGCTTTTACTTGGGGCTTCTGGCAACTTTAGCTATGGATTTATATAAACAGCAGTGAGGATTAATCATAGGAAAGATCAGTGGACAGAATAGGAAAATAATTTATATACAGGTTTTGCATGTATTTTTCTTGCACAGAAGCATAGAAGAAAAACACCAGATCTTAAGCAACCCTTTCTTCAGTGGCTCATCTGGCATTTTTCTCCCCAGTCAGGCTTCCTAGCAGCCCCAATTCCGTTTGTATGTGCTTTGTTGTCTTCTGCCATTGTCTGTAGTCTCAGCTGCTTCTTTTCTAGCTTTTTTCTTCTTTTTGGTAGTTCTCACAGCTTCCCACATCTGCAGTTTTGAATGCCATGAGCTGTCCTCTAAAGTGCAACACTGAACAAATCCTCAATACTCCCTTCAAAGATCATAGCCCAGTTGCTACCATTTAACTACGAGTCCTGAGAGCTGGCCCTACATAGTGATTGATAGCCTCATCCTATGCACGTATGCTCAGCTGTAGATTCCCCTATCTCCTAGAAGGCATATGCTCCCCAACTGTACATGAATTGCATTGCATGAGACTTTAAACGGACTGAAGAAATCACAGGACATCCTTAAGTGAGGCTTAACATGACACACTAAACCTGCCTGGCATTCTGTACACACTTTCCCTATATTGGAAATGCAATTCCCAGAATCCCAAGGCAACATGGTCAGTTCTGAGAATTGTGTCCAAACTTTGGAAGACCCCAGCTTGCAGTAGTGCTAAGTCATGGGTTACTTAATTGGTTTCCTGACTAAGTCACATGAATCCACAAATGTGACGTGTGTGTGTGTGCGCGCGCATGCTGGGTTTGTACATCCCACTGAGCTATAAACTTCATTGATTCCATTCACAAAACATTCCAAGCCAAAACTAACCATGGGAGATGCAGAACTTATCTATAATATTTCTTTTGCCTTCTTTGTTCTTCATTTGAATGATTTAATTTTGTACTGGTTTTGAAAGTTATTAGCTTTCTTGAATGTGCATATCTATTAAAAACACAGAATGTTTTTTATAAAATAAAATGAAGGGTACTTGGATCACTCATAAATCACTGTATAAATAGAATACACTTAACATTTCCTAGAGTAACTTGGCTTTTGCAAAAGAGTTCACAAGGCAATTCCAATGTAATATATTTACTAAAATTGGCTCTCTGTGCAAGTGTGTAGAGAAGAGATACAGCAACCTCAGTTTTTATAGTTATATATCATATATATGTAGATGGAATCTAGTCAAAGTGAAGCAGAAAGGCCTAAAGATCTGTTCCCTTTAAAATAAACAGGATTTATTAAAAAGTGCTGAACAGATCATTCACTAATTTTTATCCAGTTTCAGAGAAATGAATGAGCTCTTTCATGGGCTTATCTACTGATTTACCATTCGTATCTTCATACACTGATAAATGGATTCCGTTAACTATTATTATCCATTCTTCAGCTATACAAATCTAATTGTATTGTATCACTGAGGCAGTAGGGTGAAGATGTCAATTTAGATTTGTAAGGATGTATGTGCAAGGCATATGCTTCAAACCCTAGGTCACTTCACAGTAATGAGATGGAGTAATGTTGCTTAAAATGTGATGCCATTCAACCTAAAAACCAGCTGTCTAATGGTCAAACAGAACACACCACAGCCCCAGCCCAACCATCTCTACATTGGAATGGATGAGCTTTTCACCGGAGGTGAGCAATGCCTGTTCCCACCTCTAGGCCCTGGCACTGGAGTCCCTTCAAAAGTAATATAATTCTGAAGGTGACAGGAGGAAAAACTATTAAACATGCAGAGAGGAATAATTTAAGTGCACTGAATTTAATTGAATTCAGCTTAAGTTTAAATAACATTTCACTTAAATAACATTACAATCCAAAAGCAGAGTGCAGATCCTTAAAAACAAATAGCAGCCTTGCTTTTAAGTGATAATAACTTAAAACAATTACATAAAAAATAAAACTCTAAAAAGCATATTAGGTATCTTCAATTGCTTTCAAAAGCTCAGGTGATCATCATTATGATGTGGCCTCAGCTTTTACTTCTTTCTGTTGATGTTACTTTGGCACAAGAGTCTCTCAAAGCAGCAATAGCTTGCAAGCCTTTTGAAGATTGCTTTAGCACCAGCCTAAGTGTTCCAACAGCCCCAGTAGTACATAGAATCAATAAACTTGTGAGAGCTAGAGGCCCAGGAAACAGCAGTCACTGCCTGGGATGGTTATGGGAACATAGTCTAACAAGATGTTTTTCAATACATCTCCCTTTCAGAAGTCATTTAGCTCAGTGACTGGATCTGTGCTTTAACCATGATTTGTTGATTAAATTCCAAGTGGTTGAGTTCACACACAACACTAAGACATAGACAATTGTGTTTGAACCACAGCAGTTGGGTTTATACAATGCACTAAGTCAAAATCAAACAGACCACATTATGATTTAACCCAACATATGAACATAGCAGGAAAGAAGGGATCCCATTCCCATTTTTCAGTGGCTCATGATCCCACTTTTATATGAAATATAAAACAAGCCATCAGGTTATTTTCTTTTTTGCTGAATGACACTGCTGGCCAGATTTGGTTTATATCAGTGCTTTTAAAAATTTACCTCTAGGAGATCATTCTTATGTTGAAGTTTGT
The DNA here is from genome assembly GCF_059951505.1 of Python bivittatus. Taxonomy (NCBI): domain Eukaryota; kingdom Metazoa; phylum Chordata; class Lepidosauria; order Squamata; family Pythonidae; genus Python; species Python bivittatus. The sequence goes on from NW_028277030.1 coordinate 120,839,586, forward strand.
TAGACAATCCAAGTTTTTGCCACAGAATATCACTGGCATTGATGGAGGTACTTTCCAGAAATCTGGGAATGAGAGGCATGGGAGAGGAAAGATCTTAGCACCTACTATAGACCCAGTCTGAATCAGGACCCCATATGCCAATAGTAAACAAGAACAAGGGAATGGCTCAGCTGCATGTTGAGCATGTAGCTAATCTGGGGATTCTGGAAGACCTAATCTTTTGGAGGATAGCTCGTTAGGAAAAGCTGTTCTAGAGCTTGGTCTAGTTTAGAGCTGTTGGGCTTCTTCCTAGCCTTTAATTCATTTTCAGTCTCTTCCCAATATTTGGATACAGTGCTCATGCACATGATAGGTGTGAGACTAGGCTGAAGCTGCCATAACTAAAGATGAAGCAGGCACTTAAGCAGAGAGGACAAAAAGCCAGGAATCTTGTCTAGAAGATCCATTCAGGGAGGTAGATAAGAAGGAAATAAGTAGTTAAGGAAACAAAGGAAAAAATGTCACCTGAACCAGACAAAGGAAGCTGGGCGTGAACACAAGGGAAAAAACCCAATCCCAGCTAATCAACAAAGCAAAAAACTGTGGAGTCCTTGGTGTTCTCTGAGCTTGGTTGTTTGCTTGCAGACATTTCATTCACTGATGAAGTTACCTAGTCGGGTAATGAAACATCTGCAAGCAAACCAACAAGTTCAGAAAGCACCAAGGACTTCACAGTTCAACCCTGAGCTACATATACTACCTTCTATTGAAAGCAAAAACTTTTGGGGATAAAAAGAGGTCCTGAAGCCCGCCCACTCATTGAGTCATTTTTTGGATCCAGACTTGGCACCTCTGTCCTTCTAGCTAATGCCTGACAGTCTAGTTGAGAAGGATGTGGGTAAGTGTGGATGAGTGTGTGTGTGTGTGTGTGTGTGTGTGAGTGAGAAAGAGCAAGGGTACATTGTAAAGTTTTGCTATTACTTTAAATTCACTCAGTCTCTCTGTATTCCAAAGAACCTGGTGTGCCTCAGTGTTCGACTGAAAGTGATTTGTTTTGTCCCTAATTATTTTCGGGTTATTGACCAGGACTATGTGTTTGTCTGCTCTAGCTGCACCTACCTGGAAAACCCAGGTAGAAAGCAAGGGGGGCTTTCAAGATCCGCATGCCTCAACAGGCTGAGAATGTATGAATAAGTGACCATAAGCCAAACCTGGGAGTGCGCGTTACATAGGAACTGGGATTTTATCCATGAACTGTTCTGTGAGGCACATTTTTGAGGCCACAATAGACTTAACAGTCCATGCTGGCAACTTGAGAGAGGGATTGTATTGATTCCGCAAAACATCTGTGTAAAATGTAATATCAGTCAGGGAACCATCCCTCACTAGGGTATGCTTTTATTTAAAATCAAAGATTTGGATCACTGTTAAAGCTTTAGTGGAGAGAGTGACCTCTCGGTGAAACTCTACCCCTGGATGGTGGTTAGAAAAGACCACAGATCATTTTCACTGATGTCTTCTCCCCAAATGTTTGGATTCCCCAGAATTTGTCCAGAGGGATGGGAGTATATAATATATGGTATATATATAGTAACTATATTTGGAAATATAGTTACTGGTTATGTGATGAAAGGAAAATCAGTAGTGACCATGTTTTTCCCACGTTTCACAGAGGGAAAGAGAAGTTTGCAATAAAATTTTTCTAAGTGCTGAAAGCATGGTACTACCGTGCCCATATCTGAAATTTTTGCAAAGAATGCATGTTTAATACATTCGTCACAGCTTGGATTAAAGGTCCATGTTCAGTTTCCATTGCTTGAAAGTTATATCTATACAGTTTCCTTGGGAACTAAGAACAGATTAATGTGCATTGTTCAACCATAGGGATATTAGATAAAGAGATACAGTTAGTCAACACCCCACCCCCCACCCCCTGAAGTTGCAGAATATATAGTGCTAAAAATGAGCCTACAGAAGGGCCATGGCTGCACAGAAATTCTGTCCGTTGGACTAATAATATGTGTGCTGTGTGTTCTTTGTTTCAGAATGGTTCCTCCCCCTCCTATTAACAAGCCCCATGTCTGCCTATCCACTACACTCATCATGAGCAGCATGGTGCTGATGGATGCTTATCTGGTGGAACAGAACCAGGGTTCCAGGAAATTGGCTATTTGCATCATGGTCTCAGTTGGAGACATCTGCTTCCTGGTGGTGCTCAGGTATGTTGCTGTTTGGGTTGGGGCTGAAGTGAGGACTGCTAAACGAGGCTATGCCATGATCCTTTGGTTCCTGTATGTCTTCGTGCTGGAAATCAAAGTCTACTTTATTTATCAGAACTATAAGGCTGACAGGAAAAGTTTGGACCTCATGGCCCGCAAAGCATTGACCCTTCTGCTGTCAATCTGCATCCCGGCTCTCTATGTGCTTTTGGTGGCTACAGAGCATATGGAGTACGTCAGGACGTTCAAGAAAAAGGAGGATCTTCGCAATCGTCTCTTCTGGGTTATTGTCGACATGCTGGATGTGCTGGATATCCAGGCCAATCTCTGGGAGCCTCAAAAGAAAGGGCTACCCATCTGGGCTGAAGGCCTGATGTTCTTCTACTGCTATATCCTGCTCTTGATTTTGCCTTGTGTGTCACTGTGTGAAATTAGTATGCAAGGAATCAGCATTGTGCCCCACCGCATGATGCTCTACCCAATGCTGAGCATGCTTACAATCAATATCACCACTATCTTCATCAGGGGAAGCAACATGTTATTCTTCCGGGACATTCGTGTCTCTAGTATCTTCATGGGGAAGAACGTGCTGGCCATTGTTCTTAAGGTCTGCATGTTTGTGCAGTACAAGAAACATTTGTATCACACAGCAGCAGGATCAGGCACAGTAGACCCACAACATCATCTTTCTTCCCAACCACAGCCTGTCATGCATCTACTGAAACCTCAGAACCAGACTCCCTGTCCTGAGGAATTGGCCCAGGAAAATACATGACAAGCTGTGCATCCACATGCCATGTGGCAAGAAGCACCTTATGTCTGTGATCATTAAGATCAAAAGCAAAGAGGAACCAAATGTATCAGGCCCCACCAAGCCAGTGCTGGTCCATCTTGAAAGTTTATCAGTGAGTGCTCCCTCCCCTTCCTTTCTTACACAGATGTACTGCTAACAGTGGCCTCAGTTGAAATAAGGTCATTTCAGGAATGATCCAGGACAGAGCCCAGCCCTACTGCCAAGGAGCAAGCTAGCAAGTGGTAGAAACTGATGGACAAATCTCTGGGGAAGGAGTATGAGCCACTGAATCAATAATCTGCCAGTGGACAGGAGTCAGCAGCAAGTGATTAATTCCCTCCTGTGCCTTTCCTGTAGTCAGTCATTCTGTAATGAAAGCTGTTTGGGCATATGGCCAACTCTGTTGCATAGAATAGATCTGTGAATATCAGGAAAGCATCTTTTCTGCACCTACTGGGCACATAAATTCAAAATGTGACCTTCCTTTCTGGGATGGTTGAAAGATGCTGCATCTGTTGCCTGCCTACTTAATTTTCTGGGGGTGGGCTGCCCAGATTTGTGGTGGTTCCAGGGCCATGTTCTCTCTCCTGTGGAAACATGCTGGCTTGTGATCCTTTTTCCCCATGCTTCTTTTTCATGGATATTTTTCTCTTTCAATAAAATGAAGACCAAGCTTGGAGGTTTGTCCCATTTCCCTGTGCAAGTGCCTTGCAACATCTTTCAGTGATCAGGTCAGTGTTTATGCTAGATGCTGCCTTGGAAGATAAGAAGGCTACAGGTCTAGTTGCAGGAAACCAAGAGGAGAGAAAGACACAAAATATCACCCACTTGGTTATCTCAGGACCTGGGTTGTTCAGCCTCCTCTTAAAAACCACCTAAGGCGTGGTTTCAAACTATACAATGAAAATTTATTGGGACTGGAGTTGAAAATGTTTTCTTACTGAATCATGGAGCAGCAGGTGCAGCCATGCTTGTCAAGCAATATTGTCACCCTGATGGTGTTGCAGTAATTGTGTAGAGACAGCTCTAGATGTGGCCAGACAGGAAGAATAGAGAGACAGAAAATTGCCAGGGTGATTTCCTTTTCCAGATGCAAGAGTATTCAGTTTTATTGCTTCTTTGGGGAGATGGGGGACAGACAAGGATTCTGCACCTTTTCTTCTCATTTTTGTGCTTTCATCTGGATCCTGTAGAGTTTTTACTTACAAGGCAATTTCTCTGAATGTGTAGAGTTTTATAGATTTACTATAACAAAAATCCACAATGGGCCTCATCCTCCATAATAGCCCACACTATAATAACTCCCTACCTGCCTCCAGGTCAGGAATCCTTTTAATTGTGAGATAGGAGAGAATGTTGACGGATACACCTTCCTCCCTCTCCTGCAGGGTAAGCTGCCTTTGTTCAAATGGCCTTTCCACAAACATTCAAGGACTCACCTTGTCCTCTGATGACTTCTTTCCTGTCATGGGCTGAACTCCTAGAAGAATGCTCTGCGGAGGCCACATCACATGCTGGGAGGAGTGGGGCAGAAGGAAGCGATAGGCAGGCAGGTCCAGAGTCAAGAGCCCACACCTTCTCTGGGGCACATCTTTGTTTTCTTCCAAGCTCTCCCCACCCCTTTCCTTTCTTCTTCCTCACTGAATAGACTGCCAGGAAACTTGCTTAACCCTGGTGGAAATGTGTACTTTCTGCCGAATGAAGGCTTTTTGCAGAAATGGAAGTCGCCAGGCTGCTTTTGTTTTTATAATACAAAGCTGAAAAGAGCCCCAGAATAGCAGCTGCTTCCTGCTCTGGGGAAGAGCCTTTCTCTTCCTTAAGTAGGGCCAGAACATGAGCAGGGATGTTTGCTAATTACCTGGATTTTAAAGATACCTCAAGAGAAGCTAAAGTAAAGAACATGAGGGCTAAGGCATAGGGTCTCCAACTTCATGGCACTGTGATCCCCTAAAATCGTGAATGAATTGGTCCAATGGTCCCCTCCTGAATACTACTCTGATGGGCTCCCCCTCTGTGTGTGTGCAAGCCAGCCTTTGAGACCCAAAGCTGAATCACGGTTAAAATATACCCCAGGCTCCGGGCCTGTCCTTTGACAGACTTGGTACAAAGGCCATTGAAGGAGAGCCCCAGGACCTGAATTGTACATACAACCCAGACTAACCTACCCAGCACCAGCAGCTCAGCTCAGTAAAGGCCACCTGTGTCCAGACAGAGTAGGAGCAAGTGCAGTTCCCCTCAAATGTTCTCATGAACCTCCAGGACGGGGTGCCCTCTAGGACCCACATTTTAGGAACTCCTGGACTAAGTCAGAGAGGGGATTAATTATCTTTATTTTGCTAATTAAAGCAAAAGGGAAGGGAGAGGGCACTGAAAGTATGCTTGATTTATTTGCAGGGCAACATTTGAGCAAGTATTTCCAATTCTACCACTTTAAAGTGTCAACCTGCACTATTATAAATAAATAAATAGAGACCAAGCCAAAGAAGGACCGTCTATTCTTCTTGCTTTCTTCAGTGGAATTCTTAGTGTACTCTAGTCATTCCTCTTCAAAAAGAAGTTTAGCAGATTTTTATAAAACCATTTACTGCTTACAGTTAGACATGAGAAACTTATTTTGCAGCTGATGAGAGGCTTTCTGTTCAGCAAATGGCCCATGTGTCCTGCAGCTTACTCTTAAGAAACTCCCACTCAGGTCAGTGACATTTACTCCCACATACATATTTCACAGGATTTGTAATCAGAAGTTTAATTAACTGGAGTACAGTTTACTCTCCTTTCCTTCTAAATACAAATCTTTACTCAGCTTTTTAATAGAAGATTTGGAGCCATTTTCAGACTGTCATATGCCAAAAACCAGAAATCATAAATAAAAAGAAAACTCAGAGACTGTATGTAAATTCTCCAGGGGAGAAAATCAGTGTTTTTAATAAACACATATGCACAAATGCATACATAAACTAGAAAACTGCACCTAAGAGATCTAGCTTATGAAAACATCACATGTAAGCTGTTAAATTTTTGACTGCTGCATGTCTTGTTTTCTGAAAAGCTTTGTCACTTTTTCTATTAACTTCGTTTTGTTTTGGAGGAGGTAAGAGGAAATTTTGAACTGGCTGGTCAAAATCTGTAGTCTTCTTCCCCACATTTTTTGGTTTCATATTATAAGATGTAACTATTATTTATGCCTTTAATTAAATTATATATTTGAAAGAAAGAAGAACAGTAATATCTTAAAAATGGGTAAAGGAAAAAAAGAGAGTCAAAGGTAAGTTTACCAAATCTGGACTGCGGAGCTCCAGAAGACTATTAGATGGCAGCAAAGAGCTAGAATTTGCTGCCATCTAGTGATTTTCTACAGCAGCAGTTTTCAACTACTGTGCCATGGCACATTTTTGTGCCACGAAAGGTGTGCAGGTGTTTCCTGAGCCAGAAGTCTCACCTATGAGATCTGTGCCATGAGATGAAAAGGTTGAAAACCACTGTTCTAGAACTTTGTAGGCTAGATCCAATAGTTGTAGTCAAAAGGCATGAAATTACTTGAAGATAAATTCATATTTTCAGTTCCCCAAATAAAGCCTAAGAAATAATAATAGTAATAACAACAATTTATTAAACTGGTATGCCCAGGTACATATCCACTCTCCCCCCACCCACCACACACACACCACAAGACAATTCCCCTATAATCCACCTAGTCCCACCAGGAATGTGGTCACCTCCATCATAAGGCTGCAGTGCATCTTAGGATCACGCTGGAACCCTTGTTGTGAAGATAATCTTGAAAGCATGAGAAAACTATCCAAGGTCTTTGGAAACAGAAAGTAATTAAGAGAGTGGTGAGTATCTGCAGTATTTGTTGAGTTAGATATCATGACTGGACACCAAAAAATGGTTTTGAATGTATGACTCTTACCTCTGAGGAATTAGCAATTCCTGAGCATGAAAAACTTATTGCTGCACACTGCCTACTATCTATGTTGGACTTCTGTTGGATGGAAGAGTCAAAGGCAAAGAAAAGTGAATCTAGTACTATGGCCCCTTTTGTGCAAGAAGCATCCCAGAAACATGGATTTTGAATATTAAAACATTACCCTTGATAAGGCAATTGTCCTTCGAGATTTGTTGAGTAAGATATTATTCTTTTTGGGTGATTTCTGAAGGGCATCGGGTATAGCTTGTAAATGTAAAAAGTAGCCTTTTATCAAAACCAGATCATTAGTCCAGACTTTCCTATTTTGGTATTCTTCAGATCCCATCACCTCCAGCCAAGCATGGCTTACAGCTAACAGATAATGATATAATGATAACAAATAATATCTTCTAGGTAATTTGGAAGGTTGGGAAAGCCATGTTAGTGTCATTGATTCCAGTGGTGTCTATCATGAGAGATAGTGTCTCCATGTCTCAGGCAAAAACCTCTTGCAGGCCTGTTTTCCAAGGCTCTTTTTAGACTGTGCACAAAGCACAGATGCTCCCAGATACAGATGTTCCACCATCTGGTTGCTGGATCATGGATTTAGTAAATGTTCATATCTGCTGCAACTACTGTATCTCAACCTTTCTCCTTTTATCATAATAATGTAGCATTTTACAAATCATAAGAGTATAAATTTCCAACCTGAAGAAGTTGCATTATAAATGTTTAGTGGCTAAAATCTCACAAAATTGTCAAACCTCATGAAATATTGGCATCTCCATTTAGGCAAGAATGCCAAAATCTTGATACACACAGCAGTCTCCCAAGTTTGGGGCTTTTATTTTGGCACCTGCACCAGGGACCCCTGACATATCCTCATGGACTACCAATAATACTTGGACCGCAGGTTGGGGACAATTGGCTTAGCCTGTTGCATAAACCTAATCAATACACATTTACTGTAAATTTAATGAACAAAAAGAAAGAGGGTGAAAACAGAAAAAGGAAGATGATTGATACAGATACTTATTTCCTTTCATTTGTCAGGTAGTCCCAAATTTAATGGATTACTGCCAGTAACTAGTGCCAATGAACCTACAGTAAATCTAATTCTAAACATATCCCTTCCTCCTTTTGCAGTTAACACTGAGAGTATAACTCAGAGGTTCCTATGACTCCGGAAGAACTACTGGATGATACACTTGCTAAAATAGTTGCTCTACAGAACTACAAATGGGTCATTCCAGTCACATCTGCTTAGTATCTTAGTGTAAGACTGGGGGGACTTAGGTATCTCCAGAAACTGAAGATTGCAGCTCTCTTCATAGGCCAAGCTGCTGGGGCCAATGGGAACTGAAGTCCAAAACTTCTGGAGGACACCCAGTTGTCTACTCTTGGCTGGAACTTATCCTTATTGGCTCTGTTTAGTGAACAGCTGCTAGAGCTTAACTGCTCACTGGTCTGGTAAACACAGAAACATGAATCAATACTCATGCAAATTAACTTCCCTTGAATCCCTCTTCTATAACATTTACATTGCAGACAAACATTTTCTTCAATGCTGAAATGTATCTCATGTATATTAAAAAAAAAAAAAAACCACCATCATCAGCTGGGGATTTTTTTCAAAACATTTTAAGAACACCTCTCAGTTGTCACTAGGGACAAGCCTTTTTTAAAAAATTGGTTTTGTCTTCAGTCTCTTCCTGCTCCCAAGTCCAGTTTGTGCCATGTGTTTACAAAACCCTATGATTTCATTAATAGTGTGACAAGTCCAGTTCACATAGTGGCTTCTCTTAAAGAATTATCATGTTTCCAGATGCCTGCCACTTCCATTCCCACCTTGAATCCCCTTCCCCCTAGAAGGGCCCAGAAAATCAGCCTTGCCCCTTTTGGTGATACCACTGGGCCTCCTACAGCCCTCTGGAAGATTGGGAGGGAGTTTCAGCTCCCCACCCCTCAAATATTGTCCTCCCCAGAGATAAGATACCACATTGCCTCTGTGCTGAAAGGGTAATATAATTTCCATTGGTAAAAAGCCATCCACATTCCATCCCTAGCAATAGTTTGCACAGCTTTCTGACCTGTGGCTATCTAGAGTACATGTCATTGATATTTGGGGGGGTTGCGTTACTGACATCTCTATTAATGAGTGTCAGAATATCTTCCACCCAGATCTCAATGCCAGACTGCAAAGGTTAGTAACTTGAGGGTCCAAACCTCCTCCTCAGGTGGCTACTAAATATTTTGGGGCTTCCAAAACCCCTTTCTCCAGATTTGTGGAAAATTAGCACCATGATTCCTACCCAAAGCTCCATTGTAAGTTTTAAAATAGGTTTTATGTGTAGCATCTCTCCCAAAGTGCCCCCTCAAAAGAGATAAAAGTAGCTCCACTTGTCTCCATTATTAGTCTGCCCACAGAAGACCCAATGTTAAGGACCTCTCCGCTGCAAGAAAAGGTTGACCACCCTACCATACTGAAACTCCAATACCAATGGCCTCAGTTTGCAGGGAGAGAATTTTGCGAGAACACCAATACCATGGAGCCCTTGGTGCTCTCTGAGCTTGATTGTTTGCTTGCAGATGTTTCATTACCCAACTAGGTAACTAGTGCACAGGGCACTGATGATGTTACCTGATTGGGTAATGAAACGTCTGCAAGCAAACAACCAAGCTCAGAGAGCACCAAGGGCTCCATAGTTCAACCCTGAGCTACAGATATTCTCTTCTATTGACACCAATACTAGTCAAGGCAAAAGACCAAGAAGCTGCTTCCTTGCTAGTTTCACCCTTATCCTTCATGATAAACAAGCAAGCTTTTCAGCAGCACCCCCCAACAAGCTGCTCCAGTCTCTGTTTCCTGCCTATCCAGTTTCAGTTCTCGTACTGGCCCCATTTTCAGCCCTTCTCCCACACTAAACTGGGTATCGTGCTGCTTTAAAGGAAAGTTAAGAAGAGGCACATACAGATGCTGGGGACAGTAGCAGGTCTAGAATTGCCTTGTGGGCATCATTGCGAACTTTTCCTTCAGATATTACGCATGGATTACAACAGCTTTCCCCAACCTGGATCACAGGGATACCATTCCCAGACTTTGCTGGCAATTCTGGCAGATGTGGTTGCAATACACGTGGAAAATACCAGGATGGGGACAGCTGCACTGGATAGTTTGCTGCTGGGGTGGAGGTAACTCGCTCTGGGGATTTAATACTGCAGCTAAAATGCAGAAAGACAGATATTGAATAAGCCCAGTGTGTGGGGACCAGTGAAATTATGATCTGAGGCAATCAAGGCATGCATTTCTGTGGCTGGAACGTAAACCTCTAGGAACTGTTACTGTGAAAACACCATCCTGTGCTGGGCAAGGATGCTGTCATCTGAACTCCATTCATCTGCTGCATGCTTGAATTACTGGTTGCTGGCTGTGTGAACAGATGCTGCTGAAAAGCAATGCACCCAAGACTCTGCAAAGCAAACAAAAGTTACACGCAGGTCCTCACTGTCTTCCTGCACGAATTCGCCCAAACCAGCAATGTAAGCAGAAGATGCCAAGCCCCATCCAGGTCATTCCAACTGATGTGTCTTGCTGGCATTCCACCCACCTTTTAATAAAGCTTTTCATTCAGAGAGGAATAGCTCCCTCAGGCAAATCGTGTTGCATCCCAATAAAGTCAAGCACCTTTTATTTAAACTAGTGTCAGGACAGCTGAGGTGCAGTAAATGTAGAAAGCTTAAATCCAAGCCCTGTTCAACAGGGCTGTGGATCAAACTGCGCCCACCAGCAAGCTTGTGCATGCCCTGAGGTCAAATGTTATTAAGCCCAAAGCTCCAGTGGCATTGCTGCAAACCACAGCAAACCACTCCAAGTTTTCTCAAGACTGGCAGGGAAGTGAAGCGGATCTGCGGGTCGCAACGGGTTATAATCCCCCACTTGATTTCATGTATCTCCAAGACAAGGCAATGTTTCCTGTAAAGGGCCGCAAGCTTTAATGGATAGATTCATTAACTATGGCTTCAGTAATGGATGGGGGCATTTTAAAAAGATAAATTGGTGTGCAAGATAAGGGCACATTTGCTGATCTGAGGGGGGGAAAGGTTATTTGAAACTAACTCTGGCACAGAATGAAAACATTAAACACATCTAATATCTGAATGTAGGGGCATTTGTTAATTAAATAGTAGCACCGTGTTTCTTTTTGTATTACAAATGGCATTATTTGTACATTTTATTGAAAGATAATTGATGAATGATTCAATGGCTCAGTGAACAGACTGATTTTTTAAAAAATCCGATGGCATTGCTTTAATGCCCTGCCCCCTGCACAAAGATTTGGGCTTCATTTGCACTCTAGCCGCACACCAGTTTTAATATTGGATTAATTGCTGTTTTCTGATAGTGTTTCTTGCTTGCCTCACTGAATTCCAATTTCCAGGGTTTCTTGATGGTAGTGGCAGGAAATTACATAGTTAGTCTTCAGTTCTAGCTGCAGTTACCAGGAATCAGACTTCTGTAGCCACCCTTGACAATCACAGAATGAAACCACGTCCATTTTCATGAGCTGCACAGATGGCTCATATTTGTTTCTCCCTAAAGATCTCAACTTCTGCTGTGTGTGCAACTCAGATACACAACTTATTGTGGCATGTGCAACCTACAGCCAAAGGACTCATGGAGCTCTTGGCCTAATTTCACAGGTCCCTTGGCCTAATTTCAAAAGTCCTCTGCAGCAATCTGTTCAGACTTCTGGCAAACATGATGAGTCCTTCTTGCAGTAACCTGCTGGGTGGGGAGGAAGTGAAAAGAAGGGAGAAAAAGAGAAAGGGATGGCAGAGAGAGTGTGTAAGAGAAAAGAAAGAGGGTATCCCCACCCTTGCCAAGCATGAAATCCTGCATCACTATCATACTGTCTCTGTTTCAAGGTGTATTCTGTGTTTTTTTTTTCTATTAGACTCTGTTAAATGCCAGCCTTTTTCACCTTTTCAGAATTGCCTCAATTCATATTTTAATGTGGGCTGCTAATTTTAATTTATCAGTGATCTTGACCCTGTAACAGAATCTCAAACTGATAAGCTGGGAGACTGGATCTCAGTTCTTGTACACATTTGTGTAAAATGCAGGCATATACAGTAAATACAAGAGCATCAGAAGCAGTCAATCGACCATTTCACACTGCAGCAGCTGAAAAATATTTTGATGTTCACTACATAGAGTATTGCAGGGTTTTTTTTCAGGGAGGAGGGTGACACCGATCAAGTTAACAAAACACACACTTGGCTTTAAAGTCAGTAGAAGACAAATGACATTTAGAATAAACAAGAATGGAAGGTGAAGTATAACCTGACAGTGTGTAATTTGTGAATGGTTGGGCAGTAGTCTCTGGTTTGAAATTTGAGGTATGTAGGCATGTGCATCCCTGTTGTTGCGTACAAAACATTAGGATGGCATTGGTGGTTTACTCAGCACCTATTCTGCATACTGTGTCTTCTTCCTAGTAGACTTTTGCCACTCCCTGTTGTATTGGCACAAAAGGGATCCCTGTGAAATTGCTGCTGTTGCTGCTGCTGGCTCCCTTCCAGAGAACAGGGCAAAGAGCCGCCTGCAGACACGAGTCAGCTGACAGGCAAAACAATTTATGGAGTACTCTCCCCCTTGTATGGCCAGGGTTAATGCACAATGCTAAATTACTGCAGGCACTTGAAGCTACCAGTTCCCTTTAATGACTGGCTGCACACAAGCATGGTGACAGTTAGATTACTCCACACAATCCGGGTCCCTCCAGCACAGGACAGCATCTGTTACTCCTTCTGGTTCTGCAGAGTCCTGGCCTAGCTTCTAGACAGCTGAGTAGATCCAGTTCCTATGAGTGATGAGGAATGAGAAGAGCTTAAAGTCAAGGCCCAAGGCAAGTCCTGGAATTGGGAAGCTAAGGAAGATTGCGGTTGATGGTTCCCTGGCTGGGAGATCCAGAAGTGGAGGCTCTGCATGGGAAGGATAGGGGGCAAATGCAACCAAGGACTGATGGCCTATTTTTAAGCAATTGGAAAGAACATACTTAGACTGTACAGTATTGAGACCCACTTTTTCTCTCTCTCTTTTGTGGCCTAGAAATGTATATAGGAAAGGCAGAGACAGGATAGCACAGGACCATTTATAATGAAAAAATAAAATAAAGCTTGGTGTTAACAAGCAGCATTACAAACGCTATGAGGGAGCTTCACTAGTTCAGTCTGTCCAGATACACACGCATATGCCCAATCAAAGCCCAGTTCCAAATCCCTGCAATCAGAACATCCTGCTCTTGTGAGTGGGTAAACTTTCCTAGCCTCTGAAAGAAGGTTGTGGGATCTGTGTGATAATATCACTTTAAAAGAACAAATTACCAAAAGAGCCTCAAGGAATAAGATAGATCCTGTGCAGGGTATGTTCAAATAAGGTGCTAACACAGACTTCACCAGAATCTCAAATTGTTAAAATTCTAGAAGAACGTTGGCCAGATAATTTCAGTGGCCTCTGCTATGCTCAAGGAGAATATGCACATCTACAAAAATGAGAGATGGATACGTGGCTGAAGCTCTGCAGTTCCTTGTTCATGCAAGCCAAAGGCTTTCTCACTTTTTGGAAGATAACAATGCCTAATAAGTAAAGTCTTCTCTGTGCCAATAAGATAGAGAAAAGTGGATAGCGAGAACTAATTGGATCAAAGACAGAACTACTTATGACATACACGTGTGCATCTAGCCAGGTAAATTCAAGGTATGTTTGTTCTCTGGCCAGCATAAAATACTTGGCTCCTGCACAGATAGCACTTTTGGAGTAGTATCAGCTACCACAAATGTGTTACTGTCAAGTGCTGTCTGAGCTACTTGTACTTAATTTATCACAAACAATTAGATCAAAAAGGTTAACTGCTGTCAGTTGAACTGTAATGAACCCTAAAGTATACTTACCGGCCTGAAGGCCACATAATTCTCTTGGCACTGTAACTGTGCTTGGGACGTTCTCTGAAACAGTGGCACTTGCTTGAATAACGCCAGCCTACTTTACAGTGTTGTTGTACAGATTATTGAGTTAATTTCTGTCCTGACACTTTCCTGAGGTATTGCACTATATCTCCCAGTATCCCCAGTTAACATTCTGTTGACTTGCTAGCTGGAGATGATAAGCTTGTAGACTAACATAACTGAAAATATCAAGCTGGTGTGGCTGGTTGGAAATTACAGAACTATATTGCATACTCATCCCTATGTATGTATGCTCAATTTCCGCAAGTCTTTCATTTCATATACCAGTTGGTAAGAGAACAATGTTTTGATTCTGCCAATATGGCAATATACATTTGATACACATATACATTGGGACCCCATGCAGCTTGCCAAGCAGAGATGTTACATGAGTGTCCATACTAGCCATGGACTTCCTGGTAAGGCTTCCTGGTCTAGGAACAGGCACAATCCGAGCAGAAGGTAGATTTGTGGAAAGACTCTCCTAGCCATGTCTACTAACTGGTCCTCACGTGGGAGTCAAGAATCTAGGAGGACCCCCAAATTGTGCTCCAGCTCTGTCTGTGGAAGTGCTACCCTAGTCAGAACTAAAGATGGTAAATCCTCAAATACAGGAGACCCCAAACCCCACAGTTAACTTGGTCTTGTGGAGTTGAGCCTGATTCTATTCTTCCCCATCCAGGCACCTATAGCTTCCAGACAATGCAAGAGCACCCAAGCATCACTTGGTCAGCCCATGATAGAGATGTATAATTGGGTATCATCAGCATGCTGATGAGAGAGTAGAGCCATGTGGAACCCCATAAAGCAGGGGTTCTCTCCCCGCATTACAAACTGCAATCAACCCCAGAGGAAGGAAGAGAACCACTTCAACACACTGCCTCACACTCTCAATCCCTTGTGTTGGTCCAGAAGGATACCATCATCTATGGTATCAAAGTTGTTGAGAAATCAGGAAAAGCCAGGATGGCAGCATCACCACTATCCCAGTCCCTCTAGACATTATCAACAACTGTAATCAGACTTGGTACTGTAACCAGGTCTGAATATTAATTGAAAGGGGTCCAGATAACCAGTTTCCTCCAGGGCCCTCTGAAGATGCAGCCTGACCAACTTCTTAATAACCTTCTTTCAGCACAGGCAGGACCACTCCCCACTCAAGAATGAATTCACCACTGCCTGCACCCAGGTAGAGGAGACCTTAAGCAGTTAGGAGGGACTGAGATCCAAAACCCAGGTGGGTGAACTAACAGCCCTGAGGATCCTGTCCACTTCCTCAGGACCAGAAAGCTCAAAGTCCTCCACATAACCAGGCAAGACCCTGCTTCAGTCAGCGACACTGAACTTGCATAGCTGGACTCTAGCTCAGAGCGGATCTAAGTGTCTTTATCCATCAGATGCCCAGAATATTCCTCCCAGTGGCCTTGCAGGTGTTCCTCTGACCCCCTTTCCTCAAGAGGGGAAAGTTACTTCAAACAGGGCTGGCAGGCAGCAATCTGGGAATGTGATAAGAGTGGAGAAATAATTGGTTTTTTTTTCATGGTTGTCCTGGAGTTTGGGGTTTTCAAATTGTATTTTATAGCTGTTTCTACTGTCTGCCACCCAGAGTCAGTGTAGAGTTAGGCAGCCTTTTACATTTTGAAATAAATAAACAAACAATGTTTCACTGCTGTTATCGCCATGAGGTAATCTTTAATAAAGGCTTACCTGTGTCAGTTAGATTCATTCCTCTTCCTCCAGCAATGTTCTAGGTGTCTTTTCTGCAGCTTTCTCTCTCAGGATTTCTCTGAAAACCAGGAGTTCTTCAGGATCCATGGACAGGTGCAAGCTGATCCAAAGCCATCATCACCCCTTTGTACAAGCAGTACTAAGGCCTTAGTTATATTCACCCCATTGTGTAAGTGTACACTCAATTACAGGTGACAGTGTTGCTGGTATGCTGTCACATTGTGGCCAATATCTCCAACTGTGCTTGACATGCCCACCTAACTGTAAAAACTGAGTAACAGCTTGATCTCTGGGAGAAGATCAAAGATGCTAGTTCCAAAGATCTAGCATAAAGCTCTCTGCACTTGCAGAAAAGGAGAAAATGCTCAAATTGTGGGAGAAAGTTGGTAAGACCTTGAACAAAGTTTGCAGTTGTCACTCTATGACTCACCCAATTTGCAGAGGCTGGCTAGAAGCGCTCAGCCTCCTTTGTCTTGCAAGCATCAGACATGGTCCCTTGCACTGGTGTCACTGCCCTGTTCCAGATGTTCATCTGAATTGCAGTGCAAACTCGTGTGACTGGCAAGATTGCTTTGTAGAGAAGTCATCTACTGAGGCCCAGCCAAGATGTTCTCTTTGTAAATGAAGCACTAGAATGCTTTCTTGTTAGAAAGCAACATAGTCTGAGAAAGGGGAGTCAGATCCATTGGGAGATGTGCTAACAGACTTTGCTGAGGTTCCTACAATGGGATGGAACCTACCAGTTGCTTCTTAAGCCCTGGTGCCTGGGAGCAGCACTGGAAAGATGCTCAGACATTCTCTTTTTTTCACTGCTGTTAATTTCACTGATTACATACTTAACACTCTGGCATTCAAAATGCTGCAGCCTGGTAAGCAGGATCAATGGCCCCAGTCAGGTATGATCAACTGGGGCAGCCTGATTCCTCCTGCTTTAGCCCACTGACAAGATAGATAGAGGGAAAGGAAATACAATGGTCTTCTGGGTTGTTTAGTGGGATTCACTGCTTCTTGGGAATTAGCTGGGTTGAAAGGGTAGCAGGATGCAACCTCTTTGCATAGGGTGCTACCTTGGCAACTGCAGCCCAAACCTCTGTTTGCTTAGGAGCCTGAAGGGTAATAATAATAATAATAATAATAATAATAATAATAATAATAATAATAATAATAATAATAATGATAGAACGACTGTGCCAAAAGAAAGCAAAGATAGTTCCAATAGTAATAGGCACCTTGGGTGCAATCCCAAAACATCTGTAATATCACTTGAAGACCATCGGCATTGACAAAATCACCATCAGTCAATTGCAAAAGGCAGTTTTACTTGGAACAGCTTACATCCTGCAACAATATCTTTAACGCCATCAAACAGGGACATCTGCCTATCCCAGGTCCTTGGGAAGGACTCAATAGGTGGATAAAAATGCCAAATCCAGTCTAAACGTCTGGCTGACTGTGCAGCCAATGATGATGATGATGATGATGATGATGATGATGATGATGATGATGATGATGATCTATTAAATTTATATGCCGCCCAACTCCCAGGGATTCTATGTGGCATATAAAGTATTCAAGAAAAGGCTGTTGGAGTGTATGGACTTATCCAAGATGAGAGATAAGCTGCTCACCTTGATTAAATAGGCATGATGATTCAAGCATGTTCACTTTTCTTGCAGCCGGTCCAGGCAGCAACCTTATGGATAATCCTTTCCTGGCCTTGTTTGTGTGCAGGAATCTTCATTTCTATATGTACATATACCTTATATACTCGCAGATAAGGCCATCCACCGATAAGCTGACCCTCAAATTTTTAATCAAAATACCATGAAAAATGCACCACTTGTGCCTAAACCAACCCCCAAAATTTTCGTGTGCTTTAATTTTCATAATTGGCTTATCTGTGAGTGGTACATTTTTCATGATATTTTGGTTAAAAATTCAAGGCTTACCTGCAGATGGGCTTATCTGCAAGTATATAGGGGTACTTTAAAAAAGTAATACCTGTATATACTTGTGGATAAGCCTATCCATGGATAAACTGAACCCAATTTTGGGGGTGTATTTTGGAACCTAAAACCCTTGGCTTATCCACGAGTATATATGGTATTTATTTATTGCTCAATAAGTATAAATATTTTCTGCCCTGGGCAGAAGTGATGAACATTCCATGACTTCCCCACCAGGTGAAATATACCTGCTACATGTGTCAATTTGTGTAGGTGGTTTATTGTTAGCATGCCAATGATTGTCAGCCTACAAAGGCATGCCAGTACCATGTGAATGTCAGCAAGGCAGTGGCCAAGTGGACTCACTCAGTGGGGTAGGGAGATACCGGTCTGTGGGATATAGTAATCAGGCCTAAGGAAGGTTGCAATAGCATCTTGGATCATCTAGGATTAAAAGCCTGCCTTGCCCCCCTCCAACAACCCCCTCCCCCCCACAGACTAAGGAAGACATTAAGTCCTGGATTTTTCTGCTAATTCACATCTCAGGCGGGTGAAGAGAGACAGGAGCCAGATTCTGCTGGTTCAGAACAGCCAAATGCATCCAGAGGGGCAAATTGTTGAGCAGCAATAAGAAGTGCACAGCCTTCTCTGCTGCTTCTGTATTTCTTGCTTTAATGCCAGTGTTTATTTGAAATCTTTTGTTCTTGTTGAGTTGATTCAAAGCTGCCAGGCAAATGTCATCCCTATCCTTTAATCTTGTTACCAAATCAGTCATCTACTACTTTGAGTGGATTAAGTCTTCCGGCTGCCATCCACTGCCAATGTATTTCTCTCTGGAGCTTCTGCTGTGTGCACATCTCCTGCCAAAACAATCAGCAGGAGGACCACGTTTTCATCCAAATGTTGGATGGGTTTGAACAATATTAATTCCTCTCTCTATCTGAGGAATGAAGGAGTGGGGAGGGAGGGAGCAAGCCTTGAGCATTCCAACCTCAGCCCAGAGGAGAGGAGCTAATTCACATGTCGGGGAGGGGGAACCCACTGATGAATTCTTCTGCATCAGCTTTGATGCCAGAGCATTACTCCTCATCTCTGGGATGGGTGGGTGGGGTGGCTTGCCCTGGAGAACTGTCCAAGCAGGCCTCTGGCTCAGAGGGATGCTTGCAAGCTACTCAATACCCCCCTGCCTCCAAATTCTGCCCTTCAAATTATGCATTTCCTGAATCATATGCCACACATACTTATTACAAACAAGTTACTTCAAGCCTGAAAAAAGTAAAATTTTTCCCTATATTTATATTTCTGATGCCCAGTACCAAGTGACTCTGCAGAAAATTCTCTGTGGCTATAGTTGCCCAGGTGAGAATGGTTTTTATAAACAACAAGGGGCTTTAATGGCTCCTGGCATCTCGTGGGATGCTTGCCCTTTCTTGCTGCAACAGTCCCATAGCTTGAAGCAGTTGTCCCCAACTTGGCAACCCTCAGAGGTGCTGACTGCAACTCTTCATCACCCTACGTCAGCATAGATGAGGAGTGAGCTGCTGTGGCTAAACAAAAATGAAGTTCAGCTCATCTGAAAGGCAGTAGATTGGGGAAGGCTGACTTCTTCCAAGCTGCCTGCTTAATTTTCAAGAGCCCATCTCTTTGAAACCCAAGATCTACTAGTGGGCATGTTTAGCAAAAGCCTCAGTGCTTCTCTTTTTAAAAGCTAATTCATTCTTTCTGATCAGATTTTTTTTTTATCATAGAGGACATGTATTGCCTCTAAGAAATCCTTAAGGAAACTAATTACAGTACTAGTTTGGTAACTTTACACCTGTGACATATTTCTTCCTTGTCCTCTATCAGGTCTAGTTTCCAAGAAAGGGGCGCATCCCTTTCACGTTCCTCAGAATTCCCCCAAGTAAGCAGGCCCAAATGTTTCCATCCCGCACCCCCACTTCTGCATTTTTGGAGGTTAAGGGGGGAAATACAACGATGTAGTCACTCGTCACTTTATAATGTATACCCCAAAGAACCATGGGGTGTCTCCCCTATCCGCTTTTGAATGGGGCCTTTGAGCCAACAGAAGTGGTGTGCTCCTGACCTGTGAAGATGCCCCTCTGGGGCTATCTGCTTTCATTAACTCAGCCTAAGGTATCAGGAAATGGGGCTGATGGGTTTTAAAATGCTGTTGCTCTGTTTTTGCTAGCCAGTCTTTGTTCCTAGATAGGAAAATCCAGAATATTCTCTTCCTCTTCTGAAGAGACAAAGAAGCAGCCTAAGTACTGCAAGTAGCTTCTGCCCATACTTCCAGTGCCCTCATTCCTGATTACTGCAGCCAGTATTCAGAAAGTATCTTGTAATCAGTTTTAAGCACTGATCCTCTAGATATCTGCTTTTTTTTGAGTTTCTGGATTTAATCTTGAGCCAAGTGGAATATATCCCCTCCCCATCCATGATTCAAGACTAGCCCGCTAGCCATCACAGTCATTAAGTCTGTTTCTAGCAAAATTATAATTTTTACCAACCTTAAAGGGAAAATGGGACAAGCCCTAAACCCAGATCCCTGGCTTGATTACTCTTATAAAGATAAATTGTGTAGAGCAGGGGTGTGGAACTCTAGGCAGGGTTGGATACAGCCACAGAAATTTGGGGGACAGCCCCAGAGTTTTTCTAAAGGTTGCCACCAAATTGAATTGTCATTTTACAGTGATGAAAGAGAAAAAATCACTCAATATAGTAATAACATCTGCATTTAATTCATTTCCTTTATTTATTCATCAAATTTATAGGGCCACCCATCTCATACAAAAGTGACTCTGGGCATTGAACAACAAGACTATAAAACAGTTTTTATATATATATTTAAATAATATATATATATAAAAGAAAAAACAATTAAAAAACCACAAAGGCTAAGAGAACAGCAGATGTTAATAACAATATAGCCACCTCAGTACCTCACCGATCCCCTCGGGCCCCCAGGCTGATGGCATAGCCAGGTTTTGAGGGACTTCTGGAAAATCAACAGGGATGGAGCCAGCCTCACTTTGAGGGGGGGAGGATGTTCCATAAGGCGGGCACCACAGCAGAGAAGGTCCACCTCCTGTGACCCACCAAACATAGCTCCCTAGCAGATGGGACCCATAGCATGCCTCTTTTGCTGGATCTGATGGGAAGGGCAGATGTAATTGGGGAGAGGCGTTCCTTCACATAACCTAGCTCCATGCCATATAGGCCTTTAAAGGTCAAAATCAGAACCTTGACTAGGAAGCAGACTGGCAACCAATGCAGCTCACGGAGCAGAGATGTAATATGTGCTATTCTAGAGGCACACATAACTGCCCGTGCCACTACATTCTGCACCAGCGGAACCTTCCGGATACTCTTCAAGGGCAGCCCCATGTAAAGTGCATTACAGTAGTCCAATCAGGAGGTGACTAGGGCATGAGTGATTGTGAGTAGAGCACCCCGATCTAGGAATGGGTGCAACTGGTGCACAATACGAAGTTGTGCAAAGGCTGTCCTAGCCATGACCTATTTCAAGCAGGAATCGTGAGTCCAGGAGGACCCCCAGATTGCGCACCGGGTCTGTTTGGGGCAGTGCAACCCCATCCAGCACCAAAGATGGCATAGTCCTAGAACTGGCAGGCCTCAAAACCCAAAGCCACTCAATCTTGCCAGGGTTCAGCTGAAGCCTGTTGTTCCCCATCTAGACCCTCATAGCCTCTAGGCAATGGGATAAGATGTCCACGGCATCACTTAATTTGCCAGGGGCAGAGATGTTTAATTGGGTATCATCAGTGTACTGATGATACATCACTCCATGGTGATGGATGAGCTCACCCCATGGCCCCATGTAGATGTTGAATAGGAGCGGAGAGAGCACACAGTCGGCGCTGAGGGCAGGATCTCTCCCCCCCAATCACCGCTGACTGGAATCGACCCTGGAGAAAGGAGGCAAACCAGAGCAACACAGTCTCAGCTTGTAACTGCTGCTGCTGGTTCCTCTGCAGTCATTATCCACCTGAGTACAGCAGCCTCTCTCCCTCTCATCAAAGTATACCACTCTGCATATGCTTACTCTTCCTGTCTTTGGGTTCAGGATTCTGTATCCCTTGCTTCCTGGAGCGTAGCCAATCATGACCCCTTCTTCAGCTCTAGGGTCTAGTTTGGATCTCCTTTCTTTTGGTACGTGGGCATAGGCCTTAGATCCAAACACTCTTAAATGTTTGACACTTGGTTTTCGCCCATGCCAAAGCTCGGTCCACACAGGGATTTTGATGCAATTGAAAGACATTACCTTACTGGCTCTGGTTAGCAATCTATTTTGCAAGTATGTAGCTGTGATAACAGCATCTGCCCAGTATTTGTCAGGTAGATTTGCCTCTAACAGCATACACCTTACCATGTCCATCAATGATCTATTCTTTTGTTCTGCGACTCCATTACTCTCTGGTGTGTAAGGAGTTGTTAATCTGTGCTCTTTGCCTAGTTGTGTTAGGTATGTCTGCATGGTATTAGAAATGAACTCACCGCCTCTGTCGCTTTGAAGGGCTTGATGGGTCTGGTTGAATTTATTCCTTACCATAGCAACGTATGTCTTCAGCATATCCCCAGTTTGGGACTTTTCCTTCATCAGGTAGGTTATGCAATATCTGGAAAAATCATCTATAAAACATATTATGTGTTTGTTTCCACCTGCTGATGTTTGAAGAGGTCCACATAAATCAGTATGGATAAGTTCAAGTGGTTTAGTTGCACGCCTTTCCCTTTGTTTGGGTATGGCAGGCCTTGTTGCCTTTCCTCTGATGCACACTACATACTTTGACTAGTATTTTTCGTGATTGCTTGGTTCAAGGTCTCTTACCATATTTTCCTTCTTCATTCTAAAAATTGCATCAAAGTCCCTGTGTGCAAACCACTTGTGCCATATGGTGGCGCTGATGTCCTCCTTTCTCTGCTGCTGTTGGCAGATGAGGCTGACATCTGGTGGTGGCTGTTCACAGTTCACCTGGTACACTCCATTTTTCTCAAAGCCTGTAACATAAATCTGGCTACCACTGGTTACTTCACATGTTCTATTGGCTTTAAACATTACATTGAAACCTTTTCTGTTTAATGTTGCACACTCAGTAAATTGGTTGTCAATCATGGTACATAATATGCATCTGTCATTATGAGATCTTTGTATTTTTCTACATTAAAATATCTCAAGGGTATTTTGAGATGGAATTCCCATCAGCAAGAGCAATGTTCCCTTGTGGCTCTTAATTCAGTTCACTAAAGTTATCTCTGTTCCCACAAAGATGTTGGCTTGCACCTGAATCTAAGATCCATTGACTTTTGGCTTCATTAGAATTAGCTCCAAGAGCATTTTCTGCTCTGAAAACTGTATGCAGAGCTAATTTTTCCTTGGAATGCCTTCCATTTGAAAAATCCTTTTTGTCTCTGCTTTTACAATATCTAGCTATGTGCCCTGGCTTGTTACAGGAATGATAAACAATGGGTTTATTGTTGTGCTGATTAGCAATCAATGGCTTCTGCTCACGTTTCCCCTTTTCTGCCAGGTAACCCATGTCTTCTGTTGACTTTTTATGGAAATACAAACAATTTTTCTGTCTCCTCGCTTCACTTCTAATCGCTCCAAACAACTGAGGGTTTACTAACCCTTGTAAATTCTGTGCTGCTACGAAAGGGTAATAATTGTCAGGTCAGCTTAATAGAAAAGCCATTTTTAGTCTTTCATTCATGAGATTTTGAATTGTGCTCAGCCTTTCAAAGATAGACTGCATTCTCAATAAATGCTTGTTAATATCCTCATCTTCTAAAAAACTAAGTGCAATCAGTTCCCTCAGTAACAAAATAATCTTCTGATCATCATTTTCTAAATATAATGTCCTCAGGTTTTCAATCATTTCTTTGGCAGTGGGAAGATCTTTTATTTCTGCCAGTCTGTGATCAGGTAGTGAACTAGAAATTAAAATCATGGCCCTGTTGTTTTTCTGTTCCCACAATCTCTTGGCTTCCTCAGAATCCCCTGGTTGTGGTTGAGGGGAATCTAAACAATCTAGGCCGTCCCAAAAGTCCAATCGTAGCCTTAGTCTGTATAGCCAAGCTGAAAAATTTTCTTCATTCACCTTCAGGATGGGGGGAAGCCCCTCCTCCCTCTCCATTGTTAAAAGGAGAGGAAAAAAAAAAAAATCTGAACTGAGCCTTTTTGAAAATGTGCAAGAAACTTCCTGGGGTGATACGCTGGGCCCGTAACCCTATGTTGGGGTTATGAAATGTGAGTTCAGAAAACAGGAGGAGGAGAGAGGATTTATTCCTACCTCGTGGAGAGCCATGAGGAGAAGAGAAGAAAATGAGGGAAACTGGAAAAAAGGCAGGCTCCAAGCCCCTCCCACACAAAGCAGCAAAGCTAGGCCGCAGTGGAGCCACCCCTCGCTTTGTGCTCGTGTGAGACAGGCTTGGTTGAAACCCCATATTTTCCAACAAAAAGCTCCCCCAATTTCAAATCACATAGCTACTGCTCTGACAGGAATACCAGATCCAGTGTGTGACCACTGTCCCGTGTCCACTGTTCCCCCCCCCCCACACCTAGCTACCGCCAGCACCTCCAGAGTCCCAGCATCTTGGTTGGCCTCTCAGATGGAGAGCTGCCAGGATGCAACTCCCACCAGCAGCCATCAGGGTCACACAGTGTCACAGCGGGCAGAGGACCTCTGTCATCAACATGCAACTGGAATCCCTCAGCATCATTGACCAGCTGCAAGAGATATCCAGTCCTCCACCACTGCTGGCCAGAAAAACACCAGCCCATCTGGCCAGGCAGCCAACAAAGGTTATCATGCCATCCCTCCAACACAGCCACCGACAAACCCCACCGAAGAAAAAAGTCCATGGGGGGAGAGATGCCAGCAGCAAAGAGCACACAGTACACAGAGGGGCCACCTCCATAACTGCTGCCAGGCCCACAGGTGCAACAAGAGTGGCTGGCACAGCAAGTGTGGCCGGCACAGCAAATGTGGCCCATCCTCTGGCCCACTCCTTCAGGAACAGAGCCCGAACAGCCCAAACAAGTCCAAAACTAAGTCTAGCCTCAGTCCAGGTAAGTGCCAACCCAGGCATTCTTCTAATATGCCATACAGCCATATAACTATGAGGACGGTCTGTCCATGGCTCCTGCTCTCTCCGCCATCTTTCCAGAAATTAATAAGATCTAAATTTCTTTTATTTATGGGTGTGGGGCTCTGTCCAGTTCTTTAACCTGGTCCAACAGGATCTGAATCAAGGGGTAACTATGGTCCAAGGAAGTTGTGTATCCAAGTTCTATGATCATTCTAGGTGATGACTAACACATTTATCACAGGACATATGGGGGGACAAAGAGATGTTAATGTGTACATTAATTAACTTACATGCAATTTTCAGATTTTCCATTCATTAACATTTGAAACCAAGATAGGAAAAATAGTACATTCATGTCAATTTATCCATATTTAAAATTGCCTTTTGAAACATGAGACATTGCTTTACTGTGAATTATGTTACTGGTCCATTTAACTCAGTTGCATCTACTCTGACTACAATCACTTTCCAGGGTTCAGACAAGAATCTTCCCCAGCTATGCCTGGAGAGGGCAAGAATTAAATGTGGGAGATCTATTTTAA
Source organism: Python bivittatus (assembly GCF_059951505.1). Lineage (NCBI taxonomy): Eukaryota > Metazoa > Chordata > Lepidosauria > Squamata > Pythonidae > Python > Python bivittatus. Next base: position 120,864,824 of record NW_028277030.1, read on the forward strand.
AGCTATCATCCTTCTTCAATTGCCAAGAAGAAATATGCTCCATCCCTAAAATCATCCTGACTAAAAACCAATCATATACAAGTCAGGCACCTGGTTGAAACCGAATTCTTTATAGGTTTACATGTACATGCTTTGGACTACAGTATAGCTCAGGGTGTGACTCTTGTGTCTTCAGTGTATCAGTGACCCACCACATAAATGCAACAGTTTAGAACTTTCACATCAGCGCCAGCACATTTTTCATCGGAAACCGTTTGTACATTCAGCTTGCAATCATGCACTGAGTACCTGAGTAATGTCCATGCATTTTTATGAATCACATTCAGCTTTATAAGTAGATTTTAGGTGGCTGAGAATGAATCTATAGCTGCACTTTAATATAGTCTGTGTCCTCAGTTGCCTTTCAAGCCAAGGGGAGACTCCTAAATATTTGAGAAATAACATTTGAAAAATGGCCTACAAATTCTTTTCCTGCGGGTGTCCCAGGACTTTTTGGTACTCCAAAATCCCTGAATCACAACCTCCTTGTAACTTTCCATGGACATTCCATCACCAGTGGGCTGGATGAACCTTTTTTAATAGAGCCATCTGTTCCAGCAAGATGGAGATCTTTACCTTCTAACTGGATCTGACCTGTCTCAAGATTGATGCCACAGTAGCACAAATGATTGATTTATGGGGCAATTACTTTCCATTAGCTGCCATTGCTACTCTAGACTGGCACAGGGAAGAAAAGGCAGCCCCAGACTGAGCAGCAGGTGCAAAGGGCCCAGCCACATGAGACTCGTTCATCTTGCCAATTAGCACACCCCCATCCCTCTCATGCTACTCCCGGTTCCTGAGCAGAATGCAAAGCACGGTACCCGCCTTCCCAGGGCAGCTACTCATTAAACTCTGACAAAGCAATGAGAAAGCTGATTAGCTAATGAGGGATCCCATCCCTGCTAATCACAGCCCTGTCAATCACTATTCTCTGGACCAGCCTAGCTGTGCAGTTGTTGCCAAGATTGTTGGGAAGGGCGGAAAAAAGGCAGCAGCAAACCGTTTGCTGCAGTTTGCAACGAGGGAGCCTCCTTCTCCCCATGTGCATCATATGTGCACAAAATAGCTATGTTTGGTTAATTAGTTAATGAAATTGCTCTTTATTAATCACCCCAGCTGTTATATTTGCAGCTGAAGGAAGACTAGCCTTTCGGTGAAAAAAGTGCCTTCTAGCAAGAACAAAAGCACCGAGTCTGAGAAGATTCTGGCATTAAAAGAAAAAGCTTCTGGCTAGAATTGATGGACAATTGCTTGTTTCTTTTTTAAGGCCTCTAATGAAGATGGGATTTGTTCAATATTGTCTGTCTTTTGACTGAGCCCTATTCCATATCATCTGCTCCTCCACTTTCACCATTCTATGACCATAATTAGTACATACCACACGTTCCCTGGTCTTTCTTCCACAATACAACTCAGTGTTTCTCAAACTTGGCAACTTTAAGATGCGTAGACTTCAATTCCCAGAATCCCCCACACCCACTCACACAATATGAAAGAGGTAAACATGCACCCATTTTATAGACATAGAACCCTACACATTCACAGCAACAAACTCTGAAAAGTCACACGTATTTATTAAGTAGACTATACTGTACTTCTGTTCTTTCTGACACATTCCAGGGGCTATTGGAGTTGGTCTCCAGTAGTGGCTGCTACTGTTCCAGCTGCTGGGTGTTCCTCTGTTTGGTCTGCTGACTGCCTGACCCCAACTATTTTCTCTTGGCTTGGAGGTGGGGGGTAAAGCACCCAGTTGGTGATATGCAGCAATGGGAGCTTACACAGAGAAGGTAGAAGGAAGTTGGTGTCAGCTTGCCAACCACCAATTTTATCTTTGGAGGTCAGGTGCCTCAGCCTGCTTGGCCTCAAAGTCATCTTGCTCTGTGACTTCACCTGTCATGCCACCCATGTCCTGTGTCTGCAGCTGCAGCTCCATTTTGCTGCTGCCCTGCACCGTTGGTTTGTCAGCTCCACTGGAACTTCAGCAGAACCACCAAGAGATGCTGCAGAGGGCAGAAACCACTCTCTGCCTGGGTAATGTAAGCACCAGAGCCAGCATCAATGTGCAATGTAAGTTTTAAAAAAAAAAGTTAAAAACCTCCATCACAGTCAGCTGGCCACCTAACCAGCGACTGAGGAAGCGGATCCTTTGGCTCCTAATTGCACTAACATGGTCCAATTTTTCTGGAAAGATGAGATGGTAGCAAGTTTAGGAGGTCTTGTTCATATTTCTCCCAGGTGGCATTTGCATGGCAAGCATAATCTGAGGTGGGGACCTTATCTCTTAACACAGAGAAGTGGGTAGAGCCCACAAAGCACTGATACTTGTAATTTGTTGGGGGCACAATCAGCCATTAGACTGACTTTTTTCTAGATGCAGGTCTAGGGCTTCCCTGTTTTGTCTACAGCCTAGTTTTTGGCCTGAGCCCCAAGACTGACCTAATTCAATGATTAGAGATTCAGTGTTTATAACTTCTTTCTTATCAGGCAGAGGTTGCCATTGGGGATGGCTTTTGGCACCATGCATAAATGAAAACCCATGGTGAGTCCTTGGAGCAGGCAGACATGACCAGGCAATGACGAAAGCTGGTTATGGCTTGTTGGAATTTCAAACAGACTCAGTAATGAACCCCAAACAGACCCTTAGCCCCATAGACGGACTCACAGGCACAGCATAAAGGCAACTGGCAGGGAGGAAGTTTCCTTCTAGGCAGAGAAGAGCCACGTATACCGTATACAAAGAGGCTTTCTGCGCATGGGGAAGGAACACATGGGAAAGAATGAACTATTTCGGTGAATTACAGCTTCATCAACTCTACCAGGTGGTAGAGCAAAACTAAAGCAAAGTACTGTGGTTGTGCTCTCTTAGGGCAGTGTCATGAATCTTTCAACAAGGGTAGCTTTTTAGCAAAAATTGTTTCTGAAGTCAGGGTTATGTAAGCATTTAATCTAAGAACATGTTTGTTTGTTTGTCTTTAAATAAAAACATACAATTTGGGTATCACCGAGTGTCCAAAAGAAACAGAGCGTAAGCTGAAAATTTCTGACAGCTAAGATACAATGGTCTGACCCCAGGCCCAGAAGTATAGAAACAGTGGGGTGAAATGAGAAGAATATTGGACACTTAAGGTCAACTCGAGAGACAGTAGGGCCACCATATTTTGGCAGGCACAAAGGATAACAAAGAGATATGTCATCAGGGGAAATATAAAGCAACACACACAGACAAGCTTGCTGTGTGGAGTCAAGACCTTCAGGCAGGAAGAATTCACACCAGAGTGTCTGACTGCTGGGGGACAGAGAGTCCCACACAACAGAACAGCCTTACCTGGACACCATAACATCCCTTGAATTTTCAGCCAGTGTCCATGCTGCCTGGGAGCTCCAGGAGTTGTTGCACACACCTGGAGGGCACCCAGATTGAGCAGGATGCAAGAAATCATATTGTCTCTAATTTTTACATTCCATATGAGTTACCATTATGAGGAAAACCTTAGTAACTTTGCCACGCTTCTTATAAGAAAGCCAGAAATTAGAGCTGGGTGAGAAGAAAAAAACAAAAACTCAAATGAGAAATGCTGGAGTATAAAATTTCTCTTATTTAGTGTAGCTGGCATAATGGCCTACATTTCCCCTTACAAAATATATTGTCTATCATGTATCCTCTGTGAATACAGGCAGAACTTCACACATCCCTGGATCTCTGTGTAATAAGAGATCAGAGTTTGTACTTCTTATTTCTACCCTTCCTGGATGGCTAGAAACAACAGTGGCCCACTTCCCTGAAGGCTTTTTTACGTAGGTTCTGATCCTGCCATGTTTCAAATGTCAAAATTCCACCTCAAGAGGTATACCTACAGCTATATGGCCATATTTGGTTGAAGGATGCAAGTCTTCATTCAACCCTGTACCCTGGTTTTACAAACTGGACAACTTCCCCTTATAAAAGACTGCCCATCATGTAAACATAATCCTTGCTTCCTTTAATATAAAAATAAAGACCCCTTCAAGTTGAGCTCAACGTCTGGTGACTTTAAGGAATGTTTATGTAGTTTCTTAAAATTTGTTTGCCATTATATTCTTCCAGGATGATTTTTGACTTCACAATCTAGCCTATAGCTTTGGTATTTTTGGTGGCTTCCATCCAAGTACTAACCAGGACTTGCCCCACTCAGCTTTTGAAGATCAGGAAGGATAGGTAAGTGCTGCCATCTAGCTAGGCTCCTTAGAGATTCAAAATTGTATAATTTATTTGGACCAAGGGTAGGCATACTTCTTTAAGGAAAATGTTGGAGCCTGCAGAGGAGGGGGCATTGATATAGTGATCCGATGTATGTGGGCAGAGCTAGGGTTTCAGGGTTTGGGGGATTAATGTTTTTGATGAACAAAGTTTAAAAGAAGGTATATAGACACATCCCAAAATGGAGTGGGGGAGAACTGCTCTTCCCTCTCTCTATAGCTTTCCACTTTGGGCAGCATTTTTTTAGAATAAAAAAAAAAGGCTGGGGTGGGATGGGGACAACTCTTCCCATTTCTCTGTATGCTGTCTCCTCATTATTCCTACGTCCAGCTTCTAATTTTAATACGGCTTCTTAATTTGAAACTTGGAGTTTGACAGTGGGCTTTTGACAATTCAAGAAACACCCCCCCCCCCGCCATATAACTTTGACCAAGCAGAGACAGAGAAAACAAAGTTCAGTCAATGTGACAGGGGACTTAACCCAATAGATAGCTCTCTTCCAGACTGAAATAGCCTCTTCTTGTTCCTCATGCTCAGAAGTTAGTGAACTAAATAATGGCCTCAAATGTATGTTCTAGCACCACTGGCATGCACTCTTGCATTTTTATTTTATGTAGTAAAAAGAAGCAAAAAGAATAACTTGCATTTATTCCTTTTCTGGTCCCCAGACTGGGGGCAGGTAAACTTTTGTTTTGCACTGATCTGAGTTTTTCAGTGGGTTTAAATGGTTTAGTTGAGTGTTTTATGGCACTCATTTTATTGCTTAAATCCCTCAAAATCCTCCCTGAAGGGCCCTGGGCCATCCATTTTTGGAGTGTGATCTCGATATGGTATACAAAGCCTGGTATGGCCCTCAAGCCACAATAATTATGCAGTTCTGACATAGCACATGTCTATACAACTTTCCAAGTGTATATTCTGCCAGCTAAATTGAAGAGAAACCTTCCCCAAACTGGTGCCCTCTATATGTGTTGGGACTACAATCTTCAAATAATCTTCCAGCTATGAAAGAGATTAGCAGATAGATATTTTCCTAACTGGTGCATAGTACACAGTTCAGCCTTTCCTTAGTCTGGCACACCTCAAAGGTAATGGGAGTACCAGAATTCCCACCTCCCAGAAAATGGCCATGCTGGCTTAGGAATTCTGAGCTTTGTACTCCTCATACATCTGGAGGGCACCAGGTTGAAGACTGTACTATGTCATTCCAGGTGTTAGACAATTCCTGTTTTTATCCTACTAGCTGGCCAAAGGGGGACGCGGTGGCGCAGCGGCTTAATGACTCTGAAAGTTGCCGGCCAGAAATGGTCGACGCTTCAGCGGTTCGAGTCCAGCCTTCGCGTTAAACAGGGTGAGCTCCTGTTTCCTCCCCAGTTCCTGTCAACCCAACAGGTCGAAAACTCACGTGAGTAGATAAATGGGTACTCTCACTCCGGTGGGAGGAAAAATGCTGGTGGCGCCTTGCAAAAAGGGAGTTGGGAGCAGTTGCCGGTAAGCGTGAAAAACTGTGCGTGCCCGAAAAGGGCGCGAAGCAACAGAAACCCCGCCTCCTGCGCTCGCCAACTGGGCTCTGCTCTAGGAAGGAGGCTCTGGCAAACCACTTCCGAAAAACAATTGCCTTGAAAACTGCAAGGACTCGTCCAAGCAGTCACTGCAGGGTCAGCAATGACTGAGTGCAGACAAAAAAAAAAAAAAAAGCTGGCCAAAATGAGATATGTTAGAATATGTTAGAATTACTATATGCATGGAGCTAATGCACAGCAATAAAGCCCTATCTTGTTATAAAGGATGGCTTTGCTGTGGCCTAAGGACTGACTAAGGATCCCACCTCAGATCCAAGGGATTCCTATTCTTTTAGCCTTCTGGAAGACCATGAGGACCTGGCTGTTCCCCCAGACATTGGGCTAGGATGGGGATTGAGCTGGGAGGTTGCTTGGTCTGGTGCCTGGGGGAAGGAGATAGGCAGTCATGTAAGTTCTGCAAACAAATGAAGTTATAGCTTAGGCTGCAATCCTGCATATACCTGAGATAACACTCCATTGATTTCAATAGTCTTTACTCCTGAGGCTACCCCACAAACCTTTATGATAAAGACTAAACTGAAACCTTCATGATAAAGACTTAACCCTATCCAGAAACCTTTGTTTCTAATGTTGCTTCACCCAAAGCTCACTCAATGTAACTATAATCAAGGCACTGGGCCTCAACCCTTATGAGAAATGTAAAACAAGTTCACTGAGGCAACCCTCATCTGAAATGTAAAACAAGCTCACTACCACAACCTTCCTAAAGGTTGGTGCTTTGTAGGGATGTTTGACTGCAGCCTATCATTTCCAGCCAGAATGCTGCTGTACACAGTTGACAGGAGTTATAGTCCAGTACATCCAAAGCAATCATTCCCAACCGATGTCCAAGGAATAACTGGATCTGAGGGAGTAGTGCAGGTGGACCTTACCACAATATATAAAATGGGACACATGAGAACATTTGAGCCAGATATCCAATGGTCTGACTTGACACAAAGTAGATTTATTTCTCCCTTCCTATTGTAATTTACACAGGAAGACTTTCTCATTCTGCTTGCGTTCCCTAGAGAATGGACAAAACAGCTAAAGCCATATGAGGGATGATCTTCATGACAATGACCTGGGAGAAATGGAAGACTTACCCTGTTGGAAGAATGAAAGACCAAAGTATGCCTCTTGCACTATCTGGGAAGCTGTTCAAATCCAGGGAAGTTAAACCTCAGTATATTCTTCAAGGATTGTAGGGGGACTGGACACAATAGAAGAAGCCACATTAAAATGTGGTTTGAAAGGTATTTTTCATAGAAATACGAAAGCTATTTTTAAGTAACTGTGATTTTTAAGGTTTTTTAAGGTTTTTTTTCCCCCTCTGCTGCTTTGATTTTTAAGGTATTTCGATGATTTTCATGGGTTTCATTTAATGTTTTAAAATTGAATGGTACCTGAGAGCTATTAGCTATAAAGTGACTAATAAATCTTAAAAATAAGAAATAAATAAACTTGCAAAGGACTTGTGATGTTGCTTTTTATAACGAATGGAGAAAGCTTTCTTCGTTTTTCAGACTATTGGCTGTCTAAACTCCAATTTTAAGCCCTTAGTTCAGCTTCAAGATATTGAACTGGCATCCATTCAAGACTCATTGACAAACTTGAAAGAAAAAAAGGTAAATTATTAAGGATTTTCTCAGCACCCAGTTAGAATGGAATCAAGTTTGAATCTCTACATTTGCTGTATTATTGCTTCCCTTTTGCTTGCATGCAGCAGGTATATTTAGCACATCCCTCTCTTCCTACCTACTTCTTTTCCCCGGGCACAGAAGCTGTTACTTCTCATTGCTTTTTATGGTTCCCAATTATTGTTTTAATCACTTATGATTTCCACTGATTTAAGAAACTTTCCTCTCTGAATCTGGGTCATACATTTCACAAGCACATACCAAAACAGCTAATTTTATTCTAGCATAGTCAGCCCACTATGTAAAACTCCTCATGAACTTTGTAAATATACCCAGAAGAGAAATCTGGCTGTGGGAAGGAAAATGCTGTAGAAACAAACCAACCTGGTATCTCTGCTTCTTTTGTAAGGATACATTTAGATGGCTACCTATAGAGACTAAGTATCCTGTTTTAGTGCTTTAGTTGATCCTATAATTCAAATGCATTTCAGTCAATCTACCAGAAAGATGAAGGAGGATGCTTTGTCTAGATCACTATTAACCAGACAAAGCTTATAACATGCCTCAGTTGTGTAGTGCAAGGAATGGACTTTCTGCCCTAAACATCAAAATTAGTTCAAGAAAGAGAGACAGCATGTACCATGTCTAACCACACTCAAGTAAAACTTGTATTTGATTATGAGATACTGCTAGGAAGATTTATCAATTATTTATTGACCCACAAATTAATTCATCATTTTATACAAGCCAAAAGGATATCAATCTTTAAAACATGTATCATAGCCAGCTACAAGAATCAATAACACCATTCACAAGGGTCACCCTAGCAAGCTCACTTGCTTCTTTAAAGCCAAACCTGCTGCAACTGATAATTATACTGTTAACCATTATACTGTCCTGATAATGGTACCGTTAACCATGTGTGCTGCTATGAAACAGATTTACCGAAGTGTAAATACGTTTCACAGTTCAGCAGTGCAGAGTTTTTGGTCACTGGCAAATTCTTTCTTGTCCTGCAAATCTAATGAGCAATACAGAGAATTATATAAAATAGTTATAAAAGAGACCAAGAAACCGGGGGCATCCTAGGTTCCATGTTGTAGAACAGAGCAGTTGAACAAATGCAGACAGCAGTATTTCAAATTCCTCCCTCTTATTAGTCACTTTCCTAGCATCCTGAGGAGCTAACAGCAGTGGTATTTGCTCAAAACATACATGTGATTTACAGGTTTCTCTGGAGTTTGTGACTATATAAGGCAAATCTCACATTGGTTATCGGGTACAAAATCAGTCCCTTGATATAAAATTCTGTGCAATGGGTGGCAAAATCACAAAAGTCATAGTTGGAAAAAACTGCTGAAGAGCAATGGAAGGAGCAAATTCTTGCATTATAGATTGCTGGCTTTTCAGTGCTATCTTGATGACCACTATGAGAAGCAGAATGATGCAGTAGATAAAACTTACTCAGATCCTGCAAGACAGCTCTTCCACAATATTATGTGCTGGCCAAACCACATCTATAGCATCATGTCCATTTCTGAGTCCATTGTTTTTAAAAGCACACCAACAAACTAGAGTGTAACCAAATGGTACGCTGAAATCTTTAGGGAATGTTTGAAAAATTGGATTTGTTTAGCATTGAGACAAGAAGGTACACCCAGTGATGCTAACTGGTGATCCAGCAAACTCAGTCAAAATGAAAATTGCCAATTTTGTATTGTAATAAAACTTTTGCAGTAAGAATGCTTACACAAATTTTGTAAAAAATTGCTCATAGTCCACTTCAGTGGTAAAAGTACATACATTCATATTACAAAAGAAAGCAGATGTCCCTAACCAAAGTTTGAGAAGCTGAAAAAGATATATATGCCCTTTTAAGAATAGAATTCACTAGGCTGTTTGTGACTCTTCCATCCGCAATACTTACAGAAAGTTCTAGCTAGTGTAGGACTGTGGTTTACTGGGAAATTCTGTTAAGCATCAGTTACTGTGCTCTGCAAAGAAAACAGCTGGAATCACAATCAAGCAGGACTAATGGGTAGCTGCAGGAAGGCAAGAGTGCTCTCCAGGAAAGCAATTTTGAAAAATGGTGGGTGAATGCCGAGCCTACACATAGTAGAAAAAATAGACTAGAAGGAGGAAGACCAGTTTTGGGAGAAGCAGAGAAGACACATTAGATTGATTGGGACCCATTACACTGTGCTGGGAAGGAAAAGAAAAAAAAAACAACAGCAGAAAATTTAATCCCTAAAAAGATTCATTTTTGAAAGTTTAAGAGGTGCTTGTGAAATTGGAACATAATTTAATTTTGCTAAGCAATCATTTTTTCAGTGGACATAAATTGCTTGGCAGACTATCTTGGACTGTTGGAATGGTTCCTCGCTATTCACAGTCATGGCCTGGCTTAAAGCAGAAGAGGTCATCTTTCTCAGAGTTGCCTGCATAACTGGCAAAGTATGAACCTGTGTGTGGGGTCTTCTCTTTTTTTGGGGGGGGTGGTAGCCAGATATTAGACATCCTTCCTAAAAGGGAGTCTCCTTTTGTCCTTAGCAGCATTCCTTTTCCTCTTCTTGTTTAGGAAGCTCTCCAGCTTCCCACTTTTCTTCAGCTCTTTGTATTTCTCAGCAAGTTCCAATTTGTGCATTTCAGCTGTAGATGTCAAGAAAGGATGTAGGTCTTAATTCAAATCATAAGTGTTCATAACATCCCGAGCAATTATGTTCTATAACTTATGCTTGACTTCCCATTCACTATTTTCACCCGTCAACATAATCTTTCAACATGGTCCCATAAATCATGTGACACAGATATTAGTAACTAGTTGCTATAAAAATAACATTAAAACTCATTTAAGTGCTGGCAGTGGCTATCCTAAACATCATGTAAGCCTAACAAAACCATCCCTCATTCAATAATTTAGAGAATAGTTCAACAATTTAGAGAAAGTAAATGGTCCTGGTGCGGGCATATTAAATGCCACACTCATAGACTGTTTGGAGCAGAAACAGACGCAGCACTCCAGTCCCTCCAATCTTTTTAACAGATGCCAATATGAGCCTTATTCTCCAGTTTCTACAAATCAATTAGCTATCCTGAACAGGTCTCCTAATATTTCCTATTGATGCAGGAAGGGGACTATATCAAGGTCAAGGTCAGGTAGAGCAGCTATTATCCTAGTGGGAAAAGCTTACATTTCTTTAGGAAGAAAGGCTTCTTTCCTTGCTTGGCCAACTCTCTTTGCTGCCTCTTGAATGCCAGGGAATTTTCTCTCTCCTTCTGGCGTCTCCTCTGTGCTTCTTCCTGTTGTGTCTAAGAAGCAAAGAAGGGCAAGAAACAAAGATGTTGCATTTCTCCTCTCCTCACTTTCATTTGCCTCACAGTTTTATGATCGGTGATCTCTATAGCTTTGTGTCTGCCTGTCGCCTGCATCTCAGAAGGGTAAACTGGCTGCTTCAATTCTCTTTGGCACCAACTCACCATTCGCTTAAGGAGCTGCTGCAATTTGTTTTGTTCTTCCACATTTTGGCTTTTCTTCAGTTGTTTCTGAATAACCTGCAAAATAGGAAAGCACTGACTCTCTAGGGATATCTGTTTTCATTCTGAAGGAAGAAACACAGGGCACTGTTACATCATTACCTCTTTTTCCTTCTTCCTCAGATCATTCAAGAAACTGTATGTTTTTTCAAACACTTCTGGTTTATATTCCCCAGAGAGGTCATCAAAACGAGGGTCTCGGGACACCTGTAGAGGAGGAAATGGGATCAAATACTAGCATTTCAGCAATGCCAGAAAATAGTTTTGTGTTCTAGGAAGCCCATGTTTTGTGAGCATAGTACCATTTTGGCCATATTCCCTTCCCTCAGTTCATCTTCTTCAGCATTTTGCTTTTGAAACTAAGAGACTTCTCAAATACTGAAGCCAACTTTATTCTATGCATTTCTTCCAAATAAATTTCAGTGCTCGAATATTCCCGCAGTATTTCTATTGCACTTTCTTTTCTATCCACAAAGATCTCTTTTCTATGTTCAAACACAAGGGTACCTACCTTTTTCTTAACAGGCACTACTTGCCGCAAAAAAGGTACTGGCATTTTGGCTGAAGTTTCCAAAGGCCTGCAGAACAGGAAAAAAAAACACACTTTTTTTTTTTGGTGAAAAAAAGTTTCATGGAATTTTGGATATTTGGTGGCCTGATTCTCAAAACTACTTCTTCTGAATACAATAAATAAATAAGTATCAATGGATGCCACCAGGGCACAGAATATATGTTTATAATTGTTTTTCATGATTCAAACTTCTTCCATTCATTAGGCCTGAGAAGGACTGAAAAACCAAATTATACAGGCTTCTCTAAGAATGTGTTTCACAGAGGCAGCTTTGTACTGACCAGATAAGAATTGTTCTGTTGCTCTGTGGCCTGGTGTAACCTAATAGCCCAGACAGCTTCCTCCAAGCTCACACAGCTGTGCTTTGCAAAGAAGCTTCTAGCTTAGGCAAAGCTGGCACTACTCTGTGACTAATAAAGGAAATCAAACTATATCCTTCAATATGCTTTTAGAACCTGCTGCATGCACAGTACTGAAAGCATGTCTCATCAACTGAGCCTATCTTCTTCACAGAGACCTTTGAAACACTGCCCTATAAGGCATCTAGTCCATGGGGTTGTCAGCTGGAATTTCCTGAATCTTGCATGAAGGAGACCCTCACACAATTCAGTAATATCTCAGAAGATTAAGACCGCAAGACATAAGGCTAACAACCTCTGGCTATATTTTAGCCATTTCCAGGAAGACTGGGTCTTCAAGGTTACTTCTTAAAAGATTGACAAGTCTAATTTTTTGAACCGTGAGCAGTCCTCTTCCTTTCCTGCTGGTCATTATAAGAACTTCACAACCTTAAATATTTCTTGTTTTCTTCTATTCCTTTCATCTTTTCCCCCTTTCTATGATGAACGTTAATTTTTAAGCCTAAAGGCATAAAGTGCCTTGTTTTCTCTTGATCTAGAGACCTTTTCACTAAAGAGCAGGACAAATATGTTTTAAATAAATAAAATGTAGTTATACAGGAAGTATATGCCCAGCACCTTAAAACTAAGAGGAGAAATTAAAGAGAAAAATCCATTAATGCAAGCCTGACTTTAATATTTTACATTTGAGAACAAGAGGCTCACTAGCTTCAGAAGATATTATCTGTTATAGTTATAGTTAAAATTCTGGTAGTAATTCTCTTACAGTAGCTGCATATTCAATCAGTGTGCATTAGTTTTCTAAACTCCTTGCTACATATCAACAGACTATAGAATTTCAGTTGATGAATACTCTTCCTTTTAACCAATTACTGATTAATCACTACATTCAAATGCATGCACACAACCTACCAAAATCTGAAACCTTTTTAGAGATGATAGAGGAAATGCAATCAGTCTGTCTGCTGAATTTTAATTTTACTCTCATTGTCAGAAGGGAAACCATCTTAATTTCTCTTTTTTTATTCATAACACAAGACTATGCTGTCTTGAGAAATAAGGACATGGATCCCTAAATTTTTATCACTGTTGATTAAAATTAGTTTCATCACAAAAATTACATGTGTAAAGTTAAGCATGTGTTCTATACAGTAAATTCTAGTGAGCGTTGCAAATTTACTATAAACTTACAGACCCTACAAACTTACTATGTAGTAAATTCTAGTCACCTTTACTAATCCACAACCCAAACAATGCAATGAATTTCTCTGACAGTTTTTAGGCCCTTGAATGGTACACTGCAAAACTGGCAATGGGATTAGGACTTCACTTAACTTACATTTAGATAAATTTAATTAAATGCAATTAATATGATTTTTCTCCACCTATCTATTTTCTCCTTCTGATATATTAAAAATAGAATTTGGTAATAACTTTTTAATGTCTCTGGATGTCCCACCTAAGTTTTGAGGAGACCAATTGCAGCCCTGAAGCATAAGATTGTGCATCTGTGACTTAAAAGATACTTGGGAGGGGAAAAATGAGTTCACATGACCAATGCACTCCACCAAATCAAATCCCATCTTCCACTGCTTCCTATTAAAGGAAGGCAAAGCAAACTCCTATGCTCTCCTTAGCTGAATGTCTCAGTTGGTTGAAGATACATACTCAGATACTACCGTCCCCTGGAAGCATATACAGACTGTGTATATCTGGCCGTCAGCAAAATCTCCTTGGGCAAGGAAACGGGGACTGAAGCAAGGGATAATTTCAACTCCATTATTTTCCTACAGGGACAGGTTCTGTAGACACCAGATTCCTTCTTAGTCTTGCCCTACTGTTTTAGGTTCCATTGCATTCACATACTGTATTCTTCAGTTGTTCTGCTAATATATATAATAATAGCTTATAAATATGAAAATTGAAGAAAATATTTTACTTCTATTGGCATAGGTGGATTCTAATAGCCTGATTGTATTTCAGTGATTCCAATCTGTATGGCAAATTAATTTATACAATCAGTGTATTGAACAGAAAAAAACACTAATAAAAAGCATTCAGACTGTGCATCTAATTACATGCTTTTATCATTCCTTTTTCTTTTTACCTGCATTGATTATCTCTTGAGAAGATTTCATTTTTCTCAGAAGTGAAGGGCAAAGACTGTAACTCATTATGGGGGCACTGCTCAATACTGCCAAGGGATGAAAATTTCAAACAGAAGCGACTCCTCTGATTGAAGTTTGCATTTTTATGTTTAGGGAGAGATTTCCTTTTTAATGTGGTTCCCTAGCCTACATGTTTAGATCAGAATTTATATTAAGTAATTATTTATTTTTTTGCAGCAAGAATTACACTGAAGTCTTTGAATGACACAATTTATATAAACTGCAATATTTCCCGTCAAGATTCAAGACAGGTAAATGTGACTTCCATACATTTAGGAGAAAAGCTTTTGCACTGATAAAATGTTTGCAGCACCTGCTGCCAAATCCTTAAAGAAAGCAGAACTTCTGTACTTGCACAGTCCCAGGAAAATATGCATTTGTGTAAAGGAGGTATCTTAATGCTTTAGTACGATATTAAGTCGTAGAGGATAGCAGTACATTGGACTTAATGTGAAAATCCATTCTTAACAGCAGAGACTGGGCATCCTCTAGGGAGGGTTTTTTCAAACTGAGTTCCACGGAATCCTAAGGTTCCATAAGAATTTGAATGGGTTCCCGGAGGGACTAGGAGGGAAAAAAACCTCTCAAACTCACTGATGTTGGACACACACTCAAACAGCTGCTCTTTTCCTCTCACTGGCTGCATGTCATCAGTGTTCACCATCACCATCATTCACAAGTGGTCTGTGAAGGAGGTTCTGGCTGCCTTCCTTCACTACCATTCGAGTCTTCTCTCTTCCCACATGCACAAGCAAAAAACTGAACTTCTTGCCTGCCTCCAAACTCCAACAAACATTTTCCCCACCAGCCCATGTTTTCTAAAGGGCAGCTGAAAGCAGAGAGAGCTAAAATCCAGGAGTTTCTAACTTGCTTAGCTACACAAGAGCAATTTTGGTGAGTTCCTCCCTCTTCACTTTCCATTTTGCAGACCATATTTGTGCGTAAGCATATGTGTGTCTGCAAGAGGCCTGCTTAATCATCAAGCTGGCATCCTGTGCACATCTGAGCTGTATGGGAATTAATGAAGACACTTAGGATTGCACTTCTTGGCTGCAGTCTATGTGTGCCTTGAATCCTTTTGGAGTGGGACTTACTCCAGAGCAAACATATAAGAATTATGTTTGCAAAGGCTGGCAGGCAAGGGGAAGATGGATGTTTAAGTGGCTTCAGCCAGACATTCATAATGGAAAAAATCCATGCCGTAAACACCCATCCTAGATACTGGATGAGCCAGTTTGGTGCAGTGGCTAAAGTGCTGGGCTAGAAACCAGGAGTCTATGAGTTCTAGTCCTCCCTTAAGCATGAAAGCCAGCTGGGTGACTTTGAGCCAGTCACTCTCTCTCATCACAACTCACTTTACAAGGTGGTTGTTGTGGGAAAATAGGAGGCAGGAGCATTAGGTTTGTACACTGCCTTGAGTTGATAAAAAATAATGATGGGAAAACAAATAAATAAATATTTATCCTTCACTATATTTAATACATTATTTTTATTTTGAGTTTTTTGAGTAGGCCTAATAAACCTTTTTCCCGATATGGATCATTGGTTACAGACTGGTAGAATTGCAGGTAGTATAGAAAAAGGTGAAAACAGAAAAAGCAAAACAAATGCAAAGGTTGCTGGTGTTGCTTCTTCTTATGGCACAAATTTTGAAATTAAGCTGAAGCACAAGTAAGAAACAGAAAACATTGGTTTTACATGAACAGATAAGGAAGGTGAACCAAATAAACTGTCTACTAAATGAGAACAAGTATTGGGTAATAATAGTATGAATTCTGCAAAATTACGAAGACAGCTGGAAACCAAACATCCAACCTAAAAGATAAAAGTCCTGAGTATTTCAAAAGAAAATGGATTGAACTCCGTGAAAAGAAAACAGCATTTCATACATTTTTGAATAACAAGAAAAATATCCAAAGCACTGATTTGTTTGGTTAAAACATTAACTTTCCAAATATTTGTGAAATTCAAGTTTTATTTTTTTGTAACAGCAAATGTTAATTTTGCATTTTACAATAAATGCTTTACTTTTCATTTTATTGCCAATTTTCTATCACTAGTGCCTTGCCTCTTGATTAGAGGTTCTGGGTGTCATTTTTTTTTTTTTAACTTAACATGTTCTGGGGCCTGAAAAAGTTTGAAAACCCCTGTTCTAGTGGATATCTCCTTCCCACTTGCTCCAGAGGAAGGGCTTAGATTAGATTCAGTGTTGCTTTCTGTAGTGGGGAATAGCTCAAGCCATAAAGAGAACTCAAAGATATATGAAAAGGTATAAATAAGAGAATTATCTGTGAACCATACATGATTTGCCAAAGGGATCTGCCCCCCCCCTTTTAAAATAATAATGGGTGGGCTGGATACCCTGTCTCTGTTATAAAAATAGATCTTCATGGTAAGTCTGATGTATTCTTTTTCTACCAAGACATCCTATAATAGGACATGCTAAAGTTATCCATGAAGATGGACTGTAGATCTAAGTGGGTACCAATTCTTCTTAAGAATCATTTTCTTCAGCACCTTCCTGCTGAAGGATGTTTGGCTGAGGAATAAGAGTTCAGCTTTAGTATTAATGAAGAAAGACACAGCTAACTACTATATATGGCAGCTCTACAGATGTCTCCTAGGAGAGTTTTAGTATCAAAGACAGCAAAGTGGCTGTGCTTTTGGTGGAACGGGCCATAACTCCCTGTTGGACAGGCTTATTCTGTGTCTCATAGGCAAGTCTGATGCATGCCTTAATCCATCTGGAAATGATGGTGAGACTTTGCAGCCCAGGTTAAGTTGTCAGAAAGCTAGTAGAAAGTTGTCTAAGGTTCTGAACTCCTTTCCTTCTAGGTATATCCTGCTGGTTCATCTGTTGTCTACCTTGTGCCACTCTTTCCCTGTTTGGGTTTTTGGGTTGAGGCAAATGAAAGGGAGGACCATTGCCTGGCCTTGGTGGAAAAATAATTCACCTTAGGCAAAAGGTTGGGTTTAGATGCAGAGTGATGATGCCTGGGTAGTTGATGCAGAATTTTTCTTGGCAGTAAGTACTTTGCACAGGAGTTCAAACGGGGCTTAGGTTAGAGCTTGAGGCACTAATTGGAAGTCCTATGATGGATACCGGTGAATGGTTAATGGTCTTATCAGGAAGTCCCTCTTAGGAATTTCTTGCTATCAGGATTTTGGTTCTCAAGTCCTATCACTGAAAAGAAGGCTGTCTGTGGAGACTGCTTGAAATAATCCCTTGTCAAGGCCCACCTGTCTGAAGGCCAGGACTTTGGTAATAAAGGCTGATGTTGGTGGGTTGTAACTGATGAGAGAAATGCATGTAACTCCCTGGTTAGGGTCTCCATGAGGGAACTCCACAGCTTCATTGGGTTTGCAACACATCTGTGGGATCTTTAGACTGTTAGATTCTGAGGGTGAGATGCATCCACTGGAAAGGACAAAAGTGCTTTGTTGCCCATGGTACTAAGTCTATGCAGGTGATCATCTAGCTCTCTACTGCCAAAAAAACATGAGATCCAGATGGCCTGGTCTGAAGAACTGATACAGCTAGATAGTGGATGATCTCTTTTTTCTCTTTTGCAGGGAGATTAAGCCTTTTTCAGCTTGTTGTCCAGAATAGTGACTAGATGGTGTAGTTCAGATGCTGACTGAAGCACGCTCTAGTCTGTTGATCAAAAAGTTCAGCTCCTTGAGTGTTTGCATGAGGATCTGGACATTGTTTGACTAATCAATGATAATTTGATCAGCAGATTATGGAGGTAAGAATATATGTGTATTTCCAGGGATCTGGCCTATAACAGTCACCATCATCTTTGTGAATAGTCTGAAACAAGCTGAATGGAAAGGCCTTGAAAAGATAATGGGTGTCCTAATATTTGAATCTCAGGAACATGCTGTGGGATGGGTTGATTCTGTATGTGTAGGTAAGTCCAGAGCATCTTTTTCTGGAAACACTCTGCAATTTATCTCAGGGTTTCCATCTGGAACTTGTGGTATTTTATGTGGCAGTTCACTTACTTTAGGCCCAGAATCTTGTGCTATTCTATGTTTCTCTTGCAGATAAATAAACCTTTAAAGTTAGATGGCATTTGGTCCCTTTGCTGACCTGGAAGATGGGGTGAGGTAATTTGAGGGCTGGTGAATTCTATGGTGTAGCCCTCTTTAAGATCCATGCATTTCATGTGATATGAGTCTACTGATGAGTGAATTCCATTAGTCTCCCACACATATGGAGGCTTACATGATTGTCTGTACCTCCTATTTTGTAATGGGAAAAGGTGTCCCCCCAGCATTGGGGTTAAGACTGTTGTAACTTGTTTGGGAAACTGTCCACCAGGATGATCTGTATTCCTTGTGGCTCAATTATTTTTCTTGGGCACTGTAAGGTTGAAATAAATGTTTGGTGTAGACTGGTTCCTGCTGTTTTTGGCTTCATACTTTTTGTTGGTTAGGAGCACAGCCTTCTTTTAATTGTCTGAATTAGGACATTATCTTGGGCCTGTCTGAATAGTTTGCCACCCTTGAATGGGTCTGATATGAAGACTGATTTTAATTTAGAGTGTTTTCCAGTTCATCAGCTACAGCTGTCTTAAACTGTTATGTTAGCTATAGTGCCTTTGGCTGAGAACCGAACACTGTTCCTGCTAGCATCTGCCATGAAGGCAGAGACTTGGCTAGCTTGTTCATGCCCTATCTTCTGGAGAGATGAGTTGGGATAGCTGTTTGCCCCATAAGATTGATGCCTTAGTGAAGATGAACATGGCAAGGAAAGCCCTTATTGGTACAGCTGAAACCTTGTGTGCACTTCACTGCAGAATCCCCAATCCCCTGTCTCCAGGGATTGCCTGGGAGTGTCTTCCCTGTCTTTATTCACTATGGCTCCCAGGACCAGAGTTGCCATATGAGTATCCACTAAGAAGTCTTAAGCAGGTCTAGGGCTACCTATGAGAAGGTGTTGAGCTTGGAGATTGAAGAATTTCCATTCCTACACTGCCCTGAGAAGCTTCCATTCCGTTTTGAGGATTTTGTTAAAGGTGTCAGGGAATGGAAGGCATAAGGCATAAGATAAGACTTAATAGCTACTGGGATACCACTGTTACCAACAGGCCCAACAGGGCATTTGTAGGGCTCAGGCATTCCTTCAGTCCTAGAGTTTTGCAGACTTTCCTAAGCAACTGGGGGAATTCTGCTTTATGGAAAAGCTTAATGGATTTGGGAATTGGTTTCTGGTCTTTTTCCTCATCCAGGGACAAATCCCCATCCTTCCTATCTGACTGGTCTTAAAAGGAAGTATCTGAGCCATATGTAACGTGTACTCTGCACCTTAGGAGTATGTGTTCCTTGTTTGCTTAGTGGCTTGATTCTTCCCCCTGTGATGGTGGCCTGAATCTGAACCCCAGTTGCAAGTATCAAGTAGCTGCTAATCTGACAATCATAGTCTCCTGAGAAGAGAATGGTAATGAGACAAGAGGACACATAAATGTACCATCTGAGGCTAGCCAGTTGGCTCAGTCCCAGCCACAAGAGAGGTCCATGACCCTGCTGGGCTTATTGTCCTTAGTCTAGGTCTGTGTAGAAGATCCAAAAGAAAAAAAGGGAGATCCACCTAGATTGAGGGAGTCCTTGGCAGAGTAAATGGGCTTTCACACTTTGGAGCAGGACAAGGTCAGAACTGGGGACTGGGCTATTTTTTCTTGTTCGGAGCAATGTTATATCTAATCTAAGTCCTGCCTCTGGAGCAAGTGAGGAGAAACTCACTACAGGATGCCCTGCCTCTACTGAAAGACTACTAAAAGAAATTCCATGTTGAAATCTAAAAATGGATAAGATAGAACTGATGAAGTATAAGATCACATCACCTTGGATAGATTTATGTGGATTGATGCCTGGCTTCAGAGCCATGAACAAAGGCTAATGATGCATAGCAAATAAGCCGAGCTTTGGGGAGATTTCAAAGAGGGACCAAGTGATCCATTTTCATTTTTGTCTGCTTTAATGTCTAAATTACTCATCACATTAACAACATTTACAAAATGCACCAAAGCATGAGGAGCTGTGAATACAATAGAGGCAAACTAGCCATATAAGGAAAATCAGAGCTGCTCAGAAACAAGAAATTTGTTAGATCAGGTTGGAAAAAGGCAGTAAAAGCAGACTGCCAGATGGATACTTAGTCTTTTAGAACTTCATAGGTTCCACCCAGCTGAGAAAACCAACCACCATCCTTGTACACTCCTTTCTAGGCTGAATGCATTCCACTTGCATAGCTCTGAGCAGTACAGTACTGTGCAAAAGTTTTAGGCAGGTGTGAAAAAATGCTGTAAAGTAAGAATACTTTCAAAAATATATATTGTAATTGTTTATGTTTATCAATTTACAAAATGCAAAGTGAGCAAACAGAAGAGAAATCCAAATCAAATCAATATTTGGTGTAACTACCCTTTGGCTTCAAACCAGCATCAATTCTTATACTTCCACACTTTGTACACTTGCACAACGTCAGGGATCTTGTAGGATTAGAGTCAGGTGTATGATTAACCAATTATACCAAGCAGGTGCTAATGATCAGCAATTTCATATGTAGGTTGAAACACAGTCATTAACTGAAACAGAAATAACTGTGTAGGAGGCTTAAAACTGGCTGAGGAACAGCCAAACTCTGCTACTAAGGTGAGGTTGGGGAAGACAGTTTCATATCACAGGTCATACACCATGGCAAGACTGAGCACAGCAACAAGACACAAGGTAGTTATACTGCATCAGCAAGGTCTCTCCCAGGGAAAAATTTCAAAGCAGACAGGGGTTTCAAGATGTGCTGTTCAAGCTCTTTTGAAGGAGCACAAAGAAACGGGCAATGTTGAGGGCCATAGACGCAGTGGTCAGCCAAGGAAACTTAATGCAGCGGATGGAAGACACATCATGCTTACTTCCCTTTGACATCGGAAGATGTCCAGCAGTGCCATCAGCACAGAACTGGCGGAAACCAGTGGGACCCAGGTATACCCATCTACTGTCTGGAGATGTCTGGCCAGAAGTGGTCTTCATGGAAGAACTGCAGCCAAAAAGCCATACCTCCAATGTGGAAACAAGGCTAAGCGACTCAACTATGCACAAAAGCATAGGAACTGGGGTGCAGAAAAATGGCAGCAGGTGCTCTGGACTGCTGAGTCAAAATTTGAAATATTTGGCTGTAGCAGGAGGCAGTTTGTTCGCCGAAGGGCTGGAGAGCGGTACAAGAATGAGTGTCTCCAGGCAACAGTGAAGCATGGTGGAGGTTCCTTGCAAGTTTGGGGCTGCATTTCTGCAAATGGAGTTGGAGATTTGGTCAGGATCAGTGGTTTCCTCAATGCTGAGAAATACAGGCAGGTACTTATCCATCATGCCATACTATCAAGGAGGCATGTGATTGGCCCCAAATTTATTCTGCAGCAGGACAACGACCCCAAACATACAGCCAATGTCATTAAGAACTATCTTCAGCGAAAGAAGAACAAGGAGTCCTGGAAGTGATGGTTTGGCACTACAGAGCCCTGATCTCAACATCATTGAGTCTGTCTGAGATTACATGAAGATTCAGAAGGATTTGAGGCAGCCTGCATCCACAGAAGATCTGTGGTTAGTTCTCCAATATGTTTGGAACAACCTACCTGCCGAGTTCCTTCAAAAACTGTGTGCAAGTGTACCTAGAAGAATTTATGCTGTTTTGAAGGCAAAGGGTGGTCACACCAAATATTGATTTGATTTGGATTTCTCTTCTGTTCGCTCACTTTGCATTTTGTAAATTGATAAACATAAACAATTACAATATATATTTTTGAAAGCATTCTTACTTTACAGCATTTTTTCACACTGCCTAAAACTTTTGCACAGTACTGTACATTTAAAATTCCTAAGCTCTGCACTAAGCAGAAACATGATATACAATGCAATCCCAAGTATGTTCAACACAGCTTAGGCTCAAGTCAGCATGTACAGTATTATAGACTTCACAGTAAAGAGGAGACTTTGGAGATACATAGTCGAAATTGCGTTTACCTGTTTTTGCTCAAACACTGCCTCTTCTTTGTTTTTGTGACATCTGGTGCTCTTTTCTTAGATGTCATCTGCTGATAAGCCTTCATCCCAACTTGGTTCCTCATTTGTAACAGTTCCTCAAAAGACATTGAAGACAATTCTGGAGGAAAAGGAAAAAGAAAAGAAAACACAAAGATATGCAGACATAAATCAAAGTATCTGAATATTTATATCAGTCTTCTGCAACCAAAGCATTCTCAGATGTATTGATTTAACATATAGAATTTTCAGCATTGACCATGCACCCTAGGATACTCAAGTTGAGGAGGCTGATTGACATATTTAGTTATTTATTTTCTAAATTTCTACCTCCCTGCAATCCAGAGACTCTCAGCAGCTTATGTAACCCCATCTACACAAAAACTACAAGCAATAAAAACAGAAAATAAAGATGGCTTGATAAAATCAGGAGAAGCAGACATATGTTGAATGTGCAATTCCTTAATAGAAAAATTGTCTCTTCCATGTTCTCTAGATACATAAGTACACAGTGATCACTCAAGTGGTTATGACAAACACCAGGAAAATCCTCCCTTTCTCTTTTGTTTTCCACCAGTGATCTCTCTCTATTGTCCTATCCATACAATATACACAAAATGTCTGGTTCTACAGTTTCTTTAAAATACAAGCTGATTGTCTACTATTCTCTGTCATATGGCTGGGAAATGCAAACAAGATTACATCTATGCACAAGGCCTATCAGAGGGATCTTTTCCATTCAAGTCAGAGCTAGATGAGCAGTTCTATCCACAGTTGTAATATTTATACAAGATAGCATCGTAAGAGCTTGTGTCGTCTGAATAAAACCGATCTTGTGCCCTGATTAGAGAGCTCACTCCATAACTATATTTGCTTACCTTCATACAAAACCTATTATATCAAAAAGTATTTCCCTGGCTACTATGATTTCCCTCCAGCACCCTTGGAAGCAAGTAGTGACTAGAAATCAGCAGGAAACTGGATCACAGACTCAAGGCAGATTTTTCTTTAAAATTAGACAAGTGAATCATTTAAAAAAAAAATTAAGTATGTGATGTTTGGCCCTTAGATGCCAAATCAAGTATATTCTGTTCACCTGGTCTTTTAATTACTTTTAAAGTGTTCCTTTTTAAAGGTTTTTTAAAAAATTATTTTACACATTTTAAGCCTTCTCTATGATTTGTCTTAATGGCAACAATAATTTATACTATTGTTTATGGGATTATAACTTGCCTTGAAGATTAAAATAATGAAAAAGCTTTCTCTCAAACAAACACATTGTTTATGTAGTGGTGTTTCAGAAGAAAAATATATCTTACTTTTCCTAAGCTAATTCTAATGCTTGTGATTACTATTATGGCACCAATTAGATATGTCAAACAACTGTATTTACTACAGAACGTTGGTTAACTCCTCTTTTAGACAAAGCAAAAAAGAGCTGATTAAGGTAGCACACCATTTCTAATTATAGTGGGAACCATTCATATATCTTGATACAATACACAGAAGTGGCAAAATGTTTAAATATTTTTCTGGGTTTCCTACCTTGAGCAAAGAGTTGGATTTGATGGTCTATCTACTCTACCTCCATTCCTGAGTGAAGTTTTAACTCATATTTTCCAACTTTTCTGTTTATTTACAGAAACAGAAATACAGGATCATGTATATATTTTGCTGAAATCAACAACTAGGGCTGATGATATATTTTGGATATAAGAATAAAGATGAATTACAATGAATAAGACCACTGTCTGTTTTGCCAAATGCTATTTATATAAACAGGCAGATTTTTGTAGAATCAAAGTAAATTTATTTTCCGCCTCTTGCCATTCAAGATTATTTTGTTAACTAAAAAGCCAATTTGTGATCTTCCTGTATGTAAAAATGCTGCTTCCTACAGTGGGGCAAAAAAGTATTTAGTCAGCCACCAATTGTGTAAGTTCTCCCACTTAAAAAGATGAGAGAGGCCTGTAATTTTCATCATAGGTATACCTCAACTATGAGAGACAAAATGGGGGGAAAAATCCAGAAAATCACATTGTCTGATTTTTAAAGAATTTATTTGCAAATCATGGTGGAAAATAAGTATTTGGTCAATATCAAAAGTTCATCTCAATACTTTGTTATATGTCCTTTGTTGGCAATGACAGAGGTCAAACGTTTTCTGTAAGTCTTCACAAGGTTTTCACACACTGTTGCTGGTATTTTGGCCCATTCCTCCATGCAGATCTCCTCTAGAGCAGTGATGTTTTGGGGCTGTCGCTGAGCAACACGGACTTTCAACTCCCTCCAAAGGTTTTCCATGGGGTTGAGATCTGGAGACTGGCTAGGCCACTCCAGGACCTTGAAATGCTTCTTACGAAGCCACTCCTTCGCTGCCCGGGCGGTGTGTTTGGGATCATTGTCATGCTGAAAGACCCAGCCACGTTTCATCTTCAGTGCCCTTGCTGATGGAAGGAGGTGTTCACTCAAAGTCTCACGATACATGGCCCCATTCATTCTTTCCTTTACACGGATCAGTCGTCCTGGTCCCTTTGCAGAAAAACAGCCCCAAAGCATGATGTTTCCACCCCCATGCTTCACAGTAGGTATGGTGTTCTTTGGATGCAACTCAGCATTCTCTCTCCTCCAAACATGAGTTGAGTTTAGACCAAAACATTCTACTTTGGTTTCATCTGACCATATGACATTCTCCCAATCCTCTTCTGGATCATCCAAATGCTCTCTAGCACACTTCAGACGGGCCCGGACATGTACTGGCTTAAGCAGGGGGACACATCTGGCACTGCAGGATTTGAGTTCCTGGCAGCATAGTGTGTTACTGATGGTAGCCTTTGTTACTTTGGTCCCAGCTCTCTGCAGGTCATTCACTAGGTCCCCCCGTGTGGTTCTGGGATTTTTGCTCACCATTCTTGTGATCATTTTGACCCCACAGGGTGAGATCTTGCATGGAGCCCCAGATTGAGGGAGATTATCAGTGGTCTTGTATGTCTTCCATTTTCTAATTATTGCCCCCACAGTTGATTTCTTCACACCAAGCTGCTTGCCTATTGCAGATTCAGTCTTCCCAGCCTGGTGCAGGTCTACAATTTTGTTTCTGGTGTCCTTTGACAGCTCTTTGGTCTTGGCCATAGTTGAGTTTGAGTGTGACTGTTTGAGGTTGTGGACAGGTGTCTTTTATACTGATAACAAGGTCAAACAGGTGCCATTACTGCAGGTAACGAGTGGAGGACAGAGGAGCCTCTTAAAGAAGTAGTTACAGGTCTGTGAGAGCCAGACATCTTGCTTGTTTGTAGGTGACCAAATACTTATTTTCCACCATGATTTGCAAATAAATTCTTTAAAAATCAGATAATGTGATTTTCTGGATTCCCCCCCCCCCCATTTTGTCTCTCATAGTTGAGGTATACCTATGATGAAAATTACAGGCCTCTCTCATCTTTTTAAGTGGGAGAACTTGCACAATTGGTGGCTGACTAAATATTTTTTTGCCCCACTGTATATGTAAAACAGATCTATGGCATTTCTCCATCTCTGGATTAGAAATTGGATTTGCTTTTTTAAAATTTGGCTTCTTTCTTCTTTGGCTGGAAGGGTTCTTGATAGTCATTTAATACTTCCAAACCAGCTATAATTAGTATGTCTTTCCTGTGACTTATTTGAACAGCACTTTTCTAATAATAGAAAATTAAACAGAGAAAGAAAAGGTGCAAGGTTTATGCTCTATAATCATTCTAACCTTTCAGAATTGGGAGTCCTTCTTTCTCCTTGCATTCGCATTTAGTACTAGTACTAGAAAGGGCTCAGGGTTACTTTGCAGTAAATGTTGTTGAAATGTCACCACAGTTCAGGCAATGAAAACTAAAACAAATTCAGAGGTTCTCCATATTCATTATACTGCAAACATCACTTCACCTGAGGCTTAAGAGCAGAGTTTTGAAGTTAGACACTCCAATACTTCAAAACTTTTTATGTTTGACATTCCAAGGGATTACTTAGTTCACATTTTTCACACTGCTATAGACTTTTGCATAACCGGTATATTCTAAGGGAGAGTTTTTCAACCAGTGGAACACAAAAGTAATTTAAATAGAACATGACTCTTCTTTCTAAATGAGGAAAGAGCCTGCATGAGAGAAAGAAGAGCAGAGAAGAAGGTCTGAACAGTCAGTTTCCAGCTTCATACACTGAGCAAGGGAACTGAACATCTCAGCACAGCAGTGCCTGGCATTTGCAACTGGAAGGAGCCTCTGAAAGATTTGAGCAAGAAACCAAAACAAAATAATGCTTTGTGCTAGTTAACTCTCTTTAACATTGTTTGGATGTTTGTTTTTAATTTGGGCTAAGAGGAAGATAGTTCCCATAATGGAAAACACTGCTTTAATTTAGTTAGCTCTCACTTATTATTCAGAAATATCGGTTGATTTGGGCATAGGGGAAGACTGCTCCAGCGGTAAACATTACTTGATTTCTGGTACTCCCACTCATTATTTTACAGCTATTTTGAACAATATTGTTACATTCTGTATGCTATTAAAATTTATTGCAAATGGTTAATAAGACTAGCCAATGGTTCCAAAATAAAAAGGCAATAAAAGACTTTTTAAAAAGTTAATAAAGTACATTAACAGATGAAGAAATAAGTCCATTTGTAATATCCCTAGCAATAGAGTAACATATATTTATCCAATTGACAACATGAAGGAATTCCATATTTATTCATTAAAAAAAAACCTCCCCTGAACTGTATCAAAGGCCTTGTCTGCAATCAAAGAGACCGCCACTCCTTTTAAGTTTTCTGAATGTGCATCTAGAATACCAATTAATAATCTAGTATTATAAAAGGCTTCCAAGCCAGATTGTGCAGGATGGATAATTAAATATAGCATCCTCTGTAGTCTACATGCCAGAGTTACTGTCAATATTTTGCCATCAATATTTAACAGGGTGATTGGATACTAACTTATACAAACATCAGGATCTTTACCAACTTTCAAAATTAATTATATAAGCATTGCTGAAGGACACTGGAAAGACTATTTAAAAAGGCATCATTACAGACCTTCAGTTTGAGCAAAGACTTCAATCCCTCAGTGGGATAACCATCTGTATCAGAAACTTTTCTTGTTTTCATAGATTTAATAGCACTTTTATTTGTGTATTTTTTATAACAGACGCGATTTACACTGTTGCTAGTGTTTTAGATGAGAGGTTGGTAATTTATTAGGTTTTCATCTCACTCCCAATATCCTTTCTTTATACAATTCAATTAATAGTCTGTTTCAACTGCATAGAAGTAACTAAGTTTGTATGCAGCAGTCATAAAAGTTTTATAAAACTGTGGTGGATATTATCCTGTCTATGTGCTCAAAAGTTCCTTAATCTTTTATAAATGTTTGTTGTTTTTATTTTTCCATAAAATATAGGCAAGAATGCAACCAAACATATATATGCCTTAAAGGTGTTCCAAACAATCAATATATTTGCATAGTATCTAGCTATAAAAATTCTTCAAATTCTTTTTGCATCTGTTTTATTGAAAATGGATGACTGTTGAGGTAATTGATATTGTTACTGAGGCATGATCAGATAAAGCCACAGTTGCTTATTTCACATTGATTAATCTATTCAATTTGGATAGCAGAACACAATCTGATCAAAAACAACTCTGATGTGGAGCTGAAAGAAGCTATGCTGTTGTTGAAAGTATTTAAAAGTCATCATATATTTACCAAATTAAACTCCAACATATAAGCTTGCATTACTATTCTATATATGAAACTTAGATTTTGGTGGAACAGTAGATCCAATAAAGTCTTCAGTCATAATTACCTTTTTTAAAAATATAATTTTATTAAACATTTTAAATAGAAGATAAGAACTAACAAGAATATAAAGTAAAAAGAAAAGAAGAAGAAAAAGAACAAAGAAAAGAAGTGCAAAAAGAAAACGTAGAAAGAAATAGAAAAGAATACAGTCAGGTCCAGAAATATTGGGATATCGACACAATTCTAACATCTTTGGCTCTATACACCACCACAATGGATTTGGAATGAAACAAACACAACGTGCGTTAACTGCAGACTGTCAGCTTTAATTTGAGGATATGTACATCCAACTCAGATGAACGGTGTAGGAATTACAACAGTTTGCATATGTGCCTCCCACTTGTTAAGGGACCAAAAGTAATGGGACAGAATAATAATCATATATCAAACTTTCCCTTTTTAATACTTGGTTGCAAATCAGTTGCAGTCAATCACAGCCTGAAGTCTGGAACGCATAGACATCACTAGACGCTGGGTTTCATCCCTGGTGATGCTCTGCCAGGCCTCTACTGCAACTGTCTTCAGTTCCTGCTTGTTCTTGGGGCATTTTCCCTTCAGTTTTGTCTTCAGCAAGTGAAATGCATGCTCAATGGGATTCAGGTCAGGTGATTGACTTGGCCATTTGCGTAACATTCCACTTCTGTCCCTTCAAAAACTCTTTGGTTGCTTTTGCAGTATGCTTTGGGTCATTGTCCATCTGTACTGTGAAGCGCCGTCCAATGAGTTCTGCAGCATTTGGCTGAATGTGAGCAGCTAATATTGCCCAAAACACTGCAGAATTCATCCTGCTGCTTTTGTCAGCAGTCACATCATCAATAAATACAAGAGAACCAGTTCCACTGGCAGCCATACATGCCCACACCATGACATTACCACCACCATGCTTCACTGATGAGGTGGTATGCTTAGGATCATGAGCAGTTCCTTTCCTTCTCCATACTCTTCTCTTCCCATCACTCTGGTACAAGTTGATCTTGGTCTCATCTGTCCATAGGATGTTGTT
Organism: Python bivittatus; assembly: GCF_059951505.1. Lineage (NCBI taxonomy): Eukaryota > Metazoa > Chordata > Lepidosauria > Squamata > Pythonidae > Python > Python bivittatus. The sequence continues at coordinate 120,893,811 of NW_028277030.1, forward strand.
CCAGAACTGTGAAGGTTTTTTTAGATGTCGTTTGGCAAACTCTAATCTGGCCTTCCTGTTTTTGAGGCTCACCAATGGTTTACATCTTGTGGTGAACCCTCTGTATTCACTCTGGTGAAGTCTTCTTTTGATTGTTGACTTTGACACACATACACCTACCTCCTGGAGAGTGTTCTTGATCTGGCCAACTGTTGTGAAGGGTGTTTTCTTCACCAGGGAACAAATTCTTCGGTCATCCACCACAGTTGTTTTCCGTTGTCTCCCGGGTCTTTTGGTGTTGCTGAGCTCACCGGTGCGTTCCTTCTTTTTGAGAATGTTCCAAACAGTTGTTTTGGCCACGCCTAATGTTCTTGCTATCTCTCTGATGGGTTTGTTTTGTTTCTTCAGCCTAATGATGGCTTGCTTCACTGATAGTGATAGCTCTTTGGATCTCATCTTGAGAGTTGACAGCAACAGATTCCAAATGCAAATAGCACACTTGAAATGAACTCTGGGCCTTTTATCTGCACATTGTAATTGGGGTACTGAGGGGATATCACACACCTGGCCATGGAACAGCTGAGAAGCCAATTGTCCCATTACTTTTGGTCCCTTAACAAGTGGGAGGCACATATGCAAACTGTTGTAATTCCTACACCGTTCACCTGAGTTGGATGTACATACCCTCAAATTAAAGCTGACAGTCTGCAGTTAACGCACGTTGTGTTTGTTTCATTCCAAATCCATTGTGGTGGTGTACAGAGCCAAAGATGTTAGAATTGTGTCGATGTCCCAATATTTCTGGACCTGACTGTAGCTTCCAATTTGCTTTACAGCAATTATAAGTACAAATGCAAAATTATTTCTTACTCTATAGTTACAAAAACAAACACTCTGTTTTTTCTATTATTTATTTTTTTCTAATCGTCAAAACCATAAGTCATAAGTTCAGGATTTTTTCCGATTCACACAAAAAGTCTATAAGGGGTTTCCAGTCAGCAATAAACATATAGTCTTTTCTTTAATCAAGGAAGTCAATTTAGCTATGTCTGCAAATTCCATCATCTTCACCGACCATTCCTCCCTTGTGGGTAATGCCGAATCTTTCCACTTTTGAGCATATAATAATCTTGCTGCAGTTATCATATATAAAAACAAAGTTCCATGACTTTTTTCCAGCTGTTTGTCTATCAATCCCAAAAGAAAAGCCTCTGGTTTCAATTGTATGTTAATCTTCAAGATCCTCTGAATTAGCGTATGTATTTGTATCCAAAATTTTCTGGCTTTTTTACACATCTACCAAAGATGATAAAATGTCCCTTCTTGTTGTTCACATTTCTAACATGAATTTAAAGTAACTTTATACATTCTAGACAATTCCTCTGGTGACATATACCAACTATACATCATTTTATAAAACTTCTCTTTACGGTTATAACATATTGTAAATATCAGTCCTTTCAACCACGTATTTTCCCATTTTTGCATTTGTATATTGTAACCAAAAGTTTTAGCCCACTATCATATATTCTTTTACTTGTTCTTCTTCTGTTTCATATTTCAATAAAAGTTTATACATTTTAGCAATTACGTGTTCATCATTTGTACACAATTCTATTTCAAATTCAGTCTTACAGTATTCAAAACCATACATTCTTTTATCTATTTTAAACCTTTCTAACAATTGTATACAAAAATCATTGACAAGTTTGCCTTGTCTCTGCTACTACATCTTCTCTTGAATTTATTTTACATTCCCCTTGAAAAAACTCTAATATCTCACATTAAGTTAAACCATTTATGTTTGCTTATCATTTCTTGTCTATAAAATGCTTCTTTGGCTGAGAACCACAAAGGCATTTTTGGACATAACCTGGATTTGTATCTATTCCATATTCTCAATATGGCACATCTAACACAATGATTTTTAAAATCTACATTAAGCTTAGCTTTATTGTACCACAAATATCCATGCCACCCAAATCTCAGATCATGTCCTAACTCTAAAAACCTTCTATTTCCAGTCACAATTATCCATTTACAGCTAAAGATGTTCAAACTTGTATGCAATATATCTGCAAAATCCTTAGTAGGAACATAATAATTAATTATTGCAGTATGATTATTAAAAGACAGTCACCAAAAATTTTTAAAGGTCCTTCTGCATCATTTATTTCTTGTTCTGCCACGAATTTTGAGCACTTGTTAATCAACATTACACTTTTAGCAGATTTAAATTTCCATTAATACATATTTGACTAATATAACCCAAATAATAAAAGATACTTTGTTTATGGAAGAATATGAGTTTCTTAAAAAAAAAAAAAAAGCAGCTACAGCTTTTACTTTCATAACTGTAAAAAGTCAGGGAGATCCTTGAGGGAAATAGGCATGAACTGTTATTTAAGCAAAGAGATCTGAAACATTCCTTAAGTTTCTTGGGGAACAACATAGTACAGGCAGTCTTCCTTTAACAACCAAAATTGGGACTGGCAACTTGGTCCTTAAGTGAAGCGGCCGCTAAATGAAAAATCATGTGAACATGACTTTACTTCAGCTTTCCTTTGCTTTACAGGATCAGAAAGATACAACCCCAAAGTGCTGGGTGAACCCAAACAGAGGGGAAGCTTTCCGGAACTCAACTCACAAGGAAGCCAGGTAAAAGGGCAAATCTTATCATCCTTTTTCCCCACTCCCTGGCCTTTGGAATGCTCATCCCAGTGCTGGGATAATTAGCAAGAAGGGAATTAATGTTTGTATTTACATTTATTGGAGAGGAAGGAACTACAAGACAATAAGCAGGCACACAATGGGGAATACAGGTAGTCCTCACTATCCAACCACAATAGAGACTGGATTTTAGGTCACTAAGTGATTTGGTCATTAAATGAATTGGAGCTGATTTTACAACCTTTTTTACAATGGTTGTTACGCGAATACATGGTTGTTAAGAGAATCCAGCTTCCCCAATGGATGTCTTCTCCGGGAATTCACTTAAAGACCATGTGATTCACTTAATGACCATGATTCACTTAATGGCCATCATTAAAAAGGTTGCAAATTGTGATCACGTGACCACGGGGGTCATAAAGCGCTTTTCCCAAGGCCGTCATAACTCCAGACCATTGTTAAACAGTTGTTAAGAGAGGACTACTTGTACATATTAAAAGGAATGTCCTGGAGTTGGCTGTTTGCCTAGTGCACTGTCCGCTGTTAGCTGCAGAGGCTTAGGAGCAAAAAAGCCTTCACTTTGAAACTGATTAGCATCTTATCAATTTCAGGTAGCAGCTGGGAGCCAGCCTGAGGATTCTAATCAACTAATTAAGGTCACAGAGCTGAGCTTGTTAACTTGTGGTTAGCACTTTTTAGGGACCCCCTGCCCAGAAAAGCAGCTCAGGAAGAGATAGCTTGTTTAAGCAATCTCTCTGTGAGGAGGAGAAAAAGAAAAAAAATGTGTCAGGCACAGAACAAGGCATACTAACTGACTGTAATGTCTAACATGTGACTGAGACTCTGCAAAGGTTGTAAATGCAGGCTTGGTCACAAAGTTATTTTTTCATCACAGTCATAATTTCAGTCACTATCCAAGGCAGTCGCTAAACGAGTACTACCTGTATTCAGAAGAGACTCATGCAAGCTCCTCCCTCATTCACTGGGGTATATGAGGGAGGGCAGGTAAAGCACAGTCAGGCTTACAAGATTCTGTCATTATAGTCTATCTCAATAAAGTATAGTTCTAACCTTCCTGTGGAGTTAGTTTCATGATCTGGTCTACCTGGTAGGGCTGAGAATAGCTAAGAGATACTTGTTATTATTTAGTAATTCAGACATTTCCAGCTCTTTGTGATCCAATGGATATCATTTTGCCAGGACTGTCTGCCAGTAACTACTTGAGCTCCTTCCTGTAAGTTTATACTTTGCCAGCAGTGATCATCTTTTTAGTTGACTTTGGTTTTCCAGGCATCAGGGCCTTTTCTCTTGCTTTTGTATTATGTGTGCAAAAGATCTAAGCTTCAGCCTTATTATTATGGTTAGTTGCACAGTCAGCCAGATGTTTAGACTGGATTTGGCATTTTTGTCCACCTGCCAAGTCCTTCCCAAGGATCTGGGATAGGCAGATGTTGTTGTTTAATAATATTAAAGGTATCGTCGCAGGATGTAAGCTGTTCCAAGTAAAGCTGCCTTTTGTAATTGACTGGTGGTGAATTTGTCAAAGCTGATGGGGTTCAAGTGGTACTCCAGATATTTTGGAATTGCACCCAAGACGCCTATTACTATTGGTTCTGTCTTTGCTTTCTTTTGCCACAGCCATTCTATTACTATTTGCAGGTCTTCGTATTTTATGATTTTCTCCAGTTCTTTCTCTTCTATTCTGCTGTCTCCAGGTATTGCAATGTCCACTACCCAGACTTTTTTGTCTTTCTTATCAACAATTGTTAGGTCTGGGGTGTTGTGTGGCAGGTGCTTGTCTGCTTGAATTCTAAAGTCCCAGAGCACTTTAGCTCCTTCATTTTCTATTACTTTGTCTGTTTTGTGGTCCCACCAGTTCTGGTTTACAGGCAAGTGGTATTTCTTGCAGATATTCCAATGCACCATGGTTGCTACTTTGTCATGCTGTTGTATGTAATCAGTCTGTGCAATTTTCTTGCTGCAGCTAACTAGGTGGTCCACTGTTTCTTCCACTTCTTTGCAGAGATGGCATTTGTTGTCTGTTGCTGTCTTCTCAATTCTGACTTTGTATGCACTTGTTTTTAAGGCTTGGTCTTGTGCAGCCAGAATTAGCCCCTTCTTCTTCAACTTTCCTGCTTTTAGCCATTGCCAGGTCTTGTTGTCATCTGCTTTGCCTGCTAGTTTTTGTTTTTTTTTAATGTACTGGCCATGTAATACTTTGCCTTGCCATGTCTCTTTTCTATTCTTCATTTGGTCTTTCTTATAGGCCAGTTTGGTCTCTTTGGTATTGAGTAAGCCTTCATGGTGTACTAGCTTCAGTACATCTTCTTTACTGTCCTTCAGATATTCTTCCAATGACCTTTTTTCTTCTTCAACTGTCTGGTATACTTGCAACACTCCACACCCACCTATGCTCCATGGTAAATAGAGCCTGTCAACATCGCTGCGTGAAATGAAGGGGATGATTCATTGTCATTATTTTTCTGGTCTTCCTATCCAGGGCTTCTAGTTACGTGTTATAACATTATGTATGCAGAAGATCTAAGCATTATTGTTGTTGTTGTTGTTGTTGTTGTGCAGAAGATCTAAGCATTATTGTTGTTGTTGTTGTTGTTGTTGTTATTATTATATATTTTTATCCCACCTTTTAGTGCTTCTAGTGAGCAATCTGGCTTTACTTCATCTAGTGTTGAATTATCTGTTGTTTCTGTGATCCAAGGTATTATCAACAATTTTCTCACACCCTACAATTCAGTTTTCTTTTTCAGCCTTTCTGATGATCCAATTCTCAAAGCCATATGTTACATCTGGTAAAACCATAGTCTTAACAATATGAATATTTGTTGTCAGTGGGATGAATCTGCACTTAAATATTTTGTTTAGATTTTCCTTGGTCTTTCTACCAAGTAGCAAAAGTCTCTGTTTCGTTGCTATCTATCTATCTATCTATCTATCTATCTATCTATCTATCTATCTATCTATCTATCTATCTGATTTCTATAGCTACCCATCTCAATAAGTCACTCTTAACTACAATCTTGAAGAATATCAGGATGGCTCCTAAACTAACATGACTGGTATACAATACACTGAATTGATTAGACATTCTAGCAAGTGACAAGGATGCCTAAAATAGAATTGAAATCCAGTAATCTTGACAGAATGTGATTTTAATGTGGAATCATTTACCAATCACCCACATGCATATTATGCACATAAATACATTTGGCTTTGTTTCAGCTAAGTTGATGGCTAAAGCTCAGGCTTTGCAGAAAAGGGGAATTTTGGAAGATGAAAAAGAGGTTTGATTATAATTAGAGTTGAAGCTGAAAGCATGCAAAAGCCTTCCCTTGCTCCATCTACACTTCCCTTGCTTTCTTTGTGAAATATGCTATATGGACATTATACGTTTAAAGACAGCAATAACATCAAATTCTTCCTGGCAGTAAAAGTTTGGAATTATCATGGTTTCCTCGAAGCGTGCTATACAGAAAGTGAAGAACAAAATGTACCCTTTTGGTGCAAAGCTTCTGCAAATGCAGGACAAATTATACATTTAATTTCAATCTCAACAAGATATTTGCCATATTGGCTCAAGCAATAGTCCATCAAATCAACTATTCTGCTCAAAAAGGGAGGACTGAAGAGAAGAGGAAGGAAATCTTTACCAATATGTGTCATATTCCTTCCTGACAGAAGTTCCTTCTGGATATTTATCTTGTTTTTAAGTTAAAAAAACCTGAGTCTAAGGTTTGTCATTTACAAACCTAAAATAAATCAATTTATTTTTATGCCACTAACTGTGAATTCTACTTGTCATCAACATGCTTGATTGAACATTTTTCTGTCCTTGCTCTAAATAATAACCACTCTCATAGCTCCCTTGGTTTTTGCTTCCTACGCCAAACCCAGTTATTAATTTGAAGTTCTTATAAATGTTGAATCAGAATGAATACAATGGTAACTAATAACAAAATAAAACACCTTGCTATTTAAAGGGCAACTGCTGTATCAAGGTTGTTTCAAATATATAAAGGTCTACAAACTGGTTTGGATCCTTTCCGATCTAGTCAGCCTAAGCTAAGTGGCTTTTTTAATTACAAAAGGAACAACACTACAAATTCTACTAGGTTTATGACTATTAAACAGAAAAAGGAAAACAAATAAAAAGGAAAAGAAAAATGAATTATTTAGAGTAGCCTTGGTTAGTTTACATGAGGCAAAAAATACTCCCTGTAGCCTATGTAGAAACCATAGATAATTCAGTATAGACAAACTATGAGATATCAAAAATAATCATCTCATTTTATATGTTTATGGGACTTCTTTAATAAATGTTTACAATATTGATTTAATTATTTAAAACTACTTGCTATATATATAGGCTGCACATCACAGATATCTCAGGGCAACATATGACAAGAAATAAAATAGATGCAGTACTTCAGCTGTACCTCATAGGTTTGCCAAAGCAATTTGATTAAGTAATATAAGCATTTTCCACCCAGAGACCATAGACACATGTTTGAGTTGTACATAGCTTAAGGGTGTGGTTTCGGGGTTTTTTTTGGTGATAATATCAAGACGTTATCTTTCAAATCTTTAGCTAACCGGGTGGAAGGAAATGTTCTGTTATGCATACTTTCTCTACCAGTTTTCATCCTCTGATCTGGAAATGTTTGAAATGATATTGTCATATTTTACCAGTTTTGAGTCCCAGGTGATTTGGGCTTAGTTTTTTTTAATCATACATGGCAACTGACCATGCTGATTAGGAGTGGGGGGCTAGGAATTCCTAACCTTAAGAGCTAGTGAGCTCTTTTTTTTTTTTGCCTTTTCCTTATGAGGTAATATAGGTTGACCCTGTTGTTAATCCATTTCATACAGCTCTGTAATTTTGCTTTGTCTTTGATTCCTTAGCATTATTCAATGTTCTAAATGTTTTTTTATTCAATGCTATCTTTACCTTCTGTTCCTAGAGAAGATGATAGCCTTTTGTTTCTTGTGATTTGGCTTAGATCCATATTCTCTGTTCCTTTTGGGCTCTTTAGATTCAGATTTAGGGATCTGTAAGATGCTTGTTTTCTGTAATCCTTCTGGTTGGCAGTCCACAGGCCTAACCAAGATACACAGGCTTTGTGAGTAACACCTCATGTTCTGCTGATGAAGGCTGATAATCCTGAGCACGTCCTTGTTTTGCTTAGAGTCAACTTCCATTTCTTCCAATCCCATCAAATTGTCAGTTGAACATCTAGCTGTGAATTTTATTGCGTACAGATGTTAGGCTATATTCTATCTAATTAAAGGTAGTTTTTATATTTCAATCCCTATCACTTTTCATTATTTATTATTCTTTCTATAACCTACACCTTTTGAATACTTGGGCATTCTCTGTTTCCTCTTTTTTTTTTAACATACTGACAAATATCTATGTGGGAAGTGCTCCAAGTGTCTTCTTTGGGGTCAAAATGCTCTGTTCATCAGAAAGAATAATAATTTTTCCTGTGTATGTTCAAGGTTAATTATAATTATTTATAGATTATGAGTCTAATTAACAGTCAGTGTTTGTAATCACTGACACCTCATAACCACATGTTATAGGGGTTGGTAGGGGACTGTAACTCAATATGCCTTTATCCACACATGTTCTATGGACATACACTATTATGGGGATATATTTTAGACAGGTTGTTTTGGGGAAAAGAAACACCTCTCTGACATTCAGTTAGGGTTCATAATCCCTGGCCCTGTTGATAACTATTTGTAACAAGGAAACATATATCATCCTGCTAAGAACATATTTTTCCTATATAGTTAATTAGTGTAGCTTTAATAAAGTGACATGTATTGGTTATTTGTAATTGTGTGAATCTTGATAAATACATCAACATTCTGTAAATGTTAACAGCATTCACAACTGTTTCCTAAACTGCTATTTCTGGCCAGGACTATGGCCGAGGAGCAGTTTATAGGAAAAGAGTTTAAAATAATTCCTACATGGGGATAGTTGTAATCCTACAAACCCAGTTTGGAAAAAGCTGATCTAGACTAAGACATACAAACTGACACAAATTTACCAGAGTAATCTGTTTCTAAACATGTATTTAAACTTGAATCTGCCTAATTGTAACTCAGGTCTTTAACCATTTCATCATGCTTTCATGTTCCCAGTACACTAGGTACTTATTTCCAAAACACACACAAAGCAAGAAATCCTGCCCCCTCCTATTATTTCGTTATTGGCACTATCATGACAGGAGTGACTGGTAATGCAAATTATCCACAAGCTTTATGCTTATATATTACTCTGTAATAAACCTCAGTTATTATAGAGACCATATTGAACCCAAAGGAAAATAATTGCCAAGACTACCATAGATATAGTCCCCGGGTTAAGAACACCTGGTTTACAGATGACCTATAGTTAAGAATGCAGCCTACTGTAGCAAAATTATAGTTAAATACACAACAATTTGAGTTAAATATACGATGGTTCAAGTTAATTACACAATACTACTTATACAGTATTATACAATAATACTATTCTGGCTTACATACAAATTTAACTTAAGGACAGACCTTGGGAATGGAACTCATTCTTAAATTGGGGACCACCTGTAGAAAAATATTATACCAGTACTCTCCAAAAACATAATTTGAAAATCAGAAGGAATACAATGCCACAGCTTGGCACCAATCTTTGCCACAAGTATTTCAGAAATTTTGTAGGAGCAGTTTGTACTTTTGGTTTAGTATCATTGTTATGGGTACTAATGATGACAATCTAGAGCAGCACACCTTGGTTCCTGTTTCTCTAAACACCCCATGTAGGAAGAAGATCCCTGAGAAATACCAGTTTCAGTAATCACTAATTTCTACTTGAGCCTGGATTAGCCCATTCAGCATTTCCAGTATATGGACACCACAGTAAATTAACTGATAAATGCCATCTTATATTTGAAATCACTACCAATTATATTATATGCTTCCCCTAACTATATAGAATAATTCATATGAACCTCTGTGAACACTAAACTCTAAAATACAACTATGTTTATTCCAATTCCTTAGAGAGCAATCACAGCAAAATGATTTATATTACACATTCTTAAAGCTACAATAAACTCAACTAATTGGAGAGGTAGACTGAAAATGCCAGACTGATAATGAAGTTGCCTACTAAAAGACAGCTTGAGAAATGAAAACAATGGAACACTTCTTAATATCATCTACTGTTCAAAGACATCATTCTGAATCATTTTGCATATAAGCTTCTATATAAGTACAAAATCATAAGTGATTGCACCATAAGATAGTAGTGTGTTCCACAGGGCTTTGTTTCAGGCCTTGTGCTGTTCAACATATTTTTAAATAACTTGTATGAGGAGTTAGAACATATGATTATCAATTCTGCAGACAACAAAAAGTGTGTGTGTGTGTGGGATAATAAACAGTTTAGAGGACAGTATCTGGGCAGAAACCAGCAAGATGAATTTCAACAGGGACAAATGCAAAATCCTACATATGGATAGGAAAAGTCAAAGGCATGAGTATAAGATAGAGGAACATATTGGACAGTACTTGTGAAACATATCTGGATATCTTGGTGAATCACAAGCTGAACATGAGCCAACAGTGTGATACAGCTCCAAAGAAACCGAATAGGCTACATCAGTAGAAAGACATCATGGGAAATCAAGAGAAGGCAATGCTCCTCAAAGTCAATGTACTTGAAAACATTAAAGGATACTTCTAGGCTGAAATAGAGGTGTTAATGTTTAATATATTTTATTTTTTCTTGGAGTTAAATCAGAATGTGAATTTCTATCATGCTACTATTTTAATAAGAATAGCTAGATGATAATATCAACAGCTATGGCTGCTGTAAATAGACAGGTTCTGATTATTGTATCTTACATACATTTGGGTTCTGTACATATATAAATGTCAAATGGCAGAGGCCTACTCTGGCCTCTTACTTTCATGGCTTTTGGGCTCCCACCATTTCCAAGGGAGGGAATTGGTGCCTTTCTAAAACCATGTGTTTGCTTGTGTGAGTGTGTGTGTGTGTGTGTGTGTGTGTGTAGGAGTTACAAATCAGAAGAAATTAAATAACAGCAAGACAGGAACAATTCTACCAAAACTATTATCTATTCTATTCCTAGATCGGAAGCTATGGATGGGAGAAGAAATTTGTTTGGCTTCTTGTATGACAAAAAGGGAAGATGAATCCAAGTTCTTCCTCATGGGATAAAACCAGTCCTGCCCTTTTAACCAGGTCAATCAATCTCCAATATTCTTCTCAATCTAGTCTTCTGGACCAGATTGTGTGCTTCCAAGAAGGGGAAGCTCTCCAAGATAGCCAGAACCAGAGCATCCCAAATAAGGTGAAGGAATCTCTCTTTGTTTGAGGGTAGAACATACGGATGTAAAAGTCTACCCACAGTCAATGATTTTACTGGAAAATGCTCATAAGCTTCCTTTCTCCTCTTAAACCACCTTGAGAATAGTATGAGAAAACCAATATATAAATACTCCAAAGGAAAAATTTCATAGCATGCAAATACCAGTCAGGATTTATCCACACTGATAATGACACTAGAAACCTCATAGGCAGAGATTTGGGAATACAGCTCTTGATAAGCTAGACAAATACTAAAAAAAACCTCTTAGTATGATGACCAGCAATTGTAAACTGTAAAACTCAAGCCACACACACATACCCCTACATCCTAGGTTTAAATTTTATGGATCTTTCTTATGGCTCTTTTACTTTCAATAGTAAAGGAACCAGCAACCAAGAAATTTGCCACAAACTAATGCTTAGTAGGGTAGCAATGAAGCCTTGAAAGATATTCAGATGTCATGATGTGGCTATACCTATAAAGATCAGAATCATGCTGACAATGGTTTTCCCCATGGTACTGAACTTTGAAGAAGTTAGAAAGAACATTGATGCTTTGGAACTCTGATGCTGAAGACCTTTGAGAACACCATGAAAAGCTGAGAAATTGAGAGACGAAGGACCACTGAGAGACCTGAAGGACCAGGTTGGGACAGATCATCCTGGAGAAGATCTATCTATGTGGTCACTGAGAGTGGACATCAACTTAACAGCATACAATCAATCAGTCAATCAAAAACTCCAGACATGAGGAATGCTCATAGAATTAAGCAAATGACATGAATAGAAAACAGTACACTACATGAGACATAATGTTAGCACAGTCAGAATTATAAACAAAGGGAAGAAGAATCTGAAGCTCTGTAAAGTTAATAGGTGCTAAATTATCTGTGACAATTCAAGGAAAAGATTAGGAATTTATAGTAGTCCAGTTGTAATGCAGCTATACATTATTTTAACCTTCATAAGAAAGAGAAAGGAAAATAAAATCCTATGCCATTATATAAATAAATGGTATGTTTCTCAGGCTGATCTTCCATTCAATTTTCTGTTTAAAACTAATTAAAGAGAAAAAAGACAAATGGTGACAAACATGTGGGAAGACAGAATTCTTTAGCTTAGAGGAAATGAAAGTTTCACAAAATAAATGGAAAGAAGGATGCTGAGCACTCCAATTTATTATTACAGCAGAAGGCGAGTTCAGAAGTACTTGGGCAAAAAATTAGTTATGAACCATAAAAAAATCCCTTAGAACAGCCATTATCAGACCCATGAATAAACTGCATACAGCATCATCTGCAAAACTGGTAAGTATCACATCACTGTGTTCCGTAATGTTTATGAGCTGGATCTGCAGAAATGCTAGTAGAAGCTGTCTTTCCTGTTCCTTCCTTTCCTTGGCAGCCCTCCAAAAACTTCTTCCATGGCATGGTGGGCTCCAACAAATGGGGTAGACTATGACATGAGGGTAAAAGGGAAGAAATTTTTCAAATTCAGGTGAACCTCCATCTGACTGTGAACAATTCTTCCCTTCATACCACCCCCCACTGCCACTCCAGATTAAACACACCCCATTCTGAAGGCTACACTGACCTTTAGGCAAAACTTTTTGAAGGACTTAAGGAACAGCCAGGATACAAAAGAGCATTTCTTTGAATCCAATCCTTAACATTTCTGTGTTGCTTTTCAAAACTGGCATTTTTTAAAAAACATCTCCCACTTTTATTTAAAAACCATTATGAAGATTACTATGGTTGTACTGTATCTTTTCTCCAAGTGCTGAGGAGTTACAGAGGTTCAGCACTCATTTAGATTTGGTGTCTTTTAGAAAAAGACCACCACAGGTTCATCGATACTTTGTAATATTAGGTACATAGGCTGAGTGCAGGTAAAATTATGCAACTTAATCATACTAACACAGAGATAGAGACTGTTGCTCCCAATTTTCTGTGGGAAAAGCCAGCACCCTAAGACATTTAAAAAGTCCAAACTTGGCTCTGATTCATTCTTCTATCTTGCTCAAGAACTGTAGTTTTTCCTTCATTTCCTATGTTCTTTGCCCTTTCTTCATGGCTGGAGTTTCTACTGTTGTGCTATTAAATTATTTTATCCATGTTCAGGTTTTGCATCAATGGAGGTCAATATACAAAAAAATTGCAGAAAAATCCACAAAATCATACTAAATGTACAAACAACACATATATACCACTAAACAAAGCTAGTAATTAAGCTTTAAAGGGAGACTAATAGCCAAATAGTAACAGTAACCGAACTAAGAAGAAAAATTAATAGTTAAAAATTTAAACTCCTACAAAATGATGTTATTCTAGGATAACACATCCCTCTTTTGTCTGTTGAAAATATTCCAAAGAGGGAGTAATCAATGAAAAGGTCTTCTTTGTGGTCCCAATCTACTTTTTTTTGAAGGCACAGGACTCCAAAAAGCACTCTTATTTCACATCTCAACAACAGAGGAAATTCTTATGGCAGATGACGGTCCTTAAAATATTCAGATCCCAAGCTGTTTAGAGTTCATACCAAAAAGTTCCCAAGAAGCTTTCAAACATACCTAAAATATTTGTGTAAATAAATACAATTGTGGATTTATTTCCAACATGTGCAGAACATATACATTTTGCACAACTGGCTCTAGAAACAAATTACATGAATGTTGAACATCTCTATCAATATCTATATCAATATCAAGTTTTTGATAGAGTATACACAACACACTATAGGAAATCCTGCTAAATAGTCAGGCATCTTCCTTTCCTTCCTACTGAAAAAGACCAGCAGTTATATTACTGTAATGCAACTTTTTTCTTCTTGCAAGTATGTGGATCAGAAAGGTTATGCACAAACATTTTCTAACACAGAAATCATATAGAGATAGCCCTTAGGCACAAAAGAAAGGACAGTACTTGGATTCTTAGTCTGACTTGCTGTGACGATTTCTAATGCATAGCAATTTTATGCAAGCTATTAGGTTGCAGTCAGCTGTGACACATTTTCTATTTTAATGTATTTTATTAAAAGAATGTAAACTACCTCATAATCTTCCTTGCTTTCATTCTGCCTTCTTTCATTTTCTCTCCACCAGAGGCTTTCCTACAAACATTTTCACTTTCTTTTCACTCCTACTTAATCTAAAGCCTTCCTCTCCTCCCACATTCTGCTTTTTACAGGTTCTCCTGCTATTTCCATCTCCTTTTTTCTTTTACACCAAAACACTCATCCTCAAAACTACTTCTCTCTTTGCTAATTGGTAATTTTAGCTCATTGTCACTCGCTTTGTTCCTGGATATCTGCTTCCTAGCAGGCTGGCTTTTTCATGTTTAGCTGTTTTGTACTATTAAATATACATCCCAGCTCTAAATGCCAAGTAGAAGGCCAAAGTGTTTCATAATTGACCTATACGCTTAAAAAATAAGAGCGAACATCTTGTTAGGTGTTATCCCCACCAATTTAAATTCAGATGTATTCTTTTTCCCCACATAATCACATATTTATGAGGACTGCACAAAATCATTTGGAGAGGTACAAGATGTGCCCTTCCAATTCACTACCCAAAGTGCTATGTCCTCTAGAAGGCTCAGCACAGCTACCTCAAGCACCTCCTTATGTCTGAACAGTTGTAAGTAAAGCATCAATTTCAGCAGCATGTTGTTTATGCGTAGACATGAATGCTCAGACAGCAAGTGGAGGCCCTTAAGGAAACTGCATTGAAGGACACAATGCCATGCTTTGCAGTTGAATTCAGAAGGTGTTTCATGAATCACCCCTCCAAATGTTTCTGCACTGCCCTCATATATACAAACTAAAGCTCTCAGTGGACATTCTACTCACTGATAAAAGAAAAAAAAAGCAAGATACACAATAACTTTTTTAAAAAAGAAATTACTATAATACTTTGTTTACATTGATTTAAATTCTGATTTTCATTTGATCAAGTTTGTTTAAAATGCAATATGGATTTAATTAGTTAACAATATATTAGCAAAAGGTCCATGAGTATCAAAATCAAATTATCCCAAAACAGAAATCCAGTTTTACACCAATTATACATCCAGGCAAACATAACAACTCCAACCGCCACAATGAATGTCAGGATCATCAGCTGGGTCTGATCCTGACCTGAAGGAAGGGAACTAAGAACTGACATACCAAATTGAGTAACAGAAAGAAATACAAAATATAGTAGATATTGTGCACACTTTATTAGGAGTACATTCTATTTTATTTGCTAGGACATCTGAATGAACATACACCAAAATGCTGCAATAATTCTCACTGCCTCGGAATATTAAGTGTTTAATTGCTTAAATTACATGTATAAGTTCCCAAAGTACTTTGTTAAATAGCAGAAAGATGCACTAATTTCTGTGCAAATTGCAGAAAGTCAATTTGTTTAATGACAACATTTACCAATCAAAATCTATGTTCTTCCTCCAGCACAAGTGCAATACAAATGGCAAAGTGATTAAAAATTTATTATTCAAATCATGGCTTTTCAGATTGTTAGCTGAAATATTTTTAATTTAAACCTATCTGTATCAATTCTTGCCTCTTAAATTTGGGAAAGTTCTCAGCAGAAGACACTATACTGTACGCTCTCCATGGAAACTGTTCTTCAGAAAACAGCACTGTGTCTTCTATTTCACTCACATTTGGAAAGATTTTTCCCATACAAAATGGAGTATGAGTGGCAACTTCATTCCATTCAGACTGAGTTTGAACTATAAATCAGAAAGAGTCTGAACTACACTATAGCTTATGCCTTTTAATAAAATATTTTAGTTTGAAGTATGTTACCAGACTCTTCTTGATTTTTGGTTATCATATAATAACACAGCTTTCCTCCTATAAAGTTTGGTGTAGATTTAAATAGCTTTCCAAAGGTGGTCTCAGTTGGCAATTTTATCTATTCTTCATTGCTGTGAACTTTTTTGACAAATCATTGTACTGAATTAAATTGCTTTTATTTGTATTATAAAGCTATATCCCACACTTTCTCTTCTCCATCTCTCATCATCAACATTTGCCTAATATAGACCAAAATCTCTCTGAAACACCAGGAAGTATTAAAACAATATATAACCCGTAAAATAAATTTGTAGTAATAATCTCCAAGTTCTCTTCATTGCTCTCATGGTATCTTAGGCCGTTCTGCAGGCTTTGTCAGGATTTTCTCATGGGAAAGAAGTTCATCCCGTTATCTGTACAACAATATTATGGCTATATGAGTCATGTGATAAAGTTGTTATTGTTAAGTGTAACTTGTGACTGTGTGTTGTGCACGTATACTGCTATTTACTGCCACCTATTGTGTGTGTATGCTAGTTACCCAGTGGGTGGGTATAGAGTGACAATATAACTGGAGCATTGTATGCCCAGCTTTGTCAGTTGCAGTTGTAGTTGTAGTTGCAGCCACTATGTAGATTTATGGATTACGTAGTTGTAACTAATAACCAAGTAGTGTACCTCTTCTCTGAGAGTTTTTGGCTAGAGACTTTGTTGTTTGTGGATAAGTCTTGGATGCTGAATATATGAGAAGAAGTGTTTTTTCCTATATTTTGTATGCATCTTGTATTTTATGGAGTTTTGCATTTTTATCAATAAACAACCAGATAGTATATATTTTCTGGCTGAGTTTCTTTGGAGAACAAGATATGGACATTGCAGTTTGCAAACCTATCATGCTGGTATGTATTTTTTGCCTGGACAAAGAGTTTCTGGGCGTACTGCTGTACTCTGCTCAACAGGCTTTTCATTCTTCAGTCTTTGATTGCAAATGCAAGAACCTCAATTCAAAACAACAATGTGTAATTCTGTATGATCAACACATGTTTTATATTTTCTATATGTTAGCCCTCTGTTCATACAGCCAACTTTTATCCAAACGAGCTGTTATATAAATTGCAATTATGCCATTACAGAACTGAAGGATGGTAAATGGTAGACTTGGTACAAATTTGAGTTGCATGTCCAGACACAATGGAAGGGAAAGAGCCCTCACAATATAAAGGAGCAAGTTGGCTTATGGTGAGGATTCATGGCAAACTAGATGTCCCTGAAGGAGTGGGGACAGCACTGTGGTGGAGATCAGTGGCCAGATGATGAATTCTGCCTCTCAAAGTCTCTCTGGAAAAAGGAGAGATCATGAGATTGCCCACTTGCACTCCAGACAGCTGCTCCTTGTGAGTAGGCTGCAGGAACTGAGGTTTTGGCAGTCAGCTTGTGAGTTGAGGGGCTGGGAGTTGAGGAATTTCAATCAAGCTCACAGCTGTAATGTACCCTATATGGACATAAGATTTGCACAAGCCTCATTTCTTAACCACTTTTGGATATAATTAATTTACAGTTAAAGAGAGATTTTTCTGAGTGGCAGGATAAGAAAACTCCATTTGGTGAGTTATTATTTTTTCTGGATTACAAAGGAATAAAAGAAAAAAAAAAGGGTTTAAAGACTTAAAAACTTTTGGCCAAAAGCTTAACAAGGAGTCGATATAAGACAGTTTAAAATGGATAAAGGGGACAGTTAATTTGAAATATTATTTTTTGGTGAAAGTGCTTTTGAACAAATTGGAATTAAATAAGACAAACAAACCAGACCTTTGTGGGAATGTTTTCTGTTTACTATTAAAGAGTGCAGACAATTGATGGATTTTATAAAACGAAAGATAAAGGTAATATGAGCCAGACTCTGATGCTGACTGTAACTATGGAGACAAAAGTATTAAAGGCACAGGAAGACAAAAGAGGAAAAAAGGAAGGAAACTTGCCTTTTCTTTTTCCCTTGTTTGAAACACTTTCATTTTTGGATTATAATATAATGGCAACCATTAGAAAAGTGGCAAGAATAGAGGAGAGGATCAGTAGAGCAACCTGCAGAGAGAGGAATTAGACCAAATTTGCTTCAGAAAATGTTTGAGCAACTGGGCAGTAAGTTACTTGAATCACTTGATGCTAAATTGACAGCTTTTGAAAAAAGAATGGATGAAAGACTTGTAAAGATAAAAGAGGTGATGAAAGAAGAAGTTAAGAAGATGGAAAGCTCTGTAAAATAAGTGTCTGGAGATGTAAAACAAATTAATGACAACGTGGAAATTCTGGAGAGTAAGGCAGAAGTTATAAACAAGAGAGCTGGAAAGAGAACTAGATAATCTGGCTCTATTGGAATTGATAGAGAAGGAATATTGTTTGGGATTTAGAGCAAACCCAGAAGATTCTGGTGAAGATGTTAAGAGAAAAGATTGTTAAAGTCTTAGAAAAAATTTTTGGATTGGGATGAGGAAGATACAGGCAGAAATTGATAAAGTACATAGAATAAATACAAGATTTGCGAGAATAAGAAATGTTCCAAGGGATGTTTTGGTGCACTTTGTCAAGAAGAAGACAAAGGATCAAGTTTTGCAGCAGCATTTTAATACAAGACTGAAGACTTATAATACAGATGTAATTGTTCTTGAAGAAATTCCTATTAGAATTTTGTAGAGAAAAGAGTATTCCTTTTTGACTAAGAGATTAAAGCAGAAAAAGATCCCATTTCGATGAGACAAATTGGAAGGTGTGATTTTTACTTTTAAACAGCAGAGGTTTTGATTGAATTCTGTCCAGAAGGGGAGGAAATTTCTAGAAAAATTCAAAGAGGAATTGGAGGAGATTCAAATGGAGGTGTCAGAGAAGACTACACAAAAACTCCACCAGGTGCAACAGGAAACTGAAAGGGATGATACTGAACTAGGTGCTACAGGTATCAATTTTTATAAATTTTTGGCTTGACTATGGATTACAAATGCTTAATAGGAATATAAATGGAGCTAATGCTCCTCAAAAGAGAAAAAAATAATTATTTGAAAAAAATTAAAACAAGATATAATTTGCCTACAAGAGACACATATTAGAAAAAAGTACATAAAATATTTGATTTATAAAAATTTGGGTGAAGAATTTATTTTAGCAGGAACAAAACAAAACAAAAGAAAGAAATGGAGTTGTTTTATATATAAATCCCCAACTAAAACCAGAACTTGTATTGACTGATGAGCATGGTAGATTTGTTGGGGTACAAGTTAATTTGCATGGGACTAAGACTTTGATACTCGGAATTTATGTCCCAAATGAGGACAAAGTATTGTTTTATAAATGACTTATGGAGAGATTAATATGTTTCTCTTATGAAAATTGGTGTTTGATGGGGGATAGGAATGGAGTGATCTCCCCACAACTGCACAGAACTTCTGAGAAAAATATTAAAATCACTGAAGGCAAATTACCAAAAGTTTTCTTTGATCTGATGTACAATTTAGGGCTGGTAGATATATGGAGATAGAAAAATGGCAATTCAAGGGAGTACACCTATTTTTCTGAAAGACACAGATCCTTTTCAAGAATATATATTATTTGGAGTTCAAAGAACTTGGCTACTAAAGTTTCTGAAGTAGAGATATTACCAAAGACTTTTCAGAACATAATCCTGTGAATTTGGTTTATAGAAGAAAATCTAATTCTTTTAGATGGAGACTAAATGAAATGCTGCTACAGAAAGAAGTAATAGTGGAAGATTGTAAAAAGAAATTAAAATAATTTTTTGAAAATAATTTAGGTAAATTTAAGAATGGTTTGGGATGCAAGTAAAGCTTTTATTAGAGGTTATTTTATACAACAATAGTGAACTTAAAAAGAGAATCAAGAGAAAACACAAGCTATTTTGGATGAAATAAAGAGAAAAGAATTAAAGAAATTTCCAGAGAAGATAAGTATTTCTCAACAAATTAAGCTTTTACAATGACAATTATCTATGTTAATGGTAAGAGAAATGGAAATAAAAATGAATTATGTAAAGCAAAAGATTATGTAAAGCAAACAAAATTGAGTTTGCAAATAAACCAGGGAAGTGGCTAGCATATGAATTATGAAAAGAAAAAGAAAAGAAAATGATATTGAAATTACAAGAGGGAGATACTGTATTAATGGGCAATTCAGCCATACAAAAAACATTTCATCAATATTATACCAAGGAAGTGACATCTCTCTAGCGAAAACAGATGAATATCTAAAAAAAAAAAAATTTACCAAGGATTACAGAGGAACAGAAAGAGATTATGAATGAACCAATAACAATAAGGGAAGCTTTTGAAGCTATAAAAAAGATCAAACTAGGAAAGGTACCTGGACCAGATGGATGATCCTCCCCTGCATTCATAGGTCTTTTTGTCCAGCACAAAGGTAATTCCTTGGGACTTCAGAAGCATTTTCACCTTGAAACACCAAAGGGAATATTCTTCCCCTTCCAGCATAGGCATCTGCAGCAGACTAACATTACATCAAAATGACAATGCATGTGGTGATGTCTAGATGAAATCCACCCTTATAGACAGCTTGGGGACATCTAGTTTACCATGAATCCTCACCAAACGCTCACTATTCTTGATTTAAATTTTGTTTTTAAAGTTAAGGGCTTTTGCAGATGACTTGGTATTGGTTCTGGAAGATCCTTTAAAGGGAATTGAAACATTAATGGGTAAATTAAAAGAATGTGATGCTTCAGCAGGTTTCAAGATTAATAAACAGAACATGAAGATGTTAACAAAAATATGAAAATAGAAGATCAAACAGAATTTATGAATAAAACAGGCTTTAAGATCAAGAAGAACATAAAATATCTGGGTATCACTATGATAAATATGAACTGTATGTTATTTCAAAACAACTATGTTAAGACATGGGATGAAGTTAAAAAAGACATGTTAAGATGTGAGAAACTACAACTGTCATTGAATATCTGTGGTTAAAATGAATGTCTTGCCTAGAATGTTGTTTTTGTTTCAGTCAATACCTGTTTTGGCAACTGATGTACCATTTAAACAGTGGCAGAAGGATATATTTAAATTTGGGTGAGAGGGGGAAAAAAATCAAGTTAAATATAAGGTGTTACAAGATGCAAAGGAAAGAGGAGGATTGGATCTACCTGATTTGAAATTGTATTTTGCAGTTTGCAGTTTGGTTTGGATGAAAGAGTGGGTGTTGCTGAGAAATAGAAGGTTCTTGGAGTTAGGAGGACACAACCTGAGATTTGGGTGGCATGGATATTTGTGGTACGACAAAGTCAAGGTTAATGTGGATTTTAAAAATCATTATGTTAGACATGCCCTATTGAGAATATGGAACAGATACAAAGCCAGGTTGTGCCCAAAAACAGCTCTGTAGCTCTCAGCACAAGAAGCATTTTATAGACGAGAAATAATAGGCAAACACAAATGACTAACTTACCATGAGATACTAGAATTTTGTCAAGGAGTATGTAAAATAAAATCAAGAGAAGAACTGGTGGCAGAGGAATATAGTTGTCAGTGGTTCTCTTATTTACAATTATTAGAGAGATTTAAAGTAGATAAAATAATTTCAAAAATATATATTGTAATTGTTTACGTTTATCAATTTACAAAATGCAAAGTGAGCAAAACCCAAATCAAATCAATATTTGGCGTGACTACCATTTGGCTTCAAACCAGCATCAATTCTTACACTTGCACACTTTGTACACTTGCACAAAGTCAGAGATCTTGTAGGATTAGAGTCAGGTGTATGATTAACCAATTATACCAAGCAGGTGCTAATGATCAGCAATTTCATATGTAGGTTGATAGGTAGGTCATTTTTTCACACCTGCTTAAAACTTTTGCACAGTACTGTATGTCACCAGAGAAATTATCTAGAATGTATAAAGGCACTTCAAATTTATTTTGGAAATGTGAACAATAAGAAGGGACATTTTATCATGTTTGGTGGATGTGTAAAAAAGCTACAAAATTCTGGATTCAAATAGATATACTGATTCAGAGGATTTTAAAGATTAATATACAATTGAGACCAGAGGTTTTTCTTTTGGAATTGATGGACAAATAGTTGGAAAAAAGTTATGGAACTTTGTTTTTGTACATGATAACTGCAGCAAGATTATTTTATGCACAAAGATGGAAAGATTCAGCACTACCCACAATGGAGGAATGGTTGGTGAAGATGATGGAACTTGCTGAGATGGCTAAATTGACTTCTTTGATGAGAGAAAATGTTTGCATGAAACAGAAAAAAATGACCTTATGATTCATGGTTTTGATGATTAGATTATAAAAGAAGAGAGTTAGATTGTAACCACAGAGTAAGAGATAAATTTACAATTGTACTTACAACTGTTATAAAGAAGATCAGAAGCTACTTTTTTGTATCTTTTTTGTATCTTTTTTCTTTCTCTTTTACTTTTTTTCCTTTCTTGCACTTTTAGCTTTCTCTTTGATTTCTTTCTTTCTTTCTTTTTCTTTTCTTTTCTTTTTCTTATTTTATATTAGTTTGTATGAGTTTTTATCTTCCCTTTTAAAAAAATCTTTAACAAAAATTATATTTTAAAAAAATGTGAAGGAACAAGCTCACACAGACATATTTCCTTGCTTTACTCCTCCAGTTTTAACATGTGCAACCAATTTGGTTTTTCCCTTCTTTCAAGACTTCTATACTCCCCTCTCTCACAGTCACAGAAATTTTAGACAAATTTTAGACTCTAAGCCTATTGAGTCAGGAGACTGATTTCTTTTTTCTTTTTGGTCATATTTCACACATATTAGAAGTGATATTGATATAGGGTACTTACAAGTCCCTCTACTTTTTTCACAACTAAAAATTGTTTTACAATATTCTGTATCCACAAAAGTGATAAACAAAAGCATATGTTTTATAGTAATCCACCATATAAACCTCTCACCAGACCTCCTTCTCACTGATCTAGGTCTGAAATTAAATTAAATGAAATTATTTGTATTTAAAATTAATTTGTTCCTAATAATTTACTGTATTCTTGCAACAGAATCCTTGGCCATGTTCTGTGCCTCCATATAGCCACCTATTCATGACAACTAATTATTTCTCCATCACCTTCTATTTTCATATCTGAATTTCATTAGTTCTCTTTTATTATGCTAAATGAAATCTACGTCTCCACTGAACTTATTAGACACCTTCCCAATTAACCATATTTCTATTTATAATTGGGCTTTGTCTATAGTATTTTAGTCATATTTAATGCAGGTAAAATCATTACTTCTTAACACTGACAGCTAGCATTTTTTAAAATTAAGAACTTGGAAGAGAGTGGATTTTTCTTAGACTCTGCATATGTTGGTAACCTATCAGCATAAAAAGAATCTCAATTCTCATTTGAATAATTTCTGGCTTTTGCAATGATTATAAAAACATGGCTGCGTAACTCCAAAACAATGAAAACAACATGAATCAACATCAAACATAATTTGAATATATTTAAATTACATGTCTTCTCATCTCATCTCATGCTTTGAAAGACAGTTAGGTCATATTCTGATCAGCTGAATTTCATCACAGCCTAATCTTTTTGGACATCAAAACAAGAATTCAAATGCCAACTTAAACCCTGCCTTAGGAAGTCTCACCCAAGTACTTTTATGAACACTGTATCATATTGCTTATTACACTTAGGAAGAATATTTTCAAAATGGAAAAGCATGCTTCATTTGTTCTTTATTAACGCTCCAGGCTGCTTCTTGCCGACAGTTCCACAATGCTCTAATAAGCTCATTCTGTGGAGGAGACTATATACTAGTTTTGGCTGAAAGCTGAAGCATATACTTAGGACTCTATACTGCAGTTAATTCTCAACAGGCCTGACAATGAAAAGAAATCTACACAATTATCAAGAGGCAAATTTGGCTTTTACGTAGTAACTAAACTGATTTATTATAAAATTCAGATACTTACTGCAGCAGTCAATGTGACTCATGAAAGAATGCTCATTTTCAGCACCAATGCTCATTTCCCAATCCTGTTTTATTCATCAGGCTTTGAATTTTCAACAAGCAATAATATTGGGAAAGGAGGTTATCAATGAGGGTCACATATTTTCCTGTCTGTAACTAGGGGCAAATGATTTCATATGGCTACTTCAATACAGAACAAATAAGCACCAGAATAATATTTCAGACTTTAAAAATGTATTAATTCTTTTATCTTCAGTCATTAATTTATTTTGCTTACTACTTCTTATTCTTTTTCTGCACTTTGTACAAAGTTGCTTATCTCACAAGGAACAGCATGCTGGGTATGTATGTACAGGCAGTCCCTGGATTAAGAACAAGTTCTGTTCCTAAGCCTGTCTTTAACTCGAATGTTTATGTATGTTGGAACTCGTATTTACAAATGGGCCGCCTATTACTAAAAATGGCCGATGGCGTTCTCCTTCCTGGAGCCAATGAACCTCTGAAGCCGTGAGAAGTTTTCATGAATCGCTGAAAACCACTGAAAACAGGCTGTATATTAAAAACATGAAGCTTCAGCAGTTCATGAAAACATCACACGGCTTCAGCAGTGTTAGCTCCAGGAAGGAGAATGCTATCCGCCATTTTTAGTAATAGGCAGCCCGTTTTTAAGTATGAGTTGTCCATAACTCAAATATTCTTAACCCGGAAACTGCCAGTATGTAGGCATTAATTCCTTCAGTATTAATTCCTTAGTTTATTTAATCTACTATCATAATATTGCAAGGAAAAATAAATTGCCCAATTTTCTATAATTCATTTGATTCCGGTTTAAGAGATTTCTCACATATCATTATGAGAAAATGTTGAACATCTGTTCTAAAGATTGTTACACATTTCAACTATGAGACTGTTGACTTTACCCCAACTGAAAAGCAGTGTAGGGCAATAGCTAAGTGTGTGAATCTGGAAATTTCCAATTCAAATCTCATTTTGGCAAGAAACCCACTCAATGTTAATTACACAAGCCATTATCTTCTAAATGTCATTTCCTTTGCCTTCTAATTTGCAACAGAACAATAGTGATCAACCTTGTTGTAGGGTATACTGAGTTTATTCCTGGAAAGAAGTCTGGACACTCTTATTATTCAATATAAATACAACCATTTAAGCTAGTTGTTCCATATTTTCATGAGCCCTTATTTCATTTTGATTAAAAACATTTCATTATAGAGACTGAAATAACCTGTTGAATGGTTATCCCAACTTCGTTGTACCCTTGCAACATCATATACAGATGTGCAGCAGGTCAGTATGTCATACAGAAAGGATACCCCTGCCAATGCTAGCAAAGGAAGTGACAGTTAGAAGGCAGTTATGTAAGAAAGCTAGCAATCAAGAGAAGAGTTTCAGAAGGACAACTGAATGAAGCACATAATGTATGTTCACTGACATGATCCCAAGATTGTTTAGAAGAAAGAAAAGCTCAGAACTGCTGATCAGTGACACAGAGATGCACAATTTATTGCATTTTTCTAGGCATCAATGTTTACCTTTTGTTAAATCAGGCCTTGAAGAAGGCTGGTCTGCGGTTTCTTCAGGCTCTTCATTACTACTTTCTGATGCATCACTGCCAGTTTCATCCCCATCATCTTCATCACTCTCTGTATTATCACTGACATCATTATCACTCTCCACTCTGTCATAATCACTGTCATCTGACTCCTCTTCAGATTCTTGGCTAGGTGAACTCACTTCGGGCAAGAGCTTAGGTCTTTTGGCATCATCACTTCCTGCAGCACCACCTCCCATGCTGCTCAAACCTTGCAGAGGTCGTTTTTGGGCCAAGAGTTTTGGGTTTAGGATATCAATCTGCCCACTGTCATCTGGAAACTGTACTGGAGTCCTACTGTCCTTACCAGAGGGGGAATTCTTCTTTTGGGGATGGCCCCCAGCTTTATTTTCACGCAGCTGCTTCATAAGGCTTGTGGTATTTTGGATGCTTCAGTGCACTAGTTTAAGTAAAAAAGAAACTACTATTAGCCTCCATCTCATTATAATTCAATTATCGAAAATGGGACTGGCTGTCTAATTATATTTCTCAATTTGCAAATCATCTTATGCACATTCCAGGGCCAAAAACAGCTGCACTAAAACAGTTAATAAACTGGGAGCTTATCTTACTTCTACGAGAAAGAATTATGGCACTGTAACTCATTTGACAACATGCTTTGCTTGTGAAGTACCGTTGCCACTGTAGCTGTTCAAAGCATCACTGCAATTACTTAAGAAGCCCTTCCAAGGTCTTCTGGGTTATTCATGTGCATGCCCAGAAGACATTTCCAGCAGAATAGCTAATGAAGTGGCTGTTTTGAGGAGCAGATATAGGAGTTGCTTCACTTGTGGGAAAAATACCTTGTTGAATTATTTGCCCAGCCTAGCATGTATCATTTTCCACTATCTAAAGCAAGAATTGTGGCACTAAGATTTTCATTTCATTGCAGCAAGCAGATATCAATTTTTCTCTTTTATGCTATTATATATCATCAGAGAGACATCTAGCTGTACCTCAGATTCCTACAGATTATATTTCAAGTATGGATGCCATCTTCTATTTGGAACATTACAAAGTTGGAGAGAAGAGTAATGCTTCCATTGTGTTCTAAACTGAAAAGTTACATGCAGTTACCTTTTGAACAAAATAACCAGTGTGGGCTTCAAGGAAGCTGCTTGTTCAGTTCTTCCAAAGTTCTGCCAACCCACTCAACCTAAGTTCAGCTCAGGGTTCACAGAGTAATCTTACTTGCTAGAATCTAACAATATCTTGGGTAGGTAAGTGTTATACGTGTATGAGACTGCCATACAATACTCACTGTTCAATCCTTAAAAAAATGGCAGGAACCCAGGAGTTCTTGCATTAAGTGATTTAATAGTTCCTTTATAGTGTTATATTCAGTTACATGTATTAAAATAGGGAAAGGGAACTATAAATAAAAAGATTCAAAAAACAAACCCAGTCCTTTCCTACCCATCTGTGAATCCTTCCTAAGCTATTACCATCTGTTTCTCTAGGCAGCCTTCAAAATCTAATTCATAACAAACACAAGGGCAATAAAGTATTTCTCCCTATTGCATTGTAGGAAGAGGAACTTGTTCCACACAAAGCTGGTGTTTAGTAAACTTAAGCAAGCACAAAACTGTGCTCTGAACAACTTTAGTTCTGGGGAAAAAAATCTAATCTGTATAGTCCAGTAGTCTATTTCCCACCATGATCCCTTTGAACTGCTACTAAAAGTATATTAATTAGGCAGTGTGAGAGTAATTCAATGTTAACAGACAAATCTATGGCTAGTCTACCGATCTATGAGGTTTTGTCAATACTCAAAAGCAGGATACTGCCAATTATCAGACACAAGAGCTAATCAATGAAGAAAAGCATTAACATGTCATTGTGTTGTATTTTAGAGACCTTAACAGAATGTCATAATTTGGTAACTATATCAAGTGGATTGGCTTTGCTGCTCATGTATTGCTTGTGGGATGGAAGCAGGTTAGAATGTTCTGCAATTCTCTGTAGGAATGATTCTGATGGAGTTAGGCTATATAAGCATGGATCTTTTTTAATTGCTCAGAGATGAAGCAAAGATAGCAGGAGCACCCAGTCTTTTACGCTAATGTCTTGTACCAAGTTCCAGGAGATATGCTTTAAGCAGGTAAAACAAGGCAAGCAGGCTTGGCATCATCCAGATATTTTGAACTAAAACTTTTACAATCCTTTGCTAGCTGTAACAAAATCAGCTGAAGTCTAAAACATTTAGATAGCACAAAATTGCTTCCCCCATTATAACAGAAAGAGGTGCCCTAGAATTTCTTTTAAAATATTGTTTCTGCCAGACAGAATTAAAAGTGCATATTTCACAACAGAAATTAATTTTAAATATTACTTATGAGTCTAGCATGCAAAGACCCAGAGTTGGTGCCTATAAAAACATGGCAGTCTGTCATGGATGGAGTTTTTCTAACATGTAGGAGCTTTGATTACAAAGGCCCTCCTTTCCAGATTGTTCACATAATGTGGGAAACTGTAGAAGGAATGCTTGCTGTTGTTTTGCTCCTTGTAATTCTGTTAAATGGATGGAGCAAACAGGGAAGCAGGTCACTGTTTTACTAAAATCATGATGGAACAGGTTATAATGAACACTAGAAATGCAGACAACCCTTCATTAGTGGTTTCATGTAGAGGGTTGCTTTTTTTTTAATCAGTTAAGAACAGATAAGACACATAAAAGAAATATCTACTGGAAGTTAAGAGTCTGGTATAAGGGACAATATTTCTCGAGACACTGAAAACACACTTAAAAAATACTTTATGGCCGCCCCCATGAAATCACCAGCAATCTGTTATTTCCTTCCCTATCATCCAAAATTCAAAGCCATAGTGCCTCTGAATGTGGAAGCTTCATTGTACTGCCTTAGATCTTAACTAAACAGCAGTTGTATCAGGCCTGTGATTGGAAAAATAACAATTCCTAATTATTAGGCAGCCAGTTTTGCATGCCTCAAATTCTGTTCCTCTATCCTGTCTCACATTCTATTCCGGTAACAAAGTGATGAGCGGTATCCGTTCAAGAGGAATACAGGTCGGTCACCGGAAGAGGCAGTATCTATGAGAGGATATGCGAAAAATGGGGGGGGCTGTCAAACACGAGCTCTACCTGCCTGTGACGGGCTGCCCACGCTCATCCCCACACGACAACACTCCGTCCCTCTCCCCGGCCTGCCTCCACGATCTCCCCGGCCTACTTGTAGGTCACGCCGCCACAGCTCCTTTCTGTTTCCTGGCAACGGCACGACTGGGGCTGAGCTCCCGGAAGTCACAAAGGGCGGGGCATGTGAGTCAGTCAGTTGCGCATGCGCGTTTGGAGAGCACACCTCCGAATGGATAGGGCAGTAGGAGCTTTCCGAATGGAGCCAGCCTACCCCGGGCCCGCCCCGCCTCCCTCTCGAGTCAGCCGAGTAAACACAAAGAGCTTGGGAAGGTTTTCATGCCTTTATTTACAAGCAACCGGGTGATTTGTTTCTAATCACGCCAACTGAAATCAGTTGGACCTACGTCGTGTTGGGAGGTGCGCACGGCTGGCTCGCAATCGCTGGGACGCTGAAGGGTCAGCAAAACAGCGGGGCCTCCTCCGGTAGGACGCCTGTGGAGT
Organism: Python bivittatus; assembly: GCF_059951505.1. Classification (NCBI taxonomy): domain Eukaryota; kingdom Metazoa; phylum Chordata; class Lepidosauria; order Squamata; family Pythonidae; genus Python; species Python bivittatus. The sequence goes on from NW_028277030.1 coordinate 120,922,856, forward strand.
GGAAGAAGGAGAGGACACGCGATAGCGCTTGCTCGGTTACGTGACACTCCCCAGGGGTTTCTTTGTGTCATGTTCCCCTTCAAGCTTGAGATTGGGGGCATGATTGGGGTGGATCCCTGATTTTGGGGTCCCTAATCTATGGGTCCCTAGATGCCTTAGGGGCACTGTTGCAGCCAAATCTTTTGTACTGAGTTCTCTTATTTCTAAAAATGAACCCTGAATGACTTGCATGACCAAAGGTGCAGTTCGCTCACAAAAAAGTCGTACAGGGCGACTATCCTGGCTGAGTTTTAACCTGTCGTAGGCTCGTATGAGTTTCGCTGCAGTTGAGTATCATGGCCGTCCTTCTGAGCAGGGGGCCACTGTGTTCTTCCGAGAATCCTCTGACAAGCCTCATCTTGGAATACACACAGCCCCAAACTAGTCAACCGCATTTTAGCCAACTTTATTATGTGAACCCAACCAATATTTATCTATTTGACAGCACCTAACTACAATGAACTTGCCTTCACCAAGAAGGGGGAGGGAGGATACCTCTTTTCCAGTGTATACACTTTATTTATTTTCACACATCATTTATACGCTACCTGATCCAAAGATTCTGGGTAGCTTACATCATAACCTTTGATAATCAGAATTCCCCGTAGAGTAATTCTATGCTATCCCTACTTTTTTTTTCTTTTTGTATCTTGTCAGATTTTCAGATTGGAACAAATGAAAGTGACAGGTTGCTGGGTGAAATAAATAATCACCCAGGACTGGCTTTATAAATATCTCTGCAGATTTATAGTGATTTGTACAAAATCAGCAGATCTAGGATTTTTGGAGGGGAAATTTTTGGGTTTTGTTTATTTATAAATTATGTTAACCCTACTTTGGGGCTTAAGCTATAGTTTTTGGTGTTTTCCAGAGTAAAATGCCAGAAATGATAGCAGTTTTTGGCACCTGTGATCATAAATTGTTCCAAGGAATTATATAGATATATAAATGTATATGTGTATCTATGTATGTATGTCGTTGGCGTGGGCTCATGGGCTGCCTGCAACCCTAGGCCTCAGGTGCCCATTTCCCGGTATAAGCCATGATTTACAGATCACAGAGACTGGGTGCACAGCATCCTGGATGTGCGTCATTTACATTGCATGTAACCCCTGCGATGCAGGCAGCAGTATGTTCGCTTGCAAGGTAGTGTCTGTAGTAAAGATCTCACTTGCTTAGAGCAATGTCACCATGTTTGTGGTAAATAGATCAAAACTGCCCAGTATGTCCTTACTATCAGCAGGGAATGTTCCAGGTGGAATGGGTATGACTAAGACTGGGAACCTAGTCTGCACTTCATTTTACTGAAAGCATTATATGAAAGACTCTGTTGACCAAAGCTATGATGGGCAATGGAGATCAATATGGGCCTATCTGGTGAAGACCATGGCATATGGAAGATTGTGACTTGGGATGTAAGAGAAATAGATTATAGAGCATTAATTAATGAAATGAAAGAAAGAAAAATAGGTATGTTGTGTTATTTGTAAAAGGAGAAAAATGTAGTACATCTGAACGAAGATAGTCTGAACTTGTGGAGTGGAACTGCAGGAAAGTGATGGTGTGGATTTAATTTGAGAATGAAAATGCTAGCATATATATTAGAAAGTATGAACTGATGTCATGTTGATTGTTGAGAGTGTGTAAAAAAGTAAGAAACCACTGGCTTGTAATAGTTGTAAGTTATGGTTCAGTGAATAGTGATAAGTTCTGTTCCCCATTCTTTTTCTTCTCTTATAACTTTAATTTCTTTGACTTACTATCACTTATTCCTTTTCCACATTTTGCATAACATTGCTTACCTCAAAAGAAAACAGTGTGATGGGTATGTATGTGTGTATATGTGTGTGTCTGTGGAGGGGGGGAGAGAGAGAGAGAGAATATGTGTGGGTGTGCACAGTGCACAGTGTGTTCAATCTAAAAAAAGTAAATCTGATGCTACCCCAAGTCAGACATGACAAAGTCTGGGCAGGATCATACTAAGTTTAGTGGATGTATTGCTTTCAAACGGTACTACTATGATAAAAGGGGAGCTGTACCTTGCTGATATATGTTATGAAATTTTCCATCCCACTGGGAATCAGGCAGATGGGAATCAGATGATACAGAGAAAGGCAAAGGAGTTGCTTCTGGTAGGGGAGTCTGGTACATAGAAAGCTGCAACTGGGTATTTGCTACATGAAAATGGCCTGGTGGTCTCTGTTCAAAAATGGCTTGGTTCTGGACATTATGATCTAGGAAGTTGTTTAAAATACTGGTGATGATTTCTTCATCCACTGAGATTTCTTCTGAAAAATCAATGGCTCCATTAGCCCCCAAGTCCTGTCTTGTCACTAGAGGGGCAGCCTCAGCAGGATGTCCAGGCGAGTGAAGGCCAAGAGACTCCTGAGGTCTTTGTTTTGTGTATTGAGAGAAGATTTCAGCCAGGGAGTGGATTTGATCAGCCAGCATACTGATAGCCCATCTATCTGAATCAGGGCTTGCATTCGTTGTTGGAAACAATTCTGTAGCTGGCCTTTCTTCAAATAAAGGAGAAGAGTCTACAGAAAAGCTGCTGTCAGAGGAAAATGTGTATTCTGGGGAGCAGAGACCATCAGGGCTGAAAGAGGTCAGCCTACCCTCTATTTCTGCGTAGGAGAGACTGTTGTGCCCTTCAGCGGGGAGAAAGGGAAATTGGGTTTCTTGAGACAACTGCAGACTGATGACTTCAGTCTTCGTGCTAGGGACATTCATGCTGATTGGAAATGGAGGCTGAAGAGGAACAGGAAGCATTTTTACATTAGAAGCCTCTGGAAGTTGAGAAGGATAATATTCAAGTGCCCCTTCCCTGGATGTCCCTGGCTCTTGAAGGAAAAAGTTGACTTCATTTGGCTTCAACTGCTGCAGTATTTTTCCAGAACAATGGCTTTGTTTCGAGGAAGCTGAAGAAACAACTCTGAGTGAGAGGTCTTGGTTCTGGATATAGAGAGCTTCTTTGTCCCTGTGAGAATATAAACAGTTCCATGTAGTCAGCAATCACTGGAAATTACACAGAGTCACAGGCCTTGGCAGTCAAGCTAAATGTAGCTTTTATTTATTATATATAAGAAAACTGAACTACAAGCTTCAGAGCATTTTCACAGCAGATGCCCCAAATACCATTATGAACATTATTAATGCAATTAGGAAGCAAAAGAGGCCATTTGAAAAGCCATTGTAACACTGAAGCTAATTCAGATTACAAACATAAGAAATGTGTCAGGAGAAAAATAGAGGATTAAATTCAAGTATCACTTGCAGAGAAGATTTTGATCTGATTTGATTGTTGCTTCAGCAATTATAATTGTGTAGGGATAATTAACTGGGAGTTCTAGAAATTGTAGTTCAAGCATGCCTGAAGAACATCATAGTCCTGTCTATATTAAAAAGCATTCTGATGGTTGGCCAAGCCCTACTGTAGTTTGTATGCCACCTGGCAGAATCTGACTGATCTTAGAAAACTAAAGAAGGTTGGATTTGGTTAATACTTAGATGGGAGACCACCATGAAATTGCAGGGTTGTAAGCTAGACTGGGAACTCTATGTATGTGTCCGTGAAGCCATCACAGATCAAACTGGATTCAAATGAGACTTTAAGGCTTTCATGCATAATTTAATGCATGCATTTTCCCCTAGTGTCTATCTCATTTTTTTCCGTTAGCTAATATGGGCAATGAAGCCATTGATAAAAATGGCTTTTTTGGTGCTAGGTTCAATACAGAATATGATGTGGAGAACTCTGTAGACAGAGCTACTCAATATGCTTGTCTTTGACTTAGATAGCGTTTGTCCTGCTTTCACAGAAGCTTGAGAAAATCACTTCTTCTGGTTCTTTTATCCAGCCTTTCCGTTGTAAAAATGTTTCATGCAGCTAATGGCATTTGTGGTAGCATGCACTTCTATGTTAAATCAGATGCCACTTAGCAGACATTTCTGATTGCAGACCAGAAATCATAAATGTCTTTACTTTTCTCAACAGAGCCATAGCTTATTTCACCCATTCCTTCTTACCTCCCATCCCTTTCACGCTGGCTGCCTTCTCCCAGCAGACCTGAAAATGAAAAGGATCAAGAAAGGAGCAAATGCTCTAGTGGGGAATTTAGAAGTATATCACCTTATCATCCAGTTACTGTCACCCTGTACTTTCTCTGTAGTTTGTTGAATAAGCCACAAGTGACAGGTTCAGACTTTATGCTAAACCCCAAACCATGATTTACAAATGGTGTCTAGGTCTCTACATTGCTAAGCCATAAAATAGTTTGATTATGGCTTAGTGAAGTCAGCTATTGTGTTTTGTAAATCATGGTTTAAGACTTCACAAAAATGCGTGAAACCAGTCAATTGTGGTTTATTCAACAAACCACGGGGGATACACAAGATGACAATGATTAGATGATAATATGATGCTGATGCCCCAGGAATAGGGAATGAAGTACAGCCATTTCACTCTAAACATCTAACAGTAGTCCACATGGTACATGTAACTCAGCCACAAGTAGCTAAGTTTATACAACATTCAAACCACAAATGAGACAAACCACATTATCGTTTAGCGTGACATGTGAACTCAGTCCCTCAAACATAAGCTGTCAGTGTTTTGTACCTGAGGACATGATTTGTGCAAGTGATCAGCTTTCCTTTTCCATTCTCCCTCACTGCAGTGACTTGCACCCAGACCCAGCTCAGGTCCTTGCAGCGTAAACGTATGATCACATGCTGATTTTGTTTCCCGGCACTCTGCACTGAAACTAGAAACATGAGAAATGAATACCCATATAAGCCATCTAAATGTAGCAAGATGAACCTGAATAACAAGAAGAAAAGAGCCCAGATTAAGTGAAATCTCTTCCATTTTTCTGTATTCACAAAGATTTTAAAAGGTGTCTATTGACTTAACTATGAATCCTAAATGCATGTCTTTTAACACTTCCGAAACACACTTGGTTGGAATTTGGTATGACTGCAATTATGATACATAGCATTTAGATAACTCTTTCTCTAAGTTCTCACATCAGTTCACATATATTTTTTTCAGTAATCATTATAGCAACTCAATAGGGCAAGCCAGTAATAGTCCACATATAAATGCACTGAGATTGATTTATGCCTAAGATTATTTGGACAGCATGACTTGTAATTTGTATCAGGAATTACATTTTGTTATATCTAGGTCCATATTAATATGGTTACTAATGTAATTTAACTTGTAGATCGTATCAATATCACCCTAAACGCTGTGCAGAATGTAGAAATGTTATAAAGGTCTTAACAGTTACAGTAGATAGACATGGCAGAGTTGGAAGCAGGTACCAGGCATTTACAAGCCTAACAATTATGAAAGGGACAGCTTGAGGGAGAGCCTAGAGCATGTTTCTCAAACTTGGCAACTTTAAGATGTGTGGACTTCAGCTCCCAGAATTCCCCAGCCAGGTTCTGGGAGTTGAATTCTGGGAGTTGAAGTCCACATATCTTAAAAGTTGCCAAGTTTGAGAAACACTGGCCAAGAGTAATCCTTCAGAATGTGGAGGTTGAATTAAAACTACCAAAAATCCTTGGCTGTATGGCTGACCATACTGGCTATATGTGATGGGAGTCCAGTATATTTGGAGATGCCTGATTGAAAAAGATTGCTGGTTTTTATTTATTTATTTTATTTATTATTAAATTTGTATGCCGTCCATCTCCCCCCAGCAGGTGACTCTGGGTGGCTCACAGTGAAAATCAGAAACCCCATCAACAATTAAAAATCCCCCATAAATAGTTAAAATAAATAATCCATTAAAAATCAAACCTAAGCAACAAACCCTGTACATAAAACTAAAAACATTCAAGATGATGGGGGGGCAAGGTCAATCAACCCACAAGCCACCTCCACTGGTGCGACCCCCCATCCAGCCCCCAGGCCTTCTGGCACAGCTAGGATTCACACTGTTCCTGAAGGCCATGAGAGTGGGGACACACCAGACCTCGGGAGGCAGGTTGTTCCATAGGGTGGGGGCCACAGCAGAAAAGGCACTCTGCCTAGACCCCACCAGTCGAAATTCCTTGACCAGTGGGGTCTGCAACATGCCCCTTCTGCTGGACCGAGTGGGGCGGGCTGAAGTAACCAAGGCAAGACGGCTCCTCAGATAACCTGGTCCTGTGCCATGAAGGGCTTTAAAGGTGATGACCAACACCTTGAATTGGACCCGGAAGCAAACTGGCAACCAATGCAGCTTACTCTGCATTGTCCGCGCCGCCACATTCTGCACCAGCTGTAGCTTCCAGATACTCTTCAAGGGTAGCCCCATGTAGAGCGCATTACAGTAATCCAACCAGGAGGTGACCAGAGCATGAGTGATCATGCAGAGGGCCTCCTAATTGAGGAAGGGGCGTAACTGCTGCACAACGCGAAGTTGCGCAAAGGCCCTCCTAGCCACGACTGCCACCTGCTCTTTGAACAGGAGTTGTGAGTCCAGGAGGATCCCCAGATTACGCACCGGCTCTGTCTGGGGTAGTGCGACCCCATCAAGAACCAAAGATGATAAACTCCTGGATCTTGAGGCTCCCCGTACCCACAGCCACTCCATCTTACCAGGGTTCAGTTGAAGCCTGTTGGCCCCCATCCAGGCCCCCACAGCCTCCAGGCACTGCGAGAGGGTAGTCACAGCATCACTTAGGTCACCCGGGATGGAGATGTATAATTGGGTATCATCAGCATACTGATGATACCTCATCCCATGGTGCCGGATGATCTCACCCAACAGTTTCATGTAGATGTTAAATAGGAGTGGTGAAAGGACCGAACCCTGAGGCACCCCACAGAATAGGGGCTGTGGGTTGGACCTCTCGCTCCCTATCAACACTGATTGGGTTCGACCTTGGAGAAAGGAGCTGAACCAGCACAACACTCTGCCACCCAGTCCCAACTCCTGCAGCTGACCCAAAAGGATACCATGGTCGATGGTATCAAAAGCTGCCAGGTAGTCAAGAAGAGCAAGGATGGATGCACTACGCGATCCTGCTCTCGCCAGAGATCATCCAAAAATGTGACCAATGCTGTTTCTGTCCCATAACCAGGCCTGAACCCTGACTGATAGGGGTCCAGATAATCCGTTTCCTCCAGGATCCTCTGAAGCTGCCGCACGACCACCTTTTCCATCACCTTTCCTAGAAAAGGAAGGTGGGAGACTGGACGAAAATTGTCCAGAAGGGTGGGATCTAGCGATGGTTTCTTGAGGAGGGGATGGACCAAAGCCTCCTTAAAAGGCTTCAGGAACACCCCCTCCTGCAAGGATGAATTGACCACCACCAGTATCCGCCCTAAGGTCACCTCGGTGGCTTTAACTAACCAGAAGGGACAAGGATCTAAAATACAGGTAGCCACACTAACAGCCCCGAGGACCCTGTCCACTTCCTTAGGGTCAACAGGATCAAACCGTTCCCAGATAACTGGGTAAGAACGTTCCCTGGGCAACTCCACTGGACCAGCCACATGCTTGGTCTCCAACTGAGAATGGATCTGAGTGATTTTATCCATCAGGTGTTCAGCAAATTCCTCTTCACGGCCCTGTAAATAGTCCTCCAAGCCCTCCCTACCCAGGAGAGACCGGGTGACCCTAAACAGGGCTGCCGGGTGACACTCTGAGGATGCAATAAGAGCGGAGAAATACTGGCGTTTCGCCACCCTTACCACCACTAGGTAGGCCTTAATAGTGGTTCTAACCTGTGTTGGGTTGGACTTGTCTTTAATTTTCCACCAGCGGTGCTCTAGACATCTCTTAGCCCTTTTCATCTCCCTTAATTCCTCCATAAACCACGGGGAGTGCTGGGGACAATGGGCCAAGAGAGGCCGCACAGGCACGATCCTGTCCAAGGCCCCAGCCACCTCCTTATTCCAGGCTGTGGCCAGAGCCTCCGCTGGACCATGCAGCAAGGCCTCAGGAACAACCCCCAGCTCCCTTTGGAACCCTTGCAGGTCCATCAGTCACCGGGGGAAGACCGTTCGAATAGGTCCCCCCTCCCCGCAGAGGGGAGCAGCATAGGAGAATCTCAAGGCTACCAGGGAGTGGTCTGACCATGACAAAGGGGATAAAACCAAATCCACCAGATCACGCTGCCACTGCTCCGACAAGAAAACCTTGTCTGGAGTGTGACCACTGACCTGAGACGGGCCACAGATGACCTGGGATAAGCCCATGGCTGCCATGGTAGCCATGAACTCCCAGGCCGCCTCCGAGGCCAACCCCAGGGACAGCAGATTAAAGTCCCCCAAGACCATAAGTCTGGGGAACTCCACTGCCAACCCCAAGATGGCTTCCAGCAGCTCAGGAAGGGAGGATGCTATGCAGCAGGGAGGCTGATACAATAGCAAGACTCCCAACTGATCCCGTGTGCCCAACCTCAGGAACAGGGTCTCACTTCCAGCAACTTGTGGAGCAGAGCCCCCGAAGGCCAGCAGAGATTCCCTGATGACGACTGCCACACCCTCTCCCCTGTCCTGGGGTCTCGGCTGGTGCCAAACCCTAAACCCGTCTGGACACAATTCTGAAAGGGCTACCCCCCTTCTGGTGCCAGCTAGGTCTCAGTAATGCATGCCTGCTCCTCCCCATAAGGTCGTGAATAAGGGGTGGCCTTATTATTGACCGACCTGGCATTCATCAGCAGCAGCCGAAAGCCTGGGCCTGTGTAGGCCTGCTGACCAGGATGTGGGCTTGAGCCCTGAGGGCCAGAACACGCCACCGGTATAATGCATCGGGGGCATCTTCCCCTGAAATGGCCTGCCCTCTGGTTTTATTATGTACTATTGCACAGCTGGCTTTATTCTGTTCTTATATGACAATATTATCACTATTTTATTGGTCTCGTGCATATGCTTTTAATTTGTAATCCACACAGAAATGTTATTATTCATTTGTAACAGATGTGTTTTCTAGGTGGTTTACAAATGTAATGAAGGGAATAAAGGAGCCCTCTCCAGTAGTTTCAAAATTAAGAAAGAATGTGTTCTTGAATAACAGTTCCCACTGTCTTCAGATAATATGATCATTGATTAGGAATAATGGGATTTGTGATGGCCCATGTGAAAAGAACTGCTGTAAGCTGCTCATTGGAAATATTTATGATACAGGAGAAATGTGCAATTGATCCTTTGTCAGACTCCACTGAAGGATACTAATCTGTGCCAGATGTAGTACTTACTCAGGTTCCTGTGCATCTCTGCACCCCTTCCAGTATCTTCAGGATGCAGGAGACAATACCAAGACTGACCAACTAATTCTTCTTTCTTATAACCAAGGTGGTAAATAACACTGAAATGGGACAAGAACACACACCAAACAATTTAATAAATAATATCTTTGTGATACTTCTGTTGTGAGATGTGCAATTATGATAAACATCATATGTATATTTATTGTTAGAAAATCTATTATTCAGAATAGAATTGCCAACTTTTTACTGTATTTAGCCTTACTTCTATGCATTTAACAGTTTGTGATCATCATGTATTACCAGGTCTTCATGCTACAAAAAACTTTACCTGCTAATGAATGCAAGCTAAAACACATAGGGCAGATTTCCCTTTTCTGATCATTTGGCAATTTTAGCCATATCATCTCCAGGTAGATACACAAAAAAAATATTTTTCCTTACTTTTTAGTCATCTCACTAATCTTCATATCCAGTGTATGCTGGCTGTGGAAAGTGGAGTCCTGGGAAGTATTGTCCCCTTCTTCAAATGCTTGAGGGACAGGAGTACAGAAAGCAACAAAAGTCAGAGCAGGAGAGGTGGAAGTCAACTGTGTGTCAAGTGGGAGAAATCTGCCCCGGATGACTATTGGACGGTTCCTTCCATACTTAACCCGAAAGGCTCTTGAGGTACGCATTTCAAGGATGAACTCAATTTCTGCAGTAATAAAAAAGAGAAGAATGCTTGCAGCTTAAAGTCAGACTGAAATTTGCAGCACAGGATAAAGTGTAATCGTGTAAACTGTAATGTGATTTGTTTAGTTTTGGTTTAACATGTTGTGCAAACTCAATCATAGACTATTCAATAAACGAGTCACAACTTAGCATAATGTATGAACTGAACCTTTCATGGGTGACAACATTTCTAAACATCAAGCTGCTTAAAGAGCTCAAGAACAGGTTATGATATTTTTATAATTAGCTTTCGCTTTTACTATAATTCTATGCATCTCACTTTTACCTAGTCCTTATTATTCTGGTTGCTGATACAACCTCTTAATGCTGTACCTATTTACACATTTTTCCAAGGAAAGTGGTGCATTCAAATTGTTGGCCTAGATTAGAAAAAGTAATTGCAGAAGGGTGTTGCTTCAAGGTTTTGTGATTTTTGATTATTTATTTATTTATTATTCAAATTTATATAGCCGCCCATCTCATATACATGTCCCTCCTGCAGACCCCCATGATTACATGTAGACTGGGCAATAAGAAAACATCTTAAATGTTTTTACAATGTATTGCATTATATACAAGCAATAATATAAAATGCAAAATCTGAAAAGGACCCTGTAAATAACTTGCAGCATTTTTTTCCTCTTAAGTTACTACTGTAGTTCAAAAAATGTTAATTCTCTGCTTCAGGTTTTTGCTTCCTTAAAAAAAGTTATCCTAATTTGCAGCATAATCTCATCCAGATAGGTATATGGTGCCCCTGGACCATAGCAGCTGATGGTGCTGTCTCCCACTGATGCAAAGGGTTGCATTTTTTGGGTTAATTCAGAAGGAGAGGTGGGACTGGTTTTGGCAGCCCAGGCCAGTGCCTACTCAGCCTTCGCCTAAAGCCAGCCCTGTCCCCACCTCAAATAAAACTATTTTATTGATTTCACTAGGATTAAAGTTGGATGGGTTAATAAATTATATTTGAATATATGTGTCAACAGGGTTTCTTAAACTTTTTGGTGCCACAACCACCCACTGTTGGCTTGTGCTGGCAAACAAAGAGCAAAGCACAGAGTGAGTTTTAACAGAACTCCAGCTTTGCCTATACAGGCAAGGCAGGAGCACTATCAAAATGTATTCTCACTTAGTCTAGACAAGCCTACAACTGGCTTACACAAGCAAAGAAGGGAGCAAAGCTCTGTGTGAGTTAGTGACATCTCTAAGCTGCTTGCAACCCCCTGAAAAGGTTCCAACTGACAGTTTGGGAACTATGGTGCTGAGCCAAAATTACACGGACCATATTATTAGTGCAACATGCAAATCAAGACTCAGAATTGATGCAGCAGAAGCAGCATATGGGTTGGCAATAAGCAGCAAATGTTATGCCAGCGTTGTTTTTTGCCAGCTCAGGAGTAGATGGAGAGCGCTTAAACTCAGTAATGAGGAAAAACTTGCTATCTCAGAAAACGGATCAGTTACCCCCTAGCTGGAAAGACCTTTTTCCAACCCTTTCTGGTCCTCACCAGTGCCTGGAAGCTGATGGGCAAAGCAGAGCTTCTCCTGCATGATCCGGCTTGCTGTGCTGTTCAGGAGATCAAAGATGGAGTTGCCTTGGGCTAGGAGTTCCACCTAGAAAAAATATATGATAAAACATCTTATTTGCAATGATCTTTAGCCCTAGGAATATGTTAGGAATAAGTGCTATTTCAGTCTGAAAATGTGGACCTGAAAGTTAGGCATTTTTAAGAGGATATTTGGGTCCTGCAGGGTTCTAACAAAAGCTGCAGAGTTTGTAAGCAAATTGTACTCTAACATTTAATGGCTGCTGACAATAGTGAACATAGCTTGCATGCAGAAATTCGACCCATTTGTGTTTAAAAGAATATTGAGCAGCTGGGCTAGAAAGGATCTTACATTAATTGTTAAACCTCTGCTACACTAACTGGACTTGCAGCGGAATGCAAGCTTCCATTATATTCCTGCCAAGTGTGATCTCTAAAGTCCATGAAAAGTACAAGGCATATTGGGGTGCCTCGCCCTCCGTAATATCGATGCTTACCACAGAAAACCCAAGGAAATGCAGTACATTCTCAGAGACATAGGCCAGTTTGCCCTTCGCAGTGAGAGCTAGAATGAACCCTGAGAGCGAATGCACCAGTTCTGGATCTGCAGCAGCAGCAAAAGGTTTTTTGGGTGTCGTTTGATGTGAGCCTGGAAAAAGAAGAGAGGGGCACATGGATTCTGCTGGCATCTTTGGGTAAAGCTTTACATGGAACAAAGCAATGATTTCCTGCTTATCCTTGTGTCAATAGCCTACTTTAAAAAGAGCGGATCCCTCCCTAAAAACTTCAGAATCTGAGACTAGCTTCACACATCATACAAAACCATGATTTACTAATTGTGGTTTGACGAGTAAGGCATTCTGAGTTCACACTACAGTAAACTAAGCCATAATATGGTTTGCTTTGGTCTAGCATGTTGTATGAACCCAGACATTGTAATTTATAAACCTAGGTTTATTGGTTACTGTGATCTGCAGCTCCAGTCAACTATGGCTTATTAAAAGCCATGGTTTGTTTATGGTTAGTACATCATGTGAATGCAACCTGTGAACAGTTTTACATACCAAACTGAGTCAAAACCAAACAAACCACGTTATGGTTTAGTGCAACACAGAAACCCAGTTAGTGAACAGCTCTGGATTTCCACAGCAACATAATTGCTATGGAGCCTCCAGCAAGAAAGCATAAAGTAAAGGAGTGGCAGTGGCAGCAGGCAGTTGCAAACCATGTGAATGTGGGGAGGACTCAAGGCTGTGCTTTTTACCAACTCCAAATACCAGCAATAGCCCTCTAGGCCTGACGTACAAGCATCTGCAGGATCTGATGCATTTTTTTCAAAATGACAAAACAAGCATCATATGTCCCTCCCCTTTCAAAGATGTGCGTGACATCACAATGCACTACAAAAGGGCAGAACTTGCACTGCAGTGGCACAATGTTCATTTTGTCATTGGCCTCCCTTTGAGCCCCCCTGAGGAGACCTCTGGCCTGGAGATTCTCCCAGAGCTTTTGTGCCCAATACAGGAACCCCGGAAACTGTCATTGTTTTCTGCCACTTTAGTTTCTGCACAGTTCCTCTCTGGTCCCCTTGTAACAGAGTTCCGTGTTAATACAAAAGGTCCCTTGTTTAACAGAAAGTATTTATTTGCTCACATGATAGTGGACCACCACATCAGGTGTGTGGGGGGGAAGTTCTTGGGGCAGATGCCAAGAATCCCACCATACCTGAAATTAGCTGGTATTGGCCTGAAGTATTGATAATATACCTCAGGATTCTGTTTGTGTATAGGTTCCTCGTTGTGTATACATGGACATTAAAACATGTAGCTGGATCATTCATATTTTATCTGCTTGTGGAAGAAAATGCATGTAAGAGCAGGCATCTGCTAGGACTGTCATATCAGAACTCCAAACATTTGTTTGGCCACTAAATGGCACCAAAGAGATGCAAAGACAGTAGTTCTTTTCTGCCGGCTAGTTGGCTTGGGGGATTTTTGCAGCCCAGATATGGTAGCCCTTGCACCCAGAGAATCACACTGTTTTGTGAAGAGTAGGGCTAGCCTAAATAAAGATACAATTAATGTGTGTTATCTAAAAATGAAATGGGAAACAGATCCATCCAGACTTATCCTGTCATAATTTTCCATATATTGAGAATCAGTGCAGGATGGAAGAGATGAGAATGGTTTGGAGTCTGGAAACGTTCAAAGTTGTTCAGTTGTACTTGGAAAAAAGGTTCAGAGTTGTCATTTCTTTAATAGTGCTTGCAGTATGGTAAATAGGGGCTTATTCATAAGATTATACAGCATAGGAATCATTGCAGAGGGAAAAAAGTGAGTTGACCAAGTTAAGTATTTCTTCAGGTTTATAATACAGAGTTAGCAGGAGATCCAGGTGTGGATTTTATCAAAAAAGCTTTATGGAAGGATCTTGGAAGAAGTATTAGGAAGACACTGTCTTTAAGTTAGTTGGAGCACAAGGCAAATGTTCACCTATCACTTATTCATGGTCAACTGAACTACAGCTTACTGAATTAAGCCAATTGCCTGAGCTTGTACCAACACATTGCACCATAAATTAACTAACTGCATGTTAGCTTAGCATGTTGTGGAAATCCTATGAAAGAATAATTGCTATCTTTGCTCAAGTCCACCTTGCTGCTTTCTCCCTTCTCCTTTGTTTAAACTAAGTGTAAGCCTTTCAAAGAAAGTCATTCTCCTTTCTTGACGTCTATCTTGAGCCTTTGGAGCAACAGAGGAATGCCATTCTAAAACCGTTGACTCCTATCAATCAGCCTTCCATAACGTGGTGCTCTCCAGATGTATTGCAGGTTATTTAGGCAGAAAAGTTTACAGTTTACTCAGAATAAATCTCTTTTGTATTTGGATAGATTTATCTACCGGTAGGTGGGACTGTTTTAAAATAAGCAAGTTGAAAATAACTCAGAGATGTCCACAGAGCATCACTCCCACCCTAATCCCTCCAAGTGTTTGAAGTCAACTGCCTGAACATCTACATTCCTGCCAAGCCTGGAACACTGAGAACAGGCAGGGAACACCACAAGGGCTTCCTCCAGTTGGCCATTGAGCCAGTGCTTTGGATCCTGAGCTACAGCAGTTCTTGGAGTAATAAAAGTCCTTTTCTTCCCACTCCACAAAGAAAGCAGCGAAAGTGTATTGCCTCCCTCCTCCCACCCCGTCCCTGGCCATCAAGATATTCTTCCTGTGTATACATTCCCATTGAAAAACTGTAATGATGGCAGAACATCATTGTTTCATAGCCAGATACTTTTTTTAACAGCTGCAAACATAGTTGTAGCGTAGAGTACAAATGTAGCATGTAGTTCATTAAACTATATCTCAGACCTCCTTCCCAGCCTGCTGCTTAATCAGATTTACTAATTGAGACTATTATAGTGACTTTCTCTCCCACAGGATCAGCTGTAGTGAAACTGATGCATGTCTGGCTTGTTTTCTGCGAAATGAGCTCTTTCCTCATATTAAAGATTGGAAAGAAACATATTTCAGGAAATGCATTGAGTAAAACAGAACCTGCCCATCTTTGAACATAATTATGACAGAATATGAAGGTCACTGTGTCTTTCACTTTCCCTTGTTATCTAAAGGTATTGCAAAAATACAGATACCAGGATAATTTAAAATGCAACCAAGGGAACATTAGTTTATGCTGAGATGTTCAAAAGAAAAAAAAAATCAAAAGAGAAAACAGGAAAAGGTCTGCAGGTAAAAAACACCTTTGGGGAGGCAAGAGCATGATGGAAAATATGTAGGAGTTGATAAAGCCAGCTGTTGCATACAGCGTGACTGCTCTTTATGGCCTGTTCTGTGCTTCCCTTAAGCACAAATAAGGGTGCAAATTAGACACAATGCAGATCTATGTTTGAAATTTATTGAAGTTTTTTTTTAAAAAAAGCACCAGCCATTGGTGAGACTTGGGGATCAGATTGGAACTGCATTATTTGAAGGATGGGAGCATAACTCTTTTCTCTACTTTCATTTCCTGATCATACATACACATACACATAGACATGCACACATATATTTAAATTGCAAGTGCAAACTTATAGTCAGTAGGATGTACATGTAATACAGTGGTACCTCTGGATACGAACTTAATCCGTTCCGTGACTCTGGGCATATCCCGAGTTGGTCGTAACCCGACGCAAATTTCCCCATAGGGTTCAATGTAAATCTGGTTAATCCGTTCCGCCCTCCAAATTTGGTCGCACCCCGAAGCAAATTTTCCCATAAGGTTCAATGTAATTACCGTTAATCCGTTCTGGGGTCCGCGGACCACACGTCAGGGATGGGAAAACGGCCGGGCGCCGCACAGTGCAGCGGGAAAATGGCCGGGCGCGGCGTGGCCCGGCGGGAAAACGGCCGCAGACCACGTGTCAGGGTGGAAAAATGGCCGTACCCTGAGGCGGAGTTTGCACATCGAGGTAAATTTTTGCAGCCGGAGCTGGTCGTAACCCGAAAAGTTCATTAGTAGAGGCGTTCGTATCCCGAGGTACCACTGTGGTTGAATGATTGGCTTAAAAAAATCAAACATAATGATGAAAACACCACAAGGACATCTCTTTGGAATAGCAAATGCTGGCCTGAAAAATATACACGAAGAGTTTTAAACCCTCCGAAGGACTGTAGTGGGGTAGGGAAACCTTTTACTAGCCAAAGGTTGCACTTCATTTGGTTTTGCAGCCAAAACCTGCCCTCAAATGTAAAAGTAGGTGGAGCTATGTTGTAAAAGTGGAGAACAAAATAATAAAATGTAAAAAAAAATCTCTCCCTCTTACATTTCCTACTGTTTCAGGCTGAAATGCAACCTAGTCTGTTTGTTACAGGCTGACTTCAGGGAGTCAGCTGGGCCACCAAAACTCAGTGAAGCGTTGTGAGGTGTGGAATGGGACCTCAGAAAATTGCAGAAGACTCAGGTGGGACATGCATGCAACCCAGAGGCTGCACGTTGCTCCTCCCTACAGTCATAAACATCCAAACCTAAGGCTATGATCTAGAATGAAGCAAATTGTTGATGTTAACCTCACATGTTGTGAGGAAGACCCCACAGATAAGTGCAGATTGGAGATTCCTCTGCAAGCAGATTTAGAGGACAGAAGTGTCCATGTGGGGGTACAGGAGGTGCAGAGTGAAAACAGGAAAGATGGTGTGTTGGTGTTTTGCATGCAAAGGAGGGCTTAGATTGCAACACAGTGCCCACCATCTTGTCAGCTGGGACGCCTACTCTCTGTCTCCTCCAGCCGCCCCGTAGATGCCACAAACTTAAGGTTTCCATAATGTCCAGATGAATTGTATTGTTTTATAGCAGTGACAAAGTATTAAATGAGGGGATTTGATTAATGGTACAGTAGAAATACAAATCCTCTCAGTCCACAACTGCTTCAGTTATCATTTATGATAAAATAACAATAAATCACAAGATAAAAAGGTAAAAAGGGATGTTAGCTTAGCTAGTGTAGATAGATGTTGATCCCTATTGATCCCATCTGAGTGATTAGATCCCAGGACATCTCATGCAGGCACAGTATTCTGGGATCTCTTTGGATCAGGCTGCATTCCCAGAATGACTAATAAGATAGTCAAATGACTGTGCTATAGATTGGTCAGAGCTGTTACTACTTGGGGCAATCTTGGCTAGACAGGAAAGATTAGACATGAAGTAACGTGCAGACTTACAGGCATTTGGGGGCAGAACGATCAAAGGCATGGTGTAAAGTAAGAATCAAACGCTTATCAAATTGGTGATCTAGGAGAACTATAACAAGAGATGGTAGAATCAAGAATCAACCTGATTTTGACAGGGCTTGGATAAAGTTCAACAGGGAAAAATGCACATTCCTGCATTTAGATACCAAAACACCCCCCCAAAAAAGTTGAATTGTTGTACACCCTCCAGAGTCACTTTTATGTGAGATGGGCGGCTATATAAATATGATAAATGAAATAACAACAACAACAATAATAATAATGATAATAACAATAGTGGAAGGAGACCACTTTTGATGAAAAGGAGTTAAGTGTCTTAAGCACCTTCCATATACAGATCTAAATTCTGCAGGAGATGGGATGAATTCAGACTTCCAGCAAGCAGAACTGGGAGGGTGTCACATGGTAATAATCATGGCTTGAAGGTAAGAGATGACTCACCACTTTTTATTTTCAGGAGCAGTAAAAATTTATTTACTTACCTGTAATTTCTAAAGTGCATTCATACACATAGACAGTACTCCTCTTCCGCTCCCCCAAACACAATCAAAACACGAGCCCCTCACAGTCTTAGCTGTGTTTCTGAATACAGGCTGGTAAACTGCCTCTGTGGCCACTGGCCCCATCTCAATATATGTAAAAAACCGTAGAATATAACATGGTGTATGTCCCATTGAACGTTTGTTTCTTCCTACAAAAAGCTTGATCAAGCTTTTATAGGAAGGTCAAATGATGTTTCGGCTTTCAAAACATCATGTGACCTTCCTATAAAGGCAAAAGGAGGAGAAGGGGACGGCAGAGGGTGAGATGGTTAGAGAGCATCACTGAAGCAATGAGCGTGAAACTGAGCAAACTCAGGGAGGCCGTGAAGGGCAGGAAGGCCTGGCGCGATATGGTTCATGGGGTCACGAAGAGTCGGACACGACTCAACGACTGAACAACACATGATGTTTGGAGAAGTATTATTTATGGCTAAAACTGGCATTCGTTAGAGGAGCTATAGCAAGACCCTTGGTTTTTTTACCAGAATGAAAAAGTTGGGTCTCTCGTACGTGGAAGCAGACCAGAGCCATGGTATGGAGGTATGAAAGCTGCTCCTTTTCTTGCTCCGAGATGGGCAGGAGAGAGCGAAGAGTCTGCAGCTCAGCATTGATCTGATCCCGACGAGCCTTGGAGGCACCTTTTGTTGACCTGCAAGAGTGCAAAGGCATGAGCCAGCTAGGCATCTGTTCCTCTCCTATTTCCACCCCTGATGTTTCCTGATACTGCCAGCAGATTAGAGCAGTGTCTGTCAATCTCGGCAACTTTAAGATGTGTGGACTTCAGTTCCCAGAATTCCACATGCTGACTGGGGAATTCTGGGAGTTGAAGTCCCCCCATCTTAAAGTTGCTGAGATTGAGAAACACTGGATTAGAGGATTTGATTTACACATAGTCAATCTCTGCAGTTTTCACATTATGGTCTTGTGCAGAGCTCCAAAGTAAGAAACACATTTATTTATTTTGGACATTATTCCATTCTTCACTATGGGTTTCCCCTTTGGGGTGACATGATGATTAACTAATCTTATGACCGGCACTTTACATGGCAGAATGGCTTTCACATAACCATATTTTTACGTAGGAATTAAGGGGGGAAATTCCAAAAGCATCTTTCCCACCTCAAAACTATGTTGTCATCTTTCAGTGACACCTTGTTCCATTTTTTCCCCCCAACTGGGTGGGTTGAGTTATCAAAAAGAGTCTGGAAAGATAATGAGGAAAGTGGAGAATAACTTTCAGGAGGAATGTCTATCTTTATTTTGACCCAGGCAAGGCTTTTATTTGCCCTCCCTCGCCCATTTGCAACCTTGTCATGTGTTCAGTCTCCTAGCATTTCAATCTGAATGAGCAAAAATAATCCACTGCCTCAGGAAACAGCAGGCTAGATTATGTAGTGGAAGGAGGGTCACATGGCACATAACTACTCCCTGGCTGCTATCATCAGCTGCTTGAAGTGCCTGTGTCATTGTACCTAATGATAGTAATACTTGAAATTAACTTACCTTAGTTAATTTAACCACAATCAAACTGTAAATCAGAGCAGAATCAGGCATGCTAAGAATGTTCATACGTATCTGCCTGTCAGGCCTAGCCCAAGGAACTCCAAGAGACCATGTAAATTCAGTCCAGCAATGTTTATTAGCTACAACCTCTAGCAAGAATCTTCCCAGACTGAAACCCCAGTTCCCAAGTAATGCCAGCCACAACATTGTGAATTCCTCAGGGAGGTGCCAGTCTCATCCTCTTATCTTTCCCTCGCGCCTCAGGAAATGAAAGAAAACATTTTTCTCCCTGAGTCTGGCCTTCATAATTCCATTCCATCACACTGCCCAACCGATGGCCAGCGCTAGCTGAGGAGAAGGTTAGGAAGTGCAAAATTTAGAATGGGGACCCAGGATCAAAATGTTGGAGAATGCCTAGCAGCTCTCTCTATGTAGCCAGGGCCCATTAGCCTCAGCCTGGATGGCCAATGAAACAGTGGCAACCACCATCCTAAAACATTTGAGACGAAGCTGTTTTAGAGATTGGCCATGCCATTACCATGTCTGGCCAGGTTTCTGTCGCCCAGTAGTAAGAAGCCTTACCCATGATCAGACCTATTCAGGTAGGAAACAGCTTTTAACAATTGTATCCTTTGTGCCGTAACTGCCACATACAAGAGCTTTTCAACAGCATCCCCAAGGGACTCACTAACATTTGAAATGTTCCTTAGTCTGAGAACCCTGAATACTACTTAGCTGTGATCAGCTTGCTGCATGGCCTTGAGCAAGTCATTCAGCTTTCACAAATAAAACCAGAATGTTAATTATAACTCTCCTATCCTGTAAGTGTTGAAAAGGCTTTTTTTTGAAGAAATGTTCTGTTCACTTAGAAGTGTGAAAGTCTTCCTTATCACTATCCTAGCAGAATCTAGTGCACGTTTTACTCAGAAATAACTCGTTACATTAAATAGGGCTTACTCTAAAGTAAGCATGTATCAAATTGCAGGTTCAGCACAGAGCTTTCAAAGCCTTTTTCAGTACGTAACTTCTGTACAATAATAAGACATCTATTCTTTGAGACTGACCTTCTTTGCCTGTGAAATACCCTGTGTCCTGATTAAGCATTTCTAGCAAGATCACAAAATGTCAGGGAGGTTTAGTGCTCACTGGCAAGTCTCTTTTAATAGGGAGGGTCTGCTATGATTTGAGGAGAGCTTGAGGACCAGCAGTGCTGATCCTGCCCAGTGGCTGGTTCCCATGAGGTCCTCCAATGAAGCGGAGGGAGGGAAATTCTGAGCAGACAAAAATAAGTGGTATGGCATTTGCTGCCACAAGATGTAGTTGTGGTCACTATGGGTATAAAGAGGGACTCAATAAATTCATGAGGAAAGGCTGTCAGTGGGCATCAGCTGTGATGTTTATTAGGGCCATTCACGAGGGGCTTCAGAGCACAAGGGAGTGCAAATACAGCACCTAGGAGCAACTCCTTAAAGTAGCTGCACATTTTCCTGGGATAAGGTGTCAGGTCAGTGAGGGGACAGAGTGTGCTGGCTCAGGCAGAGCTAACCACCACTCATCTTGCTCACCCCAGAATCCTTGCCACAGCTCTGGCATTAGCATCTAGATCACTTAGACCTTGTTTGTCCAGCCTTAGTTGTTCCATTCCTTCCCATCCAGAGGGCTGTTGTGGAAAACAGGACAGGTAGCTTTTTAGTCTATGCAAGCTTTTAATCAAATCTAGGAGGGCTCTTAAATTCTTGAGTCATAGATGAGGTTCATATGGCATTTGGGGCTTATTTAGCTCTAATAGGTTAAATGTACTACAGTTAACTGGATTCATAAACACAATAAGCCAAAGACCAAAGAAAGCACATAACTTAGCATGATGCATGGACTCAGATCTCCTCTTCCCCAAGCAGCTGTTGCAGTGGATGGGTTGGCAAAGTTTTCCCCTTATGTTTCTTATTGACTGGGCTTGCATGACGTGCTCATCCCATAGTTAATACAAATTACTCAGTTTGCCCTGTTCTCAGGGTTTGCACATTGAATCACACGTTAACCCTACAGGCTGGCTTCCAAAGGCATAGTGTGTCGGGCTAAAATGGGCTTGCCTGATTTATGGTTCAGCATGTCATGCGGACACAGCTAACAAGTGATTCAACCTTTCTGGGTTCCAGCCTGGATGTGGGGAAGAGCAGATGAAGATGAGTCCAGCAGAAGAAAGGGAATTAAAGGGTTTGAATTGCTTTCCTCCCATCCTTGAGTCTGCAGAGAACTGTACCAGTATGAAATTTTCTGTCCCCATTGCTGATCCCTATCACACCTCTGTTGCTTCTGTTTTGTGTGGTAGTCATCTGACTTCATTCCAAGCTAATGACTGACAAAGGTGAGCAGATGTTGCACGTCCTGAGATGTTGCATTGTCCTCAAGCAATGACAGAGTAAGGGGGAAAATACTACTTTAACAGCAGAAGAATGACGTAGGGCTGTCTTACTCAGGCTGGGGCTGACATGAAGGCAGTATTTATTTATTATTGGATTTATACCTGCTGCAAACAGAAATATCCTCAGAGATTTACAGTACATCCATCAATATGCAATAAAACACAAAATAAAATAAAAACAAAAAGGCAAGTAAATCAACCCTTACATACACAAATCTATAAAGTGATGACATTAATTCATATCTCAGAGGCTCTTCAAAACAGCTCTGTTTTTAATAGCTTGCAGTAAGCCAGCAGCTTGGGGGCTGATCTAATTTTGGGGGAAGGGGAAGCTAAAGTCCTGCATTAAGGGAACACAGCAAAAAACCCCAAAATGTTGCCAGGGCATGCTTGTCATACAGTAAGCTACAATAAAAATATATTTTGGCATTAGTGTGATATCTGAAGCCAGGCAATTTGCCTGGTATTATTGAGGTTTTGGCAAATAGGAATCAAGGCAGTGGGTGCTGCAGCACCCTCTTGGCGATGAGATCCAGTCACTTGCTCCACTTCATCTAATAGCTGGAAAACTGGTCAAGCTGGAACTGCAGAATGGCAGTTGGTGTGAAAGGAGTCTGACAAAGAAGGAACTAGACACAAAGGAGGACAAAAGGAGTCCCATGCTTTTCATGACTGAGCAGGACAATTTGCAGCTTTCACACAGGGCTGAGAAAAAGTGCACCATCTGCTACCCACCTTTCATCTACATGAAGACTGAAAGCACAGGAGGCCTGTCTGTCTGTCTGTCTGTATTATGATCTGGTCATCCTCCATTCAGCTGAGGAAACAGCTTTCCTCCAGGTGTAAGCTAGCATTGAGTTTTCAGAAAGCCAATGTTTTTTATTTCATGACTTTCTCTGCTTTGTATTTTGCAATGTCTCTTTGTAAGGGAACTCTGAAACAACCTTAGAAACCAGTGATCATTGAAGAAACAACAGCAGCAAAGAGTTTGGGAAAGAAGAAAAGGAGCAGACTGATTTGAGAGGATTTGGTGTTGCCCAGAATGGACCATTCAGTGTGGAAATTTAGTATGCAACACACCATTGTAGGTAATGTTCCCATGACAACGATCATGCAGCCATTAATTTGTGCAAGGGATTGGAGGCAAAGAACTTAAAGTATCAAAAGAACTTGTAAGGCACAGTAAGCTTAACTTTCTTGCCAGTTTTTTTTTTCTTAAGTTAAATCAAAAATGTGGAGAGCCTAAGTCCAGCTGTGTTTAAGCCAAAGTGCTGATTGTGCACCACTAAATTAATCCAAGTTCTTGCTGGGGCATGGATCAGGCTGCAAATTATCGTTATCACAAGCCTGCAGGCAGGTGCCTCTGCTCCTTCATGGACAGCCAAAACTTCATGTATTTGAGGTGCTTTAAAAGTAATTGTTGATGACAATAACAACCAAAACTCAGAATTCTGATCGGCCAGTCAATTTTCTGCCCTGAGGATATTCCCTCTAGTAGTCACTAGAGGTCTGACCAGTCCCATGTTTTTGTCTCTGCATGACCTATTTCAGCCCATAACCTTTTCTCCAGCTTATAGGGCAACTGCATTCTCTCAGTTTCATTCCTGTGGGTCCCAAGGCCCTCTTCATGTTACAGTGCTCTTGGCTATGTTGGCTTGATGGGAACTGGAGCTGAACTAGAAACAGACTATTGTGTGGCTTCTCTAACTGTTTAAATTATTTTTATCTAACTTTTCTACTTAAAAAGCCCTGAAAGCTTCCTATATTTAAATGTATTTCTTTGTTTCTATATGGCACAACCCCCTTTTTGGTCCCAGCTGTTTAAGTATGCCTTTTCAAGAAGGCTCTGAGCAGCCTCTTCATCACAGAACCATTTCCAAAAGTTAGTTATCCTGCCAATTCTTGAAGCAACTGGAGAGATCTTGTTAGGCTAACCTTACAGATTGATTTGAAATGTTCCATTAATATTTAGTGAATCTACCTATCTATAGGCAGACAAACTCACAGCTTCAGGCCAGCCCTACAAACATTTGGCACCACATGTAGTCATCAGTTGGCAACCCCAAGCCAACCTCGGCCTGCTGATGTCCCTCCACCAGCAGCAGGCCTGGCTTGCTAAAGACTGACGCCATTATAACTGCGTCTCGGCTCTGCTTCTGGCATTCAGTGCTCAGCATGCCTCCTTGTCTCAGAAGAGGAAGCAATTGATTTGCAGGCGCTCTGGAACAGCTGTGCTAATCCTATAACGCTGTTACGAGCAATGTTTACTCAGTGGGTATAAAAATCTGGCCACTGAAGAAATCCTAGCAGCGACAGGGTACTGGTTTGGAAAGTAGAGAACCTTCTCGCACAGTCCTATGCAGGTTTACTTTGAAGTAAACCCTCCTGCATTTGGTGGGGCTTACTGCCAGAGCTGCACCTCAGCCTCTTGGCTGATTGATTGAGCTATTACGCTTCCATTCATCTGCATATAACAAAATATTAGATCAAATAGGCAAAAAATAGTTTGACTTTATGTGATACATGGAGGATTGATGGAGCATTCTTCGTCTTCATCTTAGCAGCGGAATTTGCCTGTTTTCCTCACAGAGGTCAGAATGCCTGTTTTAAACCAGTGTTTGCTATCTGGGGATGTATGTCTATTTTCTGTAGTCTAGGTTAGATGATTACAATGTTCTCAGCAAGGAAACTAAAAGAAGAGCCCAGAAATTACAGTTGGCACAGAATGGTACTGCTTCAGGGTCCAGTAATTCTGGTCTCATTGTACTTGCCCATCAGTTGCACTGACTGCTAATGTTCACATTCATTTTATAGAACTCAGGTTGATCTTTAAAGCCCTAAATAATTTTAGTTATTTAAAGAGATTTCTGACCCACTGTGAACCTGACTAGGCTTAATGAAAAATTACTGAAGCATCTCCATGCAGCGTGCATGCTAATTTCCAGATAGCAATTCTTTGCCTGCATTAATTCTGCAATATTTGAAGTTCTTGGTTCTCCAAAACCAGTGATATCATGCCTCTGATTCCTAGTTGCAAGGAAGCAAAAGCAAAAGCAAAAGCAAGAGAAAGCTGCCACCCTCACACTCTGATGGTGGACTGCTAAATGCATCAGGAAATGACCCTGAGGAAGCATGATGTGGCAGGACTTCCTGAATAAGAGGCATTGTGAATATATTTTAAAAAGTTGTATGGTAGTTGTGCCACAGTTGTCCACCAGTTTTTGATTCGGATAATTGCATTTAACAAGCTGACTGAAAATTTATTTTAACTTATATATAATTTATGGCTCATCCTAAGAAGTGGCCATCTATGTGGCCACTAAGAGCTGACATTAACTTGATGCACATAGTCAATCAGTATTTTATGGCATTTGAATGTTCCCTGATAAGAAAATTCTTTGGGTAATTTACAATAAATAATGATAAAAATAATTTTAAAGGATATGATATCATATATGCCAAAAGTCATGGCAAATATGGAAAAAAAAACTTAAAATACCTAAAAATTAAACACAGAAATTTTTAAAATTGAGATGCTACACTTAATGGAATTATTAAGGGAAAAAAAAGATCTAGGTAAATGAAAATATATTCACTTAGGTCTGAAAACACACAGGCTCCAAAAAAAATAAAAAATAAAAATAAAGTCAAAGGCAGGGTAATGGAACAACTGCTTAAAATATATGCATTTACCCCAGTTTGTGCCCTCTAGATGTGATGGACCTCAAGCTCCACAAACCCAGATGGGTTGGTGATCTTGGCATAAGGATGACATTGGGGAATATTTTACAAAGGCTGTTGCCATGATTGAAAATGACACCCTCCTCTAATTAAGAGGAGTAATGAAAATACTGAAGAGTAGGGCCTCTGAAAATGATTTTAAGATATAAATGAAAAAGATGGTTCTGTAGGTAAATTGGTCCCAGAAACAATTGAGATGTCCTAACTGTT
Organism: Python bivittatus; assembly: GCF_059951505.1. Classification (NCBI taxonomy): domain Eukaryota; kingdom Metazoa; phylum Chordata; class Lepidosauria; order Squamata; family Pythonidae; genus Python; species Python bivittatus. The sequence goes on from NW_028277030.1 coordinate 120,948,525, forward strand.
CACTTAGCAATACAGCAGCTCTGTTTTGGATCAACTAAGAGTACAGAACATTGCAAACCATAGCCCCTAGAAACAGTACATTGCAATGGCATCAGATTCACTGTGGTCCTGTCTCCATTGTATCCAGAGCATAATAATTGAACACTGGTGGGGATCCTGCAGCAAACATCTTTTTCCTCTTCTAAACCACAGTGGGAAGAAAGGACAGCAAGATCATCTCTCTGACCTGAAAGGCCTTGGGGTGCAGAGCTTCCGCCTGGAGACAGATGTAGGGGCAGAAACCTGACGTTCTCGCCTTCTGACTGGCTTGCTGCAGTTTTCACACAAGATGGTCATAGTTCTGCAAAAGGACAGAAATTATTGAAACAAATGAGAGTGATCAGACTGCCCAAGAGGAAGCCACAACCTTCAAGGCTGGAATAGCATTTCAAATTCTGTACTCAGTCAATTGCCCAGCCTCCCCTAACCTGGAATTCACCTCTCACCCATCCATTGATATGACCACTAGCTAGAGAGGATTGCAACTGTAGTTCAACACAACTGGATGGTGCCAGGTTACAAAGATTATCCATCAAGTCATTCTGGAAAGATAATAAAAAGCTGCCCCCCAGCATTTGGAAAATCAGCAACAGTGGACTCGAGTTTAAGAAGAACAGGCAGGTGGTAACTATCCACCCCCAGCCCCTGCTTTGCTCAGTACATTTAGAGGAGTGAAGGACTTCCAGTGTCCTGAAGACCTCGATTTTCTTGGATTCTGATTCACATGGAGAATCCCTACAGATCGCAGATTCTCCAGTACACTGGATTGACCTCTATGCCCAGGGTAGGCTGTGGTTAGTGTACTTCTCCTAGGTTCCCCTCAACACAGAGAAACCTTTTGCTAATGTGATGAACGTTGAAAGGGTTATAAGGCAGAATTTAAAGCAGTTTGAGTGGGAAAAGATTTATAATCAAGGACAAAATAGATGGTAAATCATACACTGTGATGGACAGATGCTCTCCAAATTATTAGTTAAATATATTCATCTGACTCAGAACCATAAGTCAGGAGGGGGATTTATGTATCATATACAACTGATTTAAATTGAATATACTGTTTCATCTTCATTTAATTTTCCCTGTGTCAAGGCCAAATTATCAATTATGAATCCTGCTGGACTTCAGTACTTAAAGACTGTGTAACCTTCTCCAACCTGTTGTCCCCTAGGTGTATTGGGATTACTACCAGGGAAATTTGCAGCCCAGCATACTGGAGGGGAATCCAGAAGTTACAGTCCCAACACAACAGGTTAATAAAGGCTCTTGTAAAATTACTCCACTTAGATTCTTTATTTCAGTCTTTTATTAGCAGTTTTGGTAGGATATGAGATTTCATGTTTAACTGGCTTTGCTGTTTTGGTGATTGCGAGGCTGTTATGCTTTTGTAATTGTATTGTGCAATGATTTGTATTTACTGGCTGCCGTTTTAATTGTCTTTGAATTGGTTGGTTGTTATATACCTTGTTGAAAGGTGCACCGCTACAAATAAATATTATGGCTATTAAAACTATTAAAAGCAATGTTCATTGTTACCAATGAGATCCTCGTCCCTCAAGGGATAAATACCAGCAGCAGGTGAGCGGTATTTGTAATGATCACATTGCAGTGTTTGTGCATGTGCATGTGTATGTATATCTCGAGAGTTCATGCTTCTCCTTGCCTGCCCTCAGCTAATTGCAAACTCATTCTCCGTGGGTTGTGTGTAGAGTATATATAAAATGACCCCAGTCCTGGATAAGAGAGAGGTACCATGGCTTTGGGGAATCCTGATCTTTGTGAGAGGTTGGATAGAAAACCTGAATAGGCAGTTGTGAAAAAGGGCAAGGCTGGCTGATTGGCACCCAGACAGAAGCGTGCTAAACTGCAACTGTCGGTGTACACCCTACGATCAGCTATATAAGCATTAAATATAAAATCCAAAGTGGCATTTTAGCATTAGATCTTGCTTGGCCTTTGTGACTTACTATTTCAGGATTTAATATAAACAGTTTCTGTATAATCCTTCTGTATTGATTGACAATTTTTTCCCCATAACCACTGTTTCTGGTTTTTTTTTTTAATGAATTTCAAGTTCTTATTATGTTGTGCTGATACCAACATCACATTTTTAGTAGCCAGCTAGTGAGTATCAGTCTTTTAAGGGAATAGGCAATTGTCAGATTTCTAAGATTCTCTCTGCTTAGGTATTTCAGGTAATTTGGGGGGGGGGGGGAGCTCCAATCAGATTCATACTTCAGAACCTTACCTCAAGATTCAAAAACAAAGGGCTACTTTGGGAGTTTGGGAGAGGACACTGACCTCTTGGGAGGTGTGGAAAAAAGAGTCTTTCTTACAAGGAATATATGCAGAAATTCTAGGTAAAGGGAGCGCCTATTTCTGAGACACTCCACCATCTAAGAGCAGCGTTAATCTGTGCTATGGCTCAGCAGTAAATTGCTTTCATTCCAAAAGTCAGCCCTAAAACATTTGAAGAGGTAATAAAGAACATCTTCACATTTAAGTGATCGTGGGGAGCCTACGCATCTGTGATTAGGGAAAAGAAGAAAAGATGCCACACTTGAGCCTCAGAATTTCCCATTTCAAAAATTAACTGTAGCCCAAAATATCCCCCACAGCAGCAGCAGCAGCCTGGCCCACCCAAGTGATCATTTGTGTTGATTGAGCCAAATCCCCTTCCTGATGCATAAAGAGAAAGGCAAGGTTATACAATCTATTCTTTCCATGGATCAGGATTTCCAGGACTTGGTGGTCATTGGATTCAGATTGTGACTTTCCTTCCAAGGTGCTAAATAATGAATCCCATCATTTCAATGTTCCTGCTGACCACTGGGTGGATCTGCTGAGACTGAAGTGCCTTGGAGCTATAGGGCTCCGTCTCTGAGCAGGGCAGAAGCTAGAATGATTGCCATCCCTGGCTAAATCCTGTTATCAAGAGCCAAGGAACCCACACCCAAAACAGTTGGATTTCTTACAGTTTTTGGCTTGTTGAAATAACAACAACAACCACCACCCTTATTTTTTGATGTTGAGGTGTTACCACCACCACCACCACCACCACCCTGTCCTCCGTCCAAGGATCTCTTACCTCTTTGCTGTCTGGCTGGGTCTGAACTTGCTGACCCCACATCCTCTTTCTCTCCCTCTTTTATAATGACCCCTCCAAGGGAGGAGGGGGGAAAAGAGGGGCTGTGGGGGCCAAACAGGGGATAAAATTACCTCTTGTGACGCAATTGTAAACATCTCTGAACTATTTTTAGAAAACAGGCTTCTAAAAATAGCATCCTTTCCCCCAACACACACATACAGCCTGCCTGTAATCTGATAGGGGAAGCAATAAAGAAAAGACCTCGCTGTTTAAAAGGGGCTTGTTATCTCAGCAGGGAATTGGGGTTATGGGGTGGCTTGGGGAGCTGCTGCTCATGGAAGAGAATTATCGTCACTTTTTGCTCTCTAATCCCAGCGATGTGGTTGGTGATGGTGACTTGATGGCACTGAGGCCCTAGAAGAGGTGGCTCTAAGGCATTCTCCCAGGCAAAGAGCTGAAGGGTGCATGAAATCATATACTTAGCAACTGAGTTAAGCTTTTTGAGCTGTTAGAAAAGCCTTTAACATGTGCTGTCTCTGTAATCCTTATTACAGTCCTGTAAAGTGGGGAGATATGATTATCTATTATCAGGGCAGGGCCTACCATGCAGCTGAACGAGATGGCTGTATCAGGCAATAGATGCTATGAGGGAGACAAGATAAATATTAGAAGGCAGATTGATCAGATGCCAGGTCCATGTAATTTCCCTGCATCCCTTAAAATAGCTTGCTATCTGTGAGTGTGGTGCTGGGTGCTGTCCCTTTGTGAGCATAGAAATTGGGTTCAATTGCTCATCTGGTCAGCTTCTGTACATGGGACAGGGAGGAATGCTGTTTTCTCCTTTTCCTCACGCATCAAAATGGTTTGGCCAGTTGTGGGGAACTGAGAACTGTAGACAAGTCAATTTATTATGGGAACACGGTTGTTGTTATTGTTGTTATTCAATTCCACTCCCCCTCACAAAGGAGCCCAAGAGTGGTTAAAAGAGAACAATAACAGTCTTAAATAAATGATCAGCCATGCTTAAAGAGTCACTAGAGTCACTGGGAATGATCAACTGGAGGCCTGAAGTACAATGTCAGCAGTATACCAATGATACTCTGCTTCTGTGTCTCCTTTCCACCTGAATCAGGATCATGTGCTCAACAGTTGCCTGGAAGTGGTGCTAGATGAAGCCAACAAACTGAAGTTTAACCTAGATAAGATGGAAGGGCTGTGGATACATGGTTTTCAAGACCAGAAATTCAGGGAGTGGCCTGTATTTCATTAAGGAACGTTCCCTCCCAATTCAAGAGCTGTGGGACTGAACAGTCATCTCCTGTTACTACTTTATTGTGGTGGTTCCAGAGGTAGGAATAGAGCACTGTAATATTATCTCTCCAATTCCCAATCCACTGAGATGCTCCTTCAATATCTTCTGACCACTAGTGTCAAAGGCTGTTCAGAGATCCAGAAAAACCACCATGGTAGCTCTCCCCATATCTCTGTCCCAGTAGAAAGAGAACTATATTCAGGAAAAAGCCAGGGTGAAGATATTCTAGCTAACTGGCTTCTTCCAAGCATGCTTGTAGCTAAATGGTCAGCACTGTTTCAAGCATCTTGCCCAAGAAAGGAATATTTGCAACCGAGTAATAATTATTCAAAGCCCCAGGGTTCAAGGAGGGAGTCTGCCTCCTTCAAGGGAGTAGCCTATCTCTCTCATTGAAAGAAGCAATAACTACTTCCTGGATCCACCCAGTTAGACCCTCCCTATTAGATTTTAACTAGTCCCCTGTTGTCTACTTCCTATGGTTATAGCAATTGCCACTGATTTCATAAACTTTGATCAGATGGTGCCCCCATAAACTTGATAGGATCTGGAAGAAATCTGGTGTGTCATTCTGAGCAGATGAGTGACTCAAAATGGATTGCAAACCTATCACAACAGGCCATTGAATAGTTAGCTGAGTCTGCATTAAGACTACTTGTCAGCAGCTCAGCTGCCACTGAGAAAGCCCTTACTTGGTGTCCATAGTGAGTCCACTACATTTTTTTTTCTTCTAGCCTGAATTCCAGGCCCAAAACCTCTTAACAATGGATCTGAGGATAACAGAAAGGTGATTTATGCTAAGCCTAGAGTGTTTGTAACAGAGAAAGGATTTGAATTTGCTGCTTTACAGCTTAGACCAGGGCTTCTCAACCTTGGCAGCTTTCAGATGGGGGGACTTCAAATCCCAGAATTCCCCAGCCAGTTTTGCTGGCTGGGGAATTCTGGGAAAGGAAATCCCTCCATCTGAAAGCTGCCAAAGTTGAGAAACACTGGCTTAGACTCTTGGATACTATTCAATACTACTTCATTCAAAAGGTGGCCTTGGAATTGTGAAACCCTGTAACCAGCAACACATATCCATTCATTTCCATGTTCAGCTAGCAGTTCAGAATGATCATAACGAAGGGTGAATATCTATGTGGAAAATTGCACAAGCTGAACTGTGCAATTTCCTTTTTCAGTTGCGATAAGCCTGTATCATCAGTTGGACATAGTATTAACTACAGTGGTACCTCTACTTACGAACTTAATCCATTCCGTGACTCTGATCGCAAGTCGAGTTGGTCGCAAGTCGAGGTAAATTTTCCCATAAGGTTCAATGTAAATACGGTTAATCCGTTCCACCCTCCGAATTTGGTCGCACCACGAGGCAAATATCCCCATAAGGTTCAATGTAAATACATACGGTTAAACAGTTCTGAAACATATGCATTTTATTTTTAAACCATAAAAACATGAAAAAAAGCACAGTATGAAGAGGGAGAATGGGGTGGTGAGGCAGTTATTGTTTGGAGGGAGAGTCCCCCTCCAAAGGGACATCGGGGAGATCTCCTTCAGGGGTTTCCTCTCTTCTTTGCCTCTTAGCTGCAGACTCAGTTCTGGGGAAAAACCTGTCTAAAGTCAGTTGTTTTTTCCTGCGCTGCATAACCCTCCGGAAATGAGAGAACACATTGTCGTTCATCATGTTCAATGCTCTGTTTGTCACAGTTCTGTTGGGGTGGTGCTTCTCAATGAAATCCTGGCACTCATTCCATTTCTGCATGATGGATTTTATCGCATCACTGCTCACCTCCTCCCCCTCCTCCTCTTCCTCAGTGGAATGCTCCTCACCAAGCGCTTTCTGTTGCTCACTCTGGAGCTCAGCAAGTTCTTCCGTGGTCAGCAACTCCTTATGGTCCTCAACAAGCTCCTCTATGTCCGCATCATCCACAACCAGACCCATGCTCTTGCCCATGGACACAATCTCCTCCACTACCTCTGTATCACACTCTTCAAACTCACGTTCAGCGACACATTCTGGCCACAGTTTCCTCCAGGCTGAGTTTAAGGTCCGGCAGGTGACATCTTCCCAGGCTTTGTCAATTAGGCTGATGCAGTGGAGGACACTGAAATGTTTTTTCCAAGACTCTTTGAGAGTCAAGGATGTTTCTTCGGTGACATTGAAACATCTGGTGAAGAGCGCCTTTGTGTGCAACTTCTTAAAGTTGCAGATCACTTGCTGGTCCATGGGCTGCAGAAGAGGTGTCGTGTTGTGGGGGAGGAACTTGACCTTTATGAAGTCGTACTCGGCGTCCATGACATCCACCAAGGCTGGAGGGTGTGCCGGGGCATTGTCCATCAGGAGAAGGCACCTTTCAGGCAGCTGGTTCTCAGACAGGTATTTTTTAACTCTGGGTGCGAACACCTCGTGCAGCCATTCCATGAACAACTGCCTTGTGACCCACGCTCTCGCATTGGCCCTCCACATGACAGGCAGTCTGGCCTTGTTCACACTGTGTTCCCTGAATGCACGAGAGGTCTGGGAATGGTACACCAGTAGTGGCTTAATCTTCAGCTCGCCGCTTGCTTTCGCACACAGCAAAGGTCAATCTGTCCTTCATGGGCTTGTGCCCTGGCAGTGCCTTTTCCTCCTGCATGATGTAGGTTCTGTTTGGCATCTTCTTCCAGAAGAGCCCTGTCTCGTCGCAGTTGAACACTTGCTGAGCAACGTATCCTTCCGCCTTCATGAAGTCCTCAAGGTCTTTCTGGTAGGCTTCTGCAGCAGCCTTGTCAGAACTGGAAGCCTCACCATGTCTTGCCACACTGTGGATGCCACTTCTCTTGCGGAATTTCTCAAACCAGCCTCTGCTGGCTTTAAATTCCTTACTTGCTGCGCTGGTAGAGGGGTTTTCCCGCAGTAAATCACTGTGCAGCTTCCTGGCTTTTTCACAGATGATTCACTCATGCTATCACCTGCCAGCTGTTTCTCATTTTCAGCCACACCAACAACAGCTTTTCCACCTCTTCCACCACTTGTGTCCTCTTCCTCGTTAAGATCGTTACTCGTTTTGCCACATCAGCTCCTCTGATGGCATCTTTATTCTTCAAAATAGTCGAGATGGTCGACTTTGCCATCTTGTACTCCGAGGCCAGATCAGTCACACGAATACCACGATCGTGCTTTTCTATAATGTCCTTCTTCAGCTCGATCATCACTTTTTTCTTCAAAGCCTTATTCTTGCCAAGCCTGCTCTGCATTTTCTTTGGAGCCATGCTGACAAGCACACCAAACACCTTCTAAAATGCCACAAAACACACCACAAGCCTCACCGAACGTTTCCTTGCTACCGCGATCTCGCCCACAGGAAGCTGCGACCGCGTGGCAGCAGGGAAAATGGCCGCGGATCCGGTTCGTAAGTCGAGGCAAGTTCGTAAGTAGAGGTAAATTTTTGGGGCTGGAGCTGGTCGTATTTCGAAAAATTCGTAAGTAGGGGCGTTCATAAGTAGAGGTACCACTGTATATGATCAGCTGGTTATATAACAGGGTAATATCCAACTTCTTGTAGTGATGCTTAGGTATTAAAGTTTAGGTACAAGTAAGTTCTGTAAACGAAGTGGCACCTTGCATCGCTTTTGACCCACACAGGATTTTGATATGCAGTAACACCCAGATATACACATAAGCACCCCTACTACTTTAGGATCATGTATTAAAATATTCTGTTTGGTGAAAAGCCAAATTCTGTACAAAGAAAGGCTTATATCTGCAAACTATGTAAATTATTCAGTTTATTTTATATATTTTTTTTTCTACTCTGTTACTGATATTTTGTGTTCTGAATTTTGAGCTTTGAATTTAGGCTCAATACAGAATGTATGAATTCATTTATTTATAGACTTTTTTTTTTCTGTCCCTAACAGACATTTAAAGCAAAGTTTCTTCTGCAGCTGAGACAGGAGAAAGGGATAAGAGGACAATAGATCGTTAATTTATTGACTCAATAAAAATGAGAATCTGATAAGAGAAACTTAAAATTTATCTCCTTCTGCTGAGATCTTGCCATCTGACAGCCAGTGAAAAGCAGTCATCAAAGAAAAGGCAAACAGGTCTACTGCATAGACTGAGTTCACCCATCGTATTACATCATAATGTGGTTTGTGTGATTTATGTTTTATCTTAGCATTCATGAATCCAGCTATTATGGCTATCCAAATCTGACATAATATTCTGTATACGGTAAATCAGGCATAGAGTGAAGTGCAAATCCAATCAAACTTGTGATTTAAAAAAATATTACAGCAGAGCAATTGAAAACCAAGTTCAGCTACCTATGTTAAGATTGGTTCACTGACACAATTTTTTAAAGAGGAAAGCTCCATCCAGATAACAACATATAAGCAAGAAGACAACTTTATTGATTGGCTCTGTATTATTTCCTAGTGCTTGTGTCAGAATCTACATTTCCTTCCTTTTTTATTTAGATAGCAATATTGCTGAAGTTAAATCTGTGGTGGCCATCACTTTTATCATATATGGCAGTTATTGTCAATGGTACATTATCTGTGTTATTTGCACCCCCCATCTCCCAATTCCCCTGCTCTGGTTGGCAAATTCTCTTTGGAGTATCAGAGTAGTTTATTCTGTCCCTTACTTCTCTGAGGTCTTTTGAATAATGATGCAATGGGTGAACTTGTATTGTTTGACTCCTCTAAGGAAAGTATCTGGCCCCCTGTTGACAGAGATGAGTAACCTGCAGCCCAACGGCTTGGCTAATTTCAGAAGTTCACACCTCTGATAAGAGCTATCTTTACCTTTCAGATAGCCTCCTTCTTGGAAGAGAGAGAAATATCAGGAAAAATATCTGACCCCCACACATTTCATGCTTTACTCCTTCCACTTCTGGAATGTGTTTCCAACACTTTATCTCCACAGGAATTCAACCTTCAGTTAAAAAAAAAAAGAAGACTTACCCCCATCTTTAAGGGACCCTTGTACATGATATCCAGCATTAAACTGATTTCATCATGAAATATCACTGCCCAGGCATATCTGGGAAATGCAGTTCTATGGGAGCAGTATATAGGACCCTAATCTAGCAAAGTTATAATTCGCTAAGGTTCTTTGTTTTCCTTTTATCCAAGATAGTTGAACCTTTTGGATCCTACCTATCTGAAGGATTAAGAGTTATGAATACCTGATATGTTTGAATACTGTGCTAAAAAAGCCCTCCCTCACTACAGTACTTCTGCTTTCTGGAAGCTTTTTGTGACTCTGAATTTACAAAGAGTACAGAGGAAAGCATATACTGCAGCCTGGGATTCTGCTATTGTTTGAAGTCAAAATAAACATGGGTAAATTCCTCAGTAGATCCTTGTGATGCACTCCATGTGGAAATGCCACTGAAGACTATTTGACAGTTCAGTTGGTACAAAAAGCTGCTGTTTGCATTTTGATTAGCGGATGGAGAATATTATGCTAACAATTATACTGGATATCTGTATGTTTTCATGCACAATTTAAGACCCTGTTTCAAACTGTGAAAGGCCTAAATTTTCTGAATGCTTTGGGAGTGCATTCCCTCAGAGGAGTAATATGCTTTATGCTCAGATACAGCATTTTTACTCAGAATCTTTTTGTGGATACATGATTCATTTCTGAGGAATACTGTCACCTCAGTAGTCACCCCCATATTTTGAAAGGAAATTCCTCCTCACAGGAAATCTTGATGCTGCTGACATTTGCCTTTTTCTACACACCAAGGAGGAAACAGATAAAAATATTTTTACTGTGCCGTTTTTGTAAATGAGACCCTTGTTTGCTCATATCAGGTCTAACTGATACTTGGACGGGAGACTTCCAGAGCTGAAGACTAGCCTGGGAAATTGAAAAGCATCCTGGAAGCCAGGATTGGGGAACCATTTCTTTATGTTTCCTAGAAAACTGCATGGACATGTTCATGAAGTTACCAGGAACTGAGCTTGATTCAGAGGAAACTGTTCCCCCTGCTGTTGATCTATGTTTGATTCCATCAGTTTATGGGTTTTAATGAACCATGCTGTTTTTAATGTGGTGAATGGCTTTGCAAACTAGGTAATAGTAAATTAAATACCCTAAGGTAGGGGCTTGTCCAAAAGCAATATAAAACTACAGCAAATACATCTCTGAATCAAGGCCTTTATATGCAGAACTAGTAGCATAGAAAAGATGCGCTTCTTCAAAAGATGCAGACTCAGACAGTTATGTGGGGGCAAGATGAGCAGTAGGAAATAAATAGCATCCAACCTGCCTCTGTACACATTTGCTTTTTGTTTGGCGAGGGCAGCCTGCCCAGTCTAGGCACTTTTCAGATACGTTGGGTCTGAAATTTTCAGAATGTCCAGTTTGTTAGTTGCGCTGGGCCTGGACACTCTGCTAGAGGAGAATTACAGAAGTGATAGCCTTTCTCTTAACTCATTTGGAAGACACCAGGCTGGAGAGTGGTAGGATGGTGCTGGCCAGTGTGTACATGTGAGTATTAGATAATTTTCAGCTCAATATTTTTCCCTGTAAACCAACTCTCATTATAGAAAAATAAGAAAATGAGAGGACAGTGAAATAAATTAAGCAACAAAATGGTAGCATAATTGTTGTGTGAGGATGGTTAATACATCTAGAAGATATGAGAGACAAAATATTATTTGATAACAGGTTGCCTGTTTGGTGATGCTGTTGAGGAAAAAGAAGCAATATCAAATAGCATGACTGATAACATAGCTGCCAAGGAAGAAACTCAGAGCAATTGCCCAAAACATAATGTTATATTGAATGTGCAGCATAGTCTTAACAGGTCTCAGATGTTTGCTGCATTTGTCATGTTTTCTTCTGGAGCCATTAACAACAAAACAACTCTATTTCACAGCTACAAATGGCACATTTTTTTAAAAAAAAATCAACACTGTGTGATCACATAAAACAGTTATTATGTTACTTTGAAAGAAGTTTCTTAGACCTCATTAAGAAAAATCAGCATAGTAGATGCTTCACCAGCTGCTTATCCCCCAAATTTGCACATGAGAATGAAGACAGGATAATTACCTGAGCTTCTCTGCTATTTACGCACTGCTGGAGCTATCCTGGGCTTGCTGCATTCATTTAATCTGCAAAAGCCTGCCCTTCTCTCTTTTAAATCCCAAGCAAGTGTTTGTCATTTGGTTAAAGACAGTAAAATCCTACAATAATGCACGGGAGGTTTTCAGATTTCCTTCATCAGTTGCAGTCTGTGAAATACCTAAATGCTGCATGGTACCTTAATATACACATATATATTTAGGCATATATACTGGACACAAGATACAGTAATACTTGGGGATTTCACCTTGACACAAAAAAGCTGCTGAGAATTGCGAGATTGTGGCAGGATATAAATGTAATAAATAACTATAACAAGGTTTCTCCAAAACTAGAAGGAACATATGGGCAACAATTTAGCATGAAGAGTGCCATATTCTATCTATAGACTATTCTTGATAAATACACCTAAAGCATAAGACTCCTTGAATTATAGCTTAAATGAGTAGGATTATGGTGCTGGAGAAAAGGTTAACCTAATCTAATTAATTAATAGAACTGAAGTTTCCAAATCCTGCAATGCCAGTGTTGCACTTTATTTTTCATTCAAAAGGCTACATGTAATTGTATGTACAGTTCTGAACCATGGAGTACACAAAACAGGGGTGGGCAGAAGATGGAATGAGACTTACTGGTAGGTTTCTGGGTGATTTGAAGTAGACAGCAATAAAGTCAACTTCTTTCCTGTCTTACTACTGCTGATATCAAGTTGTGAGAACATGTCTGTGTGAAAGAACTGATAGGCAACTCAGTGCTGGTGCTCAAAGTAACCGGGCTCTGTATTCAAAGGATGTATCTTCTCCACCAGAGCTTTAGGACTCAAGTAAAAAAGATTTCACAAGACTGAAATCTGCCCATCCGTAATATATAGAGAATTTGAAATGAATTCAGAGATGAGCAGAGAATATGGAAAACAAATCCTTTGAGGAGAGGCTGGAGTCACTTAGAGGCAGCTACCTGAGAGAGCAAGCCTAAATCTAGCAGGCTTAATTTATAGCTTTTGAGTGAACATATAGTTGGGTTCTTTTCAGTGAGAGAAATTGACAAATGTTTCAGAGGTGGAGGAGGGAAAAAAACTATGCAATTTTCAGGGGGTAGATAGCTATCTGTGATTCTAGATTTCCTTCATCAAATGTGGACCTAGGCCTGATGCCTAGAAAAAACAATTCTGGTTTATTAAAATTGTTATCTTAATAGAATGCCACTTTAAAAAAAATATTATGTATGACTACTGTAGATTTAGGTTCAGCTAGTATTCATACTTATTTTTTTTCCTTCCAACAGACATTGCCCTGCCACCCTAATTTTCAAAACTTTGATGATGCTCCCTTATCTATCATTTGGTTGTGTTTAGTTTTAAGGCAATCTAAGCAGAAGTGAAAACAATGGAGATGTAAGAAATTAAGAATGAGGCACTAAGGTCAAAATGCAAACTTTCCCCCTTTTTTTGTGTCAGAATTTGGGGTCACCCAGGTAGTACTTGCAGTAGGTTCAGAGAAGACAATATTTTTCTTTGACAAGAACACATTGTAGTAAGATAGCTTTTTAAAAAAAATTCTGCAGTGTTTAAAAATTCTCATATTCTTGTCTTTCTCCTTGACCCACCCCATCGCATTCCCCCCTTCCCTGGTCATTTGTTCTTCTCTCAGCAGGTATCCATTACTCAGTCTGCTTATTCCTCGAAGGATTATTATGAGATTTCCTCCCCTTTTAGGCTTCTCTCCCTAAAGATGTCTATTACAAAACTTGAGCTGTTGTAGGCACCCTCTGGCAGAACATGGAATATAAATCAAAGGAGCAACTCTGGGATTTCCTGTGCCTGTTCCTTATGCATGAAAGTGCTTGGGGACCCATGAAGTCCATACTTGGATAACAACTTTGTTGTTTGTATAACAGCACTGGACTGGACACCCTGATACAGCAAGGCATTTCTTCAGTCAATGGACTGATTCAAAGTTGTGCTTCTACAGTGATAAAAGCCCAGCTCTTTCTCATAATCTCTTCATAAATTCCATGGCTAAGCCCTGACACTGAAATGTGGGTTTGGTGCCACTTTGCCCTAGCAATTCTAATTTTCATTTAGAATTATAATTTGTGATGGTCTCATGTAGCCTGAGTCTCAGAGTGCTGTGGGTTCTTGACTGGACAATATTCTAGTCAAACTTCTTCCATCCTGATTCAATTATCTACCTAGGAGAAATGTATTTCAATTTGGGATATTTTATTCAGAGAGCTGTGAGGAGCGTATGTTGAAAACTTTAATTTTAGAAAAGTGATCTTTAAAATTGCATGCATTGGAAGGATTGCCAATTAAACGGTGCGCAAAGCTTCCTGCTTATTAGGAGTATGTTGAGTAGCTTAGCTCTTCTTCAACTTTGTCAAGAGGGATATAGGATTAAGCTTTCTCCAATGTAGAGAGCCCCACAAGGTTTCTGAGTAAGCATTTACCTAACTTTAAAAGTGTGTGTGTGTATGTATGTATGTACATGTGTATGTATGTATTTAGTGGAAAAAAAGAAAAAGAAAAAAATCTCTGCCTACTTAGGAAAGCAGCTAGGCTGGCAAATGAATTTTGTTTCAGTGCTGTTGACATATCAGTATTCTGAACTGCACAAAGACAGGGCAGGTTATGATGCACACATCTCTCTGCAAGAATGTGCAGTGGGGCAGGACTCAGGAGAAATGCACTCCTGAGACACTGGCCTCTTGGAAGGAGCACTCTGATGCTCATTCCACTTTCACCTCTGGCAAGCAAGTTTTGTAGGTTTTTGTCTCTTTTTTTAAAGAAATATGTGATAAACTTGTTTTAGCGGAGCCAAAAAAGGAAACCATCTCTCCTCTGACAATTTTCCTTATGGTTGTATAACACACGCTTTCACTGCTTTCACTGGTTGTATTTGATTTTGCATTGCTTTCCAAATAGGTTTGGCTTTTCTTTTTTTAATGGCGGGCACTTCATTCTCAACATAAATATTATGTGGGCTATAGTAGAAATGGATACTACAGAGACTCCCATACTTCTTTCTCAAGTGAATGTTGGGATTTGTAGTTTGATAAAGCATCTAAGAATTCTTAGAACAACCTTCTCTAATCTCACACCTTCCAGAAATATTAGGACTACAAGGATTCCTGGAAAACATGCTCAATTATGCTATTTGGGAATTTGGGGAGTTATAGTCCCAAACACATCTGCAGGGTACCAAGCGGAGTAAAAAACAAACAGGAATTGGTCCACAAGCATAAATTCAGCATTAAAATCACCTGCAACTAACAATATTCCCTGTATGTCCTTTTGCCTGAATTTGAGGAATAATTACTTGAGTCACAGTTATGGCTATGTTGGCACAGAGAGAAATAATCTGATTTACTGAAGGTAACCAGTGTTTTGAAACAAGCATTTTACTTTGTTTATCAATTCAAAATTGTTCCAATGCAAAGATGCATCCTTTTTTTAATTGACAACTGAAAGTAAAAACAAAAGAACAATTGTCGGCTGGGAAGGGCACAGTAGGTGCATAACTGAAGATAAGAATACTGAAAATAAATAAAAGGCATCCAGTTTGTTTCCTGTAACTGAAATCTTGCCAACCTAACTCAACTGTCCAGTGTTGGGCAAACACAGAAAAAACTCTGATCTTCTTGGCTCAGAAAAGATTGTTAAAAGCACCTCCAGGTTGCTTTGCACACCAAGTCTGCTGAATCTCCAAATCCTAAATCAGATTTCTTCCTACAACTGAAAGAAACAATTGATAATGCTTTTTAAGAATTGTGTGAGACAGCAAAGGGTTGATCCAGGAAAAAAAAAATTGGTCTACATGCGTTCTGCTTTCATTTAACCAAAGTACATTCAAGAATGAAAGACAGGCAGTAAAAGAAAACTGAGAAAAACAAAGGGAGTGTCTGGATCAGCCCTTCTTTATCATGTTGTAATAAACGTTAAGTCTAGTTCTGACATCAGTTCAGTGGTAGTCAGACAAATGAGCTGCACTGTGTTTTAAGATCATATAAACATTATCCTGAGGTCCCTACTTCTATGGCAGCTTATTCTTTTATCAAGTGGTCAACTTGTAAACTTTTTCTAGAAGTAAAAACTGAGGAACAGAGCTGTATCTGGACCAGAATGTCTCTATTACAGGGTTTTGTGTTGGCCTCATTCATACTCATGTTTAATGTAATATTCATGAATTTGTAAGAAACCTAATCTATGCATACATGTATATAATTTTACTGCACTGCCTATTTTAACTTTTATTTTTCTTAACACTGCTGTGTTTATAAGGCCACCTTTTTCATGCATCACAAAACACAATGTTGATTTTGGGATGGATGAAATTAATCTTACAGTAACCCCTCCCCCCCCAAATAAAAATATTGTGTTGTTTTAATACTGGGTTAAATAATCTGATGGAACAACTGAGTTAGGCAATTTTAAGGCACTTGGATTACCCTGACTGGTTGAAAGCCTTGTTTAATAAGAGTAATGAAGATACCCAATTTTAATAAATATGCAGCATTTATATAGCACTTTTGAATATTCAAAACATTTCACTTATTTTATATTGTAATTGTTACAATATTTCTGTATGGCAGGAAAGTATTATTCCTATATTTCTGATGTGAGGCTGAAACCAAGTGTGGCTTGCCCGGCAGTGTTTAGCAAGTCCATGGCCACACCAAGATTTGAATTGACAACCTTCCAGCTCACATCCTTAGCCACTAATTTATACCAATTTTTCAATTTCAGTCTTAATTTGTGGACTGCAGACCCTAAATCCTTATACCCCCTGCATTAGTCCACCACTTGCCCTCTAGCCATATAAAGTACTGACACAGTTTTTCTTCCCCCACCCTGGTATTTATAAATTCAGAGCTGTTGCTTGTACATATCAAACTGGGTGATAGCATTTCAGATCTTGTGATGAATACTTCCATAACAGGCAGAAAAAAAAATTGATTCAGTTTTACAGGATATTGGATGCCACTCCTTGCTTAGCCGGATAGTCATCATTCTACTTTTCTTCCACTGAAGACTCTGATCTGCATCACTGTAAAGATGGCAAGTGCTTAAGTATCATATGGAGATCTTCCAGGTGCCCATTGCAGAAGACAAGCCTGGTCAAGCTCAAAAATGTGTAAGACTAGGCAAGCTTTTCTGTGCTCAGAGAAGCAAAGAAAATGGCTTAAGATAGGGCACCAGTTCAGTCCTTAGATTAATACTGAGGGCTAGACACTCAAAATTGCTGAGCCATAGAGAAGCTGAATTCTGATGAGTCCTTGCTTTGTTCACCTTTGATTCTGTAGTATATGAAGCATATGCTGGTCTTGTAACAGTCCTGAGATTTATATTTCTTTTGACTCTATTAAATGAAAAGATACTACACCAGTAGATGGCTGTCAGCTGTAACCTTCAGTTATGAGAGCAAAAACACATCTGGCATCCTTTTCTGTAGTATGCACTATCTGATTCTGCATGCATGCTGCCTTTAAATCAAGGTTTTGGCAAAGTTATAGCTGCAACAAGTGTGGCAATGGGACAGGCAAAAAGAGCCCTCCCAACATTGGTCAGTAAAGAAATCTTTGTGGTGAAATAGTGCTCCTTTTTTGAATAAGCTGAACATTCATGCACAGGGAGGAAGACAGTAGGTGACATTTGCAAGGCAAGGAGTTGAAGGCAGCTAGGAGTGGGAGCATAAGACCAAGTTATCCATGGGAGGAAAAAATTGGACGGCTGATGTTGCTATTAGTTGTCATTGCTGAAAGCTCCCATCTGAAAAGACAACATATCAGATCAGATCAGATCAGATCAGATCAATTTTATTTTATTTATTTAAAAGATTTGTATAGCCACCCCATCTTATGCAGCATTACCCTGGGTGGCTCACAAGCAATAGTAAAACAATAAAAACAGTAAAAAAACATAAAAACCAACAAAGTCACTCCTGGTGCCCTTATCCCTACATATCCAGAAAACAACTTTTGAGCTTCACTGGGATCCGGCCTCATACTACCCCAAGGCTTGTGGGAAAAGCCAGAACTTCATCGCTTTTTTGAAGGCCAGGAGAGTAGAGGCCTGCCTGATTTCAGGAGAAAGGGTGTTCCAAAGAGCAGGGCCATTACTAAGAAGGCATACTGCCTAGATTCTACTAGATGGCAATATTTAAAGGAAAGGACCTGGAATGTGCCTACCTTGTCAGACCTAGTAGAATGGGCAGATACTCTCAGGGAGAGGCGGTCCCACAAATAACCTGGTCCTGTGCCATTCAGGGCTTTAAAGACGATAATCAGCACCTTGAATTGTACCCGGAAAGAAACTGGAAGCCAGTGCAGCTCCCACAGCAGCAGTGTAACATGGGCAAACCATGGGGTGCCCAAAACAGCATGTGCTGCTACATTCTAGACCAGTTGTAATTTCTGGATGGTCTTTAATGGCAGTCCTGTGTACAGCATGTTTCAGCACATTAGCTGGGATGTGACTAGAGTGTGATGCCCTGAGCAAGGCCTCCCAGTCCAGAAATAGGTGCAAATGGCTCACAAGATGATCTGTGCATGTAAAACACATATTCTGCCACTTGAACCACAGATAAGTGGCAGAGTATGTGTTTTACATGCCAAGTTTCAAGTTTGATCCCTGGAATTTCCAATTAAAAAAAAAAGAGGTGACAGGTGATATGGAAGATTTCTGTCAGAAACTCTGGAGAGCCTCTGTAAGCAAATACACAACACTAAGCTAAGGCAACTACGTACATTATTTAAGGCTCTGTGGTCAGAGATACCGAACATACAGGTATCTCCATGAGGACAAATAGTTTACCTGATATCATGAGGGAGGCAAGACTGGTCCAGATTGTACTGGATCACTGCCAGCTTACACAGCGTTTTTAAGCTGGGACCTGAAGAAAGAGTAATACATAGCATTTGAGATCTAATAAAGAAAAACTAAATCATCTGCAACACTGAGACAAAGTCAGCTCTACCTCAGACATATTTTTAAAGCAAGAAGTTTGACCAAGATAAAGTAGTTAATGAAGGATGACACGATGAGAAAATGTTCACATACTGAAGTCTAAGATGTATAGGTCTGAGTGATCCATCAGGTCAAATTCATCTCCCATGCCTTCTTCTGGAGATGGGCTGTGGAAATCAAAAAGAATCTTGTCAATCACTGAAAAAGTGAAGACAGTTGTGTTGATTGTGAGGAAAAAAGTAAAAATCTATTTCAAGCTAATACTTTTATTAGGTCAACTAGAGTCTTTAAATAATTGCAAGCCTCTGAATTCCCAAGAAGTCTTCATCAGAACTGTTAAAAATCCAAGGAAAAAAGGTAGAGTAGGAAAAATGTATTGATCAAGCCACATCAAGTTACAGTATTAAATGTAGTACTTGAGAATCTCCAGACATAGAAAGGCGATCCTGGAAAGAATTTACCTGGACTTTATATCCTGTCAGTGTTTCTCATACCTCAAAATGCTTTTATAACAGTTTTTTTTGGCAATTATGGCCTGCAGGCACTTGGGAATTCTATATGTTTATAATAACAGAGTACTAAAAGTTTGATCGTAACAGCTTTATTTATGGAACTCAGAAACCAACTAGACCTGATTAAAATCAAATTATTTGACAAAATTGGCTTGTGAAATTGTTTAGAGAATAGAAAATTTCCCAAAGGAAGAATGAGAGAGGGTGCCCCAATTTCTGCTCTCCCAAAGGATCAATAGGCAAGAATAAATACAGGAATGAATTAAGGATTTAGCCTTCAGCACGTTTAGACAGACAGACAATAGGCCACAAAAATACCTAAACATGAAACAGCCACTGGGGCCTTCACTACACTTTTAGTTACCCATATGATATGGCCTTCCTAGCATCTCCTGCTTCTTCTGCAGGTCTGGCATATGTGCATCTTGCTCTTTTTCTAAACACAGTGGATATTAAGGCTGCACAGCTGCACGATCCTGGGGGGAAAGGCAGCTGCTTCAAAATATTGCAGACAGATGGTATGTTGTGCTCCTGCACACTCTGAAGCACCTTTTGAAGACTGAATTGGAAGCACTGCATGGCCCTAATTAGTAGATATTGCACCTTACTGTCTGCCATGTGCCTACTGTGCAACAACTGCATTTTGGAAAACTGCATCATGGTGCTCACTCCAATACAGATAGATCTTGCCCTGCAGAGCCTTTGTGTTCATAGCCTTTGTTCCCACCTTTCCATTGATATCTACTCTATTCTACCTTTATAGATAGATTTGAATTCTTCTGTTCTTTGTCAATATTACTAAACCTAATATCATGGTGAAAGCTTTGTCTTAATCATCCAATTTAAGAATAATTATATAATAATTGTTCATGATACGTTTCTACATGGATACAAAGGAATGCCTAGAATATGCAAGGCAGAACAACCAACCATAGTTTAAGAAAGACGCCTAAGCATGTCTGGGGGGGGGGGGGGGGAGAGAGAGAGAGAGAGAGAGAGATTTGTTTAGAGAATCACTTACATAGTTACTTTGATTTCTCCAGCCTCTCTGCTACCCTAGCAAACAAACAGAGCTTTTTTCACTGCCCCCACAACAGGCAGCACCGGATGTTCTGGCACCATCTGGAGATTTCATTATCACAGAAGGTCGCAGAGACTCCTCGCAGGCTACCAACTTATAGGTCGGGGGGAAGGGAAGGAATCATATTAGATTACTCCCCAGCATCAGGGACATCTAATTTCTTCTCTGAAGTTGAAAGAGTTCATTCACATGTAGGAAAATTGTTTCTTTAAAAATTCCCAAATCACATCTAAAATAAGAGACTTTAATATGTAAGGCATGCTTTTTAAATATATACATTGTTAAGAGTTAAGCAATTAAGAAAACAGGATTGCAGGTAAAAAAAAGCAGTCAGCTTTTTTTCTTGTTGCCTTACACTAAGCTCCAGGTTCAGGAACAGCCAGACTGGATTAAATTATAGTTAATCAACTTTAAAGCTTTTTGGAAAAATACAACATTGATATTAAGTAACTGAATGGAAATGTATTTTGAGAAAATTTCCTTTGAAGCACTAATATTTGGCACTTCTATATATAACAGATCTATATATAACACCTCACTTTGGAAAGGGATGACACCTGCAGCCTTGAAAGAGGCTGTCCTGCATCCCCATCCCTTAAGAGTCTATCTCTGGATCCAGCTGGGTTTGGTAAGCATCTCCAACCTTCCCTAAAAAGGTTGCTGAGCTCGTGGTAGGGATTCAGACACAAAATGTCGTACAAAGTAGATTACCTAGACAATGTTCAGTCCAGTTTCAGGCCTGAGCACAGGCCCAAGACAGCATTGGTTGCTCTAGTTGGTCACCGTTACTGGGGCTAGAGCACCCCGTCAGGTCAGCAGCCTTTGATATCATTGACCATGGTGTATTTCTAGATTGCCTGCAGGAAGTTTATGGGCTAGAAGCATTGGTTCTGCTCCTTCTTCAGTGTGTGGTACTGTTTTGTGGGATGGATAGGGACTGGTATCATCCATATGTTG
Organism: Python bivittatus; assembly: GCF_059951505.1. Taxonomy (NCBI): domain Eukaryota; kingdom Metazoa; phylum Chordata; class Lepidosauria; order Squamata; family Pythonidae; genus Python; species Python bivittatus. The sequence goes on from NW_028277030.1 coordinate 120,969,559, forward strand.
ATAATTATATATTGTCACTCCTGGCCTGATATAGATAGAGAATAAGGAAGATAACCTTGAAGGAGATATGCAAGCTCCATTGCCAAGGTAAAACACTGTCTAGTCATGTCTAAAACATGTTTAGACAGTAAAACACTGTCTAAGCCTAGAGCATCCAGATAACTTTCGGAAGCAGCTCAGACAGACACATCCCTAATACACTGAACTATAAGAAGAGGAAGTACAACACAATCAGATTTGCAAGATTGTTATTATAGCCTGTCGCAATAAAGGTAGCTTTAGTGTTCGTGTGGAGGTGATTTCTTGGTCTGGTCTAGTGGGGCTGACACATGGCTAGGGTGTGCTGTGAGTCTGGATAAATGAAAACTAAGTAGCACTGCAGGTATCCTTTTTATAACCTTCAGTGTAACAACAGCGATTACCTGGTATAAAACATGATTTGCTTATAGAATCTGCTAGAGTCTCTGGTCAAGATGTCCAACTAGTACCCAGTGACTAGGTTTGGCTCCTAAAACAATTTTATTTTGTATCTGGCATATCTAGTTAATTTTAATCTTAAAAAGTTACCTAGTTAATACTTACCTACTTAATTTTAATCAAGGCATAGTGAAAAAGAAAAGTTTTCCTTGCTTTCATGAAAATAAAATGCTTTCAAGCAGTGTATAATGTTGAGCAAAAACTAGCAAATTTACACTTTAATGTTACATCTTGAAAGGAGAAGAACAGGAAAACAATGGATAAGATAGATGGATGGGATCAAGAGTATCACTGGAATGTCCCTGCAGCAACTGTGGGCTGTTGACCAGGTCAGGTTGAGATTAAAGGTATTTGTCCACACAGGAATATACTTAGTAGTCAGTCTGACTCAATGGCACCTAACAGCCTCATTATGCCAAACCAAGCATACTCTGATTTATTGTTGTTGTTGTTGGTTGCACAATCGGCCAGATGTTTAGACTGCATTTGGCATTTTTATCCACTTATCAAGTCCTTCCCAAGGACCTGGGATAGGTAGATTATTGTTGGTCGCAGAGTCAGCCAGATGTTTAGACTGGATTTGGCATTTTCCTCCTCCTCCTCCTCTTCCTCCTCCTCCTCCTCCTCCTCCTCATTATTATTATTATTATTGGTTGTCCAACTCCAATGGACTTGTTTAAATTTTTAAACAAAATTTAAAAACAGATCAATAAAAAATAGAGTTGACAATATAAGATGGCACCAACCTTTCCAGAACTTTGCACACAAATGGAATTTTGAGAAAGTGTTGTAGGAACTGGTTACAAAATAGTGGCTGTCTGGAAGTGGCATATTTCAAAATAGCTTCTAAATAAAAAAATTAGATGAAGGCACAAGATACAAATTGATATCTCATCTATCCTTGCAAAGAAGAGAGAGGCCTCCTAGCCCAGTACCACTGGTTCCACTAAACAGGTAAATGAAGCCTAACACAACACTATACCTCACAGAGAGTAAGAAAAAGGGTTCACCTTATCTCCTGCTGCCATTTCTCTTTTTTCCACCAGCATATGGGCAACTGAGAAACAATCCTTTGTTTCCTGTCTAGAGGCATGCTCTGCTGTCTGGCTGTTTAGTTTCTGTATTCCCTCTTCCCATACTGTTGCTCTCCTTCCACCTCAACATAACTTTATATTTCATAAGCTAGTATCCTGAAGTGAAGGGAAGATTTCCTTTCTATAATATTAGCATTCAATAAAAGGAGATTGATGGTGCATGTAAAAGGCCACAATGAAGAGGATCTTCTCTAGAGAACAGAGAATGGGGAAAAAAACCCGTCATAACCATATTCTTTAATTAATTAGCTCGAGTTTTTATGAGGACACCAAACAAAGTACCTATAGGTATTGCATTTAGGAATGCAGGCTGAAACAACCCTGGATCATATTGATCTAAACTATGTCAAATTTATTGCAGCATCTGACCTCTTGTTAGGAGATCAGATTCTGCAGCTCAGTATACCATTGTCCCACATAACAAAGAGTGTTGAATAAAGTGGCCTTACAGTGTAGGAATTGATCATACCTATTATTTTCAGATAATCATTCCATGTATCACTGGAACTAATACTGTACATAGTACTGAGTATGTCACTAGTAGTCTTTAACATCAAACAGTATACTACATATTTTTACTCTTTAGTTCCTAATTTTTAACAGCTTTTAAATACAAAACTGCACTCTAATGCCCAATACATTATAATTTTAGCTTCTTCAGCAAACAGCAATCCTTTATATATTGCTTAATAAATATTTTCACATAAATCCAATAACATTAGAAAAAATATTTACATTTTAAGTTCTCTAAGGGTCCCTGGAACCAATCTCAGAAGAAACAGATCCTGCTACCATTCAATCACCAACTCTTAATTAATTCAAGGCAGGATACAAGGCAGAAATAGGAAAGACTACTGATGCATGAGCAACAAAGGCCCATGCTACAGAATGAATGGAAAAGAAAGCAATGAAGTGAATCACAGGAGAGGTTTAAATAATTAGCAAAGTAGTGGTGAATAAGAGAAAAGTAAAGACAGAAAAAGGAAACACTTTTACACAAAATCTTCCAACAGCAATTGAGCAACATTACTGGAATTAAATTAGGGTGAGTGATTAAACAAGAATTTGAAGAAAGAGAGCCACAGAATGTAAGTCATTGTAGAAATAGCCTGCCTGCACTGATCTTAGCACAGACTGGTAAATGCTCTTTTGGACCACAAATGATATTACAGATTTTTTAAAGCAATTTAGAAACTGCACTGCAGGACTGAAAGTTAATGTTCGAATTTAAGGTAAATAAATGTTTACTTTAATAGCAGAGCTACTCAGTTTTAGGTCTTGGATAAGAGATATGCATCAGTGGGAATTCTTATTATTGGACCAGAAAATGAAAGCACAGAAGCTTTAATTCATTCCTACCCTGAGAAGCAAGAACATAGTACTGTAATAATACCAATACATTTCCATTTTCCCTATAGTTTCAGCTTTGACAAAATTGATACCTGTTGCAAAGATCTGTCATTTGTGCACAAAGTATTTTGCAAATACTACCACAATTCTGAAGCTTCCTAAGCCAAATAATCTTATTTCATATCCACAAATCAGGAAACCGCAATGCATTTCTTATCTTTGTGAAAGGGAAAAAGGCGGTTTCTAGCATATCACAGACATGTTTTCAGGGTTAAGAGATATTAGGGTTCAAGGCCAAAATGACTGCTGAAGAGCAAGACCAGGCCTTGTGGGTGAATGGCCCTCAGGGAAGGATATTTTAGGGCATCTATTCTTATCAGCCATACATTGAGGCAAGCTTTACACTGCTTGTTCTGAATAATAGTTTGTGAGGCTATCAGCAAGAGAAAGTAGCAAAGTACAGTACTGTATAAAAGTTTTAGACAGGTTTGAAAAAATGCTGTAAAGCAAGAATGCTTTCAAAAATATATATTGTAATTGTTTATGTTTATCAATTTACAAAATGCAAAGTGAGCAAACAGATGAAAAACCCAAATCAAATCAATATTTGGTGTGATACCCTTTGGCTTCAAACCAGCATCAATTCTTCTAGGCACACTTGCACACAGTTTTGAAGGAGCTCAGCAGGTAGGTTGTTCCAAACATCTTGGAGAACTAACCACAGATCTCCTGCATTTTGTAAATTGATAAACATAAACAATTACAATATATATATTTGAAAGTATTCTTACTTTACAGCATTTTTTCACACCTGCCTAAAACTTTTGCACAGTACTGTATTTTACAGACAGTAAATGCAAGAATGCAACATTAACTGGAATTCAGTTTTTTGTTGTTACAGTATTGTTAACTACCATTCCCCTCCCCTTTTTTTTGCAAATTAACTTACTGGATTCTAAAAATGGGAAAGAGTTTGATCACATTCTGAACTCAGTCATATTCAGAATTCATTCATTTGATAAGCATGCCCTCTAATAATCCACATTTACCAACATCATGCTATACATTAGTACCTCAGCCATGTTTTTGCTGTTTAATATTCCATATACTGCAAAACTGATATCCTGAAAATGAAATTCCCACTATCTCTATGGAAACCTATCTCCTGTTAAAGAAGTAAATACATAGTCCATTTCTTAGGGATATGGTAAACCTTAACAGTGATACTAGGCTTTTTCTTTTGCTGGCAAATGGAAATATGACAGCTAGAGATGCTTGGCTTTTCTAAATTTTTCCAGCTAGAAATTCAACTATGGCAAGGCTTCAGTAAAAGTTTCTATAAAAGTATAAACATACTTTTCAAGACTCATGGAAGTTATATTTAATTATGGGGTCTGCAGGAGACAAAAGACACAGATTTGTGGTAACTTTTTACTCTTTAGACAACATGCTATACATCTCAGTTTTAAACAGACTTCGAAATTATGAATTCTATTTTATTTTTGTTTTCTTCATTAGAACCATGGGTTTATTAATCAGAGCAGGTACAGAAAAGGGAGTTGTGAAGTCAGTTATTTATTGCACCAAAAGAGACATTTACTGGATATATATTTATGTATCTATATCTGAATCACTCTAAATCTGACAAAACTTTCAAAGTGACTAGCAGAGCCACACAGAGACTCAATCAAAGTGTTCAGTTAATTAATATCAATAATGGGTATTGATCACTGATTTTAACAAGGGAAGCTATAGCGGTTTCTTTAAATTAATTTACTCGCTATGGTTAAAATTTATTGACTAAGAGATATACTGGTAGATCCTGCTGTATTTTGGATCTGTCCCTGCTGTAATGCAAAAGAAAACACTGCAAAGTACTTTCCCCACCCTGAGATGAAGATGATACAAGGTTCTAAAATCAATTCCCATTTTTGTTCCACTATTATTTCTGTTAAACACATTTTGAAAGTTTTTCTTCTGCCTTAAAATCTCTACATTCTATCTGATTATTAAGATTAGCTGAACAAAAGAAATGTGTGGGCATACCAGGCTGCAAACTAGATGTGAAATGCAGGCTGTGTAAATTAAGAGAAACAAGGGCTTCTTTAAGTCTGAATAACACAGAGATAGTTTTTTTCCCCTATTTGCAGGCTACTGTTCCATTTTTATAATGGATCCAAAGGCTAGCCGGCTGTAATTCTTCCATCAGTGTTCTAATCCTTACACTATGCTGAAATTTTATCTATTGCTTTTGCTCTTGCCCCTCACTTCCTGGTGACCTGTCACTTTCAGGACAATACAATACACAGGAACCTCTTCTTTTACAACAACTTCCTGGAAAACATCTTATCAGTCTAGCCAGTTCCAGAGCCTACTTGATAGCTATTCAGAGGAAGTGAGCCCAGCTCTCCCTACCCCCTTCTTCTAAGCCACTTATCCTTCACTGCACGATAAACAGTCCTATCAAATCAACAAATGATATGGAAAATGGTAACATGCCAATGAAAAATGATCAGAAACAGACATTTCATATGCCTCTACATTCAGAAAAATAATAGTGGTAATCAAAATAAGCTCTTGAAACTATTATTCTAATATTCCATCTCCTTGATATACTAGTATTTTACCTATTCACTTTTTCTAGTTACCTTATTTTCCATCTGTTTGCTTTTTATTGTCATCATCATCATCATCATCATCATCATCACTATTACTAAATAATTATTATTTTGTTAGGAATCTGAAATGCAGATTTCCACTTTATGACAATAATATACAAACGTTAATGATGTTGTTCACGGAGTGATTGTTTATGCCGAATCATTTGAAGAAACAAATAATTTAAAGAAAAATCTATTTAATATACCTGCATTTTACATTTGATTAGACTTTGCTACAATGAAGGTTTAATATAAATATATATAAATTGGTTAAATAAATAAATAAATAAATAAATGACATCTCAACAGTTTACATGTAAATTAATCTAACTGATACAATTAGATGTTGCATTTATTACACAGATCTACTTCTCAAATTTGCAGCAGCTCTTATCTAACATGCTATTAATAATTAATAATCACTATTATTAATTACAGTAATACACACACACTCAAATGTGAACTAGCATGCATGAACAAGGCATACTAAGAGCTAATTGAGCCATATGTAGAAAACTCTGCTTCAGGAATAGATATTTGACTAGATAACCTTCCAATTCTTTCTGATCTTATAATTTAACAAGGTCTAAATAACATGTACAATCAATTTTACAAGAGTCATTATCAGTGGATCATTCCATCAAATCAGGTATCCTCCTTCCAACTCTGGATAGTAGAGTCTGCCATAGAAGAAGGAAGCAAACAGCCCAGGGCAATGATAAAGAAAATTAGTTTGTTAATTTTAGGTTTCTGACAATCAGTTTTTATCAACATCTTGATCCTAGTGATGCTAAACATTTGTACTAATAACACTGATTTTTGTAGCTTATGTTACTTTTAGTCCTATGACTCCAGTTAGGTTACTGGGTAAGTATCTAGTAGCAACATACTTCTACTTAAAAATAAAAAAAAAACCCTAAAAAGCTTAATCATATACATTCTCTCTATATTCTCTTGCAGATGGGTCTTCAGGCAGTACCCCATCAAAAGAACTTGGAAAACCAGGATATTACGTATTAAGTACTATTTAGCCAGAGTTCCTTAGTTTGGATATAATAAAAATGAAGGGCTTCATATTGAGGTTAGAACACAAGAGAAAGAGAAAGGAAGACTGCATAGCCAAAGGGCATATTTCCAGTTTCATAAACCAGTCTACAAAGCCTGAAATGATTATCCAAACTGAGGCCTATATTTTGTACTGAATTAATTTGTGGACAGATTTTCCAGTTTCTTAAGAGTTTCTTAAATTTAGCTTTCAGATGCTTAAGTCTTAGATAATGATTTATTATTCTTTTTTATTGCTTAAAATATTTTAAAATTTTCAGGTAAACAGATCTTTAAAAAATTAATTTCTAATCAAGGCAGCTGCTACATTGGTCTCTTAGAATTTAGATTTAAATACACTGCTCATGATCAGTAACTTTTATGCAAGGAAGGTTTGGTTGCACTCACAAACTTCCTAGTTTTAAGCAACTGGTAAATATCTTGACCACTTCAGCTGACCTACGTACATCTTGCTGAACCACTAATGAATTTCCTAACTCTAGGATTTTTCCTAGTTAGATGCTTCAATTAAATATAACTTTGGTTATGAAGACAATGGTAACTCTGCTTTCAGCTAGGATTCTCTGTTCTACAATCACTGTTATAATCATGAAGCCTAAAGTGCTTTTTGATTGTGTGTGTCTTTCTAAATTGTTTACAGTACAGTAGATGTGTATGTAAGTCACAAATCAGAAAACACCCATCCATGTTTTTTCTTTCAAACCTCAACATTTTGTTCCTGGAAAATATAATTGTTCTCCAGTGCTGCCCTATGGAATGCTATTCATGACTCATGGGCACTAATTAACTCATGTACCTAATGTGGAGGATGGTGAAAGATACTATATATAATATATATTATATTATATTCATATAATGTATATAATATATGTAAAGTACTGTAATAACTGCTGCTGTCCTCAATAAGCTTAGCTTCAGCTTCTTGTCTTGGCATCCCTATATAAAATCTGAGATGGGAACAAACAAGCAGGAGAACTTCCCTTTGCGACCTAATGATGTTTCCTAGACTAGATAGTACTGCCAGGTGTAAGTGTGGAAATAACTGTTCATCTTTTCTTTGAAAAAGAAGAAACACACCTCCCTCTGCTCACAAATTCTGAGGACTGAGACTAAAGTCTGCAGCAGTAAACAATAAAGAAAACTCTTGTCAAGATCCTGGATGCCTAATCGTTAAAATAAAAATAATGTTTCCCTTGCTTTGGAAGATGTACAAATTAGGGCTTTTTTAAATGGTCTATGTGCATATCTGAAAAGCAGTACCTTATTCCACTACCACACATGAATATCATACAATATGGCTGGAATGAGACTCATTGGTTCCATTACAGCTGAAATGAAACTATTCCTTAAAGTGATGGGAAATGTGTAACTTGTGTGGAAAACCCCAGGCAGGCAATAACATGCACCAAAAAGAGAAAAATGTCAACACAGGAAATAGACAAGAATACAGATATTTGGTGTGGGTCTTCCGGGCTGTGTGGCCGTGTTCTGGAAGTTTTGTTTCCTAACGTTTCGCCAGCACCTGTGACCGGCATCTTCAGAGTGCAGGAGCACAGACAGGAGCAGTTCTCTCTGTGCCCAGGGTGATGTGACTCTTTTTGTGGGTATTTATAGAGATCTGAGGGGGGGGAAAGGGGGGGATTGGGTGTGTGTGTGGGGGGGTTGGGTTACTGAGTGGCTGCTTGTTTTGGTGTCAGCATCTGTGTGTATCTTCCTGGGGATTAGGCAGGGTTTTTTCTTCTATTGGATTGTTAACGAGGGGCTGCTGGGGGTGATTAGCAAGTTCATTGTGTGAACTGTTCACATGTCCTGGTGGTTGAGCTGAGTTCGTTGACCTTTTGCAGGCTGTATTTTTCAGGATTGGTAGCCAGGTTTTGTTGATTTTTAGACTCTCCTCTTTTTTATTGAAACTGTGCTGGTGTTTGTGAATCTCAATGGCTTCCCGGTATAGCCTGGTATACTTGCTAATCACCCCCAGCAGCCCCTCGTTAACAATCCAATAGAAGAAAAAACCCTGCCTAATCCCCAGGAAGATACACACATACGCTGACACCAAAACAAGCAGCCACTCAGTAACCCAACCCCACCCACACACCCCCAATCCCCCCCCTCAGATCTCTATAAATACCCACAAAAAGAGTCACATCACCCTGGGCACAGAGAGAACTGCTCCTGTCTGTGCTCCTGCACTCTAAAGATGCCGGTCACAGGTGCTGGCGAAACGTTAGGAAACAAAACTTCCAGAACACGGCCACACAGCCCGGAAGACCCACACCAGCCATTGTATGCCGGCCGTGAAAGCCTTCGACAATACAATACAGATATCCACTGTATATCACATATGAGCATCCTGCAGCCCACATAGCTTTTTTAGCAAGTTAACACCACCTTCTCTTTCCCACATATCTTTATCTCCACTGCCCATTTGTGCTTTGAAAACGGTCCTCTCTTTTTCCAGAGATGATGTTTGCCTCCTGCCAGATTAGAATGAAGTACTAAGAGCTAAAATTCTAGGCTAAATGAAAAAAAAATGTAGTAAGTAGCCATTTAGACTGGTGATTTGGATTATCATTGCTCTTGCTAAAACCTCACTGCATACTCTAAAGCAAGGAGTAAAAGAAAATACATGGAGTGGGTGAAGAAACTTATGCTGAATTTTGTATCTTACTTTTATGAAGCAGAGATTTTCCTCTGTGTGTGTGTGTGTCTTCGTAAGCATGATTCAGAACACTGTGTTTATCCCTTAGGGGGTGGATGTGGGCAACATTACACTGGACTGCAAGGTAGTTTCTAGGTTTAAGACCCTAGATTGTTTAGAATAGCATGAACATGTGTGGGATAGAAGTAGACTCAGGCTGTGCTTATGGCATACTAGCCAACATTTTCAAAAGTGTACTGTTCTTAACTATGAGTAGGGAATGCTACATGTGGCATAGGTACAGCTAACTTTGATGAAAATTAAGTCCTAAGTCCTACAAGGATGTTTAAAAATAGTAAGTTAGGGGTGCAGATGGTGTAATTGGAGAATTATTAAAATAATTTCGTTAATAGTTTGCTCCTGCAATAGCAGAATAGCAGAATAAAATAGTTTGCTTCTGCAATAGCTCTGCGGCTTGTTTAACCTATGTGTGAAGACTACATTTGTGCCTGATGATTGATAGAATACTAGGAAAGGGAAACTTAGCAGTTATTTAACTGAGCCTGGGAAAGTGTTCAGCAGATTTCTGACTGAAAAATTATGAGAAATGACAATGAGCAAAATTTGGGAAGTGCAATGTAGCTTTATGCCAGATAGGGGATGTACAGACCAGATTTTTGCTTTTCAGCAGGTAACTGAGAAATGTATGAAAGGGAGAAAGTTTATTTTACATGTTGATTTAGAGAAAGCATATGATAAAGTGAAAAGGCCTAAATTATGGAATGTTTTGGTGCCTATGGAGTTAAATATTGGCTGCTGAATTCAATTAACAGCAATATAAGCATGCATAAAAATAGAATGCTTAGCAAATGGTTCAGCATTGATCAAGGAGTATAACAGAATCTCTAAAAGATCCTGGGAACATGGAAGAGGGAACACCACCATTACAGGAGGCATCAGGGCCATTACAGAAAAGATTCCTGAGTCCAGGGGAAGGGAAAGAGTCCACATGAGAAAGAGACTCAGAGTAATTGAGTCACCTTAATTACGCTAGGTATAGGTTGAACTGAAAAACTGCTTTAGAAGGTTTTCGACATTCTGTTACATTACCTACTAGGAATAAAAATCTTTCCAGAAATCCCAGTGGTTCTTGTTTCGTTAATTTGCCTGTCTTGAAAAGCTTGACAGGAAGTAAGACAAGGATGTGTAATGTCCCCTTGATTGTTTAATATATGAATAAATGTACAAGGAATACTTGTGATGTTAGAGCTGTGTTGTTTGGGGACTTGAATGTACATGTATTTTCATGTACAGACAATGCCAAGTTGTCTGCAGAACCCAAATGATTTGCAGTGAATATTACATAGATTGAATGAGAAGAATAGATCTGGCAAGGAGTATGGAACTGAAAATTATTGTATTAAAAACCAGGTCCCTTCCCTTAAATCAGGCCTGCACAACTTGTAGAAGGGAAAGGGCCACGCTGATAAATTAAAAATAATTGCAGGCCACTGGCGCACCAATAACTGACACACCAATCAGTTCTTCAGCAGCTAGTAGAGTGGTGGAAGCAATGGAGCCGGTGGCATTGGTGAGACCTGGAGGCACTAGAGGCGCTTGCAGTGTGTCTTTTGGGGTGGCAGCAGTAACATTAAATTTTTTGAGTTTTTTAAAAAAGCTGGCAGGCTACACAAGGCTGCTGGGGGGGCTCATGTGGCCCATGAATCATATGTTGTGCAGGTCTGCCTTAAATGTTGCCATCTAGTGGGACCTAGGAAGCATATCTATTCCACAGCAGCCCCTGCTCTGTGGAACACTCTTCCTCTTGAGATCCAGCAAGCCCACCCCTTCTGAAATGCTGTAAAGAGCTAGCTGTTCCCCAAAGTGCTAGGACAGGGTGAGGTTGCAGCCTGAAGTTGGCTGCATCAGAGGAGAATGGTTGTGGCACTAGGTTTTTTGTTTTTATTGTCTTTTATGGTGTTTTGGTTTTGTACCACTACTGTGAGCTGCCCAGACTTGTGTCTCTTAAGATGTGTGACCATGGATGGATGGATGGATGGATGGATGGATGGATGGAAGGAAGGAAGGAAGGAAGGAAGGAAGGAAGGAAGGAAGGAAGGAAGGAAGGAAGGAAGGAAAGTTAATCGTGTTTGACAGGCAAAATGGAATAATCAATTGCAAACATTCATAAATGCCAAAAACCTGAAGCAAGGTAGATGAACTAATTTAACTTGGTAGAATACTACTGAAATCTTAACATTGTTCTGAATGGAGAAACTTTAAGATGTGAAAATGATGGCAGAAAGGTAGTAGGTTGTATATGGTCTGTTCCAAAGTATGAATGGTTGTTGAAAAAACAAAAAAATGGCTCTGTTTAATATGTTTCTGTCCACTGAATCCAGTGGAAAAGTGGTACTTAAGCGATAGTGAAACAAGAAGCGATATGGTCAAGAACGACTGGGTGCTGAATGAACGATTGAATACAATAATGAATGATGAGTGTGAAAATACACTGAGGTAGTTTGGTCATACAGAGAATAAATTAGGATAAAATTGCAAAGCAAATAAATGAAGGAAACATGAATGGGCTGAGAGGAAGGAGAAAATTGAAAAAAGTTGTAAGTGGATTAGATCCTCAAAAAGAGAGATGGTTTTCAAGAACAAAAGGTCATGTATGAAGTGATACATCAAACTAGTGGACATTAAGGACAGTTGCAAGGATAGTAATGTACAAAGAGATATAGTGAATGGTGTTGTTGGAATGTATTGTCGAAGGCTTTCATGGCCGGAATACGATGGCTGGTGTGGGGCTTCCAGGCTGTGTGGCCGTGTTCTGGAAGTTTTGTTTCCTAACGTTTCACCAGCATCTGTGACCGGCATCTTCAGAGGGCAGGAGCACAGACAGGAGCAGTTCTCTCTGTGCCCAGGATGATGTGACCCTGATCTATAGAGATCAGCGAGGGTGCCTGAAGGGTGTGTGTGGGTGTGTGGGGTATGTGGGGGGTTTGGGTTAACGAGTGGCTGCTTGTTTTGGTGTCAGAATGCGTGTATCTTCCTGGGGGTTAGGCAGGGTTTTTTAGAAGATACACACATTCTGACACCAAAACAAGCAGCCACTCGTTAACCCAAACCCCCCACACACACCTTCAGGCACCCTCGCTGATCTCTATAAATACCCACAACAGGGTCACATCATCCTGGGCACAGAGAGAACTGCTCCTGTCTGTGCTCCTGCCCTCTGAAGATGCCAGTCACAGATGCTGGGGAAACGTTAGGAAACAAAACTTCCAGAACACGGCCACACAGCCCGGAAGTCCCACACCAGCCATGGTGTTGTTGTAAACTAGTTTTCTTTGCTTTTTAAAAATGTCATGAAGTTAGGCAGCTTTGGGCTTCATGGTTTAGTGACTGTGGTCTAAAGAACAGATTTCCTGACGTTTTGCTGGCAACTGTGGCTGTTACCTTCAGAGGCAAAGTCTATGCATTCTTTGTCCAGAAAGCATCTAACTCTCTGTCTGCTCTGGTTTTAACTCTGGAGAGGGTTGCAATCCCCCTGAAGGAACAGTATATAATTTGTGTGTCCTCCTGATCATAGCTATTGCTGGGTTTGCAGCGGGAGGCCTTGGTCAGCTTTGGCTAGTATACCAGCTGCATCCCTCCTTGGAATAGGAAGTTCTAGCAACAGAAACTCATGCTGTCATCACCACCAGGAAAGACTACCACAATGCCCTTTACATGGAACTGCTGCCTTGAATATTATTTACAAACTGCAAATGGTGCAGAATGCAGCTCCCATGTGCTGATGGTGAGAACCATTATAGCCGTGAGACACATATACTGCAGGTGGTGCACTGGCTTCTAATAGGTTTCTGGGGAATTCAAAATGCTGTTTTTGGCAGAGCCCTTCATGGCTTAGAAATGAGGTAGAAGTGACCCATCCACTATATTCTTTCTGGCTGGGAATGCTGAGTGTTCTCCAGATACAAGGAGTGAGAAATGGGGGGCGGGGGGCAGAGATGGTGCTTCTCTTTGGTGGACCTGACCTTGTGGAACAGCCTTCTCACCGAACATTGGGTTGGTGCAAATCCTGGCATCCTTTTGTAAAGCTGCCAAGACAGAACTTTTCCACAGGGTATTCAACAATTAGTGTTACTTGATTACTGCACCAATGTATTTGTAATTGCTTACTCTTTAAGTAAGAGTAAGCATTCATTTTATGTTATTATTTATGGTTTTAATTATATTCTATTATTTTAATGGCTTAGTGTAAACCACCATGAGTTGCAAGTATTGGCGATATGCAAGCACAATTAATTAATTAATTGTTGTTGTTGTTTTTTTAAAAAAACACTGCACCAAATCTAGAGAGTGATTCACAATACTGGATATAATTCAAAATGTTATAGCTCATCTTGCAGCTAAATGTTATGAAATATCTTCATCACTAAATTTGTCAAGGAAATTTTCAGAAGCTAATAATTCAGAAAATAGCATTATTTTTTCTGTTATGAGAAAATTTTAGAAAACCCACAAGCAAAATGCATTTCATTTTGAAAGGATCAGTGTTTTTGAAAAAGAAAGAAAAAAGGATTAGATAATTCTGGTCCACACACTGGGTTCTTCCATAAAGCATCATTTTCACTCCATTTCTAGCACTCAAGCCTTCCACACCAATCTGAAATTGACGTTCTACTAACCCAAAACTCTAATATAATATCAGGAAACCATAAGCCAATCAATTCTATCTCTAACTGAACAACAGAAGATATTTTCTAGAAAGGACCATGTCTTGCCCCCAGAAGTGCCACATCTCTTAGACTGACAACCATCCATTGGATCCCACTGCATACAAACAAAAATAAATTGCTAGCATCCATTTTCAGCATGTAGTGTATGAATATGGTTGTTTCCAAAAAATACTAAAAGCGATTACAAGAGGAAACCACCCTCCTATGAATCACTATTCCTTCTGGTTCTATTAAAAGGCCTCCCTGTGCTGGAAAGATAACATGGTGGCATTTTTACAACCAGGTGATTTCCCAATAACTCTAACCATACACTCATGCATACAGTGGGGCAAAAAAGTATTTAGTCAGCCACCAATTGTGCAAGTTCTCCCACTTAAAAAGATGAGAGAGGCCTGTAATTTTCATCATAGGTATACCTCAACTATGAGAGACAAAATGGGGGGAAAAATCCAGGAAATCACATTGTCTGATTTTTAAAGAATTTATTTGCAAATCATGGTGGAAAATAAGTATTTGGTCACCTACAAACAAGCAAGATGTCTGGCTTTCACAGACCTGTAACTACTTCTTTAAGAGGCTCCTCTGTCCTCCACTCGTTACCTGTAGTAATGGCACCTGTTTGACCTTGTTATCAGTATAAAAGACACCTGTCCACAACCTCAAACAGTCACATTCCAAATTCCACTATGGCCAAGACCAAAGAGCTGTTGAAGGACACCAGAAACAAAATTGTAGACCTGCACCAGGCTGGGAAGACTGAATCTGCAATAGGCAAGCAGCTTGGTGTGAAGAAATCAACTGTGGGAGCAATAATTAGAAAATGGAAGACATACAAGACCACTGATAATTTCCCTTGATCTGGGGCTCCATGCAAGATCTCACCCCGTGGAGTCAAAATGATCACAAGAACGGTGAGCAGAAATCCCAGAACCACACGGGGGGACCTAGTGAATGACCTGCAGAGAGCTGGGACCAAGGTAACAAAGGCTACCATCAGTAACACACTATGCTGCCAGGGACTCAAATCCTGCAGTGCCAGACGTGTCCCCCTGCTTAAGCCAGTACATGTCCGGGCCCATCTGAAGTTTGCTAGAGAGCATTTGGATGATCCAGAAGAGGACTGGGAGAATGTCATATGGTCAGATGAAACCAAAGTAGAACGTTTTGGTCTAAACTCAACTCTTCATGTTTGGAGGAGAGAGAATGCTGAGTTGCATCCAAAGAACACCATACCTACTATGAAGCATGGGGGTGGAAACATCATGCTTTGGGGCTGTTTTTCTGCAAAGGGACCAGGACGACTGATCTGTGTAAAGGAAAGAATGAATGGGGCCATGTATCGTGAGATTTTGAGTGAACACCTTCTTCCATCAGCAAGGGCATTGAAGATGAAACGTGGCTGGGTCTTTCAGCATGACAATGATCCCAAACACACCGCCCGGGCAACGAAGGAGTGGCTTCATAAGAAGCATTTCAAGGTCCTGGAGTGGCCTAGCCAGTCTCCAGATCTCAACCCCATGGAAAATCTTTGGAGGGAGTTGAAGGTCCGTGTTGCCCAGCGACAGCCCCAAAACATCACTGCTCTAGAGGAGATCTGCATGGAGGAATGGGCCAAAATACCAGCAACAGTGTGTGAAAACCTTGTGAAGACTTACAGAAAACGTTTGACCTCTGTCATTGCCAACAAAGGATATATAACAAAGTATTGAGATGAACTTTTGATATTGACCAAATACTTATTTTCCACCATGATTTGCAAATAAATTCTTTAAAAATCAGACAATGTGATTTTCTGGATTTTTTCCCCCATTTTGTCTCTCATAGTTGAGGTATACCTATATATTACAGGCCTCTCTCATCTTTTTAAGTGGGAGAACTTGCACAATTGGTGGCTGACTAAATACTTTTTTGCCCCACTGTACATGCATGCACACACAAACACATATGCACTTACATGTTTCTTGGTATGTGTGCATGGGAGAACAGAATGATGAACCCAGAGGCTGGACAGACTAAGTCAAGAATTTGGAGCATACTGCTTATATAAACCAGGAAAATCAAGATCTTTAGTTTGTTTTTAAACAGGGATTGTGCAACTAACCAGAAACTGACTATTGTTAGCTTGAAACAACTGTAAGCAAGGATTTGCTTGAATTCATGAAATGGGAGGTGTGGTAAAGCAAGAAAAAAAAGCAATAGAAAAACAGCAGCTACAAGCTCCAGCTTTGCAAATAACAAACAAACAATTCATCTCTGCTCTAGTTTAAATACCCTAGCATAGAACCAGAAATGCTAGCGCAGCCCTCAAAATGAGCCCACAATGTGGGAAAGGTAGGTGTTTGCTGATGCAGGAGCAGCATCAAGCATGTATGTCGAGAGCCCATTATCTCAAACAGAGCATGTTGAATGACTTGGGATCACTTGACCTTTGCAGTAAAATTCATGAATGAAGAGACATTTAAAAGGTTAAGCTGAGAGCTCAAACATAGGAAGACCATCTTCAGGAAATTGGCTATTTGCTTAAGAAATGACTCAAGACAAAGCTAGGGACACTATTTAGGGACAGAGGATAACCAAATGATTTTAAAAACTGCAGTTCATCCCTAGTATGACATTCATATTAGCTCTGACCAGTAGAAGGAGTAAAATATTGTGACTTGATGCAGTAAGTTTGATGATAATTGCACTTTAGGGAATAACTGAACCTTCCCCCTCCAAAAAATAATTGCCCCATATAAAAGCCAGACAATGCATGCTATCGGATAACAGAGTAAAAAGTAAGAGATTCCAAAGAACTTGATTAATACAATGAAGTTATATCTGAATAAATTTTTAAAAAGTTCAGTTTGACTATAAACCATGGGTTTTGAGAAGCAGGATAAGTACAAATGTCAGTGCCATTTTAATATTGTCTGTTAGATCCCAGAAGCATTTGAACAATTATTATTTCATAAAGCATTAGCCACTGAAATTGACATCTAGGGGGTTCCTAAAGTCATCAGGAAACAACCTTCCTAAATGTGGTGTTTTCTTGATCCTCTGGGTAACTGTTTTCATCCACCTCAGCTATTTCAAGATAGGAATTACAGTCTAAAATATCTGGAGGGTACAAAGTTAGGAATAACTGCTTCAGATAAATAATGACTTAGAAGTTTACATGCATAAGGTATCTAGGGGTTCAGAACCCGGTTGTAATACACTGTACGATGGAGATTGAATACAAGCTTTAGAATGATTAATAATATTTATATGATCCAGCTTTTTTTGGTCTTCATAGAAAAAAGGCCACAAATTTTACATTGTTTAAGACTAGGAAACATTTTTCAAATCCACAGAGGAAACAGAACACCAATAAAGGCAATATGAAATATTATTTACCTGGTGCCCCCAAAGAGGATGATCTTGTCCCCTACCCTACAGCAGCACTGTCTACGGCGAGGACATGGCCCTTTCCCTTTGGGTTCAATTTTCTTCCAGGTAAAAGAGACTGGAGAAAACATATACACCATGAAAGACAAATATTGCAAGTCACTTTATTACAGATAAGCCAAAGGGACAATCTCAAGTTGTAGGGAGCTTATGTCAAATATAGATCCTAAACCAATGCCTTCAGCACCTTCCCTTCCACTCTGTTTCCCTACTCATTTCTTAATCAGAATTAATTATTTTGGGACAGCTGCATTTCAGATTACATTTCATGTAAGTTTCATAAAAAACAGGATCTTGTAGTATTTTATGTTTGTGAGCTTTAGTTTATTGATGTTGGATACATTCCCTTGAGGCTTCCTAATTTGTAATGGTGAGAAGATTCAGAATTTCAAGCATCAGAAATATTTCCCCACAAAAATTGTTTATTTCCACCTAATTGTTCCCCAAAATCTCCTTCCAAATGCAGTAAACATAGATAGATTATTAAGATGGTTGCTAAGGATATAGTTGCAAAATTATATATTTCCTTATAAGCACCATAAACCAGGGATGAGGAACTTGTGACTCTCCAAATTTTACTGAATGGCAGTTCACAGCATCCCTCAGCTTTGGCTATGTATTTAGCACAGTTAGGAGTTGTGATTCAACAATATATGAAAGCCCCCAGTTGTATATTCTTGGTATGGGCTAAACATTTTCAGAAAATGAATTCAGATTTCACACCTTCAGTTTCTTAGAAGCTGGTGTGAACCAAGAGACACTATATTACATATTTTCAAATAAAGTACTGTAAGCTCTTATAAATCCCCTCAGGAAGTCACAGATACTGCAGTTCAAGGATTCCAAATCATTTAGCCCTGAATTTATTTTAAATGCATTTTTAAAACATAAGGATCCTTGAAACATCAATTGCTTTGGAGGGTAAATGAGAATTCATAAATAAGAATCCACATAGCTTCTTTTGAAAACATTCTGTAGAAATAGGCTTACAGTACATAGTTTCTTGAAGAATATATGTAGATACAGTGCCATCTCTTGGTAATTACATGAAGTGTAGAAGCCAGAGAAGCCTGCTACGCTCCTCATTAGAGGGAAGAAATGTGCAAATTGATTGTGTCAATATAATAGCATAGATGGAAAACAGCTCAGTAGATGCTACTCTCTGGAAAACATTCGGATTAGAAATCCCCCTTGCAAAACTGCACAAAAAGAGTTGGGACAAACAAAAACAGCAATAAAATACAAAGAATTTATTTCTACACAGCTACTTTAAAGATCCAAAAAGAGGTGCTTCATATTCACTACCACGTGTTGGGAGAGCACCTCTAATGAAGGATTTACACAGCACTGTTATTAAAGACATGGGCTGATTGAGTGCAGTTTTATCTATCCTGTGGTTCATTTGGGGTTTTAATCTTTGTTTTCTGTGGTTATTTTTTGTTTGTGATACTATTCTCATTTTTGGGAATGAGGACCAGTCTTGAACCCTGGCAAATGCCTGGACAAATCCACACCATCGCTACTGCCTTCTTCCTAGCGCTGAGAAAGAGTGACTGGCTCAAAGTGCTGTGCCTAAGGCAGGACTAGAATTCACAGTCTCTTGGTTTCTAGTGCAGTGCCTTTAACACTATACCAAACTGGTTCTTATTCTGAAATTTAGGGGGGGGTGTGTTTATTTGATGCTGTATACTATCCAAAGTCCTTTGGGATTGAGGTGGCCTATAACACTGTGAAATAAATTTTGAGAAAAAAGAAGCAAGAGAGGGAGGGAGGGAGGAAGAAAGCTGTATAGAGTACTATACTGCTTCTATTCAATCTTCCAGGCATCCAGGCATATATTTCAGATACTACATTTCTGTTCCCACCCCCACCCCCTGCTTCAGTAAACAGTATTCTATGGCCACTGAACTTAGTCTTCCCTGGGCTGGGGTTGGTTTCTTGTCCTATTTTTTCCCTCTTTTTTTGTACTTTTTCAAACTTTGGGGTTCCTTTAATATGCTGGTACTTTATTTTGCCTGCAGTCACCAAATAATTTCGTTATTAAAGGAAATGACTGTTAATTTTTTTTCCAGGTTCAGAGATAATATTTCTTGAATATGGTAGGGGAAGGAGAACAAAGGAAACAGAAAACCCTTTATTCCAAGAAGCTCACAAGTGAGGTATGAAAGAATCTGGCTACTGGGGTTTTAGGATACTAGATTAAAAAGACCTTAATTTGATCCACCAAAATTCTTTTACTGTTTTTAATATCTTAAGACTAACAGATCTATCCATGCAAGAGCTATTAATCTACTTTAAGGACACTAAACCAGCCTAAATTATGACTAATTAAAAACAGATTATGAAATAAAATATTAATTCAACCACTGTATCTCTTCTTACATATCTTCAAAAATTAAGTAATAACTACTTTTTACACAATTGGTCCCTCAATTATAGAATTCTCAGCTGAGCAATATTTGCTTGGTGTTTACTATCTTAACTAAGCTAAAAGTTTTATTTTCCTGTTTTTGGCAGTTGATTGTGCTCTTTGATGTAATTATTTTTAAGGGGATTTCATACACAGTACTGAGATTGTTATGAGCTTAAAGCTCTGGAAAAAAAAGAAGAGTGTGATATAATTATTTAAATCTTGGGATTATAAATCATTGTGGCTTTTTTACTGATAGGAAGATCCTAAAGTGCAAATCAGTCTTCCATATTCTTACTCACAGGCTCAGCTATAATTAGAAATTACTCAGTCAACTCTAAATAATAACATTTACTGTTTTCAGGATGCTGGACTTTTCCTCTTCCTTGAGCACACCAAATTAAAGCTATGCAAATTTAGATAAATAAGGAAAAGAATGGGAAGAACAGGAATATTTAATACTTTCCAGGTTTGAGTGTGTATGTCCCTTGTGACATGGGAAAAGCCAAATAGAAAAGCCAAAGCTATTGAGTGTTGCAGGAACAGCCATGAGGAGGGGAAAAAATTCCAAGAGGCTTCTAGATGCTTTTCAGAATAGTACAGTATTCAGGAACTTTAAAATGAATACATAGAGTGGAAAGGCACTTCTTTCCTATTTTTTAATTCAACTCACTGAGGCTAAAAAGTAGTGTCTGAGCTGAAGCATCAAGTCTTAATTTATTGAGTGTCTGCCTAAGCAGGGATCTGAAACTGTATCTTCATGTACTATTCAATTCTTTAATACAGTAAATGTCAGTGAATGGTCAATGTTCCTCAGTGAAAAAGGAAAGGACATCTTAAAGATTTAGTATGATTACAGAGGCCCCTGCTATGTCCTTCTGTTCAGACTGAGAAGGCTCTTTAGCATGGGTTGCAGAGTTTCCATGGTTAAAGTACACAGGAAAAATGTGAGGATGGGTAAGATCATGTGAAAAAAGTAATCCGCTAAACAGCTTGGTTTTGGACTCCAACCGTCACAAAAGGAAGAAGATATATGTTCCTGCAAAAATCTGAACTGCTGGAATATTAAGCTATCAACTAAGAACTTATTTCCTGGATAAAATTAGAATTCTCCCCTATCCTTTCTCCAAACTATCAGTAGATGCTATCTCCCTGCCATAGCAGAACAATCACATATAAAATGTTCTTAATGTAGAAGCTGAATCCCATAATTCATACAGCTAATTTATCCCTCAAAAGCACAGACCACAAATGAGACTGCTGCCTGATCATTCCTAGACCTCCACAGTTCTGATACCCATTCAGAAATATCCTCAGTGCAGATACCACATGCTATACAAGCTAGGCAGGAAGGTCTGATAGTGCTGTTATTGGAGTAGAATCAACAAGAATTGATAATATATAAATACAATAAATAAATAAATAAATAAATAATTTACACCCAGTAAGTTCAGTATGCCCTGGATTCCTATCAATCATAGGTATATGTGTTGACATTGCACACGTGACTGATTGTGATGCTGTGACTGCCACGTTGCCTATTTTGACTACCCTGCAGACAATACCAGTCATAAGTACAGTGGTACCTCGGGTTACGAATTTAATCCGTTCCGTGACTCTGGTCGCAACCCGATTTGTTCGTAACCCGAAGCAAATTTTCCCATAAGGTTCAATGTAATTACCGTTAATCTGTTCTGGCGTCCGCAGACCACGCATCAAGGGCGGAAAAACGGCCGCGGACCACACGGCAGGGCAGAAAAACGGCCGCGGACCACGTGGCACGGGCAGAAAAATGGCCGCAGACCATGTGGCACGGGCGGAAAATGGCCGCGGACCACGTGGCACGGGCGGAAAAATGGCCGCGGACCACATGGCACGGGTGGAAAAATGGCCGCGGACCATGTGGCATGGGTAGAAAATGGCCGCGGACCACGTGTCACGGCGGAAAATGGCCGCGGATCCGGTTCGTACCCCGAGGAGGAGTTCGCAAACTGAGGTAAATTTTTGTGGCCGGAGCTGGTCGCAACCCGAAAAGTTCGTAAGCAGAGGCGTTCGTAACCCGAGGTACCACTGTAATCTTGTTCACTGCATAATTGGGATCTGCACATTTATATTAACCCAGTTTGTAACATTCCCCCCAATACACAAGTTGTACTCAATTTTCTCTAATATATTTTTCTATGCATCTATCCCAATATATACCTTTCCTAAATTTTTCTCAGACATGAATTTTTGTAAGTAATTTTTGAGCTAATTAAAGACAGACACTAGCAAAATCTGAATCATATTTCTATCTGTGCAAATTCCATTTTAACAGATCACATCATTTAACTTGAAAAAAAAACTTGACAGATTTTTTTAACAACCCTTCTGCTCATTCATAGAATCCTTAGGGCATGCTATCGATTAGTTGTTCCTGGTTGTAGTGCTTCACTATAGTAGTACAATGTGAACATTGTGGAATAAAACTCATATATTAATGATAAACTATAACATCAGCTAATAATTTGAATTTGTCTCCAGATACTTATCATAAACAGTTGGTACTGATGGAATCTCTAGCTACATTTTTGTGCACCCATATGTATTATACAACACATAACATGCTCAACACATAATTACAATTCTGATCATAAAAGAGATTCCTAAAATCTCCTGCAGCACCAGTAATAGGAGGGAGTTTAATACCTGGATCAAATTTCCAAAGGTCATGGAAGTGTCTGTTCAGGCGTGCATTATAGCCACCAAATATATACAATTCTCCATTGTAGCCAACTGTAGAATC
The DNA here is from genome assembly GCF_059951505.1 of Python bivittatus. Classification (NCBI taxonomy): domain Eukaryota; kingdom Metazoa; phylum Chordata; class Lepidosauria; order Squamata; family Pythonidae; genus Python; species Python bivittatus. The sequence continues at coordinate 120,992,215 of NW_028277030.1, forward strand.
AGAGAAAAGACAGGTCAGAATAACTCCAAAAGGAGTAGGGATAGAGAGAGAGAGACTGGGGATAAGCAATTGATTCTTTTCTTGTTCACTGTACTTCTAATTCAGTTGAGCTTTTGACATTTCCCCCCATAGTAGATGCACAAGATCAATTTTAGAAAGATAGAAAAATATAGACAGAAGAAATACAGAACAGTATATGACCTTCTGAAAATACTTGTTTGATCTACCAGTTAGACATATTCTATGGAGTGTTACTGCTTACATGCTGAATGGCTTCGTCTGCCTTCAGGGAGAAGAGGAGTGGGAGGAGAATCCAGCCAAGAGTTTGTGTCAGTGTCAAATACTTTGATTCGGTTACAGTAAATCTCATTGTTGGAATGGAATGGCCCAAAGCGATCTGCTCTTCCCCCAAATACATACATCTTTGTCCCAATTATTGTGGCTGAATGGAAGTCTCTCCATCGAGCTGGTGTGCCCTGAAAAAAAGGTTCCTGTTAGAGGAAGTCAAATGGAAGTTACTTTTGGAATAAAAGATATGGAAGGGTATGGGATCTGAGTGTTCACAATCTTGTTGGTTTCAATCCACAGCAGGTGGAAGTTAAATAGGAAATAGGATTACATAATAGACAAAAAATACACACTTTACATATATACTGACCTTAGTGCAGATCAAACTCCACATCATGTTGCTGCTATCAAGTTTGTGGATGTCATTTGAAAAACAATCAGCCTGAAAGACAGAGCAGTGATTAAACTACTTGGCATGTCAAAACCAGAATTGCCAACCAAATCTAGGATTCCTAAGGAGATATTGGTTACCTTGTTCCCAGACAGGAAAACTCTTGAATTTAATTCTTCAAGATTTCCCTGTGGAATTAGAATATATTCAGGGAACTAGAAGAAGTGGGTTAAAAAAAAAGCACCTGTTCAGAGGTTATACTATCTAAATCTCAAAATGAATACAGAATTATGAGCTGCGTGGGCTTTGCCATAGTTACTTGTCATCATAAAACTATCTCCACTCTACAAACATAAAAAGTAAGCAATGAGACTAAACCCATTGTCAGCAATATCCCATGGTTTTGAATGCTTTCTCTAAATCAACTGCCTTTTGAAATAATGGTGAGCCAAACTTGCTCCCAGTAGTGCAAATTTAGTAGAACTGTTTATCAACAGTCGCTAAGTTGGGTAAAAAAAAAAAAAAAAAAAGCCTCAAGCTAAATATTCTGAGAGGAATCAGTATCAATTTTTAAAAGATACTTTTGGCTGTCCTTGCCATGGATTTGTAAGATTTGGGGTTATAGATTAGTATCCTAAACTATTAATTTGCTTCAGCGCTCTCCTTCACAGGACATCACAGCATTCTGCAGGTTAATTCTGCAGATTCATTGAAAATGGCTCTAACTTTAATGCTGTTGCTAAACCTAGCCATAACTATAATCCATCATACTATCATTAGAAACACTAGAAAGGTCCAACTAATTTTTGCTAAATATGGGCTTAATATTGGATACAGCCACGGTTTTATTTGCAACAGTCTGACCAGTAAAGATAAAGATGCCTGAAATATCAATAGACAAACCAATTATAAGTTATCCATTATTATTGCCATTCATCTATTTACCAGTACTAGGAACAGCTTGCAGAAATATTAACACACTTTAGCTCAAAAATATAGCCAGCCTTTCAAACCAGTATGCAGATTATTTTATTCAGACATACACATTTTGAAATAAATCTTACTGTATTTAGTGAGACTTATTTCTAACTTCAATAGCGATTTAGCATTATTTTCAGATTGTGGAAACACTGGGTTATCACAAGGATTTTTAGCTGCCTTTACTTAATTCACAAATGTATTTAAATATTGAAAGCAGGTAGATCTGCACATAAATGGTACAGACCTTAGAACAACTTACCAGTTGCTCATATCCTCCAAAAATATACATGCTCCTTCCCAAGACACAAGCTGAATGCCCATCCCTTGCTCCTGGAACCATTCCAGAAACTTTTGGAGTAAACCACTTGTGTGTGCCTAATACATAAAGATTAAAAAAAGGGGAGATAGATATGAACTATTTTTAGTGGACATAGAATGGCATGCTCAGGGATGTATGACAAAAGGTAATAACTCTTGGAGGGAAAATCATTAAAGTATACAATCTCTCTCTCTGTCTAAGGTCTGTTTGTATAAAGCATACCAAACTATATGTTCCAAAGCTATTCAGTAGTTCATGAAACATTCTCTAAAGCCACTAGTTGTGTAGGTTTGTTATTATGTTATCATAGATTAATATTACAAACTATACCACAGAGATGCTTGAAACCTTTTGGAAAGTGACTAAATGCAGAAGAGGCATTTTTCACCATCAGTGAAAAATATCCTTTACACGTGATTCTGAGAACATCAGCAATGAAAAGTGCTGTAAATTTTAAGATGACACCTTTCCTGGAAGACCCCCCCCTTCCCTCCCCCAAAAGCACAGATAATCCTTGGAGAAGCAGGACATTCCTTGAACACAGTTGGCAGTCAGTTTCAAGTCTTGTTCCAGGAAGCAGCAACAGGATGGCCTATCGAAAATCTGTCCTGCAATAAGGGCCTCTCATAACTTGGCTTTCAACCACAGCTATTCACCCAGACTAATTGGAGTTGTCCTCCAGCCCAATGTAAGTTCATAATGGGAAACCAAGCCTTATTCTATGTGGGTACCTGCCATATTTAGATTTCTAAATTCAGTTGAGTATTATCCCTAAGGACCTTCACCAAGTGCAACAGATGAAACTAGAGAGATGTGACATCTAATCTAGATGGCATTTGTAAGCCAGCAAAGGACAATGCCCTGCATAACAGGCTCAGGGCTTTGTCTAGCCTGAAATGACTCATATGGGATTTTTTTTTTCTTTTCCCTCAAGAAGGGTAGGCTTAGTACATTTGCTTTCCAGGGATAATATGAAATGATGCAAGGCTGCCTAGGATTTTGGACTGTGACAGTTCTTATGTTGCTTTGCAACATTCCTTGTGAACATTATCTTAGTAGGAATCTGATATAACATATAGCAGAATTATTTGGATAACTATTTCTGCTGTCTACAAAAAATGGAGAATAGAAGTATTAGCACTCCTTGTATTCAATGTTGCTTCATACAGCATCTGACATTATATTTCCTCATTGTGACCACTCTCTCTCATACTCCTGAATATTTCTTTCACTATCCTTACATCTTCTCCATACTGCTAGTAACATTGAATCTATTTGCACCCCAAAAGCCTACTCTTAAATTCACTACACAATAATCTCAGTACTACTTTTATTATTTATTAAATTTGTTATGAGAGCTCACTCCAGTAGACTCAGTACCACAGTCATTTACAAAAGGACTACCCCAAAATTTTCTAACTGAATTCTACTTGTATCTATCTCTCCATGCTTTCTCTTCTCCCATATTAGACAATATACCCAACTGCCAAGATCAACTTAGTACACATTTGCTTGTTTTTTTCTTAAGACAATTTACATATATTTGCTAGCATCAGTATGATTCTTTTTACCTTGTAAAACCCAGACATATCCTTGCTTAAATAATTTGTTTAACCTTAGTTCTGTGAATAAGTATTTGCCTTATTTTGGATTTTTCTGATTTTTTTGTATGTTATCATCGCTTCATGTGAGTCTTACTGATACAGAAGGGGAGTCTGAGTAAAAAAAAATAGCACCAACGTTTGGAGCAAGCCTATATCTATATCTATATCTATATCTATCTGTACAGTATCTGTATCTATCTCATTTATATAGCTGCCCACCTCACACAAAGCAACTCTGGGCAGCGTACAATTGTTTTATTTCATCAAGTCATCCGATATGTAATGTGCCTGCGTGAAAAAAGTAATGCCCCCTTAGATTCAGAAACTTACTGCACCACTTTTAGCTGCAAAAACTGCAATCAAATATTTCTTAGGCTTGATGATCGGTCTCCCGCTTCATTGTGTAGGAATTTTGTCCCATTCCTCCACTGCAAAGTGCTTTAACTCAGTAACATGTGAGAATTTTCAGCATGAACTGCTCACTTCAGATCCTGTAATAATAGTTCTGTGGGTTAGGTCTGGATTTTGACTTGGCCATTCCAAAATGTTCATCATGTTCTTCTCCATCTGTTCTGTTGTGCACTTGCTTGTATGTTTGGGATCACTGCCTTGCTGCATGACCCATTTGCACTCCAGGTTCAGCTGAGTGATGAATAGATGTTTTCCTATAGAATTCTCCTATACAAAGCAGAATTCATGCTCCTTTCAATGATGATAAATTGACTAGGTCCTGAGGCAGCAAAATATCCCCAAACCATTACATGACTACTTCTATGCTTGCCCATTAGTATGTGGTTTTTATTAGGAATGCAGTGTTTGGTTTCCCCCAGACAAAACAATACCATGTCACCTCAGAAGCTCCACTTTTGATTTATCTATGCATAGGACATTCTTACAGAAATCTGAAGAGTCATTCAGGTGCTTTTTTTGGCAAACTTGAGGTAAGCACAAATGTTCTTCTTAGGGCTATGGCTTCCACCTTCCTGTTCTCCTATGAATCCCATTTTTGACCCAGTGCTTTTCTGATGATGGAATCACGAGCACTGACTTGAGCCAAGGCAAGAGAGTGATTATGAGAGGACAGCACTCTTGGACAAGCATATTCATAATTGTCCCAAATATTTTCTGTTTTCTGAATCAGTGGCACCCCAGAACTTTAGAAATGGTTTTGTAAGTTTTTCCATATTGTTAGTATCAATAACTTTTTACAGAAGTCTTCAGAAATTTCATATGAGCAGGCATGATGTGCTTCTATAATCTGTATGGTGAGAACTCTATTGTCCTGGTGAGCCAAAGTCTGTCATATTTAGAGCACTACTGTCCTAAAACAGCCTTCACTTATTAATAAAGAACTTATACAAGTGACCCTAATTATCCCTTAAATTGAAGAGAGCTTTGGATCATTTTCTTCAATAAATAAATGAACAAGTATAATGTTTTGAGTCATTTGTTTAACTGAGTTCTCTTTATCTAGTTTTAGGACTTGGGTGGAGAAGTTGTAGTGTTTTAGGTCATATTTATGCAGAAATATTGAAAATTCAAAAGGGTTCACAAACCTTTAAGCACCACTACATATTTAGGTATCTTATCTGTTCATCTTTCTCTATCCTCTTCCTTGGTATTGTGGCAGTCACACCCTTGATATATACAAAGAATGTATTGCCTACTGCATCATGTGCATTTCCTCCACAAACTCATGCTACTCCATTTGTATCCAGTGTACTTGCTGCTGTCTTCACAGAAAGCTCAGCTTGTTAGAGCTTCCAAAAAGAGACATTTAACATTTTGGAGGCACAGAATTCTACTGTGCCAAGCTAAAGAGAGCTGCAGTTAATAGAGAAACACAGAGAGCACTGATTTCAAGTGAGTTTAAGCACAAAATAGTTTCTATCCCATTACTGTTGAGAATCATAATCATTATTATTATTAGCCTCACTGCTAATGATGCTTATTTTAGAATAGAAGGAAAAGTAATTTCAGTAATAAGAATAATGTTTATTATTACTTGCCTCAATAAGTTAATGATGATAATTTTATAATAGGAACAGAAAGGAAATAGAATGGAAAGCAGCTACATTACTTATTTAATAAATATTTATTTAAATGTATGATTAATTTAGAAATAATTAATAAGTATAATAATTTATTAGTGGGGCAATGCGTCAATGTATTGCAATGTAATGGATGAATATTAGGGAAAAATGACATTGCTATAGGTGTGTACTACAGGACACCCAACCAATACATTATTTATTTAATAAATATTTATTTAAATGTATGATAAATTTAGAAATAATAAATGTAATAATAATTTATTAGTGGGGCAATTACATCAATGTAATGCAATGTAATGGGTGAATATTAGGGGAAATATGACATTGCTATAGGTGTGTACTGCAGGCCACCCAACCAAGCAGAGGAAATAGATGAACTTTTTGTAAATCAGTTAGCTGAGGTCTCCAGGAAACATACCACTGTACTAATGGGGGACTTTAACTACCATGACATCAACTGGGAAACAAGTTTTACAGCAAGTGGGAGATCAAACAGGTTCCTGATGCGCCTAGCTGACAACTTTATCATCCAAAAGGTAGAGGAGGGAACTAAAGGGTCAGCTGTACTGGACTTGATACTTACTAATAGGGGTGAAGTGGTTGACGGAGTGGAAGTTGTAGGAACTTTGGGAGAAAGTGACCATGTCATACTAGGATTCACCATATTGCACGCAAGGGTAACTGAGCAAAGTCAGACTAGTGCTCTAGATTTTAAGAGAGCTGACTTCAACAAGCTAAGAGAAAGAATAGGAAAAATGCCAAGGATGGAAATCCTAGAGGGAAAAACAGTTCAGGATGGTTGGGAAACTCTGAAAAACGAGATAATAAAGGCCCAAACAAAAACAATAGCACAGAGAAAGAAAAACAAGAGAACCTGACCAGTGTGGTTGCACAAAGAGCTCTCTGTCAAGCTGAGGGACAAAAAGGACAAAAAGTGGAAAGAGGGGCTTGTAACTAGAGCAGAATACCAGCAAATAGCCCAAATTTGCAAGGACAGACTCAGGAAGGCTAAGGCTCAGAATGAGCTAAGACTTGCAACAAATGCCAAAAATAACAAAAAAAGTTTATTTCAATATGTAAGGAGCAAGAGGGAAATCAAGGAAATGGTTGGTCCACTAGTGGGAGAAGATGGCAAGAAGGTGACAGGCAGTAGGGAGAAGGTGGAACTGCTTAATTCCTTTTTTGCATCTATCTTTACACAAAAGGAAAAAATAGTCCAACCTGTCAAAATCAGCACTGTGGGAGATAGAAGAGGAATGCAGGTCAAAATAGATAAGGAATCGGTTAGAGAACACCTAACTCATCTGAACAAATTCTCCTGGACTGGATGGTTTACACCCCACGGTACTGAAGGAGCTGGCAAATGTGATCTCAGAACCACTGAATGAAATCTTTGAGAGCTCCTGGAGCACAGGGGAACTGCCAGAGGACTGGAAAAGAACTGATGTGGTTCTAATCTTTAAAAAGGGGAAAAAAGCAAATCCAAGAAACTACAGACCAATCAGCTTGACATCAATACCTGGGAAAATCCTGGAAAAGGTAATCAAGCAGTGGGTTTGTGAGCACCTAGAAATGAACAAGGTGATTACTAGAAGCCAGCATGGGTTTGTTAAGAACAGGTCATGCCAAACAAATCTTATTGCCTTCTTTGATAAAGTGACTAAATTAGTGGACCAAGGAAATGCTGTGGATATAATATACTTAGATTTTAATAAGGCATTTGATAAAGTAGACCATAGCCTACTTCTTGGCAAGATGGAACAATGTGGGATAGACAGTACCACTACCAGATGGATTTGCACTTGGCTGACCAACTGCACTCAGCGTGTGGTCCTTAATGGAACTACATCTACGTGGACGGAAGTATGCAGTGGGGTGCCTCAAGGTTCTGTCTTGGGCCCAGTGCTCTTCAACACCTTCATAAATGACATAGATAAGGGGACTGAAGGGGTGTTCATCAAATTTGTGGATGACACAGAGCTGGAGGGAATTGCTAACACTTTGGAAGACAGATTCAAGATTCAGAAGGAGCATTGGGCCCCATCCAACAAGATGCAGTTTAGTGGAGAGAAAAGTGAGGTCCTGCACTTAAGCAGGAAAAACTAGATGCACAGGTACAGGACAGGCAGCACCTGGCTCAACAGTAGTGCCTATAAGAAGGACCTAGGTGTCCTGGTGGACCACCCCTTAAATATGAGTCAGCGGTGTGCTGCAATTGCCAAAAAAGACAATGCAGTCCTCAGCTGCATCAACAGAGGGATAGTATCAAGATCAAGGGAAGTATCAAGATCAAGGGAACCATTCTACACCACACTGGTGAGGCCACATTTGGAATACTGTGTCCAGTTCTGGTCACCACAATACAAAAAAGATGCTGAGACCCTAGAAAGAGTGCAGAGAAAAGCAACAAAGATGATAAGGGGTCTGGAGGCTAAATCCTATGAAGAACAGCTAAAGGAATTAGGTATGTTTAGCTTAACAAAGAGAAGACTTAGGGGAGCCATGATAGCAGTCTTCCAATACTTGAAGGGCTGCCACAGGGAAGAGGGTTTCGATTTATTCTCCATAGCACCCGAGGATAGGACAAGAAGCAATGGGTGGAAGCTCGTCAGAGGGAGATCCAACCTGGAAATAAGAAGGAATTCATGACAGTGAGAACTATTAAGCAGTGGAACAGCTTGCCTCCTGGAGTTGTGGGTGCTCCATTGCTGGAAATTTTCAAGAAAAGATTGCACAACCATTTTGTCTGAGATGGTATGAGGACTCCTGCTTGGGGCAGAGGGTTGGACTAGAAGACCTCCAAGGTCCCTTCCAAACCTATGATTCTATGATCTTAGGTACATAATTTAGGAAAGCTTACATGTGAAAATATTAATATTTAAAAGTATATAATTAAAATTTAAAAGCATAAATAAATGTAATTATTAACAATTATTTTTCATTTACAGTTTTCACACTCTACTTATTCACTTTGATATTATAACTGCAACTATGTGCTATCATTACTCCACCAAGATCACACCAATAAGAGATAAGTGGCATAAAAAGTTTGTCCTCCCTGCCCATTCACATTTATAAGCATGTGATAGTGAAAGTTATGGAAGCAGGACAACATCACTTACTGACGTCAAAGGCATATAATACATTGCAGGCTCCCTCAGTATCATTGCGGCCTCCCCAGATGTAGATAGTGTCATCAATCAGCACCGCAGAATGCCCGTATCTCATGTAAGGAACTTCTCTCACATGGTCCCTGCTGTTTGTCCACACTGGTGGTAGCTTGGTCCAGCGTAGAGAGACTATCAGAAAAAAGCCCAGAAAGTTACTTGTCTACAAGCCTCAGGTTGTCATGTTTATTTGACTTATATCCTGTTTTTTATTTAAGAACTCAAGACAGCATACATCGCACTCCTTCCTTCTATTTTTTCCCCACAACAAACCTATGAAGTTGACTAAAGAGTGACTGGCCCAAAGTCACCCAGTGAGCATTTGTGGTTGAGGATGGATTAGAACTTGGGTCTCCCTCATCTAAAACCTACACCTTAACCACTACACCAACTGGTAGGTTAAGGAGAAATTAATGGACAAGTCAGTTGCTTGGATGTACAAATCACAGAAGAAATCCAATATTCCTACATAAACTTATTGGTATATGGGCAGTAAATGACCAAATGAGAATAATATGTGGAATAAAAAGGGAGAAATAGAAGAAAAATATAAAAAAGTGGTAAGTCTATTACTGAGTTTCAGCTAACACAGAAAATATTCATATAAGAGCAGCCCTGCTGGTTTATGCCAAGGCCCATCTTAGCCTGGCATTTTATTCCTCACAGCAGCCAAGCAGATGCCTCTGGGAGGCTTGCAAGGAGGACATGGAGACAAACCCCCCTCCTCTCTTGCAACTGGTATTTATAGGCATGCTGCTCCTAACCCAGATATACCATTGAGTTTTCAAGGACAATAGCCCTTGAAAGACTTGCCCTCCATGAATTTATCCAACCCTCCTATAAAGCCATCCAAGTTAGTGTCTTATGATAATGAATTCCACAGATTAATTATAGAGTGAATGAAGAAGCACTTCTTTTTTGTTTGTTTTAAATTTCATTCCAATTATGTCCCAGTATTTTGAAAAAGGAAGAAAAACTTCTCCTATCCACTTTCTCCATGCCATGCATATCACTGTGTCATGGCCTTACCCAATTGCCTTTTTTCCCCCAAGTTAAAGAATCCCTGTTCATCTAGAGTAGGAATTGCAATTTAAGAATTAATTTTAATTAATTGCAATATTATTCCAATAGAAGAGAATACTGTAACTCAAGGTTGAACTCTGGAGTTCTTGGAGCTTGGTTGTTTGCTTGCAGACATTTCATCAGTGCACTGATGATGTTACCTAGTTGGATAATGAAATGTCTGCAAGCAAATAACCAAGCTCAGAGAGCACCAAGAACTCTGCTGCAAGATTATTCTCTGACACTAATGATTTGATGAGAGCATGGGGAAAGACAAAAAAGGGTTTCAGTAAAAGAGAAAAAGGGAGATATTAGAAAGAGAGGGAATAGCAGCTCCATATACTTTTGCCTTTCCCCCCAACCACTATTTGCCTAAGTAGTTAACCAATGTACTCTCCTTCAAATTAATCCCAAGGAAATACAAGTGCCAAAAGACAAAAGATAGCTGATCTAGAGATATATTGGTTCACATGGTATCACATAACTGCTGTAGAATAAAATATTAGTCTGGAGGATGTCAAACTGTCTTATTATTTTCATATGGTATCTACTGTAATAATTTAAGAACAGAATAAAAGAAGTGTCCATGTAATCTAAATTTAACATTAAGTATGAAATATATAGTTATACATACTTACATACCCATTATGCTATTCCCTTTTGGGATAAGCAACATTATGCAGAGTGCAGAAAAGTAACAAATAGTAAGCCAAAAAATTAAAGGCATGACATAAGAAAAAGAAAACATAGGTGTAAGTAGATTATACCAATACCATTCACTACACCCCCTCTATATCTTTCTATCCTTGAAAACCATCCTTACTTAAAATCCTTACCTCTCCTTTTGAGAATCTCATCAACTCTATCAAACCATGATTTTCTTGGTCTTTCCCTTCCTCACAGCTCATTCATTATTTCTTATTTGTTTTGCAATTTCAATTTCATTAATTCTCTCTGTATGACCAAACCACATCCATGTTATTTATTTCATACTGCTCACTCATGTTTGTATTCAATCCACATTCATTCAACACCCTTTCATTCTTTATTTTTACCACATACATTTCTTAAACACCCCATTCCCACTGCATTCAGCTTACTTTTGTTTCTCCTGACATACCCAACTCTGACTTTCATATAACAAAGTGGGCAGAGGACCCTTTTACATGGCTATTTTTGTTTCATTTGGCAAACATTTGTTTGTTGCAACAGACCATGTACAACCCACTTCCTTTCTACCAAAATTTACATGTCTTCAAATTTCTTCCTCCATTTTCCCATCTTTCTCATTGTATCAGGATAAGCAAATTAATCTATTTGCTATTTTTTATGTGTGTCTAATTTGTAGTCATTCACTTCACTTACCCTGTCAAATACAACTACCTTGATCTTTGATACAATAATTTCCAGAACCATACTCCTCACTGCATCATACAATGTATTAAACATTTGTTGGAAATCATTTGAGTTCTCAGTCATTCAATGTCATCTCCCTATAAAAGCACATGCATATTTACATCTCCAACTCATATACCTCTGGTCTTCACAAAGTTTCCTTAATTCTCCATAAACACATTAAACAACCAAGGGGCTATCACATATTCTTCTTGTACTCCCTGACCAATGCTGTACCATTCTTTAAATATTCCATTTATTCTCACAAATGTTTTATTCACTTACTTAACATTTGTTCAATTTTATACTACCATTATTGTGAGACTTTCAGAAGTATACAGAAGCATAGAGACTGTCTGCAGTAGAAAGTATGAAGTCTGGTACAAGGATAAATTTTAAAAAAACAATCAAAATCATGCCAACATGCAAATAAAAAAGAAGCAATATGAAGAAAAAAAATCACAACATGGTGTCATCTTACCTAATTTAAAATAATTAAATTTAGAAAATACTCTGGAAGAGCTCCCCAATTAATTCTGGAAGGCTGCTTCAGGGCAAGTTAAATTTCTAGGGCAAGGCTTTCCATAACATGGGGACTATGACAGAAATATCTCCTCCTAGCCTTAGTCCCCTGAACTGCTTGAAAGTGAGGGATTTCAAGCAATTTTTCTTGGGATGTATATACCAGATGGGTCAATTCTAGGGGGCAAGCCTGCAAATGCTTCAATGTCAAGCCATATGGGTCTTTAAAGATAAAAAACAGAATTTAAATTGCACCTGGAAACACACTGGCAACTATTTCAGGAAGTGAAGCACATGTAGTGCCAGTTAACAAGTAGAACTCCATGTACAGCATGCTGCAGCAGTCCAACTGGGTAGTGAGGAAACTGTGACTTACTGTTGTGAGTGCTTCCTGCTATAGGTATGGCTGTAACTGGCACACCATCTGAAGCTGAGCAAAGATTCACCTGGCCATGAACTCTACTTGCCATCTAGCAGTAGCTTTGAGTCCAGGAAGACCTACAAGTCATGGACCTGCTCCCTAACTTTCCCAAGCACACTAAACAAATGAATTCCTCTCCATTTTTACATTCACTTTTCCTAAGTTTCTTTGTGTATCCAGCAACAATAACAGCTCTCTTCAAACTGTCAGAGATACAGTAGGTGCAGTTGTCACAGACATTAAACAGCTACTCCAGAAACAAAATACATCTATATTTTAACTTCTCAGTCTACATCTGCAGTCTTGCCATTTTTCAACAATCTTACAGCATTTATTACTTCCTTTTAATCGTTTTTTCTCAGACGCTAACATTTAGAGCATTCATTTCAATTCTACTTTTTGACATAACACTATCATTTTCATACAGATCTCTAACATTCCTTCCAGCATTCTCCCCTTTCTCTTAGTTTCACAGACACACAATGTATCTGCTTGTCTGTCTTTCACTGTTAATTCATGCTCTTTGCCATTTACTCATTTACTCTTCTTCCATTTCAAGACTTTTGCTGGCATAAGGTCAACAGAGACTTTCACATAATGCTTTACAGTAAAGTAGAGAAAGCGTGGAGTAAGTTACTATCCTTAGTTGTACCCATGCCACATGCAGCATTTTCTGTGGTATCAGTCAGTTTTCATACATTTTTGGCCAGTATGCCATAAGTGTGACCAAGCCCAATTTTACCACAGACATGCTCACTATTCTATGCAAACTAATCTCCAATCTACAGATTATCTTCCAAACTAATATATTGTTGCTGGCATTCTACCAACTAGGAGGTATATGCAGTGTACTGGCACTCTCAGATAATGTGGAAACTCTACAGGATTCTCTTATGAAGTTATCTAAGATATCTTATTAAATAAACAATAAGAAGAGCTTTGACTTTCTTGCGATATTAGCTGATTTATTACACAATTCACAATAGCAAATAAAGAACAAGTAAATTGATAACTTCCATTTTATCCAGTGTTCATAAAGTATTAAGAGTCAATAAGCGGGCAGCTTGAAATCTCCTGCAATATACTATTAACCTGACACCTCCAAAACATGGTATTTTAAGGAGCATTTCACACATTCTTTGTTGAAACAGGTGAAAAGTTCCCTCAAAGGTATAATTTTACCAAAAAGGAATATTGTAAAAATTTAATATGAGAAATTCCTTTGCCTCACCCCCATAATTGAATATTTTTAAATTCTCAGTAACCTTATCTATGTTTGATGACTAACTGAAATGTTAATATACTAAACTAATATTAGTTAAATTTCAATAAACACAGAAATATATATTTGATTTTTAAAAAATAAAACATTATGTCCTGTTTCTTGGAACCTTAACATTCATAAACTTACCTGCATTAAATACATGAACATCAATCTGTCGTAGAGTCTCATAATCTTCACCCGAACAGTAGCCACCAAAAGAGTATACTTTATGTCCAACAGCCACAGCAGCGTGGTTTACTCTTCGGGGCCCACCTTCTAAATGAACTGTCCACCGTAACATTCCCTTTTGTGAGTGCTCAGTCCCTCCAAGCTATCGGCGGGGGCATTAGATTTTTGTGCCAATAAGGCTATCCAGTCATATTAGCTCATAGCCACATAAATCTGCAGATAAAGAACAGAATGTTAAAATTCAGTCTGAATCTGTTACAGCACTTGTCACACCAAGTAAGATTTTAAATAACTGCTTTGAACATTATATGTTTCTTTCATTAGTAATAAGGTCAGTAAAAAAACAGTTAAGACTACAAGGCGGCAGCATATACTGCAAATTGTAATGACACCAAAATAATGACACACATACAATACCATAATCACACATGATTAAGTATGTACATCAAGATGCATGTGTCATACCCCGCCCCCTGACACCATGGCAGCAGACTAATTGACATGGAAAAAATCTATCTATGTAGTTGCTGACTTGATGGTACATAATCAACACTGACTTGATGGTACATAATCAATCAATCAATCAATCAAGGCTGCATAGTCAATCAGAAAATTTGCAATATGTTATTATAACCACAACAGAGAAAAAGGTTTCACTGTTTATTAGCAATTTAGAAATTCCTAGTATCTTCCTCATATTTGATTTTTTCATACAACATATTAATAATAGCATTAGTTAAGGGAAAAGTTTATAAATAATAATTGGGTGCATATGTTATTAATTAAAAACAATAAAATAAAAAAGATTCAAAGTGTATTTAACAGCAATTGTATTTCTCTAGATAATCTGCATATAGTTTCAAATTATCCATTTAGGGCAAATGAGACTTTTGTCCCCTGCTTGGATAATTCGTAATCTGATGGAATTTGTTCAAAATTATTATCAATGGAATCACAGCTGCATATAAAAGCAATGGAGGAAAGACTCTTCTTCTGATTTTGCTTCAAGTTCTTCTATGCTGTTCATCGTTATTGTTTCCCATTTTTTTTCACTGCATTACTTTAAAACTATAATTTTCTTATTCATTACAAAAATTCCTAAACATTTCAAAATTAATCTATGAGGTATGAGTCAAATACTTTGTTGTAATCAATCCAGGTCATATAAGGTTACCAATTTTGTTTTGTTGTGTGCTCGGTTGCCATTTTACATTTCAGATTTTATATTTATACATTGTTTGTTTGTTGCTAGACAGATTTTCTTCTTTTCTTTGATTTATTGTATGTTTATGTTGTACACCACCCAGAATTACATGGTCTGAGTTGAACAGCCTTTTAAATCTTGAAATAAATAAATAAATAAATAAATATTTTTAAAAATCAACGGTTACTAATATAGATGGCTATTTACTATCTTCTGAATTCCCAGATTGTAACTCCCTGAATGTTTCTCTCCCACTTTTTTAAATGTAGGGGCAACATTTTCTGTCTTCTGATTACCCATTCTTAAAGATTATAATAATCTAGACTCTAGATCATCAGCTAATTCCTACAGTAAATTAAGGCTTACCTGGCCCTAGAGATTTAAACTCATACAAAATCAGTTGATATTCTCTGACTAGGTTTCTATCCAGTTCATGCTTGAATCCTACACTTTACAGTTGCCTGGTCAATATTCTTTTCTTAAAGAAGAATAGGCCAAATTAGGGTTATTTCTGCTTTTGGTTTAGTATCTGATACCCTTTTCTCAACTTCCCTGACCAGCTGGTGTATTGGTATATTCTTCCTTCTGAATGTATCCAAAGACTTTTTTGTTGCTAACATCCTTCAATAACCTTAGCTTCTATACATTCAAACCTCCTATATATATTCCTCCTTGATGACTATAGCTCTTTCCACTTATTATATATCTCCTTTTTTATTTTCAGATTTATACTAGGGTTTTTATGCAGCCAGAATGTCTTATTTTTCTATTTTCTTCTTAATCTGAATTATTTCCAATTATGCTTTTAGTATCTCCTGTTTTAGGAATTCCCACAATCTTGAATTCCATTTCCCATGAGTTTCTTCTCCCATGGATCATTACTGAGATTAGTAAAATCTACTTTTTTGAAGTCCAAGTTATATATATGATTACATTCAGGTTTAGTTTCTCTTATGGAAAGCTCCCCAGTATTAAATGGTCACTTTCCCCAAAGTTCTGTTTTCTTTCACTTTTTCTACTACACCCTTCCTTTTGATAGCTGATCTTCATTTTCCATCCTCTGAATGAGAAAGTTTTCAACAAGACAAGTTAGGAATTTCCTGGAAGACCAAACTTGGACAAATCTGTCCCCCAATAGATTTTGGGGTAAAGTTTGCTATCACTAGTACACTATCCCTTTTTGAAATATCTACTAGTTAATTTTGGAAGGTATCATCCATATGTTCTCTTTGGCTGGGCAAGCAATAGTTAGACATCAACATATACAGCTTTTACATGTTCCTCCATTTATTTTAACTCAGATATTCTCTGCAGTATCATTCACAAACAGTGCAAGTGATTTTTCTTTCTACTATTTTTATTCCTTTTAAACAAACAGCATCCTTCAACTATTATAGAATGCTATATATATTATACAGAGTTTACGCATTAGAGAGATTTATAGATATATAGATATAGATACTATAACAGTCTCATTCTAAAAGGTCTCTTTTATATCTATTAAATCATGTTTACCTTCCTGTACTAAGAGTTGAAGTTCATCATTTACTATATTCTGATCATTAGCATATAAATGCTTGTCTACATTGCTACTAGTTTTGCAATATACTTATCACATAATGTGATTTGTAGCTCTTTGATTTTTACATACATATACATATGTATATGCACACACAACCATGTGCCATGTATTTATGACAGTGTGGATGGACATGTATGAAAGATGGAATACATGAGATCCATTCAAAGCAGGCCATGCAGGCAGAAGGATTTGATCTGAACATTTCAGCCTATGCAAGATGTGAAAGAATATTGGAAGAGAAATTTCTAAGACTCAGTAAAGGATGATTTTCAAAAGAAGAGATGATACCCATGTGAACTGGATGAAGCAATAGCATTCAAGTGGATAAGTACCAGTAAACATGAGAAGAATACTAGTTGGAAGTTTTAAAAGTGGGAACGTAGTACTTGGAGCAATCACACAGAATGAAGTACTATGCATGTTGGGCTTCCTACCTTGATTCTTCTGGAACTCAAATCTAGCTTAGCCAGCTAAACTTTGAGTTGATAGGTATGTATAGTACATGTGTACAAGTGAACTGCCAGATTTCAGACCAGGCACAGCCATAAATTTCTACTCTTTCAGAAACTCAAACCTCATATTCAGGAACTAATTACAATACAATTGCCAAGGACTTATATAGTTAGGTAAGTCATCTTAAGCCGTTTCCCCATCCTTTCAAGTCAGCAGACATTTGCTTTTCTCAGCCTTGAGATTCTAATGCACCTACTCCATGTGTATACAACAGTTCTATCTGATCTCAGTAATACTATTTCATGTCTCATCAGCATTAGCCCTTCTACTACCCATCTCTCTCATTTCTCCTTCCCCTCTTCAATTGGATCTGTAGGTCCCAGGTGCATCTCCCCCTCCTTCTAAGACTGGAAGGCACTGTGCCCCCCCCCCTTTTCATTTCTTTGTCAGCTGGAATTGACAAAACCTCCCACCTTCAAACTTCTCTACCACTCCTTCCTATTGTCTTGGAATTATCAGGAAGGAGATACATTTCCATTTTTTTCCTCTGTCCAAAGTTGGTGAGGTTTCTTCCTCCCTGGAAAAGTGAGAGGAATTTCTATTTTTTCTCCAGCAGCAGTCAAAGGGAATTTTCTCTGAAGTCCTTCTGTATCTTCTTTATTATGACAGCAGGAAGCTGGGGGGGGGGGAGGTCCATTAGTTGTACTTCTTCATAAGAAGTTCCTCCCATTCCAGAACTCTTCCCCTCAACCTTAGATGGGGCAGTTACTATCTTTTTCTTTTCAGTGGTTATAGAAAGGTCTCCTTCCTCTTCCCTAAACCATTCTCTTCTCCTTCAGAATAGTTGAAAAATGCAGCTAGTTAAATGATTTGGGCCTGTGAGGGTACTGCAAATGGAACTGTCAAAGGAAGCAAAGGGCAAGAAGTCCTCTGCTGCTCCTCATTATTTTTCAGTATCTGGGTAGCTCTTCCAATGAATCAAATATTCCAATCTACTCCTTCTGTTATGGGAGTCCAGAATATATTCCATCTCCAATTCGTTCTTCTCCCCAACAAGGGGATGTAGTGGAGCAAAAGTATTCAAAGGGCAATGGAGGTATTCCAGGACCAGGAGAGACTAGAAAACTGGATGATATTTTCAGTGAGACTGGAAGCTGCAGATGAAAAGCTACAGGCTTGATCTGTGCAACTACAGGAAATAGTATTTGGATCTAACCTTTTAGACTGTTGTATGAAAGACAGAAATCTGGTACAAAGTCAGATGTGGTCTCCAGAAATAATGCAGGATGTGTGTGATTTTTGGTGAAAATTGTCAGAAAAGCTCTTGTGGGAGTTCTTGGTCCAAGAGGTGCTAAATGGCTTGCAGTTCTTGCAGAAAAGAGGACAGCCAAGAAGCATTTCACCACAAGCATGATGACATTTAAGCCATAAAGAAAAGGCTACATGCTGGAAGTTGGGATGCTGGATGTTTACATACAACAGAGTTGTTACTCTAAGGTGGCATCTGTCCTCTCAGTTTCAGGATCTAATTGTGGTTAGTTAGCTGATGATGATAGAGGGAAGATGGAGCTTTATGTACAATAGCTGAAATACATCTTTCCAAAAATGTGTTGTGAATTATGGGCCTTTGTCAGAAATGAGACTGGGTAAGCAATGATTCCAGAAAATTTAAAAGATAACTGCCTCAGAGACAGAGGGAAGATTGTAATGGAATGAAATTAATCCTCTTAGAAAAGAAACCAACTACCACCAGAATGGTACCAGAACCTTGACACATGCCAATCAGTATCAAAGTAAAAGAAAATAAGGTCTCAAATCCCTTATGGATAGGGGAGAGGGATAAAAGAATCCAATTTGTTGTGAGAAGCTTGGGACAAGTATGGCAAGTAGACACATAGGCTCTGACATCAATGTAAATAAAAGGGCACCTTATAGAGAAGATGATGGGTATTTCAAATGTCCCAAATGTGGCATGGCATATTTAAGACTTCTTCCCTCTATGAAGAAAGAATGTATAGCCAGTCTTTCTCCCAGTACCCAAGAAAAGAAGGAAGATGAAAAGAAGGAATCCTTAAGGTCATCTGTCTGAGACCATACATATGGATCCTGCTCTTGCTAAATAAGTCTTTGATCAAGTATGGAAGAAATTTTCATTCTGGCCCACAAGAGGTCCACTGTCTAGATGGGGGGGGGGGGAGTTACAAAACTCCCTCGAATAAAATTATTTAACAGCTTAACCATTAACCAATAAGAATAGGAAAAAATGTGTTCGCCTGAGCTGGCACTGCGTAGCCTGTGAAAAGTTTGTAAGTCTTCTAAATTCTTCTTGTCAGTTTGGACTTCAATTAAGGTCAGTCCCAGGGTTTAATCTTAAGCCTTTTTTTCCCTGTCCTTTTGAGTCAAAAGACTTTGGACTATTCTTTTCCCAACCTTGAAATATACTAGTTCTATATTTACAGCATGATTCTATATGGCCTGAGTACTACTGATTCCCACCTTACCAGCTTCAGCCTTTACATGAGTGAAGCCTTTTGTTCAGTAGGTGAACAGTAAAAGTTGTAGACCTAAATTTCTTTCTACATGTCCTGAGTATCTGGAAAAATAGGAACAAGCACCATTGAATGTGTTATAAAGACTTGCTTTCCACCCTCTGTGTGAAGACCAAGCCAATGTTCATAAGCCAATGTTCTTTCTATTTTGATGTGGTTGGTATAACATAATATTACAGCAACACTCCTGAATCCTCCTATAATATACAAGTCTTTGACTGAGGTTCTCATTTCAGGGCATTCATCTTCAACCCTCAAAGGGCTTAGACTTATTCTCTAAAGGAGATGTACAACCACTGAACCAGGAAACTGACTTGGCTAACTTTTTCTTACTGGATACACAAAAGCACTCTGTTACAATCTTGAAGGACTTTATTAGAAGTGACAAACAAAAGGACAAACTTTACTTATTGGATATACAAAAGAAATCTGTTAAAGTTCTGAAAGATTTTTGCCTTAAAAAAACAGATAAACAGAAAACTAGTTCTGGGACTCTTTCTGAAGGGGTTAAAAAACAAGATTCTTAAAAAAGGAATACAGAGTTGGCTTATTTGATCAGGGCTAAAAGAGAAAACTAGTTATATCTGGTTGCCCTTACTGGACTTTTGCTGATGACTGATGAAACATTTGGATTTTGTTTTTTACTTAAGAGATGAACTATGGGGTGAAGAGAGATTATGTTGTATTTAGAGACAGTGATCAACTATTAAAACTGTCTTTACTTGCTGGGATGAAGGAGGAAGTAACTTTTTTTCTTTTCTTTTTTCTTTTTTCTCTTTCTCTTTTTATTTTCTTTTTTCTTTTTCACACTTTTTCTTTTCTTTTCGGTCTGTATTTTTTGTAGTTTGTATTTTTTATTCTTTTCATTCATAATTCTTAATAAAATTATTTAAAAAAAAACAACCCTCACAGGGCTTAGGTCATCCTGATTAAGGCTTCCATATTCTGGCCAAGTGCATTTTCTGTTGGCAGTCCACTATCCAAATAATGCACTCCATGATCCTCAAAACTATTTCTCTCCTATGGACAGTATATGCACAGTGGTATTCTTTTGTCTGTTTACAGTTCTATTCAATGGACTGCAAGGCTGGATGACATCATACAAAAACTTTAGGATTTTAAGCTACCTTCCAAGATCATCAAACATCATAATTATTTGGTTGTGTTTGTGGTTTAATACTACCATCTGCCTCCATGTGGATTACAGAAAGGCATAATTATAACTGGATTTGATAAGTCTTAGAAATTGGTCTGTCACATCTTTGATCCTAGCACCTGACAGCATAGACAAGCTGTAGTGTCTAGTCACCACCCATCCTTCAATTCTTTGTTGTAGTGAGTCACCACGGTTCTGTTGATTTTCTTGGAGGAAACAGCTGCATCCTTCTGCCTTTCAGGGATATATTGGGCTGTTTCTATGTCTTCTCTTCCTTCCCTGAAGTTTTAGAGCCTGTTTATTCTGTGAGGCCTGAAAACTGTGTCTGAATTCCTGCGGTGCACAATATCTGCTTCTCTTAGTCACTTTTGCACAGGTTTTGCTCTTTGATTCTCTTCTTCTGGAGGGTTGCTTCCTCTGTCAGTTTTAGCTGTTGTGCCTCCTGTTTTTGAAATGATAAATCAGCATACCTACTCAAATGTGTCATTACTTTAATCCTTTGACTTTTTCTTCAAGGACCTCTACAAGCTTGTACTATTCATTCCTCTCCGTATTCACCAATTAACCAGATATAGGGAATAAAGTAAGGTCATTTTATTCAGCAAGATTCTAGAAGAGGTGCCCCTCCACCCGGCAAAGCTTTACAGGAGAAAACCCAGAAAAATATTTAACATTTTTTTATACAACCACAGAATACTCATTACTATTCAACAGTTTCTGTAACTGTTCAAACGCACAGTTTCTGTAAGCCAATCACATACTATAAACAAGTCCCCATCTTAAATTTCAACCCTTTATCTAATCTTTATACTTCTAGGAATTTTTCTCTCCACGAGGCAAAGACAAAACCTTGACACCATTATCTACTTTCTCACATTCATTTTACTTGTCCTATACACAATTAACATGCCTTTGTTCTTGCTAAGAAAAATTCCAAAGCAGTACTCACTACAAATGTATGCCAAGTTGTTTTCAACTACATGTACAAACAAAAAATGCCACAACCATCGCAGATCACAACTGCAGACCCTGTCCATTCATCTTCACTTTTGTTTCTTAGGTTCCACAAGTAGAAGGCATTTTATTAATTGTGCCTATGTTAGCCACAGCAAGCTATTCACTTAGATAGAAAATCTGTTGGGAACACCACCTTAAACTCACCTAGAAAAGTTTTTTTTTTTTTAACTCTCTCAGTAAACTAACCCAGTGAAACAGAGGTACCTTATATTCCTTCTATAGTCTCTGCTTACTCCATAGGAAGCAATCACTCAATCACCCAATGGTTAATGAAAAGCTCTCCGGGTGTATAATTGAAATTAGCAGCTGTTCAGCAGATTGCCTTTGCATCTATCACATCTGAATATGCAATCCCTCAGAACACACAGTTTCTCTTGCCATTCTCTTTTCTCCTTTGTCTTTTCTTCTTGTTGAACACCAATGACAAACAATTATTTGTCCTTACTGGCCTGGTTCAAGCACAACATAAACTAGAATTCCCCTGAATCAGGATCAAGGAAGCTTACACATTTATGCCTGGTGCCTGGTGTAGAAGAGGTTCAACATACCAAAGGACCTCTGTGATTATATGTCTGTTCTGAGAACTCTGATTTACTGCTTTCTGAACCAGAATATAATGCCAAGTTGTGTTCTTATCTTCAGATAATGGGTTATTAGGAAAATAATTTCAAATGTAATTAGATATTCAGATGTAAAGGTATATAACCCACAGTGCCATAGAAGACACTTCCAAGCTTGTTCAGCCCTTCCTGTCAAAACTGAAAGTGATCAGGAAATGTACACTTATTCTTATATTTGTACTGCCCCAATATTATAAATTATTTGGAATTTTGGCAATTTAAATAAATTATTTTGCCAACCTGGGAACACAAATGTTAATTATTATGCTCAATTACATGTTCAGTTGAGAGACATCCCATGCTCAATTACAAGTTAAAGTGAGAGAAAGTGATGTTTCAAATAAATCAGTTTTGGTTACATAGTAAGTTTGAAAAACTACTTTAATGTCTAAACTGTAATTAGGCTTGAGTACAAAAAGTTTCCAAAATGCTTTCAGCTATGCAAATCATAATAACCTCATACCATAACATAATTTGGTTGTTGCAACATTTAGAAATGTTATTCAGACCTGAGGTGCTCAGCACATTTCTCAATTTATAGAGTAACAACAATATACTTGATGCTTTAAAAAATATAGGATGGTAGGGACCTGTTTCAATGAGCTGAAAATCTAAATTTTGTACATAGCGATATAGAGAAGAAAGGTTGTAGCACCAAAAGAAACAAGCAAAACAACTCTAGAAAATAAGTAAAACCAACAAAATGAACTTAACATGATATCATTACATTTTATAACTGATTTTTGGGCTCTAAGAAGATACAGAAGAAATCAAAATAAAAATAATACATTGCAAAAGTACAAGTACATCCAGCTTTGCAGCATAACTTAAATAGCCTGGCTTCTTAATAACACTGCAAGTCCTAAGCATGTAATTTTCAGTTGTAGCAATTAATATATGCCAAAAACTGTTACATTTTAGACCAGCAAGAGATAAACAGTTTTGATACTATTAATAATTCACAGCAGTAACAAACCTTTACTTTTCTAATCCCTCCATCCCTATTACTTTTCTAATCCCTCCATCTCTGAATTATATTCAATAATATATAAATTCCCTACCATGCTGTTGTCTTAGTTCTTCCAGATATCAAACCTGAAAGGTTGTAGTTTTACCACATGGTTTAGTAGTACTTAAAAATAGCTCTGGACGGGTTGAAGCTGTCCATACTGACTGTTCTATTTTAGGCACAACCCAACACACTATTACATCCATAAGTATAACTATCCAGCCCCTTTTCGCACCCCTGACTCCTGACTCATTCTTTTGGCTAATTATTCCAAGATAGCAGGATATGGAAGCCTATCCATCTTCTATCTACAGAAGCCTAATTAGTGACCATCTGTGATGAGGTTCAGTTCTAACAATTCTGGACTGATAGCTAGCTAGCATGAGTCACTTATAAAATGAGGCAGCAAATTTGTGAACATCTAAAAGACTTGGGATAAACAACAAACCAGGGCTCACTTTTATGCTATTGCTTTCATAAAATCAGAACAGTCTTGTAGACCTGGGGACCCCAGGGAACTGGTGAATTATTGAGGTGGCTCCACTACTATTAACATCTTCACCCAATATTTTTTTTTCTCTTTTAGCTTGATTCTTTTATAGTTCTTAATGAACAACAACAACAATAATAATAGCAGGAAAGTTGAAGAAAGAGAGAGGGGCTAATTCTGGCTGCACAAGACCAAGCCTTAAGAACAAATGCATATAAAGCCAGAATCGAGAAGACAGCAACAGACAGCAAATGTCGCCTTTGCAGAGAAGCTGAAGAAACAGCGGACCACCTAGTTAGCTGTTGCAAGAAGATCGCACAGACTGACTACAAACAATGGCATGACAAAGTAGCAACAGTGGTGCATTGGAATATCTGCAAGAAATACCATTTCCCTCAAGCAAGAACTGGTGGGACCACAAAACAGACACAGCAATAGAAAATGACGAAGCTAAAGTGCTCTGGGTCTTTAGAATACAAACAGACAAGCACCTGTCACAACACCCCAGATTTAACAATTGTTGGTAAGAAAGACAAAAAAGTCTGGATAGTGGACACTGCAATACCTGGAGACAGCAGAAGAGAAGAGAAAGAACTGGAGAAAATCACAGATACAAAGACCTGCAAATAGAAATAGAACGACTCTGGCAAGGAAAGCAAAGATAGTACCAATAGTTATAAGCACATTAGGTGCAATCCCAAAACAACTGGAATGGGATTGCACTTGAACACTTGAACACCATTGACAAAATCACCATCAGTCAACTGCAAGGGGCAACTTTACTTGGAAGAGCTTATATCCTGAGATGATACCTTTAACACTATCAAACAACATCTGCCTATCCCAGGTCCTTGGGAAGGACTTGATAGGTGGATAAAAATGCAAAATCCAGTCTAAACATTTGGCTGACTCTGTGACTGATGATGATGATGTATTTATTAACTGTTTTTAGGCTTGTTATATGCCATCCAGAGTCACTTGTTTGTGAGATGGCCAGCTATATAAATTGGATGGATGGATGGATGGATGGATGGATGGATGGATGGATGGATGGATGGATGGATGGAATCCAGCATTGTGCCACACAATGGTCAACTGTCCATTTAAGCCATGCTGCTTATGATTCAAGAAACAGTAAACAGCCTTCAATATTAGCTACCACTGATAGCCTCCTCCTCCATGAATTGCTGACAAACTCTACAGTAGAGTTTTAATTATGCATTGCAGAAAAAGCATTTCCTTCTGTACTTCTCTTACCAATAGTACATATGTCATGCATGATTTTACATACCTCATCTTCTTTCATTCCAAGCTAAGAACTCCAACTACTGTAATTTTCCTCTTAGGGAAGCTACTCCAGACCCCTAACCAATTGTAAAGGCTGTTTTCTTGTTTTGTTTTATTCTATAATATCCTTTTTAGTGCAGTGACCAGAACTGTAGACAGCATGGGCTCACCACATATTTGAATTAGCGTACTATATCACAGTTCTAAGAATGGAATATTTCTTTTTTATTTCCATTAAGTTTTAAGATGACTTCTGAAAATCATTTGCATGTTGTCACATCTGCTCAAATCTACTATGAAAGAACAATTGCTGCAATGTTTTTAGCAGATCTATATAGAACAGGAGCAAGTGGCTGCAGCTCTTTCCCCCCATGCGATCGGGTGGAGTTGGAAGGCATTGTGACAATCATCTCCGCATGGGTTAATTTAATGGTAGTGAGATCCAAGAAGATTTGCTGAGAAGACTGGACTGAGAATTGGACTTAACATCTGGTTGGAGGGCTTTTGATTGTGACTGATTCTGTCTACTCCTCATGGGTGAGAGCCGGAAAGGGGGAGGCTTTTGGATCATTGGTTTTGTATAACTAGATGCCTCAGCAGTCTGGTGAGAGGGGACTGACTGAAGAGCATTGTTAGACTGGTATATGGGATGGCTGAAGCAGGTCCTTGATTGTCTAGAGGCACTGAGTGCTATGCAGAAGTGTCCCTAGTATTAGGGGAGCCCCTTGGTTGGTTGGTTGGTTTGGATTGTGTGTGTAAGGTGGGGGCCTGCGGACTGGGACATGGACCTTCACGGGCAAGGGAGGGCTCTGAAGAAAGGGGCAGGTTGTAAGATCCCAGTAGTGACAGTCAGAAGGAAGAATGATGGGAGGTGGGCCACCAGGGGGGACTGAGCCACAGGTATTTTGTTCCTGTGGTGCATTCCAGCCCCCCAAACTTGCTCCCAGGCCCTAGATGGCAGACTTTCAAGACCCTGGGTTGTCAGGGGCTTCCAGTGGGGAATTAATGGAAGTTTAGATGCCTCTGAAAGCAGCAGGAGACAGCATCCCAGCTAATCAGCAGCTAGCAGCAAGTGCTGGTTGCCCATCTTGCCCCAGATAAGGAGGAAGTGTGAAATCACCCCATTAGATCTCTGGATGACTGTTCCTCAAAAGCTAATAGCAGAGGGAGCCTCTGTGACAGGCTTTTGGGTTGAGGGCAGGAAGGAAGGGGATCCATCTTCATTCTCAGCTGTGGTGCAGCCTTTCTCTGGACACTAGAGTTGACTGACCCCATTTCTAAACACTTTGGATTCTGGTTATTTTTCAGTCTAAGAGAGACCTTCCTTTGCAACAGATTAGTAAGTCTCTTGGAGCTTATCCTTATTTTTGGGGCTACATTTTTAAAAGTAGAAACAGAGTTTTAATTTGACTTTGAAAAATTTGCAAAAAGCGGGATGAAAGTTGGATTTTAAAAGATTTATAGTGCAAAGAGAAGATTTATTTATTCTAGGTTGTTGTTTTTTTCCTTCTCTATACAAAACTCCATTTGTAATAAAGAGGTTTGATTTTTCTATGGGAAAGCCTTTTGTTTTGTTGGATCATGTTTGTGGACTGACTGGGTTTTTAAAGCAGAAGAAGATTGTAACCTGATCCCTCTGTGTTTTCCTTGATGTTTGCCTGCAGTTCTAGCTTGAAAGACTCCACAGGGCATGAACTATCTGCTTATTTTCAATTGCATTTAATATATTTGATGTAAAGGGGAAGAAAAAATAAAAAGAGTATGGCTACGTGGAAAATACTGAAAGAAAGGGTTGCTTCAAATTTGCTTAAACAAATGTTTGATGAATTAGGGGCCAAACGTGTAACTTTGGGGAAAAAATGGAAGAAAGAGCAGACAGGATGGACAGTTATGTGAAACAAATAGCTAGAGAGATAAAAACAAAGCAGGTTACTGAAAGAGTAGAAGTGCTGGAAAATAAAGCAGAGACCAGAGATCTTGAATTGGAGAAAGGATCAGAAAATGTGGCTTTGCTGGAGCTGAGAGAAAAGAAGTGTCATATGGAAAAAGAAGCCAAAATGGATTTACAACTAAAACCAACTGATGATATAATAATACAAGGGGACATACAAATAATGAAACAGAAATGTGATTTGGACAGTCTGTTTATCCTGCATTTGCAAAGAGAAGGGATTACATCAGGAAAGTTGCATTTGAGAGGAGACAAACAGAAAATGATAAGAAATCAATTTGGGGGATACTATTTGAAAGGATTAAAGATCAAGTTTTTTAAAAGTAAACAAAAGATTCATAAAGTAAACTTATTTGACCATGGTTAATATATATGTTGAGGTTTTTGGTAGTTATTAATGGGATTTTCTTGTGACCAGAATTGAATGACAAGGTTCTAAAGATTTGTGTATAAGTGGGGAGAGATTTTTTTGGGGGGGGGTTAGAGAAAATGATAAGTTGGATTATAAAATGGATCTATTTTTGATTAAGGTTAAAATATATTTGTTATAAAAGTTATGGAATTTTGTTCTTATATAGAACAACAGTAAGGTTTTTATATGTATAATCTTTTTTGGACTTTTTGTGGGAAACAGAAAAAAATGAAACTATGTTGTATGGATTTAATAATTAGAAATAATGAGGGCTAATAGAAATAATGGAAGCAACCTGTGAATTTAAAGCAAGAGTTTATGTATATTGTTACTTATATCTGTTGCAAGGAGGGTTGGAAGTCAATTCTTTTTTTTCTTTTCTTTCTTTTCTTTCTTTCTGCACTTTTGATCTTTACTTTCTCTTTTTTCCATTTTTTTTCCCTCTTCTCTTTCAATATTAGTTCTTGTTAGCTTTTACTGTATTTCTTTTAAAATTTAATAAAGTTTTTATAAAAAAAGACCCTGGGTTGTCTACTGCTGCTGGTGAACACCAGATCAGTCTGTAATAAGGCCACTCTTATTCATGACTTGTCAATGAAAAGGCCAATCTGGCATGCATTACTGAGACCTGGCTGGGACAGGAGCAGTGGCGGGGGGGGGGGGGGGCTTCCCCTCTCTGAGATATGCCCAGCCAGTTTTTGGGTATGGCACCAGTCAAGACCCGAGGGGTAGGGGAGGTGGGGTGGCAGTGGTCATCTGAGATACCTGGGAGGCATCCAGGGGCCCTGCTCTTCAGATTGCTGTGTGCGAGATACTATTTATTAAGTTGGGTCCTAAAAGGGATCAGTTGGGACTGTTGCAATTGTACCAGCCTCCCTGCTTGCCTAGTAACTTCCCTGCCTGAGCTTCTTGACTCTGTAGCTGGGTTGGAGGTGGGTTCCCTGGACTTATGGTCTTGGGGAATTTTAATTTGCCTTCCCTGGGTGTAGGGTCAGAGATAGCTCAGAGTTCATGGCCCCTGTGGCAGCCATGGGCCTGTCCCAAGTCATCCAGAACCTGACACATAATAGTGGCAATACACCTGACCTGCTTTTTCTGTCAGAGCAGCAGCAAAGTGTTCTGGATTTGGGGGAGATATTAGTTTTTTTATTATTATTATTATTATTATTATTATTTATTGGATTTCTCTCCTCCCCATATCCCCTACAATAGTTTTTTCCATGCCATGGTCAGATCACTCCCTGGTGAGCCTCCAATTCTCTGGTACCACCCCCCTCCACAGGGAGGCTGGACCTGTTAGATCAGCCTGCCCCAGGCAACCAATGGACCCAACTGGGTTCCAGAGGGAGCTTGAGGTTGTTCCAGAAAGTCTGTTACTCAGTCCAACCAAAGCCTTGGTGGCCACTTGGAATGGTAGAAGGACTGCAGCTTTGGATTGGATCATGCCTGAGCAGCCTCTCCATGCCCATGGTTCCTGACTCAGTGGTATACAAAAGAGCTGAGGGAACTTAAAAGGGCTAAGAGACGTCTAGAGCGCCACTGCTGAAAGATGAGGAGTGAAGATGACCGAACATGAGCTAGAGCCGCTATTAGAGTCTAACTTGTGATGCTTAGGGTGGTGAAATGTAATTATTTCTCCACCCTTATTGCATCCACAGATAATTGCCCAGTGGCCCTATTTCAGGTGACTCAGTCCCTCCTTGGAGGGAATTATACTGAGGTTCACCTACAGGGTCGCTGTGAGGAATATGCTGTACATCTAATGGATAAGGTCACTCATATTCGCTCTACGTTGGACTCTGGCCTTAAGTCACTGTTTATGGTGGTTACAGGGGCCAAGTCTTGTACAGTTATCTGGGGGGAGTTTGAGCCCATTGAACCTAAGGAAGTGGCAGGGCCCTTGTAGGTGCTAGTTTGGCCACTTGTGTGGTAGATCTGTGTCCCTCCTGGCTTGTTAAAGCTGCGCGGGAGAGAACATGTGATTGGGTCTGAGCGGTGGTCAATTCCTTTTTGAGAGAGGAAGTGGACCACTGGCTCTTAAGGAGGTGATGGTGAGCCCCCTCCTCAAGGGGCCATCACTTGACCTAACCAACCTGGACAATTTTCATCCAGTTTCCAACCTTCCCTTTTTAGGGAAGGTTGTGGAGAGAGTGATCGCATGGCAGCTTCAAAGGACCTTGGATGAAGTGGATTATCTGGATCCCTTTCAGTCAGGGTTCAGGCCAGGGTTTGGGACTGAGACAGCATTGATTGCACTCTTGGATGACCTCTGGCCGGAGCAGGATGGGGGTAGCACATCCATTCTTGCTCTTTTTTACCTCTCAACAGCTTTTGATACCATTGATCATGGTATCCTTCTGGACTGGCTTCAGGAGTTGAAGGTGGGCAGCACTGTGTTGCATTGGTTCTCCTCTTTCCTCCAGGGTCAGTTCCAGTCAGTGTTGATAGGGAAGGAGAGATCCAATCCACAGCCCCTACTTTGTGGGGTGCCTCAGAGCTCGGTTCTCTCCTGTTTAACATCTACATAAAGCCACTGAGTGAGGTGATCTCTCAGTTTGGGGTGAGGTATCATCAATATGCTGATGATACCCAGTGTTATATCTCCAACCCAGGCCTCTGAGTGATGCCATGTCCCAGTGTCTGGAGGTTGTAGGGGTCTGGATGGGGCACAATGGACTTTGACTCAACCCGAGCAAGACTGAGTGGCTCTGGGTATTTGGACCTTCTGGGAATAAGGCTTTTCCATCTTTGGTTCTGGATGAGGTAGCACTGCCCCAGACAGACCTGGTATGCAATCTGGGGGTTCTCGTGGACTCCTGGCTTCTCCTCAAAGAGCAAGTGGCAGCTGTGGCTAGGAAAGCTTTGCACACCTCTGGGTGGTGTGCTAGTTGTGCACATTCCTGGACCAGGAGGCCTTGCTCACAGTCACCCACGCCTTCATATCTTCTCACTTAGACTACTGCAACATGCTCTGTATGGGGCTGCCCTTGAAGAGCATTCAGAAGCTTCAACTGGTACAGAATGCGACTGCATGGGTAGTAAATGGTGTTGGATATGCAGCACATATTACACCACTACTGCGTGAGCTGCATTGGTTGCTGGTGTGCTTCCAGGTGCAATTCAAGGTGCTGGTTGTCACCTTTAAAGGCCTGCATGGCTTGGGACTGGGTTACCTGAGGGACCATCTTTTCCCAATAGTTTCTACCCATCCAATTTGGTCCAGCAGGTTGGGCATGCTGTGGGTCCCATCAGCCAAGGAATGTCGGTTGGCAGGGATCAGGAGACATGCCTTCTCTGCTGTACCCCCTGCCCTTTGGAACATCCTCCCTTCAGAGATTAGGATGGCCCCAACCCTGTTAGCCTTCTGTAAGGCTTTAAAGACCTGGCTATATACCTGGGCCTGGGGCCTCGAATGTGTTAAGGACCCCATCTCCTGGCTATACTGATAATTTTCTGGGCTGCTGTATATATTTATTTTTGTATTGTTTTTAATTGTTTTAATTGTTTTAGAATTGTTCGCTGCCCACAATCACCTGGTTGAGACAGGCAGCTATAGAAAACAAACAAACAAACAAACAAATAAATGTGGCTCATTATCTTTACTACCTCATTTGTAATCCCTCAGAGACAGTGTCCCAAAATTCAGCAGCAAATGGCTGCAATTTTTCTTTTTAAGAAAAATGTAGGGATAAGTGGGAATAGAAGACCTTTGAGAATATTGGTGGTATGATTTTGGGTCTTTATGGAGACCCCCAAATTGGCCCCATTCTTTCAGTGAAATCATGGTGTTATCAGAAAGCCTCCTGCAAAACTCAAAATGTTGGGTGGTTGCAGTATAACCTCTGATCCCTCCACAATTTTTCACGTCTTAATGTACTAATCAAGTTCATTTCTTGTATCAAATAGTAAGACATATTTCTCATTTACACACTGGAAACACTTTTGCACAGTCTGACTTGTGACTGGTTGGCTACTGTAGCCGCATTCATATTGCAAAGTGAAACCACTGCATCATAAAATGTTCAATGTAAAGCCACCCCCCCTTCACTTCCCTCCAAATGCTGCCAATATTGCATTCAGAGCAGGACCTCAGATCAGCTGCTGTCATGTGGCCTCCTCAGTAACTACTGGATATTCTATCCTTGCAAGTACCTCTACTTTCCTTTTGCCACTGGTTGAAGAGTGACAGATTTTATGACAACACACCACAGGTGTTTTAATCCGCTTTTCTGATTCAATATCTCCCTTCAGTGAGATGGAGTAACTAAAATGACATATCACAAGAAACAGAAACTGTCAAGGCCCATTAATAAGAATGCCAGATGCAGAAAGGCAAACTAAAAGAAAGGTCATGCACTACAAGTCACCAGTTATATAAGCTGAGTTAAAAAAAAAAAAAAGATTTACAGCAAACTGTGCTCACATGCTGCTTTCACCAAATCTATCCAGCCACTTATCTCATAAATTTATTCTAGCTTCCCATTACAATCAATAACTAAGAGAGATCCAGTTTGGTGTAGTGGTGAAGTTGTAGAAGACTGAATCCTAGGCCTCTCTTAGACAGGAAAGCTCGCTGGGTGACTTTGGGTCAGTCACTCTCAGCCCAACCTACCTCACAGTGTTATTTTTGTGAGGAAAACAAGAGGCAGGAGTTTTAGGTATGTTCGCCACCTTAAGTTGACCAAATATATTTTAAAAGGCAGGATAAAAATCTAATACTAATAACCACCAGTCCAATACTTATCTTCCTTGAACAACATTAATGTATGCCTTGGAATTATGGGTTTTATCCCTTATTGGCCTCTTCTCTCTGTATGTTATGTGGCCATTCTGACATCAAAAGTAAGTGAATAATCTAGAACGGCGTTTTTCTTGGCAACTTTAAGATGTGTGGACTTCAACTCCCAGTATCCCCCTGCCAGCCAGTGGGAGTTGAAGTCCACACATCTTAAAGTTGCCAAGTTGAAAAACACTGCTCTAGAACTTCCTAGGAATTTCCAAAGCTACCAGAACATCAAGTTTTACCAATAGAAGAGAATATATAAAGCTCTGTGGAGTCTTTGGTGCTCTCTGAGCTTGGTTGTTTGATTGCAGATGTTTCATTATCTGACTAGGTAACATCATCAGTGCTGGTGAGTGGGGGTTTGCTTCCTGTTTATATACAGTAGCTTGCCCTGCCAGAGTTGGTGGGGGTGTGGTTTTCTCCTTGGTAGTTCCTTGATTAGGGTATTTTTTTATGCTTGTTTGTCTTCTTGGTAATTCTTTGATTACAGTTGTTTTCTACTTAATTATCTGGTGTTAATCCATGCAAGCGCATCCAGGAACACCAACTAGTAGTCCAAAGACACAATGAAAACTCCTTAATCTCACAACACATGGACAGGGACAACCATAATTTCAACTGGGAAACTGTGAGCATCCTAGACCAAAAATGCTAGGGAATTCCTGGAAGCTTGGCATTCAGACACATCAGCCATCAATAGATACATAGACATAAACCACATTTACACACCATTCAAAAGAGACAATAAGAAAGCTGCGAAGGAAACAAAAAGACAGAACACATCCTCTCTAGCAGCCTATACCTAGATAAGTAGGGATTAATGCCAGACAAACAATCAAGCAGATTCTGTCCATATATTATTTATACATACAGAGATTGCAATAATTTTAATGCAGAATTGTTGCATATTTTATATGCTTATGCAATATGCAGTGTAAAGCAAATTTTATGTTGAAAAAATTTAGGAGCTCCTATTTTATTGTTTACTTTGTTAGGAAAATTTCTTTGTATCTTTAGATGTGATCTTCTAGATTCCAAACAAAAAAGGATCGGTGGAGAGAGTATGTATTTTTATTACAATATATGGCAAGACTATCATCAGAAATGCTTTCAGAAATTTTAGATATTTAATTCATATAAATGAACATGTATGCAATTGACATATGAATCTAGACTAGCTGTATACTGAAAATTATGGCATGCTATATAATTTAAATGTTCTGTTAAATTGTGAATACTCAAGTTGCTCTACAGTCCGACTATAGAAGGTCCTGCTGAAGCAGATATTCCAGCTTTTCTACCTTGCATGCTTTTGACTTTTCCCACAGCTAGAAAGTAAACCTGGCCAGGTAGTTATCTCTTGAACCCTTTCTTAGCCCTCTCAAAGGACAATTTATGAAGTAAACTTAACATGCTAAGAGTTGTCCTGTTTCTTCTTTCTTGGTACTAGACTGCCACCATATTACAAAGATTAAATTATTTTGTTCATTGTAATTACATTAAAGTCAAATAATTATGTTAAAGCTTAGAATGAAATTAAAAAAGATATGTTAAGATGGGAAAAATTACAATTGTCATTGCTGGGAAGAATTTCAGTAATTAAGATGAATGTTTTACCTAGAATGTTATTTTTGTTTCAAACAATACCTGTTATGACAACTGATGTTCCATTTAAACAATGGCATAAAGACATATCTAAATTTGTGTGGCAAGGTAGAAAACCACAAATCAAGTACAAAGTTTTACATGATGCTAAAGAAAGAGGAGGTTCAGGTCTCCCAAATTTGAAGGTGTTCTTTGAAGGCATTGTTTGGTTTGGATGAAAGAGTGGGTCACTTTGAGAAATAGGAGGTTATTGTAACTAGAGGGGCATGACTTAAGATTTGTGTGGCATGGCTATTTATGGTACAATGAAGTTAAAGTTAATGTAGATTTTTAAAATCATTTTATTAGATGTGGCATATTGAGAATATGGAACAGATATAAATCTACGTTGTCTCTGAAGGTTCCTTTATGGTTGTCACCAGAAGAAGCTTTTTATAGAAGAGAAATGATAACTAAAAAATAAATGGTTAACTTATGGTGACGTACTGAAATTTTCTCAAAGGGACTTTAAATTAAAGACAAGAGAGGAATTGATATCAGAAGGATATAGGCGTCAGTGGTTTTCTTATGTACAATTCCAAGAAAGGTTTAAAATAGATAAAAGGACTTATGAATTTGAATATGGTAAAACTGAATTTGAAGCAGAATTATGTACTAATGATGAACATGTTATTGCAAAGATGTATAAATTTTTACTGAAAATTTATACATCTAAAAACTTTGGCTACAACGTACAGATAGATCAATGGGAAAATATGCAGCAGAAAGGAATGAAATTTACATTGTGCTATAAACTTAAAGAGAATTTTTATAAAATGATGTATCATTGGTACTTGTTGCCAGAAAAGTTATCTAAAATGTATAAAGGTACTTTGAATGTATGCTGGAAATGTGAACAAGAAAGGACCTTTTATCATCTCTGGTGGACTTGTAAAAAAGCAAAAAAAAATTGGAATGAGATACATATCTGTATACAGAAGATTTTAAAGATCGATATTCAAGACCTTCCTTTTGAGTTTGATGGATAAACGGAAAAAAATCATGGAACTTTGTTTTTATATATGATAACAGCAGCAAGGCTTTGATATGCACAGAGGTGGAAAGATAAGACATTACCTACAGTGGAAGAATGGATGGTGAAGTTGATGGAATTGGCTGAGATGGCAAAATTGATGACTTTGATTCAGGATAAAACATTGTGTAATTTTAATGCTAACTGGAAACCTTTTTTGGACTTTTTGCGGGAAACGGAAAAAAATGAAATTACGTTGTATGGATTTGATGATTAGAAATAATAAGGGTTTATAGGAATAATGGAAGTTATGTTTTAAATTTAGAGCAAGAGTTTGATGTATACTGTTACTTATATCTGTTGCAAAGAGAGTGGGAAGTCAATTCTTTTTTTTCTTTTGTTGTTTCTCTCCTTTTCTTTTCTACACTTTTGATCTTTACTATTTTCTTTTTTTTCAATTTTCTCATTATTACTCAACATTAGTTTTTATTAGTTTTTACTGTTCCTTTTTAAAAACTTAATAAAATTATAAAAGAACTTTCAATAAAATGAAATAACAAAGTAACTCCACAAACATCACTAACTATCTGAACAACAAACTGCTATAAAAAAGCAGCTATTGCCAGTGAGACAAACACAAAAACACTTGTTTAAATTCAATTTGCCATCACCTCTCCTCATAAAATGGCCCTCAAACTCCTCATAAAATGGCCATCCAATTCTACCAACATAACCATGATCTTGCTTAACCAGGTAATAGGGTTGCAGAAACTTTAGGAGATAGCTTTATATTGTGTTGACAGTTTATACAGAAAGTACAAATTATCTACCATTATTTGTTCTGGCATAAATTTAAAAAAATGAATTTTTCAAATACCATAATCTTTGTAAAATTCAATCGCAGACAAGATACTGATGTCTCAAACTACTGACCCTGATTTTTCTTCAATAGACAGGACTGAACATAGGTCAAAAATAAATATTTTTGAGACCTACCTACCATTCCATAGAAAGCAGCATTAATATTCCCAATACTTCAGATATTGCTTTATAATACTACAGGTAGTCCTTGCTTAACTGACAGTAATTGGAATTGGGAATTCCATCACTAAGCGACATGGTTGGCAAGTACAATGTCATGTGACCTTGTTGACTTACAATGGCAGTTCGAGCAGTGACAGTTGCCATCGTTAGGCAAATCTCACAGGGCTGCAGCGTCCCATGGTCACATGATTGCCATCTGCGACCTCCTCCTGGCTTCCTCATTGACTTTGCTTGTCAGAAGCTGACAGTGAAGGCCACAAATGGCAATCAATCATGTGACTGCAGGACACTGCAATGTTGTAACTGCAAGTCAGTTGCCAAGCACCCAATTACGTGACTGCGGGGATGCTGCGATGGCTGCAACTACAAGGACCAGTTGCAAGTCCCCCTTGTTCAGCATCATCGTAACTTCAAATGGTCACTGAACAAGTGGTCATTAAATGAGGACTACCTGTATATGAGACGTACATTCAACTGATATTTCTCTATACTGAAAATTCTTAATGAAAAACTGTGACTACTTTATACAACAATTCTTAATGGAAGAATGTATGCATTTGGTTTCTTATTAAAGAAACATTATTTTCATTCCGAGAGTACTTTTTGTCCTGAATTCCTCGCTCAAATCCAATTCAGCAAAGCACTTTGATCTGATGAATAAAGGTGTTTGACATTTCAACTATATTGCAGTTTTCCTTCAACAATGTATCAGACTCACAATAAGACCAGACAGCAGGGAAAATCAGATACAAATATACTATAATCAACAGTCCCATAACTAGAAACAAACTACATACAACAGGTCAACATAGCATGAAATAAAAATGTATTAGTGCTATTATTAGCTACAGAGTAGATTATAAGGAACAGAAGAAGTCTCACAGGACAGTGGAAATTAATGAAAGTAATGTATTTTCCCTTCTGCTGGATGGAGGATCTTCTTTCAAGGAATCCTAACACCAGCAAAGGAAACTAAGGAATCCAATATACTGTTCTTGGGTTTTGTTTTCCACAGATAAGATTTATGCTTAGATTTAAATACAAAGTAAAAAAAGTGCAAATATTCTTATATGATATAAAATGTTATTTGGCTTCAGTTAGGAATATAACAATCATTCACACATGCATCATTACATGGTTTTTCTCAAATTGCAAACTGAGAATAAATTTTTATATTGACTCAACTGCAACTGCAGTTATATGAACATTCCATATGTATTGCTTCACGCTTGATAGCCCATTCCCAAATCTCAGATTTCTAGGGATAATGATATTCAGAAAATGCATAAGAATACTTAAACATTAATGTTTGCAGACCTGTTCTATCTGAGAATATACAAAATATTTATGTGTGTACATGTTATCACATAAAAGAGCAGATTTTCTATTTCTCTGAATTCTAGCAAATTAGTTATTTGGGATTAAAACTGAATACAAGGAAGTTTTTTTAATATGAATAGCAATAAAGGTATTGCTATCCAGAAGAAGAAAAATTCCTATTTCTAGCATGAGCCAATGGATGAAATGTAAATTTCTAATCAGACAGATTATGTACACTTTTTAGTGCCTACTTATCCAAAGTATCATCCACACTGATTTATCCTCATTCCTAAGTATGTATAACTAAATACAGTGGAACCTCAGGTTACGAACGTTTCTGTTAATGAACTTTTCGGGTTACGACCAGCTCCGGCCGCAAAATTTTGCCTCGGTTTGCGAACTCCTCCTTGGGGTACGAACAGGATACGTGGCCATTTTCCCT
Source organism: Python bivittatus (assembly GCF_059951505.1). Lineage (NCBI taxonomy): Eukaryota > Metazoa > Chordata > Lepidosauria > Squamata > Pythonidae > Python > Python bivittatus. The sequence goes on from NW_028277030.1 coordinate 121,029,808, forward strand.
CCCGTGACACGGTCCGCGGCCATTTTCCCACCCCTGACACGTGGTCCGCGGCCATTTTCCCGCCCCTGACACATGGTCCGCGGCCATTTTCCCACCCGACACGTGGTCCGTGGCCATTTTCCGCCCGACACATGGTCCGCGGCCATTTTTCCACCCCTGACATGTGGTCCGCGGCCATTTTCCGCCCGACACGTGGTCCGTGACCATTTTTCCGCCCCTGACACGTGGTCCGCGGCCATTTTCCGCCCCTGACACGTGGTCATAGGGAGGGGGACTCTCCCTCCAAGCAATAGCCGCCTCCCTGTCCTCCACACCAGAACGGATTAACGGTAATTACATTGAACCTTATGGGGAAATTTGCTTCGGGTTGCGACCAATTCGGGCTGCGACCAGAGTCACGGAACGAATTAAGTTCATAACCCGAGGTACCACTGTATATGATTTACCCATAATTATCCCTCATTATCCCTTTCACTCCCTTCTCTTCTGTTGTGGTACCCATTGTTTATAGATTATAAATTCTGGGTATATTGGTACCATGGATACTGATAGTACCATATTCAATACATAAACAATTAACAACAGAGCAAACAACTAAAAACAAAGTAATAGCATAATGTTGTACCCTGGCAGAAAGGGGGAAATCACAACAGAAAGACTTCTAGATGCCACAGTTTTGATCTGGACACTTGGTGTCCAGATCCTTTAGGATCCAACTCAGCCAGCACAGCCTTGATCAGGAATGATAGGTGTTCAAATCACCAGGATAACGTTAAGTTGGCAATTCCTTTTGAACACCTCTTTTTTGAATAAAGATCCCCAAAAGTCATAAGCATTCCAGTGTAGAAAATACGTTCTTAGCAAATATCCCTTAAAAAACTAATTTACACATGAATCTGGGAAAGAGAGATGTATTCATTAGAGATGATTAAAGATGCACAGGCATCTCATATTGATGACATCACTGGCCAGTGAATTGTGATTTCTTTTAATGTCATCCTATTTGGGTATGTATGTTTGTATGCATGAAGAAAGTATTTGCTAGATATTCTATTCCATAAACCAAAATAATTCAGATGTTGGGTACTGCATACCTTGATTTACGGAGGGGGTGTTTTTGGTACTCCACCTCAGCCAGCACAATGTCTTGGGTGAGTCAGCACACAAAACAGTTAATTCATACTAACTCACCAACGACCCTGGGGGAACATGCTGAGAGCTCCAGTTCAGGCCATCTGGAAGGCCCCAGATAAAATAAGGCCAAGATGCCTCCTTTAAGACTCTAGCCTAGGATTCTCAGTGCTCACAATGGGCGCCTGTCCTGTCACACCCCTCAGTGGTCTGGTCTCCCTCCTATATCGGCATACATACTATTCTCTTTCCCTTGAGGCGCGCCTCCACCGCCATCCCAGCAACTGACGGCCACGAGGACTCGGCCGCCCTTATATCCTGCCCAGCGGAGCAACGCTCTCTGTCTGACTGCACCTCCAACGCCCAGCGCCGCCAACGCGCGTCTTGCCCACCTGCCCCGCGGCAGAACCCTGGCTGACCCGCGTCCTCCTCAGCAGCGGCTCTGAAGGAACCCAGTCTCGCTCTGCTACCTCACAGAATTACCTGCCCGGGAGAGAGGGGAGCGGGGCCGACCCGCGGCCCCGAAGGGTCACACCTGCTCTAACGGCCCGGGTAAGTCCAGCTTTCTCCTCAGGCGACTCAATCTCTCTTTCCCTCTCCCTCATCCAGGCCCAGCCTGAGTTCAGCATCGGCGCGTAAGCGCGGGGGTTGTCCCACTCACTGAAGGAGCTTGGGAAATGTAGTCTTCTACTTTTGTGCGACGTTTAAAGGTTAAGATTGCACGAGAAAAATTTCAAGCGCATATAAGGAAAAAATGTTTCTCTCCTCAAATGTACGTCTTGAAAAGATGGGAAATTCATCTATTTATCGCTGTTTACCTGCAATAATTGAATGAAGATTATCTTTAACCACCAATGAAATTGTTGAGCAGTGGAAAAATTAGCCTAGAACAGTGTTGGACACTCCTCCTTCCCTTGATGTTTTAAAGGAGGGGGAGGTGATAGCCATCTGAGTTGTCTAAGATGTTTTAGTAGATTCCTGTGTAGGGTTTGGACTAGATTACTTGTAAGATCCCTTCCCGTTTATACACTATGATTCTATATATTTGTAGTTCAGGCATTTAATATGGATTAGTCACACAAAATTAGACGTGGCTCTGTTGTACAAATATGATGGTTAAGAATTGGTGAAAGAGAAGCTGGATTTTTTTAACACAGTTTAATTTTGTTCTAAGTAAGAATAGAAACATGGATGTTATTTTGTCTTTATTGACAAAATCTGTAATAATATTATTATGCATATGTTGTTGAACATAGGTCCGGACCTTAAACTTTGGCAGCTTTGCATTAATTTTAGTATCCTCTGGGCTGGATGTTACCAACTAGTTTTTTTTTTAATTGTTGTTTGTTGCTTTTTCACTATTGCATTAGGCTGTTTTTACTATGTAAACTACTTTGAGAGGGTTATACTTTTAAGGTAGCTGAAAAATAAGCCACCTTTACATTTCTTTGTCTGATAAATAGGATAGTAGTAGCTAATAACAGTGTTCCAACAATTTGAGACTTGGAATTTATGTAGCCTATTGAAATGATCATAGGCCAGCAACTATGTCTTGTGGCCTGATGCACATCTTCCGCCTCCAAAGCTGGCAGCTAAAGTATAAAGCTTCCCCTCTGATGCCTTTAAAGAGAACAGTGTGTTTTGCAGCACCAGCCTTATGCTTTTCATCAGGGAAAAGGGGAGCTAATAATTCACATTTTCAAAGTAATCTCGAAAAACAGTTGCCATGGGTTTCTAATATAGACTAGCTCCGCCCCGCTCACGGGGATGTTCTTTTTTCTTTTCTGCAGAACTGATCACAAATACCTTACCTATCACAGCGCTTCTGCAGACCGCAAAAAAGAAAAAAAGAAAGGACGTAATCGTGAGCGGGGCGGAGCTAGACATAGCGAACGACGTTGTCAAGCCTCCTCACAGCGCGGCGCCGCGTTGTCATAGTTACGAATCCTCCCGCCGCATTTAGCTATGACGACATTTTCAATGGCCGGATGTGCCTTGCTTCCGGGGGTGAGGCTGTGAAGACCTTTTAGGTTCGGTCTTACAACAAGAGAGTGAAATTTGTGTTGGTGAGGAGAGAAGAGGATTTTGTAGTGGTGGTGATGGTGTTTGCTGACAGCACTTTCTAGCAGGTGCAAGGGAGTCTTTATGTCGCCCATTGGTAAAGCGTGAAATGGGATGAGCAGGCGATGCTGGAAATGGAGGCTTTCGTTGGGGATAATATGGGAATATAGAGGGCAATTCTAAGTATCAATAATATTCTCTCATGTATGACCTTGTTTTAATCTCTAGAACAACCCTGAAAGGTAGATTAGGCTTTTTAATTAAGACAAAAAGGGCTAGTAAAGGGAACTATAAGAGAGGCATAAAACTACGTATCATGGATACCTATCGTGGCTTTCTCCCTCTGCCGCAGTACGAGAATTCGGAGTCATCAGTTAAGTTAAATTCGAGGAGATCCAGATAAATAACTTCACACTGTCTGTAATTAAACTAAAAAAAAAACTGCCGTAAGCTATAGTGATGGCCATCAGTTTGGGCGGTATTAAAAGGGAATAGATACAAGATTTGTGGGAAAGGAGGCTGTCGATGGTTAAATGCTGGTCCAGCATCTTTATTCTGAGGGCGGGCAGGGGATTTTTAGATAGGTATTCTTTTATATGGTATTTGTGGACGTCCCACTGGCTGCTAGAAATAGGCTTTGGTCTAGTTCTACCTTTGTAGGATAAACAAGGTTGCTGGGAACAGGTATATTTATCTTGTAAAGGGGAGAAGTATTAATGTATTGCAAAGTTAAGTATGTCTTCTAGCATATTAAAACCAAAGTTATTGCACATTTTTTGGTGAGCCTATTTTATAATAAAATATATGGTGAACCTAGGAATTTTGCTGTTTTGAATGAGTGGGATATTTTGTGCAATAATTTTATATAAAAGTATTTTAAAATTGTTTTGGCTTTGCTACCCACTGCTGGGGTTCTAGAAATATTTTATGCAAATCATAATGTCTTTTATGTGGGGGTTTTCACTTTTTTTCTACAGGAATGAGTTGCAGCTATTTTCTAACATGGAAGAGGAAAATAGAGTATATTGGGAGATATTGACATGGGTTAATTCTACTCCAGTTACCATAGTAAATAGGACAGGTTTTATTCTGTCCCTTCCCATGTGCACTTATTACAATTTCCCAATAGACTGAAATTTGAAATACTAACAGCTGAATAAGCTTTAATGGTTACATTACTGTATTCAAACTGACTGAAGAAACCAACCTTCCACTGATGTTCTGAGTAGCAGGAAGACTCTTCCTGAAGAGTTTGCTTAGGAGAATGGTATCACAGGTTTGGCAGGACTATTGGATTTTATTAGAGGCTAGAATCATATGCTGCATGAAGCTATAATGTAGTTTATTTGGTTTTGCATTGGCATGTTTTGTGAACCCTGCCTATTGTGGTTTATTAAATAAACTGGTTAAAAACTGCTGTAGCATAGCATGTATAAAACTGGCCATAGATAACAAAGTAAAATCGTATTTTGTAAATCACTCCACAGTCCTGTGGTTATGAATTGTAACAGTGATAAACAAGCTGTATCTCTATAGCTCATATGAACGATTCATCAATGACAGAAGCAATGAGTTTCTGAAAAACAGGCTAAACACCTACTGACTCATGTAGTACTTAAGGTGTTAATTATATGTGATAATTTAGAATGGAATCTGCTGGGAGAAGATTTGATACCTCTTGCTTGGTTCCCTGCAGTCTTTCCCAATAATTTATCACATTCACTACTTTTGTAATGCCAGGTGCTGAGATCAAGTTCCTTTTTCTGTACAGATCCAGTTGCATGGCCTTAGAGCCAGTAATTACACAGAGAATGGGTCCAGAGAGGATCTGTCCAAATGAGCATGAAGAGTTGGGGCTTCAAGAACCATCTGATGGAATTCTTGATCCTGTTGGGGAATGGAGTAGTGAAGAACCAGAAGAGGAGGAGGAGGAAGGTATCAATAATGGCTACGTGTACCAGCCACTGAACCAAGAACCGGATCAGGGACCAGCAACACATGAATTAACAGTACCTAGCATGGAACCAGCCTTTGACATCAATGAGCGACTTCAGGTGGCAATTTTGTTCCAAAGACATTGTGTGGGAAGTGATGCTACCAGGAGAAAATTAATACATGTGTTTTTACCTTTTGCTTAATAATTTTAATGCCCTATGTATCATATGTAGGCAATGAGACTACATCTGCCTGACCCACCTGTCGACAGTGATAACGAGGAAGAGAAGGAGAGACTTGTAGCTCAAAGCAGTCGCAACTCAATCCCCATGGATCCAGGTAATGTAACAAAATGTCCAACTTCATGTCCTGGTAGATTGTAGCAACTTTATTCCAGAGCTTTAGTGCAGATAGTCTACCAGAATATGTTTTATATATCTATGCATATAAAAAGCTGCAGTCTATTTCCTCATTGTCACTTACTTTTTCTTCTCCAGCCAAGACGGTTACTCCATCTCTACAATTCTCTGTATTAAATTTAGATGTTATCAATCTAGAACTAGTCCAGGTGTAAACCTAATTTCTCCTTACCTAATCCTGCACACTGTGGGTATGTTTGCATATAGAGACTTACATTTCATGCTAAGCTGTACTGTGGTTTACTTGGTTTTAGCTTAGGGGGGTCCGTGAACTCAGCCATGTGTTTTGTAAACTGTAATTTAGGATTGTTTACTACTGGAAAACAATTATTAGTTATGTTAATGTACATAGCTAATTGTAGTTTTCTAGTAGTAAAAATAAACTATGGCTTAATGTTATATGTGAAGCCACTATACAGCTTATATCACATCTACTTTTGTGGTGGCTAGCCATCGGTTAAAGCTTGTTTTGTTTGGAAACAAAACTACAGGGCATAATTGCCCAATGGAAGCCATAGCCATTAGCAGGATAAGGAAGGTTAATCTCTTTCCCTTGCTCTATGCCAGGTCAGCCACATTCTAGGATTGGATATCATTCTAAGCCCAACCACAATATAGTTTAATGTAAGCAAAGTGTCTATATTGTAGTAGCTATTATGCCATTTCATCTCCAGCTGTTCAGATTATCTTGTAGCAATTCTCTGATATTACTGTAACTAGCAGAGTAAATGGTATTTTCAGAACAGCAGCATGCCAAAACAAAACAAAAAGACAGTTTGTGTTGTGTAGCTATTTGATCTTCCCCTTTTATAAGATTTATGGACCAGAAATCATCTCTGGTCTTCCAATTCTTCATACTAGTTTACTTAATTAGACCAGTCTCTTTATGTTGAATGACAAAACTTTAAACTCAAGACCATTCCAATCAGGATGGTGTCTGGTCATTGAGCCACATATGTTTGATGCATAGTAAAACACAAAATTGTTTGCCTCACATCTTGGGTAAGTTGCTCCTTTATCCATTCAGATTAAAACTACATGAATATAGAAATCTCTGGGACTTGTCTTATGTTTGGGGTTTATTTCTCACCCTTTGCCTTCTTTTGATTTTAGAACATGTGGAGTTAGTGAAAAGGACTATGGCTGGAATCAAGCTCCCTACACTGAGCATCCCTGCATGGGCCAATGAGATATCAGATGAGCAGTGGCAGGATATGGTGCAACGAACACTGCAAGACAGACAAAGTCAGGATGGCTTTAAGCCAGAATGGAAATGAAGAACCATGGTGAACTCCCTGCCTACAGAGAAAACAGCTAAGCAAGAGCTATTCTATTTTAAGCTATCTTTCTCTAAACGTTTGGGTAGATATTTCATCTTTCTCCAGCAGTGAACCTGTCAATTCATCTGGTAAAACTGAAAATCAGTTGTCTGTAATACTTAGGTCATCACCAGTAAGCATTTATAACTATGAGGCTGTTTTCTTAATCTTGAGAAGAAAAAAAGCCTTTTGTGTTGTTTAGTCTCTTCTTTCTCCTCTCCTCTACTACCTATTGTTTCATATAACACACGGGCTAAAGAGCTAAACATGGCCATGAGGTGCAGTCCAGTGTATCATCTTTTCAAGAGATCCATTTTATTTAGTTCTGTACATACAGGGACATCTGTACAAAATCCAACACTGTCATACTATGTAATACTCTACTGAAATAAAGTACACCATATGTACATAATGAATTGTAAAGCAGCTTAATACTTGTGTCCAGGGAGTGAATGCATCACTTAGTTGCTTTTTCCCCCTCTTGGGAAGGGCTATATAAGACATGAAAGAGGCAGCTCCAACCCTGTTCATGTAAAAAGTAGGAAAGGTAAAAGCTGAAATAGGGACAAACGCAAGGTTTTTAAGTAGAGCTAGATTAAGGTAGAGCATAACTGGAAGTTGTGTAGCTGAGGTGCTCATTTGGCTTAAAGTGTGATTTTTTTTAACCTCTTTTACACACAGCTTCTTTGATATTTAGATACATAGGACACTCAAATGAATTGGCAGCAAACTAAATTTTAATATTAGGTCCCAAACACAAGTTCCCTGATCCCAAAGAAAGATTAGACAAAGCCTATATTTACATCTAAGTGTACAGCATATGATGCTCAATTACAGCCCTGCTTCACCTATGCAAAACTGTAACAGGCATAGAAGTGCTGTGTAGCATACATATGGGTAATGGAAGATAATTTCCTATGGTCCTTCTCATTTACTAAGCCCAACCTTGAGAGGGAATAGATAAGCAGACAATCACATTTTGGTGTTGAGGAGCTCCAAGTTTACTTTTGTTCCTCCCACAGCTAAACCACACTTTGAAAGACCAGTGGTTGAATGTGCAAGTTACTCAGTGAAGCCTCATGTTTGTTTGATCTGTCACTGAACTGTCAGGGGCATCTTGCAAATCAAATAAAGTCCCTGTTTAATTTTCTTCCATTTACTGCTTCAACTGGAAACTTGCAAGGGGATTAAAAGATGTCCTTATTAGTATGAGAAACTACAGCCAGACAGAGCATCTTGAACAACAAATATTGAAAGTATTTTGGCAGCAGACAGTGGAGGTTAGCATCATCATATATTCTAACATCAGTCTCAATTCTAAGTGCCTGTCCTCATGTAGCTAAAAAACTACCATGCACAAAATAAGGGTTGCCAAAGTAAAAATGCTCTGGGGGAGGGAAAGAAGCTTGTGAGAACTCCAGAAACAGTCCAGTGAAGACTAAACGTGCTCAGTGACCATGAAATGCTGATGGACTGTTAGTAGGGGGACAAAAATGGTGGAAAAATTAAGAATTCCACAGAGAAGAGTACTGAGGAGCAATATGTCAGACTGCAATTTGTTTGGTTTTGCATGATGGGTAAGCCCAGGCACTGCAATTTATTCAATAATTTGTGATTAAAATAATAGCTTAGCATGATATATGAACCCAGCCTGTGGCTTGAGTATCAGTATGGAAAATTGGCAAATGTCCATTTGTTTTTTAATTTCAGTTTTCTAAGAGTTAAAAAATGTCTCTGAAGGGGTGAAATGGGTGAATATTGAGATGAAATGTAACAAACTTCAAACAAATTATTCAAGATACAGTGGAAACAGAATGGTATAAGTAAGTAGACAAGACAAAATTACATCACATGAAGATTTAAGAAGAAGAAGATGAAATGGGGTGGGAAAAGGCTTGCAGTCCAATTCAAAATAATTACTTCTCTGATATTCCACTGCTTCTCACCAACGGAGGCCTTAACACAGCAGTAAAGGGATAAAACCAAAATCTGAAAAAAGTTCATTAGAAACAAATTTTCCAAAGCTAGAGCACAGGAACTTTAAGCATAGAATAGTAAAGGCTTTCCCTTCTGTGATTTCCATGATCCAAATTAAGTCAGCAACTTTTTAACTATGACAAGCTATCAAACAAATGTAACTATTACATTCAGGCTAGCCATACTTCAAAGGAATCTGTCAATACCCTAAATTTATGTATTCCCTAAAGTGAATTTTTGCTACATCTTGCACTTGAGTTTCCCGAATAGAGGAATGCTGGGGCTAGAACAGCTGGAACCCACACAAACACAGTGAAATCTAGTAAAACTATACTGGCTGGGAGATTATGGGAGTAGAAATTTAGCAATGGGGAGAGGGATTAACTGGAAAGGACTAGCTCAGTTGGTAAATGGAAACTGAAACTGTATTATTTAATTTTTCCTCTGGTTTTCAATATGCAAAATGCGTAAAGCTATTTATTCAGGATTTGCCAGAGCTTAAAAGCCAACAGCTGAAAGGAAGGTTGGCATTAGTAGAGAATGTGCTTAACAGCTACTCTCACTCCAGTTCTAACAAAGACAGACAGAAAGCAAGACCCAAGTGACACATTCATGCAGCAGCTGTACAATAGCTGCCAGGCACATAGATCAACTGCAAGCCTCTATTTGGAAGGTGAAAACTACCATGTCATTGAAAGCATTATCAAGATCACTGGATCTGGAATTATGCACAGCTGCTAACGCAAACACAATTTCAGGGATACCGGATGAAAATTATCACCCATACTCATAATGACCAAAAGCAGCTGAAGTTTCCATCATATTAGTTATTTATTCTAAGTGTTGGGGGGGGAGTAGATAACACATTATTCCCAAGGGAAAATGGCCTGTACTGACCTGTTTAGGCAATAGGACATAAAGTTTCTGTTATGCAGACCACACGGTTGTGTATGATAAGGGACATCAATCAAAGGCTCCGCATGACAAACAGATGAACTCTCAATGCTTTGGTCCTGGGACTGCAGAAGATTTTTTTTACAAAATCAGGAACTGGGATGTTCCCTGCAATGGAATGATACTCTCACAGGTTGCTAGGCTCCCATCACACGTGCACACAAAACACAGCCTTAAGAAGATTTAAAGCAGGAGTAAGTGAAAGTGTGGTGGGATATGAGGTACAATGTAAAATCAAATTGAACCTGAAAGATAAGAATGGAGTGGAGGACAGGCACAGGTCACCATGTTCATTCCCTAGCTATATGTTAGAACAAAGTGCATTTCTGTGTACCCTCCAGGGGCTCCCTAGCCCGTCAGAGTGCCTCCTGGCTTGAGGTGAGAAATTCTTCTGCTCTCTTGTGTGCTTCCAGAGCCTTTATGGTGTAGACATCCTGAGGAAGCTCTGATTTCCGACGCAGCAAAACCTTCTCCTTCTTCAGGTCTTTCAACATCTAAACACAAATACACAGTAAATTAAAGACAGTTTTTAGGATCTGTGAACTTCTCCCAAGGGATATCTTGGCCTCTTCTCTTTGGTACTATATATAGTTTACTAAATCATGGCCAAGTTGGGTTTAATTAGGGGCAGCTCCCAGGTCTCTAGAACACCTACTTGCCCACTGTACCCAATCTCTGTTTTCAGATGATGACACAGATGCCACTAAGTCTACAACTCGTAATACAAAAATCAATGTAGAAATTACTAAGCAAGCAGGGCAGGACAGTCTGTGATCTTCCACATGATGTTGTACTTTAACAGCTATCAACCCTGGCAGCAATTATCAGAGATGATGAGAACTTTGCTCTAGCAATATTTGGAAGGCCGCCAATTAAATTTCCCTAATCTAAGATATTTAGCTATTTCATTTCCTTTTAAGGCACCAACCTTCAAGTAATACCATCCAGGCACAATGTCACACAGACAATACAACTGAAGAAGTACCACAGTCAGAAATTAAATACTAACAAAGTGTGCAATAAGCTAATAATTAAAGAAAGTAAGCTGAGTCAATGATTACAGATCAATATACCCACACAGCAATGATAATGAAATTCAACATGAAAGAAACAATCTAGACAACATTCTATTTTACAAATGGGCAACACTGAAACTAAGAAGCGAGCAGAAATACCAGCCAGAGGATCTTGGTAGAGAAATTTAAATATAACCACATATTGTGCGGTTGTTGTTTTAACTTATCTTTTACAAAATGGGACCACCGAAGCTCCAAAACATATGTCACAGAAAAGAAAGGGAACTCTGCCTCTGACTCATATTATTAGAGATTGTCACTTCTGAACTCTACTTCTGTTTGCTTTCTCTGGCAACAGAGGACTTAATCTGTGGGCATGCAATTTTTTTAAAAAAATCTCCTGACAGGGAAGTGATGACACAAACTTTTTCAAAGAGCTTTCCAGAAAGAGCTTGGTGTTACAAATTCAGATAGGAGAAAAATAGCTGATCGTATGCTAGTTGAGGGGTGAAAGTAAAAGGAAACAGAGCAAGTACAGAAGGTAGGAGCAGAAGAGCAGCAAGTTATACTCCTCTGCCAGTATTAAGCTCAGTGGATCCCCCAACTTAGCCCATTCAGAAGCCAAATGTAATTATGAGTGACTTGGAATGCATCAACACTGGATTTGTGTCACTGATCTACATAATTCAAGGAGTGTCACCATTAGGGAAAATACTTTTGTTGAAATGTTAAATATGTAACTTGACTATCCCAAATGCTATAGGTTGATCTCCTTTCTGTCTCTTCTCTTGAACTATTGATTTTGTCCTTTCATGCAAAATGTAATTTAGTTACAAAGTAGTCTGTTTCCTAGTTCCTGATAGGTATTTATTTAATCCTAGGTGCATCTGAGTGAATGTTAGTACATTTCACAGTTACTGGAATATTTATATATTTCTTTCTAAAAAGCCATGTAAAACAAATAAAAACACTGTCAAAAAACCATTAAAAAGAATGCAGGTAGAGGAATGCACTGGAAAGGTTTTGTGTCTGGGTGTTTTGTTTTCGGGGCATCAGCTAGTCCACTGCTCAGAAACTCTGGGTTAGTTTATAAACCTGCAGCAGTCAGAAATACACCCAGTGTGATGTTTTGAAAACCATTGTCTCTTAATTTTAAGCTGTGGAAGCCTACAAATCCTTGCACACACTTCCTAGACCATTTGAGAATTAAGGGTTATTTTCCACCCATTCTGCCTTTTCACAAAGAAACCATCATTTATGACCAGCTTGCCTTTGAGCCAGGTAAGGGTCTGACAAAATTTGCTTGCTTGTTTAAGAGAAACTAGTTACCAGGAACTACATGCTACAGAAAGGCTCTGGATCAACCAGGTTTATATAATTAAGTCACCTGTACAGCCTCTGTTTCCATCGTTTTCTTCAGTAGCTGTATGTCCTCTGCAGTGGGGGTCTCCGTCTCCATGCAATAAACAGGAGGCAAAGGTGGGGGTGCGCAATACATGGGGTACTGCAGGAACACAGCACACAGAAAAATGGGAATGCAAGCTCAGCAACTCAAGTACTGGAACACCAAATGTTTACACGCATACACAGATCCCAAAAGAAAAAAAGGATATAACACTAATGTTTTCAGTTACAATTCATGGTCCCCTTTGTGAAATAGATTTGGGGATATAAAAGTTGCTGAAAACTTTCATCCCTATTTCACATATTCCCTTACAATAAAGGGGACTGATTATTTCTTGCATTGGTGTTAGAATCCCAATTAAACAAATAATGAAAAGTGAAATGCAGCATGTCTACAATATCAAAACATCAAAAAGATCCCGTAATAGCAAAAAACCTAACAACACAGTTGTTACTTTACATTTATGCAGCTGTTACCTATTCAAAATTTGGATTTTATTCAATATTCCAAGAGGCTTTGAATTAAAGGAATCAATGTGTGAATAAGTCTGAGTTCCTACAAGAGTTAACACCGGGAGGGTATATTATATATTCCATATAAAAGGGTACAATGATACAGGAGTAATACTATAAAATTATCCTTGATACCAATTTGTATCTCTTAAAATTAAGTTGGCATTATTATGAAAAACATTTTTAAAAAGGTCCATTTGAAATGTGGTACTTCATAGCTGTGTATTTTGAGCTGAGTTTTTCTTAAAATATGTTTTCCCTATAAAGATGGCTATTCTTGCCTTTCAGGTAATAGGAGAAATGTTATCTATATATTGCTCCAGTTCTGTGAGAGTCAAACATGGAGAAGCAGTAACTTGTAAAAACAATATAAATGAACTTATTTTCAGAAACTAGATAAGCAACAATATCTGCTGTTTTAGTAGCTCAATACTCTGGGGAAGAGCAACAGGTCAGTGATAAATCACATGCTATGTGTAGAAATGATTCCAGATTTTACCCCTAGAAACTCCACCTAAGAAATCTTACAGACCCTGTTGTTAGCATAAACAGTACTCAGCTAGATGGACTACAACAGCAGTTTCCCACATTTATTCCTTTGATGTAGCAACTTACTAAACTTATGAAGCACTCATCTAGTGCCAGACTGAATAAACAAAGCTAGGATTGGTACTTATCCAGAAAAACTTAGACCAAGTTTAGTTTGTGTTTTAGCAACTGTTCAGATGCATGCTCATCAGTTCCAAAACCCCATCAGATGAAGATGTGACCCCTATTACCACGATTTGGTCTTTACACTCCAATTTTATACACAGGAAACAGAAGCTGAGAGTAACACTTCTTGCACCACATGCTAAAGTCGTAGTCAGATTTAAACACAGATTTTAGTTCAGCATTTTCCCAAATAAAACACAAAGTTGTTTCCATATGGTAAGAGTATTTGGCCTTATTACCTAAAAAACAGGAATGTGAGGATATTTCCAAACCTTCCATCATGTACTGATCATAATAACTATTACCTGAGGATTCTGGCGAGCTAACTCCTCAATCTTGTGCCACATCTCTTCTCTTTCCTTCAATCTGAACCGCCCTCTGAAGATGGAAAGAAATTTACTTTTTTGTATTTAAATTTCTAGTCTATTCTTTCTCCAGAGCTCAGAGCACGTTACACCATTCTAAAAACAAAGCCTGAAAAAGCGTTAGAATATCCCACATTATACAGGATTCAAATCTAAGAACTTTCACTTCCTTTCCCTCCCCCACTCTTATTTTGTTCACAGATAGATGGCTTATAGATGGTTTATAGATAGATGGCTTAGAAAAAGGTAAAATCCTCCCCACATATCTCATAAAGTAACATCTTTTCCTACTTTGTTCTCTCATCCCAGGTTTCAGAGGGGCCACAATCACTCCCATCCTCCCTACAAAAGCAGTTCACTCATTTCACCCAATCCTATTAACTCAAATCTTCATCATGTGAGAGACATTAACCCCTGTCTCTCATCTCTGAGTTACTCTCTCAGGGGAACTTATCCCTGATTTCATAAAACCTCACAGATCAAATGCTCATATGGATATAGTAGTTTTATGGAACTGAGCCAGCCAAGGACCATGAAGCTATTAAATCCAGAAATTTAAATGTTTACTTGGAAGTAAAAATTAGCTCAAAAAACATATGCTACAATAAATATAATAAACTTTTAAACTGTTTTCAAACTGCTAATTGAAGACCGTTATATTTCTTATTCCCAAGAAGCATTCACAGATTTGCAGTTTATGCTTCTCAGTGTGGGCAGAATTCAGAAGAAGGGCTGCACAGAATTAATTGCTTGCTACCTACTGGTAACTATAATACTAGCATACATTTCCACTTGTGCAAAGTGAGGCACCTACTCTTTCCCTATCCCTCTTACACAAACCCACCCCCAAAAGTTGTCTCTGATGATTGAGGAACCCTGCCAAAACATGTGGAATATGAAGCAGCAATGAAAACTGTCACATTTTATGTATTTCAATGTGTACAAAGCCACTATAGGATACAATCCAGGTGGACTTGGAAGGCAGGTAATATTCAGTTTGACTTCATAAAATTTCCAGCCTGTTCTTATATGGAGATTGCTATGGTAATACTACAATATGATTTACACTGGCAAACAAATATTAGATTCATAGAATGTAAAGGTTCAAAGTAACCTTGGAGATCATCTAATCCAACCTCATCTCCAGTGAATGCATCTACTACCACACCATCCCCAACAGACGGTCATCCAGCTTTTGTTTAATACTTCCAATGGAGTCTACTGCCTCACAAGGCAGTCTGTTCCATTGTTTGAACAGCTCTTACCATTAAGGAATTTTGCTGATGTTCAACTGAAATCTGCTTCCTTAAAACTACTGTTTCTTACTTGACTTCTAGAAAACATTAAGGAAATCTACCCCATCCTCTGCATGGTAGCTCTTCAGATATTGGAGGGCAGCTACATTCTCATAAGTTTTTTCCTTCCAGACCTTTATCATCTTGCCTGTTGTCTTCTGGTCATGTTCCAATATGTCAATGTCCTTCCTAAAATGTGGTGTTCACACCTGGATGAAATATTCTAAATGTGGCTTTTGACCAACAAAAAACAAAGATTACTCCTGAATCCTGATATTGTTTTCTAAAGTCTTTGCTGTCCCCCTAGCTTTGTGTTGTTCACATTTGATCCAAGTCATTTATAAATACACTGAATAGTATAAAGCCCAGAAAAGAGCCTACTATATCCCACTCAACATCTACTTCCAGTTTGTCAAGATCCTGAGGTACACTCATTGAGTATGATCACTCAACCATCTTTGTATCCGTGCAATGAGAACGTAGTCCTGTCCACATTTGGCACATTATTTTCTCTACTAGTATTCCATGAGAAACCCTGAAGCCAAGATACACTATGTCCACTGCCTTCCTATAGTCAACTAAATTAGTCAATCTATTTAAAAAAGGTTTTTTTGGCATTACTTGTTTTTGGTAAATCCATGGTGGCTACAGCAAAACAATACCTTCTTTGCCAAATGCTCACAAACTGACTATTTATAAACTCTTCCAGAATTTTGCCTGGTACTAATGACAAGCTGATTGGTTAATAGATACCAGTGTCCTCTCTGCCCTTCTCCAATTCACTGGCACTATACTAATTCTCTATGATGTCTCAGACATCACAAAAAGGAGTTCCAAGATAACATCCACAAGCTCCTTTAAGACTCTCACATGGAATTTATCGGGTCCTGGAAACAAACTCATTCATGTTAGTCAGGTGCTCCCTAACTATCTCTTTACTTACCTTGGGTTGCCACTCCCTCCTTGTGTCAACTGTTCTGCTTAGGTCCATTTGAACACAGTTCCCCTTTGAGAAAAAGACCAAAGCAAAGGAGGAATTGAGGAGCTCTGCCCTCTCCCCATCATTTGTTACCATCCTGCCATCTTCTCCAAGCAGCGGGCCCACCCTTTCCTTTTTCTACTGACATAGCCAAAAAAGGCATATTGTTACTTTCAATTTGCAAACCTAACTTCCTTTTGTGCGTTAGCCTTTCTGTAGATATTAGCTACCTTTCCTGGTATGCTTTCTTGGTCCTTTGCCAGCCTTGCGAGGTAGTCCAGACAGGAAGCATGCTCAGATGAACTAATTCTACCTTATTGTAAGGTTACATTAACAGAATCTTGCAATTCAAAGTACATTTCTCCCCCCTTGCCTTTACAGCCCAAGAAACTAGGGAGAGTGCCTTCTTTTGCCATGCCCACATTCCTCCTGTGGGCTAAGCTGCCTCTTATCTGATTGTACCCTGGCTGTGGCTTTTCCTTGTCTCCCAAGGTCATTCTCACATATCTACAGCCTTACACCTATGTTCCATTTCCTATACCTGTCCCTTTTAACTTTTAGCTCAATCAAAAGCTCCCTATGCATCTGCATGTTTTCTCTCAATATAATGGCGTACAACCGTATTCTAGTATTTTCTTTTTGAGAAGTCCCAAAACCTCCCTTTGCCCTGAGGATTTCTGTCCATGGGATCCTGCCTAATAGATCTCCAAGAGTATTGAAATTGGCCTATGTTCCCACTTTCCTTTTCATGGCATTTTGAAACTAAGGTGATTGGTCACTTCCTTCCCACTGCTTTCACCTTTTCAACTAGGTTTTTTCTATTAGTTAGATCCCTCTATCTTTTCAACCTTCTGGAAAATGAAACTGTCAGCAAGACCACTATGAAAATATTGGGATCTCATAATCTTGGCTGGTTGGTTTTCCAAAAGACATCTGGGTAGTTTCTCATTATTACCTCCTCCCTGAAAGTAATATGGCTCAAAAGAAATTATCCACATCTTCTGTCTGGCTTGGTGATCTACAGCACATTCCCATGACTGCTGCTTTGTTGTTTTCTCTTCTTTGTATTCTTTAACGGTACCCCTAACCGGAGCCTCATGCGCAAATTTTTTGGATCTCTGCACATGTGTGCACTTCCTTCACATAATGTCACTTCTCCCCTCTTGCGTGGCTTATTTCTCTCAATCCATGTATTCCCCTCATAGCACTAGGTTTCAGTAATGCCTACTAAATAATTGCCTCCCTACGTTAACATTTCTAGTTCTTTCTGTTTGTTCCCCATACTCTGTGAATTTGTACAGAGACACTGGAAACTTTGGGTCATATACCTTAATCCATTCTTTCCTGTATTTATGCACTCATTATTGGATGCCTTCACAATGAGCATACACCTCTCAGTTCCATTCCCAATACTTGGTGTCAAAACTATTTCCGGGCTCTCCCCTTACTCCCGCACAGAATTCAGTTTAAAGACTTTTGGATCAGGTTTATAAGGTACCTTCCAAACACATTCTTCCTAGCTCTGAAGAAGCACAGCCCATCTCACAACATAAATACATCTATGATCAAAGAATCCAAACCATCCCTGTTGAAACCATCTCCATAGTCTGTTTCCAAAATTCTTCTCTTTGACAGGAAGGAGTGAAGAAAACATCACCTGTGGCCCCAGCTCCTTCATTGTCCTGCCTGTTCACAGTCCTTTGCAGGATCTGGCTGTGTTATTTTTCCCACAAAAAGAATCTTGAAAGCCTTTCCATACCATCCCAAATGTGAGCCCCAGGAAGGCTGCACACGTCTTTTGACAAACTATCTGACTGCTGTTTTGGTCCTTCTTAGCAAGGAGTTCCCAGTCTTCCTCCTCCCCCTCCCCACTTCTTCAAGGCAGAGACAAGAATCCTTCCCATTAAAGAGCCTATAAAGTCCTTTTCCTGTCTTTGTGACTTGCAGCAGCTGGTCTTCATCCATGGGTCCTGAAATGGCATCAACAAAGAGACTGTGGAATCTATACTGAAACTCCAAAAGAAAAACGTTCTTCCAGACAAGCTTGGTTTCCTTGAGGTACATTCCTCCATCTCTCTGTCCTCCTACAAGCACTTATTTTGTCTAATCCAATAACCTTTCCTCTTCCCTGATAACTGAAGGATGGACAGGTTCACTTCTAGCCTGTTCACCTTCTCTTCCATGAGGGCAATGAGCCTGCACACATGTGCAACAAATAAGGTACACTCCCTGCAGAATGTAGTTCTCTCCATCTCCCATATTCCTCAGATGAACAAAAGGAAAAAAAAACCTTGCCTCTGTGGAATCCTCTGCACAATGATCCATAAATAGCCCACATGCTACCCCTAGTTGCTAGTTTTCCAGAGGAAACATGGAGTTTTTTGGGTGCATTCCCTACCAAGTTCCCATTTGCTTGATCAGTAAGTTCACTCACTTCAGTTCCCTGAAGCTGCATCAACTAGCTCAGCAGAATGTTCCAATTGCACACAATGAGCAATCAGTACTCTCCTTAGCTCTGCCTGTCTTCTTTCCTAAACTGAACTTCCACATCAAACTCCTGTTTGTTCTCCCTACCTGCTCACTCAACAGGATTATAATCCTATTGGTTTTTCTCACTGGCTTTCCATACCATCCATAATTTACTAGCATTAACAGGCTCAGCTGAAGAAGCAATTTTTCTGTCCTTCCTGGAGAAATGGTCATAAAAGGCAATGCTGGGAAATGTCTGTTCCATTTCCATGACTTTCTGCCTGTGGCAGAAGTGGATAACCTTTTTTGAACAAAGGGTGATGTGTTAGGAGATGTGCTCCAGAATATAATATATAGTGGCAAAACTAAAACTAGGCTTGTTTTACTTAATTTTCAGTTACCTTTAAAGTGAAATTAAATATAGTAAATATGAATAGTCTCCTGTCATATTGCTAATAATTTTCTCTATATGTCACTGAATATGACATATTATATACAGTGGGGCAAAAAAGTATTTAGTCAGCCACCAATTGTGCAAGTTCTCCCACTTAAAAAGATGAGAGAGGCCTGTAATTTTCATCATAGGTATACCTCAACTATGAGAGACAAAATGGGGAAAAAAATCCAGAAAATCACATTGTCTGATTTTTAAAGAATTTATTTGCAAATCATGGTGGAAAATAAGTATTTGGTCACCTACAAACAAGCAAGATGTCTGGCTCTCACACACCTGTAACTACTTCTTTAAGAGGCTCCTCTGTCCTCCACTCGTTACCTGTAGTAATGGCACCTGTTTGACCTTGTTATCAGTATAAAAGACACCTGTCCACAACCTCAAACAGTCACACTCCAAACTCCACTATAGCCAAGACCAAAGAGGTGTCGAAGGACACCAGAAACAAAATTGTAGACCTGCACCAGGCTGGGAAGACTGAATCTGCAATAGGCAAGCAGCTTGGTGTGAAGAAATCAACTGTGGGAGCAATAATTAGAAAATGGAAGACATACAAGACCACTGATAATCTCCCTTGATCTGGGGCTCCATGCAAGATCTCACCCCGTGGAGTCAAAATGATCACAAGAACGGTGAGCAAAAATCCCAGAACCACACGGGGGGACTTAGTAAATGACTGCAGAGAGCTGGGACCAAAGTAACAAAGGCTACCATCAGTAACACACTACGCCGCCAGGGACTCAAATCCTGCAGTGTCAGACGTGTCCCCCTGCTTAAGCCAGTACATGTCCGGGCCCGTCTGAAGTTTGCTAGAGAGCATTTGGATGATCCAGAAGAGGACTTTGAGAATGTCATACGGTCAGATGAAACCAAAGTAGAACGTTTTGGTCTAAACTCAACTCGTTGTGTTTGGAGGAGAGAGAATGCTGAATTGCATCCAAAGAACACCATACCTACTGTGAAGCATGGGGGTGGAAACATCATGCTTTGGGGCTGTTTTTCTGCAAAGGGACCAGGACGACTGATCTGTGTAAAGGAGAGAATGAATGGGGCCATGTATCGTGAGATTTTGAGTGAACACCTCCTTCCATCAGCAAGGGCATTGAAGATGAAACGTGGCTGGGTCTTTCAGCATGACAATGATCCCAAACACACCGCCCAGGCAACGAAGGAGTGGGTTTGTAAGAAGCATTTCAAGGTCCTGGAGTGGCCTAGCCAGTCTCTAGATCTCAACCCCATGGGAAGCCTTTGGAGGGAGTTGAAAGTCCGTGTTGCCCAGCGACAGCCCCAAAACATCACTGCTCTAGAGGAGATCTGCATGGAGGAATGGGCCAAAATACCAGCAACAGTGTGAAAACCTTGTGAAGACTTACAGAAAACGTTTGACCTCTGTCATTGCCAACAAAGGACATATAACAAAGTATTGAGATGAACTTTTGATATTGACCAAATACTTATTTTCCACCATGATTTGCAAATAAATTCTTTAAAAATCAGACAATGTGATTTCTGGATTTTTTCCCCCATTTTTGTCTCTCATAGTTGAGGTATACCTATGATGAAAATTACAGGCCTCTCTCATCTTTTTAAGTGGGAGAACTTGGACAATTGGTGGCTGACTAAATACTTTTTTGCCCCACTGTATGTCATATAATATTCAATGAATATTATAAAATATTCATAACAATTTCTGAAAGTTTTTAAGACCTGCTTCTAAGTTTTTTGAGGACATGTGTATGTGCACCTCTCATTCATGGGGTGCCTCAGGACTTTATTCCTGTTTTTTTTAAAACATTTATATGCTGTTTTCTCAACTGCAAAATGGCCTCCAGATACCTGTTCAAAGGTTTCAAGGGACTCAGGTAGCTGGAGACTGTTTGGGGCTGAGAAGTAGAACATGCTGGAAACAATCAAAATAATTCAAATGTACTATCAGAGAGGAAAATCATCGAAACTAAGGTATGTAACCATTATTGCCCTGAAGGCCTGAGGTTATAAACTTATGTCCTGTACACAAAGCTTTAGAAGTACAGGTGACATTGCTAGAATGTAACCTTTTGTCTTCGATCAGTAAGCCAACTGCAACTATATCTAGATGAGTTAAATCCATCTTCATTACTTATGCACTGGTGACATGCAAACTAGGCCACTGTAATGTGGTTTACATGGGGCTGCTTTTGAAGAGAATTAGGGAAGTTCAACTGGGGAAAATGCAGCTGTTCAACTGTTGAAGGGGAGAAGGAATATAGAATAAGGGTATGTTTCCAAGACTAACTGAAATAGCTGGTGATTATTTATAGAAAGCCCCAAATGATTTGGAATCATATTATTTGAAAATGACTTTCATCTACATATAAATACCTTGAATGTTTAAACAATCTTCCATCTACATATTTGATCTTGAAGCTATGTGTGAAGACCCATTATGAAGATCAAGGCCACCTCAATGGTAGTTCTGACTGTGGAATCCCTTTCTTACTGATTTGCAAAGGGATTTTCATTTTACAGGTTTTCCAAGAGGGCCAAAGAACTATTTCTTCTGGACAGCACTTTTTAAATGATTTTGGTAGTGCTGCTTTGAAATTGATTTAAGGTATTAATATAGACATTGTTCAAGTGGAATTACAGCCAATATAAGGCATTATGCTGCTGTTTGGGATTTTTTAACTTTGGGATTTTTTAACATTAGTTTTATAGTTGAGAAGACCTCTGTTTAAAAAAAAACCTATAAAACCTGTATTTTTTTTAAAAAGTCTTTAGTAGCTTCTTTTATTTCTGAACAGCCCACATTCCCACAACTTATCACTGATTAAATTTCTCAGACATTTTAATTATTGGCTTCTTGATCTGTATTTTGTTCCAGCCCATCTTATTTCCTCTTCCATGAGGGTAAGTGGCATGCCTTACTTGCAGAGAGTTTTAAGCAGATTGCTATAGCTTTTTTATTCTGGTTATTCACTGTTATCTCAAGGAGGAGAATCTCAGCACTCACAGGATTGGCTACTATCTAGCTACTATTCAGGAAAAATACCGTATTTTTCCGACTATAAGATGATACTTTTTTCTAAAATCCTTACCCTAAAAATTGAAGGGCGTCTTATTCAAGGGAGTCAGCCGAGAATCGCGCAGTTGCAAAACTGCCCATACTTTGTTTCTGCAGAGAGGCTTCCTCCTATTGCTAGCCTCCAATCATGAGTGAAATAGCTTGTCTCCCAAACAGACTTCCTCCAATCACGAGCCTGATGTAACTGACATCAGCTGATGCTGAACAAGCCAATTAGAGGAAGGCTGTTTGCAGAGACAAGCTATCGCAGTTTCACTCATGCTTGAATGTAATCAGTTATGCAAAAGAGCCTGGAAATAGAGCTGCAGAGAGACAGTTTGGACCTCCTCCCACTGAGTGCATCAGGTAAATGTTAACTAATTACTAAATAAAAATGTGTTCTGCACTATCTTTAAAATATTGATTTCTTAATTTTGGGTTGGAAAAGTGGGGGTCGTCTTGTACATGGGGGCGTCTTATTGTCAGAAAAATACGGTACTTACTTTTGCTTCTCTGCCTTGTACTGCTGTGTGCAATCATCAAATAGCTTCTGGTTCATCTCCATAAACAGCTTTAATGCATTGTAGATCAACCCATGGATTGTCCTGCAGAAGACAGAAATTATGATAAATTATTTAAATTATCTCCAAAACACATTGGCAGGGATGAAAACCACCCCCTGAGGAAAACAGAATGTTCCACACTCTAAATTCCTAGCACCTATACTTACACATCTATTTATTAGTCAAATAGCCATTCCAAAGATATCCAGGGAGAAAACAATTAAAACTTTCAGTACTGACTGAAAAAAAAAATTAAATTAGCTCCAAAGCTAGTATGCATGAATACACTCACATCCCATTAACCCAAGAAAAAAGCTGCAGTTATGCAAATAGGGCAGAGGCAGCATATTCATTAATCGTTGAATTTACTTGCATTTTTCCAATAACCACCCATGGTGAAAATGCATGAGCATAAACTAAATGTAGCAATATTATCAGCATATCATCAGTAATCTTTGATAGAAGAACACACTGGAGATCCCTAATTTGAAATTTCACTTATCTCAAGGCACACTAAAATACCTACTTGTTCCAATGACTTTTGGAATTTTTATACAGCGCTGGGAACATGATAGGGAGGATTTTGGCTGCATTGTCACTGATCAAACTCATAATATATTCATTATTCCAATAATACAATGCCCTCTCTGCCACCTGTATAAATAATAAAAAAGAGACCGTTAAAAACAGAACAGAGTAAATATTTTTAAAATTCTTAATGTTGCACATGAATTTGACATAATTTTTAAATACTTGATCAGCTAGTGGATACTTAAAAAATTAAAATTCATCCTGAATATATGAGATTTTGTTAACTTACCTTACAGCTGAAACTTCATTTTTTGAACAAATCAGAATAGGAAACTATAGTGAGTGTAAAAGAGTTTTATTTCATTCGAAGGTAATGCTTTCTGTAATACCCATTAAGGGAATATATAGCAGTCCTAGATGTTCTTCCTACTCCTCTAGGGTAATGGGAAGAGGAAAAATTATATCAAGTGATGATATAAATCTTTGGCATCCCAAACAACTTTTCTTTGAGAACCCCCTTACATGAACTATGGTAGAAAATGTATTCCCTATTATGAAATGTATTGGTAGAAATGTATTCCTTATTATGAAAAGGCATTGGCTAAATTATTTTCATTAATGATCCTCTGCTCTTCCCTCCCTTCCTTCCTTCTTTCCTTTTTTCTTTTTTTGGTGCAGCGCAAGGCCAAACATTTAGCATTTAACAAACTACAGCATGTTGTTAAACCAGGAAACTGTTTTCATTTGACAACAAAGCAGAATGTCAAACCAAAGTTTGCATCACAGTGTGCAAAGAAGGGCCATGTGGACACCATGTTTATTCTAGTAGAATAAACAGTGGTTCACTGGACTGAGATTGGTACATCTAGACTTACTTCGATCAAAAAAAGCAAACTCTGTAATGTATTGTCGAAGGCTTTCACGGCCGGCATATGATGGCTGGTGTGAGTCTTCCGGGCTGCATGGCTGTGTTCTGGAAGTTTGTTTCCTAACGTTTCACCAGCACCTGTGACCGGCATCTTCAGAGTGCAGGAGCACAGACAGGAGCAGTTCTCTCTGTGCCCAGGGTGATGTGACCCTTTTGTGGGTATTTATAGAGATCTGAGGGGGGGAAAGGGGGGGATTGAGGGGTGGGTGGGGTCCTGTCTGTGCTCCTGCACTCTGAAGATGCTGGTCACAGGTGCTGGTGAAACGTTAGGAAACAAAACTTCCAGAACATGGCCACACAGCCCGGAAGACTCACACCAGCCAAACTCTGTAATGTTATCAGTTTTATTTTTTATTGCACGACTGCCTATTTTACTTGCCAACGTGCTTGGAAAAATCAGAATTGTTTTCTGCCCAAGTACAGACACTAAAACCTGCTGCCATCTCCCCTAGCTTTCAACATACCTGGAAGTGTGGACTAGAGACACATTTGGCCAACTGTCTGAACAGAGGTTCCATAACTTTCACGAACTCAGAGGGCTCAATGACATCCAATATTTCTTCCAGCTCATTCAGAAACATAACTTCCTTGGGGCTGTGTGTTTTCGGCCAAAATTTTAGCAGTCCCATTATCACCTAAAAGAGTTAAGCAAGCAGATTATGCACAACTGATTATGTAGTCTAGAAGCCTTTAGTTTTGGAGAAATCTTTACAACATTATGCATCCCATATAGCATGGTACATAATATATACAATACTTATAAAACATTTCTGCCTCCCGTACACCTACCTGTATGTGTAACTTCTGAACAGAATAAGATTTTTAAGATAGACAAATAGATACAGAAGGTGAGATAAAAATCTAAACAATAATAATAATAATAATGCCACCTTCCCCCAGCGAGGCTGTCAGGATCTATGCAAGCTAGAAACCTTAGTTGTTGTTAATTTAGTTTAGCAATGCATAGTAAATGGTTAAACAGTAAAAATGTTAATTGCAGGCCGCTTGCTTGTTCCTGCCATTGAAGTTAGAAGAACGGGGAGAAGAAGATACCAAGCCAGGTGCTGCTGTTATCTCTACAGAGGCGCCAACAAGATCAAGTAACTGTGAGAGCCAGAGCAAGGCGTGAAGAATTTCAAGCGGGAAAAGAAAGGAGAACAGGGGGAATTTGGGCTTAAAAAGGGAATGCTTTGCTTTGTAGAATTAGACTCAATAAACTATAGCTGCTGTGCATTTCTCCCAATAAAGAAATCTTTGATGGAACTGTTTAGACTCCAGAGGATTTACTGAACTTTGGGAATGAGTGTGCAGACTCTGACATTTTGTTGAGTCTCACTATTGCAAGTGAGGGATTTACCGGGGGGGGGGGGAAACCTGCTGTGGAAATCCCTCTCACCAAACGCCCAGCTGCTGCCGGAATGGAGGAGCCGAGTGCTGACCTAGGAGCGGTGGGGGGTTGCAAAGAGAAGGAAGAAACCCTAACAACCTTCGCACGCCTTCCCACGCCAAGCGACCCCGAACGGCACAAAGCCCAGGTATGGAACCGGGAAGAGCTGTTTGGGGGAACGTCATTCCTAGAGATGGAGCCAGAAGAGCATTGGGCCCTGGCTACCGGCCGAATAGAATCCACCCGGATGGGAGCCTTGGAGGAAAGCGTGAGCCTGCTGCAAGCCGAGAACAGCATGATGCAACAAGAAAGGAGAGGGCTGGGCGACCTGATATGGTGTTCAGGTATGTTCCGGGGCCCCGAGGCAAAGCGAGATTACGGAGAGGAGAGATTGGGAGCTGCGTGGCTAGCCACCCCCCCTCCTCCTGCGATGTTAGCTCCAGCAGCTTCTGTAGCCCGGGGTCCTCTGCCTGCTCCAGCCGCGCTGGTTGTGCGCCCACCTGCTGCCCAACGGCCGGCCGCACCTCCCCAAGGCAACCAAGACACCCTTCTCAAGCGCTGGGGGTTAAGTGAGAAATTCAGCAGAGATCCGAACGAATTGGCCAGCTTCATGGCTCACGTTACCTTGTGCATGGAGCAGACTGGCCATCTATTCGCCTCCGACATGGAACACGTGATCTATGTTTGCAGGGCGCTTTCCGAAAAGGCAGGAGAATGGCTGATCGAAATGCGCGAAGCCCAAGCACCCGAACTCCACCACCTCGGCAGGTTTCTAACAGCCCTGAGGAGGAGGTTCGAAGATCCGGGAGCAGCCACGAGGGCTCGCTCCCAACTGGTTAAAATGTGGCAGGGATCCCAGAATGTCGGCGAATACGCTTTGGAATTCCGGAGCCTTGCGGGGAAGCTTCCCCATTGGCCGGAGGAGTTTAAAATTTCCTGCTTTCAACAAGAGTTGCAGCGTGATTTGTGGCAGCTAGCCTACTCGCGAGGAAACCCATGTACCGTTGAGGGATGGATCGAGCACGCCGTGCAAGTGAAGGGTGATTGGATGGCCATGGATCCAACGTTCAAGCAGCAGAGCAGCGCGCCTGCGGAGGCGCCTCGGAAACCGCCAGCGAGAGGAGGAGATGAGAGTTTTCCCAGAGCGGCAAGGCAACGCGTCTGTTTTCGTTGCGGAGAACCAGGTCATTCTGCCCCAGCCTCCACCAAGCTGATGCCTACGTGTGCATAGGAGCCGCGGAAAATCCCAGGGGCTGCCCAAAAACCCGCAGCCTGCAAAGGGAAGAAGGGAACTGCAGTTGGGGGAACGGAATCGCCGTTCCCAGATCCCATCATCTATGAAGAAGGATCGGTGGTGAAGGAGCAAGAAAACCCAAATGGCCAGCCCAGGAGGGCTCCTGACAAAATAGCGGGCGCGACGGACGACGAGGATGACGATTCTGATGAGGACAAGGGGGTGAGTGTTACCACCATAAAAGTGACTATCTCAGCACCCAGAACGGAGCGCAGAGCTACGCTTATGGCGTTAATGGACACAGCCTGCTCGTGCTGTTTAATCAGTCCAATCCTTGTCAATGCTTTAGAACTAAGAGTGAAAAAATTGAAACCCCCCATAGTATTTAACCAGTTGGATGGATCTCAAGCAGGGGGAGGGGCTGTGCTGTACCATACTGAACGTTTTGAACTGCAAGTGGGAACCCACTGAGAGACTCTTAAATGTTTAGTGGGTCCTTTGGGAAGTTATGCCCTGATCCTGGAAGCAAACTGGATAAAACGGTGGGACCCTAGAGTCTTTTGGAAAACAGGGTGAATGCAATTTGTGGATGGGGTTTATTTGGGTTCTGACCCACCCAAGGGGAAAGGCGTGATGGCTGCAGCTGCAAGCAGTGGGGTTCCGCCTCAAACCCTGGACCATGAATCGATTGAAAACATTCCAAAACCCTACAGGGATTTAAAAGCTGTTTTCAGCAAAAAAGAGTCAGACACGCTGCCTCCCCACAGAGACACTGACTGTGCTATTGAAATTGAACCAGGGGCTAAATTCCCAAAGAAGAAAACATACTCTATGACCCAAAAGGAACTGGCAGCCTTAAGAGAGTTTATAGATACCAATCTGGCAAGAGGATTTATACAACCTGCTAAATCGCAGATGGCCGCCCCAGTTCTATTTCAGGAGAATAAAGGTGGAAGTTTAAGACTTTGTACTGATTATAGGGGCCTCAATGCTATTTGCAAAGAAAACAAGTACCATTTACCCCTAATGAAAGACTTGTTAGCACATTTGTCTAAAGGGAAAGTCTTTACCAAGCTGGATTTAAGGGATGCATATTTTCAAGTGCGCATCAAAGGACATGAATGGATGACCTCATTCTCCACCCCTTTTGGCTGCTATGAGTACAAAGTCATGCCCTTCGGGCTTTGGGGGGCCCCTGGGGTGTTTATGCAACTAATTAATGAGGTGCTCCATGAATATCTGTATCGGGGAATGTTGGTTTATCTGGATGACATCTTCATTTACTCTGATAACTTGAAAGATCATGTAAAATTAATTTGTAATGTATTAAAAAAGTTACTGGATGCACAATTATATGCCAAATTGTCAAAATGTGAATTTCATAAAACACAAGTGGACTATTTGGGGTATCACATATCGCATGCAGGAATTGAGATGGACCCCTCCAAAGTAAAGGATGTTCTGGGGTGGGAAGCTCTCAAAACTAGAAGGCAATTGCAAAGTTTTCTGGGTTTTGCTAATTTCTACCGCCAGTTCATTCCAAACTTTGCACAAGTGGCATTGCCTCTAACTGATTTATTAAAAACTGAAGGTAAAGGAACACCAAAAGCTCAAAGGCCTGGAACCCCATTAATATGGATTGATGAGTGCCAAAAAGTCTTTGAAGCCTTGAAAGTTTTATTTACTGCTGAACCAATTCTAAAACACCCTGAGCCTGATCAACCTTTTGTAATTCAAGCTGATACTTCTGATGAGGCCATAGGAGCAGTTTTGCTTCAGAAAGACGAAGGGGGGTCACTCAAGCCTTGTGCATATATCTCCCGCAAATTTTCTGAAACCAAAAGGAGATGGCTTGTTTGGGAAAAAGAAGCTTTTGCAGTTCGCTGGGCTTTAATGACATGGAGACCCCTCTTAGAGGGGTCGCCCCATCCTTTCGAAGTTTGGACTGATCATAAAAATTTGGAAGCCCTTACCACACCTAGAAAGCTCTCTCCTAAACAAGTTCGCTGGGCTCAATTTTTCAGCCGTTTCAAGTTTACACTGAAGGGAGGGAGGGAAAAACTTTTTGGCTGATGCTTTATCCAGATTGCCTCAGCATAACAGCCAATGAGAGCAGATAGTTGCACCCGTTATTCCTAAATCACAACCAGGTTCAGTGGCACTTACCGGAGCTCAAACCAAAACTCCTAAACAAACACCGACTAACGAACTGCTTCAAAAAATAAACACAGCATTGGATTCATATGAATGGTTCCAGGAACATAAAAATACTTTAACCCATGAACAACAAGCCTGGTGGATGGGAGACAAGTTATATGTACCATGCTCACTATGCAGAGTCATTTTGCAAAGGGGCCATGATGACAAAACATCTGGACATTTTGGATTTATAAAAACTTTGCATTTATTACGTAGGCAATTTTGGTGGTCTACTATGAGAAAAGACATCTCTGAATATGTGTCTACATGCCCTACATGTGCCATTTCAAAAGAGAGAGGAGGAAAACCTTTGGGACTGTTACAACCAGTTGCCTCTCCTCAACAACCTTGGAAAGAAATTTCTATGGACTTTATTGTTGATTTGCCTGAAAGTAACCATAACACTGTTATTTGGGTTGTCACTGATCTTTTCTCTAACAGGCACATTTTATTCCATGTGTTTCAATTCCTAACGCCAAAAAACTGGCTAAACTATTTATTCAAAACATATACCGCCTCCATGGTGCCCCCAAGAGGGTGATTTCAGATCGCGGGCCACAGTTTACCTCCAAATTTTGGAGGGAGTTTATTACTTTAATTGGTTCCACTCAGGCCCTGAGTTCCAGTTTTCATCCGGAGACGGACGGATCGACTGAGAAAATGAACTCATTATTAGAACAATATTTAAGATGTTTTACTAATCACCAATAAGATGACTGGTCAGAACTTTTACCTTTTGCTGAAGTGGCTTACAACAATACTGTGCACCAAAGTACTGGATTTACACCTTATAAAATAGCTACTGGACAAGATTTCTTACCTTTCCCAGAGCTGCCTTTGAAAAATTTTCCTGAACTTTCAACTGATCAATGGATCACTAATATTACACAACTATGGCCTCTTATTGTTAAATCACTACAGAATGCCAGAGACCAACATAAGAAATTTGCTGATAGAAAACGTTCTGCAAACCCTCCTTGGAAAGTGGGGGACATGGTTTGGCTGTCTACCAAAAACTTAAAAACAACCCAGCCATGTAAAAAACTAGGCCCAAAATTCGTGGGACCTTTCCCCATTGAGAAAGTTATTAGTCCTGTTGCTTTTAAATTAACTCTTCCAAAAATTTACAGAAACATACATCCAGTTTTCCATGCTAATTTGTTAAAATCATTTAAAGACTCAAGTACATGGCACCCAACCAAACAACCTCCAAATCCTATCATGATTGAAGGGCAAAGCCACTTTGAAATAAAATCCATATTGGACTCTAGAAAATATAAAGGCAAACTACAATATTTAGTCCAATGGAAACATTTCCCAAAAACACATCACGAATGGGTGGAAAGTACTAATGTAAAAGCACCAAAGCTCATTTCTAACTTTCATTCAAAATATCCTAATAAGCCTAAATGAACCTATGTATCTTTAAGCAAACTACAATTGTATATATATTTTATTATTTGTTTACAAACCACAATTGTATGTATATTTTGTTTCTTTACAGATTCTTTTCCGAATGTGAGAACATTCGTTCTGTTGGAGGGCGGCATGTCAGGATCTATGCAAGCTAGAAACCTTATTTGTTATTAATTTGTAACAAATTAATGCATAGTAAATGGTTAAACAGTAAAAATGTTAATTGCAGGCCGCTTGCTTGTTCCTGCCATTGAAGTTAGAAGAAGCGGGGGAAGAAGATACCAAGCCAGGTGCTGCTGTTATCTCTACAGAGGCGCCAACAAGGTCAAATAACTGTGAGAGCCAGAGCAAGGCGTGAAGAATTTCAAGCGGGAAAAGAAAGGAGAAGGGGGGGAATTTGGGCTTAAAAAGGGAATGCTTTGCTTTGTAGAATTAAACTCAATAAACTATAGTTGCTGTGCATTTCTCCCAATAAAGAAATCTTTGATGGAACTGTTTAGACTCCAGAGGATTTACTGAACTTTGGGAATGAGTGTGCAGACTCTGACAGAGGCACTACCTTGATGTGATTGTAGGTTTGCATGCTCTGAGTAGGATGAGAGCTATGCCAGAGGTTTAACTATACTGGACAGGTCTCATTAGAGGAGCTAGATAAAGAGTGTCTCTCCCATAAACAATATGGTGAGATGTAATTTACAGAAACCTATACTGGATCGATCATTGCTTAGTCAACAAGGACCACACTAGGTGTTCTAGTTCCTGGACATCTGGTGACAAGTGGGCTACAGGACTCAGGACTGTTGGCTGAGCAATCAGGGCCAGCAGCTGCAGGACTACTAGAAGAAAATGTATTTACCTATCGCAAATATACAAAGACTGAAAATAAATAATTATCTGCTATTACAAATCAAGTCCAATGAAAAGAGGATATCTGAAAGAATGCACTAGTTCCCGAAAGAACAACATCCAAAATCAGAAATAACAGAACAGAGGCTAGCAGATCAACATCAATTTATAAGATAAAATAAAGTATTCACAGAAGTAGAATTGGAAGAACTGCAAAGGTCTACCCAGGGCAAAGAAATCGAACCTTTGCCAGAAATAGCTCAGACTTTAGAGGCAAACCAGGGGGAGTTGGCAGTAGAGGAAGCCAGCATAGCTACTGAATCATTTTCATTCCCAAACCAGGCACTCTCTCCTCTGCCTTCTCCTCAGAAAGAACAAAGCCCTCTAACTAAAAAACAAGAGAAATTGAAACAAAGAATAACTGAGCATCTAGAACAGGACAAAAAGAACAGAACAAGGTTGCCTACATTGAAGCTTGTTACAAAGTATTACAAACAGCTAGCACAAGTATTAAAAGATGCCAATACTGTAATATCAAATATAAGCACCACCTCACTGCAAGAAACAAACTAACTAATGTACAGCATGGCTGCAGTTATAACCGAATACCTTGGATGCAAAATTAACAAACAAGGAAAAAAGCCAAACAGTGCACACCACCAAAATGGAAGATGAAGTTGGAAAATAAGATCAGCACGTTAAGATCAGATGCGAGCAAGCTAGAATAGATGAAAGAAAAGCTGAAAAAACAAGAAGACCAAAGAATACCTGATCAAGAAATATCACCTAGAAACAAGGAAGATCAAAGAAACATTGGAAATAATAAAGCAGCAAATAACAGCCATAGCCAAAAAGATCAGCAGATATGATACTTGAATTGCACACTATAGGCAGAATCTCTCAATTTCAATCGAATCAGAAAGGTTTCTACCAATCCATCAATGGAGAGACTGCAATGAACCAGTCAACACCTGACAAAGAAGAAACAATGCAGTTCTGGGCGCAGCTATGGGACAACCAAAGAAATACAACAAGAATGCAGCTTGGATAAAGAAGGTAGATAAGAATAAAAAAGAAGTTGAAATGAAAGAACTTGTAATAACAGCAGAAATGGTGGAGAAAAGGGCAAGGTAGATCAAGAACTGGTCAGCACCAGGTGAAGATGAACTGCATGGTTTTTGTTTGAAACATCTGACTGCTCTGCACCCACTCATTGCCAAGCAGTTTAACACCATACTGCAAGGAGGTGAAATTGAAGATTGGTTAACATCTGGCAAAACCTACCTGATAATGAAAGATCCAGCAAAAAGGCCAGCACCAGGCAACTACAGACCAATTACTGCTTGCCAACACCTTTCAGATTGCTAACTGGTGTGGTAGCTGATGCAGTCCAACAGCATCTAGTTGAAAACAAGCTCCTTCCACCTGAGCAGAAAGGAAACTGCCCAAACAGCTGAGGAACAAAAGATAATCTCTTAACTGACAAGATGAATTTGGAAAACTGCAAGAGAAGAAAGACCAACCTGAATGTAGCTTGGATTGATTACAAGAAAGCATTTGACTCCCTACCATATGATTGGATAATCAAATGCCTAGAAACAACATGAGTTAGTTGAAACATCAAAAGCTTTGTGCAAAGATCAATGGCACAATGGAAGACACAGTTGCTGGTCAATGGTGATAGACTGGGAGAGGTTAATATCAAGAGAAGAATCTTTCAGGCCGACTCACTATCACCAATACTGTTTGTCATTGCATCGATTCCTCTGCCAACAATACTGAACAAGTCAGGACATGGCTATCAAACATCAAAAACATCTGCCAGGCTATCCCACCTCCTTTACATGGATGATCTGAAGCTGTATGGAAAAACACCATTTGAAATAGAATCACTGCTCAACACTGTCCAAATATACAGCCAAGATATTCCAATGAGTTTGGACTAGACAAATGTGCCACCCTTACCATCAACAGGGGAAAAATAGTGAAAACTGAAGGAATCAAGATGCCCTATGGAAATAACATCAAGAGTCTGGATGAAGAAAATCACTACAAATACCTGGGCATCCTTCAAGCTGACAACATCAAGCACGTCGAAGTCAAGAAGAAGATTAGGAGCGAATACATCATGAGAGTAAAGAACATATTAAAGTCCAAACAGTGGAGGAAATACCATCAAGGCAATTAACACCTGGGCAATTCCAGTCATTAGATACACAGCTGGAATAGTGGACTGGACTCAAGAAGAACTAAAAGCCCTGGATAGGAAGACCAGAAAAATAATAACAATGAATCATGCCCTTCATCTACATAGTGATGTTGACAGACTCTACTTACCAAGGAGCATAGGTGGGTGTGGAATGTTGCAAGTACATAAACAGTTGAAGAAAAAAAGAGCATTGGAAGAATAATCTGAAGGACAATGAAGAAGATGTTAGTACACCATGAAGGCTTACTGAATACCAAAGAGACCAAACTGACCTATAAGAAAGATCAAATGAAGAATAGAAAAGAGACATGGCAAAGCAAAGTATTACATGGCCAGTACACAAAAAACTAGTAGGCAAAGCAGACAACAACAAGACCTGGCAATGGCTAAGAGCAGGAAAGTTGAAGAAAGAAAGAGAGGGGCTTCTGACTACACAAGACCAAGCCTTAAAAACAAGTGCATATAAAGAAAGAATTGAGAAGACAGCAACAGACAGCAAATGCCACCTCTGCAAAGAAGCTGAAGAAACAGTGGACCACCTAGTCAGCTGCTGCAAGATCGCACAGACTGACTACTAACAATGGCATGACAAAGTAGCAACAATGGTGCATTGGAATATCTGCAAGAAATACCATTTGCCTGCAAGCAAGAACTGGTGGGACCACAAAACTGACAAAGTAATAGAAAATGAAGAAGCTGACGTGCTCTGGGACTTTAGAATACAAACAGACGAGCACCTGTCACAACACCCCAGATTTAACAACTGTTGGTAAGAAAGACAAAAAAGTCTGGATAGCGGACATTGCAATACCTGGAGACAGCAGAATAGAAGAGAAAGAAGTGGAGAAAAATCACAGAATATAAAGACCTGCAAATAGAAGTAGAATGACTGTGGCAAAAGAAAGCAAAGATAGAACCAATAGTAATATGCACCTTTGGTGCAATCCCAAAACATCTGGAGCACCACTTGAAGACCATCAGCATTGACAAAATCACCACCAGTCAATTGCAAAAGGCAGCTTTACTTGGAACAGCTTACATCCTACAAGGATACCTTTAACAACATCAAACAACAACATCTGCCTATCCCCGGTCCTTGGGAAGGACTTGAAAAGTGGATAAAAAGGCCAAATCCAGTCTAAATATCTGGCTGACTGTGCGACCAACAATAATGCTGTAATAATAGCCATTTATATTGGGTTTTTAACATTTTCATTGTCACCTTAAACTTTTATAGCAACCTGCCAGGTCACCATATTATAACCTCCATTTGAAGACTGAGTGGGGGCTAAGACAGGAGACAGCAGCTTTCCTAAGGCCACTCAGTGTTCACAGTAATTTCACTTTTTATTACCTGCAGCAAGCCATGTTTTATTACATTGCAGCCAACTCCTGAACACTGCTGCTGTCTTAATCTGTGTCTATTATTTCATGAAAAGATTCCAAATTTCTTTCCATCCTAGTATATTCTACCTTTTCCTTCAAATATTGGATCCTCCAAATTTAGTCCTGCTAATATTGCTTCTTTGGAAGAACAATTACTTAAAAAAAAACTGATTAGAAAAAATGTATATTTTCTTTGCAAAATTAATGCAGATATAGATTTTCTTGATGAAGAATATACTTTAAGGCACAGATTTATGATCAGTCCCATCTACATGTATGCATTTACATGTAACACCAAACCACTCCTTGGTGTAACAAGTAACAAAAATCACAGAAGTGGAATGTGAGATTGAGTGGAAAAAAACACATGAGGTAAAGCTAGTCATAAGTAATCTATATATGGAAGAGAAGCTGGTTAATAGTTCAGCTCATAAATAGCAGCTCAGTCCAGCTTGCAAAAAGCTTGGAAGAAGTGATTCAAAATGTTCAAAGAGATGCTGCCTTAACAAAGTCACTAATAAAAAAGAACTGGAGGTTCCTCTAGTAGTTTCCAAGATTCTATACTGTACTTCATGCAATCTGAACAAAAATCAGAATGGAGTATCTTACAGCAAAGTAAAGTGGTTTCACATAGATGCAAAAAATGGAATTCTGATTCTGTGCTGTTTAATACTAACATTGGTAATTAATTTAATAGCAGATTAGCCAACAATTGCTCTAGCAGATTAAATTATGGAGACTATTTTTAATTAAATAATATACATTTAACCAATAATCCTGAGGATTCAGGGCATACTTCCTTTTTTTTCTACAAAGCTCCTTTGATTCTGATGTGTGATTGCCTTTATAAAAAGACAGGCAAACTTTTGGGTCAGCAGGCATATCTAATTTTGAGTGTATATTGGAGTGATCTCATAAAATGGTTGCTATGGAGGTAGCAAGATAGAAACAATGAGCTCCTTTGCTGGGTATATACAAGCAAAGGCTGAACAATCTTCTGTTTTGGATGCTTCATATAGATCGTTGTATTCAAGAGTTGAACTAAATAGTATAAATGCTATTCCAAATTGTAATTCTGTGTGGACACAACCAGTAACATTTATCATCAAAAGGCAAACTTGGGAGGTTGTTCTCCATTACCTCTACCACTTTGGCTTGCCTTTTAGGGGAGGGGGATCACAGAGAGGTGAAGACAGTTCCAGACAAAACACTGGCCTGTTTCTATGCACCACTGTTATTGTTTAAAAATGCTTACTGGATATACAAGGCCTAGAGGCACTCTTGCAAATTAAGATGATGCTAGAAGTTGGTGCATTATTTTCAGCATGCCAGTTTCCTTAGTAATAATTTGAATTTAAAAAAAAAAAGTCAGGTGGAAAAATAGTTCAGCAGACACTGGAAAGATATCTGTGGACACTATGATACCCTAAGAATTATATATTCATTCTTTAATAGACAAAAAAACCCACAGAGACTTTCTATCAACAATTGCTAGTAGCTTTCATTTAATATATGCTAGGTTCTCATCATTTTCTGTTACACCCCCAAAATTCAATGTATATATTAAGGTTGTGGAAATACATAATGATCTCATAACTTTATTTAAATAATAAGTCGGTCAAAAAGCAGTTGACTATTTACCTAATCGTTCTGCAACATGCTTATAACCCTGTAAGAGGTATAACAACTTGCAAAAATAATTTGTCCTTGTCTTTTACTCTGAACTTGACATTAGTAAAACTGCAGAATTACTCACATGAAGCAAATTTAATAATAGAAAAGCAGTCATATATTTAGCAAAATTCAAAACAAGAGAAATTATTACACACACTTTCCTCCAGTTACCAATTTTTGGTTGCTCACTTAACATTAACAATACAATGGACAAACTCAGTAATCTACAGACAATATTGTGATCTAATTATTCTGTTTACCAACACTAAAGTACCTTTAGTACCTTCAACCTGAGGTCTGGATTTGTGGCAAATAATTACATTTAAAGTCTGGACCAAATATCAATTAAGACAATCTTAAGTTTCTACAAAGATGACACTGTGTCCTAAGTCTCAAGTATTTATGAGACTTCTACAAAATGTGTTACCACTGTGAGCAAAGAAAGGGCAGAGTGTAGTGCCTTTGTATTATTAATATTCTGCTTTGTTTCCAGATTTGTTAATGGCAGCTCCAATACTCTGAGAATTATAGAATCATGGACTTGGTACAGGCCATTTCAACTATAAAGTCCAACATCCTGCTCAGATCAGAAATCCAAATTAAAGCAACCTTGATGGCGGGCTGTCCAAACTCACTTTGAATACATCCAGCAAAGGGGAATGCACCACCTTCACTACTCTCCTTGTTCCTTTCTAGCTCTCAGGTTAATCAAGCAAGTACTGGTAACTACAGGGGAAATTAGTTAAGGATTCCTATTTAGAACCTATTTGTTCTCTCTGATCATTCATTCAGTGAGCTCTCTCTCCCTGGAATCGGGTTGTCTTATAGTTTTCCTACAGTCTCTGCTTATTCAGCAGGAAGTAGTCATCCACAACATGCAATCATCAGCTTCAGGACACAATGCTTCCTATCAGGAACTAATCAGCCAATAAAGGTAGACAGTATCATCATGCCCTTCTCCAACATGTTCCATTCTATTATTCAATAACTGAAAATAAAAATATTTTAAAATTTATATAAACTTCTCTGAACTGTATTTTCCTAAATATGCATGAAAAGCAGTCCTACAAAGAGTAACATTACATCCATCTCAGCATGACATAATCACAAAGAAATGCTTACCGGTTCAGTCAGACTGCTGTCTTTTTCCAAGAACTGCACAACACAATACGCCAACTGCAGAAAAAAACAGTATTATCAACTACTATGGAAATGACTGACCAGGGGCAACACGTAAGTATTGAGGTATAAATCTAAGATATTTATAATTGTGGGGGATTAAACTGCAAATTAAATCTGCCCCTAGCAACCATATGTCTCCTAGCCCACTAAGGCTGCAATTCTATATACATTTATCTAGACTCATTTCTGTGTAAAAATTATCCAGCAGAAGAAAGCACGAGCTGCAATGGGAAGTACCAGAAAAGCAGCTGAGAGAAATTTCTCTATCGTTGCTTCTGCTCCTTGCTCCCCCATCACTTGCACTGTTGCCTGCTTAGCCTTGAGGTAGAAGCCTCATTGCTTGCCACTTCAGAAGCAGTTGAGGCTCTCTGGGACAGTTGTCCAGCCACTGACTGTTTCTGAGAAGGGCTGCATTTATGGCCAGCTGGATAGCAATTGAAGAATTGACAGTTTTGTACTAAGAATGATTTTGGCATTTAGATAAATTATCTGGGAACTAAATGTTTTGCCAATGAGGTGGACAATATTCAAAAGGATATGATGGGTGGATGGGCTTGGAGGAGAAAAAGGACAGAGTACTGTAGGAACATAGATGTTGCAGCTTACAGAGAGAGTTTAATCAGACAGGGTCAATTAGATTGGCCCACCCCTGACAACTTACTGACCCTCTTGGGTTCTATAGGGAACTTCGGGTTTTCCCAGAGGACTTGGTGGGCAGTTGCACCAAGGCATTAGGTCACAGCCTTGAAGAGGCTGGTGGCAAAGGCCTTGGACCACATTGCTTCAATGCAGTCTCTCCCTGTGAGCTGATCCCATGATGCCCCTTAGTTTTCTGAGAAGCTCCAAAGACGAAACACTAAGATGCCTGGAGCTCCACTAGAGGAAGACAAATAATGAATCTGATCAAACATGAGTAAGAGCCCATATTCGGGATTACATTATGGGATAAGGGCAGCAAAACATCATTACCTTTGCTCTTATTGCATCTGCCCTGTGATTCAGTCTGTGCTAGAGAAGGAAGAGTCACAGGAACATCTACAAGGCCACTGTGAAAAATATTCTAGCTATCTGGTGGATGAAGTTGCTGAGATCCACTTAGAGTTTGATTCTGACTGGGTAAGTCCAGTTTAAGTTATGGTGCCTGAGTTATAGTCTTGCAGCCTTACCTGGACTGAGTTTGAGCCTGTGACTTCTGATGAAGTGGACAGGGTCCTTCTAACTGTGAGCTCAGCCACCTGTTTATTAGATCCATGTCCCTCCTGGATTGTTAAACTGCCTGGGAAATGACATGTGGTTTGGTCCATATGATGGTGTCAGCCTTTTTGAGGGAAGGGAATGGTTCCTCCGGTCTTAAAAGGGGGTGTGTGCCCCCTCCTCAAGACGTCATCCTTGGGCCCAACAATCCTGGACAATTTTCCATTGGTTCAGAGATACTCAATTGTACACCCCAGGCTATTCAAGTGATGCTGTTGATGCCCTATTCCAGTAACTAGATGCTATGCAAATCTGGATGGGGAAGAACAAACTCAGGCTTCATCCGAACAAGACCAAATGGCTATAGGTATTTGGGCCTCTGGTCTGGGAGACTTTCCATCTCTAGTCTTGAATGGGGTAGCATCTCCCCATTCAAGACTGGTACACAATCTGCGAGTCTTCTTGGACTCATAGCTCAAAGAGTAGGTAGCAGCCCTGACCAAAAGAGCCTTCCAACAAAATCACATAGTGCACCAGTTGCATTCATTCTTGGCTTCAAGGCCCTCCAATCAGTCACTCACACCCTAGTCATGAATGGACTATTGCAATGCACTCATGTTGGGCTGCCCTTGAAGTTCACCTGGAAGCTACAGATGGTCCAAAATGCGGCAGCATGGACAGTGATAGGATATCACTGCTCTTGAAGCTGCACTGATTACCATTTGGTTCCAGGTGCAAAAGCCCTTCGTAGCATAGGGCTTGGTCATTCGAGCAATTACATATCTCCAATAGTTTCTCCCTGTCCTATAAGATCAGGTAGAGTAGGCATCCTCTAGTTCCCTTTGATTAAACAGTGTCATCTAGTAGGGCTCTGGAAGTGTGCCTTCTCCATTACAGCACCTGCTCACTGGAACAGCATCCCCATAAAGATACATATGACTCCCATCCTGATGATTTCAGGAAATCCGTGAAAACCAGGTTATTCTTCCAGACCTTGAGTAGGGTGAGTGTTGAGCTCTTGTAGAATGTTTTATCTGTAATGGGGTTTTTCCCCCAGATAACTATGATCTTTGTTTTTTTTATTATGGTTTCTTGTTTCAAAGTTGTAAACTGCCCAGAGTCTTGTGGAATTGGGCAGCCTCTAAATTGTTAAATTAAATTAAACTATATTGTCACAGTCTTCTCAGTTCTAAGGTACTGGATGTGGTTAGGGTTAGTACAGTGAGCAGGGAAGTGGTTTATGAACCTCAGTCTCTCTCTGGTTTCCCAGGCTGAGGAAACAGCCAGGAGCTCCCTTACCAGTTTCAGCTGATATACCTGCATCCTTTTTTGGAAGTTAACCTGAAAACTGCATACACTAGTAATCTCCATTTGACTATAATATTAGGACTACATGGGACTATATTTGTGACTTGTCCAGAAATTTCACTTGGTACAAATGTCAACAGTCAGGTTGGTCTCAGAAAGAATGCAAAAAGACCATATTACACTTGTGCTTGAAGCACTGAGTGCCAATTTATTCCTGGGCAAAATGCAAAGAACTGGTCATTACTTTTCAAGCTCTACATAGCTTAGATGCAAGCTATTTGAGAGAACGCCTCCTTCAGTAAGAATCTCACTGAGACAATCTGAGGAGGCTTGCCGATGGTCGCCATTGAGTTCATCTGGCAGTGATTTGGGATTAAGCCTTCTGTATCATTGCTCCAGCTCTGTAGGATGCACTCCCTGCAGAGCTGAGGGGCTTCACATCTTGTATTAGCTTTTAAAAAGGTCCTTAAACAAGTATTTGCATGCAAGTTTTAAACTGTTAACTTTTATAATCATTCTATTTATTTGTTCTAACTGGTCTGTGCATTGATTGCAATATCTTGATTTTAAATTTATGATAAAAAGCAAAAATATTTTGGTAGCTGCCAGTTACAGGTAGTCCTCGAGTTACAACTGCAATTGGGACCGGGATTGCTCTCACTAAGCGATACAGTTATAAAGCGCGATGTCACATGACTATCGCTTAGCAACAGCAATCCAGGCAGCCCCGGTTGTCGTCATAATCCAAGACATATGGGTCATTAAGTGGAGGGAGTCCCAGGTAAGGAGTGCAGGAGCGCTGCAGGGGGTGGCAGAGGCTCTGGGAGGCCCAGTGCAGGCCGTGCGAGCTGGTTGCCAGGCACCCACATTTTGTTCACATGATCGCAGGGTTGCTGCAACGGCCAGAACTTTGAAGACCAGTCTTAAGTCCCTTTGTTTCAGCACTATCGTAACTTTGAATTGTCGCTGAATGAATGGTCATAACTTGAGGACTACCTGTATCTCATTAAATAATACATTTTTTAAAAAAACATAAGATCATACTAGTTGATTCAATTTATACAGCACACTAAACCATAATATGGTTTTGTTGATTTTAGTCTCGCATGTTATGTGAACCCAAACCAATTATAGTTTATTCACTGTACCATTATCAATCACACCATGACTTAACCTGATATTTGAACCTCCTTCATATGTACTTTTAAATGAAAGTGTTTCCAGAACCAGAGGTAGCCAATGGAAGACTGCAATGAATTGTTAGGCCTCTGGTTGATTTGCAGCAGACCAACTAAGCCTATGGTTTCTGGTCCTCAACATTCAACAAGTAAAACTGAGAGATCTTTCCCATGACTGGCCTCATGTTAATTATTCATTTAACTTCACTGCTAACCATCTGTTAACCCAGGTATAGGTTTGTATTCAATGTATATGATTAATAAATTATGGATCTAATGTAGATCAATCTCCACCGTCCCCAACAAAAAGTTGTCTTAAAATGTTTGAGGACCCTCTAAAATAGCCAGGAACTAACACTGAAGGATTAAAGGAAATCATTGCCTCCCACCCTCAGGGGAGATACCACTGGATCTTGGTCATTTTTGCAGACAGAGCTCTTCTGTTTACTAAGGATCAGGTCTGGACCCAAACTATAGAATTCCGTGTCAGAGTGACAGACATTGACTAACATGTCTAAAAAAAAAAAGTTAAATAAATCCACGAAGGGCAAAGATAGAAATAGCTACTAGTTATACAGGATCTTCTGAATGAATGTTTGTGTTTTCCTAATGAGAAGCAAGACAGCACATCATACAGGCCTTTGGTCTAATCCAACAGGTCTCATCTTACATTTCTAATATAATCACACTAATTAAAATAACATTAGGAATTGATAAGCCAACTGGAGAACCTGGGAAAATGTACTGGGAAAACAAAAGCAGGTATTATGGACAGAGTTGTAGACTACTACCCTACAGAAAGTCCAACAAGTTAAGAAGCAATGCTTCTAAAATTTAAAGTCAGACAAACAGGACCAAATCTGCCTGTCATTTCAGGGCACTTACAGAATGTACTGTATGTTATCAGAATGAACTTCTTACCTGAGGGTGGTAGACACTCAAAGATTTCACTTTGTGTAATGGTAGCAAGACCCGGATGAGGAACATTTTGTGCTCTTCCTTCAAGGGCAAAGCAAATCCATTGATTATACTGAGAAAGGAAAAAATCATAAATATCAAGGACTTGTATCTGTGTATATGTATGTATACACAGCTGTTCCCAGCTCCCACCTTGCTGTTGCCACATCATCAGGATATCCTACAGGAAGTATCTGCACAGCTCCCCAAGAACTCAATGGCATAATTCATAATGTATGGGAGGGAGAGACTCTTGCAGGATGAAAAATGGAAAACGCACCTGACTGCCTGGTAGTAATCACCAAATACTGCCTAGTAGCTTCCTACTAATAAAAAAAATAGAGTAACAGAGAATTATCTTACCTCCCTAAAATCTCTAGCAATTCTGCAATCCCATTGTGATGTTCTGTCTCATAAATAAACCTGGAATATAGAGAAGGCATGTGTTATACTACTAAGAAGCTGGTTTCACGAAGATAGTGATATGTACCTTGCATTACAGAAAGATCCCCATTTTCTGGCACAGAAAACCCAAATTATACAAAGATAAGCATATGTGCATACATCTGTTGATTTCCTTCTGTTTCTAATACAGGGGTTTACAAGGACATGTTTATGTTTAGACAAGGAATTAAGACTAGAAGATACAGAGACTGGGTGTAAAAAGGGGCAGCAAAGAAGAATCAGATGGAGGGATGGGAAATGCACTAAACTCTGAAAAGCTGAAGTCTAACTGATAAGAATCTAGCCTTGTTCCTCACTTTTCTGTCAGGTTCTACTCAACTACTCTGAAGATTTTCATTTGCAGCTATGATTTAGAGATTTTTCTAAGAAGATGCTTCATAAGGGACGCTTTTTTCACTTATCTGCTCTGACAAAAGACCTTACAGGAACATAGCTGAACAAGTTTAGGGCAAAAACCAGCAACATCTCCCAGTCTGGGTCCTATCACATGTTCCTATAAGATGGCTCAAAGCTCCCTCACTCCTATGACTGAAAGCTGGTAAGATCTCACGTAAGAATGACAAGACAACATATAAATAGGCAGGGAGAATTAACTAAAAATCCAGGGGCTCTTGTAAGGGTGAATGGTTATCTCACCCCAAGACAAGACTTATTTAATCTATGATTCTGTATCCAATTTAAAATTATTCTGCCCAAACCATTTCCCATAAACTAGACTGCACCATTCCTGGCTGCTGTCAGTAGTTTAAAAAAAAAATCCCATTTTAAAAAATTATATTACCATATTTTTCTAGGAATAAATAACCTGTGCCCTCAGGTGAGTTAGAACTGATCTCCTAGGTATAGCCAGAATACCCAATAGCAAAGGGCTATGGGAATTTCAGCTTGTTTAT
Source organism: Python bivittatus (assembly GCF_059951505.1). NCBI lineage: Eukaryota > Metazoa > Chordata > Lepidosauria > Squamata > Pythonidae > Python > Python bivittatus. The sequence goes on from NW_028277030.1 coordinate 121,073,406, forward strand.
CCCTGCCCGAGGTCAGCTTATTCAATAGTTTTTCACCTCCTCACTTAACTTATGGAGCTAAAGAATGAAACAGGATCCCAAATAAATTCAACTCACTCCCCCAACTCAAGATAAATGTTTCATCCACTTAGTAAATTATTACCTACTACTACTACTTACCTATAAAATATGTTGTTGATCTGTCTCCTTATATAAGCTCGGAGGCCCAAAAACTTCCCATAAATCCTATGCAAAATTGTCTTCAGAAAGTCTCGTTCTCTGGGATCTTCACTATCAAATAAATCCAGCAGCTGCAGGAGGAGGATTAAATACAATCTATTTTATCCCAACCTATTCCAGATTGCTCAGCTTGTGTTGGTCTTCGGTTCTATGTTAACAATCTGGAGATAAGCACAGCTGGAAGGTGTCAGCACAAGGAGACAACATCTTTAGCCATGAAGCAATATCTTTAGCCATGAAATTTCCTAAACTACCCAGCACACAAGGCTGTGATGCTTTTCAAAGGACTCCAATAATGCACACTGCAACTTTACTTAAAACTCTGATGGATCACAAATGGAGAAATACAACATCAACAAGTATGTTGTATCTGTAGTTTGCTTTGCCCTTTTCATATGACAAGGAACTCATCTATTTCATTCATGAACAGCCCAGACAATTGATTTTTTTAAAAATGTAATTATACTTTTATATAATTTCACAATTATATTCTCACAGACAACATACACTCACTTGTCCTCTGGAAAGTCAAATGTATAGAAGATTTGCAACACTAGAAAGTTTTTGTCCTTTTGTTAAGATTATTTATTTGATAGGAAAATAGGATTTTCATTTTCATCTAATTTCCTTGAATTTTTAATGATACTTTCACACTTTAAAAAAAAATACACTTATTTTTGTTGGTAATTATTCTGTCAATTTAAACCATATGTTTTGGTAAAATGTAAAATATATTCAATCACTTTATTCTGGGGGGGGGGAGTTAATTTAACAAGAAAAATTACACATTTTTTTTATGTTTTATTGATTTTATTGTAATTTCTTTGTTGTGAGCCAGAGTCATTGAGAGTCGGATAGCATACAAGTTTAATTAAGTTTAATAATAATAATAATTAGAAAACAGTACATATTACTATCAGGATAAACTACCCTGTAAAGCAAAGTACAAAAGAAAAAAAAGGAAAAAAAACATGTAGGACCTACATTTCTTTGTATGATAACTACTGCTAAAATGAAAAATAAGCAATTCAGCAGTACAATTGGAAAATTATCTGCTACAGGATCTCTGGATTCCCAGGAAAGGTTTCGGCTTGCTCTTCTGCGTGGAGCTAAAAGCAAGGAAGAAGAAGGAAGTGATGGCTACTTACTGACAACACAAACTTCTGGTCAATGTATTTCTTGGCTATGTTCGGCTGAAAGTCTGGAGACTCCAAGAACCTCAGAAAGAATTCATATACCAGCTAAAAAAGGAATGAGACAGAAAAGGGGTTATTTACAATATTATTACAGAAAAAGTAAAGGTTCTTTCAAGTCAAGTTTGACTCATGAATATTTCATGGAGGCATGAGTTTTGTTTTCTTGGCAACAATGCTAAAGAGATTTTGTTTTCTTCTAGGACATTTCCTCAACTTCCCAGTCTAGCCTTGTAGCCTTGAGATTTCCTGGTGGCCTCCCTCCTAAACATTAACAAAGTCTATCCCTACTTGGCTTTTTGAGATCAGCCAAAGGTAGCTGAGGACTTGCTGTTTGGCATCAATTTTTTTCACAGTTTGCAAAACAAAATACAGAAATCAAAGTTCAGGTGCTAGGGCCCACCCAAATGTATCTGGCATCATTTTGGATTCAGTATAGAAGCCTTATTCCACTTCATACCAATGAGTACTCATTCTCTCTAGCAGAAGCCCTGAGAGCTGTGTTTCTATAGTACAAAGATAATTGAGTCTGCAAATGCAAACCCTTCCCTGCACAAATGCCAAAGCAGGAGTGGCGTGTGCCTAAGAAGGTCTGTTGATTTAGGCTGAAGATATATGTATGCAAAGTTAATCCATTATGGAGTCACGCTTCTCCATTTGGAGCAGATATGCACTTTCCAGTCTGAATTAAACCCCAGAAAAACAAAGCTATGTACTGCTTGACCAGTTTTTGTGACAATCACAATTCTACCTCCCTCTACAGCCAGAAGTACAGTATAATATATTGAGTGACCTCCACTCCCCTCAAGCAGGGCTGGGCAATTTTTGGGTAGGGAGGGAACTGCAGTGGGTTGGGTAATTTAGTAAAAATGAGTAAAGCTGAATCACATACATGGGCAGGGCATCCCTTCTTTCTCCTGAGTCTGTGTGAGTGAATTTAGCTGATTTAGGACTAAGTCCTAAAAATGATGCCACCAATTTTCAGCAATTATTATTAAAATGTAGTTCCGAGGGCCATAAAAAAGAGGTGAGAGCATCCCTACAATTTGTACTATAACTTGTAATTTCTATAGCATCTCTATAATTTGTGATCCTGGCTGGTGGATGATGGGGAGCTGGGACTTATCTGTATTTTTTTCTCCAATGCATTTTACAGTATATGTCTCTTTGATTTTGTTGTTGCATTTTCATAGCGTTTTAACTCTCTTTGCCACCCAGATTGTCTTGATTTGGCAGCTTTATAAATCCAATAAATATTTATTATAACAAGATTTCATTTTTAAAAAAGCTTGTTTTTACAGCAGCAAACACATATTTTATTGGATGTACATCTTAAAGAAAGAATAAAAAAACCTTCATTAAGTTTGGTAAACAGAACCAGACCCGTTACCCATTCAAAAATGATATCCAGAAAATCAAGAAGAACACTTTTTCACAACTGTGTACTTTTATTCAGAATACTAAAAAAGATGTTTAATGAGAGGCAAATTAGGGATAAGATAAACATTACTGTGAAAAAGAAATTAAAAAAAATAAGGAAATGTGAAGTACTGGAGAATTATCACTGCTGACTGGTATAAGAAAAAGGAGTCAAATGTCTCCAGGGAAAGCTTTTATCTTTCATTTTTCAGCTTATCAAACAACAGACATAACACAGAACTTTTCAGAGGTTGGCAAAAATGTTAATTGTTAAACCATTTTAATATTTTAATATTTCTGTTACTGCTAATTTTAATCTAGATTTTTCTATCGTTTTGTTTTAAATTTTATTAGGTATGAGTGCTCACCAAAGCAGAAAGGTGGGTTATACACTGAATCCAATCAAATGCTAATTAGCTGCCCAGAGTCATTTGGAGTTAGGCAGATCCAAATTGAATAAAACATAAAATAAAATAATTAAGTAATTCATTACAGAAGGGAGTCTAGTTCAATAATTAAAGATTGCATTATACTCATTTCAGTGGCAACTCCATGTCAACTCCAGGCTTTTTCTTCTCCCACTATGGCAGGATGAGCTGCCCTAATGAACATGGTGAGTTACAGTCAGTCTCAAGGTTAGGGCTTTTGTTCACTTGACACACCATGCAAAGAGTCCCACAGACACGTAGAAGCTTCTTGCCTAATTAAGATACATGTAAGCAGGCACATCTGCCTTTTAGTGAAAATCAGCTCTATCCTCGATGAACATTTTTAGTCTCCTTTTAGAACTATCTAATTTGATGGGTGCACCACATCTGATGGCAGAAAACTGCATAGTTTCATATCTAAGCTAGTTCTCAACTGCTCCAAGGAGAAGCATATAGGTAGGTCATGGTCTAAAGCAGGGTGGATAACTTTTTGTAGGCCAACAGCTGAACTCAAATAAATGGGCATAAACATATTGAAAAAGTTGGCTGTCCCTGAGCAAAAAACACAAAACATCTGTGTAGGAGACCAGCAATATGATGCAATCTTCAGATTGACCACAGTGGTCTAAATTCATATGATCTAGCAATTTTTCTAAACATCAAATTTCTAGCTCAAGTCATTGCTTAAACATTTCCATTAGGGGGAAAAGAAGGATACTAACATGGCAAAGTACTGTTTTATTACCTGGAGATGTGGCCAAGCAGCTTCTAGTGTAGGTTCATCTTCCTCAGGATCAAATTCTGCTCCTGTAGGATTAGATGATGGTGGAAGTGTCCGGAAGAGATTCACTGAAAACTGAGAAATGTGATAATAAATTTGAGAGGTTTCTGCAGACTCAATGGCTCAGTGGAATCCCTCCCTATTAGGAAACTGCTAACCAAATATTAATTTTCTCCAGAGGCACACCTTCTCCCCAGTTCCAGGAAGGAGAAAGCTTCATAAAAAATACAAAACACTGTAAGTCTGTAATGAGAAACATTCTCCTCAGTATTCCATGACTTGCTGATGTCTATTTCTAAGCATTACTGTGTACCCATCTCTCATGCTATTAATGCACATCACGTTCAGCCTATCAATAAATTGACTAATACTGTCTAGCCAACTGATTTACATCCAGGTGCTCGCTTTCTCCAGCTCCTCCATGACACCCCTTTAGATACGTTATTCGGAAGCCTGCTTTAAGCACTGTCAAATTCTAACCATAATAGGGAGCCAGAGAGATTAGTTCTAGCCATAGCCACTCACCTCTTTCTCTCAACAAGAAAGGTATGAAGTGGAACTGCAACAGCTTTATGTGACTGGGAACACAAGCTTCCTGATTCTCAGTCATGTGAAGCACTGCAATCTCATTCAACCAAACGTGGCTGAAATACCACTTCATACCTCCCTGCCCAACAGAAAAGTCGGGGTGGAAAAGGGGAAACTAGAGCTCACATACTCATTTCCTTTCCATGTTTTAGACTTTAAAAAGCCTGTTAAAAGGATTCAAATGAACCATCAGAACACAAGTTTTTGGACTTCACAGAATTGAAACAGGAAAGGGCCATTAGGCCATCAGTACCTCCCCCTTTAGTGTAGGAATCCAAATTAAAGCATCCCCAACAGACGGCTTTTCAGCTTCTGCTTGAACACATCCAGAAAAGGGCAATTCATTACTTCCCACTATTGAATTGGTATTATCATTAGGAATTTTTTCTTTTTAACTGATAACCACTTTCCTGTCATTTAAGATCATTCTCCTGCGATTTGGGATGACAGAGAACAGGTCTTGACCTGGGTAACATCCCTTCAAGAACTTGGAAGGTATTATTATATTCCCAAGTTATTATTGTATGTTATTATATTTCTTCTCAAGACTAAACATACCCAGTTCCCTTAGTTTGTTCTTATAAGACTTAGTTTCTGGTCCCTTGATCATCCTTATCACCTTTCATTGCATCTGTTTCAGTTTTTAGGTGCTTTAAGCCAGATGCAGACAATTCAAGCTCTTATGATCACATATAGCCTTCTACAAGCTCCATGGGTGAAGGATTTTTTCAGTACTTTGGTTGGTTTTTTTAAGAGCTGAAATCTTAACCTGTACAATGGTTTAAGGCATACATTTTGCTCCTTAAAAACCAGCCTGAGTGTCTTATTCCCACTCACTATGGAGTTATCATGACATTACCAACCCTAACCTTCTATAGCCTCCTAAGTAAGACCCCAGGCTGAAAAAAAGTTGCCCATCACTTTAAGCTGCTTTGCTGGGAGCAACACCCAGAAGTAAATCAATCTTACCATGATAACTGCTTCAGGATAAATGGCTTCTGTGACAACATCCCGATTATGAGTAATGTATTCCACCATTTCATTGAGTCCTGCCCGTTTGACCTCTTTGAATTTCAAGTCACTGAGTGGGTCAGAGACAAAGTCAAAGAGGACACAGCACTGTCGTAGCTTCTGTATGAAGAGCTCTTCCCGTTCATGAGGAGGAGCATCTGAGGGAGAAGACAAAAGGCAAAGTATTTCCTTTCTACTCTAAGTCTTTTGCTGGATACCAATATCCAAACAGACCATACAGCGGCTTTTTTCCTCCTTCCTTGTACCATTATAAGGTTTCTTCTGTTCTCCATAGGCTCACTCACTACTGTTGTGATGGATAAGATGTTCATATTGTTCTCCAGTTATCAACCATGTGGGAATTTAAGGCAAGCTATTATCTCCTAGACCCAGCCCCTCTCCAATCTAGTAGCCCTGAAAAACAGGCTAAACAGCCCTGAAATATAAGCCAACAGTAGCAAGAGCAGATAAAACAACTGTAGTGCTTCAAATATTAAATGTATCATCTGTACTTTCTCTCATAAAAAGAACTGTTCTCCTAGGTCAGTTCAACACTCCATCTGACTAGTCCACAATTCTGTTTTCAATAGCTCTCTTTCAATTTATTTCCCTATCCATCTGTTTCCTTCTGAACTACACCTTAAATCTTACCAAATAATTGAAGCATAACTACTTCTGATTTCTTCCACAAGCATCAGATAACACTGGCATGCACTCAGTATTTTGGCTGTGAAGATGATTTTTCAGATAAACCAAATGAGCTCATGGCAAGGAAATTCTACTTGCAGAAGACACAGAACTTGCAACCAGATGTTACAGACCCAGTCACCCAGATTCTGCACTAGGAGCACACACAGAATACTAAGCAATCTGGGTGCTCCTGTGAGCTATGTGATCGAACACAATCAACCTATTTATTACCATTAAGAAGTACAGTATTTATTCAATTTTATATAACCAGGCATCACAGTCTTTCTCCCATATGGGAATATGATGTCCTGCAAATTAAAAATCCTATATGGCATCCCAGGGCAGGAGGCATCTGAGTACAGGGCCCTACTATCCTCTGCATACAGATTCCCAGGGACAAAATGCCTCCAACATCCAAACCTTTCACACACTTTACACACTTTACTACCTTACTTCTTAGCAAATATATAGAAACAACTTGTGCTGAGTAGGGGATTTGGCTAATCCATAATATGGTTTATTTATGGTCATCCTTTTCTCTAGGAGCCCGAAGTGGTACATATAGGAAGTCTCCCCTCATTTTATCATCATAACTTTGTGAAAGGAATGCACTAAGAATGTTTGACCCCAAATCATCCAATGAACTGCATTATTAAGTGGGGATTTAAACCTTAAATTTTATCTTAACTATTACACAACATCAGCTTTGTGACTTTGATAATTATCTCATCCATGCTCTGCTTGTAAATTCCTTAACCTCATGAGAGAATAACTACAATTATTTATATCTTCTAAGTGATAGATCACGGACAAATTTAATGCAATGCAATGCAGTGTGGTATCTTGCCATACTTAAGAGGTATTTCCTCTTCTGTACTGCAACCACTCAAATAAGCATGGTTGTTAAAGTCGACTGTCTCTTTGCAGAAATCTTCCTAACAACTCATTGCCATTGGCTAGCCCAGGGACTCCAAAATCTGTTCTCACCTTTAAGGGCAGGAAGCTTTTGAAGCTCCCGGTTTTTGCTTAAGTTGAAACGAGAGGAACTTTGCCGTCGCTCCTTCTTTACAATCTGTGGTCCCCCTGAATACTTGATCTTATTCAGCTGGGTTGGTGGAGGGGTACTGTTGCTGGGACGCTTATTTGAGGGCTGCTGCTGTTGCTGCTGCTGTTGCTGCTGCTGCTGGGTCTGAAGAAAGAACACAGAATGCACACAAACAGGCTTTATTGTGATCTGTAAATTTTTTTTAAAAACCTATCCAAATTACATCACTAGGATTTCAAAAATATTTACTTTGCAGAACTTCCAGTAATAGCCATTTGGTATTCAAAGCCTGGAATTAAATCTCCTGGGGAATTATCCACCGGAAGGTCCTAACACAGTATCTAGGAATTAGTGCCCTTTAGAGTCACCCACTGCTGATAGATAAAACTGGAAGGGAGGGTTCCCTTCAGGTCCCTCCTCTAAAAGAGCATTAACATCTGAATATGGGCCTTTTCAATTACTGTCCCCCTTCAGTGTAACAGCACTTGCCCAGGATTACATCAGCACCAGCCCTGTTGGCATTTAGGAAAACCATTAAGATCTGGTTTCTGTAGGAAGCCGTTGGGACTTTGATTTGAGAGTTAGGATTCACCCCATAAACTGACAGTTAAGCTATCTTGCTATGATTATTCCTTGATGTGGTATATTCAAATTATGGTATTGTTATATTATGTTACTGAATTTTTAACCTGTTTAATTAATTGGAGCATATAGATAATTACATTTAACCAACAGGTTTTTTTTTTTTTACAATTTTTAGTGAGGTTTCTAACAGATATATAGAGAAAAAATACATTTATGACTACATATACAACTGTGTCTCACATACACACATTTACTAAAAGGTGGGAATCTCCAGGACTGGTTTCAGTTGGATTTGTATTTAAATGTATCTTTCCTCTCTACTCTTCCTTTGAGGAGAGGCTTAACTTTGGAGTTCTTTTAATTTTAGATAGATATGGTGCCTACAATATGGTACTGATTGTACCAACACCCAAAAGTGCTCAATATTATTCCTATCTAGAAGATAACACTGCCCAGAGAGGCCCAATCCAGACAATACTGCTATTATTAACCATGTCCTGTATGTATGTATTGATCCTTCTTCCTTCCTTTTATAGTTCAAGCAATCATACCAGAAAGACTCTAAATCAAAGACAAATTTCCCAGCCTACTTTGTTTTATTCTACGATCATGAGAGGTGCAAAACTACAGCTCAGGTAGATAGACCTATGTGAAAAATGTAGGAACAGTCCAGGATCAATCAAGGAATCTGTGATCTATAGTAAAATCCAACTCACCAGTGCTTTTCACACAAAAATCACCTTTCTTTTCCTTCTGACTATACAGATAATCCTCAGTTAATGAAGGTAACTGGGACCGGAATTTCGGTCGCTAAGCAATGTGGTCAGAAAGCACAACATCACGTGATCACATCACTTAGTGACGACAATCCCGGCAGTCCCTGTTGCTATCATTAACCAAATCCCACTGGTTGTTAAGCGAGAACCCACCCCAATCCAAGCCATTCCCAGCTTAGTCCTTCCCAGCCACAAGCCTCGGTAAGGTAAGGGACTGCTTCCTCTTGAACTCCCCCCACCTGCGGGCATAAGTGCAGGCAGGCTGCCAAGTGCCCAAATTTTTATCACGGGACCGGGGGTGACACTGCAATGGTTGTAACTTCAGGGACCAGGCATAAATACCATTTGTTCAGCACTGCCGTAACTTCGGTCACTGAACGAATGATCATTAACTGAGGACTACCTGTATATGCTCTGATTAACCACAAACTCTTATCCTGCCCAAACAAAAAAATTACAGTTACCAGCTTTGGAACAAGGCAGAGCAGTAAAACAGAATTTGAAGTTGGTTTAATAAACTGGTATGTTCCAATGCTAGTAACCATAGCCTTGTAGTTTAAACAAAATGGGAAACAACAGTTAATTTGAACCTTTCTAATTTCATTGCTTATAATGCAAAGGAAAGAGTGAAGCTCCTCTAATAGTTAGCTGGCATAGAAATAATTTAGAAAAAGGAGTAAGCAGGAGCTAGTCTCTCAGCAGAGCCAATAGACAAGACCTAGGCAAGAAGATTTTTCCTTCTGCTGCAGCCTGATGGAATACATGCTTCCTTTTTTTATATAACAACTTTATTAGATTTTTTTTAAAGGAACAGTAAAAACTAACAAAAACTAATATTAAGAGAAAGAAAAAGAATAGAAAATAGAAAAAGGAGAAAATAGTAAAGATCAAAAGTGTAGAAAAGAAAAAGAAACAACAAAGAAAAAAAGAATTGACTTCTGATCCTCTTTGCAACAATATACATCAAACTCTTGCTCTAAATTTAAAACATAACTTCCATTATTTCTATTAACCCATATTATTTCTAATCATCAACTCCATACAACATAATTTCATTTTTTTCTGTTTCCCGCAAAAAGTCCAAAAAAGGTTTCCAGTTAGCATTAAAATTACACAATGTCTTATCTCAAATCAAAACAGTCAATTTCACAATTTCAGCCAACTCCATCATCATCACCATCCATTCCTCCACTGTAGGTCATGTCTTATCTTTCCACCTCTGTGCATATCAAAGCCTTGCTGCTGTTATCATATATAAAAACAAAGTTCCATGAGTTTTTTCCAACTGTTTGTCCATCAAACTCAAAAGGAAAGTCTCTGGTTTTGCTTGAATATTAATCTTTAAAACCTACTGTATGCATTCCAGATATTATTTTTTTTTTGCTTTTTTACAAGTCCACCAGAGATGATAAAATGTCCCTTCTTGTTGTTCACATTTCTAGCATACATTCAAAATACCTTATACATTTTAGACAGTTTTTCTGGCAACAAGTACCAACGATACATCATTTTATAAAAATTCTCTTTAAGGTTATAACACAATGTAAATTTCAGTCTTTTCTGCCACATATTTTCCTACTCTTCCATCTGTACATTGTAGACAAAGTTTTTAGCCCATTTTATCATACAGTCCTTAACTTGTTCATCTTCTGTCGCTAGTTTCATCTTTGCAATAACATGTTAATCATTAGTACATAATTCTGCTTCAAATTCAGTCTTACCATATTCAAAATCATAAGTCCTTTTATCTATTTTAAATCTTTCTTGGAATTGTACATAAGAAAACCATTGACACATGTATCCTTCTGATATCAGTTCTTCTCTTGACTTTAATTTAAAATCCCTTTCAGAAAATACCAATACGTCACCACAAGTTAACCATTTATTTTTAGTTTCATTTCTCTTCTATAAAAAGCTTCTTGTGGTGGCAACCATAAAGGAACCTTCAGAGACAACGTAGATTTATATCTGTTCCATATTCTCAATATGCCACATCTAATAAAATGATTTTTAAAATCTACATTAACTTTATCATACTATAAGTAGCTGTGCCACCCAAATCATAAGTCATGCCCCTCTCGTTCCAATTACCTCCTACTTTTCAAAGTCACCCACTCTCATCCAAAACAAACAACACGCCTTCAAATTCAGGAGACCTAAACCTTCTCTTTCGTTCGTATCTTGTAAAACGTTGTACTTGATTCGTGTTTTTTTTCTTGCCACACAAATTTATATACATCTTTATGCCATTGTTTGAATGGAACATCAGTTGTCGTAACAGGTATTGTTTGGAACAAAAATAACATTCTAAGTAAAACATTCATCTTAATTACTGAAATTCTTCCCAACAATGAAAATTGTAATTTTTCCCATCTTAACACATCTTTTTAAATTTTATTCCAAGTCTTAGCATAATTATTTTGAAACAGCATACAATTACTATTTGTCAAATTCGTCGCCAAATATTTAACCTTTTTCTCCACCTTAAAACCTATTTCATTTATCAGCAGGATATATGCTTCCAAGTCTAAGGTGGTGCTTGCTATACTAAGTACCTTGCTGAATGTCTGCATCTGTACTTACTCCTATCAATGAAGAAAACAGGTGCTTATTAAAATTAGCAGTCTCATCAACCAAAAATACCCTTCTTCATTTGTTATTTGACTTATTGATCTCTTGGTCAAATAGATAGGTACATTCTGAAATTTACTAGGGAACAAAGTGAAAAGATTAGGAACATTCATAATGCCTTTATCTTGTACACCAAAGAGCAATTTATATAAACAGGAATGGTATCAGAGTCTCAAAACAGTACTTCTATAAAAACAACCACTGAAATTATACATTTATTATATGCGGTTCCATTATATGAAGTTTATCAAGGTGTGCCCACAACAGATTAGAAATGTGCTAATTAATTTGCGATTTTGCTTATATTCAGTCATGTTAGATTTAATAAGGATTGATTTCCTATCACTACGCACAACAGAAATGAAATATTTCAACAAAGCATGCTCTGAATTGTATTTATTTATTCAATTTACACTCCCTTTTCTAATGCAGCAAATATTCAAACTGGAGGTTTGAGCTTCTAATTTAGTGATAAAAATCTAGTACCTTCCAGATGTTTTGAACTACAATTTCTATACCATATGGCCAATGTTCAGATATTACATATTTTGTAATCCAAAACTATGCCTGTTCCACATTACTTTATTTATTCAAAACAAAGAAACCCCACCTTTAAAGAAGCCCATATGGTGCTACCTCTTAGGGAAGAACAGGAAACCAGAAAACACATTAGCTACTTGGATTTCCTTTGTTTTTTGATGTAATATTGAAATATGCATGGGAGGGTAATTTTAAGATGAGCTCATTTTCCTGCCCACTCTTTTAAGTACCATATTTTATTTTTTAAAGAGATTTTTATTACAAAACAATAATCAATTTGCTAAAATGAGTTTTTAATGCACCCAATATTTCTGGAAAGAGTTAGGCAAGAATAATACCTTCACCAATGGTCAAAATGATCAGTATCTTTTCTTCACAGTTGTTTCAAATTTACATATCCACCATTTCTTATCTAAAACAACACATCATTATTTGATACATGTATGAATGAACTACCAGACTGTTATAAAAAGAATATTAATACTGCTCCAGATCAACTCAAATACAGTGCTTTCAAATGGTGACAATTCATGCATGTAACTGAAAGTCATCAAAACAGCAGAAGTATAATGGCAAGCATCCTGTGTATGACTCAACCATATGTTTAAGTTCATCCTTGCTGATTATTAATAAGTCTCTTATCTGAGAGATTAATTTCATATCAAATGATACAGCTAACAGAGAAGATACAGTAGAATAAAAGAGAACTGTGTTGCATAGGAAGCATAAATCTTAAACTTTTTTGCTTTAAGAATTGTCAGCTGCCAGAAGTGTGAATAAAAATCCAAGTAGCTACCCAGAGAATAAGAAAGATTTTCCTGTTGAAGGTCCAAGGAATTATAAAGGCCTAATTGCAAAAGCAGTATCTGACATCATAGTAAGAGCAGAGTTGATCAACTCCATATAGGAATATAGGAAGCTATTTTATAATGTACAAGATCACTAATCAATCTGGCTTTATCTCTGCACTAACTGCCATTAGGTTTCCTAAGTCTCAGCCACAAATTCCCAGCCCTATGTGGAAATGTCCAAGATTGAACCCAGGATCTTGGGCACATAAAGCTGCTACTCTACCACCAACATGGCAGTTTAGATTTTTTTTTTCCTCTATCAAAACTGAATTTTGGAAAAGTTTGAATGCAAGGCCTTCATGTCAGATCACTGGATGTTAAACTGTGTTTACTATGTTATCAACTCTTCTAAATTTCTCTCGTTTTTCTCTGAGAAAATTCAGTTAAGACTTCATAAAGAACTAATTAAGAGTCAGATACTCCTGCAAATCTATTATGAACCAAACAAAAGCAAAAATTTGGCATTCTAGTCACAGAATGTTGTCGTCAATCACTTCTGACTCTTTGTGAACCAATGGACAAGATTTCACCATGATTATCCATCAGTAACTGCTTCTTTGAGTTCCTGTAAGGTCAAGCTTGTGATATCAGTGCTTCTAGTGAGTTGTCTGGTTTTACTGCATCCAATATTGTTTGTTCTTCTTACTGTCCAACGTATTCTCAGGTTTTCTCCAGCACCACAGTTCACAGGCATTGATTTTTCTTCATTTAGCCTTTCTGACTATCCGACTTTTGCAGACATGTTACAACTGAAAAGACCATGGCCTTGATAATGGCAACTTTGACAGCACTATGATTTCTCTACACTTTAATGTTTTGTCTTGATTTGTTACAGTCTTTACACCAAGTAGCAGATATTTTTATTTCATGGTTCATCATCCCTACAGATTTTTGAGTTATTACTTCTACTATGGTATTTAGGAGGGGACACGGTGGCGCAGCAGCTTAATGATGCTGAAAGTTGCCGGCCAGAAATGGTAGACACTTCAGAGGTTCGAGCCCAGCTCCGCGCAGCACAGTTAGCTCCTGCTTCCTCCCCAGCTCCTGCCAACCCAGCAGCTCGAAAACTTACCTGAGTAGATAAATGGGTACTCTCACCCTGGTGGGAGGAAAAATGCTGGCGGAGCTTGCATGGGAGATGGGACCAAGTTGCCGGTAACACGGAAGCCGCGCACACCCGAAAAAGGCACGAAGCAACAGAAACCCCGCCTCCTGCACTCGCCAGGTGGGCTCTGCTCTAGGAAGGAGGCAATGGCAAACCACTTCCAAAACACCTTGCCTTGAAAACTGCAGGGACTCATCCAGGCAGTCGCCGCAGAATCGGTAACGACTGAGTGAGGATTAAAAAAAAAATGGTATTTCACCAATTTGCACTGGATTGGCATTATTAGTTGACATAACATTGGCTTTTAAAAATTATTATTATTACAGAACATCACAGCAGCTTTTGAACATTTGTCTTTCACCTTCTGAATCATGACACCTACTCTGTTTCTTCTACAATTTTCTTGTCCACAGTAGATGCTCTTCTGATGTGAACTGATCCATCTGAGTTCACTAATTCCGAGAATGTCAGCATTCAGCCTTGGCATTTTTACTCTGATATGATTCTGACTTTCCATGTATCAATAGCAAGTATATATTTACAACAGCATATTTCCTTTTGCCTTTGGGCAAATCAGCCCAGTCACATCAACCACATCATATATAACAGTGCCACTTGTAACTGCCCTATACTCTTCCACAGCAGCTTGCTGAATACCTTCTCGCCTGTGGGGCTCATGTTCCAGTATCATACAGACGTTGTCCAGGTTGTGAGTATCTATTTGGTTTTCTTGGAAGAATACTGGAGTAGATTGCTATTTCTTTTTCAGTTCAAGTCCTTAAGACCAAGGCATAAACTAATAAAATGACACAAGAGAATTGTCAAGAAGAAACTCTATGCAGGAAAGGATATGCCTGCCATACAACTTTTTCAAAATTCTGGCAAATCAAGGGAATTAAACTGGACTTGGCATAACAATTACATCATAAAAAAGGCTGAAATTGACAGGCACATGAAAACTGAGGAGAGAGAAAAAAAGCAAGCACCAAATGAAAAAGAATTCCAACTGGGACCTGTTCCCAAACGCTGCCCTCATTTTGCAACAGAGGCTCAGTGACCAAGGTTGACAAAGCGTCCACTGGAATTATGCCAATGGCTCTGACTTCTTTTCCTTGCAAATCCATCCCTTAGCAACTTGCCAGCTAATTCAAAGCATTACAATAAAGAAATTTCAAATAGAAGCAGTTCTCCCTATAAGCTTGTATACATTCCCACAATGGACAGCAGAGAAGTCATCACAGGGTCCACGTGGGTAGGGACTAGAATGAAGAACAGGTATAAGAAAAAATTGGGAAAACATACAGGTACCCTGAATTAGAAAATACTGTGGGAAACAATTGAGACAAAACAATGCTTTCCAGTGACATTAGGAAATGGATGGCATATATCCCCTTTTTCTCCTGCACAACACTCATTCCCCTCTTCTTTTACAAGGACAATAGGGCAGCTTGCCAGTCTCCAGGGCTGCCCACTGCATATTAACAAGATTCACCACAGCCAATTCATTATAAATCCAAAGAGGTCTTGTGACACTTTTCAACTCATCCTTTCCAGAAACTTGAACAAAGTGCATTAAAAAGGGAGAGAAACACTGCATTGGTTTAAGTAGTCAAAACGTTAAACAGTTAACACCTAGAATATCACCACTAATATGGCCCCACCAGAGAATTTCTGATAGAATCACAGTCAGTGTATTGGTTATATGGTTTTGTTAAGAGATGTTCAGAATATTTTGAAGTGTTTTCATGTAAATTATTGTACTTCCCTCAGAAATACACTTGTGCAAAGTTTGTTGGCTAAATACCCTGTCCTATTTTAAGAACAAGAAGAAATAGAAGGCATGGCCTCTTATGAATCAAAACTATAAGTACTGCTAAAAGCAGTGTATACTACTACCACTTTCTTTTTAAAAAAGCAACACACACTAACAGGCAGATGAAGGAGTGATTCTAATCAGGATAAATTGCATATGGGAAATAGTTCATCTCTTTTTTATTTAATTAATTGTTAGATTTATTTCTCACATTTCCTCTGTAAGCATTCTCTCTTCCAATTTTTCTTCACAACAACCCTGTGTGTTAGGACTGGCACCAATTCACCCACTGACCTTCCATGGCTGAAGGTGACTTGAACCTAAGTCTCCCAGCCTCAAGCATTCCACCGCGCTAACTCCCTTTTCTTCACTCATTTTCTTCCTCATAATCAGTCCATTTGAATGGAACTAAGCAAAGTTCTTTCCCACAGCTGATAGCAGCTGCAGGAGGAGAAGATGGGTTTTGTTGGGGCCACAGCAGGGGAGAAAATTAGAAAAACCCCTTTCCTCATCAAGACAAGTAAGGAAGGAAAAGAACCCTCCCCCCCTTTTTTCCATAAGGATTTCCTACCATACAAAAACTGGAAGTTGTGGAAAATAAAAAATAACTGTAAACTGCCCAGACTCATTTTTTAATGAGATGGGTGGTGACAAATTTGATATATAAATAAATTAATAATAACAACTATATAAAAAAAATTTTTAATAACACTTCTATGCTGCTCTCCTCCCAAAAGCTCAGAGAGGTGTATGTAGAGGGGAAAAATCACAAGACTAACAATATTCAACTGTATGAATTATATCAGCATATGTATTATGCTTTATAGTAAAATATATTTTATGTTACATAATGAATAAGCTGGTTTTTAAGATACTCAAAATATGTAATATTGCTTCTTTTATGTAAGGTCATCTAACAATAAAACTAAGTCTGGGAAAACATCTGCACTGAACAGAGAACTAGACTAGATGACCTCTGAGATGCCTTCCAACTCCATGATTTTATACTGATGCAGCTGGAAGGAATTAAGGTGGCTGTGGAATTTTAGGATAAAATAACTGGTAAACAGCCTCTGAATTCCAGACTCATTTATGTTTTAAATCAGAAATGTGCAACTTTTCTTGCCAAAGGACTGAAGCAAGCAGCAGGTACAGAGAGAGCCAAACATGGTTGAAGATGCCCATTTTTGGTACCCTTTTCTTTCCCTTTTAAACAGCAGATTTCAGGGAAGGGAGAAATAGCTCTCACAGGCTTCAAAACTGATTTCTTACAGAGGCCATCTGAAATTAGACAGAGGCTCACAAGTGCCTTTTGGGCCACAAGCTGCTCAACTTATACAGGTAAAGAGGGTACAGTATCCTTCAATCCTTTTTACACAGAGGGCATTTTCTATGCCATTTTTTTCCTAGCTTATAAAAAGAAAAGCTATGTCTTTTTAACAGAAAATGAAAGTGAAGAAACATCATCAGCACTCCTGTTTGGGAATATTCTTTGCTGTACACTGCTGGGGAAAGGAGGTACAATGAAATGTTGAAGATTCCCAGCCCCATATAAAAGAACTAAATAAAAACTGCACTGTGAATGCAGTGGCTGACAGCTCAGTAAGAAATGGTTGTTCTTCTGGCAAAGACTGGATTCCTTCTTCTAACTCTACATTTTACCAGCATCTTGCTCTCACTTGTGGGGTCCAAGACAAACAAGGCCTTGTTATCAATGTTGGCTCCTGAAGTTGCCTTTGATCTCTTGACTTCCTTTTCAACATTATCCCTTACACTGCCTTTGGGACTTTATCCACTGTTCCTTTTATACCTGCTTTTAAAAGCCATGCTTTCTTTTCTGCTGTGAAGAACTCTCCTTAGCTGTACTTGCCCTAAAAACAAATGAGTTTCCCAGGGCTGATCCACCCAGAAGCCAGAGCAAAGCAATTAACAATGATTTGGTCAACAGAAAGGTCATGGCAAAGAGATAAGATCCTAGCCTAGCCTTCCCCTATACATGCTTTGAAAGTGCAGGGATATATTTTATTTTGAACATAAGGTAATATCCAGATAGTACTATACAATTGTTAGGCTTACATATCTCAGTAAACCATCATGTAGTTGGTTTGTTTTTAGTTTAATGCATTATTCAATCCCAAGCACTCTAGCTTGTTAACAATGACTTACAGTTTAGAATATAGTATGAACATAGCAAACTGCAGTTTAATGAACAAATTATGGTTAAGTAAACCACACCACGCATTGCACCCAACAATAGCTACCTCTTTTTTCAAATAATTTTATTAAAAGTGGTGAATAAAACAGTAAAAGATAATACAAACTAGAAGAAAAAGAGAAGAAATTCAAGAAAAAACGTATTAAAAAAAAAAACACCCTTCCTGCCCCCCAGTAAGAGACTTCCCATCCTCATCATAGTAAGTATAAACAATTCTCTTCACCTTCTCTTAGCTAACAAATATAAAACTCTTCATCCCATAACCCATTTCTTAACAACAGGCAAATCAAATAAGTAACATCTTCAATCCAGTTACCAGCAAAACCAACAACAGCTATCTCAAGCTACACAGAGCTAACTGCAATCTTAATCTCCACCTCAGCTATTAGGCTACCTTGGCTGCATTCCTTACCATTTCCTAGAACCAGCAGCCAGGTTGGCTGGGAATTCTAGAGTCGTCCAAACATATCTGAAGGAACCAAGTTGGGGAATGCTGCCCTAGAACAATTCTAAGATTTCTGTGCTTCCTTCACTTGCTTGTGCTATTTTCAGCAGCCAGCCAAAGACACAATAACATGTATTCTAATAGCAATGGAAGAAAATTATTCCAAACCATTTCAAGCACTGGCTGCTCTTCATCAGGAAGACCAATTTCATGCACTCAGTGGCAAGTTGTAAGGCCAAGTGTTTTGCTGCCACATGTACCCTTCTAAACTCATCATTCATTCTCTTGAAGAAAAAAAACATCCAAAACTCAAAGCATTCTGACATTACTTTATCACTGTACTGTTACACCTTTTATGAATCACTGTACAATTACACCTTTTTTTCCTCGAATAATTTTCAGTGTGGGAACACAAGAGCCTTCTTTACACCAGATTAAGAACATGGAAAAGGCCTGCTGGATTCTGTGGCACTTAGTGCTTAATGAGATGCCTCAAAGAAATTCACAACCATAGACAGGACAGCAATTATACTCTCCCATTTGCTCCCTAGCACCTAGTACTTAAGGCAGAGGTTCCCAAACTTCCTCAGTTCATGGCTCCCTTAATATCTGTCATTTTTTCATGATGCCCTGTGGTTTCCAAACTGGGCACCATAGGATATTTTAAATTTTCAAAGGACACACAGCAATATTACGCCAGCAGTTTGTGTGGCTTCCAAGAGATGTCAAGTATCATTGTGTTTCCCTCAAAAACTTAAAATATCCCATGGCGTCCCTGTGAGTTCGCTGCAGCACCCTGGGGCACCACTACATACAGTCTGGGAAATGTGGATTAAGGTATGCTGCCGTTAAAATTAGTTGTCATCCTGGTCCTCCGCTATAAACTCCCCTTTTAAAACAATCTAAATTGGTTGTAATTACCACATTTGCAAAGTGTACATTGTGGAAATAAGTATTTTTTAATTGTCCTGAACCGCCATCATCACTTGCAAGTTAGATAATTCGTCTCTCTAGCTCTTTCTTCCGTACACTTACAAGTAAAGCTCTTCAAGGTCACAAGCAAAGAAGGCTAATATTTGTACCTCCTACAACTGAAATATAGACTCTGCTGCTGAGCCATATTTGGTCCAGAAAACTGAGCTCACATGGTCTGATGGTATGAGGCAACTTCACATAATGCTGGGTTTCTAAGTGGGGCTAACAACTTCTTTCAACCACTGCTTGAGCCAACACAAATCTTGGCCTGTAGTACCTCAGGATTGCAGAAAATCCACAGAAAGTGCCATCAGACACAGAATTCAAATGCAGAGAACTGGAGCTTTCATTTAGAAGAAAAAGAATGTGGCTTCCAGGGAGTTATAGCAAACTGAAGACAGCTCTGCAAAAGCAGAGCTCATGACTGTGGCAAAGACCAAGGAACCGGCAAGTAGACCGGTTCCTTGGAACCTCTCAGGATAAAGAAAAGACAGGAGATTTATTTATTTATTTATTTATTTATTTATTTAATTTGTCCCCACCCATCTCCCCACAATGGGGGACTCTGGGCGGCTTTGCACACATGTGCTCTGGATGGCTGCTCCTTGAAAGGAAACTGCAGGGCAGAGGATTTCCGCAGGTTTGAGTGCCAGGAGAAGATGGGATTAGCCATCTTGCTCGCAACCACAGTGCAGATTTTTAAAGGATACTAAGTTTGCAAACTTCACTTTCTAATCACTTTAGGAAATTGCTCATTAACTACTTCTAAGTTATTGGAGAGCTTCGGAACAACATGTTTGAAAACACTGGGTGAGTCTGCCTTCAATTCTGAATGAAAGAACATTTTAATCATAAGCTTAAGAATTTAAAGATCTGAACAGCAAAAAGCTAAATGAGATTTTGATCTTAGAAAGTTATAAATGGACTAATGATCCAGATAAAATTGGAATGTTGAAACTTTTACAATAAGATTTTGGGATTAATGATAAAGAACAAATAGCTTCTCATGGGAAAGAGATCCTGTTTTGGTTTTTACAAAACATAACAAAGATAAGCAATTTCATGATTTCAAAAACTGGACACTAGAGGGAACTAAAAATTTTAGGTAGAGGAAAAATATAAAGGCCTGTAAAATGATGCAAAATGTTATAACAATAAAAATATTAAAGGAGACTTTTGAAGAATGGAATCAGAAAATAGTAGCCACAATATCAACAATGTCAGTAATGATGTCTGCTTCTATGGATAGATTATATCCCAAATATATTATTGAAGAAATGACAGATGTAGAACAAATTTTATCTGAGAAGATGGTATCAAAAGTGGATTTACAACTGACAAGCCAAGAGAATGACTTACGAAAGGATGTTTCACTGGATCTACAAAAGAAACTGGCTGAGGTTTTAAAATTTAAAAAGGAAATACAAATGACAAACCAAGAGAGTGACCTGGATAATTTTTTCCTATTGGATTTACAAAAGAGGCTTACTAAAGCCTTGAAGAACTCTGTGCGATGGGACAAAGAAGAACTGAAGAGAAATCAAATCCTACAATATTTGAATGAACTAAAGATTAAGACTGTTAGAAGTAAAAGGAAGGAATATAAAGTTGATGTACTTGATCAAGGTTAAAATAAGGTATGTTGTTACTTCTGCCAACCCTTTACGAACTTTCTGCTGACACCAGGACTGAAAAAAGTATGTTTTATGGATTTGTTTATAGATAAGAGATGGGATATGGGATGAAGAGATAAATGTTTGTAACCTTAGAGGAGGTGAAGAGTCACTAAATTTGTTTACAATTGTGATGAAGGTTAGAAGTCACTTCTTTATATCTTTTCTCTTGCTTTATTATATTCTTACTTTTCTCTTCTTTTTTTTTCTTGCACTTTTTACTCTTCTCTATTCTCTTTTCCTTAAGTTTAGTTTGTATTAGATTTTACTATTATAATCAAAATTAAATTATATACATACAGTATATATATATTAAAAAAAAGGAACAGATTTTGCCCACTCTTACTTCCTAACAAAACTATAATAAATTATGCGTAACAGAACAATGATAGAATAAATTACACAAAAACGTTCTGAATCTTGCATAGTTCATACAGATTGAAGAATGTCTTTTTTTTCATATAAAGCACCTCCATTTCTGCTCCAATCATTTACTTTAAGGTAAGAACATGCTAGCAAGATTATTACATTTGAAAAACCCAACTTTATCTACATATAACAGATTTAATACAATAACAACTGTAAAATAAAAAGTTCTGGAGGACAGATCCGGAAACTTTAAATACCCTACACCATAAACAATGAACCTCTACTTGCAGAAAATAATGGGTGCAACTCCTATCTGAATAGCTGTGACTCAATAACAATCAAAGATAGAATCAGTGTATCTAAAATAGAAGACAAATTACAGAGAATGCCATGACTTTATAAGGAGTAATGTGGTGCATCATGATACAGGTAGTCCTTGACTTATTACCACAATTGTGACCAGAACTTCTGTTGCTAAGCGATGAGGTTAAGTGAGTTACACCCAATTTTACAACCTTTTTTGCTGCAGTCATTAAGCGAATCACCATGGTCTTTAAGTGAATCTGGATTCCCCCATTGACTTTGCTTGTCAGAAGCCCCCTGGGAAGGTCACAAGTGGCAATCATGTGACCCCGGGACACTGCAACCATCATAAATACATGCCAGTTGCCAAGTGCCTGAATTTTGATCACCTGACCACAGGGTTGCTGTGACAGTCTTAAGTCCAAGGACCAGTCATAAGTTACTTTTTTCAGTGCTGTCATAACTTCAAACAGTTGTAAGTCGAGGTCTACCTGTACTTCATTATAGCTATCCTTACATAGGTTCTGATAAGGCAACTACAGTAGTATGTTAAGTGTATAAAGCTGAATTATACAGTATTCTGAAAATATGGCATTTAACATTTTATGAAAAAAGTCTGACTTTATCAAGCCTGGAGTTTGGCAAAGAAAATTACCCTACATAGATAGAAAAAAATTATACTCTTAATGTAAAGAGTAGATTCAAGAGATGTGTTCTTCATCGATTTTTGAAATGTCTTTATATTCTAAAAATGAGAAGATGGAGTAATATGTTTCTATATGATCTAGATGCAATAATATGTTAAAGGATGGGGCTAGTTTTATATTCATATTCTACAGATCCTTTTTCTATTATGATTTTCCTTAGGTTTCAGCTTATTTTAATTACTATTATGTATAATTTTCTTATTGTACTATCATTGTTGTATTACTTTTCTGTTTTACTATTTCACTAATAGAAAATACCAAAAAAAGTATGGATCCTATAATTTGTAGACCAGTGCACATGTAAGGAAAGATCAACTCATCATTTGATATACATTGTCTGTCTCTGGTTACATGTCAGCACACTTATGCCAGTTAAATTATTTATTACATATTTACACATGGATAATTGTTCCTTTAAAATTTTTAACTCTTTGAACAGGGCATAAGTTCCTTATTATGTTTTAGAATCTTTTTAAGCAGACAGGAGATCACAAAAGTTTAGAGAGATCAAAAAGTTCTCAATTTGCGCATTTGTGCCAGCTTGCTGTACTTGACTGCTATGGTTACTGCCCCAATATACATACAACTATATTAATACAGTTGTATACATACTGGTATAAAACTATACAAATTATATACCTCTTAAAAGTAGCCAAGTAGAATTCTTTTCATTAGAGACAATTTAATTCTAAAATTACATAAAAAAATTATAGTTCTTAGCTTCTTCAGCCTATTTGCTACTGTAACTATTTTCAGCCCAAAGACTACTTGCTAATGTTTGTAATTTACTAACTAAAACAAATAAAAAAAAAAATTCCAGACATTTAAATAATGACTTCCCCCACCATCAAATTCCAAGAACTTCAGTGATAATCCTGTATTTATATTTCATCAAGTATCAGAACTTTTTAAATACTTTTTCAGGCATGCTCAAAAAGCTAAAATCATAATTAACCATTACCCACACTACTTTATGCCAACTATATCACAGGATGGAAACAATTTTCCTACTAAAATTCACAAGGCTCAAAGTTATACAGAATGCTCCCAACTGCTTAACACATGTTTAGATGTTGCACAATAAAACTTTACTTCCAGAAACAGCATTAAAAGCATTAAAACAGTGGGGTTTTTAGCTGGCTATGTGAATACTGGAGTTATTCTTTGCTTTAATTCAAAAACAATAATCAGTCTAACATAGGGCTATGCAATCTATGCAGGCATACTGTAGACCAACAAGTAGAGAAGGTGGCTAGGGCAGAAGCTAAATTTTATTTTATTTATATTTAAATTAATTTAAATTAAATGTAGTTAATGTGATTATTCTTCAGTCATGTATTTAACAACTTCTCTCTTCCATCAAAGTAAAAAAACTTACATCATTTAAGGTATCTTTCTTCGCATAACTGATCTGCTGCAACTAAAACATTAAGAGAAAATTATGATATTTATCAATGGTTTGGCCACACTTTTCCCAGAATTCCTCAAAGTACCTAGCACTATCTAAGGATATTTTTACATATCTGATGAAGTGGACTCTAGAGCTTGAATGTTTATGTCTTTAAGATGAAAAAGGGTGAATTTTACATGGTAGCTGCATAGCTCAGATCTCCAGTATAATCAAAGCTCAACCTAAAAACAGATGGGAAATGATTTTCCCTTCAAGAGTGGTACTTCGAGACAATAATGCCAAAAGTGGATGGGAACATCTCTTTGCCATCTCCTTCTAAGCCCCCCTCCTCTCACTTCAATAGGCTAAGAGAGACAGAGATCACACCTGATAAGGGTATGAACTGTCTGCTTGTAAATCACTTTGTAATTTAGGCCAAGGGCTACAAGTTGCCAGAAGCCTGATTCTACAACCAGAATGAGAATTTAGAAGCTTGTTTATCAAGTCTCTTTGTTGGCTTTCTTTTCCTTATACTGTAGTACTGGAATGGACACCAATTCTTAAAATAACCAGAAAACTGGGGATTATGGGAATTGTAATCAAACAATTCTAAAGAGTATTAACTAGGGAGAGGTAGTTTAGAGGTAGTTTAGAGTTTAGGGAGAAGACAAAACTCATAAGAAAATGGTTAGTTGTCATCTTCTCTCTCTCAATCAATTCCCCACCCTAATCAGAGGCTGGGTTTGTATAACACCTGAGACCGAAGAGTGTATCATTTAGTGTCTTGTGCAAACTGACCCAGTGTGATTAGTTTATGGTTCAGAGTGTAATATTAAGTGAGAAAATTGGTATAAGCAATCTACAATTACCTTAACTACAGGTAAGCATGCTGTGGAAATATAGTCAAGTTCTGTCCATATTTATCTTAACATGGTTTATCCTTAAATAAGAGGGTAAATTTGCAGAACACTGAAAATAATTAGAAAATACAAAACACATTAATTAAATGCATTACCTCTTCTGAATTCTCTGTTGCATTGCCTCCATCCTTTCCACTGCTGCTGCTGGCCTTTGTAGTGCTTTTAGTAGATTTTGGAGGCTCCTAGAAGAAAGGTAAAAGAAACAAAAGATACAAACACAGAACCAAAAAAGCATATTTAGATGTAGTAATTCACAAAACTATCCTCAAGGTAGGTGTGCAAGTGAAAGACAGACACTTTCCTATAAATAAAAATGCTATACCATATTGCACAAGCCCGTGCAGTTTGAAATCCTCTTCCCAGTATAAGAGAAAGATCTGTGCAAAGCAAAGCACTGTCAAGGCAGTTCTCCAGAATGATTTATTCTTCTCCTCTTAGAATGGTCACCCAATTTTGTAAGCCCTGCCCTCTACCCCACCCGGGGAAAGTGCCTGTTTGGCTGTAGTTTAGAATAAACTGTTGAGTCTCTGCTGTGGCTTTGCCAAGACAAGTAAATCTAACTGATATTTTGCAGTGGGATAGTTGTATTTTCCTGGACAGCAAAAAATTAAAGAAAGAACAAGAGAGAGATTTGTGGCACTTTAAAAATTGACAAATTTATAAAGTTTGGTCACCCCTAAGTCCATAAGGTACATAACAGATGCATATTCTGAAGTAAACTGCAGTCTACAAAAATTTAGTCCATAATAGATCTGTTAGACTTTAACATGCCAGAAGAGATTTGATGGGTTTCGCCATCAAAGAGAGCAATGCAATGAAAAGAGCAATAATATAAACTGAATAAATACAACATGAGAACTGCTACTACTGGTAGTGATGGATGTGGAGAAAGTAAAACTGAAGATACTTGTTTTATGACAAGAAAAAAGCAAAGCAATATCACCAAATTAACCAAAGACAAAAAAGTTTCTACCTACCCTCTGAGTACTCAAAACATTATGTCTATGTTAGTCAGATGTATTTTTTTTAATTAATTTTTTAAAACTGTCACCTATGGCAAAAGCACAATTCTAATAATGTATAGTACAGGAAAAGTTAATTTGTTCAAAATTTTTGAATGTTACAAAACAGACTAGAACATACCCTAGTGGTGAATTAAAGTGCATTGGTATTCAGGCACATTGAATTGTGTCTTTTTCCCTTAACTACAATTCAGACTTCCTCCTTGGTCTATGGCAATCTAACAGAGTCCACTCCAGATTATGTTAGGACTGTTCAAAAGCTTACAAAGTTGGTACTTAGAATTATATTTAGAAGAGAAAAATATAAGAAGCAGAAGAAAACCCTAGAACACACACAATATACTGGCAGATAAATCTTACGCATGTCTCAGACATAAGCCTCACTGAAAGCAACTGAAAGCAACTGAGCGTAGTTGTGTAAATGTGTAAGACAAAAAGTAAATGTGTCAAGACTAAAGATATGCAAAATGTCTTAAGCTCGAAATACCTGTTTGAAGTTTGAAACAAGCTTTTCCAATCCTACCAGAACTGTTCCAAGCTACTTTGAAGTTGAAATGGCCATTTAGCACTCAAAGCACTTACAGTAACGTCAGAACAGTTTGAATTTAAAATGATTTACGCACAAAGCCAAACAAAGGTATGTAGGAGGTTGCAGCAAGCAGTTTTTTTCGCAGCTCAGACCACTAATGCCTGTAGCTTAATAGTGTCTACACTATTAAGAAGCAGTTTCTCAGGTTTTAAACACCCCTCTTTCTCAGCTAGAATACAAAAACCCAGTTGACCCCTAGATAACACAAAGAGATACTTGTTGCCATCTAGGACTCGTCCAGATTTTTACAACCTTGACAGCACTATTGTTAGCTTTAGACAGAACTACTGGGATGTGAACCTGAAATCTTCTGCAAGCAAAGCATGAGGATTTCCATTACTGGACATGCTATATTCCTGAGTCTTAGACTCAGCATGACTGTGTACTCCACCGGGGCCACCTCTCCTCTGCAACTAATCCATGTATATCTGCCATGTAGTGCCTATGCACTCAGGAATTGCACATGGATATAAACTTGCATTCCATTGATATGTGCATTATTGATGTGTCATTTTTATTATTTGATCAGATCTGTGCCTATACTCTGACTCTTGCTGTTGTACTTTCTGTGGAGTTCTGCAGCCTAGAGAAGTGAAGTCTACCATCTGCTTGCAGCTATGCACAACTGTATAAGCAATGTCAATGACATGATCTTATAGATGTGCCCCAGTATCCTCAGTATCTACACAATGTATTTTGCATCTGGACATATGGTATACAAAATCTGTGCTGACACAAAATTCTATTAAACATTTGTTCAAAGTGCTCCTGTCTCAAACACACAAACTTAGGAACATATAAGCATGTCTACACAGTTGTAATTTTTATATACAATTCAAGTACATGCACCATTGGAGAATTATGTCTGCCTGCACATGTATAGGCCTTGAATTTGCTTAATCTCCAGCTGCTTGCTTAGTAATGTTTTTGGAACAGGTACAGTACACAGTTTTATCTAAATTTATCTTAGGTACTGCACAATTTAGTGAGAATGGCAACAATGGATCCAACATGTTCTACAACTTTATGGTTAAGTGTAATGCCGGATAGGAGGGCGTCTGTCTTTAGGTCTACCTACAGTATACTGCATACAGTTTTATGTAAGGCCTATATGGTAGTGTCCATCTCCATACAAAAATCTGCATGAACATGGAATAGTGGATACATGCCTATGTAACCTAACAAAGAACAGTGCCTTCTGCAACTACATGCATATTAAAATCTATACCAAAATGAGACATGTGCATTTTTTCCCACTCTTTAAGCATGGTCTTCTGTATTGTACCACAGGGGCAGTCTCTACTAAATCCTCTCTCCTGCTTTCCGCAACCAACCCTCCCTCTCTCTCCCCCACCCCCGCGATTGTCTATGCATCGTGCAGTCGTCCCCCCCTCTTCGCTTCTGTAGCCTGCACATCTCAGTCTTGAGCTGTAACCATACGGGTGCTGGTATTTTCCATGCCACAATGCAGGTACATCCACAGTCCTTTTATTTATGAGCAGATCACTGAAACACACAACTCCAACTCGCCTTCCCTCTGTGGAGATTCCTGGAAGAGCGCACGAAATTGTCGACGTCTGTCTAAGCTAGCTTTCCCTCTGAACGCGTCGAACTACAACCCCACCACCAACGGCCTTTGCCAGAGGTAACCTGAAGTGCATTGTCTGCGGTGTGTGTGTCTGTCTCAGCGCGCCCGGCGATGTTTGTATGTGGCAAACCGAGGTCTGCCTGCACGCAGGTGTGTCTTGATCGCTTCCTGTAGCTGTTGCACGACACGGATCCTGCGTCGCCCGAAAGAGCTATGACTCTTGCAAATACAAGCGCTGCAGCAGCCCCTGTACCCGCCCTACCAGCCTGCGGCTTCAGTTCCTGACGCGCGGGTGGGGAGGCTCCTCTCCCGGCGGAGGCCCCGAGCTCGGTCGCTGCCAGGCCTGGGCATGTTTTCTGCACTATGGCATTTTCGTCTTTCTAACAGAGCACCTTCCCGGCACACCCGCCTGCTCCCCTCACCTTCTCTTTCTTCAGCTTGTAGGGCATCCCGGATCTTAAAGAACTACGAGCTGACCCGCTCGGCCTCTCCCGCCGGCTCGGCCTCCTCTCTCGGTTGTCCTCGCTGCCGCCGCCTCCCTCTGCGCAGGAGTGGCGGATCGCCCCGATTGGGCCTGCTTCCCCAAACCTGCCTGACAACTGATTTGTCGATTTTACTTCATTGGCCAGAGGTAACCACGGCGAATTTTCCAATTGGTGCTGATCGTGGCGTTTTTTGAAGGACAGGAGAGAGGCGGGAGGGAATGGGAGAGGTTTTGCCAGTTTGCAAAGCGATTGTGACTGGGGGGTGGGGCGCGCCAGATGCTTGGCGGCTTTGGGCTGTGCTGGGGTTGCCCGAATATGCCTCTGGGTCGCCATTCCTGCTTCAAAGAAGTTGGAAGCCCATAAACGCGTACAGTATGTGGGAATCATTTGTGAAATGAGGGACTATCGGTACAATGTAACGCAGGGTTTTCTGTGTCATTGTCAAGGAGAAACAGCCCTGTAGAGAAAATTCCTCGGCGAAATTTGTCAGGAAGCTACTCGGAGGAATGACAACTGCATTGCAGTTAATTTTGCTTGCATTTTAAAAAAAATAATGGACATTAATATATGTTCTTATTTATCACATGGCTCTGAGGTGTTTTGATATTTTTGATTTGGTAACCAAAAATAAAATGTAAAAAATTTCATTCGTTGAGACAATGCCAGTCAGGTACAATAATTTCCTAGAAATATGAAAACAAAAGTATTCGAAAGGTGATCTCTGATATAGTGCTGAGAATTAAAAATTATATTATGCATACTACAATTAAATTAGAATGAAGCAGTTTTAAATTTCATGGCGTTTTATAAGAAAGAAATTAGATTGTACCACACACACTGAAAGTGAGACAAGTTTTTTTCACTTTTTCTTGGTATAGGGTTTAGTAAGCTTCATCCAAGCTGGATTTACACATGGCTTAATTAACGTTAGACCTAATATTATTAGGTTGAAAATGAAAACAAGGTGAAATTCTAAGCACCCCTAGCTGGAATTGTGGACCTCTTCCCCATCTTATCTGAGAAAAGACAATATACAATGAAATAAAATTGGGCTGTTATGGAAAAAGTGTGTCTGCATTTGAAAGAATGATTCACACATCATGTAAAGTGTGATTTTATTAATCATTATTATTTATTGAATAAGCTTCAGTTAGTATGACAGAACATGTTAAGCAAATAAACCATACAGGTATATGGTGTGACGTGTGAACCAAACCATAACTGTTCCAGATTAATAAGAATTTTACCAGGCTAGTCTTTTCATGCAACACAATCAGGTCAGTTACAAACCTAACATCTGCCTTCACACAATATTTCTAGACATCCTTTCTCTTTTTGGTAGCCAGCATGTCATGTGAATTGAGGCCACTGTAGTTCAAAGTATTGTGCAAATTTAGAAAATAGATTAGTAATTTAAGTCTTTAAACGTGCTGTATAGAAAATTATAATGAAAGATGTGAGGTTGAAATATTAAATTCAAGGCGGAAGTAGTTTGGGAAGAAACATTGTGAAGATTTATAAACGTTACAGTCTTGGAAAAAATGAATAAACTATTTTCCCTTTCCTCTAAAATTAAACCAGAATGTGCAGTTTATGCTTGTAACGTCAGATGTTAACCATACTGAGTTCAGCTGAATTTACTTCAAACTAAAAATACATAGGACTACTGCTTTTTTTCCCTGATAGGTTCAAGATAAACAGCAGGTGCGACAAATGTAAAGACTATTTCCTTACAGTACATTGTATAATATTTAATAGAATGTACTCCCTAAACACATGTATATAATGCCAGTTTGAAAGGATTCATAGGACAAATTAATAATAACTATTTGACAAAATAAATCCACAAAAGTGTTATGATCATCAACAATATTATTCCTCTAGTACTGTAACAAATACATTTCCTGCACAGATTATGAACATCACAGAGATACTTGGATGGTTGTTGTAAGAATGTGCACAAAGATCAGGGCTTGAGCATCATTTTTAAACATACTTACCAGAAATAAGTGATTGAACAGAATAATCTGTTTGAAAATTGAACCAGCAAAGGGATTCTCAAACTGAAGGGGGAAGGGGAATGAGAGAAAGGGGTTTCTCTCTTGCTATCTGGGACATTGATCCTGATATGTCATTGCAATTAGAGGTAGAATTTTATGTGCCAGTAGTGACAGATTCTTTAAGAGGCTTGTCTGCTAGTGAGTTTTTCCTCTTTTCCTCCAATTTGGCACAACTATTATAGCCTTTCTGCCAATTTAAAATCACTGTGCTTGGGAAGCAAAATTGACAAATGTTGCTTCTTGCCAAGACTGAACATGATGTACAGAGTAGCAATAATAAATGGAGCAGAGAGTGGAATCAACCCAGTGTGCATAGGCCAGCAAGCCATAGAATACCTAAATGGCTCTGGCTGAGGTCCATAGTTCTTTCAAGAACAATTGTATATAAGTAGTCTTCATTCCTGGGATAGCTGTTCAGCTTAATCTTTCAAATTCTAGTAAGAGCTAATGGTAGCAACTCTTTCATTTTATTTGTTTTGGGGGAATTACACAACTGGGAAAGTAGAAGGTAGGATTCCTTAGGAAGGAAGAATGGAGTACTGAAGGGTAGGAATGAGACTGAGATGTGACAACATGTTAGACGGGGAGGATATGAAAATATATTCCTACACTAATTCTGATTATCCATTTGATGAGCCTCCAGAACCATCTGATCTAGAACACTATGCTGCTCCAATGGAGGCACACAAAACTATAAGGTTCTCCAGGTTCCATGATTTGGATTCATCAGCCACCTGGTACATCACAGTGTTCTATCAGGAATGCCATAGATTCTGAGCATTGAGGAGAAAGCTGAGGAAGAGAGAACCCTTCTGCTAGTGCCTTAGATGACCAGGATAAGACTCCCCATAAGCTGAAGTATCCTGTGGTTTTACACATTAGTTGATCACCAGGAAGCAATGTATGACCAGTTACATCTTTATTGGGACTCAGCCATTATAATTAACATTAGACCTCATATGGTTCAAACCCTCTACTGGAAATTGATTTCTTGGGCCACTGTGCTTTATATAATGCACCTAGCTTTATGAGCTATAACAGCCCTAGTTATCAAGGTTTGTAGAAAGGAGATTATATGGGCAATCTATAAATGAGATACACCTTTCTTATCTGATTTTTCTGACTAGAGAGAACTGTTATCTACACCATCCCCTCATACTAGAGATTCCATGACTCCGTTATCTCATGGGGGGACTATTTCAGTATATATTCCTGTGATTGTACACATTATTTGACCACCACAACAAACTTTGACAATGAGGGCTGTCATAACTCATAAAGCTAGATGCACTGTATAAGGCATAATGGGCCCAAAAGTTCAATTCCCAGTACTGTAGAAAGGTTTGAACCATGTAAGATCTAAGGCTAAGGATACACTGCATCAGATGAACCCCAATAAGTACAAACCAGTCATACACTGCCTCCTGGTGGTCAAGTGAAGTGTAAAACTACAGGTATATACTGTATACTGAATAGTCTCCCCTCTGAGGTAGAAAGTCTAGTTATGAGGGCATGACATAGATAACAGCTCCATTTTGAGAGCTCAGATAAGGAAGGTATATACCACTCATAGATTGTCCAGATACTGAAGGAGCAACATAGGAGTAGGCAAGACAGATCAACCTCTGTGACCCTGGCTTAAGTAAGGACATTCCTAAGGCTAGCATGATCAAAAGGGTGCTGCATCCTCAGAGATGTAGAAAGAGAAGATCACATTGGGGGATATAGTCCATTGTAGGAGTGGGTTATTGTGATTTGTCCTGGCCTTTTCATTGTGTCTGGCATTCTTGGATGGGACCAAGGAAATACCTCCCAGAGGTCCAAGATGCAGAACAGTCAGCAGATATTAGGGTCAGGGGATCTACAAAGAATGAGGAGATAAAAAGGAAATTATGGAGTGAAGTCCAGTCAAGAGCTCCTGCTACGTTGTGTGGAATAGTAATCAAAAGAATCAGAAATGTACTGCAATGCATCTGTGCACAAAATTCACATTCTTTGCAGTCTTATGCCAATCTCTGTCTTGGCCAAATTAGCTGGCATCCCACTAATGGTTCGGTTTCTATTTTCTTGTACTGTAACTGACGCTTCCCTATATCTTTTGCCTTTAGCCTCTTAAGTAACAAAATCAGTAGTTCTCCAATGGGACAGATAAAATGGTCCAGAGACATCTTGAAAGAGAGTCTTCACCATGTGTGCCTGCAGATCCACATGCCTAAAATCAGTCAGATGGTGCCTCTGACCCCTAGAAAACTATGCATAGCTCCAGAATAACCAAAAAATCAACCACTTGCAGCTAACCAAGGTTCTGGTGACAGCCTCCATAAAGACTATGGACAAAACATGGGAGACTTGCATGCCATGGAAATTCAAAGACATACTGGGAGTTTCCAGTACATGTGCCATACCTCTTGCCACTACCATAATGAGGTTAGCAGCAGCTTGGTATATTACAAGGAAAATACATGCAGAAACATACCAAGATTGTAGCTGGATGGCTAAACCCCTTTTGCCCATTCCAAAGCAAAGGATGGAGGGCCTGGACAATATCTACCACAGCAGGCTTCCAGCCAAATACTGTAACTGGCATTTCTATCACAGAGGCTACCTCTCCAGTCCAAATTCCCCTGACTTCTTGAATCATCTCCCCAAGGGGACAAAACGGAGGATTTTTTTCTTAATCCACTGGCAGTTTCCCAGACTTCTTTTAAGCATCCTGTATCTCTGCTACCTTTTTCATCCACCATTCTTATAACTGATTCCTTATTTGTCTTCCAATGGCCTTCCTGAGCCATATCAGGCATGCAGATCAATCAATTGAAACAGCACTTTTCTCTAATTCGGAGTTGTATTCTGGTGGGCAAGTTCTTAGATCAGCACTGATCCTTTTGGACATGATGGCAGCATTTGATACATTTGACTGCTAGATATGGCTGTGCAGGTTACATTTACAATCCCTGGGCATTACTGGCTGAGCACTCAATTGGTACAAATGTTTTTTGTCTTCCCATTCTTTAGTAACATTGCATAACAGATTACAATCATGGGAAATTCCCCTTATAAGGTGTCCCTCAGAAATCAGTTCTAGATTCCATTTTATTTACCCTTTATATCTTTTGCTTTTGTTCTCTGATTCATGATCAGAGAATACCACTGCTAACACTGATGATACTGAACTCTGTTGTGGTCCTTGATCACAATGCTTGGTCAACTGTGACAGAATGTCTCATTAGCATTTTATCTGGGTGTCCTCTCATTACCTCAGGTTGAATATGGATAAAATGGAGATTGTTGTGTTCCAGCCTAACTGTCTTTCCCATTCGCTGTTGTGTTTCCTTTATTTGTCTCTAGGGCTCCCAGACCATCCTGATTTCCTTTGCCTACAGCCTCAGAGCTTTTATTGATGATTAGCTGATGTGCCTATTTACTGAACTTACAGACAGGCTTGCAAGTTTTTATTTGATGAGTATTTGCTTTTTTTTTTTTAAGGAGACTATATATGGCTTTTTTTGTGCATGGACTGATTGTTTCACACTTAGATTGTTGCAATAGTCTCCTTTCTCTATCCCCTGATCTTAGTCCCGAATAACATTATTTGGGCTGTTCTGGACCTTCCACACTGTATAACACAGGGCTCTTCAAGCTAGAGCCTAGTTCAAACTGTGGGTCCTCATGTTTAGAACTTTCTGGACACACACACACACACACACACAGTATCTGCCGGATTACTCCCTGCCACCTTGGTCATGCCTTGCATTCCTCTTCTTTCTGTTCTCCATTCCAGGCTTGTGGTACCAGACTCCTGACTTTAGAAATCTGTCCCTGTGATTCTGAAATCAGCTCCCTCCTCTCTTCACCTCGGTAAAAGTTTGATGGCATTTAAAAGACCTTTTTATTTGACTCTGAGTTAGTGCAGAGCCAGGTTATTTCACCTTACTCTCATTAAGACTGGTAATTTTCATATTAGTATTTGATTTATACTAAGTATAGATGGATGTGTGCTCTGCAGAATGTTCCTTTCAATATGTATGGTTGCTGTGTTTGGTTTTATTTGCTTTAGTTGTAACTACTGGTTTTACTGGCTGGTTGTAAAGTTGTGAACTAATTTTATTGGACAGAATTTTGTAACTATTTTGCTTTGCTTTTTATCAGTACAAACCTTGGTAAAAGTACATTAATAATAATTATTGTTATTATTAATCGCATCCTAGGCATGGGTGCTAAAGTCCAGAATAGTGTATAGTCACTGCTATGAGAAAGAGGACAAATGAAGGACTGCTGGGGAGGGGGTGGAATACCATACAGGCCCAAGGCTGTCTTTTTTCATAATGGAAGTAACAAATACATAGGGAATTCCCCTGATGTCATTAGGATGAAGCTGCATTAGGCACACGTATGATGAACACCTCACATAGCATCAGATAAAGAGTACACATATTTGGCTTTCTGATATACCTTATTATCTTAATATCTTAATATTCTGGTGTACCTAGGAAGAGGATATTCCTGCTGTTATGTGATGTGTATTCTCATGGATATTAAGTACCACGACAACAGTATGTTGACAATCATTGGAACATACTTATGGTTTTCTAAAATGCTTTGATCCCACTAATACTGCTCACTACCACCTTGCTGGATGCTATTGCTTGCTATGGCAAGCTTCCTCTCATTGGCTTGCATTACAGGAGCAGCTGCTACTTTGTTTGATAGATTTCAGTGTGCTTCGTGGTCTCCACTATGCCTTTCATCCAAATAAGGATACCCTGACAGCTCAGCAGCTACATAACAGTATCTGCTGGATGGCTAGAAAATGACTGCATTATGCACGTTGCAAACTCCCAAGGCCAGCCTGTCTCATGTGTGCCAACCAATTATATGGGTGCATGGGCAGTGTGGTATCTAGGATGGATGGCTATTTGAAAGGAACTTCCTCTTTCCTGTATCCTATATGAATGCTGTTGTCAGTTGTAGAGCACTAGAGATACACCCAGATGTCATGGTTCCCTCCCACAAGAGGCTCAGCCAATGGCTACCTAGTTACCACATGCCAAATTGGTGGTCCCATATATGGAAATGGTTTCCCATGCCTGGCATGAAATGGCATACATCTGGCATTGGGGAGAACACCCTGGCAGCTGTATGATTTAGGATGTTGGGGCCACTTGTTCTTTTATGCTCCCTTCTTCCCTTTCTTTGGAGTGAACCCTATTACATGTATTTACCAAGCAATTAACCTGGCTGAGAAGCCTCTTGCCAATGCACTCTTCCGTATGGATTGTGTTGGTCCAACTGCCTACTGGACTTCTTTGGCTGATGGATGATTTCCTGGCTGGAATCCAGACAGTGTGCAGCCACTTCAATAGAGCTAATGGAATGGTTTTGCCTAAGAGTGATTGCCTGATTATCTGGAATCTCTGAGCTATTAGACATGAAACTAATAGAGGTGGTGCTGTTTTAAGCATTCTGAATATGGCTTAGATCACATCCCCACATCTATGATCTTGGTAACCAATCACTATGGCTGGTTTTTATAACTGAGTTCCTCTTACCCTCTTCTTCAGTTGAGACCCAGTTCCTGAGCATTCATAGGAATAATGGCTAATTTCCTCCCAGACCTGTCCTTTGGAGGTTGATGAGAACACATACTCTTATTCAGGTGGTCAGCCCTTCTGAGACCACCAGAAATCAGCTTAATTGTGGGAATTTTAGTCCTTTATACAACCAGAAGCTACAGTCAGGTCCAGAAATATTGGGACATCAACACAATTCTAACATCTTTGGCGCTATACACCACCACAATGAATTTGGAATGAAACAAACACAATGTGCCTTAACTGCAGACTATCAGCTTTAATTTGAGGGTATGTACATCCAACTCAGGTGAACGGTGTAGGAATTACAACAGTTTGCATATGTGCCTCCCACTTGTTAAGGGACCAAAAGTAATGGGACAATTGGCTTCTCAGCTGTTCCATGGCCAGGTGTGTGATATTCCCTCAGTACCCCAATTACAATGTGCAGATGAAAGGTCCAGAGTTCATTTCAAGTGTGCTATTTGCATTTGGAATCTCTTGCTGTCAACTCTCAAGATGAGATCCAAAGAGCTGTCACTATCAGTGAAGCAAGCCATCATTAGGCTGAAGAAACAAAACAAACCCATCAGAGAGATAGCAAGAACATTAGGCGTGGCCAAAACAACTGTTTGGAACATTCTCAAAAAGAAGGAACGCACCGGTGAGCTCAGCAACACCAAAAGACCCGGGAGACAACAGAAAACAACTGTGGTGGATGACCGAAGAATCCTTTCCCTGGTGAAGAAAACACCCTTCACAACAGTTGGCCAGATCAAGAAGGTAGGTGTATGTGTGTCAAAGTCAACAATCAAAAGAAGACTTCACCAGAGTGAATACAGAGGGTTCACCACAAGATGTAAACCATTGGTGAGCCTCAAAAACAGGAAGGCCAGATTAGAGTTTGCCAAACAACATCTAAAAAAGCCTTCACAAACATCCTATGGACAGATGAGACCAAGATCAACTTGTACCAGAGTGATGGGAAGAGAAGAGTATGGAGAAGGAAAGGAACTGCTCATGATCCTAAGCATACCACCTCATCAGTGAAGCATGGTGGTGGTAGTGTCATGGCGTGGGCATGTATGGCTGCCAATGGAACTGGTTCTCTTGTATTTATTGATGATGTGACTGCTGACAAAAGCAGCAGGATGAATTCTGCAGTGTTTCGGGCAATATTAGCTGCTCACATTCAGCCAAATGCTGCAGAACTCATTGGACGGCGCTTCACAGTACAGATGGACAATGACCCAAAGCATACTGCAAAAGCAACCAAAGAGTTTTTGAAGGGACAGAAGTGGAATGTTATGCAATGGCCAAGTCAATCACCTGACCTGAATCCCATTGAGCATGCATTTCACTTGCTGAAGACAAAACTGAAGGGAAAATGCCCCAAGAACAAGCAGGAACTGAAGACAGTTGCAGCAGAGGCCTGGCAGAGCATCACCAGGGATGAAACCCAGCGTCTGGTGATGTCTATGCGTTCCAGGCTTCAGGCTGTGAATGACTGCAATGGATGTGCAACCAAGTATTAAAAAGGGAAAGTTTGATTTATGATTATTATTCTGTCCCATTACTTTTGGTCCCTTAACAAGTGGGAGGCACATATGCAACCTGTTGTACTTCCTACACCATTCACCTGAGTTGGATGTACATACCCTCAAATTAAAGCTGACAGTCTGCAGTTAAAGCACATTGTGTTTGTTTCATTCCAAATCCATTGTGGTGGTGTATAGAGCCAAAGATGTTAGAATTGTGTCGATGTCCCAATATTTCTGGACCTGACTGTATATGAGTACAAAGTTTACAAACAGGAAGATCCACACTTTCCAGGAAAAAATTCTGGATGCCCCTTGTGATCTTTGACCAGTTTTTCTCAAAGATCTGTGATCTGGAGGCAGGATACTGCCCTGTGCCACACTGAAGTGGTGAAGATGCAACTGGTCCAAACTATATGTACTTCCCTCTTTTACCAATCCCTATACCAGCTGGGTCTTTGTAAAATATATTAGTTTAAACTGCTGGTGCTGACTCTTTGAGCCTTGCAAACAGGCACACAGAAATATTTGGAAAATCTATTTGTGGTTCACATCCCTGTGCTTTTGGCTCAGTTTTCTAGCCGTAGCTGACTGATACTTCCTTGTACCATGGTTGAGAGCTTCTTCCCATCTCTAGCACTCTTTGGAACCAACTTCCACCAGAATTGCCCCTAGAATTTGATCTACCAAGATTTAAAAAGGAGTTAAATGTCTCCTTTATGGGCCTTTGTGAAGTTGGCTAAGTATCAGCTCTTAATGCAGAATTCTTATTGTTATTTGGATATAGATGCCAACTGCTTTTCAAATGCTGCGAGCCATTCAGGCTATGAAAACTCTATTTTTTAAAGATATAATTTCACATTGGAACATAGCTTGCTATTGCCCCAAACTGTTGATCTTGTATTTTAACATTTTCTACTCCACTTAGTTATAAGTGCATGAACAAATAACTACCATTATTACTACTATTAGTATTTATTTACAATCATTGGCCAGTCAAATATAGCTTACAAAAAAATTACAAAAACAACATAGAAAATAAAAAATAACAATAAAATCAAGAGTATAATAGGAGAATCACTAAAAGGGAAAGAATAATTGTATTAACATTATTATTATTA
Organism: Python bivittatus; assembly: GCF_059951505.1. Classification (NCBI taxonomy): domain Eukaryota; kingdom Metazoa; phylum Chordata; class Lepidosauria; order Squamata; family Pythonidae; genus Python; species Python bivittatus. Next base: position 121,112,051 of record NW_028277030.1, read on the forward strand.
TTATTATTATTATTATTATTATTATTATTATTCCTCCTGCTGCTGCTGCTGCTACAACTACCACCTTCTCCTAAGCAGCCATTTGGCATGAATAAATCCACGTCCTATTAGATCTTCTGTGAGATGGTACACATCCTGAATGTGATGAATTCAAGGTATGGTATGAGATGACATCAAAGTAGGGCATGAGAAGAATGTGTGCTTCAGTGGAGGGCTTTCACTGAATAGGAAGTGTGCTGTACCTACAACTGATCATCTCTTGGCCTCAGAGAAATGTGGTCCTGAATGTATAACAGGTAGTGCTCCTATAGCATGGTGCTACAGGCCGGAGGGATGCAAGAGGGCTTTCCAGGAAAGTGCTCACTTTTAAGGATATATAATTGGAGGTGGTCATGAAATGCCAAGAGTGTGTTATGCTATTCTCCTAAGCCTGATGCTCCTGGCCAGGGATGTCCAGATGGGCATGTGACATTCTGGTGTTCTGGACCTCCCTGCTTGCAGGAAAGAAGAATGAGATCAAATTTTACTTAATTATCTCACCTATGATGGGGAAGGGATATCAGGCTGACTTCTCATCTGGAAGATCAGACTGATGGCCTCCAGCTGAGGCTAAGACACCTGTTGCTGCCCATGTATGTAGGAGCAAAGGGCCTCTAACTATTGTCACAACTGGACACACCTGGTAGTAAAGTGAGCATTTGGGCATCTGAAGACTAGAGTGCCTATCTTGCCCCATTGTCTTCAGTGTTAAGTGATGACAGCTTCTAGCCCATGCAATCCACATTTTGCTTGTAAATTCCATCTGGACTTAGTATTCAAGATATGTAAATAGAGGTGGATATGGACTGCCAAGGGTATGCTGTGTTATTCACCTAAATCTGCTAATTCGGATTATAAATTCAATAGAGCATCAATGTGTCCTGAGATGTAACAAACCCCTACAGCACGGCACAGTCAAGAAAGCAATTAGACAGATCTGAGCTTTTTTAAAAGCAAGTAATAGGGATAAAGCACAGAATCTTGGAAACTGTGATAGGAACTCCCAGATCTAATTTATTAGTGAATTCAATAAGGAGCAATCTCTTTGAATGGCTTGAATCTCCTCTTCTTAGCTTTTTGAAGCCTGGACTGAGCTGCCATTTATGAGAATAGCTACTAATTAACTTCTCTCTTGTCTTTTGGTTGTCTATGTCCACTTTTCTCCTGTTACTTTCTCAGCTTTCCCATAGTTTCCTACAGGTTGCTGGCATGTGTCCCTATTATTCTACTCTCCCTCTCAGATCCCCCTCCCCCTCTTCCATTACGTAAGGCCTGAACTGAGCCAGAAGGCTGCCTCCCTTAGAGCAAGAACTTATTGAGTTTCTTGTCAATAAAGAAGCTTTGTATCTTTCAAGGTGTAGCTGTCCTGTTCTTTGGTTTTGTTTTTCTGGGCAGATCAAAGGGAATAGCTAAAGGGTGGGAGAGGAAGACTAATATTTGACATCTTATTAGAGAGGCTTGACTACCATCTGCAAGGGATGAGTGGGGGAGGAATGAGGGGAAAATATACTGTAGGGTGGGGTACAGATGGGAGAGAGGAGGTGGGATAGCAGCTGGAAGTGAAATGGTAGAAAGGGGTGCAAAGGGCAAATGAGAAGAAAGTAGGAAATGTGGACAGTGAGTCGATGTCACACATTTTGGTGTTTCTTAATGCTCAGAACAGTTTTACGGCCTTTCCCACCCACTAGTGCAAGTCTGGCCAAAGGGGAAGGGGTGATTTTCATACTGAAGCTAGGGAACATAGGAGGGTGAAGGGGGACAGGGCAGAAGGATGGGTAGGATTCTGGATTCCACAAACAGTGGCACTTTTCCTGATTAGCCTAATTATCTGGAACTGGGACCAGTAAGAGTTAACCTGGCTGGATATGTTGTGTCAATAGGATCTATGTTGTCACTGGGCATAATGGAACATTAAGTTTCTGTTGTGCAATTCATCTTCATCTACAACACATCTGCAAATTGTCTCAGTCCAAACCTAATTTGTTGAGCCTTGTGGCAATGGGGGAGTGGCAAAGCAACAGGTGGAGATGAACTCTGGCAGTTGTAGTCACAAACCTGCACATGGGTGGCCCTTGAACCAGTGGTCAGTAATCTCAGTACTTGGGGCAGCACAGATGTCCAGCAGCATCCAGGGTGACTGGGCAGCCCTTCTAGAATAGCACTGCTCACCCTCACATGAGGGAGTTAGAAAAGGTTCCCTAAACATTGCCTGCTCCACAACATCTGGCTAGCTAACTGCGGCTGGCAAATCATCTCCTTAGCGGTCGAGCATCAAGAAAAACAAATCAAAGAAAACTCATTTTTGGAGACTGGAACCTCTGCACTTTGCTGGATAGAGACAAGGTGTCAAGGGCTGAAAGATGAACAGCACTCATAGCAGCCAAACCTCACCATTATAGCACTGATATTGCTGCACTCAGTAAGACCAGGCTGGCAGACAAGGGTTCATTACAGGAAGCAGTGAGTGGATATACATACTTTTGGAAAGGGAAACCGCAGACTGAAAACAGGACTCACGGAATCAGTTTTGCAATCAAAGCTGTTCTGCTGAAGAACATCTCTACTCTATCCACTGGAGTAAGTGAACACATTATGAAGTTCCACTTTCCTCTCAGTAAGTCCAGGGATATCACCATTGTCAGTGCCTACACACCAACTCTCATGAGTCCAGACAAAGACAAGGAAGGTTTCTATGAGGACCTGGACCAGATTATTCAAACAACCCCTGCCAGTGACAAACTTGTCTTTTTGGGCGACTTCAATGCTAGGGTGGGGACAGACAGCGACAACTGGGGCAAAGTCCTCAGGAGACATGGGTGAGAAAACTAGCAATGGCCTGCTGCTTCTGGACAAATGTGCTGAGCACAACCAGTGCCTCACTAACTTGATGTTCAGACTTGCAAACAAGTACAAAACTACAGTGCCCGGATGCATCCCAGGTCCAAACACTGACACCTACTTGAGTATGTCATAGTACATCAGCATGACTTTAAAGACATCACCATCATCCAAGCCATGCAAGGTGCTGAGTATTCAACCTGCATATAGCACCTGTATATTGTAAGCAACCAAGGACTGTCAGAAAGTCATTCAACGTCAGCAGATTGCAAGACCCGGGCCAAGCTCAACATTTCCAAGATGTACTTAATGAAAAACTCTGGCAATGTACTGCCTGAAGGAATCTGTTCTGAAAGGTGGATGCAGTTTAAAGATGTCATCACGGAGACTGCAACAATTGTACTCGGACTGAAAACCTGGCCACATCAAGACTTGTTTGATTAAAACTACGAGATCATTTCAGCAGCCCTCCAGGCCAAGAACAAGGCCTATGCAGACTGCAGAATGATCCATCATCTGTCTCAATGAAAGACAAGTTTAAGCACCTGCAGTTCAAAGCACAGATGGAACTATGAGAAATGTAGGATGAGTGGTGGCAGAGAAAGGCTGAGCAGGTGGAACACTGTGCAGACATGCAGGCCACCAGAGAGTTCTTCAGGGTCATAAAGTCAGTTTATGGTCCTTCTAAATCAGGATGCTCCTCCCTGCTGTCATCTGATGGGTCAAGCCTGATCAAAGACCAGGAAGGACTAAAAAAATGCTGGGCTGAACACTTTTCCAACCTACTCAGTAGGCCATCCACAGTTGATCCTAATGTCTTACAGCAGATTCCTCAGCTGCCAATCTTGGATGCCCGAGACCTGCCTCCCTCTACTGATGAGATCAAGAAAGCAATCTTGCAGATGAACTCAAATAAAGCAACAGGACAGGATGGCATTCCTGCTGAGATCTACAAAGCACTAGACCCAAATGCCTCACAGGCATTCCAAGACATCTTGGAAGACATTTGGTCCACAGAGGAGATGCCTGATGACTTCCATGATACCCTCATTGTGGCTCTCTACAAAAATAAGGGAAGCAAATCAGATTGTGGAAACTACGGAGGTATCTCACTGCTGTCCATTGCAAGCAAGATCTTTGCCTGCATTGTCCTGCACAGACTTGTCACTGTTTTGGAACGGAACCTCCCAGAGGCACAGTGTGGCTTTCAGCCAAAACGGAGTATATTAGACATGATATTTGCCTGTGAGGCAAGTCCAGGAGAAGCACACTGAGCAGAACAAGCCTCTTTACTCTGTCTTCACTGACCTGAAAAAGGCATTTGCTAGTGTAAACAGGGAGGCTCTCTATATCATCCTGAGATGTTATGTATGCCTGAGGAAATTCATGAAGTTGATTCAGCTACTACATGATGGAATGACAGGACAGGTTCTTTACAATGATGTTACATCAGCTGCATTTGCCATTTCCAATGTAGTAAAACAGGGTTGTGTGCTAGCCACAGTCCTGTTCAATCTGTTCTTCCCTTGCATGTTGTCACATGCTGTCCAGAGCCTAAAGGAGGGAGCATACATCAGGTACCAACTGGACGGCTCTCTCTTTGACCTTTGCCATTTGAACACATGGATGAAGTGCCTCCAAGAAACCCTCTTTGCTGATGACTGTGTGCTCCTGGTGCACAAAGACAGTGATCTACAGTTGATGCTGAACAAATTCTCAGACGCTGCTATGCTCTTCAGCCTGGCTATCAGCCTGAACAGGACTGAAGTACTTTACCAGCCCTTGCCAAATACCAATCCTGTAGAACCAAAAATCACTGTTAATGACACCCAGCTGACAAATATAAACAGCTTCAAATACTTGGGAAGCAACATCTTGAGTGATGGGTCTTTGGACAAAGAAATTGACTCCAGGATCAGCAAGGCCAGCCAGGCACTGGGGCGGCCGCATACTAGAGTGCTCAATCAACACAAAGCTGAAAGTGTACAGAGCTGTGGTTATCTCTTCTCTCCTATATGGATGTGAGTCCCAGACTCTGTACCGAGGGCACATCAAACAACTGGAGAAATTTCACATGTGTGCTCTCTGCTCCATTCTCAGCATTTGTTGGCAAGACCATGTCTCCAACCTGGAGGTCTTGGATTACATGGTGTCCACCAGCACTAAGTCTCTGATTATCCGAGCCCAGATGCAGTGAGTGGGGCACGTCATCAGAATGGATGACCACTGTAAGCCTCATCAATTGCTGTATAGTGTAGTGGAGTCTGAGAAGAGACCTTGAGCTCAACCACACAAATGCTCCAGAGACACTGTGAAAGAAACTCTATACCACTGTGTCATCCAGCCAAGGGAACTAGAAACTGTGGCTGCTGATAGAACCCACTGGCGAGCCCTGTGCTACAAAGCCTCCAGTGTCTTTGAAGACAGGCGCCACCAAAAACTGATAGAAATCCATGAGTGGCGTCACAGAATAACACCCACAGTTACTACAACAATGGACTTCCAGTGCCCCCATTGTGCTAGACTCTGCGCTTCCAGGCTGGGACTGCAGAACCACTTCCATGTCCACAGATAAACTGCACAACAGTGTGTCTTCTTCGAACTTGAAGGACTACCACATAATGGGACATAACTATTCACCTAGTACACTAAAGCTAACACCAGCCAAAGCACATTGTAGCTTAGCATAATATGTGAATTCATTCTGATCCTTTTGTTTAATCATGGTCTTCTGTCTTGAATATAATTTTTTCCTGTTGTGTAGAACACTCTAGACTTTAAAACTATTTTTTTCTATGCTGGTTATGTTATCTGCGCAACAAGAAAATAAACTAAACAGCGCAGTCTAACACAGATGAACACATCATTATATTGCATATACTTACTACATGGCAGGAAATAAGCAGCAGTATGCTGGCTTGAAAAGTAGCCTCTTATTCCTAGTTTACATAGAATAATGTAAGCAGGTTTCGAGTAGAAGCGAACTGTACAAATAAGGCTGATAACCTAATCTAAATCTTATCTACTGTATATTACTAAAAAGTATTATGTGAAAGATTTGATTGACCAAAGGCCATGATGGGCAGCATAAACTAGTATCCGTATCAGTGATGGTCATGCATATGGAAGACTATGACTAAATGTTAAAGAACACAAATTAACAAATGCAATGAGAGAAAAAAATAGATATGTTGTGTGTCTGAAATGAAGAGAAAATATATAATCAATGTGAATGAAGATGACCTGATCTTGTGGAGTGAGCTGATGAATACATGCAGTGAAGACATAGTTTAATTATGAATTAGAGCTAAAAAGGATGTCATTTGGATATGATTTGCTTACAGAACTGCTATCCAACTTTTTTGACAAGTATAAAACTACATTTGTCCACCATAATTGGAATAATGCCTTATACAAAGGTAAAGCTACCAAGAGGAAATGCAAAAAGTACAGGAGGACTAGTTTGTTATATGTGGGAAAGGCTGAATTCATAGGGTAAAAGGTTGGAGGTCTTGCATCTCCTTTCCCAGGAATCCTTTGAGTCTATGCTGCCCAGATCCACCTCCGGGTTTGATGTAGCAGTTTAGTAGTTCCAGGGACATGCCTTCTCTTGGAATATTGCCTCTAATCCCAGCATTTGAGAGAGATAGGGCTCCCACAGCCTGGGTTCTGGCAAGGGGGGATCCTCTTGGTGGGGTAATGGAGAAATATATAAGGAATAAGAAGAAATATATATGGCCAAATACATAAGGAATGTTTGCAATGATATTAGAGGTGTATTGGTTGAGGACATGAATGTGCCTGCACTTTTTTATACAAGTTGTGCCATGCTACTGACTGACAACCTGAATGTTTTGCAGTGAATATTAGACCATATGATGCAAAAGAGTAGGAATCTGAAGATTAATGAACCAAAGACCAGGGTCGTTGTGTCTGACAAGGACAATGGAGTAAGGAATTACAAAAATATAGAACTGGCATAAAACTAGAGCAAATATGAATTTGTGTACCTTGGTAGAATGTTACCCAACATGAGAAGATGGATGAGGAAATGTTAAGACTGGCAAATACTGGTAAAAAGATAGTGGCTAATATGTAGATAGATAATCCTTATTAAAGTCATTAACCAGCAAAGGCTAATATACAGTATGCTGCAAGGAAAGAATGTTCGTCTAAAGAAGTAAAAATGTCTGTATACAAAAGTATACATCTGTCCTTTGTTATATGGAAGTGAAATGTGGGTATTGAGAAGCATAAAAGTTGAATGAAGTAAGAATGGATTACTAAAGGAGTGTAGTGACAGAATTTCACTTTACATTAAACCTCTTTGTTCATGCAGGTTGTGTCATAGTCAAGCCCTGTACCAACTTCAGATAAATCTCCCCAGTTTGGAGAGATGATAAATTATCTAACCAAAAGGAGCAGCCTCTCCCATAAATCCTTAAAAGGAAAATGCCTGCTTTAGCCCTCTGTGATGTCTTTTCTTTTCATGCCTTTCTTTCTTCAGATTTACCATAGATTTAGAGACATTTAAAAATAAATTATATAAAAGATAGCAAAACTGCAAATGGGAATTCTTGGTTATGACCGTTTCTTACAGTATATGTCATTTACATCAGCACTAGAGCATCCTGTAACCTCAATGATTCCCACTGATATGATTCTAATCTAATTTTTGGCCCAAGACTTCAAAACCATCATTCCTGTACTGCAGAATAATATTTTCCTTCTTAAACCGCTTCTCTGCCCACATTTTAGGGAGACATGCTCATGTGACCAACTGAGGTTTGTCATTAGTAAATTCCCCAATAAAGTGTCTATATCTTTTTCTAGGAAGAAGAGTGGGAAACACATGCTAATAAGCAATGTCAAAGTAATTTTCCCCTCATGAATGAGGACAATTAATTTTGTTAGCTGTTCCTTCAGCCACAGAAAGGGGTGGTGATACAATAATTTACAACAGCCGAAGTGGAGTTCAGCTACAGTTCCCCACTGAAGTTGCTTTAATATTACTACTACATCATGAGTTTTTCAAAGACCCCTCTCTGCATACTCCAGTTTTCACAGTTGAGGTGGATGGAAATGTATCATGATGAACCTGAAGCACTCCTCGCAGGGAGAGTTTCTAGTGCATTCAAGATTAAGGCTACCTAAAACAGCAATGAACAATAACGTAACCATTTTCAGAGGCATCCTGTGTTAGTCTGTTGCAATCCTACAAATTAGTCTAATGTGCCAACATACTTTTTGTTGTAAAAAATAACACATTACTTTACATTTTCTAAATGTACTGTCCCAATAGATCTGTAGTATTCAAATCACACTTCCTAATTTGACAGAATAATTTTCAAACAGCTTTTATTTATTTGATTTTAGTGCTGCCTAACCTCAGAACAACCCTGGGCAGCTCACAATATAAAACAGAATACAAATATAACATAAATAAAAATACAATAAGAGAAATAACATTCCAGAAAACAACATTAACACAAAAACAAAACACATAGATCATTTTTAACAAGGGGGGTTCCATCCACCCCGTCCCAAGGCCTGGGAGAACAACCACGTCTTTAAGGCCATCCTGAACACCCTCACGATGGGAACTGTCCAAATCTCGGCGGGGGGGGGGGGTCTTTTAGCTTTTAGAGAAGAAATGAAAGTTTCTGAATTTTCTGAAACCACAGAAAAACAATTGGGAAACCCAGGATTTTAATGTTGCCGCACTTCTGCTTCACAGAAGTGTTAAAACGTAGGAAAATTTCACATTTTCCACGTGAAACGAAACGTAAATAAGAAAAAAAAGCAAGCAATCCTTGACTTTGCAGTTCGCCTGTATTTATTTATTTAATTTGCTTGCTTGGTTGCTTATTTATTTATTTGCTAAGGGTGCTGTCGCGTAAATCTTGCTGCTAAAATTCTTTTCTTTTTCTTGCTTTCCATGGAGAGCTAAGCTCCTATTTTCATCGGAGGAAGGACTTTAAGAAGTTTGAAAATTTACCCGGAAGTTATAAGCTAGGAACTCATCTTATTTTTTTCCCTTATGCAATCTACGCTGCTGGCCACGACACCGCTCTAGCCGTTGGCATTTTTCCGTTCCCACGCCGATCTACTTTTCAGTTGGGCGCAGGGGTGGAAAACCGGTTGGCTTCAGACCGGAAGTGCTTGGAATGGTGTGTGGTTTACGTCTTTCTCCATGGTTCCGGAGTGAAGCTCCCCTCGCTTCTTCTTCTCTAGGACTTTACGCGGCTGCCTTTCCATGGCGGTGGCGGTGCTTCGGAGCCTGGACGAGCCGGTTCCCCAGGACCTGCCAGCGGCCACGGGGTTGCTGCTGGCTCCGGCCAAGGGAGAGTGGGCGACGGCCGGCCTGAGCGGCGTGCTAGTGTTGGCCGTACGGCCGGCAGGGACTAAGTTGCAGCCGATACTCCTGTGCGCGGCGCTGCTGGAGGCCGAAGCCGCCGCACCGCCGGAGCTGTGGCTGAGCCGGGCCTTCCTGCGGCGGCTGGGACTGGTCGCGGGCAGGACCGTGAGGGTCTGGCCGGTGCGGAGGCCGCCGCCGCTCGGCTGGGTGCTGCTGGGGGCAGCCGCGGCGGGAGCCGCAGGGCGGGCTCCTCGACCGTGGGCCGGCTCGAGCTCCAGCATCCTCGTACGGCGCGGGGAGATCTTGCCTGGCTCCGGGCTGCGCGTGTTGGAGAGCCGACCTGCTCTCCAGGGGCTGTTGGGCATCGGCACTCGCTTGGCTGTGACTGAATTGGGAAGCGGCGTGGAGAGCCGGGACCGGCGGGACCTGCCGGCGCCTCTGGTTTCCGGGTGGGCGCACGGCGGGGAGCGGCTCGTGCGGGCGGAGCGGGGCCACCCTGCGCTGTGGGAAGGAGACACCGGGGGAGGTCAGTCTCTCTGGGTGACCCCTGGCTGCTTGCACAGCCTGGGTCTCTTCCAAGGGGAGTGGGTAGTGCTGCGGAGGCGCGAGGGAGGCTTCCAGTGGAGCGCAGCCCGCCACTTGGCGTCTGTGCAAGTTCTCAGGCCCCGGTGGTATTTCGCGCCCAGAGAAATCGAGGACAGGCACCACCGAGCCACTATTGCGGACGTGTTTCTGAATGAGAATGCGTTGATTCCTGCCAGTTTGGCTTTCAACCTCTCCTGCGATCCTTTGGAAGAGAGCCTCCTGAAAATACAGGTGGGCGTTGCTGAGGAATGGGATTGCAAATGCCTGCTAGTACTGTGGAGTTGTAGATTGAACATTAACCCCTCCTTAGAGCAAGTTAGGCAATTGATCTGTCTAGTATAATGTGGTTAACTGTGGTTTGGAGTAGCATAAGAGAAGATACTGAATTTAGATCAGATCAGTGGATCCTAGCCAGAGACGCTCCGGTGGCTTTTTCTGTTTTCAAAACCTGAACGGTTTTGTTTGTCTGTCTGTAGTCCAGGGTTTCCCAGACTGTGAAGTGCACCTCCCTTGGGAAGGTGCAGATAGAGTCCAGGAGAGGTGTGAAGAACCTTTTAGTTACATTTTTACAGTAAATCCACTTTTCCCAAAGTTTCATTGTATTGTTTTCATTGTTCATTTGTGTTCATTTTGGTGTTTGGATTTTTAGGAGAGATGTGTATAAGATTACACTAAAATGAGGTGTGATGGCAAAAAGTTTAGGAACCCCTGCTCTAGTCAGTTTCTGGTAGGTTCTTTCTGCCCCCCCCCCCTTCCCAACATGCAAGCTACCAGTAGACCTGCTTTTCCAAAAAAAAAAAAAAAAAAAAGAGCTCATGTAGAATCTGACAAGTGTTCTGGAAAGTGCCAATCAGGTATTATGTGGACAGGTGCTTCTAAGGAAGCCAGATATCTGGCCTCTACTGCAGTCCATGCCAGAAAGATAATGGAGTGACTAGAGGAGGTAGGGCATTCCTGTACTAGCCTCAGATAGCAAATAGTTGCTGGCCAGGTGATGGCTTCTTGCTGCTTAATTTACAACCTGGACAAATTTACAAAGCTTTGAAAACAATGGGTCTATTATTTGTAAGCCACAGATTATGTCAATAATGTACCATGGCAGATATATATTTTTGTTAAATTTATTTGCAAATAATGCTGATTTCTTAAAGTGAGTAACTGACAACTTCATGATGATCAAGTGTTGTCTTTAAGTTGAGTTGGTGAAAAGTCTGGATGTTCTTCATACTTTGGATACATGGGAATAGATGGGTGGTGGAGGTATATTGAACAGCATTTTTTGATGATATGGTATATATTTAAAATAAAAAATCAGGGCTGTACAGTGCTTCGAAAATAATTGGGAAAGATAGTTTGGAGCATGAATGTAGTGTCAGTTTGCAGCTCTTTAAAATATCAGTGTCCTTGGGATTGGAGGGCTGCCTTCTGCTGTTGTCCCATGATCCTGGGAAATGACACAGTTGTTTTAAGAAGCTGCAGACTTGTGCTACATTTGTGCTTCTACACACTTCAAAGCACATTTCTAGTAAAAAAAAAAAATATGGAAGTATTGTAAAGAATTACATAACTAAACCAGTAAGTGAATGAGAAAAGATAATACCAGTTCATAGATCTAACACAGGTTTTTCCAACATGATACTTTCCTGATGTGGTCATAGTGGTTGAGCATCATAGCAGGTTGTAATTCAAATACTTTGTGAGCACAGATTGGAGAAGACTATAGGTAGTCCCAGTTTAAGAACGAGTTCCATTTCCAAGGTCTGTCCTTAAGGTGAATTTATATGTAAGCTGAAACAATATTATTGTATAATACTGTATAAGTAGTATTGTGTATTTAACTTGAATTGTGTATTTAACTCGAATTTTGCTATAGTAGGCTCTGTTCTTAACTATGGGTTGTCCTTAAACTGGGCATTCATAGCCCAGGGACTACCTGTAGTTGAAAAGTAACAAGACATAACTATAGCAGTGGAGAGGAGAAAATACCTTGCTTTGGAAGAGTTTCTAGAGAAGTAGCAGTGATATGGAAAATTCTTCTATTAATAGAAGAGAAGATATGTAGCTCAAGGTTGAACTGTGGAGTCCTTGGTGCTCTCTGAGCTTGGTTGTTTGCTTGCAGACGTTTCATTACCCAATTAGGTAACATCATCAGTGTACCTAGTTGGGTAATGAAACATCTGCAAACAAACAACCAAGCTCAGAGAGCACCAAGGACTCCACAAAATTCTAGGTTTTATTGCTTTTGATTGATTGTTCTATGATGTTATCTGTGCTTCAATATTACTTATTATTATGCAAAATTATTTATACTGTAGATGTTTTATTCTTGAGTTCATACTTCTGCACACTTCAAAGCATTTTTGGAAAAAATATGCACACTTATTGTTATGTAACATTATTTATACTGTGGATGCTTTATTGTTAAGTTCATAATCCACCAAGATTCCCTTGATTGCAGCAGGTACAAAAATAGAATAAATAAATTCAGGTCCTGAAGCCAGCCTGCTCACAAAATTGGAGTTTCCTTTCCTCTTTGCTTCCCCCATGTCCCTCAGTGTCCAGACCATGTTGGTGAGGTACATGAGAACTATGGGATGAAGGGAAAGGAGGAGAGGACACAGGAATCTCTTTCATCAGTAGATTCTGTTCTGCTGGATGACCATAGTTTTAAATCCAATATTTTGTCTGCAGCAGGACCAATTTTCTTTCTTGTGATATTTTGAAAGCTAAAAAATTAATACATATTTCATGGACTAGAGTCCATTTCATGAGATGTGTAATCTTAAGTTAGTATAATTAACTTAGAAATGAAGGGTTGAAAGGGGCCATTTAGAAGTTAAGCCCTTTATTTTGCAAGGAGGGGGTCATAAATTGCCAGGACTTAGAAAAATGAAATGCAGTAGATAATTACAATAATTATAAAGCTTAAATGTAAATAGAATTGATATTTTGCAGGTTGCTGTAAAGTAATATTACTTTAGTCTCCTAGCTCTTAAGCATATATAGCAAAATTAATTATGTTATGTTAATCCATATTAACAGAATATGGATATTTGTTCTCTATAGAGATATGGGGAAGCTACTGGTGTCCAAGAGATAAAAGGAAGTCGATCTTTGCTATCTGTGCCACCTGTTGCCAAGGAACTACACATAGAGATTGTGACCTCACCAACCTACAACACCAGAGGAATCTATGATCAAATTCTTTACCAGCACTTTCAAACTCCCAGGTTAGCCTTTTAGTAAAGATAACAAGTTGACCTTTGATCCTTTTTTATGAGATAAAAGGGTAATCTTGCTATTATTTTTTTACTAATAAGCACACTGAACAGGGTATGGCCTTGGTGTACATGTACCATATTTGAAAAATGTGGTTTCATTTCCTTCATAATTTATTGAACAAGAATACTGAAGAAGTATAAAATGTAAATCGTTAGTTGGAGTAACATGGTTATGTCAATTAAAAAATTTTTACAGACTTGTCTGAGACAGCCCTAATATTAAACCTTTTCTCTGTTTTGTGTGTTTGTACATGCATGTGCTAAAATTCCTTTATTACTTCTAGTAATTTCTCAATTTTTCTCCCTTTTTCAGTAGCCAGTAATGTTAATTCCAAAACATTGTACTTTTCAAAGATCTATATTGTAAATTGGATATAAACTGCTGGTCCTATTTGCTTTTCCCTCTATTTTTCCTGTGTACATTGTTACAACTTCATTTCATTATGTGATTTAAAAGGCAGCAGTATTTCACTCTGCAGAAAAGTTTTCCCTATTGATGATACTTTTCTATAGCAAATCTTAATCTAATAAAGATAATTCCACATTTGAGAAGTACATATTCATTGACCTGTTTAAAGATGTTATTGTACTATATCTTGTTTCTTCAACAGAAATAGAAATATTTGAAACATTTTTTTTAGTCCACTGCAGTATCAAATATATTTTATTTTTTCTTGGGTATTTACCTGAAAAGAAGGCTAGACTTGTCTCATGTATCTTTAAAATGAAGGGACTGTCTTAGATTCACTGGGAATGCAAAAAAAAGAAAGAAAGAAAAAGGCAGAATGGTATAATTCTTCATTATAGATATTTTTTGCAGGCTTGTACAAGAGGAGGATATTCTGTGTCTTCCAACTGTTGGCCATCCTGAGTTCTTAGAAGACAATTCAGCTAAGTTTATTAGGTATGTTACTGTTTGTTAAAAGCTAAATGGGCTACTTACTCTTAATAACTACACTATTAGTTTGGATTGCTTTGAAATAGTGTCTCGGGAGAGTTGACTTAGGATGTTAGAAACTTGTTATCCTGGATTTTGGTGTACTACAGTGATCTGTGGAATTAGATATTTCAAGTCAGAAAATGATAATGGTGGTAATAAGTGAAGTTTGATGACAATTGGGACGAGTTGCAAAGCTATTGGAAACTTGACCTCTCACAAAAGTTAATTATTCCAGTTATACTTCTTGCTAACTACAAAAGTATTTGGCTCCAAATTCTAACTCATTTGCTCTTTCCTTAGATGGCCAGAGCTCTGCTTCAAGGTGAAAAAGATATTACCAGCAGAGGAAATACAGCAAAGTATGGGGTACTTAGCTGATACTCAGAATACTACTTTGTTCCTGGTAAGTTAATAGTATATGAAGTAAAGATTTCACTGTAGTACTGACATCAGAGCTTTTGAATATGATTAAATGTATGGCTCTTATTATTAGACCTAAACAGAAATAAGTAACTGTGGTGCTTAATTTTGGGTGGCTCTTAGCCTAATTTAACATTTCTTTGGAAACTGTTCAGTCCTTGCAAGTGGGGTCTGGATTTTGCACACTAGGGAAACAAGAAAGGGCAGTATTAGATAAAAAACTCACTTCATCTCTTCCTCTCCACAGTGGCTTTAGCAGTGTCACTACTAGCATAGGGCTCCCTTTAGATTATCCACAAGAAATATGGACCTAAACAAAAAATGTTCCTTATTTTCAGAGCATACAATGGCTATGACATTGGATATAAAAACCTGAGAAAGATGTAATGCTTATTAGTGGGGTATCTTTTTACTCCCAAAGTTTGACACACACACCCTTTTTTTTTCTTCTTAGCAAAACTAGGAACAATTTCTTTTTTCTTTTTGCTAAAATTCAGAAGGGCTGTCAACATCAAAGGTGTTCACAAAGTAGTTTCCCTCCTTTAATGAATCTGGTTGAAAAAATTGGTATTATTGCCTTATCTTGTAGGTAGGTTCTACAAACAGTGCTATTCCATCTTTTCCATCTCATAATGGCTGTAGTTTTTGGAGCAGTTTGTCTCCTGCTGGGCTTTGCAGTGCAGTGAACCAGCTCTGTGACATCCTTGGCCCTCATTTACACTATAGGTAAGTCATCTGGGGATTTGAATTCTACCATGTAGTAGTGTCCCGTTTCCCCACCCCCACCCCCATTGCGCTGCCTCATTGTGATGGTGGTGGAGAGTGAAGAAGGCCAGGAATGTACGTCAAGAGTATATAATCCCAGCAGGATCATTCAAGGTATACTTGCTGTTACTAATCTACAGACTATATGAACAAACAAAACAAAAGTTAGAGTGTGGTATACTGCCAATGGGCAGCTCACCGATCCAATAACATCAGTGAAAGGTGTGAGAAGGGTTGTATTTCGACCCCATGTTTATTTAGCATTTATATCAACCCTCAAATCAAATATATGAGAGACTGTGATCTACATGCTCCCAAAATAGTGGACAAACATCTCCATATTTTACTGTATGTGGATGATGCAGCTATTTTCTTTTTGACCAAGTCAGACTTAGAAGAGCCCTTACTGTACTCAGTCAATTTTGGGTTGAAGAGTAGCTAACTATAACCTATTAGAAAAAAACCAAAATAATGGCATTTTCTAATAGTGGCCCAAAATACAACTGGTACAAAATACATTAGAACAGGTTAGCTACTTCAAGTACTGTGGGGTACTTTTTCAAGCTTCTAGGCACCAACAGTGCACATCAAATATGACACTTCTGTAGACCAGAGAAGTATGGCAGCCATTTTAGGATTCTTCTGGAATCAGGGTTGGTATTTTATACCTGCATCTACTAAATTGCTTGTTCCTAAAACAGTAGTTGAACAGTATGGCCTAGAAAACCAAAATGAAACAGGAGAATGACTTATCAGTTTCTGCCAATTTATTGATTTCTTCATTGCTAACACAGTCTTCAAACAACCAAAACAATGCTTATATACATGGATGTCACCAGATGGAGTACACAGAAATCAAATTGACTATATTATTGCCGTGGAGGTAGAAGAGCTTACAGGTGGTCCTCAGGTTGCGACCACTTGTTTAGCAACCATTCAAGCTTGTAACGGCACTGAAGAAGGGGGACTTATGACTGGTCCTCAGAATTCTGGCCGTGACAGTATCCCCATGGTCATGTGATTGCAATCTGGATACTTGGTGCCCGGCTCGCAGTTGCAACATCACAGTGAGTGGCGGTCATGTGATCATGATTTCTGACATTCCCTGCCGGTTTCCCACAAGCAAAGTCAATGGGGAAACCGTCAGGAAGTCAGAAGTCGTGGTCACATGAGGTCCTCGCTTAATGACCTGTGGAGTCCTCATTTAACGATAGCAGTTGGGACTGCTGGAACTGCCGTTGCTAAGTGATGCAGTCATATGACATTGCACTTTACAACTGCGTTGCTTAGCAACAGCAATTCCAGTCCCAATTGCCGTTGTAACCCAAGGACTACCTGTAGCTATATCAGCAAAGGTGTTATAACTCCACAGGGACTGGCTATGAGACAGATCAGATTGTTCATGTGCAAGTTCCAAGTTAAGCTAAAGGGGAAAAAAGAAAGCCAACCAGTTTCTGCAATCCAATCTTGACCTTATACTCACCGTTTTCAAAGAGAACATCAGGAATTGCTTTGAAGTCTTGAACCTTGTTGATTGGGAACCTAAGGAACTGTGGAATGAAATTTAAAAAATTTTAAGGATGAATGTGAAAAAATATTGTCAAAGACCAAGACAGTATTCTGTCAAGAAACAGAAGAAAGCAAACTGGATGTCAGAGCGAATTGTGGAAATTGCCAAGAAGAAAAGAGAAGCTAAAGTCAAGAAAGACAAGGATTTCAGGAAGCACTTTAACAAAGAATTTCAGAGAGCTGTTAGAAAATAAGCAGTATTACAAGAACATCTGTAAAAACATTAAAGATTGAACAGACATGGAAAAGTAAGGAAAGTCTTCCAAAAGATCTCTGAACACAGAAGGAGGTTCCAGCCTTCAACTGGTATGCTAAAGGATGCTGGAGGACAAATGTTTGAGGATTCTGCATTTCTAAGCTTTATTTTAGCCTCTATGAAGCAATAGGTTCTTTCAGTGCCATTTATGCAAAGTGCTTAGGTGTGCCTTTTATAAATCATAACCCTAAATGGAGTGTTAGGATATAGGAAGTGATGTGAAAATATCAAACTTCTTGCCATTGCTTCCTTGCATGTAACATGGTGAGAAAAGAGCTGGTGTTTTCCAGATTCTTTCCTTTAAGATGAATTAAATTTCTCATTAACCTCTTAGAGCTCCTCCATTGTGTGTTCTTGCAGTCTCCCTCTTCCCCTTCCTTTTTTGGGGGGGGGGGATTTGTGTGCAAAATGTGTTAAAGAAATTATTATTTTCTATGTTTCAGGGAAACACTGCTAAATGGATCTGGAAGCATTCTTCTTTCAGGACCCAGTGGTGTAGGGAAAATGACAGCTGTCAGAGCTGCCTGTAGCCGCCTCAATCTTCATTTCTTCAAGGTAGTTTTAGAATCTTAAATACGTTCAGAATAAGGCCCCGAAAGAATATTCTGGTATCTTCAAACAGAAATGTGCTTTTCAATCCACGAGCATGGTAAAGCAGAGTGATTTCTTTACAGAGTCTCTCTGAGGTTGAACACTCTTTTTCTTCACCTTGCTCTTGCAGGGTATCTTTCAGATGTTGCTGGACTATAGTTTCCAACTTCTCTCACCATTGACCATTCTAACTGAGACTACTAGAAGTTATAGTTTGTCAACATCTAGATCAGTGTTCCTCAACCTTGGGAACTTTAAGAGGTGTGGACTTCAACTCCCATGCTGGCTGGGGTATTCTGGGAATTGAAGTCCACACCTCTTAAAGTTCCCAAGGTTGAGGAACACTGATCTAGAGGACTGAACACTCCTGACCTCTGCTCTAGCAGAACCTTTCAGTTAAGTGCTAATTGCATTTGTCTTTTGCCTCTTGCTATATCAGCTTCTTTTCAGAAGGAAAATGGTGCAGGTGGTGCAAACAGCTGCAAAAGAATGGGACATTTTTAAAGGAATTTCCTTTTCTTACAGAATCATAGCTGGGAGAAGCCACTGAGGCCATTTTTACTTTCTCTTCAAAAGCTTTCATGTCTGGAATGCCCTTAACCAAAAAACCACAAACAAACAATTCTGGGCTCTTGGGGCCTCCTTCGCATCCTTTGGATCAAGATACATTTCTCCTCCAATTGATGATGCTGTAATGTAATGCTGTCTGTGCTGTTTCCAAGTGTGTCTTTTTCTTTTTCCTTTTTAGGGAAGCTTTATTGTCAAGTATCCCATTTTTTTAAAATCCTGGTTTTATACTGATAAACACTGCATTCACTGTTATGAAGCCTCAGAATTAAAAGTTACCTTAGGATCTTTTATAATACTGATTTTTTTTAGTTGGTAGATTCCCTCGCAGTAGGCAAGCATGCTATTTTTGTTCTTATTCATGCTTATTTTTTTGTAAGAATATAGAGAAATGGAAGGGAAGAGTTAGGGCTGTTATTTCCTTTAGTGGTTATGCAAAAATAAGATTTCAATTGGTACCACATTTCTTTCCCATATATCATAGCTTGCCACTGCTAGAAATCTCTTCTCATACCTGTTAAAAAACAGAAACCCTTTGTTTTTCTCCATCAGTTTACTTCAAGAGATGGTGATAGTGTACAGTATAAAAAGAAAACTAGCTGTCATGTCTCAGTTAAGAATGGAAAATTGGAATAATAGGTTGGAGATTCTAGATGAAGGCTCTTTTGGTTTTTCTTTTGTTTCTTTTGGATTTAGGTAGATCATAATAAGTTTTTCATCTTTTACCCTAATAAAATCATGCCAAGGCAAAAATGAGATTAGGTAAAGGTAATTTTTTTGCAAATTCAAAGTTTCCTAGTCACACAAACTCTGTCCAGCCTAACGCTTTCCTGGACTTCTTTTGTTTATATTATATGCAAGCAGGAGGTTTTATCTTTCAACTTTATTGCTTGTCACTGCTTGCATGCAAAATTTTACCTTTCTTTATAATGCCCTGCCAGGGTTTTTCCTTCTTTCCATTCCCTCTCTGTTAACTCTTCTCCTTGGCACCCAGTTTTCTTCCCCTCTTTCTCCTTCATCCAGTTCAGCTATCCTTTCCCTTTCCCACATCTACACCCTGATTCTTTCTTCTTTTTTTGCTGGAAACAAGGATGTGTGCGTACTTCTGTACTTGTGTTTGTGAGAGTAGTTTGTGTATGAGAGAGAATGATTGTTATATGCCAGAGATGTGCAAAACTGTTTTGAATGCAAAACTTTGCAAACGTTTCTGGATTTTTCATTTTTGAATGTGAAACTACTATTCTGAGCATCTTGGAAGTGCCCCAAGCTCAAAGCAGCTCTGTTTCAAGCTCCAAACATTTCCAAAATGCTTGAAATAGCAGTCTGCCATGAGATGGGAAGGTTTGTGAAGTTTAATGCTTGAAATGGTTATAATTGAAATGTTTTGCATAGCCAAATGGACAACCAGTTAATTTTATAAATGAGATGCCTTATTTTGCAAATAATTAATTTTACTCAGTAGAATTATCTCATTGTCCAAATGTTTTATACTCATAGTAACTGTTCCACTGTTGAAGTTTTATCTTCACTTTTACATGGCTGTCTCCTTCATCTCTGCTCTCTGACTTCCTGCTAGGTGGGTTGTGTTGCTTTGTGTGGTGATACAAGTGGATCTACAGAAGTAAAACTACACAGCGCCTTCTCACAAGCTGAGCTCTATAGTCCTTGTGTCCTGCTGATGAAAGATGTAGAGCTGCTGGGAAGAGAACGTGATGGATTGGGGGAGGACTCCAGGGTCATTCTTGCACTAAGGCACCTTCTCTTGGAAAGAGAGACAGATACTAGGTATATACTATTACATCTCCGGAAGATTCCCATCATTATGGTTCTACTGAGAAGAATTTTACTGTTTAGGGTATTGATGAAAACTCAGATTTTTACAAGAGAGCAGCCCTCTAATTTAGCTAATAACTTTAACTCTTAAAATTCTAGAGTCTTTTAACAATAATTTTAGTAATGCAGTAAACATGAGAATAAAACTAAAAGAGAGGTGGCATTACTATAATTCATTTTTTGTGAATGGTAAACAAGAGTGCACATAAATCCAATATGTGGGAGATTCATGATTGCTTTCATATATTTCAGAAATCCTAGTAGAAAGCTGTGTGTGTTATGGGCAACTGGATAATAGAATTACCAGCCTATTTCTCTCCCTTCTAATCAGCCCTAAGAGATGCTAAACAAAGTCTGTTAGAACTTGTGGCAGTTTTAGTGAAGTTTATGAATACCCTTCATTTATGTTGAAGAAAACACAGCAGCTTACTAATAACCAAGAATATACAAAGATCACAAGATTAACCTTGTTTCCATAAGTTGGAAAGTGATCTTCCTTTTCTCATACTGATTTGAAGGCTCCCTGATCAACCCAAGGCCAAATCCAAATCTCTCTGGCTGGATTTTTTTTTTCAATGTGATAAAATTGGATAACTATTCAGGAACAATAGTCCATCTTGAGAAAATAGCAAAGTTCAAGCAAGAAAGTGGTGGTATTTTGGGCCTGGTGCCTTTATAACTTTAATTTAAAAAAAAAAAAATTCTTGATAATTTCCTTTACTGGAAATTGGATGGAATGTGCAGGCTCAATAATTAAAATAGTACTGTGCCTGCCAAATTTTATACCTTCAGAGGATCTTGTGCAAAACCAGCTTTTCCAGTTTGGAAATTTTAAGAACAAAAAAAGAATTTATGTTTTTGTGAATTGTTTATAGGAAAATGATGCATTGCACTCTTGTATTCCTAGGTAAGAAATCTGTAAAATTTCAGAAGGAATTCTGAGCTAGAGATTCTGGAGATATGATGAATGAAAAACAGGTGGATTGTGTTTTTCTCAGATGGCATCAAAATAACAGAAAATGTAATAGGACAGTGATGGATTGAATTGAGCAACAAATTACACACTTACTATCTCCCATTCCCTATCTTGGAGTTGCCCTTATATGGAACATTCAAGAGAAATGTATACATTTTTGCAGAATATAGTCTATAGAGTTTTTGAATTTGGCATCCCTAATGAGGCTTCAGGAAGGTTGTGATTCAGATTTCTTGGAGAAGTCTGATTCCTGTCTGAATTTGGTCTGAATCTGACCAAAAAAGTCTGATTTGATTTGGAATTTGATTTGGATTAAAATAGTGGTCTTTAATAAATACAGAAATGATGCCACAGATCATGCAAATGACTGGGATAAAGTACTTTAGTCCAAGGTGTTTCTTTCCTATCTCTTGACTATAGCTATGAAATGTTTACAGCAGATCTGTATGTTTCTTAACAGTTATCCTGTGCTGGTGGTAGGCACAACAACCAAGCTTGCAGATGTCCCTTCAGATGTGCAAACAGCATTTCTTCATGAGATGAAAATTGAAGCACCAACTGAAGAGCAGAGGAAGGCCATTATTAGCATGCTAACGCAGAATTTTCCACTGGGGAAAGAAGTAAGCCTGACCAAGCTAGCCCAGCAGAGTGCGGTGAGTGTCTGTGAATGCAGTAAGCCAGAAGAGACAAAGAAATAGGGGGGATCTAGATTTGAGATCTCAAAATGCCATAGGATGGCTTGGTTATTGTAACTCCTTAGGACCATCTTTTTCATGTAGAATCTGCCTGCCCTACACAACTTAGCAGGGAAGGAGGCCTCTGAGCATCCACCCCAAAAAAGATTGGGGGTTAGGACCCAGAGGATGACATTCTCAGTAGCAGTCCCCTCCCTCTGGAACAGCTTGCCCCTTAAGGCCAGATGTGTCCTTACTCTGACACCTTTCTGTAAAATGGTGAAGATAGTTTTCAGGGCAGTGTTCAGATAGCACAATCAGTCCATTGATAGCAACAGTTTTTTAAATAGTTTTATTATAATCATCACACATTATAATATATTTATGGTTATAATATGTGATGCTTTTAACTGTTTTTCTGTCTATTTTTTATATTTTCTGTTTTACTGTTTTTGTTATAAATTCCTAGAACTATGACTTGCAAATGATTGTAAATAAATGTATAAACTGAATCCATAATTGTAAAAATTTGCATAAAAGTGGTTCTCCATAAAAGAATGATGAAGAAAGCAGCAATGAAGAGTGCATTCCAGATGTGTGGATTTTAACTTTCAGAATTTTACCTTTTGACCTTGTTGGTTGGGAAATAATGACACATATAATGACGTATTGTTTACTACTTCTTTTAAAACTATTCTCAAACAATACAGTATAAGCATTACCTCTGTCACTTCATTGATATGCTCACATAATGTGTTAAGGAAATGGAGAGAGAAGGATTTTATTTGCTTTGGCTTTCACACAGCAATTCATACAGACTATTTTTTCTATGTAGAAAATGAAATCTTTTCACCCATTCCTTTCAGAATTCTTTGTCTGTCTGTTATGGGACTTGCTGCACCAATATTTTATTCCATGTTTTCAGGGCTTTGTGCTAGGAGATTTCTGTGCTTTACTTTCCCACAGCAGCCGCGCTGCCTGTACAAGGATACAGAATTCAAGGTACTGGAATAAATATTTTCTGGTTTGTGAGAATTTAGATGGTAACTGCAGGTGTAAACCTTTCTTGTTTGACACATTGGAATGTGACATTTAAACTAAGTGTTGATAGAATGAGATCAGTTTTCAAGCTATTTGCAGCAGTAGGGAGAGATTTGATTTCCTGTTTATGTCAAGTTTTATCATTAACATCTTACTGGGCAAACTTTGATAGCATTAAACAGAATGCATATTTGTGGGTAAAAGCATGCTACCTTTCAAAGCATGTAAATAAACTTCCACTTTCTTCTTGTTGCAGTTTCTTGTCCCTATTTGCAGCCATAGTTCCTAGATCTGCTACTGCATTAATGCAATTGTTCAGTTTGGGAAGATCTCCTTCTTCTCTATATCTGCTCACATACTACTGAGCATTTGGAAGGGGCACTCCAAAAAAGTGTAAATGCCAGCAAAGCATCTCTTCTCAAATACGAAGTAGCCACATCTTTAGGAAGAATCATCTAGTTGCTTTAAAATTTGTCTCCTGCTGAATGTGTGTGTGTGTGTCCAGCCACTTCACTGGCAGTCTGATATTTTCTGTTCCTTCTTCACCAGCTTCCCAGGAGGACCAAATGAGGAGGAAGAATATGATTTTTATGCTGCTGGTTTCCCTCTTCTAGCAGAAGATTTCAGTGTTGCACTAGATAAACTCCATGATGCTCATTCACAGGCAGTAGGAGCCCCAAAGGTATGACTCTTAATAAGTACAAGGCTCAGGAACATACCAAAGTTTTCATTCCACCCTGTTTTGATGAATAACTCTAATAAATAGAGTAGATCTTAAAATAAAGAGAAACTATAGTGCTCTGGGCTCTCAGTAATGTATTTTATGAAATTTCAGAGTTATAGTTGCAAAGAGCTATAAAGAGCAACTTAATCAATACAATAGCCAATCATAAATTTTAAAAACAAAACAAAGTGTATAACTACAGGAAGAATAGGCAATTTGCTATAAAATGTAGGATAAAATAAATCAACCCCTACCTATAAATTTTCAGGCACTTTTTGTTAAAATTTGCTTTATTTTTTTATCTTAAGGCATAAAGTATAGATATGAGAAGAGTGCTGTAAAAATAATGAATAGGACATAAAAGACACAGTATGAAAGATTTCATGTGAACACCACCCTTCAGGGACCTTGAGGGATCTTTCAGAGGCAGAGATTAGGGTAGTGTGCAATAGCTGTGGTTCAGTAGAAATAAAAATAGTGTCTTCCAGTTTTTGAAGGCATGTTTGATAATTGTTGGTTTGGGTATATTGAATAGGGTAATAGCATTAGCAAGTTTTAAGACTACTATCTCCTGCAGATTCCCTCAGTCTTCTGGCAAGATATTGGAGGGCTTCAGAATGTAAAAAAGGAGATCCTGGACACCATTCAGCTTCCAGTAGAACACCCAGAGCTACTGTCTTTAGGCCTTCACCGCTCTGGCCTTCTGCTCTATGGTCCTCCTGGAACAGGGAAGACATTGCTAGCTAAAGCAGTAGCAACAGAGTGCACCATGACTTTCCTCAGGTGGGTATTGTGATACAAGGGGTCAGGAAAATTTGGAGATTGAAATATTGGAATAACTAACCCTGTATTTTTTCATTTCAGTGTAAAGGGTCCTGAACTTATTAGCATGTATGTTGGGCAGAGTGAAGAGAATGTCCGTGAAGGTTAGTGTGAAGCTGTAGTGTTTACCTGGAGGGCTTAGCTCTGTGGGAAAGCTTCCTTTATAGCTAGACTAAAGTGGAAGTATAATTCTGCAGATCACTCAGACCTGAAAAAATGTCCATATCTTTGTGGCTGCTGCATTTATGCATGCAGATAATCTTGCGGGTGTGTACATATATCCAAACTTTGGAACCATAGGGGTCTTTCCCAGCAGTTTGATACATACAGAGTAGATCATATACTGTACTCCAGTAAATAGGGTAAAATAGTTTCTTCAGATGGGAAAATAGATTTCAGGACTATTCAAGATGAATCAATACACGTTTTATTTTATAGGAAAATAATGCTTAGCTAGTGTACCTCTCTATACAGATCACCAGTAGCTGTAATAGAGATGGGAATGAGATGAGAATTTATCATTTGCTAAATAAAGAGCGTGGAGGGCCCAAGACACATGGTGGCATAAGTTTGAGAAGCTGGACACTGGAAGGAATGATCCCACAAAGGAAAATATTGGTGCAAACAATAATGCATCAGCTGGTAACTTTGAGACTGGATTGCTGTAATGTGTTGAATATAATAGCGGCTTTGTATATAGTTCAGAAACTTCAATTAGTTCAAAATGTGGCAGCCTGATTAGGTCTCCAGGGCTACTTGAAAAGAACAATATTTATTCTTATTCGGTTGCAGTGACTGCTCATAGGTTTCCTACTAAAATACAAAACTGAATATTTGCCTTTAAAGTGCTAAATGGGGATATTGCAAAGAAAGGCATGCATTCAGGTAACCCAGGCCTAAGTACCTGAGAGCATGCCTTTTTATGCAGTATCCCCAGTGCTCACTGAGATTGTCAGGAGAGTCCATCTTCGGGCTCCCCCAGCTTGTCTGTTGTAACATGGGCCAGTCCTTGCTCCTAGGTTGTGGAACATGTTCTCAGTAGGTCTCAGGAGTCTTATCTTCTTTAGAACCCTTAAGAAATTCTTAAAAGTCCAGCTTTTCAGCCTGGCTTTGAATCATATTTAGTAATTTAAATGTTTTTCATATATAAGTTCTATGTTGATTTTAATCTGCTTTTTTATGTATTTAAATTGTATGTACAGGTAGTCCTTGTTTAGCAACCACAATTGGGACCAGCAACTTGGTCATTAAGCGAAGTAGTCACTAAGTGAAACCACAACTGTGTTTATGATTTTACTTCAGCTTTCCTTTGCTTTACAAACCTGCAAAGGTTGTAAATGTGAGGATTGGTCATAAAGTTACTTTTTCAGCACCATCATAACTGCAAACAGTCGCTAAACAAGGCAGTCATTAAAGAGGATTACCTGTATGTGTTTTATGTTTTTAAATTAAAGTTTTAATGTAAACCATCCTCAGCCACATAGGAAAGACAGTGAAGAAGTGAAAATTATTCTGATGATGAGCTTACAGCATGGTGAGGCAGTGGCCATGAATGAAAGCTGGGCAAAAGCTCTGTCTGGGAATATAAGGAAATCAATCTAATATGAGCAAAAAAAAAATTTTTTTAAGGCAGAAGGCAATTCCAGGCTAGGAGGGAATGTAAAAAGAGAAAAGGGTACTTTTTTTTTTTTTTTACCATGTGCTAAATTCATCATAATATACAGAATTTTAAAGAAGAAATTATATAGAATAGTTTATATCATTACATTGATCAATTATGAAATTCACTTTAACCCATAACTATTTTTTGGAGATAGGATAACACATGGAAAGGTTTTGTTTTGTTTTAATATGAGATCTTAACTGTGGCTGTCTCCAAATGATTAGCTATATTCTGAAGCCTCTCCAACATATACAATAGGGCTGTGCAGTGTTCCAAATTTGAAGGGGGAAGGTGACTCAGAGTATGTGGGGATGTGCACATAGTACTGATCAGCACCTCCTAAAATCAACACACATTTTCCTAGGATCACTCAGCAGATCAGAAGAAATAATAGAGCCTCTTTAAGAAGTTGCTGATGTCAGAATAACATTTTCCAGTTCAAATCCAGGTAGCTGCACTGCCCTACAGGCAAGGCTTATGAAGTGACACAGACTGCTTGTGTTCCACTGCTGCTTCCCTTTCAGACTGCTTTGGTAGCAGATAAGGTATTGGACTAGAACTGGGGAGACCCAGGTTCAAATTGACCCTCAGTCATGGAAGTTCACTGAGTGACTTTGGCCTAGTCACACTCTCTCAGCTTAATCTACTTCACAGGGTTGTTGTGGAGGAAAATTGGAGGAGAGGGTACTATATACACTGTCAACCTCCAGAAGGAAAGACAAGATATAAATCAAGGAAACATATATCTATTTTTAAATGGTGCTGCTTATTTTAACCTTTGGTTATGATCCATTCTGGAAAGTTTCTGCTGGAAAAGAGGTGTAAAATACTTAGAATTAAGGAATGGATATTCATGCTTCCCCAAGATGAGACATACTGTGCAAACGTTTTAGCAAAAGGCCAGTTTCAAGAACTTGCATTTCAGGTTTCAAAACTTAATAAGCAGGGAAGCAGAAAAACTAAAGAAAAGTATGCCCAGCAAGGACAGTAGGTGGTGGAGCAGACATGGTGTACTGTTAGTCTGCCTGCCTCCAAGCAGCCGTTTAATAATGCTAATAATTTATTAAACCTGTATGCCACCCAACTCCCAGCGACTCTGGGCATTTCACATCAATAAAATTTTATTTTTTTACAATAATTTTTTTAAAAAAAAGATGAAATATGGCAAGCGTGACAGACCAGGTGGAATGAAATGAAGAGTCTCACTCTCCCTTGCCAAAGGCTGGGTGAAGAGCCAGCAAAAGGGCCGCCTGGATTTTAGGGGCAACCTCATTCCAGGGGGCAGGCGCTGCTACGAAGAAGGGGCGCTTCCAGGGTCCCGATAGATTACATTGTTTAACTGAAGGAACCCAGAGCATGCCAACGCTGTCCAATTGAATTGGCCAGGCAGATACTACGGGAGACAGGCAGTCCCTCCAGTAATCAGGCCCTGTGCCACGTAGGGCTTTATAAGTAACAATCAGCATCTTGAAACGCACCAGAAGCAAACTGGCAACCAGTGCAGCTCAGAAAGCAGAGGTGTTGTATGGGCATACTGAGGCATGCACATTGCTGCTCACACCACTGCATTCCGGACCCGTTGAAGTTTCTGAGTGCTCTTCAATGGCAGCACCATGTAGAGTGTATTGCAGTAGTCAAGCCATAAGATGACTAGGGTGTGAGTGCTGTCCAAAAGCCCCCCCCCCCAATTTAGGAAAGGGCACAACTGGTGCTCCAGATAAAGTTGTCCAAAGGCCTTCCTGGTGGTAGCCACTGCCTGCTTTCCAAGCAGAAGTTGTGAGTCCAGGAAAACCCCCAGATTGTGCACCAATTTTGAAGGGGGAAGTGTTACCCCATCAAGTTCAAAAATAGAATATCCCCAGATTTGGGTGGCCCAAACACTCACAGCCACTCAGTCTTGGTAGGATTCCTCCCCCATTGAAACCTGCACAACCTCCAGGCACTGCGACAAACCTAGACAGCTTCACTTTGCCTGGGGTTGAAAGATATAGTTGGGTATCATCAGTGTACCGATGATTCCAAACCCCAAACCAGCAGATGACTTCACCCAATGGCTTCATGTGAAAGGAAGAGAGAGAGAGTAGAACCCTGGGGCACCCCACACAGAAGGGGCCTAGGGAGTGATCTCATCCCCAAAACCAACACCAACTAGAACTGGCTCTAGAGAAAGGAAGAGAACCACCATAAAATAGTGCCATCAATCCCCAACCCACAGAGCTGGCTCAGAAGGATACTGTAGTCAATGGTACTGAAAGCTGCTGAGAGGTCAAGGAGCACAAGAATGGATGTACTGTCTCCATCCCATGTCTGCCACAGGTTATCAACAAGTGCAGTCAAGGCTGTCTCAGTAATAAATCCTGGCCTGAAACCTGACTGAAATGGGTTTAGATCATCCGTTTCCTCCAGGGTTCTCATCAGCTGCAGACCAACGACCTTCTCAACAACCTTCCCCACAAAGGGAAGGTTGGAGACTGGTTGGTAGTTGTTGAAGACCTTTGGGTCCAAGGATGGCCTCTTGAAGAAGGGGTGCACCACCACCTCTTTCAAGGCAGGAGGTACCACCCCTTCTTCAGAGAGGACCCAACCATGGTTCACCACCCTGGCCAGTTTTACAACCCAGGAGGGACCCAGATTCAGTAACCAGGTGGCTATGCTGACAGCACAGAGAATCCTGTCTACTTCCTTGGGAGTCACTGGCTTAAACCCATCCCAGATCACATTCCCAGACTATGCCCCATGCACCACAATCTACCTGTCCAGTCAGACTCCATGTTGGAGTGAATCTGAGCGACTTTATCCATCAGATAGCCTGAATAATCTTCACAGTGGCTCAACAGATTTTCCAAGGGGCACTCTCTACCCAATAGGGACTGGGCCATCCTAAACAGAGCTGCTGGACGGCTATCAGTGGATACAAGAAGGGTGGAGAAACGATTCACCACCCTTATCTCTCTGAGGTGATATCTAATATGGGCGCTTGCCCATGTCCAGTTAGACTCACTTTGAGTTATCCTCCAGTGGCACTTCAGGCATCTCTTCTGATGTTTCATCTCCTGGAGCCCCTTGGTAAAGCAAGGCGCACCCCAGGATTGGCACACACGGAGAGACCGCATAGAAGCGATACAATCCAATGCCCCAGGCAGCAACTAGGGCCTCAGCTGAACTGCCCACCAGATTTTCAGGGAACACCCCAAGCGCTCTCTGGAACCTTGCTGGGTCCATCAGTCGCCTGGGGCAGGCCAGTTGAAGAGGCCTGTCTCCCTGCCTGTTTAAGGAAGACAAATTAAGTCGCTCCATTTTTCAGACATTCTGTCGTCAAGTCTGATCTTCCTATGCTTACAATAGCAGCATGTGTCCTAATGCACATCTCTCCCTGGGTGGCAGAATAGTTTATCTTTTATAATTAATATATATGTTGTTGGCTTTAATGTGAATGTGGAACCTGAGTACTGTCTGTCTTTTTCCTCAGTATTTGCCAGAGCTAGGGCAGCTGCTCCCTGCATTATCTTTTTTGATGAGCTTGATTCATTGGCTCCCAATCGTGGACGAAGTGGGGATTCAGGGGGTGTGATGGACAGGTGAGTGGTGCTTGTTGTCAACTCTTAATGCTGAAGTATTACTTTCTATTTTGACTTGCTCAGTACTGATTTTATAAGTGACCACCTTAACTCCCCCTGGGCAAATGTTAAAACATTTCCCTATCTACACTCAGTATAGTGTTCTTGGCCTGCATTCCATAAAAACTGGTCCTTGCCCCCCGCTTTAATTATGCATGCTAAAAGAGCAGGGATATCTATTTCATTATGCACATATCTTCTGTGCCTGAACTTAAGATACCAGGACTTAGTTCTAGATCATGTGAATATGTTAAATTGGGTTTAAATGTATTATATTCATCTCTCCTTCTACCAAATGCTGGCCTTCATTGCAGTTGCAGTTAATATCTGTATAGGTGGTCCTCAAGCAATGTGGTTGTAAAGTGAGATGTCATGTGACTGCATTGCTTAGTGACCACAATCCCAGCAGTCCCAGTTGCCGTTGTTAACCAAGAATTGCAGGTCGTTAGCCAAGGGCCCAACCCAATCCAAGCCATTCGAGGCTTGGTCCCTGCCAGCCCCGAGCCTCAGTAAGGTAAGGGACTGCCTCCAACTCCCCCCACCTGCCTATCCCTCTCCATCTCTGCCCTTCTGGCTGCCCTGCACCTTGCTTTGCGAGGCTCTGGGGCTGCTTGCCACACCCCAGGAAGCCACAGCTGCCCCATCCCAGTCCTAGCTGCAGTCACCTTGACCACCCTGCACTCCGAGACCCCTACCGCCCTGTGCTCTACCACCCCAGCTGACCTTTGCTGTCGTCTTGCGCCTGCTGATGAGGTGTGACTGGGCCGAAGGTGTCTGATATCTTTTGGCTTTTTTTTTTTTTTGCAGCACAAAGCAAAAGCCCAGCCCGGCCCCACCCAGGACCATGGCACAAAGGGGCATTTTGGCATGCCATGCTCCAGGAGTTTTTTGCAAAGTGGCGTTTTGGCACACTGCGGCTCTGAGGCCGCTTTTGGCTTTTTTTTTTTTTTTGCAGCCGAAGCCCAGCCCGTCCTGACCCAACAGCCAGGCTGGGCACAGCTTGTCAGGAGCGGGAACAAGAAGATAGCAAAGGTCGGCTGGGGCAACGGAGCACAAGGCAGCAGGGGCCCAAATGGGGGAGATAGGCGGGTGATGGGAGTTGAAGCATCCCTGTGGTCGTAAGTGCAGGTGGGCTGCCAAACCCGAATTTTGGTCACATGACTGCAGGGGTGCTGCAACAGCCACAAGTTCGGGCACCAGTTGTAAATCGCTTTTTTCAATGCATTCATAACTTCAAACGGTCGCTGGACGAATGGTCGTAAGTGGAGGACTACCTGTATTGTAGTCTGTTTAATAAAACAAATAGCAGATTCAGCAGCAAAGGATAACAGTCTCGCAAAACTTATTGTAAATACTTAAGCTCCACTGAAATAAGTTTGGCTCTTCAGAAACCAGTTTTAATAGCTAGACTTCTGCATTCTGAATCAGTTTACTTTCTCTAATCGGTATTTGTTAGTGCACCCTATATATAATGTAATACATGACAAGGATTCTTGAGTCTGGGCATTTGTAAGAATACTGTACTGCATGTTCCCATGTCACAAATTTTTGGGTATCTAATGCATAGAAATGTTGATCTCCAGGGTTTCTGAAATCACCTCCAAACATTAACAAGATTATTTCAAGTTAATTCTTGGCTGCTGTTTGAAAGAGAATGTGGGCATTGCAAGACAAGGAACCCCTTGTGCAGGGATGATGATTAGGATAGCTTCCTGTGAGGGTTAATAGATTATACAGGCACCACTACATGCATTTCAAAGATCTCACTTTTTACAGCTAACCCTAACCCTTCACTCCACTTCTGTTCACAGAGGTACCCACTTGGCAGAGTCACTTTATTTTACAGGTAGTCCTCAGTTCGAAGTTATGATGGCACTGAACAAATGGTAATTACGACTGGTCCTTGAAGTTATGACCATTGCAGCGCCTTGCAGTCACATGGTGAAAATTCAGGCATTTGGTAACCAGTCCACATTTATGACCACAGCATGTGCTTCAGCTCCCTCCACCCACCTATCCCCTCCCATCTCTGCCCTTTTGGCCGCCCTGCACTCCGCTGCCACCACCTACCCCTGCCACTCCCCCTGCCGCCCCCAGCTGATCTTTGCCATCATCTGGTTTTTAAGTGAGTTTTACCCAGTTAAGCGAACTTTACCCAGTTCACTGAATCCACAAAGATTGATGACAGTATATTAAAATGTTTCCCTTGCTAGAGTTGTATCCCAGTTACTAGCAGAGCTGGACGGGCTTCATTCTTCTCAAGATGTATTTGTTATTGGGGCTACAAACAGACCTGATCTGCTGGATTCAGCTTTACTCCGGCCAGGCAGGTATAAGGTTCACAGTTTTCTCTGTGTGTCTGCTATTATAACCATGTACCTTTTTAGAGTATTTTGGGTAAAGCTAGATTAGCAGAGTACTCAACTTACCTCTTTCGTTATACTTGATTTTGTTATTTCTTCTGTCATGTTACAGGGTTGGGATAATATTCCTGACCCCTTAGATATGCAAACACAGCATCTTAGCTGCCCAAAGAGGCTAAAAATTGTGATGTTTCCTTTACAGTATTACTGGTTTATTCTTCCTTGCTTACTTTTGTTGGATGTGTTAATAAAATAAATAAATCTACTATAGTAGGGTTTTTTGTTTTTTTAAGAATAGGTTAATTGGGATACTTTGGGAGTCCTCAGAGTTCCATTGGTAGAAGAGTGGCTATATATAAATTTGTTAAGTAAATAATAACAACACAATATATAAATCCACTTGGTGATGCAGGAAATCAGCCTATATTATTTTGGAATCTGTAAGACTGCATTTGGGATGTTGGGAGAATATTGAAAATGGAAAACTTATTGTACTGTAGTAATTCTGGTTAATGTTTACTATAGGCAAATATTTTATTGAGGTGAAGTACATGAGGTTGTACAATTTATTCTAAGTATATTGAATAAAAGCCAGTAAACCAAAGCAGGGGCAAATTGTGAAATGCTGGCTGTGCATGTACGATCTGGGAATGTTATATGTAAGATGGGTACCTTATTTTAATTGTAAAAAATATTTTTTTGTATCCCTGGCAGATTTGATAAGTTGGTTTATGTAGGTATAAATGAAGACCGAGATTCTCAGCTGCAAGTACTGAGTGCCATCACCAGAAAGTAAGTGCCTGTCTCTGGCTGTTGTAATGTATAACAGTACCACAAGGAAGACTACAGTTCTTGAGAAAATAATGCATATCTTTAGTAATTATTATAACTGAAGTGCATATTCAACTATTAAAAATAAATCTGCTAAGTGGATAGTTTATCCTCAATATATTTTTATATCAATATGCACATCGCCCATGTCTAGATAATGCTCTAAAACTTGCTCTGGGGGATTGTGAATAAGTATTAAGCTTGAGCATTCTTTCCTGCCTGCTCTGGCATATGGAGTTTAACTCATTCTATATCATTTTAAGCAAACCACAATATTTAAATAAACCCCAGATGTTTGCTATACATCTGAACCTGTGGTTTATGGAAGATTTCTGCCCACAGTTCTCAAGATTATATACTGATGGCATTTCTTTTTTCTATGACACTAAAACCCTTGGCAATATCCTTTCCTGATAGGTTTAAGATGGACCCATCAGTGAATCTTCTTAGTGTCCTAGACAAATGCCCTGCAGAGTTAACAGGAGCAGACTTGTATGCACTCTGCTCAGATGCCATGATGTTTGCTATCAGAAGAAAAGTGGAATGGATAGAAGAAGGTAAGGAACCAAGCTGGATAGCTCAAATGTTAATCAGCAATTCTTAAAATTTGTATATACAGAAATGAATAGACACAACATTTGATCAAGTATTTTGCAAAGCTCTGGCTTGCATTCAGTATGGAGATCCAGATGGCTCCAACCCTTTTAGCCATTTGCAAGGCACTACAGACTGGCTGTTCCCTATGGAGTTTGGGTTGGGAGGTTGACTAAACTCTGCTGGCTGATGTTGTTTTATTATAAATTGGAATGTGGGTTTTTTTGCAACCTCAACCATTTATTATTTGGATTATTGTTCTAATTGTTGGTTATAACACTACTCAGAGTCATGGCTGTGAGATGGGCAGCCACATAAATAGTTTTTTTGTAATGAGAAAAAAAAATTGTTGAATAGTAGACTAGAAAATTGGATTGGGATTTAATCTCCAAATAAATGCTTGAGAGAAGGGGTGGGCCCTTGGCTAATAACCAGTGAAATTCACGTAATGACAGCAAGGGGAATTGCTGGGATTGCAGTTGCTAAGTGATACGGTCACGTGACATCTCTCTTTACAACCGCATCACTTAGTGACAGAAATTCTGGTCCTGATTGTGGTTGTAAATTGAGGACTACCTGTAGGCTGGCATGGAGAAGCAGACAACACACTTTAACTTTTAAAACACACTTTGAGGAACAAATGTATTGTTTTGCATCTTATTTCTAGGCTATAGTATATTTTTTTCCTTGTATAGGCAGTCCTCGACTTACGACCATTTATTTAATGACTGTAGTTACAACAGCACTGAAAACAGTTACTTACAACCAGTCCTTGCACTTATGACTGGTGCAGCATCCCCATGGTCATGTGATCAAAATTTGGGCACTTGGCAACCGGCATGTGTTTACCATGGTTGCAGCATCCTGGAGTCACGTGATCACCATTTGCAACCTTCCCAGAGGGCTTCCAACAAGCAAAGTCAATGGGGGAAGCCAGATTTGCTTAGCAACCATGTGATTCGCTTAACGATCATGCAAAAAAGGGCGTAAAATTGGGCGCAGCTCACTTAACGACCACATCACTTAGCAATGGAAGTTCCAGTCCCAATTGTGGTCGTAAGATGAGGACTACCAGTATTCTTGTATGTTGTTTCTGTTACTGCTGGTGCTGCAGGTTAAGCTTTTACTGATCCTTTAAGGTTACTGGCTTCTTTAGGGAAATACTGAGTTACCTGTGAAATGATATCCCATTCAGTATAAGGCATGAGTGGATTAGACATACGATAAGAGGCAACACCTATGAACTGACTTAAGCATGAACAAAGGGACAATATTTAAGCCAACATTTATCTACATATTTTTAATGAAGATATATATTTTTTATCATCGTGCCTAGCCAGGAGCAATCCCGGGGTGACATGCAGTATGTGATATGTCCAAAAGGATTTTAATTTGAACCATTTTACTCTTTCTCCAGGTCTGGATACAGAAAGCTCAGAATTCACTCTTACCATGGAGGATTTTGTACAAGCTGCAACAAGGTTACAGCCTTCTGTTTCTGAAACAGAGCTGCATAGATACAAATTGATCCAGCAGAAATTTGCTGCTTGATTTGAACAAACATGACTGAGAGAAAAATATCCATATAACTCCAAAAATACAGAATAAAAGTTGGCATGAGAACATTGTTCCTGTTGAAGAAATAGCAATGACTCAGTCACAATTTGATGGATTCAGATGAGTTAGAAAAATGAGTTGTAGCCATGGAACTGCTGTTCAGCTGCATAGGATGTGTTGCAAATCAGTCCTCATTCATGCTTGGGATCATTGCTTATACAAGGTGATCAGCATCAGACAGGAAATCTTGGGACACTAATAACCTGAGCCTTTGAATTCTGAGGGAAATGTCTGTAAGTATTTAAAGATATCTAAATAAAGACTGAATTGCTTTATTTGGAAAACAGAAATGCCATTTATGTAATTCACTTAGAGAGAATCTGTCGTTTCTCCATAAATGTGAAATAGGATGTGTATGTGTGTGTGGTTTTTTTCTGGGTCTGAAGTGGAGAGAGAATCAGCAGTACTCAGATTTTAAGTACTCTCACTCTAGGGAAGCAACTGAGAAAATATGGTTGTAATTGTTTCCTACAGCTGGTCTTGCTCACATACTGGCTTCTCTCTGCTTTGAGGTAGTTTTACGAATTTTATAACCTTTTACATTTTTGGAAATTCACAAAGCAAGAAATTTGGAATTCAGGCGACCCTTACATACGTTAACCGTCAATCTAAAATGAAATGGTAGTTCTTTGCCACCCCATCGCTATAGGGCTGTGCAAAAATGAAAGTGTTGCTCTTTCTAATGAGGGGACTTTTTAAAAGAAGGCTCTTGCACTAGTGGGTAGTTAAAATAAATTTCTTTGTTCTAGGCCTTATTCTACAGGTGCAGCAGCAAAAGATAGAAACAGGTAGAGGTGCTTACTACAATGGACAGTGAAGGCAGGAAGTGAATTTATTTGAAGTTATTTTTCCCCATATCAGGTAAAAGGTAACTTACCATTTGTCTGTTGTGATGGGAAATTTATTTAGAAATTCACTCCCTGCCTCCAGAAATATTATTGATTTATTTTGTGAACAGGAAGAATTTAAGAACTTCACTCTACTCCTCCCAAACTAACATTAAATAGATGAAATGGGAAAAGCCATTTTACTCTGTTAGAACCAAGCTTCAAAAGTAGGCCCAGTTCTAGGATTCAGTGATGCTTTACTAATGGTATCTGCAACTCCTCTATTACAATAGCTAGCTCCCCATTATATCTTTGATCATTCCCACTAACCCCCCCCTTCCCCTGATTAGTGGGAACAATCATTACATAGAAATACTATCTTCATTAGTGGAAGCACTGAGGGTGAAGGGTGTGGGTGTTTTTAAAGGTCAAGGACACACATAGGAAATAGGTACATGTTAGTCACTGAGCTAACAAGGGTCCTACCTTTAGTATTATACAAAATATCCTTTATGAATAATTTTTGACTGCAAATTCCCAATGACTGGGATTGCACAATGATAAGTGTACCTTAGAATTCCCTATTAGACTCTCCTGCTTAAGGAGATCCAAGAATCTCACAAGGTGTTGGAAGCATGTGCCCTTCACACTGTGTTAGACTCAGTCCTGATCAGCTCTGGCTAGTGCAGGCAGTAGGCAGTGAAAAGGAATATAGTCCAAGTTCACTTGAAGGGGCACTGATTCCCCAGACACAATAAAGCATGAAATAACGTTTTTCCCCCCTCTTTCCTTTCTTCCCAGCCCTTGAAGATATAGGCATCACTGCAATCATTATAGTCTAATATAGATGCAAATTATTCAGGCATCTTCAGCAAAAGAAGGGGGAAAGTATCAAGAGAGAACAATGTACATTTTAGCCAACTATGCAACTGAGATTGAGATGCAAAGCAATCTTACCCCCACTTTCTTCCCCCCAATGTCACTGAGCTCTTCAATCCTCAAAGTGGATTAATTAGACTGGATTCTTGGGGAAGATGAATTTTCCAAATCTCTTTTCTGGTTCATGTAGTACCTATGCATATTTATTCTTGCTTGAACAAGTTCTGCACCTCGCCACCCACTGAAAAGACCCCATATGACTGCTAGAATAGTCTGTTGACTAGATCTCAGCCAGTTTTCTTCACTACATGGATGTAATAGCATGGGCCAGGCTGCTGGCCTGGTGTGTAAGGCTTGAAGTCCCCCATGACTGTGTGTTCACATAGGCCTTGAAATGCATTTTTCAGTAGTTCTGTGAAAGGCTCCAGACGATGAGGATAATAAGAGAGACGGAACTGACTGTTAAAAGACAGAAAATTTATGTTAATAGCTAAGTAACAGAAACATGTGAAGATATTACTATAGAGACACAGTAATGTAAAGATTAATGTATTGAACTTGGCTATTCCCAATCCCTCTTTCCACTTAAATCACTCCCAGTTCAGACAGTTCAACTTGTCCATGCATGCAAGATTTTTCATGGAAATGCAAGATCCTTTGGGGATTCTGGTCAAAAAGCATGATGCATATCATAATAACTCTACTTGTGCTGCTTCATGTGCTGCTTCATAGGGTTAAAATAACGTAAAGGGCCCTGTCTCTGATACCTGCTAATTTGATCGTTCTTAGAGATGAGCAGGCCTCTGAGGGTATCTCATAGGTAGGTACAGTATGGTATGTAAACATTAAGTCATTGAAAGACCTAGCTGTTTCTGCAAGCATTCAGGTCAGGCAGGTAGATGAGCTCTGTTGTTATTGATGTGAGTGAGGTTGTTTATCCTTGGGTATTGGGAGTTTATATGTGATGGATTTTCTGTGTTTTAATCTTTATTAAGATTAAAGATTAAGATGCCCAGAGTCACTTGTATGAGATGAGCAGCTATATAAATCATATATAAATAAGTAAGTAAGTCCAGGACACCTGTTTCTCTGACCCTATGCCAAATGGTTAGCTGTGCTAAGCCTTGTTATCAAAGTGGAAATACACTAATCATGTGGGTTCCACAGAGAACATACCTTAGTTCTGAATTTCCATCACTGCCTTCATGTGGGACCTGCACTGTGTAGTCCAGTGTCACCATATTTGGTTTATTATTCACAAGGAGAACCGACGTAGTAATGTCCTTGGTTAAATCACTCTGGGAAAGAAAGGGAGGGGAATTAATAGCTATTAAATTCTCTGTGTTTATGTTTTTCTGCATTTGTTCCTTAGTTGGCTTGTTCACTGTGTTAACCCAGCCCCAGATTGCATAACAAACATTACTACCATATAATAAAAAACAAATTTGTAACATTGCTAGTTCCTCTTCCTTCTGGGTGCATCATAACCTGCATCCTGCACTGAATGCCCATAGGTAGTTAATTACTTATTGCTCAACTATATTTGTGCTATTGTCACCAACATCCCCTCTAGAGAAAAAAGTGCCATGTGTTCATGCACGTGAGTAGTAGTAGTAGTAGAGCAATGCTGCCATAGAAAAGTGGTGGAGATTCTCAATTTTGATTTTTGCATTGACAATAATGTTTGGGATCAGAGCCTCAGCTACTAAGATTCTATGCTTGGAACCAAATGTCTAATTCCAGTCTCTAAAGCTCATGACTGTGATGAGAGTTGTTTGCTGTCTATTAGATCTATGCCTTCATCAGCACTTTAATCATCTTGCTGTCTACATTTGACTCTATATTGTTCTCAGCTGAGTAGCTTCATATGTAAGGCTTTTGATATGTAATAATCTCAATGTTTGGAAGGGATATGAGACTAGAAAACTATGAGCTAACAATTTAATTAGCATTATGTACATCTTGATATGAGACAGCTTCCTATGTGTCTATTACAATGCTATCTACTCTGATGCAGCAATGGTTTAATGTCACAGAGGTCAGTGTTCATATCCTTTTAATTGGAGACTGTAAAGTATACACTCCACTACCTGATCTATTCCAACCCAGCTCTGAAAAAAAAAAGCAAAGGAATTAGCAGGTTTAACAGAATCTCTGGGAACAACACAGGGACAGATTTCCTTCTCCATCTTTATTGTAATATTATGAATATTAAGGTATCTAAATAGAGCCAGGTACCTTGGTACTGTCTGATTCTGTTTGATACATTTCCTTTATATCCACATGAAAGGAATCACATTGAAATATGTGGCATTGTACTATACAGTGGTATTGCACTGTTATAATTAGCTCTGAGAAGCTATAAAGGCAGAGATGTTTTTGCTGTTTTATCATCACTGTCACAAAAGGTTAGGCAGAGCTTATTTCTAGCATTACCTTGTAGTAGATATTTTTCCCAGGAGGGGCACAACCTGTTTCCAAGATGTAGTCATAATTACGGTGATCAATGACAAGAATGCCACCTGGACGAACCATGCTGGCAATATTCTTAAGAGCCTGTTTATGAACACCCTGGTCACCTAGGGGTAGATACAGAATTTGAGTTAAATTCCTTCCTGTTCCCTTTAGATTGCCCTCTGGGTTCAAACCAGAGGAATCTCTGGCTACCCTGGACATAAATATATATTTTGTTGATTATCAAAGCAACACCACCTAAATTCTGGGTAATAGTACACTCAGATAATGGAATCTTTATACTTAAGATATATAACAAAAAACTCACTATAGCTATCCCTCTGTACCCCAAAACTAGTTTTCTGGAGCTGCCCTTGCCCAGAACAACTAGATAGCATTGCTGTAATAGAGAGCATGTCTGTGGAGCATGTGGCTTGTATCATTTGTTCTTCACATACTTTTTGGCTGTGAAAAGTTAGAATCTAGTAAACTTTAATTTTTTTTTCTTGAATTTACAAATTCAATATTGAAATTCAGATTATCAATTCCCCCAGCACTAGCCTGGAGGGAAAAGATATACAAAATGTAATGGGTCCAAAAATGTTCAAAATTTGGATAGAATCTGCAAACTAAAATATCTCCTATCATTCTAT
The DNA here is from genome assembly GCF_059951505.1 of Python bivittatus. Classification (NCBI taxonomy): domain Eukaryota; kingdom Metazoa; phylum Chordata; class Lepidosauria; order Squamata; family Pythonidae; genus Python; species Python bivittatus. The sequence continues at coordinate 121,151,828 of NW_028277030.1, forward strand.
CCATTGTATCCATACCATATTTAAGGAAGAACATTTAAACCACTTGGATTCCTTAGCTGAACTGATATAATTTTCAACAGGATTTTTTAAGGAAAACAGATTATTTGAAAAAATATGAATTTTGTCACAGCATAACGACCAACAATTAATTGGTTCTTGTTTAATATTTGAATGAATTACTTATCATTCCGGCTAGGAAGTATTTTTGTTTATTCGAAGTCAAAGTAAACTTCTGTATAGACTAAGAAAGACTCAGATAATCCCTTTCTATAGCATTGACAATACAACAGACCTCTATACAACAATCTTTTGACACTCACCTTTAAAATCTGGAAGATGGGCAAAAGAATTCCCTAAGCAGATGACAGCATCAAAGCCTTCACCAGGCTTCTGTAGATCCTGTGGCAAGGTGAGCCAATTAGCCTCCTCAATTACTGCAGAACAGAAAAGCACGGGATACGCTTCATTTAACTTAACCTCTGCTTCCTCATCATGCCTGCTCTGTCTAGGCAAGAAAGGATCTTATGTTTCCCAGGCAAAATGGAAGTGAAAATTATCACTTGCCACCTTAGTTCATATAACATGCTAAACTCGCAGTGCTACATGGTTTTACCATTGTATCTTGTACACCATGGTTTGTGGTTTATAGTATGTTGTATGAACCAAACCAGTTGAAGTTTATATAATAAACTATGGGTTAAAACAAGCTGTGTCTTCGCATAATGTGTGAAGCTAACCCCACACTTTTTAAAATGTGACTCTGCAGAAAAGTCTCTGTTATGAAACAGCTTGTCTGATGTAAAAAATTAATCCCTCGCTTCTACACTTTCCCCCTTCCATTCCATTCCCACTAAAGGAAAGCTTATTTCATGAAGTCTTATTATTACCAAATTTAATAGCTAAGAAAGAAAGAAATACTGAGCTTTCTACAGCATGCTGGGCTTGTAAATGTCCCAGTGGTGCTTTTGCACTTATGCTAGTATGTTAGTATTCTCTGGATTAGGGGTTGCTTCTATCCAGAGATTCTCCTGATCATTGTAAAACTGTTCTTTGTAACTACTGTGGGCCAATTCCGACCACCATCCAGCTTTTCCTATATAATTTTCAGATTCTTCTGTGGACTTGCATTTTTGATGCTTCTGCAAATTTCCTTAATTACCACATGGCTTTGTTGTTGGAATCATAAATGTAATAATGACCTGGGTTTGTCCTTCAGCTAATTGTTTTTCATTAGATTCTGTAAGTCTGTGCTGCTATTGCTACAGACTTATTCTGCTAAGAGGCCTAATTATTTTGGGTTAGAGTGACACTGATCCAATGGGAATGGCAAGTGCTGTTGCTCCATAGACCAAACTGATTTATGAAAAATCACCTAAGATCGGGCAAGAAGCTGGAAATGAAGGTGCAGAAAGGACATGTTCACCACTGGGCTATTCAATCAGACCAAGAGCATTACATGACAGTAGACTTCAAAGAGGCAAGGACAATGGGGCTCCCTGAGTTGAAGGAAAGGGCAGGAAAGAAGCTTGTGGACAAATTTTGCTATATGGAGAGCCATTAAGAGGAATATATTAAGCAACAAAGTTAATTATCTGATTGTACTGTATATCTTCGGCAGATACAGTGGAAGCAGGGCCCCAACTCTAAGGAAAATCATGCTTGTGTAAATGTTCTCCTCCTTCACAGAATATTCTCAGCAATACAGGGTCTTGTCAGAACACAAAATCCACATGGATTTCATGTGTATGTCTGCACAGATAGAAAAACTTGGCAGAAAGAGGTTAAAATGCTATTAAATCAGTGTTATATAGATTTTACTATGATTTTTTTTACAATGATATTTACAAAGACAGCCTTTAGGCCTTCAACATCAAAGTGCTTATTTGCATTTTGTATTGCTATGGATTTTGTTAGAGTCACAAATAGCACCTTATTGAACAAAATTTAGAGATTGGAGCGCTGTTTATTTGTACGGTGATGACAGCAACACCAGGCCTTCCCCATACCACTGAGATCACTGAGGCCTTAGGGGCAAGAAAAACAAAAACAAAACAAAGTATGGACTACAACTTCCATAATTTCTACCTATAAGCATAGAACTGTAGTTTAATTCATCTAGAAGGCACCAGGTTGGCAAAAGCAGGATAAATGGATTTTACCTATGTCTGGCAAAATCTCTGAAACTGGAATAGGGAGCACAAAGAAGCCCAATGACTACAAGCCAATTCATTATGGAAATAAATTTACATTACAGAATTTTACTTGTATGCAGAATTTTTGATAATGATTATTTTAAATGTACTTTTGTAGCCCTAATTGCTGAGTTGCACAGACAACATGGGGCTCCCCTGTTCAAATACTGAATTAGATACATTGACTTATTATTGAGGTGGCTATCAACCTCTCTTAAGCCTTTTTGCAGGCTTAACAATTTGTGAATCAGTTGTTTTATTATTCTTTTCACCTACTACTATTATTAAGCAGTTTACTCAACTTGGTGCCTTCCAAATAGCTTGAAAATGTTGGTAACTATAGTTCCAAAAGGTTGGGAAAAGCTGGTACAAAGGACATAGGCAATAGAGTCACAATGCCATAGATCAACTTTCAGAAGGCCAAGCTAGTTTCCATTCTTTTTCATGTATAAAGGATATATAAATTCCAGAGAAAAATCTGTAAAACCTTGACTGGGATGAGGAACCATCCTTTCCACACTATACCCTATAGGCACCTCTTTCACCTCCACTCCAAATATGTCAGCAGGGAGCACATTGTAGCATTGGCATTCTGGCAGTTGCTCCAACAGCACTGATCATATTTCATCAAGTTCTTCTTGTCAAGATATAAACTTAACTGCTAATTTAAACATAGCCTGGAAAAGATGCTCAGATACTGTTGTTGGAAGCATTCAAACCTCAATAGTGTAAAGGGCCAGGACAAGAACAACCGAGATCTATTTTTATATAGAGCTGGACCATAAAAAAGGCCGAGCGCCGAAGAATTGATGCCTTTGAACTGTGGTGCTGGAGAAGACTCTTGAGAGTCCCCTGGACTGCTAGGAGGTCAAACCAGTCAATCTTAAAGGAAATCAACCCTGATTGCTCATTGGAAGGATCGATAATGAAGCTCAAGCTCAGATATTTTGGTCACCTAATGCAAAGAGAGATCTCTTTGGAGAAGACCCTGATGCTGGGAAAGATTGAAGGCAAAAGGAGAAGAGGACGGCAGAGGATGAGATGGTTAGATAGCATCACTGAAGCAATGAGCATGAAACTGAGCAAACTCAGGGAGGCAGTGAAGGACAGGAAGGCCTGGCGCAATATGGTTCATGGGGTCACGAAGAGTCGGACACGACTTAACGACTAAACAACAACAACAAAGATGCTGACCAAGTCAATGCTTCAGGCTGCAACTAGTACAATACAGAGATATATTAAACAGTAGAGATATTTATGTCCAGGCCAGAGTTTGCATTAATATGATGATATATGGTTCATTAATCAATGTAGTATATACAACTACATTATTAATGAACCATATATCACTATATTAATGCAAGTATATTGTCACTACAATATAATCTCAATCATTATCATGAGATGATATTATAATAATGTATAGCTTTATGCTATCATTTGTGTGAATGGGCATGTATGAAAGATGTAGAGTATGTGAAGGAAGCCCAAAAGGTAGAAAGGTTTGCTCAGGAAGAAGTCAGCTTATGCAGCTTGTGGAAATGTTTTTTTTTTAATCTGCACTCAATCGTGACCGATTCTGTGGCGACTGCCTGGACAAGTCCCTGCAGTTTTCAAGGCAAGGTGTTTCGGAAATGGTTTGCCATTGCCTCCTTCCTAGAGCGGAGCCCAGCTGGCGAGCACAAGAGGCGGGGTTTCTGTTGCTTTGCGCCTTTTTTGGGCATGTGCGGCTTCCGTGTTACTGGCAACTGGTCCCGTTTCCCGTGCAAGGCGCCACCAGCGTTTTTCCTCCCACCAGGGTGAGAGTCCCCATTTATCTACTTGCGGATGCTTTCGAGCTGCTGGGTTGGCAGAAGCTAGGGATGAGACAGGAACTCGCTCTGCCGCGTGGAGCTGGGCTCAAATCTCTGAAGTGTCAACCATTTCTGGCTGGCAACTTTCAGCGTCATTAAGCCACTGCGCTACCGCATTCCCTTGTGGAAATGTACCAAACTGAAAAGTTTGAAGAAGTCACAATACATTATGGTTCCAAAAGAACAGATAGTTCCCATGTGAATTGTATGAGGTAGTAGGTGTGAGAAAAGTGCCAAAATAAAAGTGGTCAAGCATTGATAGGTGGTCAAGTCATGTTAGGGCAGTGTTTCTCAACCTTGGCAACTTTAAGATGCATGGATTTCAACCCACAGAATTCCCCAGCCAGCAAGGGGGTATAAAATATATGGGTCCTTGGGAGTCATCAGACAGAATGAGCATTCTGTGTTGGCATTATGCTTCAATTCTTCTGGAACTCAAACCTGGCCTGGCCAGCTAAACTTAGAGTTGCGAGGATATGCAAGGGTATGTAAATAATTGAGCTTTTAACTCAGAAGATGAATAAAAATAATAAACCTGCATTTGTTTCTACATGTTTGGATCTCTGAGTAAAAAAGAACAGCATGGGAGGCACTTTTCAGCCCTGAGTCTGACACAGATATAGGGTTCCCAGACTAGCTTCCATCTAAAAACACCAAAATATAACACCTAACTGCTGTTTTTTCTACATTCAGACTATGTCCTGGAACTAATAAAAGTGCTGTAATCGTTTGTTCTGTCAGGGGGATATGAATCAACTAAGAATACTTGGCTCTAGTCTTCCCAAAGCTAGTATTTTCCAGTTTTGTTGGACCAAAACTCTACAGGTTATAATCCAACATATCTGGGGTACTTCAGATTGGGGAAGGGAACTGAATCAGTTGATATTCTTAATCCAAAAGTTAGAGTACCCCAATGGTCAAAGGCATCTTCTTTTCGACGGTTCCATCGCTCCTTCAGGGCGTATTTGAGCATTTTGTCACTGGCATCTACGCTGGTGACACTAAATCCTTCTTCAACCAGCATAATGGAATCCACACTGCACCAGAAACGGAGAGAGAAAATGATTTCCAAGTACCTTTGAGAGATGAGATCTGAAGTAAACTATTTCTTAGATTAACTCAGCATAATAATCCCCTCCACTTATGTTTAGCAGTTATGTTTTAGTAGTTAGAGAAAAAAAGTCACCCATGAAAGTTAGGGCAATGGCTAGTATGCTGTTTCAAAATTCTTTCCTAAGGCTGCATACATAATATCTCCCACATATATGTCTCTTAGGAAATCTAAATACATGACACCTGCACATATTCATTTAAAATCTGAAGGGAAGAAATTCAATATTTTCTCCCTCCCGAAACAGCAACGATGAATATCTTCTATTAACAGAAAGTATATTTGTGGGAATGATTCCTCTGTTTTTATTCCCCTCACCTCTAGCCCTTTACCACATTATTACTTTTTAAGTGGTCACCTGGATTAACACAACAAGTAACCGCATGCATTCCACAATTGTGTTGAATCCCTGTCAACTGAATCAGGAAGGCCTGAGTTAAGCAGGTGTAATTTCAAGTCTGGCCAAATTCAGGCTAGGCAAATGCACCATAGAAAACCATTCAGAAAACTGGAATGGACACTGATACCCACCATAGAGACCAGATCTCTACTGGGAGCGGGTTCCAAAGAGTGGGGGCAGCTAATGAAAAATCCCTTCCAAGGTCCTGTCATGTGACATTCTCATAGGGACAGGATCTGGAGGAAGTTGACCCTATTTGATCTTGTTGCATGGGCTGATGAATACAGAAGGTGGTCCCTCAGATAATCAGGTCTGGAATCATATAGGATGTTAAAGGTGACAATCAGCACCTTGAACTGTACACGGAAATCAAATCGTAACCCATGCAGCTCCTGAACCAGCACTGTCATTCAAGAATATTGGGACACACCCATCACATCTGAGCTGTCAGGCTTTGTACCAGTGGTAACCTCCAAATGCTCTTTAAGGGCAGTTCTATGTACAGCACATTCCAAATGGAGGTGATAAGGGCATGAGTGACTGTGTGCAAAGTCTTTTGGTCCAAGAATGGTTGCAACTGGCACACAAGATGTAGCTGTGCAAAACCTTTCTAGCCACATCCACCTCCTGTTCTTCAAGCAGGAGCTGTGAGTCTAGGAGAACCCCCAAACTGCAGACCGTCCATTCAGAGTTAGAGATGGAATTTCCCTGAAATCATCAGGTCCACAAACCAAAGCCACTCCATGTTGAAGGAATTTGTTTAGAATCTGATTCTCCTTATCTAGCACTGGGTCAACACTTTTGATGCATTTATTTTATTAACAACCACTGGGCCAGCATTTCCATTACATCATCTGTTCAGCCCAGGGTCAAGATGTATAGTTGGTTATCATCAGCATACTGATGATACCAAACCTTGTGTCAGCAGATTATTTCCCCCAGTAGCGTCATATAGATATTAAAAAGGAGTGAGGGAGGAGAGAGCCCTGAGGCACTTCACAAAATAGCAGCCTCAGAGCAGATCTCTCCTCTCTTACCAACATTGCCTGGGACTGTCCCATGAGGAAAGAAGAGAACTGCTACAACTCCTTCCCACCATTCCAATCCGTTAGGAATGGTCCACACAGATACCATAGTTTTTGGCTTTGAAAGCCACTGAGAGATCAAGGACAAAGAGAGTTGGACCCCTTGTCCAATGACTGCAGAAATGTGACCAGTGCAGTTTCAGTGCTGTATCCTAGCCTGAAATCTGACTGCAAAGGGGTTCAAATAATCTGCTTCCTCTAGGGCAGTGTTGTCCAAACCTGGCCACTTTAAGATGAATGGACTGGGGAATTCTGGGAGTTGAAGTCCACTCATCTTAAAGTGGCCAAGTTTGGACACTGCTCTAGGATTCTCTGCAGTTGCAGAGCCACTACTTTCTTAACAATCTTTCCTTAAAAAGGAAGGTTGGAGACAAGTCCAAAGTTGTCCAAAATGGATTGAGAGACAGATTCCTGAGTAGGAGGTACACCACAGCCTCCTTCAGAGGTGACGGAATCCTCCCTCCCCAACAAAATTTTGATTATTACTCAAATCCAACTTCCAGCTCAAATCCAGAAGCCTTAACCAGCCATGAGGGGCAGGGATCCAGTTGGGAAGTGGCAGAACTAACCCTGCAGAGGATCCCATCTTCCTTAGAACTTAGAATAAGCAATATTTGTTCCCACCAATGCCCATTTTATAACCCCCAGAATATTCTCAGACTGCATAGCCAACATTCAGCAGCACCTGTTCTGCCGGTTTTTAAGTTTTTGTAATGCAACTATTTCACATATTTGAACCCATAAATCTAAAAAAACAAAAGAAATAGAAACAAATGTATGCCCTTCTTAGGTGACTTCACTGCGTTACTGAAGATGTAGGCTTCCAAGATGCCCACCTTGACACAGACTTACTGACACTTCTATTTGTTCAGGAATATGTTCAACTCACAATCTCTTTATATTATCTTCCCTTGCAAAGGCTGGTCCTAACATTAGGCAAAGTTGAGGCAGTTATCTCAGACAGCTGATTTTAGCTGACATGAAAGGGCAGCAAACTCTTAGTAATCTGTTAGTAATTATTAATTGTTAGTCATTGTTAGTAATTATTAATCAAATATGGATGGAGAAAAGCAGAAATGTTTTTGAGATTCTCCATGTGTCCAAATGCCTCTTAATTTGGAGGAGGGATAGAATCTCTTTCTCAGCCAGCAAAATATCTTGGGCAGACCAGTCCATTCTTCCAGTACAGCAGATGAAAAAGTGCATTCTAATTATGCATTAAAATTACATTTGTTAATAAAATAAATGCATCAAAATATTCCTATTTTAGACAAATATTGCTTGTATATATACAGTATGTAGAAAACAAACAGGTAATGAGAAGAGAGGAAAATGCCACATACTGCAATAGTTGCAGGCATTATGTTAAAAAGATAAAGAAGATGCTCCCCAATAGTTTATTTCTATAGACATTTTAGTCATTAGGCCTCAACATGATGCAACCATGTCTTTAATCTGAAGACAGCCTAAGGTTGGGAACCAGCCTCAGTCATCCGTGGAAGACAATCGCCAAAGCTTATGCCAAAGCTGAAGTCTTTTGAGTGCCACAAAAGCCCTTGATGTTTATATCCCCTTGATTGCAATTGTTCTACTCTGAGTAATGGCTAAGTTTGGACTCACTTCTTTCAGATGCCAAGGGTGATAGAAGTCTTATGGGAGCTCCTGCCTGATTGGGAGTTTGGGAAGGCGTGCCCTTTCTTTCGAGCAACAAGAAGAAAAGTGAGTGAAGCTGGACGACCAACGGCAGATCTCCCCCTCTTCCCGTGGAACGGAAAGGGGTCGTTCCCAAGTGGGCAAGCACTATCGCCCTCAGGCGCAATCAGTGTCGGATAATACGCAAGAGATCTGGGGGGTTTCAGGCGCATTGTATCCGTCGTCGAGGGGCAGCGTGAAGATTCAAAGGAAGCAGTACGATTCCGGATTAAATAGCACGGAGCCGCACCTAGGTGATACTCTCTAGCTGACTCCACCTGCAAGTTAATCACAAAAACTCCCGACGTACGGAAGGCAGAGAAGCCGCTCAGCAACTCTTCTCCCCGCGACTCACCCGGTGCCGCAGGCCACGTCGAGCACCGTCTTGCAGCGCTGTCCGCGCAGCAGCGACACCAGCCAGTTCTTATACTCGGCCGTGCGGCTCCGCGTGTCGCCAATGTACAGCTGCCAGACGCGCGCCGCCCGGCCGTCCGCATACTGGTCCGGGAGCCCCTCGGCTGCCACGCCCAGCGAGCGAGTCCGGTAGATGCTGTCCACCATGGCGAGGCGGGCGGCTCAAGGCGCGGGTTGCGTGACTGCTGCTCCGACCTCCTTCAACGGCTCTCGAGGATGAGCCGCCACCGCCGCCAATTACAATCCCCAGGAGAGCCGGCAGCCGGTCGCCAGAGGAGCTCACTCCAGGGACCGCCCCTCCGCGCAGCCGGCCAATCCAAGAGCGGGGTAGCGGACACTCCCACCCGTCCACCCGTCCGCAGCTGAGGGAGGATTCCTCCCCTCCTCGCCCTCCCCCCAGTTCCTGAAGTCAAAGGTCTTGACCCCAGGCCGCCTAATGACTCTCGGTCTTCCCAAACTTATTGGCCACCGGGTGATTTGGATCCCTCCTGAGGTTGGCCTTCCTGACTATGAATTATGGGAATTGTAGTCCAACAGCGCTGGAAGGCAAGCTGGCGATGCGACGCATACTTATCTTGGAATCACAGAACACACCATAGGCTAGTGCTGAGTAAACATGCATAGAATTATTAAAGACAAAAAAATCCGGTAGAACTGGGCTGTTAAGTATGAATGCTTCTCTTTTGTCAGCTTCTTCTAAACTGTGGTTTATTATAGTGGTTTATATGTTAAAATTTGGCTTTTGTGCTTCCACAAAAGTAATGGTTGTGGAAATGCTAAAATATTTTAGTAAAATAGATATTTACTTCCCAAGTTTATATACTGCTTGCTTATCAAACTCTAACTTTGATAAATAATAAAAACCATCCATTATTAAAACTGAAATCATATAATAAAAACAGTATCTGAACAGTTCCATAAAATGCAAAGCAACAAAGAACCCCGCAATGGCAATAATTATTCAGTTCCAAGTTTTTGCTGGAAAAGCTGTATCTCTGCTTTTTTTCCTGAATGTAATAAGTGTGGGAGCCATCCAGATTTTGGAAAGACTTGGTTCCACACACCTGTTTTTGAAAAGAGATTCATCCTCCCTTTAAAATGTTTTATACAAAACATTTCTTAGTCGTTGAAACTGAAAATAGGACTGGAAACAAACCCTTCAAAATATACAACTTTCATAGATGTGTGCATGAAATAACTTTTTGAGGATAATATACCTGCTTCTGATGAAATGGACCACAGGCTACTTCATGAGCAGCACTGGTTCCCAGTAGGGTTTTGGGTGCTCTTCAAGGTGCTGGTTATTACTTTTAAAGGCCTACATGACATGGGGCCAGGTTACTTGTGAGACCATCTATCCCGTGTCTTTTCAGTTACATTGACTCTCAGGAGGCAGGCACTATAGGACTGGTTTTAGCCTATTTGTGACTTGTGGTATGTGGCTATGAGGTTCAAACCCTCTGCCAGGAATTGAACTCATGAACCTTTGCACTTTATGTGATTATGTACAGTGCATTAATTTTAGGAGCTATCCAGTTCCTGGTGCTCAGTGGTTGCAGGAAGGGATATACTGTACAGAATCTATAAGAACAGTATGTATAGTCCACCTTTCCTTAAGCTCTCAGAGCCCAGAAGTATGGATCTCACATCACACAGAAGGTTTGAACCTCATAGAATAACGTCTGCTATTCTCATCTGATGAGTCTCAAATAGAATGAAACCAGTCATGTAGTGCCTATCTCCTGGTTACACCAAATATATTGGTGATCACTGTAACTGAAAACACCACATAAAATATATGCTGTGTAAAAATAGAGATTCTCCCTCCCCCCACCCTGCCCAGAGGAAGTTATGTAAAACCCAGTAGAGGGGCATAGCATAATGTAACATCCATATCTCTCAGTTCTGAGAGCTTAAGGGGAGGTGGAGTGTATATCCCTGGGGGTTTCTGCCCGTCCCACTAAATCTGGCAAAGTGGGCATGTTCAGTGAAGCAGTGTCACCCGCAGGGTCCTAGGAAGTGTGACTTCTCTGTCACAGGGCTTGCCTAATGGAACAGCCTTCTCCCAGAGTTTCAGACAGCCCCGACAATTTTGGCCTTCCTGAAGGCTGTGAAGACCTGGCTTTTCCCCCATGGAGCCAGCAAGTGTTGGGGGAACATATTGGTAAGGTGTTTTTACAGTGGCCTTAACTTGATTCTCTTAATTGATTTCTAATGAGTTCACAATGCTTTACTTTTGGGTCACTAGCCAGAGTTCCACTGATATGTAAATTTGTTAAATAAATAAATAAACCGATTCCCTCTGCCCAACCTTTTTCCTGTCCTCACTGACTTAAAAAACTGGGGAGACACTCAGCAAGGTTGGTTTATAGCCACAATCCCCTTTTATTTCTTAGGAGTTCCCAATTGCAGAACTCTTTTGTCTGGTAAACGCCTCTGTTGTTAGAGTCTTGCCTAATTATCCTTATTGTGGACTTAGAGTTCCGTGAGGCATGAAATACCCAGGGTGCCTAGGACACAGGCCAGAGCGTTTATCATCACCATCAGTGTGAGTTGCCTCTTTCCCAAATGAATGGAACAATGCTACAATGCAGTGCCAACAACAATAGATAGGAACAAGAGAACAAGAAGAAATATAAATACAAATTTGACAAATAAATGCTATAGGTATAAGTGCACACACAAAAATAATGATGGAATATATTGAAAAAGTCTCAAGCTATTCCCCCCCCCCCTCAGAAAAAGTAATACAGCAATCCTTTATTTTTAAAACAAGAAAGTTTAGGCAGACTCAAAACAGAATAGGGCCATTCTGGTAGGCATTGCATTAGAAGTCCATTATGGTTTCTGTGGTATGATCTCTATCCCTTCCTCCCTCCCGCCCTCTCTCTCTCACACACAGACACACAGACACACACATCTAATCTCTGATTTTTTGTTTCCATTTCTTGGCATCAAAATAAAGCCTACTCAGTGTTTGTTTCTTTTCTTAAAAGGTAACAACTGATTAATAACCAGGAATTCAGATGGCAAAACTGAGTAGCTGAATTATAGGAATACAAGTGTAGATGAAGAAGGAAGAATTATTTTATTTCTGAAAAACAAGTTCAGACAGGCTGAGCAAGAAGATTGAGAAAAATAATGTCTCCCCACCCCCACCCTTTTGAAAAGAAGAAAGGCAGCATATAAGACAAGATGGCAATTTCTATCAGTGCCTGCAACGCTAAGGACACATCCAGTACATCTATGTGTGATCAGAGTAGATTCTGGGGATCATAAAAATAAGGGGGCTGGTTCTGCATCCTGGCCACAGGTTGACTACACCTGCACCTCCCATGGGGAAAATCTGAGGCAAAAAAGCACCAGCTGGCATCATGGTTCCATTGCAGCTCACTAATATATATTGTGACATGGTTGCTGATTTTGCTCACTTGTTTGGGCTGGCACAGCTTCAATTTGGCTTCAAGGGCATAGAATTAGTTCATCCAGTCTGTGCAGAAATCCTGTTCTGGAAGTGTTTTAGAAAAGCTGCATATTCAAAATGACATGTGGAATTCTTAACATACACATTTTAATTACATGTCATCTTAACCAGTTTATTCACTGAATGTAATAATCTGGAACCCAAAATAATTGGAAATATAAACATGGGCTGGGATCACACAACAAAATAAGCCAGACTATATTGGGTAGCTAATTTGTGGCTGAGAATGGCGTATGATCATAATCATATAGCAATACCCTCAATACATTGAATTTACATTATGGCTGAACCCAGATTTATCTTGACCTTGCTGCAGAATTGATGGCAACAATGTCCCTACTATGTTTTTTAGGCCAGGAGACCTTTTCACTGTTTTATAACGTCAACCTTTGCTCTTTTGGCATCAAGGATCTTGTTTAATATTTGAATAAAAAGCTTGGGATCAAGGTGAAACTATATCAAGAAAAAGAGGAGAGAGAGGCAAAATTGAGAGAGTGACAACATACCCCTTAAGCGAAATGTTTGTCTTTCAGCAGCCATGGACAAATTGGTTGTGAAATCCAGAAATCATGGTTAAAACAGCACAACACACTAAAAAACGTGACATCCTTAGGAATGCCATATTAAGAATATGGAATAGATATAAACCCAGGCCGTGCCCAAAAATACCTTTATTGTTTCAGCACAAGAAGCATTTTATAGAAAAGAAATAGCAGGCAGAGAGAAATGGTTAACATATCCAGATTTGTTAGTACAAGAACATGGAGAACTTAAGATGAAATCAAGAGAACAATTGACTGCAGAGGGATTTGGTTTTCAGTGGTTTTCATATGCACAATTAAGAAAGAGATTTAATATAGATAAAAAGGTAGCTGGAATTGAGCAACATAAGACAGAATTTGAAATTGAATTATGTACAAATGATGAACATGTGATTGCTAAAATGTATATACCTTTTTTGAGATTTGAAACAGAAGAACAAACTAAAGAGTGCATAATAAAATGGGCTAAGAATTTTGGTTATAATATACAGATGGACCAATGGGAGAGAATGTGGCTAAAAGGACTGAAATTCACATTGTGTTATAATTTAAGAGAGAACTTTTTAAAAATAATGTACCATTGCTATATGACACCAGATAAATCATCTAAAGTGTATAAAGGTACTTCTAATCAATGTTGGAAATGCGAAAAACATGAAGGGACATTTTACCATGCATGGTGGACTTGCAAAAAAGCAAAAAAAAGGGGGGGATATAAATACACATGATGATACAAAGAATTTTAAAAATTAATATTGAGATGAAACCAGAACTTTTTTTATTGGGACTTATGGATAGCCAATTAGAAAAGATTTGGATAGTAACTACAGCAAGACTATTATATGCACAAAGATGGAAAAATACTGAAATACCGACAATGGAGGAGTGGATTGTGAAGATGGTGGAATTCGCAAAAATGGCAATATTGATCTGTTTGATCAGGGATAAAACAATAAGTACTTCCATAAAAGACTGGAAACCTATTATGGACTTTTTGCTGAAAATGGAAAAAAATGAATTGGTGATTTATGGATTTGCTGATTAAAAAGAGTTGAATATGGGAAGAAGGGAACCAGGCAATGTAATCTTAAAGAGAGAGGAGAGATAAGAAGTTTGTTTGTAACTGCTATAAAGCAGATTGGAAGTCACTTCTTTATATATCTTATTTCTTATTTCTTTTTTCTATCTGTATTTTTTCTTGCACTTTTATCTTTTATCTTTTTCTTAATTTCTCTTTAAATATTTTCATGTTTAACTTTTACTTATGTAAAAATTTCTAATAAAAATTATGTAGAAAATGTGACATCCTGGATTATGATGAATGCCTCTTTGTGGGAGGGTCCCCTCCTTAAGAGGCCATTGCTGGACCCAGCAGTACTGCACAATTTTTGTCCAGTCTCCAGCCCTTTGAGGGGAAAGTTGTTGAGAGATGGTAGGCTTGTAACTCCTAAGGACTCTGGAGGAAGCAGATTATCTGGACTCATTGTGGTCCGGTTTCAGGCCAGGTTATAGTACTGTGATGGCATTGATCATGCTTGTAGATGGCCTTTGGCAGGATTGGGATGGGGATTGTGGCCTTCAATTCCACTGATCATGGTATCATTCCAGACTGATTGAGGGGATTGGGAACGGGAGTCACTGTTTTTCATTGGTCCTCCTTCCTCCAACTCTCGTTCCAGTTGATGTTGGTGAGGGGAAGAAATCTAGCTCTAGGCCTCTGCTTTGCAGGGTGCCACAATGCTCAACTCTCTCCCCACTCCCTTTTAACATCAACATGAAACTCTTGGATCAAGTGTCATCAGCTATACATCTCCATACTGGCCCATCCAAGTGGTGCTTTCAAGGTGCTTTTCAGGTTCCTGGAATCTGTGTGAGTCTGGAGGGGGAGAACAGGCTTCAGCTCAACCCTGAGAACTTTGAGTGGCTGTGGGTTTTAGGGACCCCATATCTAATGATCTTCCATCATTAACTCTGGAAGGGGTCACATTCTCCCAAACAGAGTTGGTATGTAATTTGCAGGCACTAATAGAATTGTGGCTCCTGGTCAAAGAGCAGGTGACAGCAGTGACCAGGAGGGCCTTTGCACAAATACATCTTGTGAGTCAATTGTGCCTGTTCCTAGATTAGAAGGCACTGTTCAAAGTCATTCCTGTCCTTATCACCTCCCAATCGGACTATTGCAATTCACTTGACTTGGAGATACCCTTGAAAAGCATTAGAAACTTCAGCTGGTCCAGAATGCAACGGGAGGTGCAGTATTGGGTGCACCGTGGTACACCTGTATAACACTGCTGCTTCATGAGCTGCACTGACTCCCAGTAGGCTTCTGGGTGCAATTCAAGATGCTGGTTGTCACCTTTAAAGCCCTACATGGCATAGGGCCAGTTACTTGCAAAACTGCCTATCCTTAGTGGATTCTGGCCATCCCACTAGATCCCACTAGATGCAGCAGAGTGGTCCTACTTCTGGTTCCCTTGGTGAAGTGATGTCATCTGGTGGGTCCTAGGAAGCGTGCCTTCTCTAGATTTGGATGGCCTGAACCCTGTTGGCCTTCTGGAAGGCCATGAAGACCTGACTTTTCCCACAGGCATTGAGGCTGGGACGTTAATGGATCCTAGTGAATGTATGGGAGGCATGTTGGTAAGTGGCTTTGGCTTGGTTCTTTCAACTGATTTTAATCAGTTCAAGATGTTGTATCTTTTGTTCACTGTCCAGAGTTCCATTGGTAGATGGGAGGCCATAGAAATGAGAGAGAGAGAGAGAGAGAGAGAGAGAGAGAGAGAGAGAGAGAGAGAGATGGAGATGTGGTGAGCAGTAATTAGGAGCGACTTCAGTTCTGGAGTTGCATACAGAATCCCAGGCTTGATGCTGCCAGGGTAGGATCACAGGGTGAAATTGTAGGACTCATAGTGCAGTGTATAAATCCATGTAGTTGCCACTTCTCCATGCTTATTATTTCCTTGCTTGTTCTGCCTTTAGCTTGAAGCAGCAACTAGGAGGAGCAACACTGTATTTCTTTAAATTTAGAAGAGAATTTGGATGCACAGTGAAGACTAACAGTAGTCATCATTGCCATCTAGATTTTTCTCAGCACCTCTTGGCCCACAGGAGAAAGATAGAAGGATGAGAGAGAGGCAGTGTAGCTCTGCTTGGCCTGAGCTGCTTAGGAGACATCTTGACTGGCAATACCACAGATTCAATTCCTAGGTTCAAAACAGATTAATCTGGCAGTAAATAGGCAACATCATATGCATGAGACCACATATAATTGCTGCCAGTCAATGTAAACAGTGTTGGACTAGATGGACCAGTCATTTGAAGTAAAATCCCCATGAAATCAGCCATTAACAAATGCAAGTGCTCATTTGGGTAACAAGCCTCTTGAACTCATAATGCTCCATTTTTCTTTACAGATCCAACCCAGAGACCTATCGCGTTAAGAAATTATAGCCATGGCAATACCATGCTTTCTATCCACTTCTCTTAATTCAGACTAGGACTCCCAGACCTGGGCTGCAAAAATTCAGATAACTACCAGATGACAGCAAAGAATTAGCATTTTTGTATGTCTTTGCTGCCAATAGTAGATATCCCAATTTTTGCAGCCTAGGTCTGGTAGCTTAAATTTGGATGTTAGATTGCTTTATTCCTGTCTCATTCATCCCTGCGTGAAACAGATTTGAGAAAGTTCCAGTTTCCATGTTTGTATTATAGTCCTCCAGGAAAAAAAAATACAAATAACTGCAAGGGGGAGCAGTTCGTGTATAGTGGAGAAACAATTATCTCTCCATAATCCAGGGTGATAAACAAAGCAATGTGCAATATTGACATCCTAAAATGCTATTAATATTGATAGAATGTTTACTTTTTTCGTATTATTTTCAATACTTTAAGCTTTCTAAATAATGGTATGTTCATAATTTATAATCATATTACACAAATATTATTACACTAAAATCCACATTGAAATAATACAATGTATCAAGATTTATAACATTACAATAAAAGGAAAAAAAGCAATGTGGTTGAAACTATCTTAATAGTGTTAACTCATCCAGTCTGCTCCCTCCCCAGATATGTTGGGCTTCAACTCTCATTATCCCCAGCCAGTGTGCTGAGGGATCTTAACAATTTTGTCCAACACACTTGAAGAATGCAAAGTTGGGGAAGTTTATCATACTGTAAGGTATGAACAGAGATTGTCAGAACCATAAATTCAACACAACAAACAAACTAATCTTGGCTTGGCTATCCAAGCTCAAGGAGACATTTGGCTTCTACCATCTTAGTATTGATGTTGTGCAAGTTTCTGAATCATCAAAGACACTGAAGCTTTATCCAGGCACATCCTGCCAACATAAACCATTACCACAAGATTTTATATTCAGATTTCAGAATGCACAAAACAAATGCTGTGTTCAAAGGTGCAGCAGAGAAGTTTTAAAAATCTGTCAGAAAGCCACGCTAACTGAAAGTCAGTGTTCACTGAGTATCTGCTGCATGCACAAATTGATTCATTCAACATAATTCTCACTCTGTTACATAGAAAGAACAGCTTTTTAATGTCTTCTATCGTCAAGCAAGGTTGTTTAGCAAGTCCACCAAAGGGAGTCTGTAAGATGATACAGCAGCAAACAAGTTAGTGTGAACATTGCCAAGAGAGGTGTAACATTTCCAAAGACTCCTGCACATCAGAGATGGATTAGTGTGCAGCAATTGCCAACAGAGGAGCTTGCATTGCTGAGTGCAAAGCCAGCTGCAACATTGAGAGATATTTTTATATATTTACTCACATTAAAATGCAATAGCAGATATTCCTTATTGTCTCTGTTACTGAACATGCGAGTAATTTGCATTGCTCGTGGAAATAGCACAGGAATCTGACTTTTTATATACTTTTGTAATGAGGAGTACAGAACAGCATGTTCTATGCATGATATTTTTACCTCTATGTCCCAAGTCACATATTTTTCTTGTAATTGCTTAACTGTCTATGCCTACAGATGATCAGCCTTTTTCTAGTATTTTTCAAAAGCACTTTATGTTTAGAACATTAGCTTCAAATTGTGGCTTTTCCATCATCAGTCAATGCGCAGCCACAGTGTTGTCTTTTGGGCATCTCATCTATAAAGAATTAGAAATTTCTCCCAAGCCATCTTGGAACTTTGTTGGTATTAAGTGTTAGATGCATATCTGTACTTAGAAAATCTTGTTATACAGAACTTAGCTTGAAGAGTTGGGAAATGGAAGAAGTGTAGGAAGACTTCAGACTCATCTGAACTCTGCTTGTGTTTACTGATACTTGAAGAAAACTCCATCACAGCTATAACACATTGAAAATCAGTAAGAAAAAAACTGAACATGAGATTTCACACTGCAAAAGAAAGTAATCAGTCCAGTAAAGACAGCAAATGATCATAGAAAACATATTTTACACTGATTCCGTACATTGCCAAAAGTAAAAATATGAAAATAAAAAGCAGGATATGAAAATACATAAATCTGGAGAATTCAAAAGCTTACAAGTTTTGTTTCATTTTGTTTGCTACAATAAAAGCATTACCCAACCCTGGACTTTGTTGTTCTGTTTAGACCAAAATAGCCATTATTGCTTTTTTGAGACAGAAAAAAGGAATGAAAATGTAATAACCACATTGAGAAAAAAAAAATTGGGAGTGGGGACTTAGAGTCATTGTTGACTCCTGGTGATTATCTGGACAAGTCCCTGCAGATTTCTTGGCAAGATTTCAGAAGTAGTTTGCCCTTGCCTCCTCCCTTGGGCTGAGAGAGGGGGACTGGCCCAAGGTCACCCAGCTGGCTTTGTGCCTAAGGCAGGACTAGAACTCAGTCTCCTGGCTTTTAGCCCACTGCCTTAACCACTACACCAAACTGGCTCTCTTAGGAAAATGTACTTGTCTTTAATCATGCAACCATTTAAAAATACAGGTAGTTGTCAGTTAATTACTGTAATTGGAACTGGGAATTCCATCACTAAGTGACATGGTCATAAAGCAAAAAATCATATGAACGTGCTGACTTATAACAGCAGTTCCACCAATTCTGGTTGCAGTCATTAAGTGAATCACACATAGTTGTTAAGCGCAATGTCACATGACTACAACTTGCAAATTCCTGCAGTTTTCCCATTGTCTTTGCTTGGCGGAAGCCAACAGTGAAGGTCGCAAATGGCGATCACATGACCGTGGGGATGCTGTAATGGCCGCAACTTCAAGGGCCAGCTGTAAGTCTCCTCGTTCAGTGCTATCATAACATCGAATAGTCGCTGAATGAGTGGTTGCTAAGCGAGGACTACCTGTAATTAGTTTGATCATTTTCTTTCTTTCTGTTCTCCTTGGTTTGTAGACCAGGGAACACTGGATCTTTTCCTTAAACACCTTCAGGACACAGTGCCCACCAGTTTTTAAAAAGTTTTAATGTAGATTTTCATTCTTTTGTCTAAATAGTGACTAAAATCATATCAAATTTAATTTTTTAAATGCTACAACATCTTGATACTACAATGTTGAAAAATGTCAACTTGATGATGAACCACCATCAAATCAGTGCTGACTCTTGGTGAGCAACACAGATACTCTCCAACCTGTCCCTTCAAGTCTTCCAGTGGTGCACCCATTGCTGCTGTGATTGAATCCACTTGCTACTAATCATCCACTTTTTTTCCACCTTTCCCATTATAGACCTCTCAAGAGACATCTTAACATAGATCTCCTGAAAACTAAAACATAGTTAAAATGCTTTAACCCCCCCCCCCAGTTTTATTACATCCAATTTCCTCTATCCTCTCAAAATCTTGCCTCAGCTGGGTTCATATCTAAAAGGGGGGGGGGAATTATTTGGGGAAGAAATATTACAGCCTAGGATTTTCTAATATCCCTCCCCTTAATAATAAAATTTACATCCCCATACTCACTAGCCTACTTCCTCACCCTTCACACATATAGCCCATAGTATATCTCAAGCTGGGTGAGAGGCTGGGCCAGGTGCTTCATTGAACGTGCACACCCAACAGGTCAGTGATCTGCTTTGCTTGTGCAGTTGCTCCCCTAGTGCCACAGCTACACTTACAAGGGCAGAGAGCTGATCCCAAAATATGCAGGCTATGATTTTTCTTCTCAGCCAAGCTTCTTGGCCTTTGAACAGACTGTCGGGACTTTTATTTTAAAAAATAGATGGTGCAAAGACAAAAATTAAATTGAAATTTATTTATATTAAATTCAAATATATATGTAATATTCTTTGGACCCACAGTTCCCAAGCTGTGCTCTGCAATGCCACAGGACACCACAGGATATTTTAGAGTTTCAAGGGAAACACAGCAATACTTAACATCTGTCAGACACCATGTGAACCACTAGGGGCACTGTGAAAAAAATTACTGAGGCTCTAAGGGCGCTGTGAACTGGGAAACTTTGGGAACCTCTGTTTAGACACTTAATGGAGATCTCAGGAGCCCCACCCAAGGCTTTCAGATGTAATCTTACATGTACATATTCTTCTCATCCCATTATATACTTGTGAACCCTGAAATCAGAGACTATCTGCTTTGATCTCCAAGCCCATCCTTAAAGCACAGCATAAACATGATTACAAGTGGACGATCCCCAGGACAACTACTGTAAATATAATTCAGCAATGTGTTGCCCTCTCTGGTTGTAATTTTAAACATTATTAGGCAAACAAAGTGCATCAATGAGCCAAAGTATTCAGATATTCTGCATAGAATTGAGCTGAAAATAGTGTGGGTGAGCCAGGAATGGTGATGTGTCTTCCCCTGGTGAGCTGTCATCTAGTGGAAGCCTGCTCTTCACCAAAAGAGAGGAGCCAAGATTTTCACAGTAATTCAGCTAAGATCTGAATAAAATCCAGAAAGAACTTTAAGCCTGGAAGAGCAAACTAAAAAAAGTAGACTCCTTCAACTAGAGTTCAACTCATGGTGACTTCCAAGGATTGATCCATGCAATTTTCTTCACAATATAGAAGTAGTTTGCCACTGAATTCTTCCAGGATTTTTTTCAACTATGCAGTCTAGCATGCAACATTGGACTTTCCAGATGTTCCTGCATCTAAGTACTAATCAGATCTGACCCTGGTTAGCTTCTGAGATTGGCCAGCATTGGTTAGATGCTACCATATAGCTAGACCAAGCAAGCTGAGCAATCTTGGTAACATAACTGACAATGATTTTAACAACCACAGTCTCTCTGTAGCTCTTTTTGAAATGCCACATGACAGGATAAAATATCCAGGGATTGAAAAACTCAGTCCAGGGTGGATAGAGAGGAATGCAATGCCCAACTCCTGTACATTAAAAGGCCACTATTTCTGCAGCAGGACATAAGGAGGTAGTCACACATGTCAGATTGCAGCACACTTGCCCTGGAAGGAACAGGGGAAAAATGTATAAATGGTATTAAAAATACTTCAGATGCCTGGAAGAACATACATAGAGAAAAAAGCAATTTCTCTTACTATAGTGTGAAATGGTGAAAAGTTCCTATAAATATAGGACTACCAGATCTGGGCTGCAAAAATCCAGATGATCAACAGAATACATGAAGTGTTACAAGTTTTTGTATCTTTGCCACCATGTGGAGATTGTCTGGATTTTATACCTCATATATAGCCGCCATCCCTAAAGAAGAGGGAAGTCTAAAAGGAAGTTTTCTGAATTGCAGGAAAGTCTAGCTAGGGTACTTTAAAACTCTTATATAGATAATGAACTTTAATCCAACTTCCTTTTTTTAAGGCTGGGAGTCTTTTCTTAGTGAGAGGTCTTTTCTGAAAAAGGCCTGAAACAAAATGCAAGTTTGCAAAATTTGCAAACTATGAGGACCCCTCTTGCCACTTTGCTCACCTTCCTCTGTTATATCTTATAGCAAGACACATTCCAGCTTTGTCCTACTGGAGGCATGAGAGGAACATGAAAAATGATTTGAGTAGGAAATAGAAAGGCCAGGCAGCTACATCCAGGTGTCCATTCCTGACTTAAGGAAATGGTTATCTAAATGAATACTCAACTCTGGCATATCAGCAATTCTTTTCAACTCATGGCAAAGGAATTTAAAAATAAAATTTGCAGACATTGGCTGGATTCACACATTGTGCTAAATCGTGTGTGCTTATTAAATATTTATTAAACAAACAATAGTTGGAGTCACACAACAATCTAAGCCATAAACAATGGTATGTTTTTCAATTTATGGCTTAGTATAATGTGTAAAACCAGTCAGAGACAACTGTTCCTCTTATAGGACACCATCTTTATTTTATATCACTTTTCAGCAAGTTTGCAAATATGCTCTGTCCAGTAAAAGATTAATAATAGAACTCATAAATGATTCATATGTGCCCTCAATCTGAAAATGGCCTTTACTTGATCATTTTGCACCTGGAGGTCCTTGGCTATTTATCTCATTCCTTTCAATCCCGTGAAGTAACAGTGTTACATCACTCCAAACACCAGAGATAATATGTGCATTCTCTGGCACAGATATGGAGGGTCAGTGCAGGAACCAAATGAAGCACAAACTATGCAAAAAATACCCTACATTTTTATTCTTTTTAGGACTTCAGGAAATGGTAAGCATGTTTACGTCCACAAACAATTTGTAGGGATTGGTAGCATCAACACAGACTTCTGTAAATGCTCCCCTAACTGAAATTGCTGCAGAATTGATCCCTTATTGAAAGAACTTTAAGAAAGAAAGAAGCAAAACAGAAATACAATGCCCTTTATGCTGACAGAACCTTCATCCTCACTTTCCTCCAAACAAACACAATGCATAAGAAGAAAAAATAGTGCTAAATGCATCTCCCAAAAAGTTGGCTAATAGAATGTACAAGTTAGAGACCTGTAAGATAACAGCCAAATCCAGGAATACAGCAGGAAAAATGAACTGCCAGAGAATCAGATTGTCTTCATTTATGCTTTCCTTTTTATTTCTAACTCTCCCTTCACCAGTGTTGTCCAGCAAGTCAAAGCCAAAAGGGATGGGACAGGGAATCAATAAGGGCAGCAGACTCAATTTCTAAAGGCAAGCCACATAGACTAGGTAGTCAGCAGCTCAACTGCATCTTCCACTGCACCTTCACTTTGACTGTCCACCAAAGAATACAAGGGACAAGCTGGCTTCCTGTACCTTGCCTTTGCTAAGATGCAGTAACACTGAAGAATTCAGTTTCAAGTGACCATGATCATTGCCCATCTTTGCACTTCCCCTTCGTGACAGTATGGATCTTCTTGCAACTCCAATGGGCTAAAGCAATTCTCAGTGGTCCAAATACAAGTTTGCAAGCCCACAAGACAGGTGTAGGTGGAGCGTGCCTCTGAAGAGCCTACAGTTCATCTGTGCTGTGTGAAAGGGAAGCCAGCTTTTGAATATCATCTTCTTCTTCAGTCTGACCAGGTATCTCTACCATACTTGGTTGCATGTTTTCTGTTTCTTGATCAGCCTTGGGGCTTTTTTTATTCTTTGAAGGCTTTTTTGCCTTGCCTTCCCTTTTCTTGGTCTTCTGCCCTGCATTTGCCATGTCTCCTTTCTTTCCAGTCCATGTCTCTGCCAGGCAGCCTAGAAAAACCAGAAGGACAGGAACAGATCTTAAAATATCACCAAGTTGCCACTTCCCTCTATCCTGAATTAAACATCACTGTTCTCCTTCTCTCTTCCCAACTCACAAGCTGGAGTTTCCATTCAGTTTAAATTACTAGTTCCTGAGACCAGGGGCTGCTGGGTTGATTCCAGGTTAATATTTCACAGGACTATTGTGAAGAAGTAACACCTGGCAAAGACAGGACTTGCAAATGCCATCAGTCCTGGTGAGCAGATCAAAGGGAGGCTTCTTATCAATGGTTAATGCTAAGGACAGCATAACTTAGCATTATTTACAAATGAAACTATTTTAAGATTACACCCTGATTAAGTCATCTCTTCTTGTTAATTAATCAAATCTACCTATGAATAAAACTGGGTTTCAATGAAGAGACATTCCACCCTTCTCAGGCATGAAGGAAGGAAGAATTGTTTTGAAAGTGAAAATTACTATCTTTAAATGAGCTATCTCTTACAAGTTTTCCCTCAGCAATAAAAAAGGGCAACAGCTGTCAGCCAGAGTCTTGGCTTTTAAAGGTAATAATTCTTTTTAATATGTTGTTTCATAAGGGGCTGGAGAGAAGAAAGCCATTGATCTATTCTAATTAATCCGATTAATCAACATGAGAACTCTAGTGGCTAGCCAAATCTTGGAACAATTCTAATGCACCAAAGAGTTGGATTCACACCCTGTGCTAAGTCATGGTTTATTTTAATTATACTGTATAGAATTTAAAAAATGGCCAGCTAAACTAAAACTAAATAAGCCACACGTTCTCACATATGGCATGAGAAACCAGGCATCAAGTTCTTCTTCAGAAAGTGCAGCAGAAGGAGCAGAGGTCTATCTCTTTGACTATGCTTCTGTTTGTTTCCTAACAAGAACCCTTCCATTAAGTTAAGGAATGGAGTTCCCCCGATGTGTCTAGGCAGGCTTGGCTACTCAGTTATTTTAAAGGCTGAACTCAGCATAACTTTTGGGTGAGATAATATTTTGTTCCCCGTTTTGCTCCCTTTTCTGAAAGAAAGAGAGCTATCCATGGAATCCATTTATTTAAAAGCCACATGGCATCTAAACAGATGTAATGTTTTGCCTAAATTTAAAAGTGTTCTGTAAAGCAGTAAGTGGCAAGGAGCATCTGTCCTTTTTTAGCAACAACAGGGCAGGAAGTGAAAGCAGAGTGAGAAAAGATTATTACTCCCACCTATTTTTATTTCTGCTTTCATCCTGCCCCCAGTGCAGAGCCTAACACTGCACAGAAAAACATGTTTTCCCAACTTGGGCAGTGGGCTGAGTGCATCCCTGGATCCTAACCACCCACATCCATCAGTTCCATGAAAAGGAAACTCACTTGTGTCCTTTCCTTTCAACACATGATTTGCACAGAGAAACTGGGAAATATCTTCTTGTTGATAGTTTTTATACCAATCTTCAATCACGTCTTCATATTCTTCCACCATTGTCTCACACTAGCAGACAAAGGGAGAAAACCCAAAATCATTACAGTATGACTCTTCGGAGAAAGCTACAAAACCAAGGCTTCATACCACATCCATTCACACCCTGTTGATAATTTCATTTCAGTTATAAAACAGCTATTCAAGTGCCTCAGAATCCAGACACTACAGAATAACAGAAACGGTGAGTGTAAAAATAACAGAGGGGAAAGGAGTAGAAAAATGACATGTTCAGTATTTTAAGAATTCTAGGTTTACATTTTTTATTTTAAAAAGCTACTCTTTTTTGCAAGCCTGAATCTAAAAATGAGTGCTAATATCCCGTGAAATCGTAGAAGCTGGAAGGACACTACTCTGTCTTTATGCTGTTCGCTTCTGATAGGTTTCACACTCAATTAAAAATGCTGTTTTTAAAGGCCCGAAGGATATGGAACCCAAACACCTCAAGAACTGCCTTCTCTTGTCTGAGTCTCTCTTTTCACTTAAATTACCTGCCAAGACCCCCTCCACTATTTGACATATACAGGTATCTACTTATGACAGGATCTTTTAAGGTAGCACCGACTATTCCAACTGCCTCAAAATTCCCCTCCTGGCTCCTGAAAAATGGAGCTCAGGCAATAGATAGCTCAGCTATGTTAGGAGAGCATTTTGAGGCAAGAGTAAAGTGACTGCTGACTCTGTTTTTCACTGCTTTTGTTCTTATAACATTACTTGAAGGGAGAGCTTCTTCTGTTTGTGATAAGTCACCATTTTGAACCTTCTGTCTTGAATTCACTGAGTGGCCTCAAGAGTTTTATCATATTTTTAATACAGTATTGTACAGTGTTTTGTTGCCTTGTGGGTCCTAATGGGTGGAAAAACAGGGAAACAATATTTTAAAACAAATTAAAAAATACTCTGCATACGTCTTTGTATTTCTAGTAAACCAGCATTAATATATGCTAAATGCACAAATACATTGAGTTTGCATGACTGGTGACACTGATTGTTGTTTTTATACTGGGAATAAATAATACACAGGAGACAAGATGCTTATTTGGGGAAAACAGTGAGAAGCAATTCTAGAAAATGAAAATACTATTGAAATGTGTCCTTGCTTTGTGATGGCAGCAATAAGGCAGACTTTATTGATTATATTTTTTCCCATTACAAAACTAAGAGTTTTTGAAGGACACAAAGGATTTCTGGATAATTTCCCATCAGGCTCTGCCTATATCTAGATCTACTTTGCTCCAGGAAGTTCTGTTATCCTGGGCCTTCCTGACTGCACCTCCCCAACGGGGCAGACCTTTGAAAAAGTTACATACCCGGACACACCCAAGGCTGACTTCTATGACTCAAGCCTTATGCTACTGATTCTTAGTTTGAAATCCCCCCATACCCAGAAGCCCCCAATCCCTAGAAAGATACATTTATAATTTTTTTTCCTAAATGGCGATTGGCAAACTCAAGACCTGCTATGCCACTGAAGCTTCAGCAGTCTCCCTCCAAAACAACTTCTGTAAATTCTTCCTAAATATTCAGATTAATATAAATTTTAGCTAATGAGATGTTTCATTAAATTTTAAAAGTAACTGACCATTTTGAAACTTCTTCTTTTTTGGGCCCCTCAGAGCCTCCCTGGATTACGTCACACTGAAATTTTGAGGCAGAATAGCAATTACTGATGGTATAATTTTTAGAAATTACTTAAGGTATAAAAACACATTCAGCCTCACCTATTCTTGTGTGAATTAAAGCCCCAGACTGGAAAAAAGGTAAGTCCTACCCACTCCATGTTCCCTGCGGCCCTTGAATACAGAGAAAGGGAAATCCCCAGGCAAAGTTACCCATAACTGAGTTTCATCAACCAGGAGCTTTCATCATTTGGAACTGGACGAGTACCATCAGAAATTATTTTTAATACTACAGACATGAAGCTCCTTCCACCACCATACCTGTTTCTTAAGATCAGCCACTTCTGCAGAGGTTTCATTCCATAGCTCATATGGGATATCCATCACCACTTTTACTCCTTTGTGGACCAAGTTATGAAGAGTTTCAAATGTCTCAGACATACCCTAAAATAACAAGAGTAAGTAAAGAGTCTAATCTGGAAAAATCAAGACAGCCAAAGGAAAGTGAGGAACAGAACAAGGAAAACCAGTAATGCAAGTTAACTCTTGTAGAAATTATGCAATATATGGTAGAAGCAGAATAATTCTGGGACATAACAAACCTTTGCAAATCTGTTGCTTCCTGGTCTTTCTTTGTGCAAATTGTACTCCAAAAGCCTTTTGCAGATGTTTTCTGTCACCTCAATCAGCCGAATGTCCCTGCAGACAGAAAAGAATGCTGGGAAGTTAAAAGACATCTCTGGGTGTCCACTATTTCAATTTATGAAAATGAAAACTCAGCTTGCTTTAATTACAGGGAAGGACAGATGGCCAGTTTGAATCATCTATTTGTTACTTCCAAGTTTTTTCTCTGTCAGCACTATGGCACTTTACTTCATAGTTCTTATTTTAGCACACTGCTAATACCTCAATCAATTCTCAGCACTCCTCTGAAATTGCCTACTCACTGAGGGACTAGTCAAGATAAAGAAATGTTGCATCTCTTAACAATCTTGTTCCACTTACGATTTTGTGTACTTGATTTTGGACCCCTTGCCATCCAGAAAGCCATACTTTGTGTCAATCACCTCTTTGGTCTTGCCAGTTTCATCGAAGGAAGACTTCAGTTCCAAAGCAACATATTTGCAAACTAAAAATTGTCAAAACTCAAAACAATTAGTAACTGGCAAATGGTGACTGCTGATCCACTATATTACAAGTGTTGCAATACAAATCTATGAAATAGGCTCAAATGTCCACCTTGCTTATAGCAATGAACACATTGGAAAGCAATCCAGTGGCCTCATTACTCCATTTGCAAAACTGATTAATGACTCGCTGTGTAGAGATATAATGAAAATAAAAAGATTCACATACACTCTGAGTACTAAACAAATAATACTCACTGGAAACCTATTTCACTATGAATTTTAATCCCATGCTTCCTCTAGAATACTCTAAACAATGTGCCTTCTTGGTTATGGTACCTGCCTGGTGCAATGATTTCCCTCTGAGATTTAACTGGCCCTAACCCTGGTAACCGTCAGGAAGGCTTAGAGTTGGATAAGCTTGTCCTGTGAGATGGAGTATATGTTGGTGTGCCCCAACTGTGGATCTAACTTATCTTTTTGGGTTGTTTCTTTATTCTGTACATTCAAATTATGTTTGCATTGCTGTATGCCAGCCAGAGCCACACTTTTTGCAAGCCAGGCATCCACAGAAATCCTTTACATAATAAAGCAAAACCTATTTTCTGTCCCAATAAACCCACACAACTAGCTTTGCTTAAGTCACATCTTCTCAGTCTAAATTCAGTTTCTTTTCTTTATACTGCAATGTAAAGCTATTTCAGAAATCTTAAAAACCTATAGTTCTTTCTGTTTCTTTCTGTTCCTCTTTTCTCATTTACTCATCTGGACCCATTTTTAGTGACAACATTTTTCAGATCCTTTTTTCTATTCTGTTAATATTATAAAAAAATAAATAATAAATGCCCCAGCCCCCTTTGAAAAATAGCTAGTTTGTGGATATCATACAATTCACTATAGCAGGAAAACTCTTGTCGCAGAATTTATTTTATTTTATTTACCAACATTTGTATCCTGTCTACTCTTAAACACTCCAAGCAGCTAATAGGCTGCAATATAAAGAACATAATGATGAGGATGTTATCCCATCTTTCCCAGATTAAAAACATTTATTTTATACCCTCAAAATAACTTTGTACTGTGATGTGATTACATTAGAATTACATAAGCATTCCCTCATATTTGGAGTTTCTAAACACAATTATTCCCTACTATTTTGCTTCCTGCCCCACCCCATAAATCTACTATCTCACTATATATCACCTGGATTTCTGCTTCTTTCCCTTCATTATTACAACTTAAAACTACCTTGCAGTTAAGAGAACCTATTGATCTGGTACTGTTAGAGATTAATATATTACTTTATATTCAAACTTAAAATAAGCCCCTCCTTATTCATGACCTTATTGGGGAGAAGCAGATCAACCTGGCATGCATTACCGAGACCTGGCTAGCACCAGAAGGGGGTGTTGCCCTTTCGGAAATGTGTCCAGCCGGGTTTAGGGTTTGGCACCAGCCAAGACCCCAGGGTAGGGTAGGGGGTGTGGCAGTGGTCATCCAGGAATCTCTGCTGGCCTTCACGGGCTCTGCTCCACAAGTTGCTGAATGTGAGACCCTGTTCCTGAGGATGGGCATGCAGGATGAGTTGGGAGTTTTGCTTCTGTACCAGCCTCCCTGCTGCATAGCAACCTCCCTGCCTGAGCTGCTGGAGGCCATCTCGGGGTTGGCAGTGGAGCTCCCCAGGCTTGGGGGACTTTAATCTGCCATCCCTGGGGTTGCCTCGGAGGCAGCTCAGGAGTTCATGGCTACCATGGCGGCCACAGGCCTATCCAAGGTCATCCATGGCCCAACTCAGGACAGTGGTCACACTCCAGACATGGTTTTCTTGTCGGAGCAGTGGCAGCGTGATCTGGTGGGGGATTTGGTTTTATACCCTTTGTCATGGTTAGACCACTTGACCTTGAGATTCTCCTATGCTGCTCCCCTCCGCAGGGAGGGGGGACCTATTCGAACGGTCCGCC
The DNA here is from genome assembly GCF_059951505.1 of Python bivittatus. NCBI lineage: Eukaryota > Metazoa > Chordata > Lepidosauria > Squamata > Pythonidae > Python > Python bivittatus. The sequence goes on from NW_028277030.1 coordinate 121,181,376, forward strand.
CCTGGCGAGTGATGGACCTGCAAGGGTTGCAAAAGGAGCTGGGGGTTGTTCCTGAGGCCTTGCTGCATGGTCCAGCGGAGGCCCTGGCCGCAGCCTGTAATAAGGAGGCAGCCGGGGCCTTGGACAGGATCGTGCCTGTGCGGCCTCTCTCAGCCCATCACCCCCCAGCACTCCCCATGGTTTACGGAGGAGTTAAGGGAGCTGAAAAGGGCCAAGAGACATCTAGAGCATTGCTGGCAGAAAACTAAGGACAAGTCTGACCAAACACAGGTTAGAGCCGCTATTAAGGCCTACTTCGTGGTGGTAAGGGTGGCGAAACATTTCTATTTCTCCTCTTATTGCATCCTCAGAGTGTCGCCTGGCAGCCCTGTTTAGGGTCACCCGGTCCCTCCTCGGTAGGGAGGGCTCAGAGGACCACCTACAGGGCCGGGCAGAGGAATTTGCTGAACACCTGATGGATAAAATCGCTCAGATCTGTTCTCAGTTGGAGGCCAAGCATGAGGCAGGTCCACTGGAGATGCCCAAAGAGCGGACTTACCCAGTTATCTGGGAACGGTTTGATCCTGTTGGACCTGAGAAAGTGGACAGGGTCCTCAGGGCTGTTAGCACGGCTACCTGTATTTTAGATCCTTGTCCCTCCTGGTTGGTTAAAGCCACCACGGAGGTGACATTAGGGTGGGTACTGGCAGTGGTCAATTCATCCTTGCAGGAGAGGCTGTTCCCGAAGCCTTTTAAGGAGGCTTTGGTCCACCCCCTCCTCAAGAAACCATTGCTAGATCCCACCCTTCTGGACAATTTTCATCCAGTTTCCTACCTTCCCTTTTTAGGAAAGGTGGTGGAAAAGGTGGTTGCACAACAGCTTCAGAGGATCCTGGAGGAAATGGATTATCTGGACTCCTCTCAGTCAGGTTTCAGGCCCAGTTATGGGACAGAAACAGCATTGGTTGTACTTTTAGATGATCTCTGGTGAGAGCGAGATGGGGGTAGTGCATCCATCCTTGTTTTTCTTATCCTTTTGGCGGCTTTCAATACCATCAACCATGGTATCCTTTTGGGTTGGCTGCAGGAGTTGGGTCGCACAGTTTCTCCAAGGCTGATCCCAATCGATGTTGATAGGGAGCAAGAGGTCCAACCCACAGCTCCTACTTTGTGAGGTGCCTCAGGGTTTGGTGCTCTTGCCACTCTTATTTAACATCTACATGAAACCATGGGTTAGATCATCCGGCACCATGGGATGAGGTATCATCAGTATGCTGATGATACTCAATTATACATCTCCATCCTTGGTGACTTAAGTGATGCTGGGGCTACCCTTTTGCGGTGCCTGAAGGCTGTAGGGGCCTGAATGGGGGACAACAGGCTTCAACTGAGCCCTGGTAAGATGGAGTGGCTTTGGGTACAGGGAGCCTCAAGATCTAGTTTATCGCCTTTGGTTCTTGATGGGGTTGCACTACCCCAAACATGGTGCATAATCTGGGGGTCCTCCTAGACTCACGACTCCTGCTCGAAGAGCAGGTGGCAGTCATGGCTAGAAGGGCCTTTGCACAACTTTGTGTTGTGCGTCGGTTATGCCCCTTCCTGGATTGGGAAGCTCTCCAAACAGTCACTCATGCCCTGGTCACCTCCCAGTTGGATTACTGCAATGCACTCTACAGGGGCTACCCTTGAAGAGTATCTGGAAGCTATGGCTGGCGCAAAATGCGGTGGCGCAGACAGTTCTGAATGCCCCTAGGAGGGCACATATAACCCCGCTGTTACACGAGCTGCATTGGTTGCCAGTTTGCTTCTGGGTCCAATTCAAGGTGTTGGTTATTACCTTTAAAGCCCTTCATGGCACAGGACCAGGTTATCTGAGGAGCCATCTCATCCCCGTTATATCAGCCCGCCCCACTCAGTCCAGCAGAAAGGGCATATTGCGGACCCCACCAGTCAAGGAATTTCGACTGGTGGGCCTTTTCTGCTGTGGCCTCCGCTCTGTTGAACAACTTACCACCCAAGGTGCAGTGTGCCCCCATTCTCATGGTCTTCAGGAACAGTGTGAAGTCTTGGCTATGCCAGATAGCTTGTGGCCCGGATGGGGGCTTGCACTACTGGAATTGGCTTGTGGGGTAATTGATTCTACCTCCCCCATCATCTTGAATATTTTTACTCTTTTTATATATATGGTTTATATATATACACACAGACACATATATACATACACACACACACACTTTTTAACTAAACGAATGTGGATATTTATATTTTTAACTGTTTGAGGTTTTATTTTAATTGTGAGCCACCCAGAGTCACCCTCTGGGGGAGATGGGAGATATATAAATTTAATAAATAAATAAATAAATTAGCAAATATTTTTTCACCTACAAGAGTATTGTCGCATTTTAAGGATTAGGACGAAGAATAAATACATTCATCTTCGTGGCTACGACAAAATCGGTGCTCCATTCATTCTGGAAATATACTTGAAGGAATATAAAACTATTTACAGTGCATCTGAATCATCCTCATAGCTGGGCCTGCTGTAAAGCGACTTTTCCTTGTCTAAGCTCTTTTTTAAGCTACTACCGCTACAGAGCTGACAGCAAAGGTACTTCCATCACTTTCACTCACTCCCTCCAATTCCCATCAGCGCCTCTCACTCCGTACGTACTCCTGAATCCAAGCTCACCTTCGCATTTACTGGGCAGCTTAACCCAGTCGCTGTCTTCAGCAACGGCTCCCCCCAGCCCAGGAGCCGAAACCAGAAGCAAAGCCAATAAGGCACCGACGTTCGGAACCCACGAAGCCATCGGGGGCCTCCCTTGAGGTTGCCACGCCGCTACAGCCCCAACAGCCGCACACACGGACACTCGCAATCTTCCCTCCACTTCCGGGATCCTCCCCTTCTAGTGTAACTATAACAACTAAACGTACCAGCCAATTGCGGCCACAATCGTAGCATGTTCCAACAGACGACTCGGATTGCTTCAGTTACCAGCCAATCAAAGACTCACAGAGGTTCTAATTTCCCCAATAAGAACGGCGGAAAACGTGCTTTTTCCCGCCTTCCTTCTCCTCTTGAAGTGCTGTTCTCGTTCCTCTCTGATTGGCTTGACTGACTTCCTCCCTGTTTATCACGCTCACCCCATTCGCTACAAAAGGCGGGGGTGGGAGGAAGTGCTCCTTCCTGTTTGGGCTCAGGGTAGCGCAGTAGTCAAATTCGGTGTGCTTTCTTTGTATTATTCAGATTTTCCATTTATTCGAAGTAATAATAAAGAAGGAATGGGATAGGTAGGGCTTCTCCAGCTTGGCACCTCCAACTTGGCCTGAAAATTCTGTAATGGAAGTAAATGAGAATTCTGGGAGCTGTAGTTGAATACATTTGGCAGGCACCATGTTTGGAAATAGACATAAGACATTTTGCTGCTGAGACTGAGCATGAAATGGCACCCTGTCCCTCCAAGTCAAAACAAATAATATTCAAGATTGGCCAAAATATTTTATTTCCTGGCAGTACAAATGCAAGATCAGAATGAGTACTTATTTATTTATACATCACATTTATATAGCTGCCCATCTCACAAAGTGACTCTGAGCAGCTATATTATAGTTTGCTCTCTCTTGCTGGTGTTCAGAGGGAGCTGTCTGAGAGCTGCCTCATTCTGCTTAGTGGCCTTCTGCAAATGGGCACCCCCCAGATATGTAGGACCAATCCCACAATCCATTGTCTCTGCTGGTCAGAGGTATATGGAAGCACCATATCTGTAAGAAATCCAGTTTGAGAAAGCTCATTTACAAGAATGCAGTGGTCAGTAGTATATCCCACTAAGCAATTGTGCTTATTCTTAGGTAAATTTGTATGACTGCAACCTTGAGTGATTACGTGCCATCAAGTTGTTGTCGACTCTTAGTGACATAGATATTCTCCATGATGATCTGTCCCTAGCCTGGTGCTTCAGGTCTTGCAAAGGTGTCCCATTGCCACTGTAACTAGGTATACACCTTGCTGCTGGTCATCCTTTTCTTCTCTTTCCTTCTGCCTTTCTTACAGAAGCTTCAATATTCAGTTTTATCAGTATGGCTGCAAGTGGGAGAAGATTTAATAATTCCTCCCCCTACCTTGATGTCCTCATTCTGTTTAAAACTACATATCTCAAAATTGTGGCCCTTTGTTTCTGGGGAGAGAAAAGTTTCTAGGCATCAGATGGTATTGCATAATTTCATTCTGATACCTCATCCTCATCCACTAAATTGTTTCCTTCATGCTGCAGAATACAGTAGGGATAACTTGGTGTCCTACTTTCCATCTCTCTTCTACTACCATGATGTACATAAAAAAGTTAAAACTGGAATAACTAAAGGCTATTCCCTTTTGGACTGACCATGATTATTTCCCACAATATTCTTTTCCTGTGACTCTGAAAGGTTCTGTGCCTTTTGATATTTAGATGTAGATAGGTATATAAATAAAATAAATTCTTGCCTCCCTCCCTCTCTCATTCTGCTTTTGCCTGCCTTTGTCCCATTTTGCCAGCTATTTTGTGGCTTCTTGATGTTTAATAAATAAATATTAAACTGTATTTTTTGCTAGCTGAACTATGTGGTGTGCATGCTTGCTCTGATCTTGCTATATGGAGTGACTAGGAGTAATTATCCAATATATTCAAGGAAAAAAATCATTGATCTCAGTTGGCCTTTAATATAAATATACATAGGATTGAGTTGTCAGTCTCTCATTACTTGATAACTCAAAAGATAACCATACCTTTTGTATTATACTTTACGTGCAAGAACTTTATAGAGTCCTTATAAAACCTTATAGAAATGGGCAACCTGTGGCCCTTCGTATGTTCCTGAATTACAGTTCCCGTTTCACTCATCACTGACCATGCTGGCTGGGTTTAGTGGAAATTAAAGCTGAGGTCATTTGGAAGGATGTAGGGTGCTCTCCCATTATAGGTATGTGGCTACATTTGTGCAAGATGCTTACTCACAATTAATCTTTAAATTTAATTAATCAAATTTCCTGGCTTCATATAAGACACTGAATTATAATCTAATCATATTGCCTGGATCTTCACAGCCTGCTAGGCTAAAATGTGATTAGCTATTTTTGGGTCCATTGTGTCGTGTGAATACATTAGCATTAGTATCTTGGATACTGCAGCTGGGGAAAACTAAAAGGCAAAAGAGAAGGTTGTTCCAGGCCATCACAAAAGCTTGTGGCACAAATAACTTTCAAACTGGGGATCTCCCTATGCCATAGTTAAGCAGATCACTATTCTGCAGTTAATACAGGTGTAAGCTTTAATGTTACTAGACCCTAACCTGGAGATGCCTGCCCACAGTTCATTTTTGTAACTCCTAATTTGTCATATTGCCACAATGCAAATGATACAATTAGTCACTGATCTAGTCAATTTATCTTTACTAGTATATCTGGCAGCATGCTATCATACTAACTGGATCAGAAGACAGGAGTTGGGAATATGGAACTTCCATCCACTTTCTCCAGGAAATGCCTGGAATCTCATGAGCCCTTGCACTAGGCTAGAAAGGGGTCTTATCACTAGCCCCTTCCCCATTGGCCAGAGAGGCAATAGTGAGGGGAAAGAAGAAAAATGGAGAGGAGAAAAGAAAACTAGCAGTGTTCCAAGTCCTGATCCACACAAAAACTTACAAACCTTCATTCCAGCTGCCTCTCCCTGCTGTCATCTTTCCTTTCAGCAGTTCCTTCACACTAACCCCTATCATACATACAGTACTCAGATCTAGGGATATTTTCCTGCAACCCCTGTTTTCCTCCTTTCCCCTACAGGTACATAAAAGGCAGAAGATAAGCTGCCAGTGAGAGAACCAAAAAGCATTCCGCTCCCTTCTCCATTCCCTCAACCCTCAGGATGGTCCTCATGAAACGACTCATGAAAAGAAAAACACTCTAAGCAAGGACAAGAAAGCCTTTAATGAGAGAGAAAAAAGCACCAATGAAGAAAGCAGCCATCTCCACCCCAGGGGACTAAGGCAACTCAGGAACAGGAGAAAGGGGGAGAGAATTCTGGAAGTTGAAGTCCACACATCTTAACGTTGCTGAGATTGAGAAACTCTGCCTTAAGGCATATCCATCTTTTTTCAGGCTTCCACACAAGCCTGAAAAATAGATGATGATGCTTTAATGAATCATTAATGAATTATTTAATAAATCATTAAGGCAGCATGTTTTACATTTCTATAAGCAGATAAGCTTTATGTTAATCCTGATGATGATTAAGCAGCAATGTGGAATTAGTCTGATGTTTCTTGAAGCCACCAAATGGAGAGATCCCACTGATTTACAGTTCAGTCAAAGGCTGTCTTCATCATCCAATTGCTGGAACCTGGGAGTTAATAACTGAAACCAGGATACTTTCTTATGATCCTGGAATTCTGAATGGACATCTTATCACAAAATGATAGCATTGCAGGTGACCTTTATGACACTGTAGTCTACATTGTGCTGCATCCATAGCATATCTAATAAATGGACTTCCAATTTCTAAATAATATTAGTCCATCACTGTTTGAGGCAGACTGTTCCAGATTCCTTGAAACATTTCATATACTTTTTAAAAAGTATTAGCACCTTTGTTCATCTTTGCTTTTTACAATTTGAGCCTATGATAACAATATGCTACAGTTTTGCTTACTTCTTGTAAAGGATGCAGCAGGTCATCAATACATTAAACATGAGGAGCTTGAACAGCAAAGTTCTGATGGCCAGAAGATGTAGTTCTTGTGTGCGGTTATGCAGAATTTCAGTGGATAGTATCTGGTCCTCCACTGCTACAAAAAGCAAACAAAAACAGTGCTTTAGAGCAATATTTGTAGCAAATACTCATTTCTTAGACATTTCTAGTCCTGATGTTCCCAAATGATATATTCTGTGATTTTATTAACTATCTCTTTGAACTTACTTTAAACTACAGGTTCAGAACCAGGATGCATTAAACTGTGAACGTGTGTTCTATGGTTTTACAAGTCATTGCTCCGTTGATTGACAAATCATAAATATTATTTAAATCTGCTTCTTCAGCCATTTTAGTCACATATAAATCATTCTTTTAACGTAAACACAAATATAGTATTCAAACATGCAACATTTTGACAACATTCTGTGAATTAGTTAAACCTCATCAATGTTTTATTTGAAATGATCCTTTATGTTGTCTGAGAAAACATAGAAAAAGCACAAGGACTGATGAAATGAGTGGCCCATAAAAAGTGATTGAATGAAATGCAGTAATTCCCTTCTAGATGCTTAGCATGGAACTACTTAGAAAATAAGGAAATATTCTGCTTTTACCTCCTTGACTTTCATCCAGGCATGGATCATCCATATGTTCTTCTGTAAAATAAAATTAATAGTTACTATGAAAACATTATTATTTTCTTGAATTCTTAAAATTTCCAAGTTATTAATATCTTCAGTTAAGTTAAAGAACAAGTATGATGTTTTTGACTCATTTTTTAACTAGGTTTTTATCTAGTTTTTAGGACTTGTGTGGAGAACAGATCATGTTTTAGGTAATATTTATGCATAAATATTGAAAATTCAGAAGGGTTCGCAAACTTTTAAGCACCACTGTAGTTATTAGACATAAGTGGTTTATTTATTTCTTGCCTGCCCAACCCCAGTAAAATTGTTACCTTTATTTATATGGGGCCAGTGTGCACAAATTAATTATTTTAGTTTGAGGAACTAAGCCCTACTATGTTTGGTTTTGGCTTAATGTGTTTTGTGGATTCAGGTATTATGATTTGTAATCAATAATTTTATGGCTCAGCATGTCATGTTAACCTAGCCAACTCTGCTTTATTTAATAAATCATGGTTAAATAAGCCAGAGTTAATGCAATTTATGAACCTAGCCACTATATAATAATGTAATGTCATTTTTTTACACTTTAATATTTTCTCCCTCCCCCTTGGATAAATACCAGAGATTTGTAGAGAGGTAGTGTTCCATATGCTTGAGGTTTGGTTTTGTGCAACAGAGCAAATGACAGTATTCCATGATTCAAATTCTTTGCTGGGGATGGAAATTTGAGAGATTTTGCTGAAAGAGCCATCTTCTTCCTTGGAAATGCCATAAGTATAAGATTCCAACATGCTCCCATTTCCATTGGAAAACCAAATGACTCTCAGTGAGTCCTCTGAGAAATCATTCACCAAACATACAATCAGGGTCCTTCTCTCACCATTTACTTGCAGATAGAGTGGTGGTGTCAGGGTTGAAAATAAACCCAAGGAGTAGTGACCTGTTATCCAAAGAAATGGCTTATTATAAAGATGCATGCACAAAATTAGTTTGGAGGACTACTTTTTCCCCCTATGGAAATAATAGAGCTTTGCTGAGATTGTTGTTGTTTTTGGAGGTTCTCTGGGATTTATTTGTGTCTTTTTCCATAAAAATATAGTTCCTTCCCCTCCCCTTGGGCACTCACTTTGCTTCATTCACAGAATTTTACAAATCTTCCCAACACCGTTGTCTTATTTATGTAACTCAACTATGTTTTTTCCAATTGTTTCTTTTTTCTTTTCTTTTCTTTTCTTTTCCCAAAGAAGTTCTGAAAATTTTACTCACATGTCAAGAGCTGGAGTGCTGTAATGATCAACAGATGCCCAAGTGGCCTCCAGGCCAAGTTCACATGGGGAGCCCACAGCATCATTTCAAGGAACAGGAATGCTTCTGAAATGTGTGGTTTTAACTGACAAACTCAACTGTAGCACTTCTTCCTTTCTGACCACCGTTTTTCTTTCCCATTGCTAACAGCTGCACAGCTGCTTGACAAAACAGCCAAGGTTGTTGTTTTTTTTAACTCACTGTCCTTTTTAATATTTTCACAATGGCTGGTCTGTTTGTATTGTCACAAACAGGTTTTGTGCTACTATTTAAAAATAAATGTATCTAAAACATGAATAGATACAATAGGTACATGTATGTGTGTACATATCGTTTATTTATTTTTAACCATTTATATAACTGCCCATCTCAAACTGCCTCTGGGCAGCATATATGTTGATTGATTGATTGATTGATTGATTACATACCGTCAAGTCATTTTTGACTCTTAGCGACCACACAGATAGATTTTCTCCATGACAATCTGTCTCTAACCTGGTCTTTCAGGTCTTCCAACTGTGCACCCATCACCACCGTAACTGGGTTTGCTGCTGGCCATCCTCTTCTCTTTCCTTCCACCTTTCCTAGCATTCGAGTCTTTTCTAGATATTTGCATAATATGTCCAAAGTAGGATAATTTGATCCTGGTCATTTGTGCCTCAAGTGAGAACTTTGGGTTGATTTATGCAATGCTCCATTGCTTTTGGACTCTTTTAGACTCCAGAGAATAAGTATTCTCAGGATTCTTCTCCAACACCAAAGTTCAAAACCATCAATACTCTTCCTATCCTGTTTCTTCAAAGTCCACAGCATATATATATCCCCCCCTTTTTCTTCTTAAAGTGTGATTAGCATCTTGCACAGCTTTTAGAATGTGTTAATAACACCTATTGGGAGGAATAAGGAAGACAATTGGATCAGGTTTTGTAACTCCTTAAGACTAACAAACTTTCATGAATCAGACTTAACTTCATTAGCATTGAAGAACATTGTCTTGAAATAGGCAATATACAGCTTTAATAGGGTTATCATAAATACAGGGAACACTATAGATAGTGACTGGCTTTGTCGATGGCATTCCTTAGGTAATTCTCACTGTCTTTGACCAATCCATTTCCAAAGTGGCTATGTATTTATAATTCTCCTGTGTCAATATGTTCTATGCATCTAGTGGTGCGGTCTGTGATCCATAATGTATTAATCTTTGAAGTGCCACGATATTTTTGATGGCTTTTGCAAACAACTAACTCAGCTAAAAGTAAAGCCAAGTCAGCTCTGCTACTTGTGACTTCATGAATTACAGTGGTACCTCGGGATACGAACGCCTCTACTAACGAACATTTCGGGTTACGACCAGCTTCGGCAGGAAAATTTTACCTCGGGTTATGAACTTGCCTCTACTTACAAACCGGATCCGCGGCCATTTTCCCTGCTGTCACGCAGTCGCGGCTTCCTGTGGGCGAGGTCGCAGTAGCAAGGAGATGTTCGGTGAGGCTCGTGGTGTGTTTTGCGGTGTTTTGTGAAGGTTTTTGGTGTGCGTGTTAGCATGGCTCCAAAGAAAATGCAGAGCAGGCTTGGCGGGAGTCAGGCTCTGAAGAGGAAATTGCCTCGGGTTGCGACCAAATTCGGGTGGAGGGCGGAACGGATTAACCGGATTTACATTGAACCCTATGGGGAAATTCGCCTCGGGTTGCGACCAAATTCGGAGGGCGGAACGGATTAACCAGATTTACATTGAACCCTATGGGAAACTTTACCTCGACTTGAGACCAACTCGAGTTGCAACCAGAGTCACGGAACGGATTAAGTTCGTATCCCGAGGTACCACTGTATTTATTTATTCAATTTATATAGCCACCCATCTCACATTTGTGACTCTGGGAGGGCTTACAATTAAAACATAAACAGTACCAAAAAACAATAAATAAATAAATAAATAATGGAACCAACCATACAAACAATACAAAGTGAATATATCCATATAGTTTCGGGATACCTGATCTGAGCTGCAAACATTCAGATAACCATCTTGGCAAATGTGGTAGTAGTTTGCCACTGCTGCCTTCTGGGGTATTTTTTGCTATTTTTTTTCAAGCTGCAACTTTGATAGTTCTTCTTGATCTCTCATCCAAGTTCTAACCTGGACCGATCCTACTTGCCTTTCCACACCAGGCTACCCCTCTGGAAATTGATATGAAGTGTAAACTCTCCTTGTGCTTATATGATTTAACTCAGTGTTTTTCAAACTTGGCAACTTTAAGATGTGTGGACTTCAACTCCCAGAATTCCCTAGCCAGATCTGGACTGCCAAAAATTCAGATCCGGTAGCCCCCCGAATCATTTAGTATGTCTTTCAAAGGCTGGCCTGATACGCTTTGATTTCTGCCAGCGCCATGGGGCCATCAGGGGAAAGGAAGCCGGGTTTTCCATTAATGAAAGAGGCCCAGAACCGAAGAGCGCTCAGTTCCAGGTTGTGGTATCTCCCCGCTAATAGATCGATCTTGGTACGGCCCGTCCTACCTCCCCCCCCCGGCCGCTTTAATGGTAATTTCCAGGAAGCCCGGTGGAGACGGGCAAGCGAGCGCGGATTCCGACTTCGGGAAAGGTTTGGCGTTGGGGGTCCTTTTTCCTGGACCTCCTCTGGTATGGGTAAGGCGGAGCGTGCGTTGCTTCTGGCCAGATTGGACGGGAAAGACCTGGCCGATGCTGGGAGCTGTAGGGCAACAGGACGGTTTGGCTGTCCCTTTGAGGTCCCCGGGCTTTCAGAAAGTGCCGTGGTACGTGCTCCGTGGGGACGTGCTTTGCAGTAAACACGCTATTCACGGGCGCGGGGGGTCTCTGAAGGAAATGGCACAGAGCACGTTCAGCGTGAACGTCCGCGGAGCTGCTCCTGTTTCGAATCATCAAGCCAAAGCGATCAAAAAGGGGGTGGCAAGTCAAGTCCTCCGCCCCGCTTCCCACGAATTGACTGATCCCTGTATGACCCTCCAGATGCCATGCAGTGAAGGACCTCCTGGAGCTGAAGGAGTGATCCAGGCCAGAGCCCAGGGACCACTCGGGAAACAGCCTTCTCCCGGGTGCCTGTTCATCTCAGGGTTGAGGGTAGGAGACTGATGTGGGCAGAGGTGATTCTCCCATCTTTCTCCCCGTGTTCAGGCACGCGTTTGAGGGCTCTTCCTTTCCACTGGTGACCGGGTGATCAGCGTTGTGGATTAGCAACCAATTTGCAGAGTGCCCCGAAGAATGGAGTCTGCTGTAGCAGAGACAGCAAGTGCATTTCCCAGGGCAGCAAGCGATAGAAAGGAAGAGATGCAGAATGTCCCTGCTGACCCACCTCCTGCTCCAGATACCGGGGTTTCATTCTCAGAAATCCTTCACCTGATCCAGACTGGGCAGGACATCCCTGGACTCCAGAAGCTAAATATCTCTGCCACAAATGGGAGCCCAACACCATCTCAGATGACTCAGAAACCCAAGCCTTGGGAGAAAAAAACATGACAAGCAGAAATTTGTGGAGTTGGAAAGTTGAATGGAAGATTTAACTCTTACCGGATGTTAAATAAATATGTTTAGCTACTCCTGGCCTTTCAGGTTTCTAAAATAATTGACCATACTGTTAAAAAAAGAGGAGTTTGTTTCCATGAAATCCAATATCCAAAGATTAGTTCAAAGATGATTAATATATGTATGTGTTTTTTCACTAGATATAGGTGAGGCAAGGAACCAAAAAATTCCCACTCTTAGCCCAGTTCTGATTTCCCACTTAATTGTAATGTAGCTTCTTTGGTTTTGGCTTAGTGTGATGTGTGAAGCAAACCATTATTTCACAGACCATGGCTTATTATAGAAATGCCTAACCTGAGGCCCCAAAGCTGCATATGGCCTTGAAAACATTGGGCACAGCCCTAGGTTTTTACCAAGTTATTACCAAAAAGCAATTTTTATTGTAACAGAATTGGTATATTATTAAACATGATTGGAGAATAATCATATGAACTATATTTACTTTTTGTTTAATTGTAAATTACATCTAATTTAGTTTTTGTGTTGGTCTCATCCACTGTTTTTGGTGAGTGAACTTTGTATTGAAAAGTCAAGCACAGTCCTTATTGTAGAAAATATTGTCCATTCCTGGTTTATAGCTAAATATGTTGTGCAGACATAACCTTTGTATCTTATTCAACAACCACTGAATAAGCTGAAACAAACCACGCTATACTACAGTGTGTGATCTCTGTCATACATTTGAAATTTCTGCAAATAGTATCAACTAATGTTCAAGCCATTGTTACTAGAAAAAAATTTGGGGGGCTTTTTAAAAGCTGACCTTCTTTACTGAACATGGGCAGCTAGTCTTAGATTCTTAATATTTTCTGTGTTCACTGAACTCCATTTAATTAGTCTACTGTCTAACATTTCCCTCCTTTTAACAATTTTAGAAGGGAGGAATTTTCCACAGCAAATTTTTAGAGGTTTTTGTTGTTTATGTTGGCAATTTTTAGCTTTCCAAGGATTTGTTTTTTTAAAGGAGACATTTCTTTCACACTCTGAAAATGATGCAAATCCCACTAAGGTAAGAATTCCACTTACGTAGAGAAGCCAGAGACAAGATATACTTGGTTTTTAGACTAGAATGTAAAGATGTTCCAGGATAATGTTGAATTAGAGCTAGAGAAAAGCAGTTTCTGGCATCTTGTGCAATCTAAATACTTTATATGGCTATTGTGAGGGTAAAATGTTATGAATATAATTGAAATAAATACATAGAATTAAACAAATCTGTAAATATTAGCAACAATAGAGAATGTGTGACCTGCCAGATGGAGCCCAATCACTATTCCCAATCTTCTTGAGCATTTATAATGTTGCCTGGGGCCAAGAGGAGCTGGAGTAGAGCAACCAGTAGATTTCCCACACTTGCCTCATAAACTTACAAATTAAGGTTTCCAGGTGAGGAGAATGCTACGAACATATAATCTCAGGATTGGGGCCTGCTTAGTTTTTATTAAGAAATTTTTAAAAGAATAAAAACAATACAAACTTTGAGAGAGGAAAGTAAGGAAAGAAAAGTAATAAGTGAAAAATGCGAAGAAAAAGAAAAGAGAAAAAAAAAGATACAAAGAAGCAGCTTCCGGTCTTAACAACAGTTACAAGTACATTTATATTTTACTGTCTCTAAAGTTACAACATAATTCCCTTCTTTGCCATATTCTAGCCTTTCTAATCATCAAACCCATAAATCAAAAGTTCATTTTTTTCTTTTTTCAGAAGAAAGTCCATAAGGGGTTTCCAGTCACTAATAAATGTAGTTATTGTCCTTTCTGTAATCAAGTCAATTTTGACATCTCTGCTAATTCTGCCATCTTCACCAGCCATTCCTCCATTGTGGGTATTTCAGAGTATTTCCATTTTTGTACATATAATCTTGCAGCAGTTATCATATATGAAACTGCTTTCCACAACTCTGAACCTGCTTAGTTTTTTGAAGTTGGCAAGGTCAGTTACAAGTTGTCGCTTGCTTGGGTTCAAATGATATGGTGAAATGATCTTTCGTTGTGGTTTGTTAACCCATGATTCATTATGGAGTGCCTAGATAACAACTTTTACTTTAAGAAAGAAAATGAAACTCAGATACATTTGGAACCATCACCATCAAGCCTCTTTATAGTTAATTCAGCCCTTGCCAATGGGTTACCTTCCCAATGTAATGGACTATAGCTCCCCAAATCTTCACTAGACAGCACCAATTTGGGGGACAGCTAATCTAGTATATTTACTTACAATTCATTTTTTTCAGATACTTGCCTACAAGGCCTTTTAAAAAAAAGAGTCAGCCTAGATTAAAAATTGACAAGGAGTGCATAAAGAGTCAAACCCCTAAAAGAGTCTCTAACTGCTAACATCTCTTAAGCCACAAACTCAGCCTGTGCCGATAGCAAGCAATGGGCAATAAAATGCGCACCTGAATAGTTGTGCCCTGCAGTTCAACCAAAAGCCACGTGCCACAACTTGTAGAAATGCACCTGCTGTTGATGCTGTACTACTAAGTGGCTACATGTAAAACACCGATGGTTGGCAAGGCAGCTTTTTATTTCCCCAAACTGGTTTTTCTCTCTTGATGCATGTTATCATTATGCAGAGCCTGCTAATGAGATGCAAGTTGGTCCTCATTATAAAACCTAGTTTACATATTGTACTAAATCATGCTTTGCCTAACTATGGTTTAGTGATTAACCTGTAACTGGCTGAGTTTGCAATAAATGCTAGGCAACAAACTGTAGTTTATAAACTGTCTGGCTTTAGTTAGACATTAAGCTATTGTCTGGCTTTGGGTTAGCGTAATATATGAACCCATCCTAAATATTGCCATGGCTGCTTTACTTCTCTTTTACAGGAAAACCAAAATGTATATTTTATGATTAGGGGAGAAAAACATGTGGCCTATTGGAACAGCAGCTTCTTCAAGAATTCACATCATTAAACCTATGTTGCTTAAGACATTTTAGAAAACAAATGATACTCCTGAACAGAAGTTGAACGTTGTTGGGTGAAAGAACATCTTGAATGATTACAAGACTGGTGAAAGAACTTTAGGACAGAATCACAGTAATGGCCACGTGCCCCATCCATTTGCCATACGTGAAGCATTTTCTCTTCCTGTACTTACTGTATAGCAGTGTTTCTCAGCCGTGGCAGCTTTCAGTTGTGTGGGCTTCAATTCCCAGAATGCTGGCTGGGGAATTCTGGGAGTTGAAGTCCACACATCTTAAAGTTGCCAAGGTTGAGAAACACTGGATTAGAGTCCTGTTCTTTAGTGACTGCATGGACATGCCCATGTAGTTTCCTTGGCAACGGGATGAAAACGGTTTGCTATTGTGTTCAGCCTTTAGGCTTTTTTTTTTTTTAAATTCCCAGTCTAGACTAACAGCCATGCAATTTCCTGGTGATCCCCATGAGATCCAAACCCGCTCAACTTTTTCAAAATCAGCCAAGGTTGGCTAAGTCCAACCTTCTGTTGTGATTATTTATCCAAACAGCATATCAAACATT
The DNA here is from genome assembly GCF_059951505.1 of Python bivittatus. Lineage (NCBI taxonomy): Eukaryota > Metazoa > Chordata > Lepidosauria > Squamata > Pythonidae > Python > Python bivittatus. The sequence continues at coordinate 121,197,064 of NW_028277030.1, forward strand.
TTGTCATTATTATTGACACTGTGCAGTTTCTGTTCTCCATGCACTATTTGCAGCAGAGTATTCCGAATTAAAAAAAAAAAACAATTTTGAACACTGGTGGTGTTGATGTAATTTCTGGGTAAGGTGCTCTCGAGTTTTCTCCTCTATGGCTATGTTCAAACATCACAGTAATGAAAGATTGGTTTAACCATAGTTTGTTAAAGAGGCCATAGTGAGCTGGTTGGCAGTTGTACACTAACCTGGCTATTATAAAGAAAGGAGAAAGAGCAACATGTGACTGATAGTTGCTGATTTTCCTTTACAAATGTGATTTAGAAGCTCAATTTTACTTTGAGAATTAAGAGCATTCATGTGGTTAGATGAGGAAAGAAGCTGATTGCATTCTCCTTCCTTTGCTTAAAATGCATCAGCACAAGGATGCATTCACTGAACTTTTGATGCACATACCAATTTATATTTCTCTCTACACTATTCTCACTCCATTTTCTTCCAGAGGAAGAAGATGGGTAGCCATGTAGTCTCTTTCTCTTGCTGCCTATCCCCTACTACAGTGAGGAACAAAAAGGGGTTAGCAAAGTGGAATGCGTGAGTGAGTTTGGGTGTCATGAATAAGTGAAAGTCCCTTTGAAGCTGGTAGCCTTGAGGTAAACTTTAAGGAAACAGGAAATCAGGAAACCGATACCACAATAATTCCAGGAATATTACTTTATTGTAATAAGGTATAATAACAGAATCTTGAAATCAAACAGAATCAAGTTTGAGTTTTTTTCACATGCTTTCCACTTTCCCAGGACTGAGTTGTTGTTTTACACCCTTAATGGTTCCTCTCTTCCAAGATGACCTCTACATTCCTTTATCAAAGCCACCTAAGGTACAACCATTGTCTGGACTGCTTTGCCACATAATAGCCTTGGACTGTTATTTGGGTAAAATGCAATCAAAAACTGTGCATCCAAAGTCTAATAAACGGGGGTCTGTTACATCAAGATTTTACTGTATTTTAAGGTTTGCTATTTGTACATTAAAGGGGAAAAACTTTATGTATAAGATTGCATCAATCTTCAGCTTTTTAATGACGTGCATTTACATGCACAGTGCAAAAGGTCATCAAAAAAAAGATCAGCACAGGTAAGAGTATACTTACCTCATACTTTCCATAAGGACGAAAGCTTGCTTTGATGCCAAAAGCAGATAGAATTACTGAAGCAATAAAAAACAATATTCAGTTTCTGACTTTATAGAAATCAGACTAACAATTCCATTTTAATCACATCCTCATTGAGGAACACAAATTGCTTGCCAATCATGAATTCTTTGAATCCTTTGGTTTCAACCTTCTGGTTTTGTGTACAGCACACTTTTTATGCATACACCAGGCTCAAGCACCCTAGATGAAATGTAACAGAACTATAGCACTCTCATCTGGAGGAAATCAAATCATGGCATCTTGCCAGGTGCAGGACACAGATTATGAAAGGCAAGTATGCAGCCTAATGTCCAATAAATACATTTGAAGTTGTAAATTTATTTATCTGGTCAAAAGCCTGAACAGTACTTTAAAAATTAGCCTAGAATGAAATCCATCAAAATCAGTACCCAAAGAAGGCTTAACTTAAAACATTATTTTTAAAAAGCTAAGTCTTTTTCCCATAGAGTAAAACAAAGATTTTTTTCCCTGTAGATTTATTATCAAAATAGGCAACATTCCAGCAATGTTCTAAAAAAAAATGGACAAGTAATTTAGTAGATAAAAATCATATGAACAAGAATCACCGTTTTACTTCTGCTCCTATGTTGTGAACGTCCGGTAAGTGGAAAGAGTCAAACAAGAATGACTCCATTCCTAAGCCACTTTCGCACTCTCATCTGGAGGAAATCAAATCATGGCATCTTGCCAGGTGCAGGACACAGATTATGAAAGACAAGTATGCAGCACAGGACTGATAGGCAGAACGAACGTCAAACAGATAAAAATAACAACTCAGCAGATAGTGCGGCCATCTCCCCTCAAAATGGAAAGAGAAAATACTACAAGAAACTTTCTGGGTTTCTATTAAATATAAACAAAAATCTGTCATAACTCCTTTAATCTTTAATTTAAGGCAGTAGCTGCAGTCCTCACCTGTCCTTTGAAGTCAGTGAAGGGGAATCAGGAGAGAAGAAAAAAGAAAACAGTGCCTCCATAGCATTTTCCTTGACCTCACTTCTCAGTGCTATCTGTTGAACTGCAGCCAAAATAATGTTCTGCTTAAACAATATAGACAGCTATTAAATACTGAAATGCCAGAGGGGCATCAGCATCTGCCTATTTTCTACGGGAAAAGCTTCTGAATGTCATTTCCAGCTTTTCTAGCCTTTCTCTGCAGCCCCTGTTGTCAGGGGCAGTTGTAAATCCCAAAGAGTGAAAGAAAAATTATTGGGCTTTCTGATCTGAGAAGGGTGAGCACCTTAAGTTAGCATTCCATCATTTTAGAAAGCCCCAAGACTTGTGCTATTTAGCCTATTAAGTAATTCCAGATATCTCCAGTGTCTCTCTTTTTGTAGATAATATGCTGAATGCGCCCTGTTTTTAAATATCCATCAGTCTAATCTTATAGCACTACACAAATTAATAGTCCCTTTTATAACAACTTCCACAGAGTTAGGAAAGGAAAGCTCAGGTTGCCATAATTACTTTACATCAAGCTTCACTTTGACATTAATGGCAGCCAATTCTGCCACAAAGCAGCGGAAGACATAAGGGACGGCAATTGTTTCAATGGTGTTGCTTTGGTCACAAGAGGTGCAAACGTATTGTCGGGTGCGAGTGGTGGACCAAGCTGGTGGAGCCTTCAAGAGAGGTGAGAGGAGACTACCGCAGTCAACACACACGTGGGCCACTGAACGATCTGAGCAGTTGAAGAGACGATCATGCAGCAAAAAGGACGTCCCGTGAGCCAACAAAGCATCCCGCTCCATCTCCCCAAAGCGGATGCCGCCCTGGACGTTCCTTCCTCCAATGGGCTGGTTGGTGACTTTATCGCGGGCCCCTGTAGTCCTCACCTGGAACTTGTCAGAGACCATGTGCCTCAGGCGCTGGTAGTACACAAGACCAATGAAAATGTCTGCTTCAAGCTCTACTCCAGACACCCCGCTGTACATCCTCTCCGTCCCGTAGTAATTATAGCCAGCAGCCTTCAGCAACTTGCCAAAGTACTCCACAGCGGAATTCTCTTCGGAAAACGTAAACGGGGTTGCGTCATGGCAAAGTCCATGGAGTGAGGCAGATTTTCCTGCCATGCTCTCAATCAGCATCCCAATGGTCATTCGAGATGGAAAGCCATGAGGGTTGAAGAGGATGTCTGGCACCATTCCACTTTCAGTAAATGGCATGTCTTCAGCTGGCCACAGTCGGCTCAAGATGCCTTTCTGTCCGTGACGGCTGGCAAATTTGTCCCCAATAGTTGGATTCCGGGGGACTCTGAAAGTGACACACACACACTTGAATCTTCCAGTTCCAGTATCATTACTGCATACCTTGATGTTGTCTACAATACAGATTTCCTTATTCCTGGAAAAAAGGAGAGTTTAAATCACCACCAGAAGAGCTCCTGCAGGGAATTTCCAACATGTTTTGGGAGGAAATAAATACTTACATAAGGTGGAGACTAAACAGAAGAAGATAAAAAACAGACCATGCTAATGTTATAAATGCAAAGAAATGCTGATACTCTCAATATAACCTTTCAGTAATAGCATTTTGAATCTTACTTTTTCAAAGTCTTTAAATGATAACAATCAATAGCTATTTTTTGCCCATAGATAAAATAGAGAGGATGGAGAAGACAAGTCTCCTAATGAAAAGACTATATATGCCATGATTCTGAGGGAGTGTACCCTGACCTAAAAAGTCATTTTTTGTGTTAATGGCTTCTAATATAAAGTTTTCAAAGGCAGCTGAAGGCAGAAGAAGGGCATAGTAAGACTTCTAGCAACTAGGGAAGATTTTCATATCTCCTTGGATCTACCATGTGGAGCAAACCTGGAGTAATTTATACAGAATTGAGAAATTAAGCTTATTTATTCAATGGATGTAACTTATATAGAGGACCTTTTCATACGGTGCAGAATTTTAATATGCATTACATACATAGTACAGGTAGCAATAAACTACAGGTAGTTCTCAATTAACAACTGCCCTGTTTAGTGACTGTTCAAAGTTATGACAGCGCTGAAAAAGCAACTTTACAACTGGTCCTCATGCAGCATCCCCCTGGTCATGTGTTGCTATTTGTGTGCTTCACAGCTGGCTGCTGACAAGCAGACTCAATGGAGAAACTGGCAGTAAAATTGTAAGTCACAGCCATGTGATGTCTCGCTTAACGATTGCTGAGGAAGTGAGGTTGTAAGTCAGTGGCGGCCATGTGATGTCTTGCTTAATGACCACACCACTTAGTGATGGAGTTGCCGGTTCCAATTGTGGTTACTAAGCAAGCACTAATTGTAATTGTTTTCAGCCACAGTTTTTTTTTCCCCCAGAAGAAAATATTTGTGGAAAAGGAGAATTATTTGTCACCACAAAGACTATAGTTCAGTACTAGAATATGGCTTTTACACATCAAAAAATTACAGATCCAACTGTTGGACTTTCAGTTCAGAAGGATCATGTCTCTTGAAAACGTCCTCATTTATGACTCTGCAGAGCTGCTGTCATTTGCTAACACAGACAAGACTGGGTTAGCTGAACCCACAATCTAACATTGTGGATAACACTTGAAAATACAAATGACAAAAAGTTATCTGGATTCTAGAGTCCAGTCACCACGACACGTGCCATGACTGCAAAAGTGCTCTCACCTCACTTCTCTTCCTTTTCATTGCATTTACAGTGGCATGACTATATCCAAGAGAGGAGAGACTCCATTAATGGTCAAGTATGCTGCCCGCTACACAAGCAACAGCTTCCTGTTTCTTACCTCGGAGACAGGCAATTCTCAATCGGACCTAGTCATGGTTTGGCCACAAACATTTTGTTTCTACATGCACAAAATTAAACACTGAAAGTACTTTTATCAAGCCACTGAGGAATTTTAAAGCTGGTTGAGGTACTGTATTCAATACAGATTTACAAAAAGTGATAATGAAAACAGAAAAAGCTCCCTCCAAGGCAAAAACAGCTGTTTTCATGGAGTGGACATGAGTTTTATATAATTATCTGTGACACACAGAAAGAAGAAAAAGAATATTTTCCCTTCTTCTTTTATAAATGTAGGACTTGGGATCACCAAATAAGATTGACAAGTGGATTCTAGGGAATTGGACAAAATATTATTTTTCCTCTGCACGTATACTACATAGCTAATTTATGGATTTCCTTGATGCTTGTTGGGAATGGCAATTCAGACAGCCCTAAATGGGGATTAGATTAATTCATGGAGAACAGCTCTATCATTTGCTACTGGCATTCACAGCTACACAACACTACCATATCCAGAGGCAATACACCACTAAAATAGCAGGGTGGGGGGAAGAGGAGGGGGTGGCTAATGCCTTCCTGGTGGGTTACCAGGAAAAAAACAGATGGTCACAGATGGTGAACTTGATGGGCCTTTACACTAATTCTACAGGCTCTTACATTCTGATGAGCTGGCAAAAGGAGGCAGTAGAATTAAAGCTCCAAGCTCCCAACTTGTGCAGCTTCATTCTTACAGAGTTACCTCTGTTTGGCTTTTTCTATCAAGCCTCTTCCATCAACTTTCTTTTGCAGCTTCTCTACTCAATACTAAATATGTCTGTATCAACTGAAAAGAAGGTGGTGTCAACAAAAGTCTTGCAACTACAGTAAAATTGGTGAGAGGGGGAATGGGAGACGGAGAGAGAAAAAATGCTCGTAGGAAAAGTGTGTGAATGAGAGACTGGCTTTCTTAAGATCACTTACTCAACATGGTGAAATGGATGACAACTTGCAATCCTGGATCACTTTTTCTTCTACACATAATATTTTTGAGTTGTTTAGATAGGCAAGCTACCCAGTGAGGATCAATGGCTATTACCTTTGATGATAATGTGACTGCCTCTGAAGGCCATCTGCTGGCAGACAAGTGGGCTATCTTGTGCAGTTGGTTGACCACTGTAAGAACAGGCTGCTGGACTAGAAGGGCCAAGGATCTGATCCAGCAGGGCCATGCTTATGTTCTTATGCTATGTTACCCAGAGAGCAGCCATTCAATCTGGAAAAAGGAATTTCCAGTTTTCCTGTTGGAAACAATGATGAAACAGCAACAATCAGCACTTACTTATGGTAGGTCACAAAGCTTTCCCCTGTGTTGAGATTCACATAGCTATAGTAAGGATCTCCATACTGAAGTCTAGCTCCAACGTGGGGCAGGCCATCGGGGTCCAAACTCTGGACAGGCTTATCACGCCCAATCCCAAATACTAGATTGTCTTCTCCCTGCTTTACTTTTTCTGCAAGGTCAATGCGTTCTGTCTTGTAGATGCTCCCATGTCCAAATCCTCTCTCCCAAGAAGACTTGCTCAGGATCTAAAGAGATACACATTCACACTGAGTAAAAGAGGCAATGCCTGTGTAAGTACAAATGATCTTGTTCCCCAATTTATGGGAAACATAGTAACAGTCACTTTCAGATTTCACCAGTTTCTACATACCCTAATCCTCCTCCAATTTTTTGACCTCCAAGTGTGTTGAATGGTTACTACTTCCAGCATGGGTAGGGTACGGCCAGTAGCACAACACACCCAATGAGCACCAGTTTGGGGAAAGGGTGCTTGGATTTCAAAGGGACTGAAATTGCTGTCTGACCCTCAAAAGATATCCCAAGCACTGGGTCTGACTTGTATGGTGACAGGCAGAACTTCAAAGTCTTAGATTTAAGCTTAAATGGAAAGTTAAGATTAACATTTACAAATTAAATGAAAATTGTTGCTCAAAAAAAAAATCTTTTAGCCTGGGATACATTATAGTGAATATAGACCAATAGATGATTTTTTTTAAACAATGACGCTGATTTATGCTACTTCTTTCAGGAAAGTGCTTGTCAGGCACTTCCTCCAAAAATGATTTCCCATTCCCACTTGATGAGGTAGAAATATTTTCACCATGGATTAAGTCCATTATTGGGAAAATCAAGTTTGTCTTATTTTTCATGTGATTTTCACAGATGCAGAAAGAGAAAAATACTATGAAAATTTGCTCTTATCCATCTCCATTTATTATGTTCTTACCATTGCATCTTCCATATCATAACCACTATAGGAGATCACAGCAACAACTGCATTTGTACCAATGGGATAAGAGTCCATGTTGTAATAATCATATATGGATGGCCGAACTAATGGACTTTGAGGAGTCTGAAGCCGATACAGTTTGTCATCAGATCGATATGGGAAGGTCAGAAGTGGAAAACCCATTGTCTGCTTACCTGGGAGCCAGGGGTGGGGGTGGAAGAAGAAGAAAAAAAAAATAGAATGATCATGTATAGTCGGATGAGAAAATATATTCAAAATGTCTTGCAACTTTCGGGAATGGCCATAACTTGGTAGCAGAACTCATGTTTTCACACTTAAATGATAACAATCTACCATTAAACAGCAGGCAGTAAGCTATGGAAAAAGACCTCTCTGTTTGAGACCACAGAACTTTTGCTAATCAGAAGAAACAGAACAGAATTAAATGCACAAATATCCTGTCCTGGTCGAAGGTATCTTCCTACATTTAATATATAGATATACAAAAATACTTTCTAATAAATGATATAAATCCATATATTTTCATTTTATTTAAAATGTTTAAATGTAAGAACTAATTTGTTTGGTGAGCAGTCCAAATTTCCCAGCTCAAGTTTCTTCCTTCTCTACCACTGAAGATTTATTCCCTTCTCCTTTCCATTTTTAAAAAGAATATACTCAATGTAACCTCAGTGCTACATGTCCAGTATGTAAAAATACAGTTGACAGAGATTAATCTTCTAGCCCACTGTTTCTCTTCCATCTTGTCAAGAGCCATTTAAAGGAACTAAATGCTTTGCTCACCATTCTTCCCTTGTAAGTTGTCCTAGCAGTGGTGAAGGAATAAAAGAATGAAGAAAAACAGCAGGCAGCTATTATGGGAGTATAGCAGCATTCAGACAAATTCTACTAACACACTGAAGAAGAAACCATTGACTACACTTCCCACTTGAAAGAGGTGCATTAAGTCTGCTTCATACTAGGCATGCAGTTAGCACATGAGAGAAGCTCTACAAACATGTCTTGAACTTTGCCAGGCTGGCCAATCATAATGTCTGGATCCCAGTGTCTAGTGAAATTATCTTTCTAATTTTAAGTAGATTAAACAACAAATGTAGTGCAGAGAATGAATTAGTTACTTCTGTCCATACTGAACAAAATGTATGCAATTTAATGATGGAGTAGTGAATTGATTTTACAAAACCTGCTTCCTAGGAGAAAAAGAGGCAAGAGAGCCCCCTGGTGTTCTGCTATTGGATACTATCCTTAACAGTTACACCAAAGGAAGGTGATCCTGAATTTAAGATCATCTCTCCCAAAAGAGAAGAGTAGACAGGAAAAAAAAATATTACAAACCCAGATAAAAATCTTGTCAGGACCCAACTTCCCAACTTGTAAATTCCAGATTGCCTTTACTAAAACCTATACTGGAGTCACACACCTACATACTAGTCTGAAATCTTATTTCCAAAATGGCAGAGCCAGAACAACAACAACAACAAAAGGACAAGTATCTGTAATCAGGCACGAGAGGGAGAAAAGTCACTTATTGATCCTGCCTTACTGAGAAAAATGTTTCCAGAAAAATAGACATGGAATCCAAGGACAGAAGAGGTTCTCCATCCACAGACTACGCCCTTTTGTTAGTGTTCTCTCCCTCAGTGAGAGAAATGGCTTCTCTGTTCCTGTTAAAGAGTGTATGTCTCTATTCTCCAGATACAAGATGAGCCCTAGCCTGAGAATCCTCTCAGTCTGCAAATCCTGAGGAGCCCCATGGTTTATCAAGGAGCCCGGGGAGATAAAGCAGGGAGCCTCTTGCCACAGTGGCAGAATGAAGGTGGCATCGCTGAGGACAGAAGGTCAGCAATGTGTCAGGGCATCTCTGCTCTGCTCATCAGTGGAATGTCATCCAACAACTCTATTTAAGTACCGTTCTGGGGAAGGTCTCTGCAAGGTCTTCCCTCAGGCTGCAGTATTTAGATTGCCTAAATACTTCACAGATATGAACCAGGTCCTCTGTGAAATGTGCTCAGTCACCGGCATCGTGGCCTCTTGCCCATCTAGCCCTTCAAGAAGCCGGGGGGAGTGGGGGAGAGTGAATTGTTGGATTTCAGAGATGACCTGTGCCTCTTTAAGAAAGGGGATGGTGCTTGCCAACTTGAAAAATGTGTGGGTGCCTCCCACTCAAAAAGTCTGTTTTTCAATTCTGGCATGTTAGCTGACTGCCACCCAGCTTCCAACCTCCCCTTTTTAGGAAAGGTTTTGGAGAAACTGGTTGGGCTGCAGGAGGAAACAGATTATGTGTCATAGGACTTTAAGCTCACTCCCATGTTATTTAACATCTGTATGAAACTTCAGGGGCAGGAATGTCTGTGGCAAAACAGCAGGCATGCCTGGGCAATCAGAGCCCTGCCCCTTCTGAATATGTTTCGCACACATCAAACACATGTAAAAAGGAGCAGGGCTTCAATTACCAGGTAACACCTCCCATTTTAACATTATTGACATCCCCTCCCCCCCATGGATGCCCCTGGTTTGGGGTGAAGTTTAATCAATATGCATTTGATCCCTAGTCATACATCTCCTTCTTGATTCTGGTAGGAAATACTGTGGACATTCCAACCTGCTGTCTGAAGGCTGTTACGACATGGATAAGACAAAACAGGCTAAAATTGAATCTCACCAAGACAGTGTGTCTGTCCAGAAACTGGCTGGGTTTCTGGTAGCCTCTATGTAAATTAAGGATAGGTTCATTTCCCCTGAAGAAGATCTGTAACTTGGGGGTCCTCCTGGACTCATGTCTCCAGCTAGAACAGCAGTCATGGCTGGGAGGTCCTTTGCCCGCTTTTTGGAGCAGGTAACTCATAGCCACCTACATTACTCTGAAGCTGGACTATTGTAATGCATGGTGCTTAGGACTGCCCTTGAACACTACTTGGAAACTTCAACTGAAGCAAAATGCAGCCGCCCATAAGCTTGTGGGTTAGTGTTACACCAATATTACAGGTGCTGCATTGGTTGCCAGACTGTTTCCAGATACAATTCAAGGTGGTGGTTAATATCTATAAAGCCCTACATGGCTTAGGCCTAGAGGTCTGTCTGCTCCAGAAGGAATCTATCCATCCTATTGGATCTACCATGAATGGATGCTCTGAGTTTCCCCATCAAACAAATCAAAGAGAGGTGAATCTGGAAATAGGCCATTTAAATAGCTGCTCCATCCCTGTGGATTTTGCTTTCTATTGAAAACTCTTCAGTCTAAATACTCCTATCTTTTCATAGAGTAGCTGAAACTTTAAGATAACTTTTGGAGATTAAAAGCCGCACTACAGATTGTTTTTAACCATTGGATATTTTTGTCATTTCTTGTTTTATATTATTGTTATATTTACGTTACAATAACTATTGTATTTTATGAGTATTTATTTGGATGCTAGTCATTAGGAATCTCTGGAGCTGATATTACTATATAAATATTAGTAAATAAGCAATAAATTAGTAAATAAGTAAATAATAAATACATGTCAAGGTAATTATTACTGGAAAAAAATCTCATCTTCCTTTTGCATAAATATAGCATATAAACATAGTATATAAAAAGAATCAGGAAGAGCAAAGGATGAAAGTACAACAGCGACATTTGCAAAAATGTGACATGCAACAAAACAGTGCAGCATGAAATACTCCTATTTAAATACTCCTGTTTTGTCTTATCCATGTCATAAACAGCTACCCTTTTTTCTAAGATTCTCTATTCTGTTCATACTGCCAATATTCTATCTCTTCCCCTCATTCCCTGCCACTCAGCATGTTCCAAGGTTATCTTCGGGCATTCCTAATTTAGATTCTCCTCCTCATTTTTTAATAGTTCTGCAAAACATGGAAGCTCCTCCAAAGCCTGTTGATAACTCCTATGCACAGATATAGTCATTTCTTGACTATAACAATGCATACTATGAAAATGACTGAACTACTAGTATAATTAGGAAACAGTAAATACTTACCCATCTGACACTGGTACATGTTTCTTGGACTTTGGTTGTGATCAGAGAAAGGAATGAAACTTGCCACCACGCTTAGCATGCTAGAGGGGAAAAGCTCCTGGTGAGTGGTCAACCCAGGTTCAATTTCATCCTTGGACACTGCAATGTTCATGAATACCTAAGGGAAGCCCAATTTATATCACTTTCAAGAGCTATCAAACCCACTGAACCTCTTCTAGTTCCAATTCCTATTATTACAAGAATAATCATTCTGCAAAGCTAAACCAGTAAATTTTAACAGTGCACTGCAGAAAAATTCAGTATTAACATGTAAAATCCAAAAGGCCATTGTTTTCAACCCTCTTGATATCAGAGTTTAACATTCACGATAATAGCATCACACATCTCATATTTTTCTTCCCAGAAGCATATTCTCCAAGCTAAAATATCCTGTCTTTAGAGTGAAAAAATTATAAATGGCAGCAATCAGAATTAATGGCCTTAGATATTACAGCCAATATGCCTTGGACAAAATCCAAGGGCCTCATTAATGATGCTGTTATCAATTGCATTTCTGTAATGATTTGTTCTAAAAAATCCCAGAAAATTGCAAGGAAAACATTGGGAGCTGCTCAGTATTATGTATACTGAATGACCCAGCTCTGCAGGGGTTCAGGCAAGGGTACTTTTTCAGCCTGAATGGAGAACTGGGGGGAACAACGGAACACTTTGCATGCAAAACTTGCTTTATTCTTGAGCTAGTGATCTTTGAAAACATAGAAATCTAAGACTAAGTGAGCACATTGGTCTGTTACTTACTGTTTGAAGCGCCCACTTACTAATCATAAGAAAAAAGGTTCAACTACCCAACTAGGCTATTACTGATCAAATACACCAGTGATAAGAAACACACTTCCAGGATCTCCCCAACACTCCCAAATAGCAGTCTACATATTCCCCAAATTAAATAATTAAAAAAAAACCCCAAAGCTCACAACACCACCAAATTGTTCAACAAATTTTGCATGCTTTCAGGCAGAAACTGCAAAAGCTTGTAACATTTATGGGAAAAAAATGCAAGAGGTGAAGCTGTCAAGATCTTGCAAGATTTGGCCATCTTACAAGATTTTGGCCACTTTTAATTTATTTTTGTTTTGGTGCCCCGTCAAGTCCTGAGAGGCTGGCAAGGTCAGGAAACAAGAACCACTAGGATTTCTGGAAATATCTTTATTGCTAATAGGGTCATGTAGGAGAATTCTGAAAGCACACCAAAGTCATTCTCCCACACAACTAATACCTAGTATAATTTAGGCAGAGCTATTCTGGGTCTCTTTCTCACCCCTCCCACCTCAGAGAAGCAAGAATTGCTTCTGTAACAGCCCTGTTTCCTCCTTTAACTCGTCTGTCCTGCCAGGGTCTGGAAGGCATTCCATTACACCTCTAAACATGATGTCAGATCACAGGATCTGAAATATAATACAGTAATGTCTTGGATTAGCTGATGCTTTATTACAAATATTAGGGAGTGTTACCTGTTCCATTGTGCCAATCCATTCTTCTTTCCCCAAAGCCAGGTTTTGTACAGGACGCATCATTCTACAAGGGGTAGTGAAAATAAAAAGTCCTGGGTAGAGACTGGGTTTTCCTGTCATTGGAATAAGGACCACTTCTGTCCAACTTGGAATTTTCTTTTCTTGCGTTGCCTGTTAGCAGAGATCAAGACTCAAAATGATTTATTTTTATATCCTTCAGCAGAGAGAAGAAATAGCTAGTCTTTAAACTAATTCACAAGGTAATAATGATAAGCCTTGTAGGATCAAGATTTAAAGAACATTAAAAGAGAGGGAGATAAAGAGGCTTCATCAAAAGCTATGACTTTTGAAAGAGGCAGAGATGCAGCTGGAAAACCATCTAATTCTGTATGACAATCATGGATGCCAATCACCCAATCATTGAAATGCCACAATTTTCCAAGAGTATGGAGCTGAGATATACACTGCAGCTAAGCAAAGAAGACTCACCTTGAAGTGCCTGAAAGTCTCCACAAGATCAGGAGCCTGATCCTTCTCTATCCAGCCCACTAGAGCTCCATCTAATGTAACTGGATAACATTCAGCGTAAGGTTGGCTTGGTACACCATCAACTGGAGTGACACCTATGGAAACAGTTGCATGGCAATGGTTAACATGTTATCATGAACAGCTGTACACATTCCCCAGGAAGTTAGTGAAGTCCATATTTTGACTGGTATTCTCCTAAAATTCCCCCAGCATGGCCATTAGGTAAAAGACACAGATGGGATTTGCTTTGATCAAGAAACCCTTATTATGGATGAAAGTGTCGATACAAGTGTATGGAAGACAATGGTAAAATTTCTCTTTAGTGTAAAAGATTGGGAAATCTGAAAACCAGTGAAAGCCATAAAAATGTTGTGTTTGAACCTAATGTATTCAAAACCCCAATTTAACCACAAACACACTAAACAAGCTGGAGAAAAGCTCATTATCTGCCTCATCTCCTCCTCTGAAAAAGAATTAATGACTTATTTCATAGGTAAGCTTCAGAAAGAATGTAATATCTAAGTCATGCCGCTTCAGGGATTGTCTTTTCCCATGCCAATTTACCCATGTTTAAAGACTGGCTGCTATAGATCACTTATACAATGTCAAGACTTTCTGAGATTCACCTGATAGCCAGATTCCAATATGTGGAGCTCTTTGACCCCAAAACTTAAAAAAAAACTTCTTTATTGATGTTTTTCTTGCAAGTGAAAAATATTTTTCCAGCAAGATTTTAAGTTGAACAGCAACAGACATCTGTTACCTAGCTCCTAGAGGGGCTTTTTCCATTATGTTACTATCTACTTAATGCTATTTCTTTAAAGCACATTTCCTTAGTATTCAGCCAAAAAGCTCCCAGAATGGCTTATAAATATAAACAGTGAGACAAGATCTATCCTCAGGTTTACTATCTAAAGGGCATAATAAACATAATAAAAGGGAAGGATGAGGAAACACAGAAGCTCAAACACCAGTTCTTAAAAGTTATAACTAAATTACATAAATTAATCATTTACTTAGGAAGGAATGGAGTAGAAATTTATTACAATGGGAAAAGTTTCAATTAGCAATAATCGCGCCTCGGATAAACCTCATTGGCTACGATACTGCCACTGCGCAAAGTACATAGAAATGAAACACTGGACTGCTACAAGTTTAAGATCCTATTGCTAATAACAAATAGTCAGATATTAGATATTAAAAGAGGAAAGGCCTCTGATAAATACCATCAGTGATCAGTAAACACATGTTTGAGATTGTAGGTGAATGTATGAAAAATGCTTGTGCTTCTGGTCTACCTAGCTCTGTGTGGCTGTCTCCAGGAAGCCCACTGTCTCTCCCATCATCTTCTACTTGATTCTTTTAAATAGGGATGGATGACCGTGCATTCATTCTCAGTATGTTCTTTCTCATTCCAGTTTCATTTTGGCTTGCTTCCACATGTTTTGTGGGTTTTTTTTAAAGTTTGCACAATAATTCATAGACTTTTCTCCAACTATATACTTTTGTCTACACTCTCCCTAAATTCATATTGTTTGTAAACAATTTTTCTCAACATGAAGAAAGTTGAGAGCAAACGGTGCACATTTTTGTGCACCCTTTGCCTCTAATTTAAATCACAAACTGCATTACAAAAGTGTGAAAAGCATCTATTTTGGTGCAATTCCATTCCATTTTGAGGAGTATGAATTACGTAAGTTCACATAAAAATATGTATCAAATTAATTTCTCTCCCAACATTATTTTTAACTACATAGGCCAGAGATAATATGCTTGCAAATAGGGCTCTGCAAATCCTTCAGAATAATTGCTGTGGAATGTGTGCAAGTGCACAAGAAGTACTTCTTTCTGAATTGTTATGGGAGTTGTGCCAGACTCACACGGCTACTTTGGCTGCTCCTGGTTGTCCCTGCATGATCCACAGGATGGTTCTATAATACTGTTAAAATGCAGTTGTAATTTATGAGGAAAGACTGTTGGAGTATTGCTATTGATCTGAGGACTCTGATACATCTTCCAGAGAATTTTAAGAACCTTCAAATCCAGTGAAAAAACCACTGCTTTATAAACATTTCTACATGCACAGAAATTATACCTCTGCAAGAGTAATCATCCCAATTTGAGACTGGCTTTCCATAAAAGCATTCTTCTGACCATTCCAAATGATTAACACTCACCTAAAGAGCAAAGCAATGGTAGCAGAGATACAGCGTGGAAAGTCTGGGTTACAATTTCACAGGGGGCTGTCATATGGTTCATCAAGCCACAAGGCTCGCCATCTGGTGTGTGGACAGGACAGAGAAAGCCCCAGGACTCTGGCAACAGCTTGCGCACCGTTGTGGTTCTCATCTTAAGAAAAGCAGCTCCTCTGTGCACGCAGCGGAAGTGGGAGAGGTAGCGGAAGAAATTCAGCTTGTCTGCTATCACACACAGACCTGACCCCTGCAGCATGCCCAAACCTTGGAAAGTAGAAAGGGGGGGGAGGGGAGGAAGAAATAGAAATCTGATTTCCAATTCTGTACTTAGAGCAGTTGTTTGCCAAACACTCAGCTCTAGCTGCATTTGTATTTCTGACTTGGCAAGTGTTAGAACTTCAGATTTTAGACAGGAGAGATCAAAACACTCAGGATTCAAGCAGTCGGAAAAGAGCAAGAACTCTTGTAGGCATTGTATGGATTCCCTGATCTCCTTTTTGAATGTGTTTTTTTGACTCTGTGTTGCTGACTGGTCACAGAAATATAATTTCAGAAGAGGCCTAGCTAAAAAGAGGCCCCAAAACACAACCACAGTCACACACAGAAAAAAGCCTCTGCATTTTGAAATATGACAAACAAAACCCAAATATTTAAGCTCATGATATGGGTTTTATATATACTCCATATATACTATATACTCCATCCTAAGAAAACTTAAAATTCCGCATTCAAGTCATCAAAATTTGGGAACAAAATATCAGTTCTGTGCTCTTATCACGCGCATTCACAGAACTGTATGATTTTTCTTATTCTCGTTCTGCGTTATTTGACTGTTTTTTCTAGATAGAAGGGGAAAAGCTAGAGAACATGGAAATCTCACCACAAACATCTACCCACCCATAGTGCCTTGAAACAAGGCAGAGGACAAAATCATGTTAAACAAGCTGTGGATTTCACTCTTCATAGCTTGCTGACTGCAGCTACTCATGGGAAGAGTGAGGCATGATAAGGAGCGCACTGTTTCTGTGCTCTTAAGCCATATTAAGATTCAGTGGGACATGTGAACAAGTTGACTAGGCTTTGCTTGTGATTTGCACAAAAATGCCTACAGAGAACTAGCAGAAATACACACAACGAATGTGCTGCACTTGACATATGAAGCTACAACTACTTTCTTCAAGAAGTTGCATCTTTTCCTGGTAGTGCATGGTAGCCAAGTACCTTCTTAATTGAAACAAGTATTTTCTTGGGATTATGCAGCTACTTTATGATTTCTAAGAGTCAACACCTACTTGATGGCACATAATCGATCAATCAATACAAAACCAGGAGAAGATGCTTTTTTAAGAAGTCACCAGGAGGTGCAGCATATGTGCACAACATCCCTAATAGACTATGGGAAAATTCTAGCAATGTCTCTGCTGAGCTGGAAATGTTTGTTTTGGCAATTTTGCAATTTACATCACTGGGTTAAATGGAGAAATGAAGTTAAGAATTCAGTATAACTGTTATGAACTATGACTGCAACCTCTGTTATTAGGCTGGAGCAGGGGAGACTCAGCACAGTATACATTACCAAAAAAATGAAAGTTATTCTTTTCTGAAAATGCCTTTTCATACAACTCTGGACTTGTGCAGCACATCTAATTTTATTCAATAATTCAGTTAAGTATTTCCAGACCCCTTAGAGGTGTAATACTGTACCAATTTAGCTAGAAGTAAAGCCAGATGCATAATTAGGTTGCAGACAATCCTACCTGTCTTTGAGCGCAGATTACCAGTTGCCAGGAGATATTCAAGCATCCTGGTAAGATCCACTCCCATGCCAAGAATCTTTATCATGTTTTCTGGAGTAATTGTTATATTTGATTTCTGAGCTTTCTTGTCTAAGGCTAGTTTAACAGACTGTAGCCAAGTTTCCATCTTCTCCTGAAAGACAGGATGAAAATAAGACAAAGGGGCTTAAACGCCTACTGTGTTACCACAGGGGTGCATACAAATAAATGGCAATTTCAATAAATATGGTCAAGTATACGTATTTAAGGCTAGACTACAAGAGGCATTAAGTAAATTAAGAAAATTTAAAAACATCTATTAACAGTAATTTAGTCACTTAATATATCTGAAATGTAGGGTCAAAACATGCTTTGACTGAACCCAAACAGGCATTTGTAAGTTTCTGGGACTCAACTTTCTTGGCTGCTCAACTTCCTTGGGTGTTGCCATTTTGTCACTGGCTTGTAGCAAATTAATCCATGGCTTAATGCTACATACAAAACACCAGTGGGGTTGGCAGCAAGCCAAGGATGGCGTTGCAGCACTAAAGGGCAGGAATGTAATACAAAGCCATGGATTCATCATGCCTACCAAGCAGGACTCCTTATACAAAGAAGAGGAAAGGTGCAGGTTCAACCCCGGAAAGAATTTGCATATTGACAGCTCCTAGACACTGTTCCAAGCAATGCTAAGGGAAATGTAGAAGGTGACATATGGCAACTAATGCAGCTTCCCAGGGTTTTAAAGAAATTTGGTGCCCACTTGAAACAAAGGCACTGGAATATTAAGGACTCTCTTGCTGTTTTATAAATCAGGAGTATCTGTACTAGTAAAGAAATCCTTGAATTATCCAATATAAATGCCATTCCTACGCCACTGCAATCAATCAGTGTCTCTGCTTTGTTGTTTAACTTTCTCCTTGTGAATCTGGATTGTTGACAAGAGTAATCTGGACTTTCATCTGTAAAAATGGAGAATGCAGAGCCTTCTGAAATCAGCACAAATATAGACTGACAGTTGAAGAATCTACAAAAATAGTCAAATAATCAGGCTCCCTCCTTGTGCTGATACCACATTTCCTGGCATAAGAGGCCACTAATCTTACTGAGGACTGATTCAATTTGTGGTCATTTCATCCAAGGAAACTAACCACTTTCATCTTCCATTAAATCTGGGGGGAAGCTGAAGATACAACAGTGGGATCAGAAAAGGGGTACTTGTGTGTGTCTCACAACATATATTGGGTGATTATTACATGGAAGACAATGGCTGGATTCATACATCATATAAAACCATAAATTGGGAGTGCAGCTCCCTGCAGCTCCCCTGCATCCCATTTGCACCCCAAGATCATGCCATCAAAATGGAGGAGCATAATTTGGTAGCATAATTTCAAGTGATTTTCAGATTTTAAGGACAGGAATGTGAGTGATTTACTTCCCAAAGACCTCCGGCTCCCATTTCAAACCTTACACTCACTTAAAATTTGGTAATCAAGAGGCTCAAAAGTTTCAGCCATGCCCTTGAGACAGTGTCACATCACAGATAGCCTTGTACAACTCTTCAAAAGACCAAAAGGTTGACTGTAGTTCCTGACTGACTGTAAACTATGGTTTACAAATAAAAATGGTGATTCAGACATGGTAATCCTAAAATCAAATGAATCACATTATGGCTTAACACAGTATGTGAATCCAGCCCTGGAGTTCTGTCTGTACACAGTGTATATACCCGTGTTTGTGTGTAAGAAGGAGGGAAACGGGGGGGGGGGGAGGGGATCAATTTTAAAATATTACCTTTAAAAACATGAGGTAAAGTTGCCCTGAAGTGAGCACTTCTTGATTCATTAAGCTGTCAGGATTGTCCTCCATGCATCCCTCTTTGGCTAAAGTAAAAAGCTTTCGGGTCATGAGACAAAGCAAGTAGAATTTCTCAGCTTTCGTTTTTAGATGTATGCAGATGCACTGGCTATAGGAACAATGGACAAGAAGAACAAATCACCCTCTGAATTTCCTTAATTATCTTCCCAATCAAGCAGCATTCACTGGCCACCCCGCTATACAATCTGGATTAAGAAAAAATCAAATCTTTAGGTACCTTAAAGTCAGTTTTCATAGAAATTTTTTTTATTGGAACAAATCCAGTATATTGATGCAGAAGAAGGTAACCAACATCCTCCAGATGTTTTTGAGTATAATTCCCACAATCCCTTCCTTCTGGTCACAAGGGCTAGGGCTCATGAGATTTGAAGACCAAAATGTCTCAAAGGTACTAGATTTCTTACAGATTTGATTAACATAATAGGAACAACTATTTCTACCTCAAATGCATTAGGCTTTAATTGGAACTGGTGTAACTAAGGAGAACTTGGATTAGCTATTAAAGGGCTGAATTTTAAATGTAACACCAAAGTTTCCTTCAAGTCAGGCTCAACTGCTGGAGACTTCAAGGAGACATCACATTTTCTTGGCAACAGTACATAAATGATTTGCTACTGCCTTCTTATATTCTCTGGAGGCCATCCATCCAATTCAATTTCCAAGACCAGGCAGGTGTTGCATCTGTTGAGAGTTAGGGATGGCCTTGTAATCCACCTAAAACAGTCAGAAAACTCAGATGCACATGTTTTTCTCACTGATATTCCACCTTTATGGAATCTATCATTATACCAAGAGCTATGGATTCTTTGTCATTAGATGAAGCCATGAGACTTATTATACAACACTGGAAGGATAAATTTACATTTGCTTGCAGCAGTGATTTGTTGATATGTGTGCTCTGCCTACGTTTTAAGCAGTACTTAATGACAAAAGGACTAACAAGAGAATTTCCGAACAATTTTGTTCCACTAATTCTACCAAGAAGTTTGTTCTAGCATTCATCCAAAACCTACCTTGTCATTTAAGCAAATCAGATATAGTCCTACCTCTGCAGGTAACAGAGAAGAACTGTTATTAACCCAAGAGGAATCTGATCCTGAATTGAATGATTCTCCCCATCCCAGGACAATTTGACAGAAAACACTCATGTGACTCTAAGATAGAAATTCTATTTTAAAGATAGTTTTTCTCAGTTTTTATTTTAGGGAAATACAGTATTTCCCTCTTATATAACAAGACTTGTTCATATATTTGAGCCATGCAGTCATGACTATTGTCCAGCTTCCCTTCTCAAGCCAAACGTTTCTAGTTCCTCTAGACCAAATATAGCTTGCCCTTTCCTCATAGGGCCTCCAAGTATAATTGCCTTCTGAATCTTTTCCAGTAATTTATATTCTTCTTAAAGCATGATTCTGAGAACTCAACACAATACTTTAGATGAACCAAATACAAAAATAAAAAGGCAGTACTCCCCATGACACAGAAACTATGGTTCGATTAGGAAATGCTTAAAACAACATTGATAATTTCCATAGCTGCACCACTGTGTGGGCTCAGACTCAGTGTGATCCTAAACTGGTTACAAGAAAAAAAGCTTCAGCTGCACATACTTGAAAAGGAACTCTCCAACACGCTCATTAGAGTACCAGTCAGGAAGGTTCAATTTTACTCTGAAGCGTTGCCCCAAGAAGATCAGCACTTGTTTCTGGGTCACACAGCCATCCTCTGTTACCAGCCTCAGCATTTGAGAGACACAGTTCTTATAAAAAGTATCCTCTTCTTTCCCTTTAATCAGTTCTTGGAAAATCTGAAAGTCTGAGAAACTAACTAATGCCTGGAGCAGAAAAATAAAAAGTTGGAATTTTTAGATGCTTTGGGACCTGATTAATAGAAAATTTGTAAAATCATTTACTGGAGCTATGATGTTCATATTCTTAATCTATATCATGCTGGAGACATCTTACAGTATTCTGAATTATATAGTTTGATAATAGTGGACTCATATTGATTTGGAGAAGGTGAATACCTTCCAGAAATAGAACCCCACCTCTGCAGACAGGAATTATCTAAAAGTAATTTCTCTGCCACTGAATTGTGTTTGAGATATACATGTTATATTAGCCTGGTCAGCCAATTCAAGATTTGATTTCTACAACTGAACCAGGCCATAGTCATAGGCTTGTGAATAACCATTTACTCCAGCTATGTTGAATGCAAAGGGCCCTATGCAGCCTCCTAAGGAAAGAAGTCTGCTTGTTCTTTCTTCTGAAAATCATAGCTCCCTGAGAACAGAGTATAATGGCAATACCTTAAGGAGGAATCCCAGTGGGATAAAGAACAGCTCCTTCTGATAGATGAAGTTCACCATCACTGAACCGCTATCAAGGTAGTGTAGAGTCATGTTAATAGCTGTATGCTCATCTCTAACACAGTGAATTGAGACCCCTAAACACCATCAAAAGATACACTTCTTAATATTACTGCTCCATAATACTATCAAAGTTGCTTTCCCCAGTCTTATGCCTTAATGATGTATTGGAGCTATGCTTCCCAGCATCCCCAGCCAGTCTTGGGAATTTAAATGTGCCATTTGATAGCAGGCATATCATATCATATCATATATCATATCATATATAAAAGGCCTTTCTTTTGCTGAATGCATCAAGTTGCTGCATAGAAGTACAGGTAGTCCTCATGTTACAACAGCAATTGGAACCACAATTTCCATCACTAAGCAATGTGATCATAAAGCGCAAGGTCACATGACCACATCATTTAGTGACAGCAATCCCAGCAATCCCCAAGGACCGTGGGTTGTTAAATGAGTACCTCATGTGACTGCGACATGGGAAGAGGCGCTGAAACTGAGTCCCAGGCAAGCAGGCCAGAGCTACAGGCAGGCAGATGCTATGGAGTGTGGGCAGGTGCCGCAGGCTGGCGCTACAGAGTATGGGCAGGTGGGTGCTACAGAGTATGAGATCCCCATGCTGCCCAGGGGCTCCTTGGGAGAAAAAAACAGCGGGAGTGGGAACAACCTGCGGGAGCAACTTGCAACCTCCTGCCAGCTTTCCTATTGACTTTGGTTGTGGGAAGCTGGCAGGGAAGGTTGCAAATGGCAATCACATGACCAAAGGACACTGTCGCAACTTTGAAGGCCGGTTGTAAGTCCCCCTAATTCAGCACCGTTGTAACTTTGAACAGTCACTGAATGAGTGGTTGTAACTCAAGGACTACCTGTAAGGCAAACACAAGGAACTGGTGTGAGATTGACATCAAGGGCATGTTAGAATTTTCAATCCAAAGGCCTGTCTGAGGATCAATCTCCAAAAAAAGGGTGAGGATTGGGAAAATAAAGGGTATGGTCAAAAGTACATTTAATTTAAATTAAGATTAGCATTTAAAGTTAAATATAGTTTAATATGATTTTCTCCCATCTATTCAATAATTTCGCCCTTCTGTCCTCACAATGGCCTAGGTCATAGAACACATCTGATTTGATTCACTTTGGAGTTGTTTAAATCTAGCCACTACAGTTTGCAAACTACACATTTAGCACTGTATATAAACCCAGTCTAAAAATTTGGGGGCAATTTTTAGTGTGCTCTCAGGATTGAGCCAAAACCTGTGAATGGTGGATTTTGTGCAAATAGGGTATGCATAATTAGGGAAGGGAAGGCAATATAAATACCTGACACAATCACAATACAGTATTCCCCAGACTTTTTGTCACAGTTCAGATTAAAAAATGTCCAAAACAAAATATTATAGACCAAATCAGATCAGAAACAAAACTGTAGCATACTGTGTACCTAAAATATCTAACTTCCACCAAGAGAAATAGTAAAACGGTGCAAACAAAGACCATTTTTAAGTCAAAAGTTACCATATTGTGTGTACCCTGGGCCTCTAGATTTCCATTTTGGTTTTATCATTGCAAGAGGAAAGTTGCGCCGAGGCATAATCATCATTCTTATCACTTTTTCTATTCCATTAATTATGAAATAACCACCCATTTCCTGCCAAGAGTAAAAAATGCTAATTAGTCTTAAGCCAAGCTGTCAGACAAAAAAGGATCAATTATTTCAACTAATTAGCCAAGAAAGAGTTTTGAATAAATGACAAAATTGGGGGGAAAAAAGTGAAATTTTTGAAACTTTATTTTTCACAAGCCCTATCTTTTTACATATATTCAACACTTTAGGCACAGAAAAGAAAGCAATCTAAATGATTACTACTGTAATATTCCTTAAGTTTGTGTGTTGATTTTTTTTGTATTTTCAGAGTGTTGAATTGTCATTCTATTGTTAGCTTTTCCATTTTAAAAACTGATACAACTCTTGTATCAAAGAATATTTAGTAATCCATCACCATCAAACAGTAATTATATATATTCAGAAAAATAAATGGAGCTTATTTCCCAAGGGGGAAAAAAAAAAGAAATTCTCAGAAGAGTCCCTTCTGAAATGGATGTCTAAAATCCACTGAAATAACCCAAGATATTTTTTGCTTCACACAGATGCAAAACCAAACCAACCAAATTAAATAATACCTCTTCTTCTTCATGGTGTTGGATAAGCGCTTTGGGAGAAAGGCCATGGAGATTACAAAATTTAGATTTCACCATAATTGGAACATTCCCAAGGGTCTGTTTAATAATTCCTTTAGGAATTCCATTCACTGACCAGCTGATATCACCCTATACAGGGGGGAAAAGTGATTTTAGAAAAAAATTGAACAAAATAATTTTGAAGGAGCACTGGAATCTCTACTCAAAGAAAAAACTATTCTGTAAAATCTCATAACAAAAAATGTCTAAAGAACATTTACCTATACTATATATAAAACTTAAATGTTATATAATACACTTATACACACACACACACACACAAACTGATTATGCTTATTATTAACACACTAACTGATTATGTGAATATTGTTCAGAAAGCCAACTAAAAATAGTTACTTGCCATGCAGATGGAGAGTTAGCTGAAAAATGATTAGGACCTATAAGACTTTTCACTTTATCTGTCAGAGAGAAGGTGTATCCAAATTATATTCTCCAACACCTATAATCAAAATGCTTACTATTTATGTTACTGGAAATAATAGGCTTCATAACAAATAGCCTTATCTTTTAAATACATGAGGTGTAAAATCACTATGACTCTTCTTATTCTTCTTCTACTAGAAACTGGGGTCATCCAATTAAATTGGCAACCATAGTTACATCTTGCAGTAAAAAGTACTTCCTGAACCTGCCACCATTTTATTTCATTGGAGAACCCCAGATCCCGGTATTACCAAAAAGGGAAAAATATCACTATGTCAGTTTTCTATATTTATTCAATGTTCTAAGCAGAGTCCTAAAACTCTTTGAAGTATTATTTTAGTCCTTTACTTACAGTCAGTTTCCCACGGTAGGTACTTCTACGTGCCCGACATTCCGCTGGATAAACTTTCAGCTCTTTACATATACTCCCTTTTGGTACCATAGGAGGGCTGATGGTGGCCCCTGAAAAGGCCAAAGTAATCCGATCATTCCTGAAAGCAAACTCCAAAGGAGGAATGTCCTAAAAAAAACAACAACAACAAACGCAGAGGTTTATCGTATGCTGATTAGAAAGGACCTAAGAAATCTCCACAGGAGAGATCTTCTTGTGGCTGTATCTGCTGGGATGTTAGACAACACTGTTTCAATGCACAGGTGCTTTTCACTTTCTAAACCAGTATTTCTCAACCTTGGCAGGTTTAAGATGTGTGGACTTCAACTCCCAGAATTCTATGCTGGCTGGGGAATTCTGGGAGTTGAAGTCCACACATCTTAACCTGCCAAGGCTGAGAAACACTGTTCTAAACTGTCAACCTACAGCAGCCATTCAGTCAGGTAACAAAGCAGAAGGCTCTTCTGAGAGATCACCCAACTTTGGTCTTTCCTGAATTGTAACCTCATGTCCCACAGTCTACCTGTACCTACAGGTGAGCTTATAACATTAAGAACTGGAGCTAATGCTTTCTTTCTTTTTTCCTTCTTCCCTCATTACCCTTTTCTTTGTCTCAAGTCTTTTAAATTATGAGGATTTGGAAGCCAGAGTAGGAGCCTTTTTCAGCTAAAGAATGGGATTAAAAAAACAAAAGAAATGGTGAAGATTTACTTTGTGTGACATCTACTATGTTGTTGTTTAGTCGTTAAGTCGTGTCCGACTCTTCGTGACCCCATGAACCATATTGCGCCAGGCCTTCCTGTCCTTCACTGCCTCCCTGAGTTTGCTCAGTTTCATGCTCATTGCTTCAGTGATGCTATCTAACAATCTCATCCTCTGCCGTCCTCTTCTCCTTTTGCCTTCAATCTTTCCCAGCATCAGGGTCTTTTCCAAAGAGTCCTCTCTTCGCATTAGGTGACCAAAGTATCTGAGCTTGAGCTTCATTATCAGTCCTTCCAATGAGCAATCAGGGTTGATTTCCTTTAAGATTGACTGGTTTGACCTCCTAGCAGCCCAGGGGACTCTCAAGAGTCTTCTCCAGCACCACAGTTCAAAGGCATCAATTCTTCGGCGCTCAGCCTTCTTTATGGTCCAGCTCTCACAGCCATACATTACTACTGGAAAAACCATAGCTTTGACTATGCGGATCTTTACTCTCAACCTGGCAAATGACTACTGTAAGTATGTCCTCATAGAGGAAGAGCATCTCTCCACGTTCATGTATAATATTCATGCTACTGCACGCTAGTTCATAAAAGGAGAAGGTTGCTGTGTAAGAGCTTAGTAAAATTTGCTAACACTTCAACAGCTCTCTATTATGCTGGAGCTAACCAACAGAATTAACAGCCAAAAAATTAAGAGGAAAGAACGTAGACAAGAAATGTGAATAAAGCTCTTTTTACAAAAAACAAAACAAAACAAAACCTTCCTCGTTTTTTCATACTTCTTCTTCCAGCTCTAAGAACAAAATGCAGCAAAACATCAGAGCGTGAAGGGGGCTCTTAAACTCTAGCATGGCATCTTTCTAGGGAATTCCTTTCCCTCTATTTTTTGTTTTTCATTTACAACCAGTCTGTTAAAGAGATCTGATAAATACAATGAAGATGTGCTGTTGTTTACTTTTAACTGATTTTAACCAAAAGAGTATTCCATCGCACAGAGTATCTCTTTCTTCTAAGCACTATTTGTGTCTCCATGATTCGTTGAGAAGGAATCTCCAAAGGGGGCGGTGTGCCCTCTTCTTTACAAGGAAAAGCTTGACTTTTACATTATTTTCCATCCTGCCTCTTTTTTCGATCCCCCAACCTTAATTCTCTTCCCACCTCGCAGCAATGTTTTTCCTCCCTTCCTCTCCGCCTTGCTCACCTGCACGGCCCGGATCAGACCTTCGCTCACAGAGTAGTTGAACGACTCAATATGGGCCCGTGCAAGATCCTGCAGGGCGGGCCGCTGTTGCTCTCTGGGCAGGCCGTAGTCCGGCGCCGTAAGATGCTTGAGGCTGGGACCGCTAGGCAAATTCCTCCATTTGCACGCAGCATCCATGCTTCCTCATGAGCGATCAACCATGTGAGCTTTCCTTTTACCGGAAGACTGACATAGGCATCTTTTCCTTCCCATCCCGCAAAGCTTGCTGGGACTTGTAGTTGGAAGGGGACGGCAGAGGATGAGGTGGTTAGATAACATCGCTGAAGCAATGAGCGTGAAACTGAGCAAACTCAGGGAGGCAGTGAAGGGCAGGAAGGCCTGGCGCGGAATGGTTCATGGGGTCACGAAGGGTCGGACACGACTTAACGACTGAACAACAACAACAACAACAAAGCAAGCAAGAAGGGCCTTCTGCTCTCAAAATGCAATGCGCTCGCTCTTCCTCTATCTGTGACATGGGAAACAGTTTGTAAAAACTTCATGTTTGCTGCCGCAGAATTGGATGTGATGTGGATTGTTTACTTTTAGCCGAACTTCCAATGCAAAGTGGAGAATAACTTGGGGATCCTGCAATTTTTAAAAAATCAGTTTCTATGGTGCAGTAAATATCAATTTAGCATGAGGGTGGGAAAATTAGGAATCAAATGTTTAGACTTAATTTGCATGGGCAGACCTTTTTTTTTTTCAAATAATGGAGTTGTGAGCGGAGGAAGTCACGTTTAGGGTGGCACATTAAATTATGCCCTGAATTAGTAATATAATGAAAGGCACTTTTTTTTCCTGACAGCTGGAAGTTAATACTTTTAACTTGTGGCACAACGTCATGAAGGGAGAGGGGGACGAGGTTTTCTTTTGTTTTTTTAACTGTGAGATGCATATTTTAGGCTAACCTGATCGCTTCCTTGTGTTTCCTGCTTTAAGTAGCAGGAAGTGGTGCTTCTGATTTAGCAGCATAGCTGGAGAGACCCAGGTAGCACAAAGAAAGGAGCCCTGGTTGGTCTTCAGGGCAAAATAAAAACTCGTCCAATATTTTATTAGGAAAAGCAAATACAGAGAAGAAAACATGCTTTCCAGAATGTAAGAAAGGCAGGCTTTCATAGAACACCATCTAGCCAGATATAGAATAAAGGGATTAGGTGGGACACGTATGCAAGGAAAGCCAGCAAGGTTGGTACGATAGGGCATTGAGAGTAGAGTGAATGGTGGTGGTCGTAGCTAGGTTTTCTTTTCTTTTTCTTGCCTCATGTGTTGAATTTCTTTGGCTTATATCTTACTCCTTTTGTGTGCTCTACATAATGTTGTTTATTCTGAAAGGAAACAGTGTGATGGGTATAAATGTAGGAAAGAAAAAACGCACACACAAAACTATAATCTATCTATTACTGTGACTTATATCAGTGTTGTCCAAACTTGGCCACTTTAAGATGAGTGGACCAACTCCCAGAATTCCCCAGCCAGCATGGCTGGCTGGGGAATTCTGAGAGTTGAAGTCCACTCATCTTAAAATGGCCAAGTTTGGACAACACTGACTTATATGCTAAAAGCTACAAAACAGAACGTTCAAGAACCTGCAACTCTGCGAAAGCGGAGAGGACCATTGGGACGGTGAACCCAACCACCTGTTTACTGGGATTCATGGCCCCCGTGGTGAGTGAAGGCTACCTGGGAAGTCACTTGTGGTTGAATTCATGCAGTTGTGTCAACCCCCTTGAAGGAGGGGGTGCCTTGAAGGAGGCTATAGTGCATCCCTTCCTCAAGAAATCATCACTGGACCCAACAGTTCTAGACAATTTTCACTTGGTTTCCAACCTTCCCATTCAAGGATTATCTAGACTCTTTTCAGTTAATAATAATAATAATTTATTAAATGTATATGCTGCCTGACTCCCAGCAATTCTGAGTTAGGTCTCAGGTTGGGGCATATTATGGAGATAGCATTGATTGTGCTTGTTAATGATCTCTGGTACAGCCAGGACGAGGGTAATACAACCCTCCTGGTTTTCTTTGATCTCCCAATGGCTTTTGATACCATAACCATAGCACCCCTCCTGACCACCCAGAAGGAGTAGACATGAGTGGGCATCACTGTCCTGGAGTGTTTCTACTTTCTCTGTGAGCTGTTCCATCAATGTTGGGGTGGAGGAGAGATCTAACCCGAAGCCCCTAATGTGTGGGCTCCTGCTCTTGCCTCTCCTGTTTAACATCAAGATGAAGCCCTGGGTATGGTCATCCATCAATTCAGGGTCTGTATTAAGGAGTATAGAGGTAGCCTTGAAGAAGCCTTGATGTAAACACCAGCTTAGCCCTGAAATTGAGGAAGAAATGAGAAAGAAATTCAAGATTGTCCCACCTTGATTCTCTTTGATAAAAGGAGTGAAAATCTCTGTCGGGCTTTCAAGATTTTATTATGCCCTTTAACAATAGAGTTCCAATAGTTCTTGTGTATTTTTCTTGACTTGACCTATCTCAAAGGGCTGACGGTCAGGTATTGTCAATATGCTGATGGTATCCAGCTGTATATCTCAACCTCAGGCCAACCAAATGATTCTGTCAAGATCTTGTCATAGTTTCTGGAGACTCTGATGGTCTGGATAGGGAGGAACAAGGCTACTAAGATCAAATGACTGTTAGTATTTGGGCCACCCAATCCTGAAATCCTACATTTCCACCTTTAGTCCTGGGTGAGGTACTGCTTCCCCATTTAGGTCTGGTGCACAATCTGGGGTTTTTCTTGGACTCGTAACTCTTCCTCAAAGAGCAGGTGGCAGCTGTGGCTAGGAAGGCCTTCACATAAGTCCATCCTTTGCACCAGCTGTACCCACACCTGGACTGGGAGGCCCTCCAGACAATTGCTCATGCCCTGATCACCTTGCATCGGACAATTCCAATATGCTGTACAGGGAGCTGCCCTTGAAGGCCACTCAGAAACTGCAGCTGGTCCAGAAGGTAGCAGCATGAGCAATGAGTATGCCACAGAATGCCCACATAAAACCTCTGCTTCATGAGCTGTGGTGTTTGCCCTTTAGCTTCCAGGTACAATTCATGGTGCTGGTTATCACCTGTGAAGCCCTTTGTGGCATTTGAGGAACTGTCCATATTTGAGGAACTGTCCAGTCATTTCTGTCAAATTGGATTGGAAAGAATTGGCATGCTCTGGGTTCCACCATCCCCCCAGAAATCTGTAGGCTCTTATGCGCCCCTCATTTAAAAGGTATTTAAAAATATGGCTTTGCCCCAGATCTTAGGTTAGAGTATGTGATGAATCTCTTATTGGATTATATATGTTGAAATGGATGCTTTTCTTTTATGGAAAACATTTTTTCTCCTTTGTTATATAGGTTTTGTATGTTTCTTTTGTTGTAAGTCACCCAGGGTTGCCATGGAGTTGGATGACTTTATAAAACTTATATAAATATTTATAAGGCTGCCTGACTCAATGAATATTTATCTATTTTATTTATAAATAAATAAAATCCCTAGTATTATCTCATGCATCTTGTGTTAAATACCAGAACTGGAGTAATTTTTAAACTTAAATGTGATGCCTATGAATTACAAAACAAAAGCCAGAGTAAAATTATTCAATAGAATTTTTTTTCATAGCTTAATACGTGATATAGGCAGAACCATTTATTGAAAATTTCTGTTAAGAACAGGATAGGTAATATATAGATGAAGTATAGGCAAGGAGGAAGGATGGAAGGAGGCAGTTTAAATCAAATTAGTGTTCGGACTTTTATATGAATGCCAAGCAGAATCTCAGTTATTAAGTAAATATAAATGAGAGCTTAGTTTGAAAATAACAGCTGTTGACCTAATACAGATTGTGCAGGATCAGAGGAAGGTAATTATATATAATCACATTTGCACTGTGTACTTTGTGGCATTGCACCATCCATTTAAAAAAGTAATACAATAATAGAGCATATAGCTAAGTTTTTAGGAGGACTAGATAATGTTCTTAAAAGGCGAATAGGTTACTTAGATGTATGTACCCATGCTTTCATATATTTTAATGCATCTTTATTAATTGAGACATGCATGCACGCATACATATGACCCACAAATAAAATCAGAGTTTATATTTTTAATTCATTTGAGAGGTTTGAGTACAAATATCAGCAATACATGCACTGCTTACAGTCATATATTCCATCAGACACAAACATACACAACCACACTATAACTTTCTGAAGACAGACAAAAAAATCAGTATGATATAACTTTAGAGAGTGTGTGTTCAGTTCTGAACATTTGCACATAGCATAATATGGAAGCCTGACCACAGAGTTAATTTGGTTTGGGGTCAGAAACAGCATGAGCACGTTTGTAATGGTCTGTATGCCATCCTCTAAAATTGTAGTTGGGATATATTTTATACTTGTAGGCATAGCTATTGTAATTTTAAACTAGCACTTTCCTACAAATAAAACAGTATTTTACTGTTACAATAAAGTTTCAATATGTCTCTATCAACAATAGAAAACCTAACCATTGAATAAGTACATTCATATTTATATTCATTTAATATTCTTAACTTTACAGCATCTTGCCTGTCAGACACATACAATGGTTCTCTTCTACCTTATCCTCTAAAAAAAAAGTTAGGGGAGTGGTGGTGGAGCTGAGCCTAATACAGTCTCCAGTTAGTTAAAATAATTCACCACAAAAAAAGGGGTGGAAAAAAATCCCAAGGAGGAAAGGAAGGCTTTCGCTGGTTTCTTTCACATTCTAGGAGAGGTTATTATTTTAAATATTTGCCATTTGATTCATCAAAGAGGAGCTATACCATCATCAGCTCCGTAACAGTGGGGTGTAGAGCTAAGTTGTTGCACTAGGACCAGGGAGACCTTGGTTCAAATCTGCCCTGAACCACAGAGGTTGAGTGGCTTTGCGCCAGTGATGTGCTCTTAGCCCAATCTAGCCCACAGATTGTTCTGATGGGGAGAAGGGAATGATGGATATGCCACCTTGAGCTCCTAGAGGAAAGGCAGGGTATGCATGTACGAAAAGATAGAAATCCAGTAGGTGATCTACACTAAGGGAAAGCTTTAGTGTGCATGTGTATGCACGTGTGTGTGCGCCTTTGAGTCAGTCTTGAGTCCTGGCAACTGCCTGGACTAGTCCCTGCAATTTTCTTGGCAAGATTCCAGAAGTGGTTTACCCTTGTCTGCTTCCTAGGGCCAAGAGAGAGAGGGACTGGCCCAAGGTCAGCCAGGTGGCTTCATGCCTAAGGCAGGACGAACTCATGGTCTCCAGATTTCTAGCCTGGTAAGCTACACCAGTAGGCTTTCTTAAGAAAGAATGGTGACAAAATTACTTAGAAATCTACCTTTGTATAACTGCCTTTCCTATTTTCTCTCCATGGCCATTCTCTCTCCAAGTCTCTTCCATCTGTAGACTTCAGTTGGGGGACCCCAGATATATCATTAAACAAAACAAAACCAGGTCAAAATAGGTAATTAGTGGAAACAAATCTGGTGTCAACCTATGACTAACAGTTCTCTCCCATGCATGCTTATTTTTAAAGAAAGACTCAGGGAACAAAAAGGGGGACTATTCTAAATAGACATCCATAGAATTACAGTTTGGTGCCATAGGTATTTTCTATTTTAAAATTATTGTAATTTCAAAAATATATTCAGTGTCACTATCCTATCTGCATCAGGATATTTTCTTTTATTTTTATCTACTTGCCTTTCATGCAAGTTCCCAAGTGCCTCCCCCCCTCCCAATTTCTTCTATAGGGATGAGGGAATCTGTAGAGCAGATCTGGGGGGCCCCACAGGGGGGAGGAAATGAAAGAGAAAGTCCCACTGCATAAAGAGATGTCTGTGCCACATTGAGCCCCTTACTCCAACAGCTAAATACATTGGCGTGCAATTCATTGCTTAAAAGAATTGTGTAAATTCAAAAAGCTGAATCATTTCAGTTTGCAAAACTTTTTTTTTTTTTTTTTTTACAAATCTGAAACAACTGTTTCAACTATTTGGGGAGTGTTTTGACCTGAAACATCTCCAAAATGACTGAAACAACCTGTTTCATTCTTAATATCCGTTATTAAATCCACTGCAAAACCCTGGGGCTTCATGGCAACTCACTGGCCTGTCTTCGGAGAGGGAGTTCTGTGGGAAGTGGCCTCAACTCAGTTTTTACACTTACTGTGGAGCCACTGAGCTGTATTCTGGTCAAATACTATTGGACCAAATCTTTTCAACCCTTTTGTCAAAGCAACCCATCACGGAACACTGCTTCCAGCCATATAAAGTAGAATTAAATAAAACGAAGTGGCATTAACAAACCTTGCAGTGCAACTGTATTTAAAAAATAGAAATAACAGGTATTAACTTGAAAAGGCATAGATATATCAGCTTACCAGTAATGCTTTATTCATGAAATGGTTGGGCTTATGTATTTATGTCTTTTATTTATTTAATTGGCAGATTCCTGTCCTCATTATCGTCAATGCATTACCAAAATATCTGAAGGGATACTGTACACCAACATTTGGACATAACACAAAACCTCATTTTTTAAATATTTGCTACAGAAAAAAATCAGGTTCATTCATTTATTCATTCATTAACAAACTCTATTTAAGATAATATTTTTGCCAGTATCTAATTCAGGTAGTCCTTGACTTATGACCATTTGTTTAATGACTGCTCGATATTACAACATATGTCGGTGCTGGAAAAAGCAACTTACGACCGGTCCTCGCACTTACGACTGTCACAGCGTCTCCCAGTCATGTGATCAAAAATTTGGGCACCATGATGGAATGTATCTACAAGGAGGAGAGTGATGTGGGAGATGAAGGCTATCAGGAAGGACCGGGTGCATTCTAGCAGGGCAAAGGAGACAAAAGACGACACAGCTTGCAGGGGAAGTATGGGAAGACTAAGAGGTTGAGGGTAGCCACTCCCTAGAATCTCCCAGGGTATATCCACTAGTTGTTGTAGTATAGATTTAATTTGGCAAGATTCTGTCTATAAGGTATAAGCAACTATACTCAACTGTTTCATCGTTCTTGGGCTGGGCCTGACAGGTGCTTGGCAAGCAGCATGTATTTACAACGGTTGCAGTGTCCCAGGGTCATGTGATCGCCATTTGTGACCTTCCCAGGGAGCTTCCAACAAGCAAAGTCAATGGGGGAAGCCAGATTCACTTAACGACCACGTGATTTGCTTAATGACTGCAGCAAAAAGGTCGTAAAATCAGGTGTGACTCACTTAATGATGGCTATCCCGGTCCCAATTGTGGTCGTAAGTCAAGGACTACCTGTATACAAAACTTCAATCATTTTATGGAACAAATGTACTGACTATATGAGTATTTATAGTTTAGTGCTTTTACTACTTACTGCTTTGAAGGATTGTAGATCCCCAGTTCCCAAATTCTGTTGGAATAAATCTACTGTCCAGTGGATTTTGACTGCTTAATAAACATCAGCATGCATGATTCCATCACATTATGAAAGATGCACAAATCAGATACAGTATAAAATATATACCCAATATCAGAAAAGGCCATACAGATAATTGTTTAAGGTGGAATACAGCCCTTTTAAGAGATTTTGTTTTAAAAAATCATGTGTGCTATCTTAATATTTCTATACAAGACTTTCCCAAATACTCAACAATACTAAACATTGAGCCCAAAAGTTAAAAGTAAATTCTGCATCTGTGAATTCTTTCACAAAATTATCCTGTATAGCTTTTACTTTGCGTGCTGTCTTAACTTATACAATGTGTGCATGTAAAGGAAGTTTCAGGGCAATGTAAGTTGGCAGAACTTCCAACATCCAAATCTCTATTATCCACTTTTTTCAAAAACGTATCCCATTGCCATGTAAATTCAATTGTATAACTGTAAACTGTCTACTTGGACCCAGTGACAAATTATCAACTATTATTTGAAAAAATAATATTGCATTGTAATTTTTTGCCTATGAAAAGACTGAATGCAAATAATACATAATTCAAGAAAATCTTAGTAGTTTCACTGATAGTTACATCCTGCCTCCTTAGCCACTGAAATAACACTATAAAAATTAATAATGGAAAATCATAATTAATGGAGAAACAGATGTGGCAGTCTGATTACAATAAATAGAAAAGTATGTTATTTTTTAAGAAACAGAAACACTAACATTTCAGCATCTACTACCTAAAACTAAAGTGAGGCATGTCGTAAAGACACTTGGATGCCAATAGAGTTAGTAATTGCAAACAAGAGCTGAAAGGATGTGCCTCAAGACATCAGTTCTCAAACTAATCTTACCTGGAAAACTTAGGACACTGCAATAGCTAGCTTGGTTTGCTATGACATCCAAAATTTATAGATTCTCAATGTCAAATGAACATGGCAAAGCAAACATCCTCAGCTGAAAAATTTTGTTGTGATTTAAGCAAAAGTCTTGAGCGATCCCATCCCTTAGGAGATACATTTGCAAGTATTCCACATAAATTGTATTAGGCAAACATTATTTCATTATATTCAGAGTACATACTTGCAAGCTAGTCAGTCAAAAGCCTGGTATTCATGACATTTTTTTCTGTAATTGTTACCAATGTTTAGTTTAATGTGCCTGCAATTCCTTATCAATCATTCCTGCAGGAAGGAACAGACTATCTGCTTTTGGCCTAATTTCTAAAGACCTGTGCAAGGGATCTACTCAAAACTTTGAGAAGTATCTTTCCCCACATAATGGGAGAGAGTTAGATAAGAGAGAAAATTGAAAGGCTCAGAGAGAGTATGAGTGTCCCTAGACAGTTTTTTGCTTGGTCCTGGCCATTCCTCGCCTCTACCCTGCCTGTGTGGCTCTCCATGAATTCTAGCCAGGACCACATTCTCTTGTATGTAAACATTTTCCTCACTCTATTGTTATTAATCAGATTTATAGATCATCCTGATCCAACATCTTTCCTTGGTTTTAAATCCTAATGGAATTTCTTCTACCTTCCTGGGCATATGATTGCAGATTTAAAGCATGGGCCTGTGTTAGTCTATACAAGTATAACAGAAGTTATATTCTATGAACGTACGTAGTAGTAGTAGTATTGTAATTCCCATCAATCTGAGTCAGTCTAAGTACAATAGGATTTATACCCTATGAATGTAATAATTAGTAGCAGCAATAATACTGCAACTCCCATCCAACAGTCCCCAATATTGTTATCCAATCAATCTTCCTTATCTGACTTCAGTAGAAGCAAGACTGGGTGGTTTACATTTGCCAGGCCATGCACGTTGTTCCACTGATAAATGGCTAATTTCATTCCTTTTTCCTAAGTTACAAAACTGACCCACAACTTTGACCTAAACTATTACAGCATGCAACATGCAATGATATCTAGAACAACAGTGTAATTTATATAACATCTATAATGATCTTAACAAGAAATATTAGCAAAGTGTGTTGTGGCTTCCTGAATTTTCAGCATAAGGCTATGACCCTAAGAACCTGTAGGTAAAGTAAGTTTCAAATTACTGAACTTATTTATAAGTAGGTATGTATAAGTTCAGGGTACACATTTGCAATCAGTGTCTTCTCTTCTGCTAAACATTCTGAAGACACTAAAATAAATTATAGACTGTTTACAGTACAGTATTAGCTATATAGTTACACCCCCATTTTTCCCAAGGAATTGTGGCAGTGCACAGTTAAGAGTACACAGGAAATCTGAACTATTTTGCCTACCTCTTTGAATATTAAGAGAATTCTTGCCTTAAATGTTGTGGTATGCATTTTCCATTGCACATGGCCTAACTTGTTATATTTAAGATTGCTATAAGCACTCTTGTAAGTCAATGTTTTTATACTATAAATTACACCCTAAAATAAAATTGTTAATTTGCAGATGGGAATGTCAGTGGATTACATCCCTTTTAAGAATACACAAACTATCTCAGAGTGATAATGAGAAGCAATCTTCTCATTATGATAAAGAGACTGCCTGATTTACGGATGTCAGAAATTATGAAATAGCTTTGGGAAAGCTATATTTTAATACTGAGATAAAATTTTGCAGTATCAGTTATAAAAAAAAAATCAATTACGTTGCTTCACTGAGTGTATTCTTGCTGACTGTAAGTTTGCATATCCAGCACAGCTCTAATTTTAGAAGAGGGCCAATGAAATGAAGACATGAGAGATGTCTGGCCAGACTCCATTTCACTTCCTGTGGATTGGCAGCAAGTTCCCTAGATCTAGCCGTTCTCCTTCTACGTTCCCTTTTTCTCTAGGGGAGCAAGAGGGAGAATGCTGATTCTGAGTGAAGAGTCTCCACTTGGTGACTGCTCACACACAGTGGCTGGGTTCATGCATGGCACTGTTACTCATTGTTATGCACCACTTTTCCAGTAAGGCAAAACATTCAAAGTGGCTTTCAGTTAAAATATGCTAAGCCATTATGTAACTTGTTTCATTTGGCTTAGCTTATGCAACCAACAAATTGTGATTTAGCCACAAACTATAGCTTGGTACAATACATGAACCTAACTGTGTTATTTTGGGTTACTTAACACTGGCAAGAAATACAGGCCTTGGACAAATCAAATGCCCTGCCACTTTTTTGGGAGACATGAACAACCTTCCCTCAAACTATGATCTACTGTAGTTCCAGTTTGCTTCCTGCACATGGTTTGAACTGGGTTTTCAGTTACGATTTGGACTCAATTGCCCTGGATGTGATTATCATCAGTTTATCCAGATTGGATATACCAGAAAGGGAATAAGAATTCACAAATGATAGAAAGAGATGGAATAATGTAGACTCCAACAATCAAACCATTGTTTTGCTATAACAAGTGAACTGAGGTACAATGGCTATGTTACTTGAGCCAGGATTTTAAGCATAAAACATAAGGCCTGGGTTACATGTATGACGATACTATACTGGGTGAATTCACACATTGTGGCTCATTGCAATGCATGGATCCAATCAATATTTGCCAAACAAGGAAAGGTTCAAGGGCCTTTAAAAGTTTCCATTTTAGTATCTCACAAACATTTCCATAAGCAAAGAGCAATTTCCAAACAGACAAGCAAAGGGATGAGTTTTTTTTTTGAAAAAAAGAATATAATAGGATTTTGCAATTGTGCCAGCTTGTCAGAAGAAAAAAGGATATTGCAGTCTCCTGCAGTTAATTTCCAGAAAAGAACTTTTTTTTAAAAAAAATGAACAAATACATGTATAAAGGCAAAGATATTCAAGAAACTTTATACCACACAAAACAGGGCAGCTTTTTTGTTTCAGTTTAAAAGCAACACTGTACAAACAAAGCAAATTTGGAGAGTTATTGGGAACAAAGCTAAGGCACTAGAACTGCAGCAGGTAAAGAAAGAAAAAATCTACAACTCTTGGTGGAAAAACCTTCAGCCTCTCAAGGATACTGGTACTTGCATTTGCTGAAATAATTTACTAAATTAGAAGGAAAAAGATAGGTGAAGACGAACTTGATCATACCCCTGATTCTGCTTAAATTTAAAAAAAGATTATGTTGTCCTCAAACATAAAGATTGGCTTCGGTTACAGGATTTATTATTGAAACAATGTTTTAAAACATTTGGAGTTGATGAGAGCTGTTCCTCTTCTGAAATTAAAAAAAAATTATGCCACTTTTTCCCTTCTTTTTTTTGGCATGACATGCAGATTCAATGTTCAATGTTTCTTGATCTTCCCTGGATCCAAACAGGTGGCAGCTTTCCCATGTGTTCATTTTATCTTAATCATCACAACTTTATAAATACGGATGGTTGGCTCTGTTTCTGAATGGTGTCATTTAGAGGAAAGATGCAAGAGATGGCTACATCCACTATACCTTGACAAAGCTCTGCATAGAGTTTCCTAAAAAACCAAAAGGTGGAAAACAGTAATTAAAATTACACATTTAAAATACTGATTAAAGTCTCAAACACTGATCCAGAATAACTGCAATATTGACCCCGTCAACAAACTGATTTCACAAGGAGCACTATCTTACTGATTTTGATGCTGCTTAGAAGCTTCTACATTTCTTCCTGATAGCCTCAGCAGATGTAGATTTTATGTGTGGGGTTCTTTTGTGCCATAGGAATTAACCTCTCTCCAGAAGACAAGAATAGATCCCAACTGTTAAATCATTACTTCTGTGGTCCTGACTCGAGCACATTTATTTTTTGTTGTTTTATTTTTCACCACCTCATAAATAGCAGTTAGAGCCATAGAAACAGGACTACCCAATACCTGTCCTTGGAGGCCTCCGATGCCAGGGGCTCCAAGGAATCCAGTGTGCTGGACTTCTGCCAACAGGGCCCAAGTAAAGTTAGACACATTTGTATCTCTCCATCTTCATCCTGGCTTTTTTCAAAAGCCCTTTCCTTGCAGGGGAAGATTTAGATGCAAGGCAGTTGGACTTGATTATAGTGGTGTGGGTACAACACTGAGAGACCTGAAGGGCCAGGCTGGAGACCGACCATGCTGGAGAAGATCCAGCTATGTGGTCACTAAGAGTTGATACCACCTTGATGGCACATAATCAATCAATGAGCACTAAGAGGGTGTAGAATCCAGCAGAAACCTAGCTCACTGTCGAAGCTCCACAATTAGTCTTTTGGAGCCTTCCTGAAGCCAAACTTTCCAAGTTGGGAATAGCTGGGCTTGGAGACTGACAAAGGTGACAGCAAGAAAACTGATATTGGATTTCATCTTCCAAAGTCCTCTCTTCACTATTGGAGTGGGAAATCACAAAAATCCTATGGATGCTGGGATGTTGCAGCAATTAAAATTTGGGACAGCATTTTTTTAAATATTTTTTTTATTCTGCCTTTATTAGTTTTTATAAATAGTTTAAGGTGATGAACATACCTAATACTCTTTCCTCCTCCTATTTTCCCCACAACAACAATCCTGTGAAATGAGTTAGGCTGAGAGAGAGTGACTGGCCCAAAGTCACCCAGCCGGCTTTCATGCCTAAGGCGGGACTAGAACTCACGGTCTCCTGGTTTCTAGCCTGGTGCCTCAACCACTAGACCAAACTGGCTGCTATTATTATTAATAATAATAATAATATTCTTATTAACATTATTGTAAGAGACTCCACTGTTTATCTATAACCTAATTTTTTAAATTTGTTTTTGTTACACTGTGTTATTAATAAATTAATTCAGCTGCAAGGGACAATATCATGGTTGAGATCTGAGTTTACATAATTTCATTATGATTATTATTTATAATACATTAGCTGATCTAAATTAGGCTCAGAATAAAGTTTGTAGGGTTCCACTGAAAGATGAAAATTTTATCCTTTGATATTATTGTGTTGGAAGGAGCAGAAATTTCAGTCTCCCAATCAATCAAGCACTTGCAAGGATCTAAAATGAATGTCAACAACCGTCCCATAAACGGCATTAAACACATGCACAGGCAGCAGGTGGAGAGACAAGCTGGGCAGGGATCTAGGAATTCATCAAGACCCTTGTTCTTTATCACTGGGCCATTTGTTTTCATGATAGTCTTGCTGAAAATAGCATCTGGGGCTACTACAAACAGGCATGAAATGCAACTGTCTTTAGATACCAATTGAGCTTTTTGGCACAAAGGAGGGTTAGTGGTTGTTCATAGTCTCTTTCTTCCACTTTCCTTTTGTGACAGGGGAAGACAAGAACAACTTTCAATTAGTTTTCCAGTGAAGTAGGGGAAACTTGAGAAGAGAGTGATAAATAAAACCATATCACTGGGGGAGTCTTTTCTGAACTGATCCTTTTGCATTTCAGGGGATTACACTGGATTTCTCTTTCATCAGCACGCAACAGTTGTGGCCTCCTTTGAGCTTCTGCCTGCAAATACACCCAGCAGGAAAAGATTTAAAAGCAGATTCTGGAAGCAAAAGAAAGGCATCCATTCATACAGATGCCACAGATGGAGGTCATTTGCTGTCCAATAAGTCTTTATCCATATTTCTGTAAGTACCTCAAACTCAGCCAGCCTTGCACTCATTTTCCTCTACTCTAAGAAGCGATTCCAAGAACAATGGTAGAGTATTATTTTGTACATGTTCTTATTCAGAAGACACAAGCATCAATCTGACAGTGCAGTGCAGGAAAATATCTCTTTGGCACAACACCCTGAAAAGTAGCTATAGATCAGTCCTAGGACAAGATGAACCAGTAAATAAAAGGGCCCTTCCTACATTAACAGCTTATGACAGAGAGGTCCTTCCCATGTATTCCTTAGCCAAAGCTCTTCTGTTGCCCATTTTTCATAGCTATCGAGCATAATACAAGCATAAGAAAGCACAAAACATGTAGATCCCCTAAATTATTACTGTCTACCACATAGTTCCAATGTGATCTGATTTCCCCACCTTATCTTTTCCCTAGAAGAGAGGAAGGAGAGTTTAGGATAGTTCAGGCAGAGGGTTCTCCAGTTGGCCACCTCCTTTCTTGACGGCCTTATCTAGAATGAGCAGAAGCCACAACCAGGCCAATGGATCTTGCCTCCTCTAAGCCAT
This sequence comes from Python bivittatus, assembly GCF_059951505.1. Taxonomy (NCBI): domain Eukaryota; kingdom Metazoa; phylum Chordata; class Lepidosauria; order Squamata; family Pythonidae; genus Python; species Python bivittatus. Next base: position 121,238,087 of record NW_028277030.1, read on the forward strand.
CTCACAATATTCCCAACACAAAAATATTTTGGGGCATTGTAAGAATTTAGAATGGCATCTAGAGCCAACCAATCAGGGCTGTTTGGAGCACCAGGCAAGGAAAAAATAGATGTGTTAAGAGAGGGAGAAATATCCAAGGTAGGCATGAGTGGTAGGGCAGGCTGTAACACTGTGACCCTGGCAGTAGTGTAAGAATGCAACATTGATTGATGGCTTTCCAGAAAGGCCTGAAAACATGGCTTTGCCATCTGGCCTGAGGATCAGATAGTGGTGCAGAGTAATATAACAGTAAAATGGTTGTACTGTTCCTGAATTGATTGTGCTCTTCCACTGATTGTATTGTATGGTTTTTAAACTGTTTTAATTGTTTTTAACCTTTTTATGCTTGTATCGTTATTCTATTTTAGGGGGGGGGTTGGTATTGTTTATATTTGAATTTTGTAAGCAGCCCAGAGTCATGAATGTGAGATGGGCAACTATATAAATCAAATAAATAAAAAGCCAGCCTTGTGGGAAAGAAAGAAAAGCTGGCACCTATGGTCCACCTACCAAACGCCGGCTATGGACAGCTTTATCAGTTCAAAACAGTTTTACCAAACACTCCAAGGAAGACATTATGGCACCATTCACACATTCATGGGGAAGTTTAGAAGGATGCTTACTGGGCACATGCAGGAGCACCATTGACTTCAATTAGCCAAACCTTCATGTCTTCATCCACCATGAAATCAAAACCAAAGAGCTGGAAACTCTGATAATGAAGATGTTTGGTGCTGATAGCAGGTTCTATACACATAAGGCAGCTTCTGTGAATAGAATGAAACATCCCATCACTTAATTATTTTAAATTATGATCTGCCCAACATCTACAATACATTAAACTGAATTCTCAGGGTACTAGAAAGAAATGCCAAATACTGAGTATCTGTGATGGACTGGAATGGAGGAAGGGGGGTGAAAACGGTGCTCTCGCTCTGGAGACAAGCGGAGAAAGCTGGCGCATCCCTAAACATTCCAGAAGATAGTAGAGACTTGTGCATGGGAACTGCTGGTCAGTCTGAGAAGATTTCTGTAAACAGGTGCTGGCAAATAAACCTTGCTGATTGAACCTGCATGGTCTCCAGGAGTTCTTTGGGCTAGGCCTGACAGTATCTTTGCCTAAAATAACAGTTAAGGCATTGAGAAGGATTAGGTGGCACAATGTACTCACTGAATGGGTTCAGACATTGCATTAAATCTACAATGTAGTTTGTTTAGTTTTTACTCAATATGTTGTGTGAACAGTTAAGTATTTATGGCAGTTTTCCCCAACCCGTTTCCCAGGTGTTTTGGATTTCACTCCGTATAACTGTACTGGCCAAGGTGTTGGGAAATTACGGAAGTTGAGGTCCAGCATATCTGGAGCCCAACAAGTTGGATTTTAAATGATTTTGTTTTCAACACCTAAAATCTACCCTGTCCAAAATTAGGCAAAACTTTAACTTACAATGAAGCTGTCAATGGAGGGTTTTCTTTAGACAGACAGCTAAGGTAACCTAATTTCCCTTCTAGAATTGTCTAGAACTTGCTACAAACAAATTGAATTTTATTTTAGGAACTCAGAATTACATTTTTAAACTTCCTACTTTTAGCACAAACTTGCAAGCAGCATTCTGTGGCAGGGTGATGGACTTAGGATGATATAAGTCATCCTAATGATGCACATTAAAGTTTTTTTCCTGAAAGCAGGCTCAGTAGCTTTGTGCCTAATGAAAGCTTCTTTACAACTATAAACATAGAAAAGGCAGAAACATTAAGTAATGGAGGAAGAAATTGTTAGATATTCCTAGAGTTGTTTTTGGTTAGCAGGGACTGCTGATACTCTGTGTGTCAAGAAAGGGAGGGAGTGAAACAGCAGCTAAAGCCCCTGCATATATTAAATATCACTGTAAATAGAGAAAAACTCTGTGTGTGTGTGTCTGGAAAGTTCCTGTCCCTTTTCCCCACTCTCTGACACATTCACAATTCAAATTCCAAGGGAGACTTCACACAGCTATAGAGAGCACATGTGATGTCTTTGGCCATATAGTTCCTCCTAGCCTCTGCTCCCAGGCTGCTATAGTGCAGATAAAATATGAATAACAACAGTGCAAAGAATGCTGGGTTTTGCTTCCTGGAGGTAGGCTGGGATGAAAAATAAAAGACAAACATATTACCTTATTATATTTTTGACTTGCAGTAAGATTGTATTTTCCAAAGTAACGTTCAAAGCATTCATCAGATACCGATTAAACTCTTCAAAAAACATTTCATTCCCTTCTTCATATCTTCCATAGTTTTTAGAATATTCCTTCTGTATGCAGTGATTGGTCAAATGACAGGTTTTGTCCAGGAAATTAGCACTATTGTAAGGTTCCGAAGAGGTCCGTAAAACGCCTTCTCTATAGAGGTAGATACTATATTGGTGATCCACTAGGACCCAACTTCTAAAAGTTAGAAAGAAGACACATTATATAGGTTTTTTTAAAAAAAAATCAGGTATCAAGATTCCAAATCAGAAGAATCAGATTTAATAACAAGTATTCAATAATGTGCGGTAATTAAAGTGAATAAAAAATCAATATTTACATCAAACTAAAAAAAAAGGCAATAGAAATACACATATCCACTGCATTTGAGATGCTACTAAACAAATCTAAATTGACAGAAAATTAATGAGAAGCATCTTAGATGCAAAATATTTTTTAAAAAGGAAATTGTTACCTAATATCAAATTTGCGATGACCTGGTTCTAAGAGCATAGGCTTCTCCAGATATTTCTGAATCACGTGCACTTGTCCTTGATTATCTATAAAGTCCAGAAGTTCAGTAGCCTCCGAAGAAATAAGAATTCCTTCACCTAGACCAAAAAAAAACAGTTAAGAAGTTGGACAGGAGGATCACTAAAAAAAAAATATCAACACTTCTTCAACCCTAACAGTCTTAGAATTGTATCTCAAAATATGGAGCTTAATATTTTGGAGTTTAACCTATAACCTTGGATATGGAAGACAGCCATATAAGCCATCAAAAGAAATTCTATCAAGCTGTATATGAAGCACCACAACCATGGTTGCTGATATACAGACTCTATAGAATATGACCATAACAGGGTTAAACTTGGCAGCTTTTGTTCCGCAGTTGACTTCTCAGCCAAAAAGAAAGTAAGCATTTTGCATTTCAAGTATTTCCAGACATCACCAGCAATTTTCTAGGCCCCAGGTATAGTAGTAAAGCTTTGGCTGCAGTTACTGGGCCCCAAAAAGCAGGCTTGCTTAGTTCTTTTCTCACGCAGCTATCTTTCTCAGTGGAGTTATGGTCTCAACAGATCTGTAAGACATCAAGTCAAAGAAAGCTACTGCATAACATTTGACATCAGGGAAGGAAACCACTTTAAGCTGGCTTTAGTATCAGAGTCTTTTTCCAGATTCTGTTAATTTTCTCTATCAATTTTAATCAAATCTATGCCTGCCTCCCAGTACACAATTCTGGCTGACTTTGCATATCACATTATGTCATGATTTATTTTACCCATGGTTTATCAAATAAGCCACAATGGCTGAGTTTATGTATTCCAATAAGCCCAAAACTTTGACAAAATACAACAGTTGAGTTCACACCAACACACTAGGTTGTGGCTTAGCACACACCACACTGTGGCTTAGCACAAAGTACAAACCCACCATGGAGCCCAGGAGAAGGTGGCTTGATCAAAGCCAAGCAGTGATTGAATAGCAAAGTTGGAATTTGAGCAGGGGACCTTCTTTATTAATAAGCCAGTTTTTTAATACTCTATGGCTCCCTAGCTTCTCTTGGATAAATAAAAAGCTACACAAATAAAAGTAATGCATTTCAGAGTCTTTGCCAGAAGTTAACCTTTGGCTCCTGCTGAAGATTTGGCTATCCACACGTTTCCTTCTCCACTCTCTTTCCTCTTCTGATAGGATGACAAGAAGACTTCCCTTTCATCTGTTCTTGAGTTGTGTATCAGGTGATGAAGCCCATTCTCTGCTGGAGCTACTGGTGTCTTCAAATTGGTTGGATAAATCACATAGGATTCTGGAAACCATGTGCAAGACTCCACCAATTCAGGACTTGTCTTGATTAGTCTACAGAGAAAGAGAGGGAGATCTTAGCTGGTCTTCTTGATTGTAAGCTGTAGACCTCTTAGAAGACATATTGTATTTAAACATCTTTCACATTACCAGCAAGTGTCTCCAACACATTTGGATCAATCCAATCATTTCTGTTTTCCAGAACACAATGTGGAAATGTATAATTCAGTGACCCTATTTCACAATGCATGTTATTTCCAAAACTATAGGGAAACTATTTTTGGAAACATTCCTATGATGGAAATAATGCATTCTCTACTTGATTTTTGAAGAACTGGGTGAGAAACGTATAACAAATCTGACAGCAATAATCTCTGCACCTGTAAATGTATTTCTTGAAGAAGTTTATAAAGATGTGACAGACAAAAATATGGAAGAATTTATGGACAGACAGGATGAAGAGGTGATACAAATCTTAGCTGATGGAGAAATATTGAAAAATAAAGAAATGGAGGATTATAAGATAGAGATGACAGGATGGAAATACAAATGACAAATCAAGACATGAAAAAGGACCTGGACAAGGACTTATTTTTGGATTTACAAAAGGTTTCTAAAACCTTGAAAAAGTATTTGAGATGGGAGAAAGAAAGTATGCATGGAGATTCAATTTTACAACAGCAGCTTGATGAACTAAAGAATACAGTTGTTAGAAGCAAAAGAAAGGAATTTAAAGTTGACTTGTTTGACCAGGGTTAAAATATGGAATATTTTTATAAAATTCTGGAAACCCTTTATGGACTTTTTGCCGACATTTGGACAGAAATGACAACAATTTTTGGATTGTGAATGGAGTGGGGGGCAATAGGAAAAAGTGAACCATGTATGTAATTTCATAGGGGGTGGGGAACTATTAATTTGCCTGTACTTGTTGCAAGGAAGATTGGGAGTAACTTCTTTAAATATTCTTTTTTTCTATCTCTCTTCTTTTTTGCACTTTTTGTTTCTTTTTTTCTATTCTTTTCTTTCTGATTTCAGTTTGTATTATCTTTTAGCATTGCAAAACTCTAATAAAAAGTATTTTTTTAAAAAAACTTCCCAGACAGCATCAAAACTATAGTTCTAATTTACTTGGAGAACACCAAATACTCTACAAATAATTGGCTGGGGAAGACTGGTTTGGGAGCAAATTTACCAACAGTTTAAACAGAAAGATACTGTTGTGCCAGTTAAAATTTCTAATAACCAAAGGGCAAGCTTGCTATATATTTTGCAAGATTCTTAAATGAATCTTAAAAGACAATAAAACTTTGGCAAAACCCACAAGCATTTTATTTTATGTTTCAAGAAAGGTCAGAGATTTTAGAAATGCCAACCTGAACTTAATGAATTTCATACCCTTAAGGCTTATTAGTATATGTAAATCAACAGAGCATAAAGGTCAGACATAATCCAAATGTGTATTATCCATTAAAACAAGCCCTCTAGCACTCCTTTTCATTGAATGAGAGTGGACTGTCATGTAATTTTCAGCCAAGCAGCACAATTCTGAGAGAACCATGAAGTAATGCCTCTGGTCATATTATTTATTGATACATTTTTTTAAAAAAAGATACTTGGCGTTTCATAGCCTTAATAGTTGAAAGAAGGCTCTACCTTCAGGGAAAGTATTTGTTTTGCTACTATTAGGGAAAATGAAGAGAAGGTAGTAAATTACATTCAAAACTCATTCCACGTCCCCAAGACCTGTGCCCTGAAAATAATGATTGAGCATCCGTATCTGAAAATGAGGCAATGCCCTCTGAAGTCATAAGCCAGCAGGAAACATTCTGGATTTGAAATCAATTGACTGTCGGTGGCAGCGCTGAGAAGGTTACCTAGAGGGGTAATTCCAAGGGATTTGCTCCAAAAAGGCGAAGAGACATTTAAATAAAGCTAACTATGTACATAGTTAGTTGTTTCAGATTTATCCCCTCTTCAGATTTATCCCCTCAGTACATTTCTGATTCTGAAACTGTAGGTTGCTTGGATTGAGAAAGCTTCTTTACCGTTTTACACATTATCTGTATATGGGAACTGTAATGCTCTGATTCAGTAGCTAAGTCTTATTATTACAAGTTAATAGAAAATATGCAGCCCAACAGCAAGCACAAATGAGTTGCACTCCTGAGATCCAACCAACGTCCACAACCCTTTTACTAAGATGGGGGACACAACACTCAATTAATTTTGTCTATATTTATTTATTTATTTATTTATTTATTTAATTTAATTTAATTTAATTTAATTTAATAGACTTGTCCCCGCCCATCTCCCAACAACGGGTGACTCTGGGCGGCTTACAACAAACTAAAATCAGAAATACAATTAAAAGTTATAAAAACCAGACATTACAAAGATAAAAAGGCTAAAAAATCCAAGAGGCCGATAGGGGCCACACCAGGCCGCTAAGGGGCCAGCCAACCCCATTTCTGCTGAATGGTTATGCACTAAGACCCACAATCTCTTTATTTCTACAGATAAGAAACATATCATCTTTTGCCACTCATCTGTATTCACCTTTTTTTTGTTTTTTTCTTCTTTTTGTTTGATAAACATTTGGAATGCAAATGCTCTTTGCCACACCTAAAACGGTTGCAGTTATTAACCAGAAACAAGCTGAGCATTGCTCCTGAGTATGTTGATGCAGAAGCAACTTCAGAAAATTGACAAAAGGCGGCAAGAATCTCACCGTAACATATAAACAAGCAAGCAAAAATATCTTACCTCACTAAAGAAGCTTTTCGACAAAGTTTATCAGCTCCTCTGTAGTAGTTCACCAACTGTGTAAGTCCAGGTTCATGACCTATAAAAAGGGAAGTAGAATTTTTATATCCATGTTGTTTGCATTCTGGAAATGTTTTTTTTTTAAATTAGACAAACATTTATACGGATAACACCACTATTAATCTCCACTTTTTTAAAAACAAAAAAGGAGTTGTTCACTGCCACATTTTAAGTATCAGCAACTCTGCTTATATATAAGTCTTGTACATTTTTGATTTAAATACAGTAAGCCCAAACTGTAGCTATCCCAGCACTTTTGGTCAGCAAGAGGAGGAGTCTGCTGCACCAGATGTTAAGAGAAGCATTAGAATAATAATGTAACATAAACTAAGAGAAATAGTTAATGAGCAAATAAAATCTTGAGGGATACAAAATTTCAGAGGAACCTGCCCAGCCAAATAATCTTGCTAGCACATAAAATTAAAATAGGGAGCAGAGAGAAAATGTAATGAGAGAGGGGGAAATACATGTATTCCCACCTCAACACCTTTTTATTTTTTTTTTCTGAAAAATTAGAAACATTAAAATTTTTGAACAGATATTTTCTTTTAGAATAATGACTGCAGAAAGACAAGATTTCTGTATACTTCTCTCCTTAATTCCCCTCCTCCATATTTTCTATTAACTTGTAATAATAAGACTTAGCTACTGAATCAGAGCATTACAGTTCCCATATACAGATAATGTGTAAAATGGTAAAGAAGCTTTCTCAGTGCAAGCAACCTACAGTTTCAGAAATGTACTGAGGGGATAAATCTGAAGTCTCAAAAGAAACTAAAACTGACTACAACAGTAATAAATCAGAAAATGCGATTCAACACAGGTAGTCCCCAGGTTAAGAATGCCCAGTTTATGAACGAGACATAGTTAAGAATGGAATCTATTGTAGCAAAATTTGTGTTAAATACAGAATGGTTTGAGTTAATTACACAATACTACTTATACAGTATTATATAATAATACTGTTCCAGCTTACAAACAAATTTGACTTAAGGACAGACCTTGGGAACGGAACTCAAACTGGGGACTACCTGTATGTAATACGTAAAAACAACCCCTTTATGCAGAAGGTTTTCTGATTTTTCGTGTTTTCTTAATTTTTTTCTAAAAAATGTGAATATATGAAAAGTCTAAGACCAGAATATATAATTTTGGTTTTATTATCTTGATGGTTTCTTCTCTCTTTATTTTTGCCAATTTATCAGACGGCCAAAATTAAGAGATCCTGGGTTTCCAGAGTTAGACTTCCATTTTGTAAGAAAATTTTAAACATTTATAGTAATTTCAGTTGGTAAGAGTAATTATTATTTCTCTAAACCTCACCTAAAACACAGAGACGCTAGAGCCTGGTGCTCTTCAGGATACACCATATTCCTGCCACAGAGCTTTTATTTTGTTTTGCTTAATCTTAATCAATTCTGATGAATTGAAATCTCAGAAGCAGAGACTTGGATTTGTCAATTAAGACAGGGAAAACCACAACCACTGATCTTTTTCTTAAATTAAGGCAGAAGAAATAAATCATTGCAGCCTAAATATTTTGCTTGTCATTCAAAAATCCCTAAAATATTGTTTTTCTTCTTCAAGTTTATGTCTTCTAAGTTTTCACTTCCTGGAGGTTTTAAGTCCATTTTTACAGCGGTAGAGCCCCCTGCTTTCTTTTTAAAAGACAGTCTTACCTATTCTACAAGCCAATCTCCCCCTCCCTCCCATAAATGTCTCTCATATCCACTACATAAAGATATCATGCAGCATTAATACTCCTTGTTGGGAACTGGGCATGAGTGAATGAATGTTATGTGTGGAACACCCCAAAGTATCAATCTCTATCTAACTGTGTATCCAGACCCAGACAAAGTGCATCATCATCTGAGCCCTTAATCAGAGACTAGTAAAACCAGTGCCATTTCTGAAAGGTGGACACGAACAGAGGCATCCATAGATAACTACAATTGTATACAAAATGATGATATCCATGCAGCGATGTCAGGATACAATCTCCATCCTTTTGTACTTGTGTTTCAACGCTGGAGACAAGTATGTAAGTCATAAGGTTTGAATCATGACCTCATAATGCAACCCTGTCACTTGCTCTCCGCCTATGATGCTGATGGGCTGAAAGCTTCTGCTAATGCAATCCATTAGTCTTTTAAACGGACCTCTCTCACTGCTGACTCATGTTACTTAATCCACAATCATAATTGTTTCGGTCTCAATTCTTCTGACTAGCTGCTCGGATTTGCTTTTCATAATTTCATTACTTTGCCACACCTTCTCCAGTTTACTAAGATTTTTCTTTAAGTTTTCATAAGGGATAAAAAAAGCATTTCTTTTCTTGATATGCCAAAACCATTCTGGCCAGCTTTTCCAACCTGGCAATCTCCTGATATGTAGGACCGCTTTCACAAATTTGCAGCCAGCTTGGCCTCACAAAAGCTTGTGGCCTCACCACTTGTTAGACTTAGCTACGCTGGCTAGGAATTCTGGGAACTGCAATCCTAAGACATGTGGAGCAACACACTGGGTTGGGTGGTGGTAAAGGATCAGTATTATGGCTGGGTAGGGCTCTGGATTTGAGGACACAAAGCTGCTGTGGAGCACGTGCAGCACAAAGCGTCTGTTGGCAACTCCGCAAAGCAGCCATGTCTTCTGCCAGGATGACGAGCTCCCCACCGCCTCCACAGCTGTGGTGTGATCCCAGGAAAAGGCATGTTTGGTTTAAGGTGTTGCAAAACATGCTATGTTCATGTATTTCTGCTCAAAACCCAGAAATTGCATGCATTATATAAAAGTTTTAATTATGAAAATCATTAAGTATTGTGCCTATGCCAATCCCTTCTTATCCATTAAGCAAGATTAATCAAAACAGTTTCCTCCCAAATAAAAAAAAACCTAGATCAGAAGTAGCAAAGACAACCTGAACCAGAAGTCACTGCCCATAAATGTTTCTTCAGCATCAGGCAGCCTGCTAATTGCTTCACTAGTGAGGGATTCAAGTCCATTATCCTCAAGTTTTTTTTTTAATGTAGAGGCAGAACTTGGGAAAAGACAAAACTGTTACCAGGCACAGGATAACACTCAGCAAAAGCCTTGTAGTAGCACAGACTAACTAGTTCCTTGCAAATGGGGCTGCTGTATTTAAAAGAAAAATCAAACCATTTCCTAATAACAATGTCTGTCTGACAGACAGACAGACAGCCTAGGTATCTCCAGCCTAGCTATCATTAACAATAAATAGATACCTGTCAGAAAAAAAGGAATTGTTTTTATTGCCAGAGACTAACATGAATACCCTTCCTGGCCCAGAAATTATAGTAGTTCCAGTTTCAGCCACAGAGACATAGGACTGTAAGATATCGGGTGTCTGACAAAGGAGCCACACAAAAATTTACACCATCATAACTGATTTGTAGCATAAATGTTCCACAAGATTTCACCTACTGTTGCAAAGGTGATTAATTATTTGGTAATTTCAGCTGGTTTTACTCATGTATAGTAAATACCTCCTTTAAATAAGCATATTTTCTTTAAATTAAATTTTTCATTGTAGCATCTTACTTTGCTTACTCATACACTCCCAACACTGAATAATGGCCTTCAGCACAAAAAAGCCCCATACCCTGTTACACAGACAGAATGTTTATGACATTATACAGCCTGCCATTTGCTGGAACAACTGTCCTATTCTAAATTAAACAACTGCCAGCATCACTTAGCAGCCTATTTCAACCTGATATCCTCCAGATATTGGACTATAATTGCTCTGATTTCCAGGCAACATACTGGCTGGGGGAGACAGAGAGGCTGACTTCTTGGTGGTAGAATCTAATCCATTACCAGTCTACTTCATTCCAACTTCAAAAATAGGAGCAAATGTAATGTTTACCCCTTTTGAAATCATGGCTAAGATTTGCAGCAGGTGCAAATCACAGAGTAGATACTCCTGGGGAAGGGGCACCTGCAAGAGAATAGAGCAATGCAGAAGTCTCACATGGGCACAATATCCCTAGGCAGTTTCCATGATTCTGCCCCTTCTTTTAATAGATGGATCATAGCAGTGTTTCTCAACCTTAACTTTAAGATGTGTGGACTTCATGCTGGCTGGGGAATTCTGGGAATTGAAGTCCACACATCTTAAAGTTGCCAAGGGTGAGAAACACTGGATCATAGGGTCTTATTTGGTTTGCATAAGTAGGGTCCAATTAAATATAAAAATTTAATAACAGCTGCAATGTTATGTCCACACAGCCAGGTCTGTTCTGAATAGATATTTTCTGTTTACTAGAACACTCAAAGAGGAATTGTTCTTTGGGCAACGAACCCAAGGGTTCCAGAGAAGTCCTATTGTAGTGTTAAACTGCTCTAAACACACTCCACAAGAATAGTGTTTGGAAAGCAAGAGGTATGTCTATATGGAATAGAAATTTGTAAGTTGCATGAAAATAGTTGGTTATATCTTTTTAACCCCAATGTAATGAATAATTTTTCATGGACTAAAGGTGAAAAACAGTTCTAGAGATCTGTTAGTCCTTGAGGTACGACCAATCTCTTTGTTGCTTTAAAGCAGGACTCTGGGTGTGATTTATTTCTTTTATACTGGTTCTTGCAATACTTTGCATTTTGTAGGATGGTTTGCTTTCTCCTCTACTTTTTTCTACAGCTTTAAAAACTTGAGCTCCTCTACCCTCCTTATTATTACAGGCTAAAATAGGTTAGTCTTAAGTTACATCTTAAGTGTACAAAGCACTGTTACATTTTTTAATTTTAGTCTTACTCCAAAGAAGAAGAACTGGAAGAAACTTCAGAAATTATCCTGTTCAATTCCCTGCAATGTAAAAAAATCTAGTATTACAGCATCCATGATCATCCAACCCTTGCTTAAAAGGGTTTAACAAGACAAATCCATCATCTTCAGAAATAGCAGAAGCTGTTTGGCAATGGAACTGACTATCTGGACTTTTTTCTATATATTTAGTCAAAAATCCTTTTTAAAATCCTCCAGATCCCATCCTCTGGAGCATGCTTTCCCAAGCTGGTGCTCTCGAGATGTTTTGAGGCACAGGTACGTCATTATCAGTGAGCAAGAATGGAGTTGTAGTTCATTCACAGATTAGGAGGACACAAACTTGGGGTAGTCTGGAGGAGCAAAAAAGGACAGATTTGCTCTAGTGTTTAATTGATGCTATTGAACTATGCTATTATTTTGAGTTATAATGTCCTTAGCTAAACATACTCACAGGACTTAGTTTTCCTGTTCCAGTCATTCAGGTCATTTTCCACATTCAGCAAGTCACACCATTGTAGAATTGAAAGAAGCCATTTAGGCCCTCAGGTCCAATCTTCTCCATGCCTCCATGCAAGAATCCAAATTAAAGCATCTCTGAGAGACAGCTGTCCAACCTCTACACACATTCAGTGGAGGGGAGCCCAGCTCCTCTCTTAGTAACTGCCCTTATTTCTTGTATTATCTATTTTAATTTGTATATAAATAAACCCTATACTTTATTTATATTTATTTACAGTGCTTAGAAGCTACACCAATCAACTGACTTATCTTCAATTATGTATGGAGACTAAAAACCAATGGGACCTCCAGGTTAATGATGCATATAAATGTAAAGATGCAGCCTCTTTCAAGCTGAACCCAATTCCTTGTGCCTACGTGCGATAACCAAATCATCTTCTTGGCAACAGTGGTTTGCCACTGCCTTGTGGGGTGGATGGTTTTGGTGACTTCAGTCTGCTCTATAGCCCTAGAATTCTCTAGAGCAATGTTTGTCAACCTTGGCAACTTGAAGATGTATGGACTTCAACTCCCAGAATTCCCCAGCCAGTACTCGCTGGGCAATTCTGGGAATTGAAGTCCACATATCTTAAAGTTGCCAAGGTTGAGAAACACAGCTCTAAAGGTGTCCCACCCAGGTTCTAACCAGACTCAGTCCTGTCCAGCCAAGGCCACTCAAGTGCCTAGGACAGCTCTTTAAACCTCTCCTTCTGATGTCAGTGAAACCTGAATGCATTTAACAGTAGCTGGAATGATTGTTGTGACTGTCTAACATCACAATAACATAAGCAGCCCCTATACAGAAGCAAGCTATTCTTCTTTGCTTTTGAAAGCTTAACACAGGTTCCATGAACAGCACTTTAAAAGAGCCCACTTGAAGAAAATAAGACCAATACTCTAAATTACAGCAAGAGAAAATTTGCAGGATCCATTTTCTTCCACTGACATGTGGACCAGTGCCATGTAAGTGAACCAATAACTTTTAACAATTCGATTCAAAGTTTTATGGCATACTGACTGAGAATTCAGGGAGCTGGAGTGGAGGATGCCAAGTTAAATAAATCTGCTGCTTATTTTTTTAAAAAATAACTGCTTTTTGATTGAATAATTGTTAGTATTTCTCAAAGATTTCCCCAGCATGGAAAAAACATTCCCCAATTCACTTGAATAAAAATCACTATAAAAATCCACTATAAAATTTTCATAACACTGGCCCCAGTCACAGTCCAACAGAGGCACGTAGCACATTACTACATGCATCTCCTCAAAGCTAAATCCCACTTGAGATTCCTGCAGCTTACTCCCAAGTGAATGAGGACTTCAGTCTTTGAGTAAACATACAAAAATCATTGGGTCTGTGACTCTCAACAGTTCATGGAAATTGGAAATGCTTATGCCCAGAGTTTTTCCCCCTTTCCTTACATCATGAATCATTTCAACAAATATATCCAGTCTTTAAAATTCAGAACTCATAGAGAACCCAGTCTGTAGGCCAGTGCTTCTTAACCTTGGTAGCTTGAAGATGTGTGAATTTCAACTCCCAGAATTCCCCATGCTGGCTGGGGGATTCTGGGAGTTGAAGTCCACACATCTTCAAGATGCCAAGGTTGAGAAACACTGCTGTAGGCCATTTAAATATACCCTGCACCCAGTTCAAACCAACTTGAAATAAAAGGCAGAGAGTTGGATGCCTGACCCTTGACACAACCATGCTCAATAGTTCGCTACTGGTGAACAACATAAAATATTATGGCAAAAGGAAAAAAGCATTTTCTTTTCAGTGCCAAAAGGAGTCAGCAAAGGTTAAATAGATGACCAGCATCCTAATCATGGCTAGACAGAATGCAGAGGACTTGCACTTAAATTGGAAAAAAATCACTAACATACAGACTTAAATACAGCATCAAATATTAGGAAAGCTGTAGAAACTATATTAGTATAATTTTATTTTCATTTCAGATATAGGTTTTCCTGGATAGTAAACATATTATTAAAAAATAAAAAGATCAATTAGAATGCTAACTTAACAGATGATTCTGCCCCGGTTAAAACAAGAAATGCAAAAAATTATCTCAGTACCTGTATTATTTCCTTGCAATACTTTCTGACCCAAACAGATACACCACCACCCTTTTCGCAACCTGGCATCCAGCTAGTCTCAGCGGCTTGCTAAGGGCAAAATCACTCCCGTGTTGCAGCAGACAACACCCCGTTTCCAACATCTGCAGACCCGGGTCTGGCACACGTTCCCCACCGCCGCCCTCTCGCCAGCACTTCCAAACTTCAGCCGCCGCCTACAGATCGGCGGGTCTCGGAGGCGGATCGGCCAGGACCCCCTTCTTCCCGGAGAGCTCCGCAGAAGGGTCGCGCTCGGGCTTTGCGTCCCCCACCGGTCGCGCGCGGCTTGCTTACCCAGTCTCCCGAAGGGCAGCCTGTTTCTCTCGCCCAACATGAGGTTGAACCTGGGATTGTCTCTCTTGAGTCTCTTCCATTGTCCGGTGGAGAGCAGGATTTTAGAGACTTCAGCATAGACGCTGCTGTTCTCATCTCGCACCACAAACGTGTACATCTTAAACTGTAGGGCTATCCTTATAAAAAAGCCACCGGCCACTTGGAAGACCGAGCTGGAAGCCCCTAATTAAAAAGGCATAAATCCCACCCATTCACGCAAGCCGACGCCTCTCGGCCGGCTTCAGGAGCAATGCAACCCGGCATCGCAGGAGGAGGAGAAGGAGGAGGAGGAGGAGGAGGAGGAGGCGCTCCTTTGCAGCTGGCGCTGGGACGCGTCGCGGGCTGCCGCCTGCTCCGGGCGGGAGAAAGGGTCGCTCGGCCCGATTCCTCCGTGAGCCGCGCCAGAAGGAACCTGCTGGGCGAGCGCGGCCTCAGAGCGGAGGCTGCTCGCATGAACTCGCAGGCACTTCCTGCAGCGCTGCCTGCATGCCGACGACGCGGCGGCTCAGCATCCAGAAGCGGCGGCCGGCGCGCAACGGCCCCCGTCGAATTCCTCCAGCTGCCCCGTCATCCGGCGGGCGCTGACAAGCCCAAACTTTCGGCCCCGTTCGCTGCAGGCGGGCAACCGCCTCTCTGCCGGGCTCCCGCGCGTCTTCGGGGCCGGAGGCTCGCCCACTGCCATGCCGACTCCTCCCCGGCGGGGCCAGCGCCGCTGAGCGCAGAAAGAGGCGGATCCAGCGGGGACCGAGTCTCGGCGGCGGCGGCCTCGCAACGTAGAAAGCACAGGCGAGCTGCGCCCCCTGGCCGCGCCGCCCCCTTAGTGCACCGGCGGCTTTGCGCGCGGTCGATTCGGAGCCTATCCAGTTTCAGGGAGGATGGCAGGCTGGTTTTCACGAGAAATACTTACGATCTGTTTTGCAGCCAATAACGCGGAGCAGGAGGCTCTAGTTTTTGCTGCCCGGCCCGTCACACCCTCCATTCAGGCGAAGGAGGGGAACCTCCACGAGCCGAGGGAACCTTGCAGCGGTCTGGCCCTGACCATCGGCTCCTTCGGGTCCTCGTAAAAAAGAGCAAAGACCCGTCTGGCCCAGCGTCGCTGCGTTTCGAACAGGGTTGGTGGGGAGCGGAGCAAAGGAGGCGCTTCAGCGGGCGCTTGGGGTGCAGGGAAACGGCACGGGGAGCGCCCTTCCTCCTCCTCCATCCCGCTACAGCACTGGGTGTGGCCTGCGGGAACCGGGTCCGCGCTCCCCTCCCTCTGCCAGCCTGCGGGACCCTGGGAGTCACGTTGAGGCATAACTGGAAGCGCACCCCCGGGTCTCCCCCCGGATGTTAGGAAGAGAGGAGGCGAGGCAACCCGTAAAGCTCAGCCGCAGAGAGACTTCAGGGGCGGGCGCCTTCACGCCGTCCGCTGTATCGTGCACGCGCGGGTGGGCGCCAGCTGCCGGGACGGCTTTAAAGGGTGTTAGGCAAATAGAAGGCTAGCTTGGCTGCAAGGCACTGCCGGCCATAGGCATTTCGGGGGGAGGCTGTGTGACGTGTGCTTTTTTGTCCCCGGAAAATGTACCATTTCAATGTGTTTCAAGCTGCCGAAGATGACCGCGTGATTTTCAACTTTTTTCAGGAATAAAAAATTGATATGCTAAGCCTCTGATAGGCTTTAATGCAGCTAACGTAATTAAAAAAAAATAAATGAGGAAAGAGAACAGGGCTAAATTTTTAAAAATCTGCCCCCACCTTCTCCGGTGACGTCATATCACTGCCACTGCCTTTTGGGGTCTTTGGCAGTTGAGAGAGAGAGATTGATTTTGATTGATTACATGCCATCAAGTTGGGGCTGACTCTGAATACCCACATAAAGGCTTCTTCAAGACAGAGAGAGAGATCAAAGGCAGTGTATCTGTCAGTAAGAATTTCAGGGTACCAACGGTGGGGAAGGGGGCCTGTTGGTGGGCTTCCTTGGTGGCTGCTGTAGGAATATAGCGCTGGACTAAAGAAGCATTTGGTCTGACCTAGCAGGGCTCTCCTAGGTTTTTAAAAATTGAAGATGCTTGTTATACGCAAAAGAAAAAGGAAGGAAGCCCACACGAATGATGCATCTCTTACGTGCTAAGCAAAACTAGTTTTACATATTCATGTTATGTTATCCAATTAAATTAGTAATATTTAAATTATTTTACTTAAACATGGAAAATGAAACAAGTGTATGGAATCCAAATTCCCTGATAGGGGACTCTTGATGGTAAAAAGTTTCTTCAAATATAGAAAGAGTTGAGTTCCTCAGCCCATGATATACAAAGAACAGGAGTTTCCCACCTTGTAGTATCCTTGCCTACATGAAAGTGTGCAATATTGATTTCTGTTGTCCCCTGCTAGTTTCTAAACCATTGGTATAGAGTTCAAAAGCTTAAAGTTTTTAACCAGCATTTTGCCTGTTGTTCAGGCATGGATGCAGGATTTCTCCTGCTGAACTTCAGATACAATATGGAGCAATCTACACACCAGGCCATGACTATATGATTCAAAGCTTATTGCCTCTTTTTCTCTATTCCTTTTTGGGGGAGGGATTTTAATAGTAAACACAGGGTTATTTCTACCACAGTTGTGACTGACTGATCATTTAGGCTTTGGAAATTCACCACATCTCATCTTCTCAGGGCTCCTATTACTAGTAAATAAGCCTGTGTAAATTATTTATTAAAGCTGACCTCTCACGTTGCACATATCAATGAAAAGTGCATGCTCAGAACTTACCAGAACCCACCTTAAGTAGCAAAGGAAATTATTGTCTCGCTCTTTTTCTCTGTTGCAAGCATCTCCCTTGAGCTGGTGTCTATCTGAATGGTTCCTTGAAAAGGAAGACCACATGAGTTGTCATTTTTACCTTTTATGATGAAAAGAGAATTACGAAGTGAATTCATGGTTCAGCAGTCTATGAGTCTTTGTATTTTCAGGCTGATTTGAAACCTTATTTTTAAGTGTCCTCATAGATCAAGAAAATGGAATATATCCATTCAGAGGAAACTGCCTGATACTGGATCAGAATATTTATCTATCTAGTCCAGTTTTGTCAACTCTAACTGACAAGACCTCTCCAGGTTTTCAAGCTTCACATCACTTGTTGTCTGATCTTTAGAAACTGTCCTAGAGATATCAGGGACTGAACTAAGACTTTCTGTTTGCAAAGTATGTGTTCAACCACGGAGCTTTGGTCTATCTCCTGACTTCCACCCTGATAGTCATCTGAACTTATTGCTCTTTGGGCAAGGAAGAAAGCAGCTTTTAGAATCTCTTTGTCTTTTTCTTATACTCCAGTTCCTTTTCCTCCTTCTTTTCCTCCCTTGCTCCAAGTTTATTTCATTTTCTTTCCAGGCCATGCTTTCTAATTAATGGACTGTGAGACTGGAAAATTGTTTATGCTCCAAAGAATGGCACACGGGAAGAAGATGGCAAAGACTGGTAAAGTAGAGAATTGGTAGGATATGTATATGGATAGGGACCAGATTGTTAGTTAAGAAATGCTTGATTTATCTAAGAACAGCTTTTTGACTGGAAGTGTAACATATGCTTACTCAAATGCATGTATCTGTTCAGAAATCAGTTCCGCTGGGTTCAGTAAGATTTATCCCCATGTAGGATTGCAGCTTCATTGGTCTGAGCTGGGCATCTCCCTGATAGCTGGAGCTACTTCCAAGATGGAAAAGTAACATTAGAAGGGGAGATGGTAGGTCTATAAAAGTGGGGAAACTGCTAGATGTATCATCTTGTAGGGAACTTTGGGGGAAGTCTGGTATTAGGAGGGCGAAGAATTTAGGCCTGGAAATGGAGAGAGTCTGCTTTAATTTCTGAAAATTGCCTACACTCCATTTGCACTGAGGTAGTAGATGAAATGCATAAATAACTAAAATAAACATGCAGCTTTTCCCCTGGGTCCATTGGAATTTCTTGATATGTATAGTTAGACTATATTATATTATAATGTTTGGCAAATGAAGAATATTTGAGATGATCCTAGGAAATATTTGCCAACTCTTGTGATAAGCAATATTAAAAGCACTTTTTCTGCAAAACACGTCAGAAGATGTGCTATTGAAGAGATACCTTTCTCAGCTCTCTAATTTTCAAAAATGTTTATGATTTTATGGATAGCTTGTTAACTAGAGTATAGTAAATAGCACTGCATGTTTTATTATTCTATTTATGATGTTCGTGTGTGAGTGATGTTGCTTATGTAGCCAAAACAATGCTACCCACTCACAGTGTCTGTAGTGCAAAAGCAATTCATTACTGGGTTTCCTTTTTTAAAAGAGATTTTTGAGATTATTTGATGTACAGCATTATCAACTTTTAACACTCATTGCTATTACCAATTTAGCTAATTAGGTTTGTTTTGAATGGCTTTTCAATAGATTTTTGTACAGCTTGGATTTAACAGTCCTTATGAAAATTTCTCCTCAGCCACAATGTCACCATGGTTGAGAGAAATGCCAGTAGCGTCAGACAAAGAATGAGGATGTTTAAAATTTAGAGCTGACTAAAATTGAGATATCTGTGGGGATCTGATACATAGACTTGCTTCTATTATGGTCTTTTGTAAGAGCTTGCCTCTGAAATATCCTTCCAAATTTTATAATTTGATGTATCATAATATTTAAGTGTTTTTACTTAATAAATATAGCTCAGATAATTGTGTCTCTTATTTCCAAAACAGAAGCAATAGAATGCTTCTCCCTGTATGACATCAGTGCTATTGTTTATACCAAATCCACGCAGAGAATTATTTTGCCCATGATTGCTCAACTTTACAATTTAATAATAGCAATTGAGCAGAGAGAAATTACCCATGAAGCTTTTGCTGATTTAGAGACAACTGCAGAAGAATTAGCCAAAGCTACTGAAGAACTCAGCTGTCTTGCTAGAAGGTAATTTTTATTTTAAAATATAAGCTCTTTAATTGTGAAATTTGGGCTCAGCCTAACCACCAAGTAATTTGTATATTATAGGAAGGAAATGTAGGTTTGCAACTCAAAAGGGAGCTGCGCAGAATGATGCTATACGTGGCACGTGTGCGTGACCTCACAGACAGTTTGTTTACAGTACCAGCACCCATGAACTGAGCTGAGTGCCACATCTTTTGTTTCATTCTAGACTGGCCGAAGCATCTGGTGATGAGGTCCTTGAGAGGGAGGTGGTGCCAGCAGCTCAAGCTCTCCTGATATCAGGGAAGAACATCCTTCTTGATGTTCAGAAGCTTCTCATTCAACCTGATGCTTGCAGTTCTATAGAGGAACTGGCTGTCTCTGCAAAAAGGATTCTTGTGGGAACCATAAAAGTACATAAAATTTATTACTATCTGTTGGAGCATAGTTTTGCATGTTTGGCATAGCAGCTAGTCAGGGATGTACAGAGCATTTATGAAAGCTTGTTGTTAAAGTAAGGTCTTCCTTGCCTTCTATCCAGTTGCTTCTGAAGCTTTTGATAGAAAGAAAAAAAAGAACATTACTGATTTCTGCTGTACTGTTTACTCTCTTTGCCTTATGTCCCTGAATGGGTATTTAAGCCATCCCCCAGATACATAAAGGCTGCCAAATGTTCAACTATCTGTGTGCCTTTAAGGATGGCTAGATCTGTAGCAATTTAGAAATGATGATACGGTAGTGTTCTGCCAGTACATTCCACACCAAGAAGAAGACAAATAAATAATCTCTTCCTATGACTTATGCCTAGCTTCTACCAAAAGACATAAGCAGAAAATGCTTGGCTATCAACTGATATTTGTCAGATCCAAAAGAGCATTATCTCAGGGACCTCATTCTGTTACCTCAACTTGAGAGGGGAGTTATGGAGTAGAAAGAGAATCTATGGGGTCATTTTAAACCTAATCATAGCAATAATTATCTCCATGCAACAAAGATATTTACTCGGTAATTGTTGAAAATCCAAAATTCCTGCCAAAAACGTAACCTCAGAACCCAGTTGAGAAGTTGACAACTCATTGTACGTATGTCATGCAGTAACTGTACTGATCTAATGATCTCCATTGGAATGTGTGCATATGGACTGCACACATACTTTCCTGAAGTGGCAATGCAGCCATGTCTTTATTAGTAGCAGTAGTAGTTGTAGAGAGTAAGGAAGATGACCTTGATGGAGCTATGCAAGATCTGTTGCCAGGGTGATGGGGGGATGAAACATATTTTAAGTCCACAATGGAGATTATATTTGGACATGGCTCAGACCCCTCCTTAATTTGCTGAAGCATAAAAAGGAGGAAGAGGTGCAGCACAATCAGACTTGCAAGATTCTGTTATTATAGCTGATCTCAATAAAAGTAGTTTTAGACTTCTTGTGGAACTGATTTCTTGGTCTGGTTTACTTAGTGGGGTTGATAGTACAGTGGTACCTCTACTTACGAACTTAATCCGTTCCGTGACTCTGATCGCAAGTCGAGTTGGTCGCAAGTCGAAGTAAATTTTCCCATAAGGTTCAATGTAATTACCGTTAATCCGTTCCGGCATCCACGGACTAGGCGTCAGGGGCGGAAAAACAGCCACTGACCACGTGGCAGGGGCGGAAAAATGGCCACAGACCACGTGGAATGGGCGGAAAATGGCCGCGGACCACGTGGAACAGGCGGAAAAATGGCCGCGGACCACGTGGAACAGGCGGAAAATGGCCGCGGACCACGTGGCACGGGCGGAAAAATGGCTGCGGACCACGTGGAATGGGCGGAAAATGGCCGCGGATACGGTTCGTAAGTCGAGGTGAGTTCGTAAGTAGAGGTAATTTTTTGGGGCCGGAGCTGGTCGTATCTCAAAAAATTCGTAAGTAGGGGCGTTCGTAAGTAGAGGTACCACTGTATTAGCACATGGACTGAATGTGTACAGAGAAAGTAGTTCTACTTGTACCTTACTGAATGATTTACTAGATTATGAGAAGGTTTTCAGATTCTCTTTCTTTAGTGATATTAACAACAAGGGAGTTTGTCATTGCCTTGAATGCACTATAGAAAGGGAAAGCGGGATGATTGTTCTCTTTCATCTGTGTGAAAATATGTCCTTCAGAGAAGCCTCCACTTTCTTTATTATAATATAATGTGTTACAAGGATGTCAGCATTTTATATTTTCTACAGAAAGATGAAAGCAGTTGGCAGCAGGTAAATTTAAATGGTGGTCTATCAGAATTGTGCAATATCACTAGGCTGCTTAAATTCCTAAGTGCTTTAATTCTG
This sequence comes from Python bivittatus, assembly GCF_059951505.1. Taxonomy (NCBI): domain Eukaryota; kingdom Metazoa; phylum Chordata; class Lepidosauria; order Squamata; family Pythonidae; genus Python; species Python bivittatus. The sequence goes on from NW_028277030.1 coordinate 121,259,950, forward strand.
TTGCCCTTTCATATTTAGTACAAGGTGAAATAACCTAATAGTAGGATGATAGGGCACTCCTCCTCCCCTGCACCCCCCCCATCTGCCTCCTAAACAGAACACAGAGGCATCTGGAAGTTAGCATTTCTTGATTAAATAAAGGATGGAAAGGGAGGGCAGAGAAACCATAAATAAAAGTGTCCAAGCTTCCTTTATGTCTAATCTGATTTTAAAATCTTTATTCAGCTAGGATTATAGCAGAATAGATGGAGGAGGAAGAGGAGCTCAGGAAGATGCCTAGTGATGATGGACAGTCCTACAGGTAGACCTGCCTCATTCCTGCTGGGCTGCTATGAAGGGTGGCTGTTTTTTCCACTGGGTGGTGGCTCAATGAATGGTGGAATCAACCGATCACTTTGCCTATCATGTACTCTCTGAGGGAGTGAAGTTGGGGTTGCTGTCTGTGCTTGGGCAACCAGGCAGAAACGCTTCTCACCCCATTTCCCTCATACCTTCATGCATTAACTCAAACGTTACTCACAAGCATCCAAGCCGGCATTCCAGCTGCATCCTTATAATCAGAGGCAGAATAGGAATTGGCAGTGGGGGCAGCAAATAACTCAAAGATAGGTGGATGGCACTTTAACTTTGCTGAGGAGAAAGGCCCTAAATGATACTGTTGCTGCATTAGGATAAAAGCATTGTGAGCATTGGCAAATAAATTGTTGCAATGGTCTTGACCATTCTAAAATGAGACTTGTCTTGAACAAATGCTGATGTTACTATTTGGTTTTAAAATTTAATTTACAAGGTTCTCCAGGCACGAGATGATGCCACCATCAGGCGGATAATCCAAGCTGCTCATTGGCTATTAGACTGCCTGCTAATGCTGGACTCTGCTGAAGATGTATCAGCAGTGCTAAGTGCTTTTCGCCCTTTTTCAGAAGCTCTGCTGTTACTCACCAATCTGACAGAAAGGCTCCTTTGGGATCTTAAAGAATCTTTGCAACGGAAACATTTAGCTCAAACCCTGCAGATCCTTAAAAACAGCATCCCTATGTTATTCACAGCAAAAGTCAGCCACCTTCAGTATCCCCATGAGCAGCAAATGAACCTATCAAAAAATTATATTTTTGACTTAGCAAAAAGCAATGTAAAAAAACTGATATCCCTGTTGCAGAGCAACATAGGAAGGACAAAAAAATTGCATGAAAGGTATGGCCTCTTTTCCCAGCATTTGCATCAATTTCTGGACCTTATATCTGGTCCACAGCCAATTGATCTACATGAAGATAAATTAAGCTTACATGTAGAAGTTCTAATTTTTTATTGCATGCTGTTTGCTGATTCATCAAGAGCAACCCTAAAGCAAGAACTAATCCAACTCTGTCATCATCTACTGAAATTCAGAAAAGTGATTGCCATGGATATAAGCACATTGGATGTCTTTCCAAAGGAAAACATAAAGGAGGAATGTTTTGCCATGAAAACTAAATTGGAACATCTTAATCAAGTAGTACATTCTGCTGTTATCTATCAGATTTTGGACAATTTGGCTGATATTAAAAGCCCCATGAAGAAACTGATAGAAGCTGCCGTGGAACCATGTTCTCATGTTGGAAAGGGAGGCTTCCTAAGAAAATTGAAGCCTTTGATTACCACGTTCTTCAGCCATTCCATGCAGATGCTTAAAGCAGCCAATTTGATTCTTGTTACATGCACTGAAAGGGCAACTGTTGAAGACATTGAACAGTGTATAGACCAGTTTAATAGACTTCTTGCCACAATGCCTGCTCTCCTGAGTGAAATGAGCCTTTTTCCAGGAAATAGTGATGTGTCTAAAAAATTAAACTTCTTGTCTCAGATATGGTCAAGCACAACAGAAAGTCTGATGATGTGCTTGGACAAAGTACTTGACTTGCATGAATTCCTTGATGTATCTGTTCAGGAGATGATGAGACACAAAGAGGCGAGTGAAAAAGCTTTAGATATGCAGCACTTTGAACATTTTTTGGGGCATACATCTAGACTGTGCATACAAGCAACACAGATAGTTGAGTTTATTAGTAGACACGTGGACAAAGCCAGAGATCCCATTTTCCGGAATGGACTCTTGGTTTTAATTAAACAACTGAAAAATGCTGTAACACAGACAGAAGTTACCATAAAGTGGTGTATGGCAAGAATGACTAGCCTGCAAGCTAAAGAAGAATATTCAAAGAGAGCAAAGGAATTGATGGAGTTTGCTTGCAATGTCCAAAAGGGGCTAGATGAACGCAATCAGCCAGACATTCTTAGTCCGCTTCGGGATGGTGTCCGTAATTTCAATATTTCCAGAGACTTTCCAAATGTCCTTACTTCACAGGATCCTATAAAATTTAGTACACAAATTGTTATAAAACAAAGCAGCCCAAACAACTCAGAATCTCTGGTAGAGTCTTTGGACAAATTTATTCCAGCCTATTGTCCTTCTCCTGAATTTCCCAGAGGAAATACTTTATACCTGGCAGATGCAGTTGGAAGAGCTGATTTACACCCGCTGATTAGTCAGCTCATAACAGCAACAAGAATACGTGATGCCGTACGCCTTAATGGTGTTTGTGCTGATTTGCTGGAGCTTGCTAACTGTTGTGTTGATGCAGCTAAAGAAGCCTTAAAAATTGTTGGGTCACCTGTGTCTGATAAACTGTTGCATTATAAAGAAATAGTAGCATTAATCCCTTGTTTTATTGGATTAGCTAGAGAGGTAGAGGCAAACTCTGTTCTCAACCCAGAGCAACTGCTGCAAACAGCTATCTTGCTTTCTGAGAAGATTGGTGAGACAAAGCACAGTCTAACTTCTGTTGTAAGTTCTTGGTACAGGCTGGCAAAGCAGTTAATTTGCTTTATGCCTCCTTTTAATTCTCATGACAATATCCAAAGTTTAGATGAGATCATGGAGATTTTAGAGACTGTTGTTCAGTTAATTGGGAAAGTCATCCATTCAGATTACAGAAAATTGCTCCCTGAGCATCCCAGCCTTCAGGAAATTTTCCTACGAGTTCAAACTAAGTTCACTTGTGTACAAGCCAGGACAAAACTCCTGTTTGAAAAAGCACTGGATATTAATAAATCTCATCCTGACTTAGCTAAACAGGAGAGTTTTGATGCAAGCTGCATTCTATGGTCTGTCACCATCCAAGCATTGTTAAATATTGTAGATCAGTTTATAGGAAGAGATGTGTTGGCCTTAGGAGAGTTACAAACTAAAATGAAATACCGGCTTTGCTTGCAGAGTGCTCTGGCAGCAGTGTCTGAAAATTCTCTTAGAATACAGAAAGCTGCTAAGTTGTCGTTTCTGTTGTGTGCCGGACAAGGTACTGAGAATGAGATTCCATCTCAAACAGAACAGATCAAAATATTGACGGAATCTCTGCTTCAAATTGCAAATGCTCTGGCAGTCTCTCCAATAGCTGCCCCAAATTTGTTGGTTCATTTTGAGCTTCTCCAAAGAAAACTTGCCATAGCAGCCAAAGCCGTCTTGCTTCAACTGAATGGACTCAATGGAGAATACTTCAGCAGCATCCAGAATGTTGTCAGATTAAGCCAATTGATACCACATAGCACTGGAAGTAACAGTGATCTCACCCAAAAGGAGATCTTTGAAAGAAAGGCAGCCTTTCTTAAGGCAAATATCCAAATGGTGGACAAGGTCATCCGGGATGCATTGGAGGAGCCATCTGACTTTCTAAAGCTGAAAGAGAATTTACTCGCCACTGCAGGCAACCTTCTCCTCCTTACTAATGAAATTATGGGGCGAGCTGGACAATTCCACAGCCAACTAGACCAGGAGCGTCACCTGGTAGATAGTCTTCTGTATGAGTGGTCTGCTAAAGCTGGTTATCTTGTGAGACAGCTTCAGTCCACAAAGGGCATCAGTGAAACAGTTCTGCAAGTTGTTAGAAGATGTTTACAAAATGATGAGGAACATGTTTATTCAAGCCAGCCTTCCTCACTGAAGGAAGAAGATTGCACATGGCCTCAGAATGTCCCATCCCCAGAACACAACGCCATCAAGACTGGAGAAGGATTTTTTTCTTCTAGCAACAAAATTACCATGGTAATATTGACCTCTTTTCTTAACACTCGAAAGATCTTACTTTTGTTTTAAATTATAGACAACCATGGAGGGAGTGTGACAAAATTCTGTGGCTTATATCCTTTTGTCCAGTAAGAGACCCAGTTAAAGAAGGGCAGGATGTCCACTGTGAGGTCACAATGCACTTTTCACCATTTTTGAATCATGAGATTTCATAGTGGATGCTGATGTTTTTAATAATATTTCTGGAGTGCTGAGAAATACAGTGGTACCTCAGTTCACGAACTTAATTTGTCCCACGATTCTGGTCGCAAGCCGAATTGGCTGTGAACCGATGGCCGCGGGTCATGTTCGTCACCCGATGTGGAGTTCACGAATGGAAGCAAACATTTGTGAACGCTGCTGTTTGCGAACCGAATTGTTCATGAACAGAAGCATTCGTGAACCAAGGTATTACTGTACAGGGGGCACTGCAGTGACATTGATACCACTGGAGTGGGCTGGACTAGAGTTTTTGACCCTTTTAAAATCATGGTTACGATTTTTCTTTAAAAAAAACAACAAAACAGGTTTACTAAGCATATTAGAGCAGTGTTTCTCAACCTTGGCAGCTTTCAGATGGGTGGACTCCAACTCCCAGAATTCCCCAGCCAGCCATGGGAGTTGGAGTCCACCATCTGAAAGCTGCCAAGGTTGAGATACATCATATTAGAGGCTTAGCACAGCTATTTTACTTGTTTTAACCAAACAACAACAAAACCTTACCATCATTATGTGGCAGTTTATCACCAGGTTTCAACAATTCTGGGAGGCTCAGGGATTATAAAAATAGGAACTGAAGGTATAAAACAAGAGTAATGGTTCTGCCCATTTGCATTTCATACTTTTTTCAGTGGTTGTATTGGGAAACATTGTGAGAAATAGATAAGACCAACATGGAAACAATACCAAGCGCAACTGAATCTGAGAATCTCAGTCTATTTGAATATCTGGGGGGGGGGGTGTTCCTAGATTTCTTGACCCTTGCCTGAACCCTTATTATACCTCCAGCACAGTCCTTTCATATTAGGCACTGCTTGGGGCAGGGGAGGGGGCTTTTAACTGGATTTTGATAACTTTTTGAAATATGCAACTCTGTGAGACCAACTAGTCCACTTTCGACCTTGGGCACCTAACTGGTTGCCTGTTTGTTCTCTCTCTCTTTCTCACTGTCTATGTTTTGCTGGAGTGCAGCAGTAGAAATAGGGAGGAGGCATTGAGAGGCAGTGGGCAGACATTATGCCTTAGGGTCTTTGCTTGGGGCTTCACAATCCTGATAATGTCAGTGGTTCTCAGGTAGCATGGCCAAAGTGCAGGCATGCTGTCATCAGTTCTGGAGGTTGGCAGGGTGAGGTGGGGGTTTGGTGGGTTGGGGTGGGGGTTTGCCTCATAGCATAAACCTTTTTTTATGAACATTCTGGAGCTTGAGAAATGAGTGAACTGTTTTGTTATCTCCACAGTATTGGGAAGATCTTCCAAGTGGTTTCCAGCCTGGTTGCTCTGAATGCAGCTTGAGAGCCAGCCCAACCTCCTCATTGGGAGACTCGGAGAACCATGACTGTCCTATTTCACGAATAACCGAGAAAATGAGAATTCAGGTGTCATACATGGCCCAGTTTCTAAAAAGGAAAGGGCCAATCATGGTATTTCCTCTTTAACAGTTTTGCATGAAAGGGGGTGTGTTGAGGGGAATGATTGTATTTTTGTTTCAGAACAAAAAATAATCTTTTTAATTCTGCTAGGGTAGCTCCTAAAGTCTCTTGCAAACTGGGCATTCCTTGTCCTCTGGCTCCCAGTAAAGACAGGATGCCAAAGGAGAAGGGAATGATTGGAAGAATGGAAAAAAAATCCCCTTCAGCCACAGCCACAACATTTTTATAACGAGTAGAAAACTTTCCATTTTTTCTGCTTTCTCCACAGTTCTTTTTTCCTCTTTGCAAACAACTGGAAAAGCCCCATATTTTACAACAAAACAAATCTCAAGCTCATATGGAACTCACATTGGTCTTGCTATCTTCAAGCTGATTATTTCTTTAAATAGTTGAACCATATCATTCTGCCTTCTAACTGGGTTGGGCCCCATGCTTTTAGGTGCAGTATTTAAGGTGAGGTCCCTGTTTCCTGCCACCGCTAATAATTGTCAGGGCAGAAATGCTCCAAGCCCGCCTCTCCAAGGCTAGAAAGCAGCAAGAAGAGCCTCCTGTTGCACAATGAGGACATAGTCCAGGAAGATGCCCTGCAACACTCTTTGCCCTGGGCCCAGTGAGCACCTCCAAGAAGAGCTGGTGCATGAACACTCCACAGTGATTTAAGTCTTCTTATATAAACAAAGTCTCAGCAGATCTACATCTGGCCAACCTTGGATACTAAGCAGGGTCAGGCCTGGCTCATATATGAATGGAGATCAGCAGGAAATTCCAAAGCAGTAGGCTAAAGTAGAAAGTAAAAAAAAACATCCTGGAAAAAAGGCCATGGCAAACAACCTTCATATTGTTGCAACAAAAACTTTGTGGATGTGGACATGCAGTCAGCATGAGTCAAGTTGAACCTGAAGGAGTCTTTACTTTTTTGTAAATAAAGCAAAACGTTTGGGAGATAATAGATGCTAGCCTGCTGGAACACTCAGCCCTAGTGACACAGCAGTTGACGCACTGGATATGGGGCTAGGGAGACAGATTCATGTCCACTCTCAGCCACAGACGTTCAATGGCTGGCTTTGAGCTCTTTCCGCCCAACCTATTTCCTAGGGCAGTGGTTGTGGGTACGTTGGAGGAGGGAGCGCTTGCTTGGCTCATCAGCAAATATGGCAAGAATTTTCACCACTTCACCTGAATCATTAATGAAAATGTTGAAGAATGTACAGCCTTGGACTAAACCTTGTGGCAACCCATCTGAAACCTCCCTCCAGTGTGGCAAGTTGATAAGCATGCTCTGACACAATTTGTAAGTTAGCTATCCTGTTCACTGCCATTCAGTCATACTTGCTTGTGTTTCTATGCACAATTTAATAATGTGCTTTGTAAGCTGCTTTGCTAAGATTAAGATACTTGATGTTTATAGCAGTCAACTGTTATTCTCCCCCGCCACACACATACACAAAATATGTAGTAAATAGGCAGGCAAGCCCCCAGCTCCACTTTCACCCTCAAAGCCTGCCTGGCAACCACTCATACTGTATCAGAATCAATATTTTCTCTCAGGCATGATCTTTAGCATCAGTGACAATGAAATCATGATAGGAGGAGAGCCGTGTTAGCCTAGGGTAGCCAAACATTAGAAGGAATCTGGTAGCATCCTTTTAGACTAACAAGTTTTATTCAGAGTGTAAGTTTTTGTGAGCAACTGATTGCTTCATCATCATCTGATGCATCTCATGAAGTGAGCTGTAGCTCATGAAAGCTTATACCTTTTAATAAAATATGTTAGCCTACCAGGCTCTTATGATTTTCATAAAGAATCAGATTCCCTCAAATCCTTCCTCTTTGCCAGAGGTAGGAATCTGGGGTCCTTTCAGAAAACCAAGCAGAAGTCCAGGGACATGGAGCGAGAAGATGGGTGTAGCAGCTCCCCAGCAACTCTGAGAAATAGCTGGAATTGCCCCAAGAAGCTGGGTAGAGGATCTGGAGAAAAAAAGCAGGTGACTTAACTTCAGGATTCAGGTCATTTCAGTAGAAATAGGTAAAATCTAACCAGGAGTCTAGGTTACATTTTTAATTTCTTTTTTTAAAAGAAGTGTTAGAAACTTTATTCTCTCTTATTCCTATTTTTCTGTTCAAATAAGGCATTCTGTGTAATGTCAGACTGAGTTCAGCATTTACTTTTCTTTTTATTAATTTCTTGTGGGCTGTTTCTTTCCCGTGATCACTACATATGGTGGACCAGCACCATCTAGTGGTCTGCCAAAAACATTGCATGTATTGCTTTCCCAATTGAGCTTCATCCAGCCCGGTGTTTCTTAAGCTTTTTGGTCTCAGGACCCCTTCCCACTTTTAAAAATTATGGAGGACTCCAAAAGAGCTTCTGTTTGCACGTGTTATATTTATTGGCATTTACTGTATTAAAAATTAAAGTTGACACATTCGTAGAATACAGTACTTATTTATTGAATCATGTAAAAATAACAGTATTAAATCCATTAGATATTAACATAAAATATTTATCATGAAAAAAACTATTTTTAAAAAAAATAAAAAATAATAATGAGAAGAATGACATTGTTTTAAATATTTGCACATGTCTTCAATATCTGGCAAACAATTTTGATTTTGTGGATCCCTGGGAGGGACTTGGAGGACCCCTAGGATCCTTGGATCACACTTTAAGAAATGCTGATCTAGCCTATAGCTGTTATTATTTTTAATAAAGCTTAGGGTTTATCATTTATCTTTAGCAAGGTTGATTTATTTCCCAAGGGGGAGAAAAGAGCTGTGGCCACTAGTCACATTGCCTCAGCTTTATGCTACAGGGGCCAGAAGGTTACATTATAGGAATTCCATTTCCTTATCTTTATCTCTCCATTATTAATAAGATAGTACCATTGGGTAGGACTTTATCTTTCATCCATCAGAGTTTGAAAGATGATGGCACCTCTGGAAGAAGAGTCAAGTAACTACCAAAGAGCTACACCAAGATAGGAAGGTATGTAGACCCTGAAGACTTATGGGAGAGGTGGTTGGAAACCTGTACTGTTTCCCCAGCCATGAAAACATTCTTAATACGTTCATAATGACTTACTGAATCATTTTATTCTTTTCAAAACACAGTTCAATTGTTTAGTGATCTGCTGTAGAATCTTCCCATGTATTGGGAAGAATTAGTGGTCTGTAATTCCTGGATCCTCCTTTTCCCCATTTCTGAAGTCGAACAATGGTTGTTTTTCTCTAGTAATCTGGTACATTACTCATTCTGCAGGATTTTTTTAAAGGCACCAAAGGTTAGGACAAGTCATCACCAAATCCTTCAGTATCCTACATTGCAATTCATATGGCACTGAAGATTTAAACTCATTCAAAGTTAATTTTATGAAGAGGCAGAGGAACTAGAGATCAAATTGCCAACATTTGCTGGATCATGGAGAAAGCACGAGAGTTCCAGAAAAACATCTACTTCTGCTTCATTGACTATGCAAAAGCCTTCGATTGTGTGGATCACAACAAACTATGGCAAATACTTAAAGAGATGGGGGTACCAGACCACCTTACCTGTCTCCTGAGAAATCTGTATGTGGGCCAAGAAGCAACAGTTAGAACTGGTCACAGAACAACCAATTGGTTCAAAATAGGGAAAGAAGTACGACAAGGCTGTATACTGTCACCCTGCTTATTTAACTTATACACAGAGTATATCATGAGAAATGCCAGGCTGGAAGAATCACAAGCTGGAATTAAGATTGCAGGGAGAAATATCAACAACCTCAGATATGCAGATAATACCACCCTAATGGCAGAAAGTGAAGAACTAAAGAGCCTCTTGATGAGGGTGAAAGAGGAGAGTGCAAAAGCTGGCTTGAAACTCAACATTAAAAAAACTTAAGATCATGGCATCTGGACCCATCAATTCCTGGCAAATAGAAGGGGTAGAAGTAACAGACTTCATTTATTTGGGCTCCAAGATCACCGCAGACGGAGACTGCAGCCATGAAATTAAAAGACGCTTGCTCCTTGGGAAGAAAGCTATGGCAAACTTAGATAGCATATTAAAAAGCAGAGACATCACCTTGCCGACAAAGATCCGCATAATCAAAGCTATGGTTTTTCCAGTAGTAATATATGACTGAGAGAGCTGGGCCATAAAGAAGGCTGAGTGCCGAAGAATTGATGCCTTTGAACTGTGGTGCTGGAGAAGACTCTTAAGAGTCCCCTGGACTGCTAGGAGGTCAAACCAGTCAATCTTAAAGGAAATCAACCCTGACTGCTCATTGGAAGGATTGATAATGAAGCTCAAGCTCAGATACTTTAGTCACCTAATGTGAAGAGAGGACTCTTTGGAAAAGACCCTGATGCTGGGAAAGATTGAAGGCAAAAGGAGAAGGGGACCGCAGAGGATGAGATGGTTAGATAGCATCACTGAAGCAATGAGCTTGAAACTGAGCAAACTCAGGGAGGCAGTGAAGGACAGGAAGGCCTGGTGCGATATGGTTCATGGGGTCACAAAGAGTCTGACACGACTTAACAACTGAACAACAACAAAGTTAATCTCAAATTTCAGTCCTACCTCTTCATCCTGCTTTTCAACTTCATAGTGGAACACTCAGCCAAAATAGGAATGGAATAATTCCGGCTTTTCTTTATCTGTTAACATTTTGATGCCTTTGTTGAGCAGCTGAAATACTAAGTCTTTTATTTTGAAGATATCTGAAGAAACCTTTTGTTGTTAGCATTCATTACCATCTCAGCTCATTCTGACATTGCCTCTACAATGGCAGGCTATTTATTTGCTTATATCCCACTTTTTTTTTTTTTTGTACAACTCAAGGCAGTGTGCATAATGTCCTTTCTCCTAATTTCCCCACAACAACAACCCTGTAAAGTGAATTGGGCTGAGAGAGTGCGTCCTAAAGTCACCCATCCAGCTTCCCTGCATAGGGGAGGACTAGATCTTGTAGACTCCCTGTTTCCAGTCCAGCATCTTAATCATTACACCAAGCTGGATCTCTGTATCTATATGTTCTTCTCTGGTGACCTGTTCTTCATTCTTTATACGTGTCCATTTTTCTTTTCAGACTTCACTAAACTTTTGTAGAGTAGCTACATGGTTTCTTCTGTTGCCTTTCCTATCAAGAGCAGTTCTTGTTGGCCTCCTGTCTTGCTAGATGCAGGAAGTTAACTGTTGTTTTTTTTAATGACAGAGGAATGCAGTATCCTTGCCACATGATAGAAAGTGTACTGTTAGAGTATACCAGTTGCATAAACTGGCTTCAGGCCATAGGCCTGAGTTCTTCAGATGAAGGATAGGAATGTTTTAATGGAGAGTCAGATCATTTTTATTCACTTCTGTTTTTTTTACTGCTTTTGACTTAGGCCAAAGAGCAAGTCATTGCTACTGCTGTACAGGTCATTTCTGGAGGGGAAGCACTGGTGAAATTTGCTGGCATAATTGCAAAGAATTGCTTAGATGAAAGATGTGCAACTGAACTGCTGCGTGCCTTGGAGAAAACCAAAACAATTAATTATCAGCTTAGCATCATCACCCGGTAACTAGATTTTTGAAATATTTTTTCCCCATAAGTTGAAACAACTTGAAATATATCCTTATTTTTTTCTCTTCTAGTGCCAAGGTACTGCCATATCTCTAGTATAACCTATAACTCAAATAACTCTCATCAGCCCAGACCATCATGACTAATAATTGGAGAATATGTGAGTTGTAATCCAAGAATATGGAAGGCATTGAATGGTGCAGGCAGAGGTGGTATTGGGAATCTGTGCCACCAATTTCTATTTTTTATTTGTGTCAATGAAGTTAAGTAAGTGCTGACTTTCTAAAGGCAGCCAGAAAATTTCATTAGATTATCTTGGATTCAAAATTTAGTGTTAGTTGCACTAAATTTTAACCTAATTTGAAGCAATTTAAGTTAAATATCTGATTTGTCCCATTGATTTAAGTAGGATTTTAGTTCAACTAACTTAATCTGGTTTCTAATTAATATTACGAGTAATTGTTATTATAAATCACTCTTAGAATAACTAAATTGAAATTAGTGAGACTTAAATTAGTTATAATTTAACATAGGTTCCATAGATTTCAGTGCTTAATTCATGACCAAATTTGAATTCAACTCATAAGTGAGGCCTTCAATAAAATATTGCAGTGTGAAACCTACAGAAAGTTTCTAACCAGTCAGTCAATTTCCAGAAAACTCCATTTTCCTTTATTCTGTTCCCCACCCAATCATCTGAGCATAGTTGAGGATGCTCAATCCTCATTAGACTGTTTTACTTGTGTGTACTGAATAAATACTGGTGTTATGATCTTCTCAGTGCCTGGGAAACAGAAGGGAGGTTTGGAAAACAGGAACTTCAGAACATCTGCACAGTCTTCTATTATTTGGAAGCAGATGGCTAGCTCTTCTGTTCATCAAAGGGTTATTACCAAAAGAATAAAGAAAGCTTTGCCCTAACAAACTCAAAGATATTTGTGTTCTAAAAGTGAAAGTATTTAGTTGTCAAGATTCCTGTAACCAAATCCATTTTTTCTTGTTACACTTATTTTGTCCCTTAGGTATCTCATAACGTTTTCTCTCTTTACTTCCAAGCGTAATTACATCAACAGGTAGCAGCAGGTCATCTGCAGAACACCTTGTAAGCAATGCTCAAAATCTGATCCAGGCAGTTCTTCAAATGTTTATGGCAATAGAAGCAGCTTGTGTCAAAGTAAGTAAGATGCTGTATTCTTTAGAATGTATTATGTAGCAAATCCTAATGGGAACTTGAAAGTCCAAGTGAATCTTCCATACTTGGCACCCCTTAATTCTGAGAAGTGCAACTATCAGAATTCCCCAGCCAATAGGAAACACACATGCACTTGTAGGTCCAACACATTTGGAGGGTGCCAGACTGAGAAAGGCTAGTATAAATATGTAACCTCCAACCTGACTGGCTTTTACCTGTGTCTACTCTATTTCTGTTTAGGGTAGAGTTAGTACTATATAGCAGCAAAGAGATACCAAAATGCAACTTGCTTGGATTTTTGCAGCCCAAATCTGGTGCACAGATGTGTATACATGCTTACATATCGATCCTATTACAGATGTGAACTTCGGGGTTTTATGCAGTAAAGAGAACACAGAGAGAGTATCTATTAACCTTTTCATTTTCTTGATTACAGTTGTTTAAGCTACATATACTGATAGGTGCGTACTTACCAAGCTTCATCACAATACTGGCCAGATAATACAAGCGATGTTGGAGAAAACAGAGTGAATGGTAGAGGTCTGTGTGCCCAGATAGGGTCTTCTGACAAGTCTTTTCTTTCTATCCTCAGTTTCATAAACATTTAATAGCATCAGGGATAAAGATACATTTTTGTTTTCCTAGGACACAAACACCTCCCTTTGCTGCCAATATGTAGTTTAAAATGTGTCTGTTTTTGTGGTTCATCTATCTAATGGCTGTAACCTCTTTACCTATGCCCCTAATAGCTTTTACAGTGTCATTTGCTATTTCATCTGAAAGACAACCCAATTCTTTACTTCCTTAATTGTATGTGCTATTCCATTATTTGCATGATTACTTTGTACTATTCCATGATTTGCAAACTTTCTGTTTGTTATTGCTCTTTTACTTCACCGTTTGGGTGACAGAAATGCTTATCATATGGCAGCATACATGCCACCAATTTAACAACCCTTCAACCACATCCATTAGGCAAACGTTTGTGTGCATTGGTTCTACAAATAAAAGTGTCCCACCAGAGTACTAAACCCATTTTACAGGAAGTTCTATAAACAAATGTGTATCCATAATACCCTTTGAACAATGGTGCCATAAATGTTTCATTGTATGTTTGGGCCCCATCTTGAATATAAATCATATTGCATATGCTATTTCCTACAAATGTAGTTTCATTGCACTGTAAACAATGCGGTCCAGTAGATGGTTTGTGATACAGTAATCGTGGGGTAAGCTTGTCAAGTGAACACTGCCAGCGTCTCTCGACCTAATTCATCCTTGCTCACATGTTTTGGTATCAAATCAGAGGAGGAAGTAGAGCTATGTATGCCACCTTGTGTCTTTGGAGGACATACAGGCTATAAATTAAATAAATAGATAATAGGAATTCTTCGGAAGGAAACGCAAGTAGGTTTGGAGCTGGAGGAAGATTTTAGAACTAGAAGACAATGAGTTAACTTGTCCCCCTCCCACAGTACTGCTGCAGTGATCAAAATCTCCCCTGTAGGTATTCTTGAATCTTGATCAGTTTTCTTAACCATTCTTTTTTGTGTCCCATCCTAGATAATGAAGTATTTTGATGGAAAGTTTTCTTAAGGAGTACTATAATTCTAAAGCATTTTGCCATGAACTGTTTTAATAATAAGACTGTAACATTTTTCTGGTTTTCCCCTCCTTCAGGGTTTGCAACACCCATCCCTGATTCAGAAGAATCAAATATAGCTGCATTTTGCAGCCAATGGAGGAAGAGTCTTCATTGGCATGGGGTCAAGGAAAGGTTGAATTCAGACAAAGATGAGTTGGGACTCCGCAAAACAGGACTGTGGCCCAGGCCACTTTCACCTCTATGATTTTGGAACCATCATGTAATAGCAATAAATATTCCAGTCCCTCTAAATACAGGTAGTCCTTGCTTGGTCACTGCCTTGTTCAGTGACTGTTCAAAGTTACAACAGTGTTGAAAAAATAACTTTACGAACAATGCCCACATTTACGATCTTCGCAGCGTTCCTCAGTCATGTGATTGCCATTACAGTCAGTACGCGTTGCCCTGTGCCTAACCTGTTGTTTTTTCCCCCCTTACCCACAGATGGGTAAGGAAACATGTTATCAAAGACACCTTCCCCTCCCTCCCCCTTTACCCTGTAGATTTATTGGCTGTCAACTCCTATGATCTCTCGAGTCCTTGGTGCTCTCTGATGTTACCTAGTCAGGTAATGAAATGTCTGCAAGCAAACAACCAAGCTCAGAGAACACCAAGGACTCCACAGTTCAACCCTGAGCTACATATATTCCCTTCTACTGGATCCTATGATCTCTAGCTGGCAGGGTTTGGAGAAAGCTGCTAAAGCTGGACTGTACTTGAAGGAATGAGCTTCCAGATACAATATGGTTTCTGCTTTCTATAGCACTTAGGATCGCTTATTTTTGCCTGTACTAGCTTTTGCTTCCATAAGAGTGTCACAAGAATATCATTACTTGCATGATTCTGATCTTTGTAGGTATAGACACATCACAGCATCTGAATATCTTCTCCAAGGCCTTCATGGCTGCTGTACCAAGTGCTAGTCTACTGCTTGTTCCTTTACTGTTGATGGTTGATCCTAAAAGCAGTAGCTATCCACCACTTCAGTATCTTCATTATCAATCCCAAGGCTGATTGTTATACCTGTTTTCATTAGTTTGGTCTTCTTTATATTTAATGTCAGTCCCATGTTTTGCACCATGCTCCTTGTCTTTTACTAGACTTTGCAGATCCTTTGCATTTTTAGCTATTAGTGTCATCAGCATCATGCAGGATATTGACGTTTCTTCCTCCAGTTTTAAATCCATGCCCATCTTCTTTCAATCTAGCTTCCCTTAATATATATTTAATATATAGGTTGAATAAATAAGAGAGAGTATACAGCCTTGTTGCACTCCTTTGCCAACCTGGAGCCAGTCTGTTTCACCATGTTCTATCCATACTGTGGCTTCCTGGCTTGTATAGAAGTTTCTCATGAGGACAATGAGATGTTCTGGATTCCCATTTTTCTGAGAACATTCCACAGTTCAATGTGATTGACACAATTGAAGGCCTTTCTATAATCAATGAATCCACATACTGACTTCCTTTTGGACTCCCTTGGCTGTCTCAATTATCCAGCGTGCCTCAAAAATAGTATCTCATCTTCCTTGATCTTTTCTAAAGCTAGCTTGAATATCTGGCATCTCTTTTTCCAAGTAGGACTCTAATCTGTGTTGGATGTTCCTAAGCATTACTTTGCTAGTATGTGAAATTAAGGATATTGTATGATGGTTTGCACATCTGTTAAATTTCCTTCTTTTCTTGGTATTGGAATGTGGATTGACCTCTTTCAATCTGTTGGCCACTGTTTCATTATCCAGATTTGCTGTCATACCTTGATTAGAACCTTTACTCATTCTTCATTTCTTGCCGTATTTCTGTGGATATTCCATCAGTTCCTGTAGCCTTCCAACTTGGTAATGACTGGAGTGCTGATCTAACCTCATCTTCTAGTGCTAGAGGTTCTTGTAAGTAGGAAATATCTTCTAAGGTATCTTGGATGTTGACATATCTATTGTATTGTATTTCAGTATATTCCTTCCATATTTGATCTCCTTCGAATTGGTTACTATCTGTCCATTGGCGTCCTTTAACGTATCTTAAACCCTAACTCTTTAACTTCCTTCTGAGTTCAGAGATCTTTTGAAAGACTTTCCTTGTCTTCCATGTCTATTTTCATCTTAGATGTCTTTACATATGTTGTTGTAATCCTGCTTCTTGTCTCTTCTAATAGCTCTCTGAAGCTGTTTAAGTTCCTTCCTGAGATTTTTGCCTTTCTTGGCTTCTCTTCTCGACAATTTCCAGTTTTTTCTGATATTCAGTTTGCTTCCTTCTATTTCATCATCTTTGGCAATCTCTTGGTTTACCATTTGTATTCTTTCCAGGATGTTTGTCGACCTCCCAGTTTAGCCCACAGTATTGGTATTTCCTTGTACTAAACTTACTTGGTTTGCTTAGCTTCCAACATTTTGATTTGGGAATGAAGACATTATCTCAGGTTACTTTCCATGCAGTATATGTCGTACCTGAGAAATGAATTCTGAAATAATTGAATCAGAAAAGCATAAAAAAGAATTTATGCAGAGGCCATTCATCTGTTAATGGACAGCTAATTTTGTGTCTCAGATGGATCTGGCAAGTAAATGTTTTTATAAGCCTTGGTGATATCATAACATGAATCCTAGGTTAAGCTAAGCTAAAAATCAGCTTGTTTCAACCTTTAATAGAGTTGTTTTAGTAAAATATACTCTTTGCTTTAGAGAATCATTTAAAGATAGTATTGTGTGCCTAAGATCCCAGGAGACAGATGTCCCAGAGACTACTTCAAAAGGTCTGAATGTAGCTGTTAAGTGATAGCTCATGGCTTAGCTAACACAATGTCACCTTAGGGTTTTGTTTTTATTTTTAAATACAGAGGTAATAGCTCAAAAAACTAACTATTTTTATGGGCTTGCTTATTCTCCTCATCCAACAGCTGCCAGTAAGACTGGGTGCAGGGGTGTCTGATGGGGGTGGGAGTCAATTGCACATGTTAAAAAAGGGTGGGACTTCAGTTGCCGGATCACACCCACAGTTTTGATGTCGATGGAGGGAGGGTGTAACCCTGACGCCCCTCGTTGGATGAGATAGAAGCATAAGAGGCTTCCACAGATTTCCCATTTCTTCATAATTCTAATGTCTGCATCTCAATGCTTAGCATTTGGAAGTTAACTCCACCGCTTACTCACTCAGTTTGCTTAATAAACTTATTTTCCTCAATCAGTTACCCCAATTACTTTCTGCTGCCCTCTGGTGACTTGCAAAAGTTAAGCTTTTGATTTTTGTAACATAAAATAAATATTCAGCTAGAATATTTTGGCCAGAAGGCTATCTAAAATGGTCTTCACCAGAGGCGGTTGGCAAGAGGTCAGAGTTACAGTAGAAATTCACAAAATTTTCTGTTCATGAAATCACATATCTAAGGAAAGCACATGAGTCCATGGAAAGTCAGAGATTTCACTCTTTTAATTTGTTAAAAATGCCAGACACATGAATACATGTTACTGTCATTACATCAATACAAAAAAGCAATACAAATTAAGCAGCTGAATACAAAAATACATTGAATACATGAACACCACAATGTGACATAACACAAATAGAGAATAGTGTATAGATGAAAAAGTAAATGCATTTTATAGACAACCTAGGTGTTTTCTATTTTAACAATAATGTTTTAGTTATGTCCTTTGCCTTTTTTCTATATACAGCATAGAATAAAATACTTTAAAAAGTTTTTTTCAGCTCCTCAGTATGTAATACAGTATCTTTTAGGCTAAGAATATCAGTTTCATGAGTAAAAAATGTTGCCCTGTGTCAAATGCTTAGCAAGTTGGGCTTAAGAAGATTAGATAATTGTCATCTTAAATAATGTTTCTCATAGTAATGTACATTATATTGCTTGAAACTGTACAATCATACAAAAGTGGCAAACATAAAATGTTGATTTTGAAAAGACACATTACACATATACAAGTCTTTAAATTGAATCCCTTAATGATGATTTACAATGAAAGTGCTTCTCTCAGATCTAACATGATATACTTTTTTATTTAAACGGATCAATGATTCATATCCCTGAAATGGGAAATTTAAATAGAAAATACCAAATTGGCAAACACTATAGTATACTGTATTACTGCATGTGGTTCTGAAAATAGCAGCCCCAAAGTGTTTCTGGTTATAATTTAAAAATAAATAAAGCATAGAGGTAAACCAGTTACAAAACTGCAGAAACCGGCATTATTCACAATGGTAAAAAGTCTTAATCAACAATTAGCTAACAAAAAGGTGAAGCAGTTGGGTCAAAAGTCTTGAAAACATCTTTCAGTGATTTGTCATCTGATTCTCCATTTGGATCACTTTCTAGTGCTTGAGTGATCTGCCCAGGCTGCCTTACTTGCCTCTGATCACTGTACTGTGGTCTGATTAACCCTGATAAAGCTTGGATAGGAAGGTTGTGCACTGCTGGAGCAGCACTGGAGTGTTTAGCCTGAGATTTATTGACATTAGTTACTTTCTCTGAATTGGTTTCTCCAAATGCTTCCACATGTTTTTCTATGTGCAGGGATGCTTTTTGAGGCAACTGTTCTTCTGAGGGGGTTACTTCATTCTGGCCAGTGTTTTTCAAAATGCCCCTTTTCTGGTTCTCTCCATTCTCTCCTGCATTAACTGGAGAAGAATCCAATGCAGTATGATTTCTTGGATCATACAAACTAATGCCACTTATTATTGAACTAGAGGTGCCTAGTTTGACACTTGCAGATGACAACTTAGGTGCATATGGAGGCAATGCATCTGAGTCAGACTGGAAGATTGCAGCTTCTGAGGATTGTGGTGTAGTAGTGCTGGATTTGGCTAACCTGGGATCAGTTTTTGAAGGCAAAAGGTCCTTCACTATTCCATGATGGGAATCTGTACTGGACAGTCTATGGAGCCTGGGGTCAGTGGATTTTTGTAAGCGAGGATCTCCTAGTTTGCTTATATTACCAGGATGCAAATCTGTAGAGTGCTCCAAAGATCCACTTCTGTTTGCTAAATTTATATTATTTTTTGCTTTTGCTGCTAGTCGTGGATCAGATGGAATTGTACTTGGGACAGAATCACTTTTGCTATTCCTTAATTGATTAAATCTCTGGTCAGCTATAAGTGGAGGAAGGGGTAAATTGATTGAAGATACTGGATCTGGTTTTGGCAAAGGTACTGGGAGTAAGTCTTCAGGAGCCCATACAATATGCTTAGCAAAATTGGGTTTGCTTAGAACAATGTCCATTTTAATATGGCTGAACTGTCTAAGCTGAGATCTTGGATCCCGTAATGTTACTCCAGGAAGAGGTTCCAATGGTATGAGAAAAGCTCTCTCTCTTAACTCTCTTTCAGTATCTTCATCATCTTCATCCAGTCCTTTTTGCGTGATCTTGACAACGGGGTGTGGATAATGCACATCCAGTTTTGCTCCACTAGTAGAGGAGCTTACATGACTGCTTTCATTACCCTTTAAGGTTCTTGGATCTCGTGCAAGCCTTGGGTCCAAGACTCCTGATTCTGATGATTTTCTAGCATTTGATCTTGAAACTGATCTGAGTCTTGGGTCAACAGCCTGGTTTCCTGAACCACGTTCCTTAGCAAGTCTTGGGTCAACCGGCATAACACGCAGTTGCTGATCTGCTGACTGCTGATTTCGAAATGTTTCACTTTGTTTTTTTAAGGTCTTCAGTATGGATTTAACACTGCTTCCTTCTTCTTCTTCACTACTAGAATACCAATTTACATTATCATCTAGAAGAAAAAGGAGATTATCAAATAAATCTCAGGAGAATGCTATAGATTGTCTAAAATAAGATTCTTTCATTTGATATGAATAAAAGTTGCAAGGCACTATTATGAAATTGTAAGTTTCTACTAGAACAATAAATATAGTATGAAAAGAAGACAAAATTGTTTAGTTTTATGCCTGTGTAGTCTCTCATCTTGTAATCAGAAAAATTCAACTCCAAAAACCTCAAAAGTTAAACACTTTTAAAAACATTGGGGTTACATAATTGCCCAGATATCTTAACATGGGGTTTAAGGACTCCTGAAATGCTCAGAAGAGCACATAAGAAATCCAGAACAGCCCCTGCATAACCGCAAATTTTAAAAATAATTAAAATATCACTAAGGTCTTGAGATCACCAAAATCCTGTAAAATTTCAGGCAGTTTATTTGTGGGAGGAATTACACAGTTGTACTCTGAATGTAAAAATTGTTGTTGGTATTAACAAAAGGGCTCATAGAGCAAAGGAATCATGTATGACATCAACCACTACTCTTTCAGTCACAGAACGCTGTGTATTGGGTTATGAAGTCTGAACAGAAATTCAGCAAACATTCACTTGACCTCAAGAAGAACTGCCAGCATTACTGAGGACACTGTTTTATCATGCTACAGTTCAGTTCAGTTTATATAGTCTGGATGGGATACAGAAGCAGAAAGTGTGTAGCTCAATGTTATTCCAGTATATGAGGGGGAACCAGTCAATCTCTCTGTATGACTATTCTGTAGCAGATATGTGCATGCTCTTCATCAGAGATTCAGCCACAGAAGCCTCTCTTCTTGGATCAATTGAGAGTTAATTATGAATTATATAAATGGTGATCTTAATAAAAATTACAAAGAATGTAATGAACATAAGAGGGAAGAAATACAGTAAAATATTCAGATATCTGAAAAAGAAACAACATTCAATATTGTATTTGACAAATGCACAATCTGAAAATACCTTCTTCTCTGCTCAGTGACCTTTGACACTGATTGCTCATCTGTTCTCCATCATCTTGATGTTTTTGACTGAGCCTCACAAAAAGGGCTTTCTGCATTGCAGGAAGGAAATCAGGTACATTCATAGCTGAATTGTGTCCTGCTGTAGTAGCACAATCTGATTCATACTCATTTCCACTGTTATGTGAATCTGAAGAATTCATATAAGACTGGTGTTCTGTAAATTCTCCTTGCCATGTAGCATCTGCATTAAGTATTACAAATAATTAGTGTTCATTATGAAACTTCAGAAGTTACTTAATAATAAACCCTCTATAAAAATAAAGTGTTGCCAAAAACATAACCAAAGTGAAACTAGAGGCTATACACAATTAGTTCTCAATGGCCGAGGAACATGAAAGATAATGGAGCAGATTTAGGCCCATCTCAGAATCTTTCTTCTATGCATAAAGGTTTAACAATTCCACTCCTCATGATTTGCATGATACCTGCCTCTGACAACCAACCAGTCTTTTCCCCAAATGTGTAGATGTGGATGGGAACTGTCTCAGCAGTTGTATGACAGTTCTTCCAAAACTGAGGATAGCTTGGGGCTCCTTGGCAGCTATATAGGAAAGGCACCTAAAGTACTCTGAACCAAACTGAACTATATATTTTTTTGCTCTGAATCAGGAAAGGCCCAGTGGGGGAGAACTGAAACTTAGGGTGTCTTCAAGGAATGATTTCTAAGCCATCATCGCTCCTTCTTATCAGCTTTTCAGTTCAAAGTAGCAGCACCCAAGGAGGCATACATCCTCTTCCATCGGGGTGGAGGAAGCAGACAAGCGTTCTGCGTGCTACTGTTCTGAGGCACTCCAAGCATTTAAGAAAGGCCAGTGCATAGCCTGCAGCATGAGGAGAGTTGGTGACTAATATTTTTACTTGCTGAGGCAGAAATGATAGGGCTCCTGCATGAAAATGAATCATTGCAATATACCCCTATAGGAAAAAGAAATGTATACATAATATGAGATCTAGTTTGGTGTGGTGGTTTAAGGCAACAGGCTAAAAACCAGGAGACCATGAGTTCTATATCCTGTCTTAGGCATAAAGCCAGTTATGGGTCAGTAACTCTCTCAGCCCTAGGAAGCAGCAAAGGCAAGTCCCTTCCCAAAATCTTGCCAAGAAAACTGCACAGACTTGTCCAAGTAGTTGCCAGGAATCAAGACTGACTTGAAGATATTGAAAAAATATATATACAGAATGCTGTTACAAGTGAGTGTATAATACATGCTTTATACTTATCCAGGGTGTTCCAGATCCCACTAACAAGAATTCTAGAAAGGGATGAAACTGTTCCAATGCAGAGTACATAGATAAGTACCATATCTTTACTTCCATAATATTCCCTATTATAAAGTATGTGCATTTTGAAAACACTTATATGTAAATCTTTAAGGATTAAGACAAGAGCCCTCTGCAAGCATTCACCCAAAACTGCTGAACTTTTAAACTTATCTGCTAATCTTGATATATGGAGTTCCTACAATTTGCAGAGGTTTAGTAAGCATGTTGAAGCTACATTCACTTACAGATTTCCCTACAATTGAAGCTTAGCAAGGTGAGGTTCCTGATTGCAGAAAGACTTGTAAGTAGTCAAATATGTGGATACTCTTTCCCTACGACCCCCCCCAAAAAACTGAAAACTCAATGCATAAAAGTCTTAAGAAATGCCTGTATGGTGCCCAAAGATGCTAGGGATGAGGCTTTCATGCATATCCTCTTAGCCACTTCACACTTAACCCTCAAATTTGGACACCGAATGCCTACAGAAAACTAGGCTGACTGCTAGTTTTAATACATATCAGATGAGTCAACAGATAAGATTATTCAGTTCAGAATGGTGAACTAAAATGAAACAATTTTATAAATTAAAACTTACCACTAGCATCATTGGTTGTCTGGAAATTATGCACAGCCTGATGTGAATAGTAGTTATCATAGAAGTTAGCTGGATTCTGAAGAGACTCATAGGCAGGATTTGGCTGCCGTTCACCAGGAATGTGCTGATATGGTGGACCAGGTGGGCAGTGATTGTCTCTGGGCATGTTTGCCATATGTTCTTGAGCAACTGCACAGTTGTATGACACACCAGGTGGTGTTAAAGGTGGGCCACCCTGATTTCCATGCATAGGTCCGCTGGCTTGAACCTGTGGTCCTAGGTATCCTGCAGGAACTGGCTGCAAAGGTGGACTGTGTGGCACCACTGGACCAATACAGGGATGACCAGGAGAAGCTGGGTGCCCTGCTGGTCCATTATGTCCTGGGCTTGATTCTGTGTTATACATGTGTGGATCATTTCCTTCAAACTCTGGTCCAGGTGGTGATGTACTATTATAGAATGCTGGTGGACTGTAAAACAGAAAGCTAGGTCAAGCACATTTCTGTATGAATATTAAAATCAGTCCACAGTTGACAAGCAGCACTATGGTAAAAAATCTAAGAATGGCAATGTATACTATCTTCCCAAAATTATGTATTTTTAAAGAATTACTACTATTTAATATGTTTTCTTTAATTTGGTTACTCTGTTATATAAATATTCTATTACTATGGCTTCAAGAACTACTAAATAAATTTGATAACAGCATCTCATAGTCTTCAAATGTTTAAAAACCCAGTAAAAAGAATGGAAAGCATTTATTGTTTCAGAACAAAAGAGTATAGGTAAAAACTGCATGTTGGTAATTGTGTAAAATATTAAAACTGAATCCCTTTATAAACTCCTGCTAACATTTGAGATAGGGGTCAGCCACCTTGTCATATGACAGGCACCAATGGGTAAAAAGAGAAAAAATTAAATACAAAGCGTGTAAACACAGATACAATGAAATTTCAAGCACTTTGAGTTTAATTTTTAAAATAAAAGTTGGAGGTCAATGGGCATAATCTAGGGGTGCTGTGGATATTATGATACGATAAGCACCACATTGATTGTATTATAGTAAGACAGTTGCAGAAATTATTTAAAATGAAATTTTATTAGATACCCAACTGTCTATTTAATGTTCTCCAAAGGATTTCAACAGACTGCAATGAGATTTTAAATACAGGCCAGGTTTTAAATTCAAATAGGCAGACAATTATTGAATAATCATAGGTGTCATGTTCATAGGTGTCATTTTTCAATTAAACATACTAGATCTAAAAGCAATTATAAATGTTTGTCACCATTATTTTAAACATTTCATGTAGCTTTGCAGATGGTTACTGACATTAGTAAAGTATCTGTTATCCTAGCTAGAGTACAACAAGGTGGCAAACTATACCTGCTGATCATTATGATACATTTAATGGCTAGTATGTTTGCCATTATCCCTTTCTTTAAAACAGACAATTACCAAACAATAGCCAAAAAGCCAAGTTTAAAAAGCAGAACCACAAGGAAAGTGACCAAAGAATGCATTACTGGATCTTAGTCGAAGCACTGTTTCCTAATCTGGCAATAAATAAGAGATCAGTAAAGAAGAGATTCATATACTTGCACAGATATACCAAATGAGAGAAGGGAAATAGACAGCAAAAAGAAGAGTTGCCCTAGCTGGGTTCTGTGATGCATTCTGAATTCATTTACTGTAAGGTTCCTTTAAAACCATCTATTTTCTGAACTACATTTCCTCATTAAAACTTAATGTACACTTTTAAGAATTCCTAGACTTACGTTTTCCCAATTTTATGTGCTAAATCCACAGTAGGTTTCACAACTATTTCAAAGAGAGATGGAATTTTCTTGAATTCACCAGAGGGATCCTGAAAGTTTTCTGCATCTTCTTCCATAAATGAATATGGCTCTGGTGGGGTGGGCAAAAGTCCAACTCCTGGAGGTGGCTTTGGAAGAGGAACTATTCCACGTTTCCTAAGTTCTTCCACTTCTTTTTCATCATCATTCTGAGGCTCATCTTCAGTATTCAGTACCTAAAAACACCACATTGGAATATAATCAGGTTATATGGGTTCCAGTTGGGTAATTCTGGCAGCTATCTAGAACTTCGTGGCAAAAGCACCTGCTCTATATAGCTCAGATTAAATTAAAATACTTCAGAACAGTTGCCTTCAAAAGAAAAATGTAGGACATCCAACAACATTAAAGCAGCAACACTTATTAAAGTAATTTGGAATCATTCTTCAAAATCCCTCTGTATGAACATTTAACAAAGTACAGGCATACTTTAGCCTAAACTGGAGTACAGAACAGTACTGGGCCCATGAGTTAAATTATATATGGCAATGGACAAAGTACAAATTCTGACTTTCCTTATGTCATCCAGCTGCCTTGGAGGTAGACCTTACAGGGGGAGCACCTTCAAACAACAGCTTATCAGCTTTCCCCACCCCCCACCTTTCTGAAAACAGAAGGTTTTCCCATATGAAAATGATTGGATAAGGGGGAAGGAAACAAGCACATGACTTTATGAAGAAGTTTTGCAGGCTAGAGATTTCCATCCCTTTCTCAAATGTGACTCTACAGACCACCATCCAAATTCTTAGTATTGCCAGTATTCAACTAAAAAAATGTTCCAAAACTGGGGAGGAATAGAGTGTTTCATCAGAAAACAAATTATTTCAAGTAGTTTCCTATTTGAGTAGAATTCAACAATTTCACTCATCATTCTTGACATGGCTAGAGTGGAGCCATACTCTGGTAAACATCACAAATCCAAAATAGGTTTTCTCCCTTAATCTGGAGGTAAAGAAAAGGAATAACCTGCTGAATACACATCACCCATCCTCACCCCAAGTTCAACTGAACATGAATATGTTTTGCTCTTCAGTCAATGGGCACAAGCAAAGAGCCATAGCAAGTCTGCTTTCTGCAAGAGGATTACCTCTGCACAGGCAAACATCCTAGGTCCCTTCCAGTTACAAATCTATTTGTCACACATCCTCCATTTCATATGCATACATGAACTCACATACAAGACTATAGATTGCTTTAACGTACACATGCTCACACATTACAAAAGACAAAAAACAAGAACTGACTTTTTTAAGAAAGTCACAGTAGGACTCTATCCTCTTTCATTAGGTATCTGACTTGTAATGGAAAAGCAGACAGAAGACTTTGGAACAGATTACACTTCCTGAGTGATTGTAACGTCATTAAATATATTAACAAGAGTTTAAGGCAAAGCACAGCATCTTCCACCAAAATATATAAACTGATACTCTTGCTTTGTAGCAGTATATAGGAAGAACAAAAAATAGTCCTGTTTTTCACAGTAGTTTAGGTGCATCTCATGTGCAACTGACTCTCAATCAACTTATCTAGCTTTCTTGAAAAACTGGAAGCATTTTTTATTTAAAAAATGAAATAACCACTTCTAATTGAAATACAACATTTGATTTGGATAGCATTACTTACCTTATCAAGCAGCTCCTTTGTCTCTTTAGTTAGAGGATCATGAGAAAACTTACATTTGTCACCATGGTAGCATTTTGCTCCTGTATGATAGAACTTGCAAGGAAATTCATGTGAACAAATATTAAGGAATCTAAACAAGATAATTTTTAATGCTAGTGAAATTCCCATTGTTTTGGCATTACCTTCCTCTTTATTGTAACATATGCTTAAGAATACATTCCTGAGGCAGAGCTATGGCAGCTTGCCAAGAGAAGTCTTTTCTGTCCTTTGTGAATTGGGGTACTTTTAATTAACTCCAAAGTATTTTAGCCAGGATTTAAGATAAGAAAGCTTGGCCAAGGAGCTCTGGACCCCCTTAAGCTGTCCCTTTACTTTGAAACATCCAGCATCTGCACAGAAGCAGTTTTTAAAAGCTGACCACCTAAAGGTGATTTTATTTGCTTTACTTCTCCCTCCCCTCCCCCTTCTATTCTAGCAGAAGCATTAGAAGAACCTTTGCAAGAACTAATTACTGGTTTATTGCTTTCCCGTACTGGCCTTTTTAACTACAACTTTCTTAATCATCCTAACTGCCCCTGCACCATATTGAGGAAAGAGAGCATTTAAATGAAGCAGAAAACGGCTTTGTGGAGAGATGAACCTTTAGCTGATTTGAAAATTGTCACCACTTTATGAAGGTAATTTTTTTTTAGTTGGAATGAGCTTGGAGTTGGAAATAAGTGGAGAATTGGAATACAGATTCTGTTGAGCTGATACAGAAATCTGATTTGGACATGGAATAATTACACTATTTGCTTAAAGGAATGACTTGTGGGCTTTAATCATATTATTTGCCAAAAAGCTGTCTCTATGAATGCCTATGAATCATAGAGAACTATGACAGTGGAGAAAATTGTTTGTTTGGAACTAATTCTCCCAATGACATACATGGATTGCAAACCAATTTTAATAACATGGTTTCAAGGAGAAAAGTACTTTTTAAATGGAGAAAAAGGAGAAAAACTGTATTTTAAATAGAGCTTAAAAACTACTTTTAAATGGAGGATGAATGATAGGTTGTTACTCTAAGAAGGTATACTACAGAAATGCAAAGAAAACAAATATTTCAATAAATACAACTCCAGGCATGTCAGAGACAACCATATGGAAGGCAAGCTTATATGAGAGGAATTCTTATAAGGGTTGCATAAAAACAGAAAAGAATATGACAGAAGGAAAGTACAAATGGGAAGAAAAAAATAAAACAATTTCATAAAATTAATCCAAAACAACAGGTATTAAGAGAATTAAAAATTAGACTTATTAGAAATGGAAAACTCCAAAAGAAGATAAAATACATCAAACAAAATCATTCTGAGAATGCAAATAAACCAGGATTTTTTTTTGGCATATCAAATTAGAAAAGAGAACTGTTGAGCAATTACTAAGAACAGTGCATGAAATTAAAGAGACAAACACAGTACCAAAGACATGGGAAGAAGCAGACATAACCTTGATCTACAAAGAGGGGAATGATCTGGAGAAACTTCAGTCATACAGCCAATTTCTCTACTGAATGTTGATTACAAGATATTCAGTACAATACTGGTTGAACATCTGACAAAGTGCATTCCTGAAATAATATATACAGATCAAACAGGTTACATTCTAAAGAGGAAGATGAAGGACAACAACAGATTTATAATAAATGCATCAGAATATATCAATAATAAGTAAAAGAAGGTAGCAATAATAATAGACAGAAAAACTTTTGATAATCTGGAGTGGCCTTTCTTATTAGCCATTCTGAACAAAATGAATCCAGGAGAAGAATTTAAAATTTGGGTACAGAGTATATATTAACATCAAACAGCAAAGATTATAGCAAATGGAATACTCTCGAGTTTTCCAATAAGAAAGGGTACAGTGCAGGAGTGTCCACTCTCTCCTCTTTAGAAGTTTTGGCAGACAAAATTTGGGAAGACAAATAAATATTTGAAATCAAAATTCAAGGAGAAGAATACAAGATGAAATGTTATGCAGATACTGTAGTGTTAAGTATTATGCAACCAAAGAGCTCTATAACCTACTGATGAAAACAATCAAAGACTGGTGAATTATCTTATTACAAAATTAGTATGAATACAACAAAGATAATATCAAGATATTTAACCCCAGAAGTAGACAACTTTGTGAAAAAAAGGGACTAGTTGCAAGATAACCAAAAAAAACAACAACAGCAAAACATTTGGGACTTTATCTGACAGGATACAACAAAGGCATATTTCAGAACAATTATAATAAATTATGAAAGGAAATAAAACAAGGTATTGATAGGTGGAAAAAACTAAAACTTTCATGTTTAGGATTTGAGACTGTAAAAATGAATATACTACCCAAGATGAACTTCCTACTATAAATGGAATCAATTCCAGTCTCAGACAAAAGCTTGCAGATTGGCAAAGAATAATCAACAGAGTTATATGGAGCAGAAAAAAATGAGGGTAAGATTCAAAATTTTGCAAGACTCAAAAGAAAGAGACAGATTTGCATTTCCTGTACTTAGATTATCGTGCAAGTTGTCTATCATGGATAAGAGAATGGGTAAAATCCTCAAACAGCAGAATATCAATCACAGGAGCTGACTTTATAGATATTTGTGCTACAAAGAAACAAAAGAAAAGAACTTGAAGGACATATTATAAGACAAAGTTTCAACAGAGAGAATACATGTAGCTCAGAGCTGAACTGTGGAGTTCTTGGTGCTCTCTGAGCTTGGTTGTTTGCTTGCAGATGTTTCATTACCCGATTAGGTAACATCATCAGTGCCTAGTCAGCACCCAGATGATGTTACCTAGTCAGGTAATAAAACGTCTGCAAGCAAACAACCAAGCTCAGACAGCACCAAGGGCTCCACAAGACAAAGTTTGCTAAAAATATGGAATGTTCTGGAAATAAGTCTGGTGACCTTTAAATCAAATGCCTTTTATTTCAGGGGTAATTATAGTAATTATAGTGAGAAAGATTTAATCGCATACAGTATAACAATATGGTACATGCAGATTCAGTCAACAGACTAAAGACACAGCAAGAATTGCTAAATGAAGGTAGGAATCTACCATGGTTGCTGTATTTACAAATTGCTATAGAATAAAAATGTGATCTTAAAAAAGGAGGAACCGTTAGAAAGATGACAAAATTTGAAACACATTAAATTAACATCACCTATTAGGACATATATAAATTGTTACTGAAATATGACCTGGAGATGGAATAAATAAAAAATTGTATGATAAAGTAGATGCAAAACTTCAAAGAAGAAATCACAGTACAACAGTGGGAAGAGTTATGGAAAAAAAATCAATAAAATTTACTCCAAGCTACAATTTAAGAGAAAATTGATATGTTTTACAAATAATATAGAACTCTGTCAATAATTACCAAGATAGACAAATCATATAACAACAAATGTTGGAAATACCATAACAAAGAAGAAACATTTTATCATATATGGTGGTCATGTAAAAAATTCAAAAGTACTGGAAAGAAATACATCAAAAATTCATAAAACTCTAAAAATAAAATTTGAACTGAAACCACAAATATTTCTATTAGGTATGATTCCAGTAAACATTCATGAAAAATATAATTTTTTTAAATACATGCTGTAAGAATAAATTTGGCACAACACTGGAAAAAACTGTGCCAACAATACAAGACTAGGATACTAAAATTGGAGAATATGCAGCAATGGCAATACCGACAATATATATTCATAATAGAAGTTTAAGCAAATTTAAGCAATGGTTAGCAGTTAGGTAAATAAATAGAAGGGAAGGGGAGAATGCATCACTTAAAAGTTTTTCCATAATGCTTTTACTTATGTTTTATTATTAATCATCTATTTTTTTTCTACATAGTTTTTTGTATCTTTAATCTGGTGTATCTTTCTAAAAATTTGTTATAAATTAACCTTAAAAAAGGGGGGAAAAGAATAAATTCCTAAGACTGCTATCTAGTTTACATTAAATATAACTTGTACAGCCTAAAGTTCTTAGGAACACTCTATACACTGTTATAAATGGATTATTTTAAGTGGTATAGCTTCGATCATGATATCACTGAAATGTTTTTGTCAAAGGATATTATGCATGTAAATGCAGTTTTCTCCTTTGGAACAATAACCCTGAATGTAAAATTTGCAGATTTCCTTTTTCTTTTCTATTTCTGCATCATGATCAAATTTACACTGGTCTCCCTGTAACATAAAGAGATATTATCAGTTTCAATAGTGACTTTTTACATTTCATGCTGAATATACAATGACAAAATATTATTCTTTGTTTAATTCCCCCCTTCAAAGAAAATTAAAAATTAATTTTACACCAAAAAGATAAAATGAATAATAAATGATACAAAGGATATGAAACTAAGACTTCATGTCATAAAACAGATTAGAAATCCACAAATTCTATCAACAGACTCTGTATTCACATATTGATAGAACTGCTAAAGCAGCTGTATTCAGTGATGCAACACTATGCAAGAATATCTAAGTGTTAACTAGTACAATAAATGCTGCATATGTTCAATACTAAATATGAAAGTTCACAAGAGATTTTAGAAATATAGCAGCCAAAAACACCTGCACCAATCTTTGTAATATTCTAAGCAATAATTTTCTCTAGTATTGTTCATGCTGAATACATGAAAAGTTCCCAAAAATCAAATAAATCCTGGATATAATTTTTCTATAATTATTTTTTATGGTTGTTGGTTTTTGATTATTGTAAGCCTCCTAGAATTTATGGATTTGGCATTTGGAAAGTGATGTAATAAATAATTCAACTTTGAACAAGCTGGAATAAAATCTATAAATCACCTACTCTCTGCAGAAAAAAGTACAATTATATATTCACCTTAATACATCGGGCTTCTAAGAAATATTTACAAATTTGTTTTCCCTTGTGTTCCACCGTATGCTGGTTTATGAATGCCTGACTCATAGTAGGCCATTTCTTTACTGGCTTCATTTCCTGCTAAAACAAATGCCCCATTTTAATGTGGTAATTCCTCAAATGTCACTCAAAATCAAAACAGTTATAGCACTCAAATGACAAGATAAAGTATCTATTCAAACTTCTTGAAATATTTTATGGTTAAACAATTTCCATGCATACATATGTACAGTATGTATATTGATAAGAACAATATTCTTATCATAAAAGATACCAATGTTGGGCACAGCTGTACAGAAGCTTCCCGTCTTAATGAACAAGCAAGCAATAAACAGCTATCTTGAAAATCAAAACACAATAAAGACTGAAAAGTTTTTTTATTTTTTGGTTTTAAGTAGTAGGGATATGAAAATGACAATTCAACCATTAGCTGTTCTCCAAACCAAAATTTTCCTGCTATTAAGTTCACTAGGATTATATTTGTATTACTTTGGTTTTGCAAATGCAGCTGTCACTGACTGTTAACAGGTATCTTAATTATGTTACTCACTGTCATAACACAGGTATCTTAGGTCGCACTGCTAGGGCTGCTGAAGGCACAGCACTTCACACTGTACAGTTTTGT
Organism: Python bivittatus; assembly: GCF_059951505.1. Classification (NCBI taxonomy): domain Eukaryota; kingdom Metazoa; phylum Chordata; class Lepidosauria; order Squamata; family Pythonidae; genus Python; species Python bivittatus. The sequence goes on from NW_028277030.1 coordinate 121,291,765, forward strand.
ACTGAGCTTTAACAAAAACCACAATTTTTAACGCAGTAAACATTTCCATTTCACTTACTTCCTCAGATCCTTTATTTACCCCTCTTCCTCTTCCACGGTCTTTGCGCTTCAATTTCTTTTGCATGCTGCGCCCTCGGCCAATACCGTAACTATTGCTTGTTTGTGTAGCACCTAAAAGATTACACATTTCAGGCTGAATATAATATACATATTATGGTCCAGAAGAGAAACTATATAATACATACCACTTATATTTTTCTGTGTAGTGATTATTCATTAAACTTGACATATTGCCAGCTTTAAAGTGTCTTGGCAGTTTACAGAAAAACCCATTTAAAATAATTAAAAACCATTTAAAATAGGAAGTAAACAATATTCACTGATAAAATTGACAATTATTTTAACTGTTAAAAGACTGTTCAAAAATATGACTTAATGACCTTTTGAAAATTAATAAGGATGTTATATCCTTCAATTCTGCAAGGGACTGCATTCCAAAGAATTGGAGCAGCAACGTAAAAAGGCTTGACCCCAAATGCCAGCAGATAGATTGCAGCAACTGTAGGCAAACCGTTTCAGATGAACTGACTAGCCATGGAGATTCATCTAGAAAAAGACATTCTTCCAAACAGCCTTGGCCCAACCCATGTTCTTAAAGATAACCACCAGTACTTTGTATTCTGCCCAGAAACAAACTGGCAAACAGTGCAGTGTTTTAAGCACAGTCTCTGTGTTCTTCCAGAGACCAACCTGACTGCCAACTTCTGTACCAAATAAAATTTCCAGACTAGACGAAAAGCAGCCCCACATACATTACAATAACCAGGCCTGGAGGCTACCAGCACATGCACCAGTTTCAAGGTACTTCTGTAAAGGACTTTTTGAGATTTCTAAGCAAGTTGTTTCTGAATTTAAATTCAGAATACTTTACAGATACTTTAAAAAGATAATTTACTGAACAAGCTGTAGTTTATGTATAACTGACAATAGTTTTACATTGTGTGAGGGGTTTTTACTCTGATCAAGCCTTCAGTGAAGCACTCCTTTAACATGGCTCCCCAAAGTGAAGCAGCACCCTACTTCTAATCATCCCAGTGGAGCTGCCAGGCAACACTGAGGCAGCCATTTAATTGGCCTTCTAAACATTTCTGATGAAGTGAAGTGGCCAGCCTCAACATTTCAACTGGAGGTATCAAGGCTGAGGACCTCATTTTTCCATACTGAACCACCACTTCATTTGAGTGACTGGAGTTAAGGGTGCCCTGCAAAGAATTGCTTTGCACAATGTGTGGACCAGATAGTCACTAGGAAAATGGTCAAGATTTGGTTTATAAAACAATTTAATTTTGGCAACTCATGGCAAGTTTAGACCCTATTTGCAAAATATTGCCTATCATTTGTGTATAAGAAAAATATTTTTGTAAGTTATTCCATGCTTACATGTTATGTCCCCAGATCTGAATGTCCCATAATAGAGTATTATCTGGACCCCTTTCAGTCAGGATTCAGGCCTGGGCATGGGACTGAAACAGCACTGGTTGTGCTTTTGGATGACCTTTGGCAGGAATGGGATAGGGATAGTGCATCCATCCTGGCTCTATTTGACTTCTTGGTGGCCTTCAATACCATCAACCATGGCATCCTTCTGGATTAGTGTGAGGGAGTAAAGTTTGGAAAAGTAGCTGTAGCCAGGCAGAAACACTTCTCACCCCATTTCTCTTATACATTTATTCATTAGCTCACAACCTTACTCACAAGCATCCAAGCTGACATTCCAGCTGCCTATTGAGCCACACCCTCACATTTCAAGGATGTGCCAACGTCCAGAGGCAGCCTCGCACCACCCAGGCTCTTAGCTTACAAAAACAAATGGTAAGACAGAGTGGGGAGGGGCGTGTAGGAGAAAAGGAGATAGGAAAACAGCAAGCAGGCAGGGAAGCAGGAGGCGATGTCTGGAGATTGACAGCTATTACAGGCAGGCAAGAGGACTATCGGTCAACTGCCAGGACCACAAGCAACAGTAAGCATATCCTGGTGGGATTCCTGCCTGGAGCTTGGCTTGGGAGCTCAGCTGGAGTGCTCAAAACCAACAGTGCTTAAGAGCAGAGCTTGGAGCTTGGCAGCAACTAGAAAAGGAACAACCACACCGAGGCAGCACCTCATCCCAACTAGTGCAAGAACTTTTGGGAAAAGGCAAAGTATGCTACTTTATAGACTTTGAGACTTTTGTTTGAACTGAGTATAAAGGACTGAGTAGTAAACATGTATTTACATGGCAACAGCAACTTGCAAGTCCTAGATGGATGGAGTTGACCCAGAGCAATAGCCTGTTGTTGAGGAAAGTGCGTGCTTCAATAAAGCATTGTGTACAGATTTGATGCACTGTGGTGTGTCCAGTCCTTGGAAAGCAAAGAATCCTCATAATCAGCAATGTAGGGTGGAATTGGGTGGCACTGTATTGTGCTGGTTCTCTTCCTTCCTCCCCAGCTGATACCAGTCGGTGTTGATCGGGAGTGAGAGGTCCCACCCTTGGCCCCTACTATGTGGGGTTCAACAGATTCAGTATTCTCTCCATTCCTGTTTAACATCTACATGAAGCTGCTGGGTGAGATCATCTGTCACCATGGGGTGAGGTATCATCAGTATGCTGTGATATCCAATTATACATCTCTGCCCCTGGCAAACTATGTGGTATGGCTGATTCCTGTCTCGGTGCCTGGAGGCTGTGGGGGACTGGATAGGGAACAACAGGCTTCAACTGAACCCTGGCAAGACCAAGTGGCTTGAGGTTTGGGGGCCTTCTGGATCTGTGAATTTATCATCTTTGGTGCTGGATGGGGTTGTGCTGCCCCAAACAGACATTGTGCACAATCTGGGGGTTCTTCTGGACTCATGACTCCTGCTTGAAGAGCAGGTGGCAGTCATAGCTAGGAGGGCCTTTGCACAACTTTGTGTTGTGCACCAGTTGTGTCTGTTCCTGGATCGGGAGGCTTTACCCTCAGTTATTCATGCCCTTGTCACCTCCCAAATGAACTACTGTAACATGCTCTACATGGAGCTATGCTTGAAAGGTATCCAGAAGCTTCAACTGGTGCAAAATACAGTAGCGTGGGCAGTTTATGTGTGCTCCTAGAACTGCATGTTACACTTCTGCTTTGTGAGCTGCACTGGTTGCCAGCTTGCTTCTGGGTTCAATTTTACAATTTCAATTGCGAAATGGTTATATTGTATGTGGACTTTGAGCCCACTCTCCCAATCACTCTCCCATTTGTTTATATTTATGTTTTTAATTGTTTTGTTTCAATTGTATAACACCCAGAGTCACATCTGTGAGATGGGCAGGTATATAAAATAGACAGACAGACAGAGAGACCGACCGACTGACCGCCCGCCCGCTATGTGGCAATGTTGGGGTTATCTGGCCAAAATAATACATGTTTTAATTACATTACTTCTGGGCTACTGCAATGTGCTTCATATAAAGCTGCCTTTGACAATATTCTGAAATGGTCTAGGAGGCTGCAGTTCATTCATTACCAAATGCTGCATAAACAGAGTGTAAAACTCCCTCGCTAAAATAGGTACACTGGTTTCTAATTTTAATCAAAAGTGCTGGCATTAATGACCTTTAAAGCCTTGAATGGTTTAAGAACAGAATATTTAATGGACTGCTTCTGTATGAATCCTCTATGTTGAGATAATTTTCAGAGAATTCCTTGTACATCTCAAAACTTTACAATCTGTATGACTGGAATTAAGAACATCTTTTTGATAACTTATATCTAGGCTTTATACTTCCATTTTGATGGACACATATCTCACTCCATGTATGATCTTGTTTTATTTAATATTTAAATATTTTATTGCTACTTTAGAAATTCTCTACTGGTTTGTTGCTTTTTGTTTATGTATTTTTATTGGGACCTACCGAGGACCCTATGGAGGATAAATAGGGTAGGTATGTTCTAAATAAACAAGTTAATGTTATCACTGAGCCTATTTGAAGGGGTTTTGATTACCAGCTATCTAATTAAATGTAATCAAACTAGCATCTAACAGAGTGCTTTCTGAAAATATAGAGGTTGTCAATTCCCGATTTCAAAGTTCTGGCAACTTAAATTTGGTTAAACAGTAAAACAAGTATTCAAATTATTTTCTGGGCAGGAAAAACATAATTATGCTTTTAATGTGTTTCTTTTGAGTACAGGTAGTCCCCGGATTAAGAACACCCAGTTTAAGGATGACCCATAGTTAAGAACAGAGCCTATTGTTGCAAAATTCAAGTTAAATATACAATGATTCAAGTTAAATACACAATGGTTTGAGTTAATTACACAATACTACTTATACAGTATTATATAATAATACTGTTCTGACTTACATACAAATTCGACTTAAGGACAGACCTTGGGAACGGAATTTGTTCTTAAACTGGGGACTACCTGTATTAGCTGAAGAACAGTTTGGAATCCTTTAGCACAAGACCCTTTAACCAACATGAGACTGAAGTTGCAAAGTCAATTAATTTAATCCCCAAAGTTTCAATCTTTTCAGATCCATAACCCATGTTTAATTTACATGGAACCTGCATTTCTCTAGGATGACTAAATACAGAACAGAATTCAAGAACTGTATGGAAGAGGGACTTTGGGTAGGTCCAGAATGAAAAAAACTGCTCCTATCATTTTTTCCTTTCCTTTAATGAAGAAATTCTCTGCTTTGCGCCTGATCTTCAACTGGGTACAGTTCTCTTTTTCTTAAGAAAAAGCACGCATCTCATTGAAAAGCATCAAAAGGTATGTATCAAAGGCAGTAATAATGCTAGCCATTCCAAAGTTAATATGCTTACACAGAAAAATTATTACATTAACTGGACTTCAGGGAAAAGCATTAGCACATATAATTCCTCTTTTTATTAGTGTGTAATTGTCATTCTGGAATAATATAACTATGTTGTCTGTGTTCTCTTATGTTGAAATTTCCCATTCTTTCCAACAAAGTGAACCTTTTTGGATATAGGAAAGCAGTCTAGACTGGAAAACAAAGTCATAAACCTAATGAACCTATAAACGTATAATTAAATTATTGGAAATGTAATGGTGATATGGTTAATAGTGAAATGATTATTGACAGTTTTACTGCTGCTAATGGATTAATAGTTAAGTACTGGAATAATAAACGTGTATTCCACTGTTGCTATAATACCATTCTGCATAGCTAGGTACCAACTCAGATCTAACTATTCTTCAATTACCGCCTTACCTTTGTGAATCCCTTTCATCCCTTGCTTTTTCCCTGGTTCTTTTGAAATTGGAGCTTCTAAATCGTTAGTTTCTTTAGCTTGCCTATACTGCTTTAACTGGTCAGCAAAATCTTCTTTCTCATCTTCATTGTAGCCAAAATCATCACTGTAATTATCATAATCTTTGCTTTTTGATTTTTTATTATGCTGTGTCTTCTGTGAAGAGGTGTATTTTCCTGAAATATGCCCATGCTGGATAAAAGATAATGATAATTAGAAGCATATTAGGATACTAATTAAGAACAAATATCTAGGATATGACATGTCAAGATTCTACCTGGGATTACCAGCATAGATAGCATTTACCCTACTAATGTTTTCTGTACTCTAACTTTAAAAAACATACTATCACTATTGTACTACTACTATGCACTTTCAAAAGTGGGAGGAAAATGTTTCTAGTACATGATCACCCCCAGACAAATTGACAGTTAAGGTAAGGTATCTGCTCGTTTGATTATGGGTAAATACTGGTCTTGAAAGATTCTAAGATAAAATGAGTATAGTTGGATTACCACATGTCTCTTTTTTTAAATAAATTTTTTTCCTCTACACTGTACATATAATTCATGTGAAAAGGGCTACAGTAGAGAGTGCTTTTTCAGGCAGAGCACTAATTTTGTCTCCACGTGAAGCTAACTGTATATATGCAAGTAATTAAGCTGGATGAGAAAGTCTTAAAATTAGAGCTGCAGAGAATAATGAAAATTCTTTTAAGCTTCAAGCTATCACAGGATTATGGATGCAAACAGCTCTGGTACAGACAACTTTCACATCCTTTTTTTTATATCCTCTTTCTACTTATTCTGATGGGAGATTAATATATATATACAAGACTTGTACTTTCTTTTTCTGCAGGCATTCTATTTTCATCTTTCTTTTCTTCCATGCCCATTTCTCCTTCAGCCATGCTATACCCCTTTTTTACAAGGAAAATAGCCAATTTGATGAATTCCAAAAACAAGAAAAAGATCAATATTACAGTAAATTGTCTGGAAAACTTCCTTCCACCATTTTGGATTTCCTTTTTAAATTTTTTTAAATGTTGGCATTACTTCCAATCATATTAAGCCTTCATATGATTGCTGAAAATGTTAAATAGAAGTGATTTCAACTCAAATTAATTTGTTGAAGTCAAACTATTATTGCACTTTTAATTTTAATATCCATATAATTCATTAATCTATGTTAAATCAAGTCCCAACCAAAATTAGTCCAGCATTAAAGAAATAGTTTATGATTCTGCATCTTCTTGGGCTAATCAAGTGAAACTGGATGTTCCACTCAAGTTATTTTATGTAAATAATGGAAAAAGCTTTCTAATAAATTGAGGAACATAAGAAGCTTTAAAATGTCTCTTTTTTCCATAAGAGATATTTACCAGACTCGCTTATCTATTATCTCATATTAATATTAATATCATGCACATGGAGCAAGCAGCTGAACAGTATTCATGGAGGCTTATTTAGACAACATGTGCAGCTTCACTATACATTTCAATATTAGTGGGTGTTTAGCGCCCTGACAACACTCCCTGAGTTATTCGCCAACTCTCCATCTTTTTTGGAAGCTATTTATTATTTGGATTGTTTTTGTATTGTATTTTAATGAATTTTATCTCTGCTGTAAACTGCCCAGAGTCGTTTCAACAAGATGGGTGATGACACATTTGCTATATAAATAAATAAAATATAAATTATGAAAAATAATATGGTGGAGATACCAGAAATCCAAGGTGATATCAATTTCCTTTCAAAATGTGTGAACTAAATGGAGGATTTTCATACAAATTGGGAAAAGGGCAGAAACAAAAATGATTTCATTTTGACTGGAAGATTTACTTACCCAAAAAAGACTACATCTTTTTATATATCCCTTACATCTACATCACAAAAATAGTAACAAACCAGAAACTAGAATTATATATTTTGAAAATAATACAGTACAGTTATATGTCTAAATATATAATTCCAAAGAAAAATTAAGAAGAATGGGTAAGATCAAGTGCCTATTTAAATACTGTGGAAAAACCAACAAAACGAAGTTCATTTTGAAAGCTGTACCTGAAGGAATGAAGACTCATAATCTCTATAGAAACCAGCTCCTTTCTTATGAGATCTTTCTGTACGTTCGGCATCAGAATCAATGCTATAGTCAGAACTGTCATCACTAGAAGGTGAATTATGCTGAAAAGCAAGAAGTTTCATTTATGCAATGCTGTAGCATGATCATACAGTATGTATGTATGTATTGTATGCCTATGTTTATGTGTATGATTAAAACTGCTGCAGACAAGTATATCTGAACAAAAATGAGTGCAAGCTAGGGTTATACAAGGCAAATTAGCACAAGGACCAGCTTATCACCAATTAAGGTAGATTGTGCATATAGCTTTATGCAGTATTGGAACACTTAATGAGCCTTGCCAGTATACATTTCGGTTCACATGGAAATAAGAATGTTAGAAGCAGCATGTGATGATGGTTCAGTGGACTGCTTCTCTTGGCTACCTTGCAGTCTGTAGGGAACCTCACCTTGCAGTCTGTAGGGAACCTCACCTTTCCAATGACTTAATATTCAGTGAACTAATTAATTCAAGGGCATTCCAGTATAGCTTACATTTTGTTTGAAATGGAAAAGCATTTACTAGTTAGACATAAACTGCATAACTTGTTGAAGAACAAACCTTGTGTTTATCTCGTCTTCTCCTTTTTGATTTTTTCTTCTCTTTTTCTTTTTTGCGCTTCTTGCGTGATTTTCTATGAGATTTTTCATTTTTAGGTTTATCTTCAGCTTTTGTGCCTTTCTCTTCCTTATCTTCTTCAAGTCCAGCATCATCTATTTCACCATCTTCAAGTTCACCATCCTCTCTGCTTAAGAAAGGTATAGTTTAGATAAAATAAGAATCTGGAAAATTCAAGGAGACAATACAAAATTATTTATGTCCATGTGTCTATTACTCAAAATAATGATATTCATTTAAATATGCTCACTAAAAATTAGCATCTAGCAGTATATAAGTCCACACAACTTCAACTGCAATTGTCTTACTATTATTTTAATAAATATACAGTGCATTCGGAAAGTATTCAGACCCCCTTCACTTTTTTCAATTTTGTTATGTTGCAGCCTGATACTACAATTGTTCAAATTCACTTTTTTTCCTCATTAATCTACACTCATACCCCATAATGACAAAGTGAAAACAGAATTTTAGAAATGTCTGTAAATTTATTAAAAAGAAAAACCTGAAATAACACAAGTACTTAAGTATTCAGACCCTTTACTCAGTACTTTGTTGAAGCACCATTGGCAGCAATTAAAGTCTTGAGTCTTTTTCGGAATGACGCAACAAGCTTTGCACACCTGGATTGGGGGATTTTCTGCCATTCTTCTTTCCAAATACTCTCAAGCTCCATCAGGTTGGATGGGGACTGTCGGTAGACAGCCATTTTCAGGTCTCTCCAGAGATGTTCAATAGGGTTCAAGTCAGGGCTCTGGCTGGGCCACTCTATGACATTCACAGAGTTGTCCCATTCCTGTGTTGTCTTGGCTGTGTGCTTAGAATCGTTGTCATGTTGGAAGGTGAACCTTTGGCCCAGTCTGAGGTCCTGAGCACTGTGGAACAGGTTTTCATTGAGGATATCTCTGTACTTTGCTCCATTCAGCTTTCCCTCAACCCTGACCAGTCTCCCAGTCCCTGCTGCTGAAAAATACCCCCACAGCATGATGCTGGCACCACCATGCTTCACTGTTGGGATGGTATTGGGCAGGTGATGAGCGGTGCCTGGTTTCTTCCAGACGTAACGTTTAGGCCAAACAGTTCAATCTTGGTTTCATCAGACCAGAGAATCTTGTTCCTCACAGTCTGAGAGTCCTTCAGGTGCTTTTTTGCAAACTCCAAGCGGGCTTTCCTGTGTTTTGCACTGAGGAGAGGCTTCTGTCTAGCCATTCTACCAGAAAGCCCAGATCAATGGAGGGCTGCAGTGATGGTTGTCCTTCTGGAACTTTGTCCCATCTCCACACAGGATCTCTGGAGCTCAGTCAGAGTGACCATCGGGTTCTTGGTCATCTCTCTTACTATGGCTCTTCTCCCCTGATTGCTCAGTTTGGCCGGGCAACCAGCTCTTGGAAGAGTCCTGGTTGTGCCAAACTTCTTCCGTTTGAGAATTAGGGAGCACACTGTGCTCTTGGGAACCTTCAGTGCAGCAGAAATTTTTTTGTAGCCTTCCCCAGATCTGTGCCTTGCAATAATCCTGTCTGAGCTCTGCAGGCAGTTCCTTTGACCTCATGGCTTTTGCTCTGATACAGTATGCACTGTCAGCTGTGAGGCCTTCTATAGAGAGGTGTGTGCCTTTCCAAATCATGTCCAATCAATTTAATTTACCACAGGTGGACTCCAATCAAGGTGTAGAAACAACTCAGCAATGATCAAGAGGCACCTGAGCTACATTTCAAGTGTTGTTGCAAAGGGTCTGAATATTTATGCCAATGTGATATTTCAGTTTTTCCTTTTTAATAAATTTACAGACATTTCTAAAATTCTGTTTTCACTTTGTCATTATGGGGTACTGAGTGTAGATTAATGAGAAAAAAAGTGAATTTGAACAATTGTAGTATCAGGCTGCAACATAACAAAATTGAAAAAAGTGAAGGGGGTCTGAATACTTTCCGAATGCACTGTATATTGCCTTATAACTTGTTCTCAAAGTAATTCTGAACTATAAAATTCCTCAGCCCCAATCTCTATATAAAAATATATTAATGAAGCAATAGAGGAAAGCAGAAAGAGACAAAACTAATAAAGCACTAAAATCCAACATTATAAATCAGTAATTAATCTTTCTTACTGGTGCAATCATTATAACATCTACTTGATGGACAAGACATTCTGATTCAAAACCTGGAAGAAATGTTTTTAGAGACAGTGTAGTGCAGTAATTAAACTGTGAGACTAGATGCGGAGAGACCCAGCTTCTACTCCACTCTCAGCCTCACATCACAAAGTTGCTGCTATGGGGCAAAAATAGACTTTCCACTGCATTTAAACACATGCCAAATAAAAATACTAAGAGTAAAAAATAAACTAAATGAATTATCCATTCATTTTATAACATGTTATTGTATAATTACAATATATATAGAAATACATAATTATGAAATATTATATAAATTGATAATTAGTTTACCCAGTTAAATAGGCCAAATGGTATTTAAAATGATGCTATTATATGTTTCTCTTTCCTTCATTTAAAGGTTACTTTACATAAATTATAGCTATGTATTTTATTTATTTATTTTATTTTTGTCCAACTCAAGACAGTGTATATACCTAAAGCTCCTGCTTCCAATTTTGCCCACAACAAAGTTGTGAGGTGGGCTAAGAGTTTGACTGATCCTAAGTAACTCAGCTGGCTTTCATGCCTAAGGAAAGACTAGAAGACTGTCTCCTGGTTTCTACCCAGCACCTTAGCCACTATACCAAATTGACTCAAACAATTTTAAATTGTTTAACTTAAAAATTTATTCATGGCTGTTTTTCTAATTTATTCTTTTAAAATTGTATTAAGGGAACATTTTAGTCTGAAAATTACAGAAAAATCTAAATCTCTCTTAAGGATTATGGTTCTTGCTCAATAAAGCAAGTATTAGAAAAAAGGATTTAAACTGGATTTAACGTACCTAGCTATGCTTAATATGCTGCCTATTTGTCTCTAAGCAAAACTGTCAACAACTGATAGTAACATAATACTGAAAAAATGTAGTTCAAATTCTAGTGAAATTGCTAAACCTACAAATAAAAAGAAAAGTTATATAAAAGTTTATATACATATAAAGGAACACCATAAAAGGGGATTCTCCACAAATTTAAAATATTTTAAAGGACACATAGCTACCCATTTGCTCTGAATATTGGCTGAAACTGAACATAGAAAATAAGGCTATGAACTTGTTTTTGGACTTTAAGTTGGGGTCACATAGCTGAACAAATCTTCATGCAAAAACATAAAGCAAACTATGTATCATTAGAGAAAGATTCTGTACTAGCCTTTTCCATGACATGCCAATTTCCTACAAGGAACATTTTTTAAAATATATATATATTTTTAAAAGCACTTTAACAAAAAAAGTGAAAGAAATACAATAAAGAAAAAAACATGTTAATATACCATAATAACAGTGAACAATTACAATTCTATACATACTATCTTGGAACAGGGCACTATACCAGAGTGGGTTTTTTTAGCAGAAGCCTAGTAGCTATGGAATATCTTCACTCTTAAATGTTCACCTCCAACATATTTTGGCACAAACCAAAGTTTTCAAACTCTTAGGCCTTTTAGCTCTCATATATTTCTACTCTACCTTGCATTCTCTGCACTTTTTGAATGCTGTTTATATTATTGTATTGCTTTTCATTTTAGTTAGAACTTTTCTTTTTGTTTGTAGTGTACATTGCCCTGAATTACAGGGCAACTTAATACATTTTATAATAAATAAAACCAAATATAATGCAGAGATCATGCAACTTTTTTGGACCAGTGGGCACATTTGGAATTAAGAGAATACCACATGCATTCTCACAACGTAAGTGTCCTAGTAGACAAGACAAATCACAAGACATCCATCTGCCTCCTATTATAAACATTTGGAGGATGAATTATTACAACTGTTGCAAAAAATGATGAATTCTATTTTACAGACTGGAAAGATACTAGTTGGACAGAGGCCAATATGGCATTAATACCTAAAGAAGGTCAAGACTTGACTTCACCAAAAAATTATTACTCAATATCATTACTGAATAATAATTATAAGTTATTCACAATGATTTTAGCTGAGAGGAGGAAGATGGTTTTACAGAACTTTATTCATGAAGATCAGTGTGGGTTTTTACCTAAAAGACAGCTGAGGGACAATATTAGAAAGATACTGGATATTTTGGAAATAAAAGAGAAACATATAAATTACATGTGTTTGCTGATGACTTGGTGATAAAACGAAGATGTTATCAAAGAATATGAAAATGGAAAACCAAATGGAATTGATGGAAAAATTAGTTTTAAGATTGAGAAAAAAGTGAAATACGTGGGTATCACTATGACTAGCATGAATTGTACGTTATACCAGAATAATTATGTTAAGACACGGAATGAAATCAAGAAGGACATGTTAAGATGGGAGAAATTACAATTGTCATTACTGAGAATTTCTGTGATAAAAATTAATGTTTTGCCAAGAATGGTGTTTTTGTTTCAAACAGTATCTATTATGACAACTGATGTACCATTTAAACAATGGCAGAAAATATATCTAAGTTTCTATGGCAAGGGGAAAAAAACAAAGAGTTAAATATAAAATACTTCATTTTATATTGGGACTGCCTGACTTGAAATTGTATTTTGCAGCCTGCTGCTTAGTCTGGATGCAGGAGTGGGTTTTTCTAAAAAATAAGAGAATTTTAGAATTAGGAGGACACAATCTGAGGTTCTGATGGCCTGGTTTTCTATGGTACAATAAAATTAAGGTTAATATAGATTTTAAGAATCATTATATAGAAGTGCCATATTGAGAATGTGTGTGTATGTATGTATGTATGTGTGTGTGTGTGTGTGTGTATGTGTATGTATGTATATATATATATATATAATATATATAAACGCAGACTGTGCCCAAAAATGCTTTTATGGGTCTCAGCACAAGCAGCATTTTACAGGAAAGAAGCAGCAGATAAAGAAAAATAGTTAACTTATCGAAAATAGGAACATGGAGAATATAAGATGAAATCAATAGAGCAATTGACTGCAGAGGGATTTAGTTTTTAATTGTTTTCGTATGGACAGTTAAGAGAAAGATTGAAAGCAGATAATAGGACATTTGGAATTGAGCAGAAGACAGAATTTGAAGCTGAACTATGTACAAATGATGAACATGCAATTGCTAAAATGTATAAACTTTTATTGAAATTTGAAACAGAACAAGTGAAAAACTGCCTAGAGTCACTAATATAGTGAGATGGGCAGCATATATAAATTTGAAAAATAAATAAATAAAATAAAATGGGCTAAGAATTTTAGGCACAATATATTGATGGAACAGTAGGAAAGTATATGGTTAAAAGGACTGAAATTTATATTATAACTTAAAAGAGCAGTTTTATAAAATAATACATGACTCCAGAAAAATTGTCTAGAATGTATAAAGGTACTTCAAATTTATGTTGGAAATGTGGACAATATGAGGGGTCTTATCATGCCTGGTGGATTTGTAAAAAAGCCAGAAATTTCTGGGTTCAAATACATATATTTGAAAAATACAAAGAATTTTAAAGATCAACATTCAACTGAAACTAGAACTTTTCTTGCTGGAATTAATGGACAGTCAATTAGAAAAGAGCAATGGAAGATTATTTTTATGTATGTATTTTTATGTAAGATTACTGCTGTGAGACTATTATATGGCAAAAATGGAAATACTCTGAAATATCCCAATGGAGGAATGGTTGGTAAAGATGACAGAACTAGCAGAGATGGCAAAATTAACTTGTTTGATGAGAGAAAGATCAACAACTACATTTATCAGTGACTGGAAACCCCTTATGGACTTTTTGCTGAAAAAAGAGAAAAATGAACATGTGATTTTTGGGTTTGAAGATCAGAAAGGGAAGCTTATGGAAAGAAGGAAACTATGATGTAACCTTAGAGAGAGAGGGTAAAATATAAATGCATTTATAACTGCTGTCAAAAAGATTGGAAGTTGCTTCTTTATAATCTTTTCTATTTCTATTTCTTTTTCTTTCTTTCTTACTCTTCCTTATTTTCTTTGTTTCTTTTCTAATATTTGTATTGTTTTTATCTTGTTAAAATTTCTTCAATAAAAATTATATTAAAAAATGAATTACAAGACACCCAAAGGCAGATAAAACATTGGCCTGCAGCCACTACCATTTTATTTTCTGAGAATGCCCTTGGGGTCTATGTGGAGCCCTGAGGCACTGCCAGAAATACAAGGTATGTTTGCAGCTGATATTTTACCACGTTTCCTACCATTCATTTTTTAAAATTAAAATAGTATTTTAGAAAAATCAATGGGTTAGGGAATTTGGTATTCATCATAAATGTGTTAGCAGGTACACTGTAATCCACAGGCACCAAACTGGTAATGCAGAATGTAACCATGCCTTGTAGTTTGAAACAGTGTACTCCAAAAACAAATCTATTAACTGCTGTTTGAATAAACTAGGATATATCTCACACATTAGTAAACGATGCCTAAATCTGTAGCAAAAGCTAGCATGATGTTCAGAGCAAAGGTCTCCAACTCCCACAGACATCCTTCATTTTCCCAACTAGTAAAGGATACAGAGTTAAAGCTACAATGATAGAACACTTCATGCTTCAAATGTTTATGTCTTAATAACACACTGAAGTTTAACTCCCTTACTCTACATGCTCACTTAAATTACCCTTCCCCAAATTGGCATTGCCTAGATGCATGGAATATAATTCTCAGAATTCCATATCAACTTCTGGGATTTGTAATCAAATACTTCTGGAGAATGCCAGGTTGAGGAAGGCCAATCTAAAACGCACAGAGAACTAGTGTCTGTGGAAACTTTAGAACAAAGGAAAAACAAAATGAAATTCAACACAGTCAAATAAACATTGGCACAGCTGGCGGAGGAACAGGATGTGTTCAGAAAAGTGACTTAGTTCAGCCATGCAATAAGCTCCCTAAGGTATACATGAAATCATCTTTGATTTCAGGCTATAGTTACATGAGATTCTTAATTTATAAATATTCAGACGTGGTTAATATATAGAATATCCAGCTTCAAAATTGAGGTTAAACAAGATGACCTTTTCAAAATGCATGATGCTATAATTATGCCTGTAATTTAATAGTTAAATATTTAACAATATGCTAGCTTCAGGAACTTAATTGATGTAATTTTTATCTACAATTTAGGCATATTGTACAAGAACTTTATATATTTCAGTTACAAAGTATATTTTTGCCATAACTGATATATCTAAAAAACCCATACTACAAAGGCAGAGTAATAGTGTAACAAGAATGTGTATCTTATGAACTTGCTTTGAGAGAATACTGTTTTGAAGACAAATTTCCAAAACTTCGTTTTTAACACCATCCTATTAATAAAGATTTAAAAAGCTTTATCATTAGAAAATAAACAACAGAAGCTACCTTACAATGAAGATGCAAAAATATATTTGCTTTCCAATTATTTCAGCTGAACTCCATGAAACTACAGTATGAATAGTTTTATATCTGACACTTGAAACTACATAAAAACATTTACCCAAGCAACTAAAATGTGGTAATGTATAATAAAGTGAGAAAGGTTCTTTCCAAACTTTTAATTGCAATCTTTAACCAAACCTTTAATCAACTATTTTAAAAACATTTAAGATATATAAAAAATACTAAACAGATCAGTGAAATTTGATTCCAACTATCACTTACTATAAGTGCAGTGGGGCATACTTCTTGTAATTAGTGGTATACTCACTTTAGTTTTAACTCTGACAACTATCAGAAGTACCAAATATTCCCATTAAGCTGTAAATTTTTATAATGATACATTCTAAGGCTTCTGTAATATAAAATTCTCTGGAGCAAAATACTTGAGGTTGTCACTGCTAGTGCTACTCTTGTGAAGAGATGCTAAAAGAATTTCATTTGTATCTTAAATTCTAAGTTATTTTATATTATGAAGAGAAAGATACATGTATGCATATTTTGTTAGCTCTATTATGAAATGGGAAATTAAAAGCATTTGAGTTAATGTTAAAATATTTACATGTTAAAATAATTACACGTGAATAAGCTATATTTATATTTTAAGCCTTTGTGTACTAATTCATTTATAAACTCTTATGTAGAAAAATGGTCAAGAAATGCACTTTCAGACTGTTAGTAGTACAATGGTTGAAGTATTTCTCTTATCTGTTCCAGATATATTTAGTCATGGTCAGTGCAAAAATGGAACAGGAGAACGGGCAGCTGGATCTTTAAGAACTAAGATGGGTCATCACCACAGGGTAAATAATTGAGGTATCTGTCTCTTAGGTCATTTTTTCGAAACAAAATGAGCTCTCTTGAAAAGAGCCCATTCCCTTTTATTATTTCCTTCAAAATGGTACATGGAAGTCAGTGGACAAGATATCTCCATTCTATTTGAAATAGCTGAATGTGGACTTTCACTACTTGTTTTGAGATTTATGACTTTTCTAATACTTTTGCGAGAGAGAGAGAATATACTCTGCTTAGCACTTAAAAATAAAAAAGTATGACTCGTCTGTTATTCTGTCAAAAATAATTAAATGATTCCAACTTTAAAGTTATTCACCTGAAATATTTTCATTTATTAGAGACATCTTGAAAGTTAAAAGGAAAGAGTATAAGAAAGCATTAATGCATTTGTCATGGTTAACTGAAGATGTTACCTAGCCGGGTTACAAAACGTTTGCAAGAAGACAACCAAGCTCAGAGAACCCCAAGGACTCCGCTGTTCAACCCTGAGGTACATATATTCTCTTCTATTGTTAACAGGAATAATTTCATTAGGGACTGCTATTTTGCAAAGCCATACAATTTCTAAGCTTTGGGTGTCCTCAGACTATTTAGTATAATTCCACTTATCTAAATAGATCTTCTAAACACATTTAGATTGGCTACTCAATGTTGATATACTATATGAGTATTTTTTTTAAAAAATTGTGCATATCTACAGAAAAAAATAAGTTTCATTGTTATGTTTTGCATGCATCTTGTATTTATTACAGTTTGTCATTTAACATGGAAGTCATAGGATAATTTGTTCTGGCTCTATTAATTTAACACTATGCAAACTGTTTTTTTATCTAAGCATATCTTGCTGGACTGCTCAGCTCAGGTTGACTAATGTTGTTAAAAGTAGCAATACTGTACTATAGTATCCATTTTGAAATATCAACTGCTTTATCAACAATTTAAAACACTATAACTATGTTAGTGAAGAACTGTTCATTTGAAGGCATGATATACGAGGCCCAGACCTGATTCACTGTATCTATGGGCAAGTCATTTGAATTGCCATTCTCTTTTGTATTCCTGTTTGTAGAAGAGGGGAACATACTACATTCTACTTACTGTGTTGCTGCATGAATTAGGGAATATGTAATGTTTTGTATGACTTTGATAAAACAGCATTGTACATACTTGTGGAGGGACATTTGGATCATAGGCAGATTTGTCTGTTAATGGGACTACCATTACAAACCTTGATGTAAAGAAGATTTTGCATACATGTTGGAGAATGTTGGAGAAATAATTTCAGGTTTCCACATGTTTAAAAACAAATTAGTGAAGGAAGCCATATCTGTATGAAAACAAACGTTTGCAGAGAGAGAGAGAGAGAGAGAGAGAGAGAGAGAAGGAGCAGGACCGCAAACCAGAAAAATGCTTCTGGTTTGTTTGATTATGGAATTAGAATTGTAAACTGGCAAAGAGAAAAATCTGACAAAACTTCATATATACACACACATAAGAAAAGAGTTCCAGTTAATGTGTAAGGTGTATACATTGTTATACAGCTTCATATATGTTACATATATGAGGGGATACAGTCTGTCTTTGAGTTCAAATGGCAATGGGACAGGGGATTAAGAACAACAGTGACATTACACAGACAGCCAATGTAAAGTGCATTTTATGAAAAAATGATTTTGTAAAAAAAAAGGAAATGTAAAAAAGAGAAATGCATGCAAAATGCACCTTGAAGTTATCACCCACCCTTAAAAACATCTTTGTATCTAGACTTAAAAAAAACAAAACCACCCCTATCTCAGTCTGAAGGTGACTTTCCCCCATACAATGCTATAGACATTTTCTTTCCTTAAATCCACCTAGGCACATTTAACACATCGTTATTACCACCATTATCATCATCATCACATAGCATACCATCATTCTTAGTTATTATCACTGTTAATTATCACCATTGAGAAGCGGAGAGAGAGAAAGAGAAAGAGAAGAACGTTACTCGACCTTTCGTCCCCTGCATGTTGCCTGTCAGAGTCGGGCATGTTTTGGTCAAGAACTGGGTTTGGGGGCTTGGAGAATAGGCTTTCAAAGGCCATTGTGCTGGCTGTGCCTGTGTGCAGGGAGGAGGAGGAGGAGGAGGAAGGGGGAGGAAGGCAGAACGCTGCTGCCAGTGGTAGGGCGCTGGGAGAGGAGGTGGAGGCGGCGCGCAGTGGCGCGCACACACAAACACACACACTCACACGGGGGAGCAGCGGTGCTGCGTCTACGGGGCTGGGCGTCGTGAGGCGTCCCCTCGGTGCAGCGGCGAACGGAGACTTCACTCACGGTTTTACTGAATTGGGGGGACACAAACATAGATACACGGAGGGGCACTTTTTAACGGCCGCTCGAGGGGAGGCTGTCCTGCGCCTCACCGGAAAAAAAAAAGATGGGAGATAAAGGCAGCTTATGAGGAGGAGTTCAGTACACACAGACCACGAAGGAAGGAGACGGCAGGAAGAAACAGGCAGAGCGGAAGGGAGGAAGACGGGATACGTTGGCCGGAGAGATGAGCTGCTCTGGTTATGTCTTCCTTACAAACATGGCGCCCGCCCGCTCGCTCGCTACTAGAGAGAGAGAGAGAAAGACGGGAAAAAAGGGGGACCAATAGCGCGCGCGGAATGGGTGGGGGTGGGGGCGGAGGCTGAACACGCTCACAAAATGGCGGCAGTTGGCGTCGCTCACAAAGCGCCGAGGAAGGCTAGGAAGGGAAACAACAGGCAGCTTCTCCCTGGCACCTTTCGAGTCGCCGTGACCGATGCGGCGTTTGGTTGCGCGCTCTTCTGTGCCTCGCTGTCGTCATCGGACATCGGACAGGCTTCCCCGCCCGCCATTGGTTCACGCCGCCGAGGGCAAGATGCCCGTTGGGCGCGCTAGGAAAAAAAAGGGAAAGCGAAAGGCGCGCGCACCCACGCGGCGATGGCGCAATCGCTTTCCGAGGAGATGGCGCGCGGAGAGCGTCGCCTCTTGCGCTTTTCTCGGCGGCGCTTTGGCGTGGGTTTGATAGAGGAGGAGAAGGGAACGGCGCTCGTCCCGGAAAAGCCGGGAAACTGATTAGGAGCATCAAGTTGGTTAACTTATTGTCAGTTCCTACTCACGCTCAGTAATAGTAGGACCGCACTAAGACAAAGGAGAAATGTGTGTTCATGGCGCTAAGAAGATAATAAGTTTTTTAGATATATAGATATATAAAACAGTGTAAATGTATGTCCATGTAGGTAACCTCAGACTAAACCCTGATGATTTCTCCGGTAAAGATATGGAACTTACCTGCAGTTCACAAGACAGAACTGGCATGCCCAGGATGGAGAGAGGGTATTGGTGGAAGGGGGAGATAGGCTTGTAAAACACTGGCTCTGAGCATGTAAGTATATTTGTCATATAATGCTTGCAGGTGTATACAGTTTGCCTTCTCAGACCTGTAAATGCCCACTTAGAACTCAGGTTGTACAACTCATGTTGTAACATTGTGCTACATGCTTACCTAGTAAAAGTTGTGTCTCGAGGCAAACTCAATCCCTGGTGACTTCATGAACACTTTCATATGATTTTTTTGGCAACAGTACAGAAATGGTTTGCTATGGTCTTCCAGGATGTTTTTTAACTTTCCAATGTCTAGCCTATAGTCCTGATCATTTTAATTTTATTCATTAAATTTATATGCCGCCCAACTCCCAGTGGCTCTGGATAGTTTACAAATTGTTAAAAACATTTAAAAACAAGGAAACAAACAAAAAGATGGCAGAAATAGCAAAACTGGATGGGAAGAAAGAAAAAACAACCCCCACAATCTAAACAGGGTTTCAACAACCCTTGCCAAAGGCTTGGATGAAGAGCTGGGTCTTCAGGGCCCTTTGAAACACCAATAGGGTGAGGGCTGTTCAAATCTCGGGAATCTCATTCCAGAGGGAAGAGACTGTTACAGAGAAGTTGTGCTTCCTGATAGATGCATTGTTTAATCGAAGCTGGAGTGTGCCAACCCTGCCAGATTGGACTGGCTGGGCAGATACTATGGGAGACAGGTAGTCCCTCAGGTAACCAGGCCCTGTGCCATGTAGAGATTTATAGGTAACAACCAGCCCCTTGAATTATACCTGGAAGCAAACTGGCAACCAGTGCAGCTCGCAAAGCAAAGGTGTTACATGGGAATACCAAAGCATGCCCATCATTGCTCATGCCTCTGCATTTTGGACCAATTGAAGCTTCTGGGTGACCTTTAAGGGCAGCTCCACGTAGAGTGCATTTCAGTCATCAAACTGTGAGGTGACCAGGGCATGAGTGACTGTCTGAAGGGACGCCCAATTTATGGTTTATGGTGGTTGCCCATCCAAATTCTAACATCTGAGCAGTTCATGGAGAACTGTCTGATCTGTGGTAGAGGTCCAATTGATGCAGACAGTGGCCACATCTGAACTGTGGAACTCTGCCTCAGGAAGCTACATTAGAATTCTCTTTAATAGTCTTTCAGAAGTTGATGAAAATGTTTTGAATTAGAAAAGCTATGTTTCACAAGGAATGTACATTTATTTGGTATATTCTTTTAGCTGTTGTATCTACCTGCTGTACAATCTTTTTTATTTTTAATTCTAATTGTTATTCAGGCTATATTATGTTTCAAAAAAAATATCATTAAAGACATTTCATTCCATAATACATTTGCCCTATCTGTAACGTCACAGGTTATTGGAGACAATACAGAATGAAGTTCCATGTAAATAAGAGCCTTTCCATACAATGATTTCATGTCATTATCCAGAAAGGTGCCACATACATGCCCACTTAGTCACACAGTCAAAAGCACTTTTTCAGAATCAAATCTGAAGTGTTGCATAGCTCTAATTGGTAACATCTGAATAGATTCTAGTGGCTTGTTAAAATTAGTCAGAATGCTTAAATGACATAGTTCAAATATTCTTCCTCTTCATGAAGGAGGCTACTTTAGGAAATGCTTTGGAGATGTTGATAGAACTGCAGCTGACAGAGTTCAGACCAGATATGGAACTGAAACTATATTGGTCACATTTGTGGATGACCTCCACTGGGACCTGGATGAAAAAATTGTGGCTCTCCTAATCGTTCTAGATCTCTCAGAGGCCTTTGGTGCTATCAACCATACAGTAGTACCTTTCTAGACCATCTATCAGGATTGGACTATATAACAGTGGTTCTGCTCTGTTCTAAATGTGCAGTTCCAGCTGATATTGGAAGGGTTGGTATGCTCAACTCCCTGCAGCCTGCCACCACTGCCCCTGTGCCTCTACTTCAGGCCCAGCACTGGCTGGAGTGCTGCCTCAAGCACTGTGCTGTGGCTAGCCCTACGCCAGCTGGCCTCGAACCCCAGCAGTGCCAGCTGGCCTCAAGCCCCAGCACCAGTCTCAAGTCCCACCCGAACTGGCCTGCCTTGAGTCCCAGCACTGGCCTCCAGCCCCAGCACCACGGGTAGCCCCAGTAGCACCGGCCTGTCTCCAACCCCAGCACCGGCCTCAAGCCCCAACAGCCCCAGCCAGCCACAAGTCTCATGCCATAGCAAGTCCTGCATTGCCTCAAGCCTCACACTCCCTAGCACCCACCCATGGCGCCCGCTGCCCCACCTGTAGCTCTCACCCACCAGTTTGTTTGCCTGGGACTCCTGACTCTTCCCAGGCGAAGAAGACAACAAAGGGCAGCTGGAGTTGGCAGCAGGGAGGGTGATCGTAAATGTGGTCAGGCCTGAATTTTTATCATGTGACTGCAGGGGCACTACGACGGCCGGAACTTCAAGGCTGGTTGTAAGTCCATTTTTTCAGTGCTGTCATAACTTAGAATGGTCACTGAACAAATGGACATAACTCAAGGACTACCTATACTATTTTTTTTTAAACTCCAAATACTCCAAATACTTCAAACTCTTTGTCTCATTAGTTTTCCCTGATATGGGATCTTACTTATTCTTCTGTGTTTATTAAAATCTACTTTCTTGAAGTTCCAGATATGTGTTTAACTACACTCAGCATTAGTTTTACTTAACATCAAGAACTTCAGTCAAATGGAAACAGGATAGGACTGTCATAATTGAATTTTCTAATTGTCAGTGCTTTGGTAGTCAGAATCATGTACTATCTAAACCATAAATCAAGGTTAACAAATAGTTAAAAAACCTGGCTTATTGTGATAGTAAGTTTCACAGCACATGCTAAAACATAAAATAATTTAAACTTATTTGCCAGGATTGTGTGAAGACAGCCAAAGAAAGAAAATGAAATCTAGGAGGCCTAAATGTTCTCAATGGCTATAAAATTATTCCTTAGAAAGTAGAAATGGAAAACCATGCGTGAAACCCATATCTTGGAAAGAGGCATGGCTGACCAGAGCATTAAATAAGTGTAATATTTGCTGTACAGAGTTTATTTTTTAAATAATGTTATTAAAGGTTATAATTGCAATAGTAAAAACTAATAGAAACTAAAAGAAGAGTAGAAAGAAAGAGTAAAAAGTGCAAAGGAAAAGAAAGAAAAATATGAATACAGTAAAGAAAAGAAATATATAAAGAAGTGACTTCCAAACTTCATCACAACAAGTATAAACAAATTTAATAATTTTTCACCACCTCTTAATTTACAACCAATTTTCTCTTCATCCCATGTCTTATCTATAAACAAATCCATAAAGCATTTCAGTCCTGGTGTCAGCAAAAGTCCATTAAAGGTTGCCAGAAATAACATATCTACTTTAACCTTGATCAGATAAACTAACTTTATATTTCTTTGTTTTAGATCTAACAATCTTAATCTTTAGTCCATTCAAGTAATGTGGTAGAACTTGATTTCTTTTCATTTCTTTTTTACCCCTTCTCACAAGATTCATCCAAGCTTTAACAAACCTCTTTTGTAAATCCAGTATAAAAGAACTATCCAGGTCACTATCCTTGAAAAGGTTCTACTGTCAAACAGTACAAAAAGTTGGTGTATTGATGACATGTCACATGATGCAGAAGTGGTTTTGTATGATAAACTGAAGAACAGCAGATTTTCTATCCAAATTGATGAGTCAACAGATTTCACCAATAAATGTCATGTTTTGGCATTTGTAAGATTTGTAAATGATGGTGAAATTCAAGAAAACTTTTTCTGCTGCGAAGAACTACATGAAACATGCAAAGGCCAAGATGTATTTAAAGATTTATCTTCATATCTGGAAACAAGTCTGTCTTGGAGGAACTGTGTCGGCATCTGTACTGATGGTGCTCCATCAATGTTTGGCTCCCTGAGAGGTTTTGTTTCTCTTGTAAGAAAAGAAAATCCTGATGTTGTCACAACACACTGCTTTCTTCACAGAGAGGTGTTGGTGTCAAAAACTCTTGGAGATGAAATGAAAAAAGTTCTGGATGATGTTACAAAAATGGTTAACTTTATTAAACAAAGTCCAGTTCACTCAAGATTGTTTTAAAAAACTGTGTGAAAACCTGGACAAAGAGCACCTGTCTCCTGTTACACGAAATATGGTGGCTCAGCAGAGGAGTTCTCAACAGGGTTTTGAGCTGAAGGCAGAATTGCAAAAGTATTTTCGAAAAAATGATATTCCATATTTTGCTGATTGGTTTGAAGATGGAGAATGGTTGCAGAAACTAGCATACTTAACGGACATATTTCATCACATGGACCAGTCTCTGCAAGGCACTGGAGAAGATGGTTTGACTTCAAGTTACAGGATTTTTGGATTTAAAAGAAAACTGAAAGTTTGGAAAAATCATGTTGCAAATGGAAATATTGAAATGTATCCACTGCTGCTTGGGCTTGAGATTGAGGAAGGATACCAGAAAGTCTCAAATCGAATTGAAAACCATCTGGAAGTACTGCAGAACAAAATTGATCAGTACTTTCCCTCCCTTTCAACGCAAATGTATGACTGGGTGAGGAGATCCTTTCTCTGCATCTTCTGCTCAGCCTAGAACTTCACTTCGAAGGAGGGGGAAGAATTTTGTGAGCTGCGGTCTGATCGTACACTCAAGATGAGATTCACTGATCTGTCTGTGGACAAGTTCTGGATTTCTGTGAAAGAAGAGTATCCTGCCATTCATAGGAAGGGATTGAACATTTTGCTGCAGTTTTCAACTTCTTACATGTGTGGGCAAGCCTTTTCTTATTTAACAAGCATCAAAAGCAAAGACAGAAATCATCTTATTTCAGTTGAAGATGAAATCTCTGTGTGCTTATCTCAAGTTTGGCCCAAAATTGAGTATTTGTGCAGCAAAAAACAAGTAGTTTTCACATTAAAGAGGTAAGTTTCATTCTTTATTTTTAATTTAAGAACACTGTTAATGCATATATACAGGCCTATACTTGAAACAAGTATAATAATTTTGTAACTTCTGGGCTATATTTGAGCCTGAATGTGCAGGGGTTCCCCAAAGCCTGAAAAATATTTCAAGGGTTCCTCCAGGGTCAGAAGGTTGAGAAAGGCTGGTCTAGCTTGATAGAAGTTTATTATTTATTCATGTCCACCAGGAGGCATGGTTGAGCTATTTTATGATTTTTTAAGGTAAGCAATAGAACATACAGCCATTCAGATGGAAAAAATTGTGCTTCTCTGAACAAAATATTGACAATTTTCAGAGAGACAGCTATTTTACAATGTAGAAGAAATTCAGCAGGAATCTTGTGGCAATGTTTTTGAAATAAAATTTGTGGGATAAGCCCTGCTCTTCCAAATACTTATAGCCCTCATATTTGTTTTTAAGCATAGTATAAGCACACAATCCCTCCTCCCCCGCACCCCATATGAATGATAGCACTTGGAGTCACCTTTAATACCATGTAATTTAATGACCTATTTGATGTCGGAATCTTAATGCTAGTCACCTTATCTTATTCCAGTAAATTCCATAATATATAAAATTCCACCTTTTTACTGGTATTTGACAGGTAACAATCAAGAAATGTATAATGTTAAGTTATAGCAAGAAATCAAAAGAGATCTTAAAAGGTGGAGAAATTTATAGCCATCTTGGTTAAGGTCAATTGCAATTATTAAAATGAATGTATTACCCAAGATAAATTATTTGTTCCAAATGGTGCCAATTACAATCTCAGAACTTGACAAGAATGGCAAGAAATTGTCAGCAAATTCATATGGTGTGGGAAAAGACCCAGAGTTAAATTAAAAATTCTACAAGATTCAAAAGACAGAGGTGGTCTTGCCCTTCCAAATTTTAAACTGTATCATAAAGCAAGTTGCTTGTCATAGATAACAGAGTGGATAAAATTCCTGAATAGCAGAATGTCAATACTGGAAGGAGCCAGCCTAGCTAATAGGCTTCACATATATTTATGCTACAGAGACACAAAGTTGGGTAAAAATATAAAAGGTCATATTATTAGACAAAGTTTGATTAAAAGCATGGAATTCTATAAGGAAAATAATAAGCCCAACAATTTCACCATTAGCCTTTCCTTCAAATGTGTTCCATGTTGGAGATAATTATAGTAAGAAAAATGTAATTACATATAATGTCCACTCAGATTCAATGAATAGATTAAAGACACAGCAAGAATTATTCAGTGTAGGCCAGAATATACCATGATTGATGTATTTACAAATTGCTGGAAGGATAAAATCTGATCTTAAGAACAAGGGATATTAAGAAAAAAGGCAGAATTTGAAATGTGTATACAAAACCAATATCATATATTAGGGCACATATATAACCTCCTACTTAAATGTGACACAGAGACAGAACAAATAAAAAACTGTATGATAAATTGGATGCAAAATTTTAAAGAAACAGTCACAACACAATAATGGGAAGAATTATTGATCAAATCCATAAAATCCAAGTACAAGTACAATCTAAATCCAAGTACAATCTAAATCCATAAAATCCAAGTACAATCTAAAACAAAATAGCTACAAAATGGTTTACAGATGGTACACAACTCCAACAATAATCTCCAAGATAGACAAGTCATACAGTAATAAATGTTGGAAATGCCATGGAACAGAAGGAACATTTTACCACATGTAAAAAAGAGTCTTGATGTTTTTGAACTTTAGTATTGGAGAAGGCTGTTGAGAATACATGGATAGCCAAGAAAACAAACAAATGGATCATAGAACAAATCAATCCAAAATTCTCACTTGAGGCACAAACAACCAGACTCAAATTATCATCATTTGGACACATTATGTGAAGACCCAGCTCCCTTGGAAATCTATAATCCTGGAAAAGGTGGAATGAAAAACAAGAGGATGGTCACTAGCAAGGTGAATTGACTCAATTACAGTGGCAATGGGTGCATTGTTGGGATACCTGAAGGGCCAGGCTGGGGACAGATCATCCTGGAGAAGGCCTACTATGTGGTCGCTAAGATCTAACACCAACTTGATGACACATAATGTTTTTTTTTATGCATAATTTTATGTACCTCTATCAGGTTCCCCTTTTACCTGTTCTTTCTAAGGTTAAAAAGCCTCAAACATCATGATCTTTCCCAATAAACAATAACCCTCCTCATAGTTTTGATGTTCTTTTCTGTACTTTTTTTCAGTTCTGTAGTAATCTTTTTGAGATGTAGTGACCCGTATTGTATACATTATTCCAAGTCCAATCATACCATAGATTTTACCCCACAGCAAATTGTATTTACCCTTTCTTAATGATGACAAGCATGTAATTCATCTTTTCCCACAACTGCTGTGTATTGGGTTAACATTTCCAGATAACTGCTTATCACAATTCAGTATCAGCCACTATGAGCTCAGATCCTCCCAGTATAAGTATCATTCAGGTGTTTTTGCTCCATCATTTGCAATTATTTCCACTGAATTACATTTGCCATTTTAAAAATCATTCATCCATTTAGTGAGATCCTCTGGAGCTCTTTACAGTCCCTGATTAATACGGGGCCATCAGCAGATTTGGCCAACTCGCTCCTCTTTCCTAATACCAGGTCATTTATAAATGAGTTAAAAGCATTTGCAGAAATCCATATACTTATTCTTGACTTATCAGAACTCTTTTGTCAGCAGTATCCTTACCTCCTCAGAATTAAGTTTTAATTTATAGAATTGCTATATTATCAGGATCCTGTTTAATAAGGGCATCAAAGAGACCTCTCAGGAAGAGGCATGGGAACATTGTGAACATCATTATAATTAAGGAATTAATAGGGGGTATTTGGCTGCAGACAAGCTTATTGTATGGGAGGGTCTACATGGGAGGTGTAAAAAAAAAACCCTTAACTATAACTTGCACAACTATCCGGATGTCCAGGTGGGGTGATATGACCGTGAGAATGTAACCAGTTATCCATTCTGCAGCTTTACCCAGCTCTGGTTCAGTATTTGGTCCTGACCATAGACTGACTTACATAACCTCTGTGGATGTGGAAGATGGCAGTGAGGGAGAATGCCAGGAATCACTCATCTCTCCATACTGAGGTTACCACATCCAAATCTTGGAATGTCATTTTATCTAGATTTTTAAAAATAATGGAGACAAGATAGATGTGCTACTCTGTAGATAGGTTCATACATCACGTTAAACCAAGTTATATTTGGTTTTGTGGTATGTTGTGTGAATTCAGTCCATTATGGTTTATTTTAAAAAATCACTTAACCTAATACTTTCCTGATGGATTATGACTCCCAGAATTCCCCAGACACCATGGTCTTACCTCTGGAAGGCACAGGTTGTAGAAGGCTGCGTTAAAGAATTTATAAAGATGTGATAGAGCCTAGAAGAATTTTTTTCTTATGGAAATATCCATCAAAGTGCAAATTACTTCCATTTACTTAAGTGCAGAATTGTGCAGGAAAACTTCCTATTGGGTTACAAAAATAACTATCTAAATAATTTCAATTCAATATTGTTAATTGTTTTGAGGATTCAAATTCCAGCGTATTTTCAATATTCTTCTCTACATTAAAAAACTAAAATACATTGCTTAAGATCCATCATTTGAGAAAGAGGACTACATTTAAGTACAGTACTTGTTTATTATATCCAGAATAATTTGTCTGCATTCTGTTAGTTTATATATCTAACAGTATACTCTGTAGTCATTCTTTTTCCTCTTCCAAGTGCAAAATTAATGCTCACTTAATAGACAGCTATGCAAAGAACAAGCTCTCCAAAAACATTTAACTATAATTACATGTATTTTGTGTTATGAAGGAAAAATGGTAAGCTCATGGGAAGCTAATAAATGGCCCTTTTTGTTAAATGCAAAGTATAGCTAAAGTTGCCTGGTTTGGCTAACAAAATTTCTTAATACGGCAAACCCTCTCCAGTTGCACAAATACCACAGGAGCCAGGCTTCAGTACATATAACTTAGCAACATACTTAGCAACCATAGCAAATAAAAATATTATGGTTAAAATTTTCGTTAAAGCCTGCAGCGGGATTAATAAGTATTTTGGAATGTGGACTTGCTGTTTGGAGCTAGTATAATGTTTAAATGGAAGAACCCTTCAAATAATGAAATATCTACAGTTTGAGCTTTAAATTCACTCTCATATTTTTGAGAATCAGTTTAATAATCAGATTATCAAATATAGATTGGCTTTGCCAATAGCCTAATTTCATTCAACTCACTGTCTTAGTCATATCTACAATAAACTCTGCACATGCTGAAAATAGTGTTAAGAACCTTTGAAAATGTCTCATGGATTTAGAACTCAACCTAAAGAATTGTGTGACTTCATTCTCAACCAAGGCCTCTGTAATGGCTGGAAAAAAGAAAATATTCTGTAATGGCTGGAAAGTAAAGTTCAGAAGCTTCTACAGAATGAACTAAAGATTAAGATTGTTAGAAGCAAAAGGAAGGAATATAAAGTTGGTTTGTTAAAATGAGACATGTTTGTATAAATCTGGGATCCCTTTTTGCTGACAACAGGACTGGAATGTTAATTATTTATGGATTTGTGTATGGATAAGGGTTGGGTTATAGGAAGAAGAGATACTAGTATGTAACATTATAAGGGGTGATGAATTATTAAGTTTGTTTGTACTTGTGATAAATATTGGAAGCTACTTCTTTAAATATTTTTTCTTACTTTTTTCTTTTCTTTTTTTTCCTGTACATCTTTTATTGTCTTTTCTTTACTTTCCCCTCTTTCTGAGTTTAGTTTGTATTTTCTTTTACTATTTCTATTAAAACTTTTAATA
The DNA here is from genome assembly GCF_059951505.1 of Python bivittatus. Classification (NCBI taxonomy): domain Eukaryota; kingdom Metazoa; phylum Chordata; class Lepidosauria; order Squamata; family Pythonidae; genus Python; species Python bivittatus. The sequence goes on from NW_028277030.1 coordinate 121,321,300, forward strand.
AAAAATTATTTTTTTAAAAAAAGAAGAAGTTATTTCTTTTGGGTTTGGCACTGATTTTTCACCTCAGGAGGGAGGCTATTCAATAGGAGTGGGGCAGCCCCTAAGAAGATCTGCCTTCAAACCCTCAACTCTCTAACTTCCCAAAGAAAGAGAAACACACCTTCCTGGACTGAAGACACAGGACAGGCAGATTTCTCTCTCATCCGAGGATAATAACACCATACACTTCTGTGGCAGACTGTAACTCTTTGCAGTTAACTCTATTCCAAGCAGCTTCCACATCCTCTTTCCTTACATCCACTTTCCATTAATCCTTGGGGAATCAATCTGTCTTCTAATCCTTTTTTGTAAGGGGCTTCTACTTTCTTTTTCTACAGTAATTATCTTTCCTGTACTTTCTGTCATTCCTTTTTTCCTATGCTCATTTCCACCCCAAGATTTGCTCTTGACCCTACAAAAGATGGTCGGTGCCAGATTCAGAACCTCTCACTATCCTTGCATCCTTTACTAATTTCATCATAAAGAATCAAATCAGTCATGCTCTGAGATTTATATTCATTACCATCTCATGTATACCATATATTTGAAAGAAATAGACCTAACAGACATTCCCTGTAACTGAAGACTAAATTTATTAAGAAATATAGAAAAGCCTCACTTTTATCTAAACTACATCTTAAAAACTAGCTAACCAGGATTGGAGGAGCATCCATGTAGTTAATGGTTTGAGATCCAGTTTTTAGAATACCCAGAGACCTACAGTTCTAAGGTCCTCTCTAGCTGTCTTTATGGAATATTCTGTATGCTTTGATTTGCTTTTTAAGATCCCATTTTCATGTAGCTTAGTGCCAATGGGTGGTTTGATTCCTTTTATTAGAAGTTGGTAGAATGTGGCTGAAAGTTAATATAGCCATTCAGCAGCATTTCTGTACAAACTAGATGGGGCAGTTCAGGAGCATATTAAATAAAATTACTCAGTTGGAAGGAACCCTGAGGTCATCTCTTGTAACCCTCTGTATAATAGAGGATCTACCATGCAGAATACAACTACAACATCCACAAGAGATTATTTCCAAGCTTTGCTTAAAGGCTTTCACTTTATTTCTGCATGTGTATCTTACCTATGGGTGCAGACTTATGAAGCAGTATCAAGTATTGATCTGTGTATGAGCAAGTCAGATCTACAGTATTCTGTCACCAGACACAAAATATGTATTCTACATCTCTTATTTGAGGATAATCCATACTGGTTTGCATTCTGTGTTCATATTCTAAGGATAAAGTTTTGACTTAATTGACTTCTGGCTGGGATTTTCAGGGAGTGGTATTTCAAGGTAGGCTGAAATGTGACATTTCTTCAGTTTCAAATGATGTTAAGTATATTCCAGGCTTACACAATGTTTTTCATATGCTTCCTACTTCAAATGGCAAGAAACTGAAATTGGTACTTGCTTAAAGGAATTCAAGGCTGCAGATTGCCTACCCCAACCTTGTGGTGAAGGTGTTGGAATAGGATTCAAATTCTAGTCCAACTTAGCTTCAAGTTCACCTTCAGCCATGGAAGTTCAGTGAGTGATTTTGGGCTAGCTGCTATCCCTCAGTCCAACCTCCCAATTGTGCGACGGACTAGATGGAGGACAGTGCTCCAGTCTCTGGAGCTCCCAGAAGAATGGTGGAATATCAATCTAACAGTTTTATGATGGAAATTTTTTTTCTTCAGTTTGTCAGCTTATAAATTTGCTAGAGAATTTTGAAAAGCCATTTATGCTGAGCTTCACCTAGAAGCTGTTCAAGGAATGGGCAAAGTTTGTTGAGCAAACAACACAGGGTCATCTGACCATAGCAATTTTCACCACTGTATTGGGCATGAAGTAGCTGGACTCGATGTCATTTAGTGAAAAGGCATAGGAAACTTTTGAATGATAAGCAGTGTTTATAGGAAGGAGGATGAAAAATGACAGCCCATGAAAAAATGTGCATTGGGAATGCTGGTCAACAATAGCGGGGAAGGAGGAAGAAGATTCTTCTTGATAACTCCTCAAATAAGAAGAAAGCTTTAGGGAGCATCATTTGCCCACAGTACTGTACAATTAAGTGGTTATTATTTGACCAGGTAGCACTGTTATGGGCCCAAATCAGCAACAGCAAATACCTGAGAATTACCAGACTTGGGCTACAAAATCCAGACAATTACTGAATGACAATAAAGTGTTAAACTTTCTGTATTTCTTTGCTGCCATCCAGGGGATGTCTATGTTTTTGCTGCCCTTCTCCACCGTCTGCCCTCTGGGATGGAAGCCTCATCTTGCCTAACCATGGAGCTAGCCTTGCTTTTATTGCATTAAGAAAGTACAGGTAGTCCTCGACTTACGACCATTAGTTTAGTGACCGTTTGAAGTTACGATGGTGCTGAAGAAAGAGACGACTGGTCCTTGCACTTACAACCATTGCAGCATCCCTGCGGTCATGTGATTAACATTCGGGCACTTGGCAACTGACATATATTTACAAAGGTTACAGCATCCTGGGGTCACGTGATCACCATTTGTGACCTTCCCAACTGGCTTCTGACAGGCAAAATCAATGGGGAACTGCATGATTTGCTTAATGACTGCTGCAAAAATGTTGTAAAATTGGGTGTGGTCATGTGATGCCTCAATCACTGCACTGCTTAACTTTGATAAGTAAAACTATCCAAATCATAGCCCAATTGATATTTCTATTGATTTCAAGGTTAAAAATAAACCTTGCTTTCCCTTTATTTTCTGGTGTAATAAAACACTATAAACAATTAAAGAATATGATTTTAAAAATCCACAATGATAAGATTTCAGTAATAAAACTGCAATAAGTACTATACTAAAACTTTACCAAGAACGTAGTTGGGCAATTAGCTATCTAACCTCGCTAACACACATATGGAAATAATCTATACCAAAGACCTGTTTTTGAAAGCTGGATATGAGCTTCACTAAAAGAGGGTGCTGGAAAAATTATGAAATGGCTCCTAAGTATAGATAATAGCCTTTCTATTTTTCCATGAGTTATTTTTATCTTTGTTGTCTAAATGCTCATAAATGGTGGCTCTTCTCTAAGGGCTATTTTAGTATGTACTGACAGCTTTCCTGTTACAAACTGAAATTATACATTCATTTTTTTTCTTTTGAGAATACCAGATTAGATAACTGGCAATATTGAGTAGATCAATAGCCTCCAAAGTGCTCTACTGGCATAAATTCACAGTAATGTTTTATGAATTAATTTGGGCCTTTTAAGATGAGCATTATGAGCAATTTCTTCCAGGGACCCCAACTGTTTTGCTCCCAGTTATGCTTTGAGAGGGAAACCAATTTTTTGTTTTCACTTTTCAGTATTGAAGAAATTGGTGGGAGAACCTGTTGCCTGAAGTCCCTGTGGGTCAGAGAAGTTGAAGAAAGTGGGGGAAGGAGGAAGAAATAAGCTATATATCATTTTTTCATTATTATATTGCATGGAAATTGTAAAACTAATCACATACCCAACATATCTAATTTTTAAATATATATTTAACAAATTTGTGTAGCTGATTGTCTAACCCAAGGAATTCATGGCAGCTAACAGAAACCAAACATAACCAAACTATACATATCCAATTCAAAAGAAACTCGGTTGAGGCTCCTAAAAATTGCATTTTCAGTATATCAAACAAAACCATACCCATGCCAGGGCTCCATTAAAATTCCAGCAAAGCTATTTAATTACTATATCTGGTGCAGAAGTAAGATAATCCCAGTCAGATTTGTATTTGGCATTTTCTAGTAGATCAGCCCACCAACAAATAACATCATAGTTATGAAGGCCTCTTTGGGTGTACTATGTGTTCAACGCTACAATCTATTGTTTAATGGAGTTAAATAATCTTAAAATTAATTTCAATGTTTTCATTCTTAATGCTAACTTCAATCCCACATTGTTAACTTAATAATGACTTGATGACTAAGCCATAGTGGCTAACCATTAGGCAAAACCAAGCAATCCCCATTATAATTTCAGTGTAATTTATGAGTTGAACCATTATGTAATCATGAAATAGTAAGGAATTAGGGCAAACTCAGTTTGGCTGGGTTTAGGTTAAAATCTGGTTACAGATCTGTGGCTTAATGTGTTACATGAACCTGGGAATTGTGTGTGTTTGTGTATGTCTGCATGACAAAGAAAATGAGAGCCAAAGGTCCTATTCTCATATTCTCTTGACATTGGCCTAAAGATGCCTCACTAATGATTTTTAAGAGCATATTCTCCTGATGTCACCTTTATCTCATTCCCAGTCCATTGCAGAAGCAGCATACATTTGAGAGTAGCTGTTCCAGTTTCAAAATACAGTGAAACTTCATCCTAACAGGGTATTTGTTATTAATGGAAGCCTGGAAGATTCAAGAGAACGTCACTGCAGCAATTCTACATAACTGGGGTGATGATGTTATGCAAATGATGTAAATTGATGCACATTACATCATTACATAAATGATATAAATCACAGTGGATTTTGATCCATGCATGAAAAGCCCATTGCATCAAGGGCTGGTAAATCAAGGTGTCATTGTCGTGCTCATCTTCATCCAATGCAAGTCTTGCGAGGGGACAATCTACAGCACCTCCCTGATGCTGCTGATGGGGCTGGGGTCTATCCAGCAGTTACTGACATTAGAGGCTGCTGCAGGCTCCTCTCCCTCAGTGGCTCAGCACAGTGACTCTCCGTGATTATTTTAGCTTGGGCTGCAGGAAAGACCAGACACCTGGCTTGCTCAGAGGGAGGGGGAGAAGCAGCCTTGAAGAACTCTTTTGAATCTGATGAAGCAGTCTGGCTGAGCTCAGTTTAGTCCTGAGTAAGCACTTATTTGAATGGCAAAATTAAAAGTTAAATGCCCAAGGGGATTGAGAGGGGTTGGTTTTAATTGACCATTAGCACTGTCACTGTTATTATGTCTATTTATTTTCCACTAGCTAGTAGGAATTAGTTATTTGTTCATTCCAGGGGCAAGAAAGAAAGAGAGAATCTGGAAGATGGTTCTGAAGATCTGTGGAGCAGCTGTTCTTGCCCCCAATTTGAAAAGTGGCCCACACAGAACAAGGTCACCTACTTTTAATTCATCTGCAGGTATTAGCAGAGCTTAAACAAAAAGTCAAGGTCTCAAGACTAAAATGTTTTGTGTGGGTTGCACAGGTTATCTGCTTGGTTTAATGCTGACCTGGGATTTAGTGCTTTTCAGATTAGCATTATTCTAGAAAGCAAGTGCTATTCCAGAACAAGCACTAAAAGAAGCTGATAGTTGGCTTCCTTTGAACACACCCACACAAAATACTTGTGCAAAAACAGATGAAGATTTGATAGATAGTTAAACCTGCCACTCTAGCCATCTGTCAAAACTTACTCCCTCCCCAACCCCCCCCCCCCCGCCTTAGCCCAATACCTCATGTTAAGGAGAGCAATTAGTGGCTGCTTTTCCCCTGGCTGGCGACACTTGGTGGGAGGGCAAAGCTAGTCAGGAGAATCCACCAATCACTTTCCTTAACTTGTCTCACAATAAAAATATAAGGACAGCATCACGCCCTGGCCTTATTGTTGAGGCAGAACAATACTGAGCAGTGAAAATGAGTATCTTTCTGCTAACTCAACTACAGAAAGGTAGCACTTTAATGCTATGATGAGGAAGAGCCCAAAGAGAGAAAAGTGGCGGAGGCAAGAGAGAAAAGTAGAGCAATATGGGAGTGTGGCGGCACTCATGTCTGCCGCCTGTGAGTGTTAGCCCCATCCACTTCCTACATGTGGACCTCATTGGATTTGCCCTGAAGCTATGCTATTCTAAGCATTGCTAAGAGAGTGGGGGTGGGGAATGAATCCATGGGATAAAAACTGAATTAATTTCAAGTGAGTAAAGTTTAGCAAATAGAAAAGTAAGAAAACTGTAAGCAAATCAGTTACCCAGATCAAGAGCTTTTGATTCGTTCTTTCACCAGAGAATAAGGCCTATTTTTTAAAAGTATTTGGTGATGCACAGATTAAAAATAAGTACACTGCAGATCAAATCCAAAGCTTATATGCAGTTTTGCCCCATTTCACTTACAAACTGACCATGAACTAGCCCTAATCAGCCTCTTGCTCTCTTGAGCTTTTAAGTGAACTGGATCTAGATCTAATGAGCACACATATTCTTTGGCTTGTGTGTTTTATACTTGAATAATCAAGCCTGATTATCCATGTGGACAATACATCTATTGTCCACATGAGCATGTAAACAACAGCAACATTGTTAAATTCTGATTCATAAAAATAGCAAGTCTTATCTAAATATTGACTTTTTAACTAAAAATACTGCATTTTGTTTTACATTTACATACCACATAAAATCTATACATCTTAGCTGAGAACTGTTTCTGATAGTGGAAGAAAATCTTAGTCATGGTGTTGATTAACTCTTTAAAATATATGTGGCTCTTTGCACTCTCCGGTTATGAATATTTGCATATAAAACATGTAGGATGTTTTTGAATTCACCACTCCCCACACTGGAAAATTTCAGTTCAAGAAATTAAATGAAAAAGTTCACAAAAGCTTCATTTCTAATCACAGCTACTGATGAAAAAGTAAATAAATATCAGACTGTTGCATATTTTGGAGAGTGCATCATACAGATAAATGTTGCATCTGAAAAATTTAAGGGAGAGAAGAAACATAGACACAGGAGAGATTGCTCATCAGTTATGCATTCTATCACATACTGGCCCTGATATCTCTGACATTGTGTTAAACAGAACAATAGCAGTCAGTTTGCTAACTACAGAATGAGTGTTTTTCTCCAAGTACAAAAATAGTACTTTGAGTGCTCCCCCAAGAAAATGGAAGTGGATCTGCATAGGAAACAAATTTGCATTGGTTTGATTACATTAAAAATCAAAATCCTTGGTGGTTTGGAAATGCCTTGAGCTACACATAAGATGATAGCAATCAAGTGTTTCCTCCTTTTTGAAACATTAAGTCTTCTCTGATAGCTTTTGCTGTCCAAATTTTGATGTTTTTAAAAGACAGCTGTAAATATTCTCTGTTTATTTCTTGTTATGCTTTGCTTCAGGGTAATATGTTCTTGGCATATTAAGGTTACTCTGCAGGATACATTAATGAAAAAGAAAAGCAGGTTCTAACAGCTATGATTCAGTCATCAGCCAAAGCAAAGGGCCTGGCAGGAAGCTCGGTAGTAGCTCCTTTGTTGTTTGAGGTATTTGAACTGATGGGCTTCTGCACCTGCACACACATATTTTTTTTTTAAATGACCAGAATATGATCAAGCAGCACTGGGGTTAAATATTATGAGACAAATTATGCTGAATTAAGAATACTAGAACAAGGATACACAGAAATTTGCCCTTTTCTGGTTACTATATTGGCCCTTCTCATCCACTACTATGTACTTCAGCCTTTCCCAACCAGATATTCTTCAGATGTGTTGGACTACAACTCCCAGAATTCCTAGCCAGCATGGCTAAAATTGCTATCTAGGAATTCTTGGGTTTTAGTCATACATATTATGAGAGATGAAGTTGGGGAAAATTAGAATAAAACATAAAGCCCGTAACAGCTAGCTCATATCATATGGGGATAGGCATGACGCTAAGAATTGCAAAACAAGAAGTCTTGTGAGCATAATATATGTTAATATTCTGTCCAAAGTGAAACTATATTAACTTTCCTTTGTAAAAGCATATTTGCTAAATGTATGCACTTCTATTGCTAGCTTTCCCCCATGCACTAGAAATATATCGGGTCTGTGACTCTAAACGTGTGCAAGCAATACAGACACACTGTGCCTCCAGGGAATGCCAAGGCTGTAGGCTCATCTGGAAAGTTGAAAAATCATCCTGGAAGGAGACCAGGAGAAACCACTTCCATATCATGCCAAGAAAAATATCTAAGTATGTCTGTGAAGCCAACAGGACTCCAACTCAACTCAGAGGAGACTTTACTTTTGATGGGCACTCTGCTGAGAATTCTGGGATCACACACATCTATAGGGCAGCAGGCTGGTTCACATAGTGATTAGATTTGCAGATCACACTAAGCCACAATATAGTTGGCATGAATTTGATTTATATCAAATTTGGATTTGCTACCGTGGTTTATAAATCATGGTTGAAGTATGAAACGTAAGCCAAACTGTTAAGTGGATTAGTCAAGAAATCATGTTTAACTAAATTATTGTATACCATAACATGTGAATTTAATATTTTGTTTTGACATGCAGGAGCTTGAATCAAATGCCTTCTCTGTGACAGTGCCTGCCTTGTGAAGTAGCATCCCCCTGGACATCCAGAGATGACCCTGACTCTCCTGGCCTTTCGTAATGCTCTGAAGACCTGGGTGTTTCCCCAGGTATTTGGACCAGGTGTTTAGGCTATCCCTGATGTTCATGTATTTTTAGGATTCGAAGGGGTCATGTATCTGGGTCACCATGGGTTTTAATTGTTGGGTTTTAATCTTTGTACACCACCCAGAGTCACAGCTGTGAAATGGGTGTCCATATAAATTATTTAAATGAACAGAAATTCTCAGATATTAGGGGCTGTGAAGCCAAAAATGACTTCTTTTTTTTTGGCAAATTAGAAAAAATGAAACTTTAAGATGCACATAAAAGCATGTGTCTGCTACTTTCTGATCAGTTTCTTCCAACTTTAAATATATTGCTTGGGGGAATTGTACAAAAGGCATACTTCTGTATGTAACTGAATGCAGTATAGGTAGTCTTCACTTAACAACCATTCGTTTAGTGATCGTTTGAAGTTACAACGGTGCTGAACAAAGGGACTTACAACCAGTCCTCGCACTTACAACCATCAGAGCAACCCTGAAGGCATGTGATCACAACCTGGGCACTTGGCAACCAGTTCGCACTTACAATGGTTGCAGCATCCTGGGGTCATGTGATTGCCATTTGCAACCTTCCCAGCCAGCTTCTGGCAAGCAAAATCAATGGGGAACCACATGATTCACTTAACAGCTTAATGACCACTGCAAAAAAGGTCACAAAATCAGGTACAACTCGCTTAACAACTGCCCTACTTAACAATAAATTTTCCAGTCCCTATTGTGGTCATTAAGCAAGGACTACCTGTAGGGTTCTTTCTTTAAAACAGCTTCTGCTATGTAGTATAAGATGTAGAAAGTGTGTTTACATTCTTTATTATATTGATGATGGTATATCTATACTTGGAAGCAACAGAAATTTCCCCTTTTCATTCCAAATGAAAGAAAAAGTGATATTATTAGAATGCAGAGAGTCAGAGTTATTGATAGCCTTGCAATATTCTGGTTTCCTGCAAGAGAATATGACCCAATTAAGATTTTTACATTGGTATTGTGCTGAAAAGAGTATTGTACCTGCAGTTTTGTTCATTTCTTGAGTGCTGTCTGGATTGGGATCAGGAGTCTCTCAATTTACTTGTTAGTGAGGTGTTTAGGACAGCAGCATAGGAGAAAAAAGGGTAGTATTGTTCTCCTCAAATCCAAGCATAGCTCCATTTCCCAAGCATCACAGTAGATCCTGATCACTTGGCCTAAGCAATGATCTGCCCAGTCTGGAACTCAAATTCTGATGCTGTGCTCTCCAGTTTCTGCTGCTTACACCTCAGTCCCTACTATTTTCTCCTTAGAAATATTATGTTGTCTCTACCAGTGTTTTGGTTGTAGTTCTTCCTTTTTAGATCAGGACTGTCAAACATTGTGTTAAGTTACAAACAAGCAACATATTCTGGATTAGTGTGTTGTGTACACCAAGAATTTTATAGTGCGTAAATCATACTTTATAGCTGTGCCATGACCCTTGCCAACGATATTTTATGTAAAAAATATTACTTATGCAATGACTTAGCACAAAGTGTGAACCCAACCCAGAATTATGAGTATTAATGATGCTATAGATCTGGCTGTATTAAATCTTATTTAGTTGGCTTCTGATAACATTTTTATTTGAGCATTCAGCTGCCTTCTCTCCAGTGGTGACAAACATCAGACTCACTGTACTTCCAGGTACTTTTGGTTTGGTTGGGTTTTTTGCTATGGTCCAAAATTACCCAGTCTGGCATCATCCAGATGGGTTGGGACTAGAATTCCCTAGAATGTGTTCCTAGAATTCTCTCAGTGACAGGTTGAAGAAGGCTACTATAGCCATAGAAGTTCTAGCCTATAATATAGTGAAGTCTATCAGAGGGGAAACCATAATTCTTAAAGTAGAATTCCCACATCAACTGTAATGAGAGTGAAGGGATGTTCAAGCAAGGCTGCCCTCATTGTGAAATGACCTGATGCTTCATTTTTCAAAATGCATTCTGTATATGTCTACTGAGAAATAAACCCCATTTAAGTTCAATGATACTTCTCCCCAGACCATTGGAATAGGATTACTGTCGTAAGAACAAGTATAATGCAATATATGGGTAGCATCCTAACGTAACAAAATTCAGCAACTTATAACTGAAACAAGGAACAAGTGCTAGAAGATGGAGCACATAATTTTAGTGCAAGCAAGCCACAGAATTTGCTTTAGGATAGACCTCTGGTGACCTGAAGGACTGTTCTGCAGCAAGTTTTCTAGAATCTGCATATCAGTATCAACTTTTAATCACTTTCCTACTAAAGGCAAAGGCAATCTGGGAGGGAAGTGCTTTCAAGGAGAAAGCCAACTGAGTGTCAATGTCAAGTATGGGTTTATACAGATATGTGCCTGATCTCAGAATGGGGTTACCTGAGTCAGCAATTTAAGTGATGTACATTTTACAAGTTTTCAGGACCAAGGATAGCAAAAAGGCAACTCATGTTATATAAACTAAACAACAATACAGAGCTCTTCCTTTAAGAGACCCCCCTCCCTTGAAGCCAGAAGAAAGCAGACAATGTTGCCTGTAATCTTGAATGTTTATTTCTCCATAAAGTGAATCCTTGATCCTTCTGCTCAGGAGAAAATTGTGGGCCAGGTGCTTGACATAAGAATCTTATTCTTAAAACACCACATATAATACTCAATAGGATTTAACATTGTTTTGGAGGCCAAAGCTTCCAGAAAAATACATCAGAACATACAGTACCTATTTTCAACTCTTTAAAGAGCAAAATCTTTTCATGTGGCAACTGAAGAGGCAGCTGTATAATCTCAGGAAAAGACATGGTTCCTTAAGAGTTGCAGACATGCTTTTGTTCATTAAAAGCACCTCTTTGGAATTGCGTCCAAAGTGCTGCATGTCTCTAATGCTTGTAACCTATGCCCAAAGTGGGTGGGGAGGACAAATAAAGTTGCCTAGATTCAGCTTCTTTAGATCCTTAGCTCTCTCAAGAACGATTGTTTAGCGATGGATATGCATTGCTGGAGTCCTGCAATGAAATGATTTGGTGTGAAAATTTGTTTCCATGCATGACTTGGCCCTGCTGGATCATGACAAATAGAATGCTGTGGTGGCCTTTTGCTATAAGCTGATGAATTATGAAATTACATTCCGAAGCTAAATATTAAGCAAGCATTCAAGAAGAATGAGAATAAATGGTTTATTTAGACTTTTTAAAGATGTAAAGCCTAAACATAACTGAGTTATTATTCTTTCTTTTTTGTTCTTCTCTTGAATTCCTCTCAAAGGGACACACCAATAAAATCTAACAGACAATAAAAGGAAGGAGGCAATTAATAAATGTAAATATTTTGTCCCTCCAGATGGATCGGAATTCTGCATGAGAGTTTTATTGTTTATTCTTTGTAAATAAGGATTATTGGCTCATTTTCTATTCTCTGGAGTGACAGAAAACAAGTCTGCTCCCTTTTCTGAATGATAGTTCTTTAGATATTTGAGGACAGTTTAATCTTTTTTTCTTCAGATACAGCTCTTTCAACTGTTCTTTATAAAACTTGGCTTTCAAACCCTGAGCATCATTATGTAGTTTCCGCTTTTCTTGTTAGAAATATCATCTTGGAAAGGCTTAAGATGGAAGATGGCAAAGAAGAACTAAGGAAAATTGATGCTTGGGGCCGGAGAACATATTTTTTCTGCCTGTTCTCCACATCTGTGAATCATGTGATATGATTTTTGATCCATGATGGCTAGAACAGTGAATTCTTTTGTAAATGAAATTATAAGCAATCCCTGCTGGATCAGAGCTCTGGCCCATCTAGTTCAGCAGTCCGTTCTCAGAGTGGCCAGCCGACTGCACAAGGAAGCCCACTATTCTCCCAGCAGTTTGCCTTCAGGGACAGTCACACTGACATCAGGGTTAATAACTATTGATCCCCATTACTTACATGAATTGGTCCAACCCTTTTTTGAAGCCAGCCAAGCTGGTAGCCAACGCCACATCTTGTGGAATTTCCTTAAAGAAATGTATGGTTCCATAAATGGAGCACTGATCAAAGGCTGCCTTTACACTGGTTGCATTCCATTTTAACATGATAGCTCATGTTAGAACAGGAGATAAGCCAGATAAAGTATTTAATAAATATTTCATGTGACCTACATATTAAAAAACATACCAAATGTATGCACACTTCCTAGGTGTGGGCTGGCATAAGTTCACTAATTTAAAGAAACTCAAACTTTCAGGATCTGAAATTCCAACGATACCATGTTCTTTCACACTTTATTTCTGAGAGTGAATGTATATTAAGTACATCAGTTGCCTGATTCTCAGATTTTGTTTCTCAAAATGAAAGTTGTATACTTGATTCACAATGGCTGAGGAGTTGGAGAAGGAGATTGAAATGCATTTGAACATTCGCAAGACTGAGATAGTTGTTGGGATCACAGTTCACTTTAATCTAAGTGCAGGATACTTTCTGCAACTGGGAACAGCATTTTTAAAGTACTTTTAGTATTCCAAGGATTGTGGGTAAATGACAATGTTATAATGAATTCACCAGAAAAATGAGCCTTAATTTTCTGCCTTTTTTAAAATGATGGAGGTATTTATGTACAGTAAACCACAAAAGGATTAGAATACTTATTTTAAGGCTTATTACAAAATGATGCTTGCAAAATCATGTCACTGAAAATTGTAATTTGTCACTGAGTTTTGCTGATATTTAGTGCCTTTGGAGGCTGCAAAAATGGGCCTGAGCTCACTTAAGTATCATGTTTTGCTTGAGCAAGATATATTGAATAAACCTCAATTGGTTTTTGGATTTACACAACATGCTTGATCCAAACCAACAAACTACATGAAGACCAAGAACAATATGTGGGCCAAGTCTGTTTGCTGATACCTAGGTTGAGTGGACTTGATTTTATCATGACTAATATCTTCAGAGTAATGTTCTCTGGGTATCATGCAAACATGGGTATACAACTAAATGAAAGCTGAATCTGTTCCAGCTTTGGAGTGAGTGTGCACTAGTGGACACTAATGGCCCAGAAAGGTGGGTATTTTTTTTCGCTATGAGAAAGGTGAAGAGGCAGAGAGAGAAAGAGAGAGAAGCTGATAAAGAGCTATAGCTTGGGAGAAGACCCGTGCTGCGAATGTAGTTTATATGATAGACTGACAATCCACGTTTCCACAAGTGAGATGTGGTTCTTTATCATATACAGACTCAGACTACTCCCTTCCTCTGCTAGACATAGAAAGTATTTGGTTGTTTTAAAACAAAGTCAAATTCAGCAGAAGCTCAGGGGGAGATGCTGGTAAAGAGCAGGATTTTCTATCTCCCCAGAAGCCTCTGATTAATGTATTAGAATTTTCAAGAAGCTGGAGAAGTCCAAGTAATCAAAGCAGAGGAACATTTGCTTCAGGGGACTTCTATTTTGTAGAAATATATAAAACACAGAGCCAGGAAATTGCATTAACTTCTTTCATCTCTGTTTGCTGGGTTGTGCTAAATCTCAGGTTATGTTTCTAAATCAGTTATAGAACTGTGTGTTTAATCTCAGTTTTCAGTCAAATCTCAGGCTATGCTCATGAAGAGATATTTCTCTGTCTTGTAATGTGTAACAGTAACTTGAAACCTTGCCAGAAGTTTCTCAAAGATTCTTGAAGAAAGTGCAGTTTTTGTAGCAAATCAGTGCCTGGTGGTCTGTCCATAGAGTGATATTTTCTTTTGTAATTTCCTTTTTAGCTTTATCTTTTAATTAATTTGTAAGGTGATGTATGATTGTGTTCTGATCAGTTCTGTAATTTAGCTTCTTCCATACGGAATGTTTGCATTCATCTTTAAAGTTAGAAAAGATGTTTTACATGCCATTGTTTTTAAACACTTCATTTTATTTTGTTTTGTTTATCTCCTGTGAAATTGGTGTCTCTCCCAAGGTTGTTGGGGATGGTGGAAGGAGGGCTGAATCTTCCAGTCACCATTTCTCTATGCTATATGGCCAGGAAGTAACAGTATATAAATTATTCCAACTTTTGCATTTTGATTTTTTAATCACCAGAAAGGCAGCAGATTGTGAGAATCGTACCAAATGGATACCAGGTGACATGCTTCTGGAAAACAGGTGGTGGCAGTAGGAACTAACAAAGCAGGAAGTAGGATTAGAATTAGGATTAGGATGTGAAGACCCAGAGGGTTTTGAACAGAGGCGGCTTGGGACCTCTGCCTTTCAGTGGTGGTAAGGAGTAGAAGCAGATCTTTGTGTTCATGGCCACACACATGCAGGGGCAACTCACTTTGCACTTCTATGTCTGCCTTTATGAGTCACACACACACACACGTATGGCATTAGGATTTGACTTGTGTAGGAAATTAGCTAGCTAGTAAACCTTCAAATGCCACCATCTTAAGCCAATCCTTTGGAAAGAAATGATGGCCCATTTGTAAAATTTGGCCTGGACTGTGATGGGAACCACTGATGTGTGGGAAGCTTATACAGACAGGTCTATCACCAGCGGGAACATTCTGTTTCCTTTGGTCCTCTGGGCCAGTGACTTCACTAGTTCAGGTTTCTTAGCCAATGCCTTAGTCACCTCAGTGATGTAAATGTTTTGAGATAGCTTTCCATAAAGGAGCTGGATGAAGATAAAAGAGCTAGAACTAACATCAATTTATTTAAAAAAAAAAAAACCTTTTGTATTGTTGGCCCAGATTTACTTTTCCATCTAGTCCTGACTGGTAGCTCTGTTGTGACTTTATTTTCAGCAGCCTGCCATTTCAGTTGTAACTTCAAAGCTGATTATATATTTATATGCCAGGCAACTGAGAAAGAAACCTTTTCTATAGATTTTCATCATGTTATTTTAGGAGGGATTGATGGCAAGATGGGATCATGTAAGTGGGTTTTTTGGGGAGAGGGAGGCTTTTGAAATATGAGTAGGGTACCCATTATTCTAAGTTAGAATTAGAAATCTTCAGTGAAAAAGCCTGCAGCAGAAAATAAGAGAAGCAACAGCCAAAGACAAAATGAAAGATTAATAACTCTAGGCAACAGGGATCATCTGGCAACCAGTTGCAGTTATTAAAATGTCAGTGATCACAAACAGGCAATTTTGGCAAACAGGTCCAGACATCTCTCACATTGCATAGCCACAGGGGACTACTTCTGAGTTTTCTCACTCTGGGGTATCACCAATGCATTTGGACAAAAGTTGATAATGCAGTCTGGAGTCCAGCACCAATCATGGAGCCAGCAAGGGTCCCACTGACTCTTCTATCTGAGCAACTTACTGCTTGTTTAGAGTTAAACTTTATTTATTCTCAGTCCATCTCAGCTGACTTGCAAAAATATGTTCCCAGCCAATCAGAAATTTAAACTAAAAGCCACTCAGAGCCTAAAATTCTACAGTATATGGGAACCACACTGTTAACTCTACCTCCAGATCTCCTATGTGGACAACAGTCTGGATGGAAAATCATCCTAGAAGTTGGTGTTTGATAAATGTGGAACACTGTGAGAGACAGACTTCTAAAAGTTTACTGAAATTGGTTTTGGTAGTTATGGAGAGTATTTTTTATTTATTTGTGCAAGAGAAAAGCCAGCCTGGAGACTAAATAAACAAGATAAATTTGACTGAATGGACAAATTTGTCTATTAAATCTCCATTTCTGTGAACAAGTTCCAAGAGGCATATCTAAAGATAAAAAAGAAAATTTAAAACATTCATTGAAAAATACAAAGATGTGTTTAATAAGTGCGTTTTCCCCTACATTTTTTTGCCCAAATAAAATACTTGAAATAATATTTTCATTATAGTGGAGCAGAAACAAATTACTGGGGGAGTCACAAACACATTCTGATACTGCTAATTTTCTTGGCTAACAAATAAAAGTAAACGAGTATTTTCCAAACTCATGCTAAGTTCATGTTACTAGATTACAAAAAGTAGTGTGAAAAAATACTAATTTTGGTAATGTTATAGTATTATATGGTATTAAATGACGTACATCATCCAGGCTGAAAAATTGGCTTCCTCATAGCCTTGCTGAAAGTTGTACTTCAGAGACAGAAAAGGAAACATTCAACTTGAGTTCTGAAGTATTGAATTTGTGGTAAATGTTCATTTCTTTGAAGCTTTAAGAGCCTGAAGTACAATACTTCTGTTAGAGAAATGTGCAGTCTAGACCAGTATTTCTCAATCTTGGCAACTTTGAGATGTCTGGACTTCAACTTCAACATGCTGGCTGGGGAATTCTGGGAGTTGAAGTCCAGACTTCTTAAAATTGCCAAGGTTGAGAAATACTGGTCTAGTCCAACATGAATTTATTAGGAAAGAAGTCTGATAAAAATCAGATTTACCTCCAAGTCAATACTCATTCCATTGATAGGCATCTGTTTTCCAAGACTAGTCAATGCTTAACACTATACAGCAATGTTACAAAATGGGAATGACATCTCCTACAGTAATAATATTGTAGCTTATGTACATTGTCCAGGGAGGGATCATGTATTCCCTTTTGTTGAAGTCTTCTGGGATGCAGGTAGCCTTGTTAAGGACAGGCTGTCTACATGTGCAACATGCTGTGTTGGCTTACAAAGGGCGGGTCAAAGCTAGACGGGCTACAGAGTGTGGCTGGAGCAACAATAATTGGTACTAAGTTATACTGCTGTTCTCCCCTTCCTCTAAGGAGTTCAGGCCATCTAAAGATGTGTTAGGATAGAAGCAGAAAGGCTACATGCTAGCAGTGCTAAGAAGAAGTGGATGACATTAATGCAGGTGAGTACCCAGAAAGCCAAGCCATGCTTGATATCACTCTTGGTTCTGGAGACTGTGGCATGGGAGCCAACAGTTAAACAAAAGAAACAGTTCCTGATGAAAAGCCTGGGAATACTTTTTTTTCCTCCCATTCTGAACCAACTTCCTTTAAAACTCATAAACTGACACAAAGATGGTAATCTTGGAAACATGCTTAGCTTGGAAGATGCGGTCCAGGTACTCGGACATCTCAACCTCCACCGTAATGGTCTGAGGCCCTTGTAGCCTTTGAACCAGCATGAGTTCCCCTGTCTGCCTGTCCGAGCGCTGCATCACAAAATGTCCTCGGCTGTTGCCTCCTATAATCCCAAACCGCAGGCTGTCAGGACCAGGCCGTCCAGGGGCTGAAGCAGTAGCCATGCGGAAGAGAGGAGTGGGAGTGATGAGATTGGATGGCAGAGGGAGATAATGGAAGGAGATTGTCTTGGGGGCTTGATGGCATGATCTGCTGTCCATGGGACATGGGTTCCGTTCGCACTGACTATGAAGGAAAGAAAAGTCAACAAAAAAAACAAGATTTGGATCCCTGGAAAGATACAGAGAACCCAACACTTCTATTTCCTTTCATTCCTTGAGGTTAATTAGATACTTCTACAATTATATTTTAAAAGTCATATTGGTTAAGAAGAAGAAATATCCAAAATGCATAATTTGATAATACCTTTATTATTTTGGTGCCTTTGAGTCAGTTTTGACCCTGGTGACTGGCTAGATACATCCTTGCAGTTTTCTTGGCAAGATTTCAGAAGTTATTTGCCATTATCTCCTTCCTAGGGCTGAGAGAGAATGACTGGCCCAAGGTCACCCAACTGGCTTCATGCCTAAAGCAGGACTAGAACTCACAGTCTCTTGGTTTCTAGCCTGGTGCCTTAACCACTACACCAAACTGGCTCTCATTTGGGTGGGGGGGTGCCTTCGAGTCATTATTGACTCCTGGTGACTGCCTGGACTAATTCCTGCAGTTAAGATTTTGGAAGTGGTTTGCCATTGCCTGTTTCTTAAAGCTGAGAGAGAGTGACTGGCCCAAAGACACCCAGCTGGCTTTGTGCCTAAAGCAGGACTAGAACTCAGACTTCTGGTTTTTAGCCCAGTGCCTTAACTGCTACACCAAACTGGTTCTCTTATACCTTTATTAGGACCACCCAAATGGACGTAAAAGCTGAGAAACAGAAAAGGAGGAGGAAAGTTCAGGAATTAAAATAGTTTTTAAAACTTTTTCTGCTCCTTCCCTTATCCCCTCCTTTTCATCTAGCTTTGTTTGATGGTGAGTTCTGTAGCCCCTGAGAGCTTCCACATTCCTTTAGAGTTACATATGGGGAGCAGAAAGTTGCATAATAGATGGACGTGTCAAAGGTCTTATTGCAACTGGGCACTGCATTTAGCTAGTCATTGGAAATAACAAATGGGGATAACATTCCCCCCATATTAGCAAAATAGAAACGCAGTCCTCTTTATGTGGATCTTTGCAAATAGGGAATATACTTATGCCAGATGTTATATCTTTGGATTAGCATGCATAAAAGCAGACTTTGTTTACAAAGTTTCCAATCCAGCGAAGGAATTTATGCGTGCAAAACTATTTCCATCTGTGGAGTGGCAGCAGTACCAGAATAAAATATTGAGATGGGGATAAAAAATATAGTAATATATATTATATTTGGGTAAGATTTGAACATATGATTGGGCCTTTCCTTCAAGGACACATGGGTACCAGTAGCTGGACAAACTTCTGTATTTATCTGAAAGGAACACAAGGTTCTCCCCTCTTTCAAATATTTTCTATTTAGAATTAGGAAGCTTACCAAATTCACCAAGACTACAGCAATGGAGACAGGGAAATTCTCTCTAATACCCCCTTTTTGTGTGGTTCTAAATTTGGAGGATCTTAGTATGGCTGCTGGGGTGCTACACATCTCCCTATCTTTTGCACTTCTCTCTGGCACCATCTAAAACATGGATTTCCTTCAGGAGATCAGAGTAAAATTGTCTGAAATCATTTAATACAACCTCCACAATATTACATGAAATTTGAATTCTTGTTATATTAACAATTATGTTTCTGGCCTAATAACACAGAATTCCTAAGATAGTAATGATTTATCCAGACATATTAAAGTAAAAGAGGAAAATGAAGTCAGAGTTAGGTCATTTTAAATCCAACTGATTCCAAAGCAAAAGGTTTAATGATAAGGTTAGCTCTCCCACCAAAATCAATGAGGCTTAAAGGTACTTTGCACTGGCTGGATTGTACCCAGAATGTTGTCTAAACTTAAACAAAGCTGCATTTTCTCCACATGGCTAGGATAACTAATTAAGGCATGATATGTTTTGGCCACATATCAAAGAAAACACAACAAGAAATCTTACTGACTGGAGGGAAAATATTTGTACTGAATAATGCGAGATGCAAGTTGTAAAGTTTTCTGGTCTATGATCAAACAAACACAAATAGCTTAACTGTCAAGTTATTCATTTTGATCTCAGCTTTACAAGGCATTTCAGAATCCACAATCTCTGTGGATTTTCTGACCAGTAATGATTTCCTCCTTATCTCTTCAGTTATTGAAGAACCCAGCTGACAACGAGAGGTCATCATGATATGGCAGGTAATGAAATGAATGTTCATACAGTGATGCAGTGCATGGAGATCCAGCCATACATTCTTTCTTTCTACTTTCTTTTAAAATGGCTGGATAATTATTAGGTGTTCACTTGTGACTGCCATATTCCTGAATTTTGACTAACTGATCAGTTCTGAATGTGTTGTGTATGTTTGTGTGATACTGGAGAAGTGGCTGCTTTAATTATTTTTCTCTTATTTAATGTTGTTGTTCAGTCGTTAAGTCGTGTCCGACTCTTCGTGACCCCATGAACCATATTGCGCCAGGCCTTCCTGTCCTTCACTGCCTCCCTGAGTTTAATGAGCTAATTCAAAAGAAATGAATTAGGAGGAAGCTTCTAATTCAAGGAACTGTAGCCCTGACAAATCTCAGAAGAACTGCTGAAAGTGAAATCAAATCATATCTTTAAAAAGTGGAATAAATAGCAACTTTTTGTTATTATCTGCATATGCATGAGAGCTACTTTGTCACACTTTAAAAATGCCAAATGTACCTACAGACCCCAAAATCACATACCTATGACATCATGAAATCACACTGGAAATTATAAATGATGCCAGTTTCATGCTAAATCTTCAGTGAAAAATCAACCAGTGGAGAAGCTTCAAGTGGTTAGCCGCCATTTAAAAGCCTCTATTTAATAATGGTACTTTGAATTAATTAACTGGGAGAGGGCATAAGATTGTTGTATCTTTATAATGGTAGTCAGTTTTTACAGAAAATATACACTTAAAAAAAAAACATGGCTTAATGCAAATTTCTGTTGTGGAAGCAGCTTTTCCCGCATACTGCTGGGAACAATTGGAGTTGCAATCTAACTCATCTGAAGGGCACCACGTTGGGGAAAGCTCATTTCTCTTTATACTTACAATGGTGATGTTTTCACATAGCTGACATTTTCACCGGACTTGGGACATTCTGGCTTGACACACTGAAAGCCTCCTCCTGTGTTAATGCACGTCGTTCCCCTAGTGCAGCTGTGCAGTGAGAGTGCACATTCATCTATATCTGCAAGACCAACAGAAGAGGGAGTGATGGAGGAATGGATTCAACTCTTTTGGGGTTGGCAGACAGTCAATTCAAACAGAAACAGAGAAGCTGCCTTATACAGAGTTAAATTAATGGTCCATCAATTTCAGCATGATCCACACTGACCGGCTGGATTCCAGGCAGGATTCTTGCACTGTCCTATTTGGAGCTGCCAAAGACTAAACCTGAGACCTTTTGGATGCAAAGCATGTGACCTGCTACTGGACTATGGCTTTTAAACCGAGAACTGGCTGCCATCCCCAAACCTAAAGAAGGGCATGTTCTGAGTGAATGGACAAGCAGCTAATCTCCTCTCCTCTCGCCAGTACAGAGTGTTAGACAGCAAATTCTCTGGAGCAGAGCCTTCAAGCAGCTGCCAATGCCTAAGGAGCAGCTACGTTCAAGAGAGGAGTCTGGAATGCGCATGTATGCGCAGATTCCCTGTAGTTGAAGGGGAGAGGCTCTAGACAGTCTCTTCCTCTACTTGTTCAACTGCTGAAGTCTTTTACTGAAGTGTGCTGCATATCATCAAAGTAACTGGCTTTCTCTGACTTGTTTTCATTTCTTAAAATATGTACAAAGAGTGCTGTTTGCAAAAAAGGGGGGGGGAGAAGAGATTGAAGGAACATCTGTTTGATAGCTTTTCCATATGCCAGCTATATATTGCCAGAGAGAGTCTCAAAACCACCAGATGTTCCTAAGAGTGTCAAAGGAATCGTATCACTGGAAACTCTCCCTACCTCGTGAAAGTAATCCATCTGGGGAGCCATTCTCAACCACTGTGTGGAGCAACTGCCACACGCAGAATTGGTTTCATGTAGAAGTAGCTTCCACATGCTGATTATAAAGTCAGTCAGTGAATGAATGCAAATGTTTAGATAATTCATTTTAAAATAGACACCAAAGTCCATCTGATTCCTGGATATAAGTTGATGTTACGAATGGTGGTTGAGTCAGTGAGGATGGGCACTGCATGAAACAAAAGAATGGATCTTTCCTAGGCCTAACTCTCCGTAGGCTATTTTGCCTAATAGGACAGCCCTGCTGACTAGCATCTATCAGAAGTCATGGGAATACAGAAAGGGTGGTGATTCTAGGTTGAATGGCTATGGATTCAAGACATTCTTGGGAATAAAGATGGTGCCAGCGGCTATGCTTTGCACTGCAGCAGGCCAGCTTCCTCTTTAATGGGGTTTAAAATTAAAATAACTTGTAAAAATATTCAGATGAGGTAGAAGCCGAGAGTGCTGTGTGGAGGTACACTGATGTCCACAGATACTAACCTGAGCCTTGCAATCTATTTTCTGGACTTATTTTCTAGAGTAGTCACCTAACATTTAAAAAATCTTCTTTGTTTATTTAATCCACCATTTCCTTTGGACTAACTATTTCCTGTAAGGTACCTGCAACAAAAAATTGTGTGCACATGTGCGTGCATGAATGTGGGGTGTGACTATTTCAGAAATTATTTGGATGAAGTCATTTGGACCTTGCACCCTTGTTCAGGGTTCTGGGCAAGCTTGAACAAAAGGAAATGCTCCCATAAAAGTCACATACAGTTTAACAAGTGAATTCCTAAGAACTGATACAGAACGGCGTTGTTGTTGTTTTTAATCTCATGCAGAAGCCTGAGCTCATGCAGAAGCTACGTTCAAACTTGTGTGGAGCAAGGGCATCTGCAGAACACATCAAAACAGTCAAGATGGCAGCCTGGCTCATTTTTACATATGTCATCTACATGATGTATATGAAAAAAGGTTGGGTCTTTGTGTGGTCACAGATTCCATCTTCACTTTTTTAACCTACCACAGTCTCCCTTGGTGTGAAGTCTGAAGCACTTCTCAATCAATGTTCAAAGCATGCACAATCTTAGTATACATGTATGCATACATGTACATAGGAAAAAGAGTAAATTGAGACAGTTGGATCTTATGTATCAAAGATGCAAAATGTAAATATACCATGAGATGATCTTCCACACATAAGAGAATGAATACAACAAGAGCCAGTCTGGCATTTTGTTCACACAATAGCCAGCCTGATGTCTTCTGGAGGACATCAGCATAGGAACACACTTCTTTTCATGTTATCCAGAAAGTGATATTCAGATGTACATAGCTTCTGTTACTCAAGTAACATACTAAACCACCGATTTATAGCAGAGAATGTCTTCATTTTATTGATTTGTATGTATATATGTATTTCCTTTATCCATCTTGAATCTTTTATTGTACAATTTCATGAGATGATTTCAAGCACTTGTATAGTGTTACAATAAAAAGGGAAGAAATTTTCCCTCTTCATTTTTCTACCCGGTGGGTCATTTTACTGATCTCTCAACAAACTCTATTTTATCATAAGCTGAAGGTACTTCTGTGCCAGAAAATATATCATATCACAATTCAATTTTTAGCAGTCTGTGTCCATTTGGCATCTTTTGCTCCTGCTCTAAAAATGCTTGACAAAGGAAAGGAGGATATAAATTAAAATGGTTTTCTCAAGTGATTGGTACGAACTTAAAGCTGGTTAAATTCAGGCCATTCTTCTAAGACTCGTTTAAGTGAAGAAACTGAATCAACACTGAAGATTAATTCTTTTTCTATCATCATTCGAAGGCAATTTTCTACAGCAGCCCAAGAGCACAGAGCACACACTTCAGGGCACAATGTCCCTATTCAGGCTGAGGCAGCTCTTGGCACTTCACCTCCATACCCTATTTATTTATTTATGAATCAAATATATACGCCGCCCATCTCACTATATAAGTGACTCTAGGTGGCTCACAAATAAAAACAATAAAAAACAGTAAAAATCTTACAAAAATATACAAAGTTAAAAGACAGAGAGAGTGTCCTCAAGTCACTAACCACCCCCAGTGTTACTTTTTACCTTCCCACATATCTCAACTGCATTACAATGAATATTTTGTTTAGGGGAATCCTTCTGTCAGCTTTCACAGCTAGTATTGCACATTATGGCACAACATACATGATAGCAAAAAAACAGTCTCATCTGTGGGAAATCTGGTGCCCAGACTGTTCGTATTTTAATTAGACATAAAATGGATTCAGCATCAAAATGCAGGAGTACAGGGGTGTCTGCAAAGTATGATAAAGAATAAGACAAGATGGCAGCTGCTTCAGTGTGATCAAAGGTTTTCATGGGCGATGCAACCCTCCTCTCACCCACCCTTGATGTGGTTTATATCCCACCTGGGCACCAACATGTTACAATATATTGTCACAACCCACATTTAAACAGAAGGGCTGGGGCACATTCACTCAGCCTTTTTTCAGAAGCACTGATCTCTCCAGCCAAACTACACTTACAGGAGAAGACACAATTCCTACCAAATGCGTAATTGTGGAGTCCTTGGTGCTCTCATTATCTGGGTAGGTAACATCATCAGGGCTTGTAAATGTGGCATTTGTTCCCTGTTTATATATAGCTACTGTATAGAAAAGGGAGAAAACCCCACACTCACAAGCTTTGATGATAGCCAGGTAATGAAACGTCTGTAGTCAAACAACCAAGCTCAGAGAGCATCAAGGACTTCACAGTTCAACCCTGAGCTACAGATATTCTCTTCTACTGGTACCAAATGCATAATATAAGAGGGTCTCAGTTCCATCCACAGCTTCTGAAACCATTCTTACTAGCTCTGTAAGTAGTAGGGTAGCTGCTGTCTTTATTCTTATTTTGTGTCTCTGTGTGTGGTGTCTTTAGAAGGTTTATGAATATATGTTCTTTGTGATTGTCCTGCTAAAAATATTATTCTACAAATGCCCCCAACTGTTCTCCATTGCAGTAGGAAAGAGACATATTCATCAAAGTAACATATCTGGCATGCATATTCATTTGATCATCAATTCACTTAGTGATGTTAGGCATACTAACATGGTTTTCAGCCCCTATTTGAAGAATGATGCTAATAATTCTGGAGACCTTACAGTATGGGGGCATCAGGGGAAGTATTTCAAATGGTAAGTATTGTTGAAGCAAGTATTGTCATAGCAGAACTAGCAGCAGAAACATGCTTCTCTTCCTATGTTCTTCTCCTAAGTCATAGACCTTAAGATAGACCCAATTCACAGCATCATTCTAGCTGTGTCTACTTAGACTAAGTCCTATTGAGCTCAAGGGAACCTAGTCCCAGGAACATGTTTATAGTTTAAGCCTGACTGCAAAGAAGCCTACTGATGGGTTCACACGAACATTACATCAAGTTTGTTTTAATTAGGATTTGTTCCTCAAGCTATTACTAGCTTGGGTCCTATGATATGCTAAACTATAAAGCATGATTTGCAAGCCACTGTAGCTGAAGTCATATAACGTTCTAAGCCAAAGCAAAATAAAGCGATGATGATAAGCTTCTATGGGTGCAAATCCTAGCACACATATTTCATGTTCTTTGTGACATGAAATGCTGCATGAAGCCTACACCCAGGAAGAAAAGTTACTTAGCTTCTGTAAAATGTCATCTGTTCCATGCTTAGTAAAAGGAAAGCTCTCACCTTCACAGCTTTTCCCATCATTGAAGAGCCTGTATCCAGGGGGGCAGGAGCAGTGGTATGAGCCAGGAGTGTTGATGCAAGCATGCATACACAGGCGAGAGGCTCCCTCCAGCTTGTAAATTTCACATTCATTCACATCTGCCAGGAAAGAAACTGACATGACATTCCTGCAGGAACAAAAACATCATTGCATGGCTGGGCTAGCAAGGGGAGTGAGAAGTGTTTCTGGAATATAACTGCTACTGATACCAGGTTATGCAATTTATATTGCTCTAAATATATGTACAATGTGGATTGATTTTTTAAAAAAATGGTTCTTGGATTTCTCTTGTGTGTGTGTGTTGGGGGGGGAGGAGAGATAAGTGAAGCCATGATTTAGCCATTAGCTATTGCTTTTAAAAATTAGAGCAAAACTGAGTAAAGATGGAAATTGTGGAAGTAACCAGGCCCTGATGTTAACAATCCAAATGACATGTTGTGTCGGTAAACCTTGATTTTTTTAAAGGAATATTTGCTTGTATGACCACTCACTGAAAGCTGGAGCTGGGAAGAAAAATGTGCAGTAAGAAAAAGAGCAGAAGGACTGAGTATGACCAAGTGCAAACTTGAAGTAACCAAATAAACAATACCTTATTCTATACTCTTAGAGACTAGAATGGACAGGAATGTTCACAGCAGACCCTAGAATGTGAGTCTGTTGGGACAAACTCTCAAACCATGAAAAAGAGCATGAAAACTTTCAAGGCTTGAGGATGCCTTGAAAACCCAGCAAACTGCTCTCATTGCCGTCCCTACCTTATGATGGCTGGAGTGCATCTGCAGCTCTAGGGATCTGGGCTTGGTTCATCAACCCGCATGATTCAGGACAGGCAACCTTTTTATAGCTGCCTTTTTAAAAAAAATAATGTTGAGGTAAGCATTATTTGTAAGAGCTTCAGGGTAATAATTTTGACCAAAGAGCATCACTGGATGCAAGAGCCCAAAGTTCATGCCTTTTAACAATCATTTTTATGGAATTAGGTTTTTAAAAAATTAAGATAGTTGGGATAGACTTATTACATCTATTTCATCTGTTCTTTTGTGGGAAAACAGTAGAAAAATTAAGCCTGTTATTCAGCAATTCACCACCAAATTTTTGCAGCATAATTTTAGGATGTTTGGGGGCCCACAATAAGGGGCTTATGAGCTGCCTGTCAATCATGGAAGATTTACGTTACTGACTTCAGCCAGACAGACATTGGATTAAGTAGGAGATTTCAATGCAGATGTGAATTTATTTTCTGGATGCCCAGGATTATGGGCATCTGCAAAGAGGAGCAAGGGGAGGTAAATGATGACATGAACCTGATTATGTCATCATGCAAATGCCACAGCTAACATATTTGTATCAAACTTCAGGACGCATGTGTATAATGATGACATTTGTGTGATGATGTAACCACATGCCTGTTGTCATTTTGGTATCATCACAACTGGCTGCAGATATCATTGCCCAGAATACTTTTGACAAATCGTCAGGTAGGCTCTGTTTGCAAATTCAAATTATGAGATGTTTTCTCATTCCCAGTTCACACTCTCACTTAATTCAAATCAAAAGGTCAGATTAAAACAATCTTTGCTTTTGTTTGACAATCATTGATCTGGGTTGGGAGGGAAGCAGTCGCTGAACTTGTATTAAGCTCATATGAATTATATTTTAACATGGCAGCAAGATTTTATACATTCTGGAGCATGAGACTTATTCCTGTAAACTTAAAAGAGGCAGTTATAAGACCTTTATTGATAAAGCATTTCCTTGACTGGAAGACCTTTCTAACAATCAGCAGTCTCAAATATTCCTTTTTTTGGATGGTTGAGAAAGTGGTGATGCATTGGATGAAACTGATTTTCTGGACCCATTTCTATTGGGAGTTTCATCTGGAATTTGATATTGAGACTATTTGGGTTACCTTGGTAGATACCCTATACTGGATATTAGATGGCAGGAATGCGGTACAGCTAATTCCTTTGGGTCTCTTAGTGGTTTTTGATACCATCAAGCATAGTATCCTTCTAGGCCATCTGGCAGAGCTGGACCTTGGGGACACTGTTTTGCATTGCTTCTGGTCTTTCCAGTTGGGATGTGCCTAGAAAATAGTATTGGAGGACTATAGTTCAACATGTAAGTCATTCTTTTACCTGTAGTATTACTTGTGGTTCTATCTTGTTTCCTATGCAGTTTAATATCTACATGATACTAATGGGGGTGGTTATTTGGAGCTTTGGAGTGGGATGCTATAAGTATCCTGATGTCATCCAGCTTTACTGCTCCCTATCTTCTAATTTCAAGGAAGCAGTCAAGACTTTTTCATGCTGCCTAATCTTGATAATAGACTGGATGAGGAAGAAAAAACTGAAGTTAAATCCAGACAAGACAGAGGTGTTGTTGATAATATGAAATCTGGATTTTGGGGCTAAGGTGTAATCTGTTCTAGATGGGTTTGCGTTCCTCAGAAAGAGCAGATTTGCAGTTTGGGAATGAACCTTGACCTTCCACTGTCACTGCAATTGCAGGTAGTTAGGAGGAGTGATGAGCAGTGTGTTCACACAATTAAGAACAGTACAACCAATGTGACCTTTCTTAAGGTGGCTGGACTTACTGACAGATATCCACACTTGTCTTGACTACTGCAATGAGCTTTACTTGAGGCTACTTGTGAAAAGTCTCCTAAAATTGCAAAGTTTTGGTGCAAAAACATGGTGGCAGGCTTCTGCCCAATGCACATACAAGGATTACATAATTGCCTGTACTAAAAGATCTGCACTGGCTACTCAAAGAGTTTGGAGCTCAGTTTAAGGTGCTGGTATTGACCCTTAAAATCCAAAATAACTTAGGGCCTGATTATCTACAGAACTATCTTGCCTGCTACAAATGTGTCCAATAAGTCAAATCAGCAGTAGAAGCCTTTCTGAAGATGCTCCTTCTTCCAGAAGCTAGTCTGCTCAGTACATAGCAAGGGGAGAGGCTCATTCAGACTTGCAAGTTTCTGTTACTGTAACCTTATAATAAAAGTAGTATTAGCATTCATGATTTTGGTTTCCTAATCAGGACTATCTCAAAGTGTGAAATACAGAGGTGAAATACTAGTGTCACCAAAGCTACATTTTGACACTGAAATGTGTTAAACTGATCTGGAAGGAGAAACAACTCATCACTTTGACTGTGCAGGTGTATCGTTTAAACAGTCTCTTACCCTGGCAAATGCTGTTTTCTGCAGTGCCACTCATATGGAAGCCTGCTTCACAACTGCAGTGTTGCATTCGATCTAATTGGGCACAGCGTGGCTTGCGACTGAAAGCTGGGTCATTTGTTATGCTCCATGCTGGGGGTACTAAAAGACAAGAAGGAAGAAATTATCTCTAGAACATCTGAGTAGGGCAGTGTGTCTCAACCTCAGCAGCTTTAAGATGTGTGGACTTCAACTCCCAGAATTCCCCAGCTAGCGTTCTTTTTTGGAAACCTGAGAATTGGAATTCTGGATCCAAATATGTACAGTGATACAAAGAATTTTAAAGATTAACATACAGTTGAAACTAGAATTTTTCTTGTTTAGACTTATGGAAAGTCAGCTAGAAAAGATTCATGGAAGATTGTACATGGAAACTGCAGTGAGGCTATTATATGCACAAAGATGGAAAGATTCTGAAATACCCACAATGGAGGAATGGTTGGTGAAGATGACAGAATTTGCAAAGATGGCAAAATTGATTTGTTGATTAGGGAGAAGTCAGTAAGTACATTAGTGACAACCCTTTATGGACTTTTTGCTGAAAATGGGGGAAAAAAACCTGCTGATTTATGGATTTGATGATTAGAAAGGGTAAAATATGAGAAGGGAATTATGATGTAACCTTAAAAAGGGAATACAGATGACAAATGTATTTGTAACTACTGTAAAGATTGGAAACTGTTTCTTTATACTTTTCTTTTTTTCTTTCTTTTGCCTTTTTTTATCTATTCACTATTTTTCTTTATGCTTTTTCTCTTTCTTAAATTTGTACTGCTTTTATTATTGTGTAAAATTCTTCAGTAAGAATCAATTTTTTAAAAGTGAATCAGGTCCAGTGTGGTGTAGTGGTTAAGGTGTTGGACTAGCACTGGGGAGACCATGATGGAAGCTTGCTGGGGGAATTTGGGCCAATCATTCTCACATCATCCAACTTCGGAGGGTTGTTGTGGAGAAAAACTTGAGAAGGAAATGCTACACTTTGCTGCCTTGAGGAAAAGTGGGATATAATAAATAAAAACTCTTCCTCCTTCTGACATTGTTTCTATTTATACCATTTTTCTATTCTTCTTTTCTTTTCCTTATAATTGTTTCAATATTTATGCAAAGAGAGGTTTGCTTCTAAGACATACCACGCACTCCTTCCTCCTTTTGCAAAAATGGAAGAAAGCACAAGCACGCCCTTTGCAGCAAATCCTAATTTAAACATCTAATTATGATCTGAGTTGACCATTGTTTGCCACATAACTAATCTTCCCTGGTGCATAAAAGGAGAAGTGAGACACAGTCAGGTCTGTTCATCCTGAGAACTGCAAATCTCTCTGATTTAGCCTTGCACAATCTTCATTCCCACCATCCTTCACTCCCCCAGCAAAACACAAACCTGTCTGGGTTCGATACTGGCAGTTGGGACCGGTCCATCCCTGTGAACAAATGCATTGAAACTGGTCACCTGTCTCTGTACACGTTCCTCCATTCTGGCACAGATGATTTGTGCACATACTAATATCTGATTAAAGAAGGAAATCAAATACTTAGAAAATTTGCTTCTTCCACAAGCTGCATTGTGTAAGCATATAAAACGTTGCCAATAGAAAACCTTCACTTGTCCTTGGAAGACACAAGCAAAATCATTTGGTATGAAGGGGTGATGTAGTCCCTCTATTGGCTTTTGTGCATCATCACGTGTACTGCAAGTACTTTTGAACAAATCCACAAAAGGTGAAGGAGTGAGGTGTAGTTTCAGGAACTCGTACTTCTTACCATCTTCAGCAGAGTGAATGTTCCACCAGCCTCTGGCAAGAGTAGGAAGTTATAGCCTTTCTCTTCACTGAGGAACTGGGAAGGGGCAGAGTATCCCTTTAAGCATCTTAGAAGCAAAGAGTGGTACACATTAAATCATTCTGGATCTTGAACTTCAAGGACTTACCGAGGATTCTGTGCTTTAAATGGCAATATTTATTACTTTACCTCAGAATTATCAAGGCCAATTCTGTAACATGGACAAGGGGGAAGCTCCTGGTCATTCTGCTAAGATGAGCCTTTGCTCTCAGCTTATAACCCAAACTCCTGTCCTGCTGGCATCACTCAAAGTGGAAGCTTCAATCTCCCTCTCGACATAGTAACTGGGATCAGGGATCATCTCCACAGTGGTGGTGTTTTTCTAAAGGGCTGAAAGATCCCCGGAACCACAACACATCTGCAGATGTGATCCCTCGTGCTCTTCTGTAATTGCAGAGAAGAGATGGGGACCGAAAAGCCTGCATTTAGTTCTTGAAGGCACCATCTTACAAGAAAGAGCAGAGTCCCACAGAATTCCTTTCTGTGAAAGAACAGGCCAGATGGCTGCTCAGTTCCTATTGATCCAAGGCCCCCTTTCACCTCTCCTGGGCTTGTTATGCATTGAAATAATTAGCGTGGTGTGGAATTTCTTGAGGCCATCAATACCTTCTGGGCTTGCTGTAGCTTTGCATCTGCCAAAAGTCAACTCTCCTGCTATTAATAGAATATTCTAAATAATCAGAGGTCACCAAACCATGAAGTTATTGAATAAGCACTCAAAGGGGTTTAACTCCCCCCTCTGGTTCCACACATACCACTGAAACTTCCACTGAGTTGAAATTCTCATCTGACCCCCTGGGGAAGCAGGTACTGTGGACTGCTTTATAAGAAATGCTCTAAGGTGTTTCAAAGGCAACATTTCTTGCCCACAACCAGCTGCCGACCCCTTTTTGCATAACTCAACAGTCACCATGAAAAAAGATTCTATGTAGACTGTATGGAGCGCTGTCTTCATTCCTCCCTCTCTTCTGAATAGAGGTAAGTGGCTAACACTGTGGGTCGCATCTGTTTAAAGACAACATTTCCATATTTTCAGCCACAATGGAGGGCTGCAAGAAGCCTTCTCACAGTACTCAGGCACAGGTTCAATGGCGCATTAGCATTTTGCACAATGAGATGGGAATTCCTTTAAACAAACAGCCTGGGCTGTGCAAACTGTGTGCAGGGGCCTGAAAAATCTAATCTCACTAAGAAGGGGCGTGTGAAAATTTAAACGAAACAGACCAGAACAAAAAAATAGGCATCAGGCTAATTGCTCCTCCTTCTCCTCCCCCCCGCCCCACTCTTACTGGGCACATGTATGGATGTATATGCAAGTTCATCTCATCCAACCTTAACCTGACACACACTTTAAACTAGGACAGTGCTTGAGACGAAAGGAAGAAAAGACCATGTTTCAAAGGACAGAAGAGGGGCTTGTCTCAAAACACTGCACTGGGGAATGCCTTTCCATCCCAACTCCCGTTTGTGATTCCAGTCCTTCTCCTCCAGTATTGACCGGACTCTCAAAACAGCCTGACAGCATTCTGTGGCAGCTGGAAGTGCTGAGAGAGACCTGTGGACTAACTCTGGATGAGACCTAAGCAGGGCCATTCAATCAGCTAAACTGAAAAGCTGGCTGCATCTGGCTCTTCCGGTCTGAAAACAATTTCAGTTCCCCTGGTCATTCCAAAAAGATATTTAACTTTCAAGAATGGATGCCTATAATTGTTTCCCCCCTTTCCTCCCCCTCGCTTTTTGGTTTTCTTTAGTTTTAGTTTTTGAGGTGGTAGACAGGGCCTGTCTTATTTTACTGATCATGTACAATTAGCACTTGGAAGTCTTTTCACTTGAAAAAAGGGTAAAGCTTGTTTCAGAGAAACAAACAAAGCAAATAAATAAACAACTTCCTTCCCTTCTGGATTTTTTCTAAGGATTTTTGTACTTTTCCCAACTCTCAGAATTCTCCAAATTCTTCCATTTGGTTCAGAGGCGGTATCATTTTAGGTAGAGAAGCAAGAGCTTTCCCAGGCTGTCGGGAAGGGAAAAATGCCAATACAGGTAGTCCCTGGGTTAAGAATGCCTGGTTTACGGACGACCCATAGTTAAGAATGGAGCCTACTGTAGCAAAAGTCGAGTTAAATACACAATGATTCAAGTTAAATACACAATGGTCCAAGTTAATTACACAATGCTACTTATACAGTATTATACAATAACACTGTACCAGCTTACATACAAATTCAACTTAAGGACAGACCTTGGGAATGGAACTCGTTCTTAAACAGGGGACTACCTGTACTAGCAAGGTATCTGTACTATTCTTTCCCACCCAATGGAACATGGGAAGAAAATTACACAATACGGCTCAGGATCCTGTAGCTCCAACACAAAATAGAACTGGACCAAATTTAGTGTGGGAGGAGAAGGTGGCATAAGAAAGATTGAGTCAGAAAGGGGCCAGATCAGGCTGGGGGTTGCAGAGAAAAACATTCCAAGAAAAAAACCCCTCTAGGGGAGACAATTGGGCAGCAGCTCAGAAGGTTGCTGATGATTACAGTCTAAGCCTCGCTCCCTCCTCTTTCCTATTATGCACCTGCAAAAAACCTGGTACTCCTTCCTTTCCTTTTTAAATTGTTTCACATGACTTTGCTAAAACACTTCATTCTTTGCTGTGAAACTTTATCTGATTTTGTGCCCATCTTAAAAGATTTGATAGAAAAACCACCAGATTCCGGGGGTTTCAAAGAACATTTTTAAAACCATTCTAAAGATTCAGTTTTCCTTTTTATACACCTGCATTTTAGTGGCAGTCTGACAGACAGAAACTTAACAAGTTACTTTTTTTTTCTGGCTTGGAGACAAAAGACAGGAAAAAGCTTCAGCTGGGTAATAGCTGTTTGTCAGACTGCTGTTAAAAGCTAAGGAGCAAGGACAGAAAGAAGAAAGCATTTAGAAACCAAAGGTTATAGTAGTTTATTCCCCTTAATTACATTTTATAAACAGAAGACAAGGAACAGTAGGCTTTAAGTATAAATATACATTAAATTAGTGAGAAATTACTGATCAGTTCAGGAGTTTCATAATTGGGGCTCTAGAGTTTATGCAATGCTAATTTATTTAAATAAGTGGTATCCCAACATGTAATTAGCAATGCACTTATGCCTGGTATTAAGTTGGACTGGCAAAAGCAACTATAGCAGTTACAATATCCTTATTCTGCAAGTTCAGAACAAAAGGATTTACTGTCTTTTTTCATTCATAATTACTTGCCCTTTTCAAGCCATGCTTTGGGATGAAGCAGATTGTGTTCAAGCCAAACACCTGCATAAATCACACTTTCTCATGTCTGAATTACACAAGTTAGGGTGAAATATTATACGGATGTTCTCCTAGCTGATGGGCTGTAGGATTTGGCAAAAAAAAAAAAAAAATGCTGGTTGAAGCTGAACAGTGTTGCCAGCAGGAAAGATAAACTAGTAGAATTACCCAGGGGAACGTATGGAATAGCTCATGCAACATATGTTGTTGGATCAGCCAAAACAGGGTAGAGAGATCAAAGAGAGCCCTGGCCACACAGAAGATTAAAATACATAAACCATAAAAGATAAAGAATAAAGTCAGCTAATACAAGCACCATGCCACCTCCCCAGTTGGACTGGCGTGGATTTTGGTAAAGAGAACTATGATCAGGCAAATTATGCAAAAAGCACCTTTCGCACATAAGCAGGAAACACAAAAAACAGAGCAGACTGATCAGATTTCTTCTGGGGCATCTGTGAGGAGAGTTTAAAAAATCAAGATGGCGGGCATGCAGTTGAAGACACACCTCTTTTATGTACATCACACATGGCATACTGAAGGGGCAAGGCTTTGATCCCATAGTCACAGACATCATCTTGACTTTTTCACACACACACACCACCGCAGACATCCCCAATGAAGAACACTCTTTTACTGCTTTAAGAAAGCCTTCCCCAACTTGATTCCCACCAGATGTACTGGCCTTCAATTCTCATACTTCATAGCCAGCCCTGGAGTTCACATCACAACATGTAGAGGAATGCTGCTTTAAGCAGATGTACAAAAGGGGGATACAAGTACCTTAATTGATAAACTGCCTATGTAAAGTCATTTTATTATTTGTTCAGAGAATGTATGTCTGCCCATCTTGAATACATAATCCTGGGCAGCTGATAATATTCCACAAAAATAAAACAAAACCTTGTAACACAAATACAGAGTTAAAAATAACCATAATATAATAGTGGAGGCACCATCACAAGCTCACAAACCAGCTGCACATATATTGGGTTCAACTAATACCTTGATCCAGCAGCTGGGGAAGAGCCAGGTCTTCACAGCCTTCCAGAAGGCTAAGAGGGTTGGGGCCTTCCAGATCTCTTTTAAGTACATGCTAATACACACACTTTAAGGAACTGGGGAATAGAGCTCCAAATTCCTTAGCTCCTCCTTCAGGATCATCACAAATGCTAAAGTCAAGATAAATTCCACATTTTTGACAATGTCTTTCCCATCCCCAATTTCTCTCTGAAATTGCTGCTTGCATTTTCATGATGCTTCCAATGATGCCAATGAGCTATTCCTTGCTTTGAAATTAAAATAGCAGCTTCAGTAAGCTGCTCTTTTCCCCCTCTAGAACTCAACTCTCCTGCTCCCACTAGCACTAAAGCTGCAGAGTTAATTTCCCCCCACCCCCTGCCAGGCTACTATTAACATAAGATGAATGTGTACAGCGTTGCATCAATTGCTTCTACACAGCTCAGATCTTATCTAGATTGACCTTAACTTAGCATATTCTTCTAGGACAACTTTTTATATAGGCATGACTGTTTTGATGGCATTCTTCTAGCTGTATATGTGCAGATTTGTTTTGACAAATAGATGGGAGGTTTCTGTACCCAGGCCAATGAATAACAAGGCAGTACCTTTGCAGTGCGGAACTTCTCCAGTCCAGCTGCCATTTGGCTGGCACACTCGAGAACTGGAACCAACAAGCTGAAATCCAGGATCACAGGTAAAATGGACTTCATGATCCATCAAATTCTTGGTGCCAAATCTTTTGCCATTCACTGGGGCTTCTAATGTAGGACAGAACACTGCATGCACAGTTTGGCAGAAGACAGATGGTTAGTAGGTCCCAGAAGGAATAAGACAAACATTCATAGATCTCTTCTAACCACATGAGTTACTGTGTGTACATGAGACTTCCTAATCTCAAAATGAAACTCAAGCATCACCTTTCTCACAAGTCATACCAGCATATACAATATATATATATATATACTGTATATATATCTTTCCTAACCTTAAATTCATTTACTGTAAATTGATGATTTTATGGATGCTCAAATTGTCCATATCATTAAAACTTTGCATAATTCAGTTATGAACCAATTAAACTGTGCATCTTCTAGAAGGATTGAACTTCTACTCATAATTTCCAAACATCATGGATAACTGGCAATAATTCAATTATTTGGTGAATTAGAGATATTAATAAAAACAACAAGATATTTGAATAGAATCTATTGGGAAAGCTTGCATTTGTCTTTGTGTGGCATAAAAGGCTTGATAAAGAGTTTTTTGGGGAGAGAGCATTCCGTTTTTTTCAATTACATTAAGCCTATTTCAGAGCTTCAGTGCAGTTTTCATATGTTTCCACAAAAGATAGAATTTGCATCCCTAACTTGTTCTAAGGAGGCTCCTGGGGCTGTATGAGACCATGGAGCTGCAAAATGTGCATCCTTATTGTAGAGGCTACTTGAAAAGCCAAAAACGTCTATTTCTTGGCTCGGTGAGTTGAGAGAAATACCTACTGTTTATTCCAGAGCTTCCCAGAGTTTTTAAAATCAGTGGAAGCAACATCTGCAGGTAGGGTCAAACAAGGCAGAATCTGTACAACTGTTTTTCAATCATTGTGGTCACTGATGATTTAAAAAGGAATTTGGGGAGCCACATGCAGTTCTAGGGCTTCAGGTTGCCATTCCTGCTTAACAGGTTTTGCTAACCTTCACCTTCAATTCTTCCAATTTTTCTTATCAATGATTTCTGATTCTGCCTATAGATGTAGACTTTTTATGCACAAGTATGATGAAATATGGGACCCACTTACAGTAGGTTAAAAATATGGGAGTCATATAAATCTATTAGACATATATATGTACTTGAATAATATTTGCATTAGATAAGCATATATAGAATTGTAATTGTTTATTGTTATGACATATTAACACTTTTTTCCTCTTTGTTGTATTTCTTTCACTTTTTTGTTAAAGTACTTTTTATGTTTCTTCCCTCTTTTTGTAATTAAAAAATTTAAAAAATAAATTTAAAAAAGCAAATGATTTCTGGTTCTGATGTTTCAGGATCCCTATATTATGCATGAGTTTGCATGATATATTCAGCTCTGAAATAAAGAGTCACATTTTAGTGTAGTGTGTTGCATGAACCCAGGCCATGAGATTCGTCTGTAGTGGTTCAGTGTTTTGCAAACTTATAACATTGGATTAATTCAATAAATGAGCCTTCCCTGCCCTGAGTGGCCTCCCATTATGTTGCCTTCCTGAATGATTGTGTAGTCCGGGGAATATTGGAAGCTGACATCACATATCTGTAGGCTGTCCAGATTGGAGAAGTCTGGAATAAATCATGGTTCAGTTAACTAGGAGTGAACATTGTGTGTGGATAGAGATAAGAGGTTTTCTCATACCTTGGAACATTTCTGCTGCTTTAAAGGCTCCATCAAGGGTTCAGCCAAAAGTCCCACCCCTGATAGTGGTCAGAGGTATCTGGCACTCTTGCCTGCCCTACACTGAAGGATAAAAGTGCTTGCTTAAAAGGGATGGTTGTCTGGTGGGTGGCTACTAGCTCTTGTTACACTGTATTTGTTTGGGGGAAGCTGGTTGGCTAGTTTTTTGGGTGAAAACCATTTTAGTTGTGGGACTCGGCCACTGAAAAGGATCATCTTGCAGGCTCTGGGAGGGGTTCCAATGGTCTGCTGCTTGCACAGGAATGGGGTTGTGGTGGTGGTGGTGGTGGTGGGTGCCTGTTTTTCCCTTACTCAGTGTATATAGTACAAAGAAACAGACACCGCAGCAACACACCCCATTCTGTTCTCAGAAGAATGTGGCTTTGTATAATCTCATATGACTGAGAAATGCCTTTCAAGAATGTTCTGAGATGGCTCAGGACAGATCAATATTGCTGAGGAAGCAAAACGGTCTTCTCTTCCTATTGCTACCTATCTCTACGGATGAGCAAAACTTACAGTAAAGCGGGAGGGTGGTGTCACTTGGCAAGAGTGAAGGGATTATAAGCTTTGCCCTACCACAAATTCTTTTTGATTAATTGCTTATATCCCTTCTTTCCCCTGAAATCTGTTTCCATACATGTGGAGATCTCACATAGAAGGCTCTGATAGCAAGTCCAAAGTGGTCATAGAGCAGCATTGTCCAGTCTGATGCCTTTTGAACAAGTTAAACTACAGTTCCCACCCAGCACAGCCAGTGAGAAGGCTGCACTAGAGGAGTGGGCACTGTCTTCTGCACTATCATTGCAAATACTGGAAAGCTGCAATTGCATCCCACACTAGTCCAGAATTAACCTGTCTTGATTTGTGCAACCTGCTGAACCATAAACAAACCCCACTATCTGAGTTTGCACAACACACTGACCCGCACGTTAGCTAATTATGTTTTTGTGTTGTGTGTAGCCAGACAAAGTATGAGATGGCTGCTGCTAGGAAAGCATGAGTCATGGATGTAGGGTGCCAAGAGGGTCCTTCCTCATTCTATAATTTCATTTTGGTCCATGATTTCAGCCTGCACAATGTTGTCCAGATGTAGACTATTCCTGTCCCACCCTCTGAAGTTCTATATTCTTTTTACCAGTTTGCGGGTCTGGGGTGGCTTTAGTCACTGTGTTCTGCAGAGTTGTGAGCCGGTGTTTCATGACACGTAGCCCCTCAATAAACCGTGTTTCCTGCCCTTTGAGAAACTGCTGCATTTGGCGGATGGTGGCGAGGAGCTGCTGCTTCGTCATGCAGTTCTATGGAAAAGGTAGAAAAACAGGAGCCGACTGGCGCATTTAAACATGTCACATTTGCAAACTATGGCATTCTATGCATATTGAAAATAATTTATTCCAATGTTTTCTCCAAATTATTTATATCCTTCATTTCCTTAAAGGGACAAAAATAGCCTTTTCATCTCTTGTCAAGCAGGACAAGTTGTGACTTGCCCAGTGCTACCCTAGGAAAACCATAGGTGAGCAATGATATCAACCTGAAAAAGTAATATGATGCATTTTTTTAATGAACGCGCACAGAACAGTTAGTGTACTCGCCAACCTGTAAGATATTCATTGTGTCAAATGAATATGCATAATGCCACTGTACACCTGAATGTATTATAATATTGTTTCTTTATCAGTATTATAGAATAGTTTGGCTCTACCTAATATTAGATTGTAATTTGGTGTTTTATATGATTTTATTAAAAGTTTTAAAAACAAAGGTAAAAACTAATACAAACTAATATAAAGTAAGGAAGAAAAAAGAAAAAGAAAGAAATCAAGAAGAAAGCTAAAAGTGCAAGAAAGAAAGATAAAGTAAAAGAAAAATAGAAAAGAAAGAAAAAAGATACAAAGATGTGGCTTCCAATCTTCTTTAGAGCAGTTATAAGTACTGTTATAAATTTACCTTTTCTCTAAAGTTAAATCATGACTTTTTTCTTTCTATAATCTATCCTGTCTAATCATCAAAGCCATAAATTATAAGTTCTTTTTTTTTTTGTTTTACACAAAAATCCAGAAGGGGTTTCCAGTCAGCAATAAGTGTAGATATTTTCTTTTCTCTAATCAAAGAAGTTAATGTGGCCATCTCAGCAAGTTCCATCATCTTCACCAACCATTCCTCCATTGTAGGTACTGCCAAATCCTTCCATCTTCATGCATACAATAATCTCACTGTGTTATCATATACAAAAACAAAGTTTCATGATTTTTTTCCATCTGTTTGTCCATCAGTCCCAAGAGAAAGACTTCTGGTCTCAACTGTATATTAATCTTTAAAATCCTCTGAATCAGTGTATGTATTTGAATCCAGAATTTTCTAGTTTTTTTTACACATCCACCAAACATGATAAAATGTCCCTTTTTGTTGTTCACATTTCCAACATAAATTTGAAGTGCCTTTATACATCTATTTATTTATTTATTTATATGTCAAATTTATATCACTGCCCAACTCCCCTACAAGGATACATTCTAGACAATTTCTCTGATGTCATGTATGAGATTGTAACTTGCTATAGCTGGAACTGCCAAGAACCAATAGGATAGACAAGGTAGAACTGTAATTTCTAAATATAGCAAATAAAGTTTTGTTCGGCTTCTATTCTCATTAACATCCCAGACAGAGGATAATGGATCCTTGGAACCATCTTGTCCTCAAGATGTCTGTCTTGTCCCTAAGGCAGCCTGTCTCAACTTGGTGCTCTCTCCAGCTGTGTTGAGACGACTCCCAGAATGTTCTGCCACAGAACCAGTAAAAATGCAGTGGGAATTCTAGGAGTTGCAATCTACAGTGGAGATCAGGCTGGGGAAGCTGCCATTGTGTTGACTCCTGAAGAAAGGAGTAGGACGGTGTTGTCCAAAGTTGGCCACTTTAAGATGAGTGGACTTCAACTCCCAGAATTCCCCAGCCCCATGGCTGGCTGGGGAATTCTGGGAGTTGAAGTCCACTCATCTTAAAGTGGCCAACTTTGGACAACACTGGAGTAGGACAACCAGGAAGCTGAAGCTTTGGTTGGGCTTTCAGGACAATTCAGGTCAAAATCAGGATCCACTGAATCCTGAGAGCCTCATGAAGAAATAGGAATGGGCTTTATGACTGAGCAGACTTCTGCTTTGGATGTCATAATGATCAGCAGGAAAGTTCAAAGCCCCTTTTGGTGACATTTGAGAAAACTCATCATCAATGGCTGTCCAGCCAATTAAATGCAAGGACACAAGGCCAGGTTCCACTGAACATCTACTATCCCTGCACAGCTTTGGATTTCTGTCCTGGACCAAGATGCTCACTCCTATGTACCTTTGCCCTGAGGTATGTGCACAGAACTAGCAACCAAGAAAGCCCTTTCATGTTAAGATGCTGCATTGTTAACTGTGGCACAGAAGTGTTACATCTGTACCAATAGCCCTGATCACATTTATAACTGTAGTTCTACCCATCCATCTACAGCAGTGTTTTTCAACCTCCACAACTTTAAGATGTGTGGACTTCAGCTCCCAGAATTCCCCAGCCAGCATGGCTGGCTGGGGAATTCTGGGAGTTGAAGTCCACAGATCTTAAAGTTGCTGAGATTGAGAAACACTGATCTACTGTATTGGTGTATATCGATCTATCTCTGCATGTTTGTCAAGTCAACAAATATATTCATGTGTGCACACAACTGCATCCATGCATCCATGAGCCTGTGTAAAGTGATCTAGACAGTAAGATACAGACACAAATGCTATAACACGGACTCATGAATTGCACAGTTTTACCATTACTCAAAGTCAGTGCTAATATTGGGAACTGGAATCAGACATTCTATGTGACTTTTCTTTTTGAAAATTGCAGAATTACATTTAAGCCAGGGTTAGGAAGTGGGTAGTGAGGTTTTTCCTGTCCAAGATGCTTATTGTGTGTGGTATGCAGCAGAGTGCGAAAAAGGCAAGCCAAGCTGGATACTTTTATAACAACTTTTTGTGGAAGGGTTATGTTTAACTTGAACTGTTGTGATATACTTAAACACAGTAAACTCGGTTGCACTAAGCAGCTTGCTTTTAGCATCCCAGCAAGGTGATTTAAAATCACTAGATATGTGGTAACTTGATTGATTAGTTTATTTAGGCATTAGTGGAGGAAAATTTGAATTTATTTTCTAGTCTAACAAGGGGTTGCAGTTGCACATTGAACAAATAATATTCAAAAAATGCAATTAACTCTGCAACCAGCTGCCCGAGAAGGCCAATTTAGCTGCAAAAGTAATTGTAAACCCAGCATGTATGGAGCTGCGCACATTTCTTCCTATAGGCTAGCATTCATGGAACTAAGATATTCCTTGATAAAATAAAAATTACTGCTTGTATCAATATTATTGATCGAGTTTATGACTCACTCCTTTGGATGTTAGTCTAGCATTGCATATTCTACCAATGCTGCTGTTCTGTGCACTTCTTAAAGGACCTCGCGTTGAATATGGATTTTGATGGGAGAAGAACATCTTCCTGGCTCTTTCATTTCCCCCTGCCCTGTGCCATGCTTTGAGTGGCTAGAGCAAGGCTCCTCTTGTCTGGAAGCATCCTGGCTCCCTCCCTCTTAACCTGAAGTGAGGCTAGCAAATCACTTTCTACATTGGCCTGACTGCCAAAAGAGACAGAGGGCAGGGAAGAGAAAGGCGAGGCAGGTTAAAACCCTTTAAAAGAAAAAGCAGGCACAAGAACTCCCTTCGCGCCTCTCACTGTCCCATGCATGCCCTGCACGAAACAAGTTATCGTAGCAGAAATGCCTGGTGGGAAACGCGTCACCCACGCGAAGTGGGAGCGGGTCGAAGAGAAGGGCCCCGGCGCAGCACTCACCTGGGAAGCCTGAAGCTCCTGACCCGAGGCTAGGCACAAGAAGAGGACGAGGCTGCTGAGGCTGTAGCGCGGTCCAGAAATCATGGCTGTGCGGGGCGAGTATTGCGCTGCCCGGGCAAAGCTGGAGTGAGCGCCTCCTCCGCGCGAGCTGCCGCTTGCCAGCCTGCAGACGCCCGCAGCGGCGGAGGCTGACGAGAGGAGAGCGGCAGCAGGCGCAGGAGCGACAGCTCTGGCGCGCGGCAGCTTTCTCGAGCGAGAAGCGCCCCGCTCCTCGGTTTCCGCCGCTCCTCGGAGACGCCGGCCTTGGCTGCAGAACGGATCCCTCGGGGGGGAGGGAGTTGTTCTCGCTCCCCATCTTCTAAAAGAATACCTGCGGTCGCTGGCTCTTTTGGGCGGGGGGGCGGGGGGAGGCTGGCTTGCTGTAACTGCTGCTCTTCTCCCCAGCAGCACATCCAGGCCAGGGCGAGCGCGCGAATCTCCCGCGCAACCTGCTCGGCATCTAGGAGCACAGTATGCTTCGGAGTTTTGACATTCCTCTCTAGCCAAGGATCCGCTGTAATAATCTGTTGGGGCAAGCCAGGAGACAGAAGGGAGAAGGGTAACGGTGCTGGGCGTTTGTACGTGATTCCAAACGATTAACTCAGTAAAAACGAACAGCCTGGCAAGATAAGTCGTTACTGTACAGTGACTTTGCTCTTGACAGTAACTCTTTCCCGTAGAGCTTTCTGTTATTTCAGCAGAATGGCTCAAAGGAAAAGTTACTGATTCTTTAAAAAAGCAAAACAAAGCGGAAAACAACTGCATACAAGCACGCTTCAGCTGGTGACTTTTGTTTAAGAGGTGTGCGAACCTTTCCAGCCCCAAATGTCTCTCCTCACATAACCTATTTGCCCCAGAAGATGGTGTGAAAGTGTTTGAGATTTGTTTAAATTTTCACTTGCCTATTAACCTTTCTTCCTATTCTCTCTCTCTCTCTCTCTCTGCCTTATCTTCTTCAGAAAGATGTGAGGATAAAATAAGGACAATCCCCTCAAGTGTAAGACACATTGTTATATGACAGAGAGAGAGAGACAGAGAGGGGCAGAGATGCAATGGCTTGGGAGACTGGAATGGGAGAGGACGGCTGAAAACTATCCTTCTGCTCATGATTTTTAAAGGACTTGTTCAGCACTTTGAACTGCACATATACGTGGATCTGCAATTGGTAAAACCACAAAAGAGAAGTTACATGCTGGAAGAAATTGGCTGGAAGAAACGGAGAATATACTACTGTAGGAGACAACTGAACGAAAAGCAGATCCAAATACAATTTGTGCAGAATGCAGTAAAGCAGTGCAGGCTAGCAAGAAAAAAAGACGGCTTCTGTTTGGAGTTCATGCCCCACTGTCAACCCTTCAGGGTGGACCAGATTAGGATGCCAGAGTTGTGAATGCTAATACGTCTTTATTATAAGGTTGCAGTAACAGAATCTTGCAAGTCTGAATGTGCTTCCCCCCTCCCTTCCTTTACCATATCTTCATGAGAACTAGGGAGGATCATGTCTGAGACACTTTCTGAAATTACATTTTTGCCCTGGACTCAAATTTCTTTTATCTGGCCTTTGCCTTGGTTGTGGATCTTCCTCCTGTTTCTCAAGGTAATTCCTACTTCCCATTATGTCCACAGACCTATTTCCAGAAATCACTATTCCACTTCCACACATGCCCACAACCAGCCAGCCAGCATTCCAAGGGTGTACACAGGAGGTTGGTCAAAAAAGTCAAGATGGCCACCACAACTATGTGATTGAAGCCCCATCCCTTTTCAATGTGCATCACAGGGCAGGGCTTTGATCACATGGTTGTGGTAACCATCTTGACATTTTTTATTTCCTGTTCCCCCCCCCCCCACAGACACACACATCCCTGCAGCATTTTGTGGTTCCTGGACATGCTCAGTGCTATGCTGTTTTGTGGGGTCCCATTCCTTGCCTCCTCAAGTTTTAGTTTCTTTGTCAAAGTAATGTTCTGCAGTTTTGTGAGGTCCCATAAGTCTGCTGATATCACATCTGAAAGGCAACAGGTCTCTTCTCCACCCCCCACCCCCAGGTATAAAAGAAATGAATGGGTAGAAATTAAAACTAGGTTGATTGGTGGCTGAGTCCAAGAATGTTGCAGGTGTCTGCTAGAAAGGAAAACAAAGGAAACTGGAAGGAGGAAAAAATTGCCCTTAACAATCCCCTCAAGTTGAAAAAACTTCATGCTGGCCCTGATTTTACAGTGATACAATAATAAATTGTTCAGGTTCATATTCAATCCTGAGCATTTTATTGCTATATTCCACAATGGTGGAATGTTTATGGAGAGCTGAAAAGACCCCACCCCCCCAGAAGTGCTCTCTGTGATTCTCATACAACATATTTACCTTCTAGTTCAACAAAAGACTAGTCTAGTATTAAAATCAAAACAACATTTAGCTGTGTGGATAATTTGCTTCTGTAAAATAACAGGATTCCCTCAAATAGCAGATCCTACATTCCAGATTTTAAGAGCATACCAGTACTCTCTTATGCAATACAAACAGTACAGATTTATCCTGAACATTAGCACCATCTGCTGTGCAATTACTTTACTCCATGCAAAGAGTTAGTAGAGAAACTAGAGATGCATAACTACAATAGTAAAAACTAATACAAACTAAACTTAGAGAAAGAGAAGAGAATGGAAAAAAAGAATAACAAGTGCA
Organism: Python bivittatus; assembly: GCF_059951505.1. Taxonomy (NCBI): domain Eukaryota; kingdom Metazoa; phylum Chordata; class Lepidosauria; order Squamata; family Pythonidae; genus Python; species Python bivittatus. The sequence goes on from NW_028277030.1 coordinate 121,366,106, forward strand.
GGTAAAAAGAAAAATAAGAAGAAAAAGAAAAGAAAGAATATAATGAAAAGAAATATATAAAGAAGTGACTTCCAACCTTCATCACAAGTATAAACAAATTTCATGACTCTTCACCCCCTATAAGATTACAAACAGGTATCTCTTCATCCCATATCCCATCCCTTATTTATAAGCAAATCCATAAAACATCAACTTTTCAATCCTAGTATCAGCAAAAAGTCAATGAAGGGTTACCAGAACTTTGCAAAAAAGTGTCCTATTTTAACCCTGATCAAATAAACCAACTTTATATTCCTTCCTTTTACTTCTCAATCTTTAATCTTTACTTCTTAATCTTTAATTCAGTCAAATATTGCCGTAGGATTTGATTTCTCTTCATTTTTTCTTTCTCCTATCACACAGATTTCTTCAAGGCTTTAACAAGTGTCTTTTGTAGATCCAATACGAAAACATTTTGCAGGTCATTCTCTTGGTTTATCATTTGTATTTCCCTTTTAATTTTTAAAACTGTAGCCAGTTTCTTTTGTATATCCAGTAAAACATCCTTTTCCAAATCATTCTCTTTTAGACATAGTCTATCCATAGAAGCAGGCATTATTACTGACAGCATTGATATTGTAGTTACTAATTTCTGGCTCCATTCTTCAATAATCTGCTTTAATATTTCCGACGTTATAATGTTTTGTGTCATTTTGTAAGTCCCAGTATTAACTGACATCAAGAACAGGCTTTTTTCTTCTGCTTAAAATCTTTAGTCCCTTCTAGTGTCCAGTTTCTAAAATCATCACTTATCTTTGTTAGATTAGCCAGGATAGCCAAAATAAATCTGTTTCCCATGAGAAGCTGTTTATTTTTATAGTTAATTCCAAAATCAATATTCCAAATTTATCTGGACCCTTAATCCATTTTAACTTTCTTAGATGAAAGTCTTATTTAGCTTTTTTGCTTTTATTTCACATTCTTTAAGTTCTTAAGCTTATAATTAATTTTTCTTTTGTTCAGAGTAAAGATAAACTCACCCAATGAAGAGTTTTCAAATTTGTTGTTCCGAAGATCTCTAATAGCTTTAAGATGGTTAATAGGCAATTTCTGAAAGTGATAAGAAGTGAAGTTTGTGAACTTAGTGTCCTTTAAAAGGCGCCGCCGTGGTTGCATGGAAGATGGCTGATCCTATCGCCTCCTGGTGCTCAAACCCATAGAAACCTGCTGTCCTGTGGTCTCCTTGTGAGGAGCAGCTGTCTGGAGCACATGTGGGAGATCTCCCTCCTTCCCTTATCCGGAGAGGTAACAAGGAATTGGTCTACTCACCAATTCCTTGGTCTTTGCCATGGTCATCGGCTCTGTTTTTGTGGAGCCATTTTCAGTTCACCACACCTCCCCCAGAAGACCATTTTAATAACTTCTTTGGCATTAACATCACTGTCAAAGCCTAGCACTGCATTGTGAATATCCTGTCCTAGGACTAGCTGTTGGAAAAAGGCCTTATTAAATAGTACATTTTTAGGGAAGAAGGAATAGATGTGCGTATTATGAAACTGATAGCTCCTAGCCCAGGGCCTGATTAGTCTATTTGATGTTCTTCCCTTGGTTCACATGACCTTGATGTCATCTTTGGCAGGAGAAATAAAATCAGCAGAAATGCCTCACAACTTTTTTGTAAATGTCTGAATGGAGATCAAGAGAAATTAAGAGAGTCAGTTTGGTGTAGTGATTAAGGCATCAGGCTAGAAACCAGGAGACCATGAATTCTAGTTTTGCCTTAGGCACAAAACCAGCTTTGTGCCTTAGACACAAAACCTTGGGTCAGTCACTGTCTCTCAGCCCTAGGAAGGAGGCAAGGGCAAACCACTTCTGAAAAACCTTGCCAAGAAAACTGCAGGGACTAATCCAGGCAATACCCAGGGGTAAAAAACTGACTCAAAGCCACCAAAAAAATAAAATAAAATTGAAGACTTATCATGAAACTGGGGCTCATGATCTGAAAATCCCCGGGACAGAGAAATTGGCAAAATGATTGGCTGATTTGGTCTTCCCTTCTTGGTGGAAAAATCAGTAAAAACAGTTACTATGGAATGGAGTCTCTCTCCATGCTTTGAATGAAAGGTGAATTCATTTCTATATAAAGCCGCTTGAAGACTCGCTGATTTGAATGTGACATATACGCTTCTTGACGTTAGTCTTCCCCAATCAGTGATAGGAATTGTAATCCAGAGGTGTTCACTTATAACTTGCATCATGCCTACTCAGCCAGACTAAGGTGCCAAGTTGAGAATGGCTGGTATACCTCACTATTAGAAAATATTATGGTTTAATTTTAACTGAGAAGAAAAGATGAGAAGTGTTGCACTACTCCTGAGCCAACCAGGATGGTGCAGAATGTTGAATTCTCTGCTAGATGGGTGGGCCAGATATTTAGGAAAAGTTCCAAAATAGAATAGGGAAAGAAAAAATCCACCATTTAGTACTCTCCCAATGTGAGCTCAGATATATTTTTATAGGAAAATATGTTTCTTGTCTCTTTTGTGTAGTAGGTACAGAGGGCCAAGCTAGTTACAGTATGAATAAACACATCTTTTAAAAAATCTGCACTGTGTAGAGATTCAGAAATGGGTGGCAGCACAAATAGAAGAGATTTAACCACCCCCACCCCCAAACTGTTCTCTCAGTCTCCCCGCCCCACCCACAATCAGGAAATTCTCTTCTCTCAAATGACCACTAAGCCTTCTTTGCTATGGGGATGCAAGAAAGGCCACACAGCAGTTCTGGGAGGAGTTTTCAGCAGGAAATTGTGTGTGTGTGTGTTGTGTATTGTATATGGTGCAGAGAAAAGAGAATAGGCATTTTTTTAATGAAAGAAATAAATTGTCATAAATTATGTATGTATGTATGTATATATGTGTGTATACACACACACACACATATATAAAACACAATATCTACTGTAACACAGAGACAAGTTGTGAAGGAGGTAGAAAATAAATAATAAATATCTGTTGACTAAGCATCCATTAAAGAACCTGCTATAGGAAAGAGACCAAAAAAATTAAACTTGTGTTCAGAATAAATAAAACAGAACATCATCATATTTGTTTATTAAAATATAATTTCTATAACGATACCAAACGTTTCTTCTAAAGTCATCTGCTGTTCAAGGCTTGGAAAGCATGCTACACAGGAGTGGCTCTCCACGATGAAAATGTCCAATGGCTACCTAGAGCACTTCTGGCCAAGAAGAGTCTCTGATCTGCAGTTCATAAGAGAATGCTAGTTCTTCTTTCACAGCAGAATTTCAGAGTCCTCCAAAGAATCGTCTGCATAGAGTAGTTCATTAGCCAACGTGCCTCCTACAGGAAGTGTGCTGGCTTGAGACCACTGCATCCCATTCTGCAAGTGAGTGTGCTGAAGCAATGGCATATCTTCCTCCTCTGCTCTTGCCAGACTGGCTAGGTGCTCTTCACTAACTCCACTTAATATGTATCTATCCCCCATTTCATTGCTCTCATGGATATCCACAGTGACTACTGTAGGCTCTGGTCTCTGGGAACAAGATTCTATGATATCATTTGGATCAAGGACCGTGTCTATTTGGGGAAATTCATCATCTTCTATCAGCCCTTCTGCATTCTCCTCCAGCAAGTTGGTGTTAATATAAATCACACTGTCTGGTTCACTCAGAGCAGGTAAGCTTTCCAATAGTTTCTCCAGGTGAAGCTTAAGTTCTGAGAAGGTAGGTCGATCCACAGGATCTGCCCTCCAACAGGAGCACATGATTTCATACCTGAAATAAGGAGAAATATGCCGTGATGAAGGAAGTTAGACAATTAATAAAGGAAGAGAAAGGCGGACACTCATTTGTGAATGTCCCATTAAAAGTTGGGTTGATTCTGTGTTTGGATACCTGGGATGTTAGAAGCAGCTACCAAAAGATGACAAAGTTAATCCTGTGAGGACAGGTAAAGTATATTGCAATTGAATGGATAATAGTATAGTTTTTTAAAATCCATTTCTAATTAAACATGCCAATAATGACAAACATGGATTATTTTGAATCATAGCTTCTTAGCCTAGTTTTAAAAATACTAATCAGTTCAGCATATTGCAATGAGCTATATGTAAGGCTGCCTTTAAAAACAATCTGGAAATATGGTTAATCCAAAACACAGCAGCTAGATTATTAATAGGGACTGGGTGCTACAACTGCTTTGTTATCTACATAAGCAGTCAGTGTTTAGGTCCAATTGAAAGCTAATCTTTAAATGATTTGGGGCATCTCTTTCCATATCTGTCTGTTAGAACTTATAGTCATAATCCAGGTGTCACTGCCAGATGAGATGAAGCAGGCAGCTACGGGAAGAAGAGTTTGACATCTCATTTATGGAATGCTGTCTCTAGAGGTGTGGTGCAAGTGTGGCGGGACTTGGGGTGGCTGCTGCTGGGTGGGGGAGGCTGCGCAAGTGGCTGGGGAGGGTATGCGGGTGGCCGGGGTGTGTGTGGCATGATCCCAGCAAGGCTCGGGGATGGTGGACAAGAGTGCACGGGTGGCAGGACAGGCACAGTGCAAGCACGAGGCTCAGGGAGGGTGTGCGAGTATGCATGAGCGGCAGGGGAGGGTGTACAGGTGGCCAGCAAGGTGTGACGTGAGCACAGAGGGGCTGGAGGAGGGTGTGTGAGTGGGGGAGGCTTGCCCAAGCAACTTGTGACCTCCCCTTCTGGCTTCCCAATTGACCTTGTCTGTGGGAAGCCAGCAGGGAAGTTTGCAAATCACAATCATGTGACCATGGGACATTGCAACCGTTGTATGTGCGAGCCGGTTGCCAAGTGCCCAGATTGCGATCGTGAGGACCAGTTGTAATTGCTACTCGTTCAATACTATCATAACTTTGAACAGTTGCTGAACTAGTGGTCGTAAACTGTGGACTACCTCTATTACCGTTTATTACCATCATATTTACTATCCAAGGCAGTTGCTTAAATGACAGCTACCTGTATCTGTATGCTGTTTCTTACTTATGACAGTTAAACTACTATTTTTCATAACCAATGCTTTTTCCCCCTCTGGATTTCCCAGGAGTGGGGTGGGAATGAGACACAGCACTGTGTTTGTTTAAAGTGAATTGCAAAAAAATGCTGGAGAAAGTCCAGTCAGAAATCTTTCAGGGAGACCAGTTTCTCAAACCCAGGACAACCTCTCCTTTAACACAGTGGCTACATTAAGAAATTTTTGGTTGGCTGGTTGGTTTTATCATAAAGCAATAGTTCATAGCTTAAAGGCATAAGGAAAAAAAAAACATCCTATTTAAAGCAAAGAAAACCCACTAGAGCTCTTAGCTTCCAGATTTCCAAGCTGCAAATACAACCACTGCCATAAGCAAGCCATGTATTCAATTGCTACGATGTTACTTCGTTATTATCACAGTTATAACATACTTACAAATCAGATAAACAGTCCTCTGGCTGCTTTAGCCTCTGCCCATGAAGTAAGTAATCATAGATTTCGTGGTTCTGCACTCCTGGGTATGGAGTCATTCCTCGGGTTGCTATCTCCCACATTGTAACACCAAAAGCCCACTACAAGAAAAGAAAACAGAGGAAAAACTTACTTAAACAGCATTTCAGAAGAACTTAATTTACTGATAATGATAATTTCCTATGTATGCTTTTTTTGGGAATAAGTCACACTGAGCATAGTGAGATTTTACATCCATTAAAAGGAACTGTGCTGCCTGTTCTCATACATTGCTGAAAATCTCATTTGTGATACTGTGTTCCCAGTAACTTCACATTATTGCAAATTACATCTTTTTACTACATAAAAAAGAGCTAATAGTAAATATTGAAACTGGCAAAGATATGTACTTTCCAGTTCCAGTATGTTTTAAGACTGCAATTTTAACTCATAATTCTTTGATGAAAAGCACGCTTTCGTGGTAGAGGTAGAATGTTAGTGTGCATAACCCTTCCAATTTAATCTCTGGCATCTCAAACTGAAAGCTCTTCAAGTAGTGAGGCTTAGAAGTAGAGGACCACTGCTAGCTGGAATTGACTGTACTTTGTTGAAAAAGGAAGGATGGACCAATTGTTTGAATTACAAATAGTTTCTTCTCACAGATGTCTAGGCTCCAATGCACAAAGAGAGTTTCCCACTTTTCAAAGGTTTCCATAGAAATAATTTTACATGTGGCAGGATTGTTTTTTAATCTAACTTCACGGGTCACTTGCACCTGCAGAAGCATCACAGAAAAGGACAATTCCTGGCTCTAGAATTTGTTTAACATCAGGATAAATAGTCTCCCACTCAGCAGAGGGAGCTGCAGCATTGGCCTTATTTGACTAATAAGCTCAGGGGTAGGATCCCCAATTTTTCTGTAATCACGTCTTTTACTAACAGCTTGATACATTGATACTGTATTATCAAACGATCATTTTTATCACTATGCTTTACCACACTTTTTTTTAAAAAAAATCAAGCTACTATGAATGATTCAAAGTAAACCAGTCTGAGTTTTTTTCCCTTTAACATTTTGTAACCCTGGTTAGAAAACGGAAGGGGGATTCAGAGCAGCAAAGTATTTTGTAAAATCTGCAGAAATAAAATTCACTGTGAATGCCTTTGTGTTCTCTTTGACTAATTTATGCACTATTAAAACCAACAGGTTAAATATAAATATCATAGGAATAAGCCTTTTATTCTCAACCCAGCTTACTCTGTATAGATACTGCTGTGTGAAAAACAGGGGCATGGGTATATGGTATGTTTCATATATTATAATAAGAATTCAGTCAATCCAAATTGACTATCCTTCTTCCTGGAACCAGATTTATCTGTTAAACTGGAACACCATCTCCTCATTTACTTACCACATCACTTTTTGTTGTGTAGACTCGATCAGCAAGACTTTCTATCGCAATCCACTTAACAGGCATCTTTGCAATACGCCCTTGCCGGTAATAATCTCCACTGTAAATTTTCTTGGATAAGCCAAAGTCTGCTACGCACACAGTCATGTCATCCCGCAACCTGTCCATTGATTTATGCCACAAAGTGAATATGGATATATATTAAAAGAGAGAGGCTTCTCAGAGATGTAGCATTACTTTATGCATGTGCTTTGGGAAAGAGATGATCTGAATCAAAATGGTTTTTCTACATAGACTCCTCCTGGATAAGATCTATCTAGGTGGTTGCCAAGAGTCGATATTGACTTGATGACACATAATCAATCAATCAATCAATCAATCAATCAATCATTAACACAGACTCCAGACCAAAAAAAAAATCCAAATTAGAGCTGTTTCTGATTGTGACATATATTAAGAATCAAACTAAAGAGCATACTGAATGTATTAAAGCTTTGAAGCATTTTCCCCTTGTTCTTCAGGCAAAAAGCTTCCAGAGTAGCTTAAGGTCAGTAAAAACCAAGACTGTCTCTACCTGATAGTTTACCATTGACAAGTAATAACAAAAGGAGGAGGGGATGAGGCAAGCAGAACATAAGATTACAGTGCCTGGTTGTCCTTGTAATTATCAGTGAGTCTCAGAGGGTGGGTTTTGCAATTCCACCTCTCTCATACTTGTTTCTGATTTTAATATGCATTTTGTAAAATATGGAGATAATGCCATCAAAAATGGACATAGGATAGGATAAATTTAATTATTTCCCCTCCTCCTGATAAAAATGGTTTTCTTTCTCTTCAGAGTTACTGTTTAACCACCTACTATTTGCACTTAAGAAAAGTTCCCCAGATTAAAGAAGCAAATGGTGGGGTTTTTAAACAAAATTGCCATGTAGCACGCAATTCAGTCCTTGCTCACTGTTATTCATATATTTAATTGTCACTATTCTCCTCTGTTATCCATGGAGGGTTATTATGAGAAAAAGCACAGACTGTGGAGTACACAGCAGAGTAAATGTGACAGCCTAAATCAGAACAGTTCAATCAGCATCTGATGACCGTTGCTTCAGTCTCCAGATCCCTAAATGGGTGCACCCCAAACTTCTTGTATGGTAGAAAGACATACAAGATGCAGCAATGGGGAAAGATGCTTAAATAGCCTTTCCCCTCTACTATTGCTTTATAGAATCGCAGAGGTTGTAGTAACCCTGCAGGTCACTTGGTCCAACCCCTTCTCAGGGTTTGAAGCCAAAACTACAGGATTCTGTTTCTACTTGAAAATGGTTATCTAACCACTACTTGAAAATCTCATAAAGAGAGCTCACCACCCTTCTAAATAATTGTCAAGACCTTTCTCTTAACATTTATCTGTTATGTCTCCTTCTGTAACTTAAATTTATTAAATCAAACCCTGCCCTTCTGGGATCAGAGAACAAGTTTTTGGCCTCTTCTGTGTGTCTTTCAAATATCTGAAGGTTGCTGTCACAACCCCAGTCTTCTGCCCACTAGTCATCTCAGGCCAAATTCATAGGCCTTGTTTTACATACCTTCATATTTGTGCTTTTGTCTGAATCTATTCCAAGTTGTCATTTCCTTCATAAGGTGCAATACTTGGAACCAGACACAGAATAACACACACTTTTAAATGTAAAGTAGAACCATTGCCTCTGATGATGTGGAAACTATAGTTCTGTTTTTGCTCTGCTAGCTCATGTCCAGTTTGAAATCAATAGTAAATCTGAGATCCTCTTCACAAATATTACTGCTGTATGTTTCATGTATAAGCAGCATGTTATATGTGTGTCTTTGATTCTTTCCCTTCTTCAGGCTCCTCTCCAGTTATTTTCCAAGAGATTTACAATACATATTTTAATGTAAAATTAATAATTTTAAAACAATTTTAATATCTGTTTCCAAAGATTCAGAGAAAAAAAGTTGGGAGGATGGGACCCTAAGATCAAAGCACCCTTTCCTTCATTACATCAGAATCCCTGCAATACATTTTCTATATGTTTCACAGAAACTAATACTTAGAACGACAACTGTACATCTTGGTCAGCATACAGCTAGCATGCCACAGAGAAAGCTAGGCTCTAAAGTATTTTTTGCCTAATGCTTTAGTTTTCTAAGGAATCCCTCTATCACCCATAAAGAACACTCAGCTATTGGAGTATGAAGTACAGGAGTCTCAATAGAATTATATTGTGTAGTTATTCTGCATTAGGTTTTCAAATAGTATTCATTCAAATTGCAGTGAAATACTCAAAAAACACTTTTCCTTGATTTCTGATTACAACTACATTTCCTTGGTTTTCATCCCCAAAGACTGTTTTCTACTTTTCCAATTTCTGAATGAAGATCGGTCTGAATTCTGTTCTGAATAGAAGAGAGGACACTGCAGAACTCACATGCAATTTCGTGCAGCCAAGTCCCTATGGAGGAAATGTCTGCTACTGAGGTATTCCATTCCTAGAGCAATATGGATCATAAACTTCAATAAAATTTGCTGCGGGACATACTGGGAAGAGAATGAGATACAGATTTTCCTTAATATACGTTACTGATAAATCATCATACTCAATAACAAATGAAAACAATAAGCATCACATATATTGGATTAGGACACCTTTGATTTAAGACAAACAAGACTGGCTAGGATACAAAGATAACTCATTTAATATACTACTACTATCCCTGTGTCTTGTTAAATGCTTTAATTAATATGAGAGTGAGAGTGAGATGGTGGCAGTGTATCCCTGCTGGCTTAATTTAGAATACACATACTCCTGTACCAATAGCGTTAATAAATGCATAACCCTTTCAGATAGATTAAGGAGGATTAGGCTAAAATGCCTAAGTGAATATCAAAGTGATTTCATATCTAAGTATGCTATGATTATAGTAATTCATTAACTGATTGCTCTATAGCCAAAACAGTCAAGACGGTGGGGAAAAACAGGTAAAGTCTTCTTTGAGTTGACCTCAACCCATGGTGACTTCAAGGACAAGTCTGTACCATTTTCTTGGCAGCAATTCAAAAGTAGTCTTTTTCCAGGAAGATTTTTTTGACTTCCCAATCTGGCCTATAGCTGTAACATTCCTGATGGCTTCCTAGCCAAACACTAACTGATCCTGCTAGCATTTGGTAAATCCTTGAAGACCTGTATGTTCCCTTGGGCATTGGGCCTGGAGGTTAGCTGAACTTGTTAATGCGATGTTATGCTTTTTATGATTTGAGTTGGCTTTGCCCTCAGTTGCTATTATTTCATTTTTTTGTTGTTGTTTCATTTGGTTTGAATCCTATATGCAAAGCCCAGAGCTGCAGTTGTGAATTGGGCGGCTACATAAATTGATATGATAGATGATTGATAGGCAGATAGACAACCAGGTTCTATCTACCCAAACCCCAGCTAGGTGCTGCTCTCTAACTCAAGATGGTATAAATAAAGAAAATTTAAAACAATCAGATCCAGAAAACTCAATGAAATATGATCAAGGCTAGCTGATACAACAAAAATAAATAATTCACTAAAGTTTAAATGATTTCTCATTATCAGTGAAAGAAGACAGGGAGTAAAGATTTTATGTCACAACAGGGGGTCCATTTTGGAAGAAATATTACCAGCAATCTCTGAATCATTAGATAAACTTCATTACCATGCTTAAGCTAACTGGTATTTCATTTTAAAGTGAAGTTTCTTATTTATGGCAGGAATGGGACCCACTTCCCAATTTTGTAACTCTTGCCTTCCCCTTGAAATTACATTGCCAAACTTTAGCATTAATCCACTGAATTATTGCAGTATGATTTTTTTCTTTTTACTTCTTAAAAAAGCAGTAACCTGGGTGCATTAAGCCTTACAGCAGATAGCAGGATCTATCTGACCTTGTTTTATCTCTAAAAGTTTAAGCAGGATCAGATCAGTTTAGTACTTGGACAGGAGTCTATTGGGAACTCTTAGGATAGACTGGAAAGTAAAATATATAAATCTTAGAAAAGGAATTGGCAAATTATATTTTGTTGCCAAGAAAACTACACATACCTTATAGCTACAAGGAGTCAAAATTATCTCAAGGAACTCTTTATTTAGGAACAGTGCTCCTATTTTATTTTAAAAATGTTAAAAGGCAGAAAACTCAGGCCTAAGCTTTTCTGGGGATGTTTCTTTGTCACGGCCATATACCAAGGAAAAGATTGCCCATCACTGCTTTAGGGCAAATATGAGTATGTGCATTTTGGTAAAGTGGAATTAAAATATATTTAGAGGAGTTTTAGCATTTCCTGTAAAATAAAAAACCCATTTTGCAATCAGTTCATAAATCATACTGTTTCAAAAGTTGTAATGGATGATGACAAAGTGGGAGGAATGTTGTCCAGTTTTTATTCCTACACAGCGGCTGGGAGAGAAAGCCTCTCTTTGAGCAACCCCAATTATGTATGAAAACGTCATTTAATTTTCCACTAATCTGCCATTTACGCAGGTTCACGTGCTGAGGCTGTATAATGTGCTGTCCTATTCTACAATGTCTTTCTATATGAAGAACGGGTCAAAGTGAGGCAACTCCTTTTGTCATAAAGTATACGGAAAGCATTGCTTTCCCAACAATTAAAATCTTTGTGTACTCTCTCTAGTGCAAGAATAATATCTCGTCCATGCATGACACAGCAAACAGGACCACAGCCTTTTCAATTACAGGAAACTGTAATTACATGAAAACTGGCATATAGCCCATAACTGGATGATAACACTGACAGGCTTTGAAAAAAAAAAAAGCCAAGTTCCCTTCTGGCAAGAGGACTGTGGCTTTTATAAGGCATTTGCAGCATGATTCCAGTAAACAAAACACAAAGGTCAGGAAAACAACAGTGCCTTCTGCTCAAAACAAGGCAACCCCATGCTTAAAATGCCAGGCAAAATATTTAAATAATAACTATAGGCCAGAGGCTAACACTCACTTCCTTGACCAGATGATGGAGATTTGTGGCTGGGTAGCTCCAGGCAATATATGATACAGCCTATTGTCTAGGTTCATTTCAAATGAGTTTTAAGACTATTCTGGGAAATAAGCTGTTACTCTTTGGGATCCTCTTTTGTTGAGGGGAAAAAAAAAACAAGAGGGATCAACTCCTGGATATTTCCTGAACTTCTCAGCAACTTTCAATATACTCAGTATACTTCTGGATAGGTCACATCAGTTGGATGTGAAAGGTACAGTGTGCTACTTGGCTGGTCTTTGCTACATGAAATGTGGGCACATGAGTATTTGAACCCTTGGAAAACTGTGGAGTCTCCAGAATTTTATTCTTTATCCTCTGTTGTTTGAAATCCACAAAAACTGGTATGAAAGGTAGACTGTACACGTAGCCTGTAAAATCACAGCATGCTGATGACAACCACTTCATCTCTCATTTTCATCAGAAACAGATGAGGCTATGATTATTTTGAACCAGGACCTGATAATGCTAATGGACTTATCATGGTCTGTTCTAGGCAGGTTTCCACTCCTGCCACATTGGGAGTATATAATCTGGTGTCTTCCAGACTCCCATCAACCCTACCAAGCATAACAATTCTGAAAAGTCTCTAAAATATCTGAAAGAACTAGGTAGTCTACCTTAGGCATAAGGAATCAGCTTTATAATCTAAGGATGCTTTTTGATCGAGCATGGTTATTAAAATCAACCCCTAGGACCTTAGTGGCTCAAAGTTACTCGTATTAGCTTCATCTGATATGTCAGCTGCAATTTTATCTGGATGGAGATAGTCTGGCCACAATTAATCATTTTCTGGTTATGTCTCATTTAGGCCTCTGCACTATGTTGTACACAGGGCTGTCTTTATAAAATTGTGAAACTGCCACTGGTCCATAACAAGGTCCCTAGATTATTAATTGGGGTTGAGGAGACATAGACTGACTTGTCACAAATATGTGGATGACATCCGGCTATGCATCTCTTTTTATATAAGATGGATGATGTGCTTGAACCAGACATAATCTAGCAACTAGATTGGCTGAACCAACCATCTAGATTGGATGAAAGCCAATAAACTTAGAGTCTTTATCTTCCAATTAAATCTTGGGTCACCAGTTTGGCACTCTTAAATGCCAATGTGCTTTGCAACACCTCTCTTGGCATCTGTCAGGCTTCCTACCCCATTTGATTTGACTTTAAATATTCCTTTCAACTTTTATAAAGAGGTAAAGCAAAAACCCCAGCAACATCCTTAATTCCAAGGATGACTCTAAGCGTCACATTGGAGGATGTAAACCTACAACCCATTGCTTTGTTTGGAAGTACATTTTAATGCCCAGCAAAAAAGGCAAAACAAGCTGACATGATAGAAAGCATTCTGGAAGGCTAGAGAAGACATTGAAGAAGCTGGTGAGGTTTGTTTGATAAATGGGCATTTTATGACTCTTGATCACAAGACCATTATGTGTTAAGGAGATTCCACAATCAATCCTTGTCTGAAATGAGACAATTTTTGCCTTGTTTAACCAGCTTCCCAACTTTTTATGCAGAGTAATTTTCTATTGAATTGTTGCTTACCTGGGGACCCATTCCAAGCCTTGAGCGAAGAAGAAAGCTATGCAAATCTCCATATTTCATAAATGGAAGAATCACCATGGGCTTTGGAACCTGAGAACTTGGTTCTATGCACACGCCTGGAAAGAATAAAGAAAAAGATTTTTTTTTAATGCATTATCTAGTTTTATCATATACCACTTTTTAAAGTTGCACACCTCTCTCGACAATTTATTTATTTATTGAAATTTAGAGGCCACATGACTCCAGATGATTCTGGGTGGATTACACTTAAAAAAAGGAAGGATCAATAAAAAGATCATAAACATCTGGAAGACAAACTCTAAATAACAATAAAACATCCTATAGGGGCTCAACCTCTGCCCCAAGGCCTGGAAGAACAGCCAAGTTTTCAATGAATTTCTGAACATTATCACAGTGAGAGCCATATCGACCTCTGATGTATAGTAACATCAGATAGAATAACAACATAACAATATTTACAAATCATCCCATCTAATTTTTTAAAAAAATAATAAGTAGCAACCATTCAAAAAGTATCCTTTATAAGATCAGCCAGTTTCAAATTCATCTCTTTCATTCATTAAAGCAAATTATAAACAGGGAACTGGTTCAGGAATATCTCACTATAAAGATGTACAATAACATTCCAGTTGTATGGAAAAAACAAAACAGCCATGCAAAAACAGATTAAAAACCCAGCTGATTTATCTTCTTATTTCATGTAGAAGATTGGTTTTATGATGTAGATATCCAGCCACCTTCCTCTAATATTTGCTTACATAGCAAATATATTTAATGACATACTGATTTTGACTGCAGTAGTTCTGTTTAGCTATTACAGCTATGAACAGTTGATCATCTTTGATTCTGTCTAATTCTCTAGGCCATAAGAACATTATGGTGACAAATTCTGTAAGTCCACCTTCCCCAATCTAGTGTGCTCCAAATAAACTGAAATATACTTTTAGTAATCCTCAGCCAGCACATCCATTATTAAATCTTGGAGAATGATTCATGAGTTTGGCTGAAAACCTAAACAAGAGCACTCTTTTTAGGCAAATAGTGCAACATCTTGTTGAAAGTCTCCCATTAGATGTGTTATTAATCTACAATTTTGGCAGTGTGGATAAGGACATTTTCAGTGATAGTTCAAAGAATAAATTAGCTGTGAATTGCAATTATAAACATTCTCAGGAAGTTTCTGAAATATTCATAGATTATCTTCAGATGCATACTTCAAATTATCTTGTGTCTACAGTTTTTCTGTATGTAATCTGTATGTAGGAAGAGTGCCTAATGTGAGTTTGGAAATGACTTTCTATTGGGCTGTTAATAAAAGCCTTTTACCTGAGAAGTACTGTTTTTAGTTGACTCACCAAGAAGTTTGATGACATTTGGGTGATCAAAGTCTTTCATACATGCTGCTTCTCTGAGGAACTCTTCAATCTCTCGTTGGGAAAAGTTGTCCACTGAAAACATAGTACAACAAATAAAAAGGTTTAGTAAAAAGTTAATACTTTAAATATAACGCATCTTTTTGCATGTTCAAAGGAAGCATTAGCTTGTCCTGAGCATCTGCTAACAGAACATGTATCCCTTGTGATTAGATAAATGAGTACGTTATCGTGGTGAAAATTAAGACTGGCATTGTCCCCTATGATTTTATACAAAGGTTGGTGCAAAGGAATGCAGCATAGCCAAATGAAAGTTGTTACTTCAATCACATTTCTGAAAGTGGGCAACTTTGAAAGTTTCAAGGCAAGTTTCTGGGTTTCACTGAAATTATAAGCAAACACCACCATTTCATACCATGATTAAATTGGGATAAGGCTTATATTCTCAAATCTAAACATCTATTTTAGAAACTAAAAGGTTACAGAATTGAATGCAAGATGGAATCTGAGATAATTTCATGATCTGATTCTGTTTTCCTTATGTGATCTCAGAGAAAAAATTGACACTGTTAGTGAAGTTCTAATAAAAGATTGGCATGAATAGTGTCATAATATACTGCAGTCACTAGAGGGCACAGACTCAGATGTATCTTAGCAGAGTCAAGACCTTGCAGTTCTATTGGAGAGAAACAATAAATGTTTTTGATTGATCACCTTTCCTGGTGAATTCTCCATATCTTCACAAAAAATAAACAAAATCTATTCTATGATTTCTATCATATTTAGGAGGTACAGCAGAAATTTCAGCACACTTGAAACAATTCTATTGGAGCCCCTCAAGGAGACAATGGAGCTACCACATAGAAACCACAATATAATGCTTTTACTTTTGTTCAATCACACCTATCTTTATACTTTTGACACTTGTGCTCCAGCTGTTTTATAATCTGTTTCATCCCCCTAAGATCTCCAAGATTCCAAGGGGCATTCCAGATTACATAATATTATTATTTAGTTCAATAATTGAGAGAAATCGAACAGATATTCTTCATTTTTAATCTCCTCCTGTTACCTCCTCTGTGCCTTTTGAAAAAATTCCTCAAAACAATTAGCCTTGTCATGATCACTGCCAGCAGATTTGTGAAAGGATTTCCCAGAACTCTTTTTAGAGACGCTCTACAACATTGTTTGATTATGTAAGTATTTAAAGGCTCCTGAATATTAAGCACAAACAACTCTAGATCTGTAGAGACCAGCTGATACTTACACTTCATTGTTTTCACAGCAACTTTCTGAGTGGTTCCATCAGGATTGCTGAGATTCCCTTCCATGACTGATCCAAATTCCCCTGAATGAAGAAATAATGCTATGTTTGTCTCCATCCACAAAATTCCATTATGAAATTCAGTTAGCAAGACTGAGAAGATTTTTCAGGCCAATGAAGAACTACTTTCAGGCCAATGAAGAACTTCATGAAGCATACTTACCTCACCTTGTCAAACTATCCCACATTTGCTGAGATTACATAAATTCATAGGAAAAAGAAAGGTGAAATCTGCACTGGAACATTGGCAGAAAGGACATAAATGGGCTTAACCCCTACCACGCCCATTAATTCTTTTCTCCAGAGTCACTCCTAGCCTGTTCCCTCTGCCTGCCCCCTCACTTTGGACTTATTTCTGGCTTCAGAGCCCAACTGGGGATAAAAATCAAAACATTCCATGGACAGCATTTATACAAAAGAAATGGTTGGACAAAACCACCAGAAATTTCCTCTGCCAGAGGACAAAAAAAAGAGGTCCACAGAATAGGCTAGTAAAAAGGCTATAATTATGACATTTTTGAGGATTTAGTTAATAGACAAAGTATTTAATTTAAGCTGCAATGCTGGGCATGCATTGGAAACTGATAAGGGTTTGATCCAGTGCAACAGATAACTTAATTTGTATTACTTAGTTTGATTGCTTTGACCGTTCAAAATAAATGTCAGTCTCCTTGGTAGAAATCACTAAATTCCAACCTAAGGTGTTGTGTACTTTCACTTAATGCGTAATCTCAACGGGTTTTGAACAGGCCATGTCAACATACTAGAGATTTTGACCTCCAAAATAATTTCAACCAACCCCCATTTTACTTTATCCCAGTGAGACCAGAAAAAAGCACTATACTTGCCCATTATTTGTTTAATAGCCCCTTCAAAGATACCAGAAGAGATTTTCCATTGGCCTGCAGTAATTCCCTTCCCCTTGCTTGTCAAGAGGGCAGGTTTCACAACATTTCTAAAGAACACCATCTCTATCTACCATGTGATAAAAAGGAAATTGAAACTGTAGTTCATGTACGGCTGCACTGCGTCTTCTATAGAGATATTTGGGTGGGACTGCAAATGACTATATCAACCTCCTGTCAGCTGATCAAGCAGTGAAGAACTCAGGTAGTGTAGCCAGATTCTGAATACTGGCTACAATGGAACATAAATGATTGTTTCAAATGGGAAAAGTCTGAATATTGTTTTATGTCAAGATAATTTTCTGCGTTCTGCCATATTTTTTCAGTAATGTTCCAATTTTGAAGTTTTATTATTTTTATTTTATTTTTAAGTTGCTCTGGCCGTGATTGTAACAAACTAGCAAGCTAAGTCATATAATAAAAGTTAATTTGTTAATTTATAAGGCACTCACATATTTTGTTTAACACAAGCTGTAGCTCTTTGGAGCATATCTGGTCAGTAATGGTCTAGAGGAGTTAATTTGCAACTGAAATGCTTTTTCCAACTGAATTTCAGTTTGCTTGACCCAGCTTATGCAGAGTGAGGAGAGATCTCTTGCTTGGCATTTGTGACAGCTGCACAGATGGATGCTACTCACCTTCTCCCAAGATTTTTCCCAGTGCCAAGTTGTTCCGGACAATCATAACATCCTGGAGTTTCTCCTGAAGTTCTTCACTTACTCCTAGGCTACCCACTAGGAAAATGATGTACAAATAAGATAGAAAGTTTAGTGCAAATCATGCAGAAGAAAACTGTTCTTTTATGTTTTAAAGCTATTCAACATATGGGCACAAATGCACCCAGTACTGTACAGGTTTTCTTTGTATCACTTTAGATTACCTGTGAACTAAATATTTATCTTTAGAGGATGGGAAGCTTTTCTTCTTATAGAAAGCCTAATTATTAATGTAGAACAATTCTCTCCAATGTGTTATGTGTGGTAAATTTTCCTGTGGCAATTCATTCAAAGAAGAGGCTTTTCCCACCTGCATTGTGAAGAGATATGGTCTCTCTAGCTATGGTCTATTTTGGTGGAGAAGACCACATCTGGAACATCATGAACTATTTCCTTTTTTGGGGGGGAGAGATTTACTTCTAGAAAACTGTTGGATCATCTCCAGAAAAATTGGATCAAGAAAAGAAATGGAATGTTCTGGTGTTTCTTAGAATACTTTATTCCTGGGATGGGAAATTTTGTAATTATATAGCATGTGTAGGCTTCCTCTTTAACAGCATGAGTTAGGGATATGAGTCCATACAAATGTCACAGAAAATGCCTGATCCAGGAGGGAGAGAAAGGAAGTTCTGAATTTCCTCATGTTTAGAAAATAGATTGCAAGCAATGACTTTTGTATATTATTCTGTCCTACAATGTGGCATTCAATTCTCCTCTCTGTTATCAAGGGAGAGCCTAAAAGCAGTCTTCTCCAACCTGGGCACCCTTCAGATGTGTATAACTCCTAGAATTCCTCTGCCATTCTAAGATTTAAAGTCCAAATATCAGGAGGGTAAATAGGTTAAAGAGGACTGTCTCTGTGCAGAGGGCAATCATCTTCAGGATGCTTCACATCATACCAAAAGAGTCTATCAAAAACTGTCAGTTCTTCAGTTACAGGCTGAAATGTTTTCTTAAGTAAAAAAAATTCTGAGTACTGGAATATTCTACCCATCGTGACTAGCCACAGGCTTTCCTTGTCAGGTAGGAGATATAATTACAGTCCTATAAATCCATCTAATTGTGGTTTATTTAATAATTACTCATGGTTTAGTATGAGGTACAAACCCAGACAGTGACTGGGTTTATTTATACACTGTACTACAAGTGGCTGATTTACACATACGGGTCTCTGCAGGGGGAAAGCTGAGGCAAGTGATGAGTGAGTTGTGATGTCATTTACAAAATCGCACAAATATGTAATTTGCATCATGAGGTCATGACACATACAACATCATTTTGTTATCATGGTTTCTAACAGATATCTATGACTGCTAGCCAAAATGAAATAGATCACATTATAGCTTAATGCAGATGTGTATCCATCCTTTGTCTGAGAAATAAGCTTTTATTAGTTCTCGGCTTTTTCAAAGTTCTGTCTGACAACTCTCCAGAAGAGAAAACTTCCCCTGTCATTCAGTTTGATCCAAGAAACCTACTTACATTGCTGAATGGCTGAGTTAGCAGGTCATTCAGCTGATGATTTTATATGTGTATATAGTGTGTGTGTATGAATATGCATCTGTCCATAATCTTCCTATCATCCTAGAAGTGCTGTTTTGTAAGTGGTCTCCCTCCCTCCCTCCCCATCAAAGAGAAGATTGTAATACCAGTCTAAAACTTACACGTCAGTTCTACAGCTCTGCGGCAGTAAGATTTCTTGGGTCTGTAATTTACAGCCAGTTCTGTCTCTTCCCTGCTAAAAGCATACCTGGTGGGGCAAAGAAATACAACATGTTAATGCCACCATCGCTTTATTCCTGTGAATTCTTTGGGAAGTAAGGGAATTGCAGCTGCATTAAAAGCAAATAATTGTCCCCCTTTGGGATTGTTATGGGCAGGTGTTTGGCTCATGTTGAATCAAAACAATGAAAAAGGAAAGGAAATTCCAGCCTTCCCTGTCATGTTTCATTTTTTCCCCTGACTGAGTTATATAATGCACTCGTTTCCATTCGTTTATCTCTATAAACACTCAGTAATTAAGCTTAACTACCATATAAAAGAAAGGCTGAGTCATTCAACTATTTTGGTGAGAAGGGAAACTATTCTAAATACTCATTTAGAAAATGGTGTTCATTAATAGCAATGTATTACCTAAAACTTTCATTTTCATATATTACCTAACTTCCCTCTCATGACTTACAGTTGCAACATGTTAAAAAGAAATAAAAATTTCTGAAAGATAAAGAGGCCAAGACAATTAACATGTACGCAATTAAGATTCTGTTTTAAAAACTGCCAGTGGAGAAGTAGTTTCAGGACTACAGCTCACAAAAAGCAGAGTCTCCTTCCTTCCTCCTCTATCCACAGTCCCATTAAACGCACCCCCTCCCCAGCTACTATTAGCCCCATGAAGGAAATGCCCATATAAGCTGAGATCACCATCCACTGGGTCAGCATATCCAGTCAACTCAAAAGAACTTCCTTTGATATACTAAGAAGAAAGCTTAGTCCAGCAAACAGAACTTAAAAACACCCTCATTTCACAATTTCAATTTACTAACTGGAAGAGAAATCTTTATCTAACAAAGAGATAGCATTTCAGTAGGTTATATCCCCTTAGTGCCTTCTGTCAACAGAACAGCTTCAGCACTGGGACAGGGAGGGAGAGCCGTTTCCTCCACCTACATTTACTGCCATTGCCCTCAAATCTTCTTCGGGTCACCATTTGGGAAGCAAAATGCTCTGGGATGAGAGAGGAAGGAAAAGGAAAGGTCAGCTGCATGAATGAAAGTTTGCTCACACGAGATGAGATTGTGCCCACAGCCTTTCTTATTAGAGTATCATGCTGCTAAAAAGAGCTACAGTTAAATAAGGTAACCTACAGCAGGATTTAAAATATGACAATGTACCGTTTTCTAACAAAGGAAGAAGTAGCTACAGTCTGTTCCATAACTCTAAAGAAATAAAAATGGTTTGCAGTAAGATTTCAGCAGAGCTGAATTCCCAGAAGCATGCTATGAAAAAATATTGTTGGTACATTTAGAGCAGCTAGTTATTTCAAAAAGTTTAAAAAGAAAAGGGCAAGAGCTGATCACAAGGTTTGTGAACTGAGAGTACAATAAGTCTTTGTTGGTCATATAAAACAATCTTCACATAATATAACTGAAAGTGGCTCCCTCCCAGTTTGGAAAAGATTAGAGATCAAAAACTTATGTGCTGGAAACAGGATATAACCATCATATTTTTAAGCTGATGCACCACATTAGCTTATCAATGCCAGGAAGTTTGTCAAGGATTATTTTTTGAGTGACCTCTGTAATTACTTTACATACATCTAAGTTTTACTGAAATTATCACCTTCTGTATTTTATGTAATGCATCCTGATCTCAGTGCTGATACTTCTTACATCTATGTGTACATTGCCCTGAAAATACAGATGTACTTGAAGCAGCAGAATCAGGTGCAATAAAGGTAATGCCAAAATAAATTATGAAGGTAGCACAAGTCTCTTTGTTTGGCTAAGCTAAATGCAGACAAATTACTTTATAGGTAGTCCTTGACTTACGAGCATTTGTTTATGACCATCTGAAGTTAGGACAGTGCTGAAAAAAGTGACCTATGACCAGGCCTCATACTTACAACCATCACAGTGTCCCTGCGGTCATGTGATCAAAATGTGGGCGCTTGGCAACTTATTTATGATGGTTGCAGCATCCTGGGGCCACATGATCACCATTTGCAACCTTGCCAGGGGGCTTCCAACAAGCAAAGTGAGTGGGGGAAGCTGGACTCGCTTAACAACCACATGATTTGCTTAAAGACTGCAGCAAAAAAGGTTGTAAAGTTGGGCGCAACTCACTTAACAACTGAATCACTTAGCACTGGAAGTTCCAGTCCCAATTGTGGTTGTAAGTCAAGGACTACCTGTATAGTTTAGCACAATCTGTGAATTCAGTAACTCAGGCTCATTCAACAAACCATGGTTTTAAAAAGCATACCTTAGCATGGTATGCACATTTGGCTTTGTTGCTTCAATCTGTATCTGACCCTCATTTAAAAGAATTTCTTTCACAAATTCAGTTAGAAACAATATTCCAAAACCCACAAAACTCTATAAATCTTAAAATGTTACCATGTTAAAAACACTTAACTATCTTAGAATTTTAGCAGCTATATAATAAAGAATTTCCCCAGAACTTTCCATATGTCAAGTCAGAAAAAGAAACAATCTCAACAAGCTAGAGAACTCCTTCCTTTACGTCATCTTTTGATTTCTTTCATGGAATGTTGTATAGAAAAACCCACAAGACCTAGGACTGTCAACTTGCAAAATCTGGCTACAAATAGCAAGAGATGACGTAGCAGCAGGATCTCCCACTCCTTTCTTCTCTGTACTATCACTCAGTCCTTGCTTTCTGAAATAAGAACTCTCATGGGACGGAGATAGTAGGAAAAGGAGTGGATGACTGGAGGAGCAGAAGAAGAACTACAGGCAATTTTGGAACTGCCTTGCTTCCTGATGCATGGAAGTACATTTAAAAGTACAGTTGGATTTGTGGATTGCAATGTAGCAATCCTTTTCTAGGACTGCAATGGCAACCTTTCTTTCTTGTGCCTTTAAGTCATTCTTGACTCCTCGTGACTGCCTGGACTAGTCCCTGCAGTTTTCTTGGCAAAGTTTTCGGAAGTGATTTGCTATTGCCTCCTTCCTACGGCTGAGAGAGAGTGACTGACCTAAAGTCACCCAGCTGGCTTCATGTCCAAGGCAGGACTAGAACTCAGAGTTTCCTGGTTCCTAGTTTGGTGCCTTAACCACTACACCAAGCTGGGTCTCAAAGGCAAATATACATCTTACCAATTTATTGGAGGGGACATCAGTTTGAGAAAATGGAATAGAAAGGTCAAGAGTTTACCGATATGGAGTATTTTGCAGTGAAAGTACCAACGAGAGATTAAGTCACTTAGTGTGTACAAAGCTGTTTCTAATCCCATGCACAAATGAATCATGCTTCCCAAACATTCTGTACAGTAGGACCTCTGTTATCTAAACCTGCTGATTATATGAATTCCCCCTGTATTTTCTCTTATTACTTTTTCAAATATCATTAAAGCAACATTTATCTTATTCTAATTTTAATGATTTTAGTAAAAGAAAAGAAAATCAGTGCTCACAACTTGCAGTTGTTAGTATACTAATCTGGAATGTATTTTTAAACAGACATGCTGACATCTTCCATTTTAACAGCATCTCACTTTGGCTAAATCGGATTTTTTTTACCACACTTAACATTCGAAGAACTTTGGCCCTACACGAACAACCTTTGAGTTAGGTTGTTCAGCTTGGTTAGCTGTGTAATTGTTATTTCCAATACAAAGATGAGGAATTAAGGGCATTAGCATAGCACTCTTACGTGTGATTATTCAGAAGTAAGTTCCACTATATTCAAAACAGAACTTACACTGGACTGCAGCCCAATATTTAGTCTTGGGCCAAACCTGGATTTTAAACCAAATTCAATATAATAATTCATTTCCCGGTGTCCTTTATTCAAAGATCCTGTTTAGTGTAGAGTTCAGAAGTAGCTTTCGCCATAGGGAATTGCAAACACTGAGGATCAGCCACTTTCTAACTCTCACTCTCTAAATGTATTGGATTTCAATTCCCGTAATCTCTGGCTAGGAAATGCAATGCTACATGGAATGGATCCATTTGATCATGGAAGGTGGACATGAATGTCAGCTATATGGAGGAGTGTTTCTGTAACTAGTGCTCCATCACCCATCAAAAAACTGCAGATTAACATGGGAATAAAATTTTAGAAACCACATTTCAAGGATTGAGTTACTAATCTTATGTTTTTGTTTAGGCACTTACCCAAATTTGGTCTCCTCTGTAATTTTTTTCCTGATAATCACAGATATGTACAGGATTAGCCCAATGATGACAACTCCACATATAAATCCAAGGATTATTGTAAGTGAATCTGTATTTCTAGATGCTAGCGTTGTAGAAGGTGCAACAGATATCAGACCTATAAGAATAAGACAAGTTACAGAGAAAAGGAGACTGCCATCTTGTTATAGTTGGGGGGAGGGCATTATTTGTGGATTCACATGAATGAGTGGATGAATGAATGAACAAATCTTTATTATAGCCAAAGGTCAGAGATAAAAGGTGCAACTGAAAACAGCTAAAAACAGTGAAAAGTAGAGCACTACAGGTAATTGTGATAGTTGATATGAAAAGTATGTTACAACTGTGGGAGACATTTCAGTAACTGATGCCTGATTTTCATGGCTGCTGCACAGTATTTTGCTATGGTTTGAGTTATAAATGATTTACAATCTGAAAAAAGGTTAAACATATAAGTATGGTCAGGTTGCCCAGGGTTCTGATGTAAAAAAGGCAGAATATAGATAGTACAATAACATAACACGGATTGGATGGTTTCAACATCTCTAATTCCACATGGGCAAACACATTTCTCAAATGGGATTTTAGAATATCTTCTCTGTAGTTATGTTGAAGGCAAAACATTGTGCCTTGCCCAGAAAAAAGCTCTCCTTAGTTTGGGGAATATCAATGAGGAGAGGTGATTGGTTGTTTCCCAAAAGCCCTTTGTCAACGAAATCCTGCGACAAACTATTTATTGCTGCTTAAAATTTGAGGTTGTTAAATTTTTGGAGAAGTGTGTGTTTGGTATGGTCATAGCCCAAGGTTCACAGAAATTCTGACAATAACCCACAAGTTTTGTTCTATGACATTGTTCCAGCTTAAGGGGCAGTCATCAGTCATTATTAATTAGAGCAGTCCTGAGAGGAGAAATTGGACCTTCAGCCAGTGGTTTAACATCAATCTCCACGCCCTAACCTCAATATTAGGCACCTCTATTTCTAACCCAAAGAGGGCATTGGCAACCCCTTTGGATGCTGCAAGTACAGATCTTAGAAATTTAGCTTGGAGGACCTTGCGGGCATTATTCCTAGCATAAAGGCCCACCTGGGCTCCATACAATACTTGGGCTAAGATTTTAGCTTGCAAAGCTTCAAAGCAGCCAATATTAATTCGCCTCCTATAATAAAATAGAATAATTTGCTGGCATTTGCAGATCTTAATACCAAGTAAGAGACATAATGGTGATGGGCCCTCCATGTTCCCTTGGAGTGGAAACCCACTCCCAGGTATTTGAAGATGTGAACTTGTTCATTTGGCTTCCCCTCTATGTTCCATCTTTGAATTTTGACTCTTTTGGAAAAGGCTGTAATGTTAGACTTTTGGAAGTTTAACACCAACCTATTTTCCTTAAAATATTGTACTATAGCATTCACTACCTTTTTAAGCCTTATGGGAGAATGAGAAATAAGGACTGCATTGTCTGCATACAGCAATATTGAGATTTTGCAGCCTGCTAATTTGGGGACGTGACTGTCAGAGTTTTTTGCTGATTCAGTCATGGAATTAATGAACAGGTTACTCAGGGAAGGGGTCAGCAGATTCTCATAAACAATTTTTACACACCTTGAATTGCTGTCGCTGTTGTTACTATGCTGCCTGACTCTCAGCAATACTGGGGGTTGACACAGAATTGACACAGCTAGGTTAATTCATTAGATTTACATACTCTGAGCTAGTTGGATTAATGTTTCAAGGAGCAACTGGGTTAACACAACAGAACACCTCTCTTGATTCAGTAATTATTCCTGAAGTATGTTTCAACCAATCAAGAGAAGAGACTCAGTCGGGATGCCAGACTTCCTTCCCACAGATACAGATGTACCTCATTTCCTTACCACTTATTTCAGACGGTATTATTTCAGAAGCATTTTAGTTAGGACAAAATGGCTCTGCTTTCAATATTTTTATATTTTTGTATTACTTAACTGCATTTAAAATAATTTATATATTGTTTACTAAAAACAACCTAGAGCAGACATTGATTTAATAATGTGA
This sequence comes from Python bivittatus, assembly GCF_059951505.1. Lineage (NCBI taxonomy): Eukaryota > Metazoa > Chordata > Lepidosauria > Squamata > Pythonidae > Python > Python bivittatus. Next base: position 121,391,826 of record NW_028277030.1, read on the forward strand.
CATACATACATACCTACATATATAAGTATGCACACATATATGGTTTCTTATGAGCCAGTTCATACATTCTATTAGAGAGCTAATTCCCCCAGCCCCCAAATGCTCACGCAGATTTTTAAATTGTGGCAAGTGGTGACACCCAGGAAGACAGAGCAGCGATAAGTTAAACATGCTGCTCATGTAGATTTCACCTCTTATGAAAGAGTTGTTCCAACTTCTGCTTATGAAAACAGATTGTTAATGCAGTGTTACTTGTGATAGATCTATAAATGGGTTGATGTACATGGGAGTGCATGGAGCAAAAATGTCTATTTAAGAAACATTGGCTATTTTCTGCCCAGATTCTACATATTTGGTCTCCCACTCAAGATTCTTCCTGGCTCAGGATGATATTTCAAGAATACCATCCCTATTAAGGCTTTAAATTTGATAGAGTATTAAAGAGGCTAAATATTAATTTAAGGAATATATTTAAGAAATATATTAACTATAAAAAGTGTTTCTGGATTCAGAACAATTGTTCTTATAAGACACATCTGTTTCTAACAATATTGAGTTACTAGCACCACAGTCCTATGCATGTTTACTAAAAGTAAGTCTTACTAAACAGAATAGAAACTTATATCAAATTTGCTACCTGAGGCCATGATCTTATACCCACGGCCTAGGAGAAAGTTCCATTAATCCACCTCCTGAAAGTCCCAACCAGCAACATCTGGAGGGTCACAGTTCATCTGTGCTGCCTAATATAAAAATCTCTGATGTCTGGCAACATATTTATAGGGGTTTACGTTGTTCATGAAAAAAAATGCTAATTTACTCCTCTGAAGTCTCATCTAAAAGCCTTTTTCTGGTAAGAAAGGCTGGCTCCAGTCCTGATGTTCAAGAATTAATCAGCTGATGAAGTATGTCTCTCACTGTCTCTCTGCCAAGATGGAGAAATACAGAAGAGTCCCTATTTTTAGAGCTATGCTGAATTTTAAGCAAAATGGATGTATGCAACAGAAGAACATTTTGATTTAGCTCAGAAAGCTATTAATTTTCTTCACATAAGTTTTAATTTACGTTGCTATGCAATATAATGTATTCTTGCTTAAAAAGACTCAGCTAAATCATAAGCCACATTTATTATCAAACACATCCATTAGCAAAGAATGCTGCAACATTGAGTTCTAGAATGTCCACGTTTTCCTTCCTTCCTTCCTTCCTTCCTTCCTTCCTTCCTTCCTTCCTTCCTTCCTTCCTTCCTTCCTTCCTTCCTTCCTTTCCTTCCACCCACCCACCCACCCACCCACCCATAATAATTATTCTGTTTTATTTCACCCTGATTCCAGAGTGGCACTGATGTATTTTGCCTTCTACTGTCCTTCCTGTTTGGATTTCTGGAATGTGCATAAACTACTGTCTTTGACTGTCTTCTTTGAAGAAAGCTCCTTTTGTCCTCACATAATTGGAATATTTTATAGTAACATGTAACATTCCAAAATTTCATTACCAAAATATCCAGGAAACCACAGAAGGAGACAGTAGAATTGACATCCATCCATTTTACTTTTATTGTAACAGGACTCTCTTCTGAGCAGAAGAAAGAAGAGAGTTCATGATTCCATCTTGAAAAAAGGACTTGAAGAGATACTTGAGCCATATATGGTTCAGTTTAAAACTGCACAGATGTGCATTATCACATTTCTTAGCCACAATATCTGTATAGAGAGAGCTGCTCTCTCACAGCAACCTTTTTCTCCTGTGGAGTTCCAAGTTGTTGTTATTGTTCTTAATATTTATCCCCTACTTTTCTTCTATGAGAGCCAGTTTGGTATAGTGGTTAAGGCACCAGGCTAGAAAGCAGGAGACCAGGAGTTCTAGTCCTGCCTTAGCCTTGAAGCCAGCTGAGTGACCTGGTCAGTCATTCCCTCTCAGCCCTAGGAAGAAAGCAATGGCAAGCCACTTCTGAAATCTTGCCAAGAAAATTGCAGGGACCTGTCCAGGCTGGTGCCAGGAGTCAACACTGACTCAAAGGCGCACGCGCACATACACACACACACACACACATTTTTCCCCATAAAATTCAGGGCAATTTCCAGGCACTCTCTCATTTCCTGGAGTTAACCTATATGGCTTCTCTAACTTGTGTCTTCTTGGAATCTCTCATGTAAAACAGATCACTGACAGCAGTATAGATGCTGAGGACTTGAATTCATACTGAATTTGAAGCTTTTCATATAAAAAGCTAGTGCTCTATTGTTAAACTGTGGCCACATGACTAGAATTTGGATTGGTTGTGCTCCAAAAGTGTTATTTTGCACTACTTCTGTTCTCAAAGTTAACTCATATTGTGGCATTAATCAGACTTACCATTGCCTGGAATGAAAAGGGCTACCGAGTCGCTGAAAGGCCCAACTCCTCCATTAGTAACAGCAGCGACTTGCACTACACAGGTGGCATTTGTGGCCACAAATGGAATATGGATAGCATTCATATCCTTACTGGAATGGGAAGAGAAATTCATCTGCAAAGAGAAAAGAAATTCTCATTCTACCTAATGGATAAATTTCACAGGAACCTGACAGATTTGCACATAAAATGTTTGTCCTTATTTGCTTACTTTAACAGATACTTGCTAATGCCAATATAGTAACTATATATTTATGTACAGTAAGTGCCTTGGTAAATACAGTACTTCAAGCACCAGATGGGAAAAATGAAAAAGCTGACAATAATTTATTTAAATCCATATAATTGCTGTTTGGAACTCGAGCTAAATTTTTCCCCATTGTAACAGACTAAATAGCTGTGCACCAACTCATTACAAATCTGTCATCTGACTGTCAAAGACAAAATATTAAGACAGTATAACTTAATAACAAAAACAAACAAAACATGTTGTGGAAAACAGCTTGTACAATTGCTTTTTTTCTTTTTCCATGTTCAGTTTTCTTTCCTCCCTACCCTACCCTGCCTTTACAAAGACAGAAAATCTCTTGTTTGCTTCCATCATGCTAATGCTGTGATCCCTGATGGTTGGACTGATGTGTCATTTAAACCGATCCCTGGTGTGTTATTTAAAAAAGAAGCAAAAAGTAACAGACCCAATTTCTACAAAATAGGAAAACAGGCCAGAGAAAAGAGGAGGGGAGGGGAGGGGAGAGGAGAGGAGAGGAGAGGAGAGGAGAGGAGAGGAGAGGAGAGGAGAGGAGAGGAGAGGAGAGGAGAGGAGAGGAGAGGAGAGGAGAGGAGAGAAGAGAAGAGAAGAGAAGAGAAGAGAAGAGAAGAGAAGAGAAGGGAAGAGAAGGGGAAAAAAAGAAAAAGAAAATGGACAGAGCCTTAAGACAGCCTAATATCATAATAAAGATATTTGCCCATGTTCATTTGATAAATATCCTGTGCTGGTGTGCAACCTCTGCCTACTTACTTGAGAGAAAGTCCAATTGAGCAAAATAGGACTTATTCCTATATAAACATGCACAAGATGAACCTGGCAAGAGCACTTATTAATGATCTGAAAATGTCAAATACTTAATACTGTATAGCAGTGTTTCTCAACCTTAGCAACCTTAAGATATGTGGACTTCAACTCCCAGAATTCCCCAGTCAGCATGGCTGGCTAGGGAATTCTGGGAGTTGAAGTCCACCTATCTTAAGGTTGCTAAGGCTGAGAAGCACTACTGTAGCATATAGTCAATGAGAATATTATTTCAATTACTACTAGCTCCTAAATTGGGATTTTAGTATACACAAAGGAATCAAAGAAATATTTAAGTTATATCCTTTTTCTGCCTTAAATGTCACCCTTACGGAACGCCTTTTGTGATGAAATGGGCATTTGGAGATTTCATCTACTTGCAGTTATAATAGCATCAAACAGAAGCCGTGCAAACTGGCACATCATCCTCCCAGCTGGATGCGGGTTCCATCTGATAGCATTAGCATGCCCAATTCAAATAAGAGATTTCTGTTCCTGTAAATTCACTATAATTTCCTGTAGAGCTTATGAATCAGCTGAAGAGCTGGAGGGAAAAAAACACCAAACAATAGGCACCACCTCCAAGTAAATTGTCACCTAGTTCCCACCCTCCACATTTTCTGTGACTCACAACGCAGCTGACAGACTAGCATGTCAGTAGCTTAGCCTGGCAACAAGCTCAAGGGGCAGAGCCGATACGGATTAAACTGGTATAAATTTCTCTGTAAACAGGAACTAGGCAAAACATGACTAAGGCTGCAGCCCTGACAGAGTGAATTTGTCAGAGATATTTCAAAAAGGGGCATAAGTAAAAAAAAACAACAAAAAACCTGTAACAAAAGGAGAGGCTGGCCATTACTAGGAAAAGTATAACAAAATAGGAGTAGTTAGGTTATGTCAGCTTAAATAATTGCATCTTTATTTAATGCATCCAGAATAACTTCATAAGATATTGTGATAAAATATCCTTTTATGGTGAATGTTCAAAATTAAGTTCTGCTGTGTTCAGTGGGACATACCCCTTTGTGGGTAAGACTGCAAAATAAAGTATATGCTATAGATCATTCCTTGACCAATAATTTGGTATAATTTTTTAATTAAAATGGATGTGCAGACTTTTCCATTTTACCCAAGTCTCACTGTCGTTACAGTACAGTAAATACCTTTATTCTGTGGCTGGATTCCCACATCACTCTAAACCAGTGTTTCTCAACCTTGGCAACTTTAAGATGCATGGACTTCAATTCCCAGAATTCCAGGAGTTGAAGTCCACGCATCTTAAAGTTGCCAAGGTTGAGAAACACTGCTCTAAACCATCGTGTGATCTCTTTGGGTTTGGTTTATTTCTTAGAAACAGTGGCTGCAGTTCAGAGCTCTATTTGGAACTTATCCATCTGTCCAGAACACAATGGGAAACTGAAAGGGTTGTTGCGCACGCTTCAGAAATGATTTGGAAGAAGCGCTTCAGAGTTCACATGAATTCTTCCATACTAGTAGCCTGAAAGAAGGTGCTGCTGTTTCAACAGTCACAGGAAGTACCGACTCCTTAAAGCAGCAGCACTTTTTTTTTCAGTTTCGCATTGAAGGCTGAGAAAAGCTGGACTGCTTTAAAGCATAGTTTAAAGACGACTTAAGTGTTAGAGAGAGGCTCCTGAGGGGCTAGAGTGGGTGGACAGCAGGGAGCAACTTCACCAGTTTGCCTTCTGATAAATGGGTGTTTTGTGACCAGCCACATAGAACAGGACAACCGTACTGTGAGAGTATTCACAACATAATCTCAAAGTTGTGAATGTACCAAGCAAACACTAAAAAAAAGTGCAGATCACTGATTTATGACTTAGCATGATGTATGAACCAAGCCAATTGTGTCTTATTCATAAATTATGATTAAGTAAACTATGGCTTACTGTGAGGTGTGATCCAGTAATTGTCAGAATTCATTTTGCTATGCTGGATGAAATTCAGATATGGCAACCCTAAAACTGAATGACGTTTAGGAGTTGCAAAATGATGAATCAACAGTCTGTTCTGTTGTTGTGTAGGTGTTGCCTTAAATTAGGAACCACTACCACTCCAAACTTCTAGCAGGTAAGTGACAAAGGGCATTATTAACACAAGAGCAACCCAATCATCTGTAACCTGGCTGATGAACTCTAAGTCCCTACTGCAGGACAAAAGCCTCTTATGGGAAGTGCCTGCAGCCCATTCTTAAAGTTGCCATAGAATATATCACAAAAAGTGTTTATGCAGATGGGGGGATGCTGTTTTTAAATGTTGTCTACATTAAGAAAAAATAAACCTAATTGGAAACATGTAATTAGCAGGAAAGCAATAGCATCTGGATTTTTTCCCGACAGGCTGATTTTGTTCTTTGGAGGTGACTCTGATTCAACGATATGTAATCCCATCAAATTCAGAAATATTGTGTCCATTATATTACCTCCTCGTCCCAACTGTTAACAATCATGGACAATGAACAACTAAAACTGTATCAAAATTCATCTGGGGGCTTCAGGGCAAGCTTTCTCCAACTATCAGTGCTATATAATAGGGAATGAGTTTTGTAGCCAAGCATTGTCCTGCTGTCTTTTTCTTATTTATTTATTTAATCACATTTATATAGCCACCCATCTCACATAGTGACTCTGGGCAGCATACATAATCTTTCTTGCTGCAAAATGACTATATTCTACCCCTACACTTATCCACAATTAATTGAACCACAGTTGACTTAATTAACCCAGTTTTCTGACTCCATATGACACACTGAAACATAAATTAACTGCATGGGTTTGGCTCACACAATATCTAGGGTAAAATATGGTTGGCTAGTTTGCAATCCAATATGTCATGCATATCCAACCAGGGAATTTTCTCTCCCAGTCTTTAACAGGGTAGCAGTGCTATGATGTCACAACTTTCAATTCCTGAAGGAGAACCCAGACTGGCACTGAGGCTACATTGCCCCTTGAAGGAGGAAGGAACCTTCAGGCTTAACCATGGGAACATTTATATTGCAGAAATATGCTTCAGTCAAGTATTAGCAAGTTGATTAGCAAGTATTAGCTCATTAAAAACTGTAGTCCTGAAATCACATAACTATACAACAGGCTGGTAGAAGTCTCAATCTGTAAACAGGAGAATAGATGGAAAGTAGATCATTGGACTTTATGTTCCCCCCTCCCCAAGTCATGTACCTGCTCCAGCATCTCATTCTCTTGAAGAGATTTTAATCATTACCTATAATTTAAACCACAGGTTATTGAAGAAATCATGATGGACTGTGTATTGTCAAAGACTTTCACGGCCGGAATACGATGGCTGATGTGGGTCTTCCGGGCTGTGTGGCCATGTTCTGGAAGTTTTGGTTCCTAACGTTTCGCCAGCATCTGTGACCGGCATCTTCAGAGGACAGGAGCGGTTCTCTCTGTGCCCAGGATGATGTAACCCTTTTGTGGGTATTTATAGAGATCAGCGAGGATGCCTGTTGGGGGGGGGAGGTTCTGTGGGTTAATGCTGGCAAAACGTTAGGAACCAAAACTTCCAGAACACGGCCACACAGCCCAGAAGACCCACATCAGCCGTCATGATGGACTCTTTGCACATAACAAGCCATATACCATAATTTATAAATTAGAATGGTTAGAGTCACCTACCGTATGTCCCATTTCCAATCTCTTAAAAATGTTAAGATTAGCAGTACATATACAAATGTATAATGCATACATCTCCATCTTGTCTAAAACATTTTTCTGCCTAAAACATTCCTCCTCTTCTTAAAAGCCAACTAAACCTTTGGAAAGGCTTACTTAAGAATGCTTCACTTGACACATGACTTAACGTTCTTATATACTGATGAAAAACAAATAACAGAGATAACTTTATTACACTGGAGAACAGACTGAGCCCAGAAGTGTCCGCAGAATGGGTCAAGGGAGGGGCAAAGGACAAAATGAGTGTTACAACAATGCAATACTTGTTTTTATCTTTTGACAAAAGCATTGGATCCTGTGGGTGCTTCTGGCTGAGCCCTATCAATTGGAGAATGGGGCAGCCTCTTCAGGCAGGGAACAGCGGTGAAGTATTGGTGACCAAAGCTCTATGAACCACACAGTTGCCCAGAATTCCCTAAACTTTTATTTAAATGCCGTAGAGAAGGCTAAATTGTCACTAGTGTCCAAATCAGTTTCAGTTGCCAGTCCAGTTGACTACTTTACCAGTTAATGTATTGCTGTTGGTCAGGCCACAAAAGGATTTGGGGCAGAACTATATTAAAAGATAAAGCCATATATGAAAAAATTGTGGCACTGCATGTTTTATCAGAAAAGTTAGACACATACTATAGATTTATCTTGTTCCGAGGATCAGGGAAGTAACCTTTAGCTTGCCATCTGTAATATAAGTTGATGAGTTAGCGTCTCTGCTCTGTACTAGTCAGAAGACCATAACACTACTGTGCTGATTTCAGTGTCTTTGGGCTGTGATTTCTAAATCCTAAAAATAAACCACTTAAAAAGGGAACAGAAAGCTGAAGTCTCATAGAAAACAAGCATAAATAATCATTTATGGAAAATGTATAGATATTTAAGTAGTTCAGTGTGATAATCTCTGAGCAGATATGCAAAGGATGTGTAATGAATGTACAATATATCTTCTGTGCTACAACTTTCAGTTAGAAAAGTCAATTTAAGATAAATAAAATCATCTGGGGCAGAGAGGTGGAAATTAAAAAAGCAAGTGTCAACTTTTTTTCCTGCTTACCCAGAAAACTTTGTTTCACTAGCACAGCTGTTGTTTCTCTGTTGTAAGATATATTTAACACAACACTGTGGATGGTCCACTCAGAGGCAAAGAGTCTTTGAGGGAAGATCTCCAGCTACGCAAGATCTTCAGGTTCAACTGGCTTTATATAGTGCTTTGAAAAGCACAGCCACAAAACACATCTAAAAGTGAACAGTGACTTATGCCCTTATCATCCTGTGTTTGGATTACTGCATTATGATCTTCATGGGGCTGCCTTTGAAGTTAGTTTGGAAGCCTCCAAGGGACTCATTTCCCTTTAACCATAGTTAAAGGAGAGGTCAGCACCAACTTAATCTGATTAATGCTAAACAATTCCCTGTAAAACAAGGACTACAGTCACTTCCTAAATAGAATAAGAGAGAAATTGGTTACCATTCACCATGATATCCTTTATGGTAAGGAATTTGCTTCAGAAAATAGAGTTCATACCAGCTCTGCGGAACATGAGTGGCCAACCTAACTCAAAGGATTACAGTGAAAAACTGTCAAAAAAAACCAAAACCAAACCCCAAAGTACTTAGGCCTACATGTATATGAAATTACTTTTTCCAGCATCAGTAAGACTGATTTTTCAATAGCAGGTATGTGCTACAGCAGTTAGGAGGCAAAAGTGTTCAGTGTGATTACAGTCTTGTCAATTTCAGGCAGCAGACAAGCCCATGGGAGGGTATTAATCAAGTACAGGTAGTCCTCCAGTTACTCATTCAGCAACCATTCAAAATTATGATGGCACTGAATGAGGGGGAGTTATGACTGCTCCATGAAATTGCAACTGTCATAACATCCCCATGGTCATGTGATTGCGATCTGATCACATGATCTCCATTTGTGACCTTCGCTGCTGGCTTCCTACATGCAAAGTCAATGGGGAAGCCAGCAGGGAAGGTCGCAAGTTGCACCTGTAAGTCACTTGTCACTTTTTCTCCCAAGGAGCCCTGCTATGGAGTACAAGCTCCCAGCCGGCCCACCTGCACTTCCCAGCACCCCCCACCTGCCTGCACTCCCCAGTGTCCGCCTGCAGCCCTTGCCAGTCTGTCTGCGGCCCCCACTGGCCTGCTTGCACTCCCTAGCACCCACCCACACCACTTGTGCACCCCCTTGCATTCCCTACCTGAGACTTCTACTCTTCCTGCTTAATGCCCATGCGTCCTGGGGTTACCATGGCAACTGGGACTGCTGGGATTTCTGTTGCTAAGCAATGTGGTCATGTGATGTTCTGCTTTATGACCGCATCACTCAGTGACGGCAATCCCAGTTCCAATTTCCATCATAACCCAAGGACTAAATCACAGAACTAAGTTTGTTAACTTGCAGTTAGCACTTATTAGGGAAGCACTGCACCATGAAGAAAAACTGCTCAGGAAGAGAGACTCAAAAAGCTGAACAATATTTGATTTTAAGGCTATGCCTGCTGGACAGAGGACATGAAGACAAAACGGAGGACATGTCTTCTTTTGCGGGAAGTCTGGTCACCCTATATAAGAGCTACCTGTTCTTTTCAAGGCATCTTGCTGTGTGAGGAAAGAGGATCTCAGAGAGAGAGAGAGAAAAACAGAAAAGGAGTTACCAGGAAGAAAGAGAATGGCCCACTGTTCTTGACACTAGCCCCCTATCACTTGCTTTAGCCCCGTGAACAATTGGCACACTATGTATCCCTTGACAGAAAGCAGAGCTTTTACATCTGCACTGTTCTCACTGGGTTTTCCAAACTGAAAATAGATCTTTGCAAAGTCAAATCAAAATCATAGCGGGTCCTGGACCAGCAGCCTGTCACCTAGCTCTTCTGAATCCTGATCTCATACATGTACATGAACTTCCACACAATCGTATGCGAGGGTATGTGTGTGTATATATACACAGAGCACTTTAATGTTCAACAACAACGCAATATTTTAAGCATATATCTAAGTAAACCTCGTCCATCATACTTTCCTGGAAGAACAATTAATATTAAAACACAATTTTGTACTGATCACTTCCTCTTTTATATCATACAGCATGAGACACAAAAAAATAACAAAACTCATATAAAGTGATCCACATCTGATTATTTCTCGGCCTTTTGGCTAAGATCACCTGTAGGGGAAGGAAAAAGATCTTGGCCTGAGATTCTGAAAAGCTGTTGCTGGTCACAGAATAGAAGGCATAATTAGATGGACATATCCTGATTCTTGATAAAGCAGCTTCTTTCATAAGCATATGTTCATAATATGATATTCCTTATGCTACCTAAAATGCTGACAGTTGTGCAAGTTAAAAAAATCCTTTCTTTTGGATTTACATGTTAATTCATACTTACAGATAGTTCTGAGGTCTGCCATACATGAGAGATCGTGTAGCTCTGAAGTTCACCATTCATCTGTGAATCAGGGGGCTTTATCCACATGATTATTACAGAAGAACTGGATTCATTGATAGAGATTGTGACATTCAAAGGGGGAGCAGATGGAGCTTAAGAACAGAATACAGATACAAACAAAATGACTGACTAATCTTTTGGGTGGAAACAGGAAGAAAACAAACAAACAAACAAACAACAGAAACAAAAACCATCTTTACTGGCTTGGTTCTCTGGATGTGGGGAATGACATCCTGGTTGGGAATGACAAGAGTTCAAATTTTAGCAGGTTACCTTTACAAAGAAGGCATTTTCCCATGTCCCTTTCCATATGTTCATTCCTCCCTAAATTATAGCTCTATGAATAATAGCAGAATCATAACATATATTTAGATTAAGAATGATTTGTACTAAAGATCTGGGGGAATGGAGTATATATCATTCAAAGAGGAAAAGCCAGTGAATGACAAGATAATTACTTGCAGATCATTATCTTCCTGAGTCCATAGTCTTATTAGTGCTTTTTATTTTAGAAAATGTTTTTAAAGAGTTATATATGCTGCTTGCATGATACACTGTACAGATAGTCATACATTAACAAAATGGCACAGGCATGGGAATAGGAGAGGCTCATTACTCATTGCCAGTGATGTCACTGGCATGAACCACCAACTGTAGTCAGATGTAAAATTGTGGCTTAGGAAGGCATATATTGATCTATGGGACACTGCCTCTGAGCATTCAATCAGCCCAGGGATTTGTTTGTATCAGAGCATGCATCTATCTCATTTCACACACATTTATTCTTGTTTGCCCCTACCTTTCTTGATTTCAGTAGACAAATTTAAGGAAGGAAAGGACATATTGCTAAACCATAAAGCATCAGAAACTTTAGCTGACCTGCAGCAAATCTGGAGACTGGCTTTCCATCCCTCTACCCACCACTGTCATGCTACATTGTTCATCATTCTTACCTCCTTCAGTTGTACTGGCCATAATCCAGGGGCTGAAGCTAGACCAACCTACTTCATTCATACAAGAAACACTGATGTTATAATCCTTCATGGCTGATAGATTCTGAATATGATACTGATGCGGTGGCACAGAAGTGTTAAAAATCATCATAGAAGTGTTATTTGGTACAGCAACATCCTTCACCTGGTTTTAAAAAAAATGTTAAGCAAAGATGGTTAATGAAGGAATGCCCCTGAAAGTATGTCTGTCAATATTCATGCTTAATTTTCAGATTGAAGAAGATGACTGAGAGGTCCTTCTTTGCCAGGGTTGACAGAAAGCATTTTGATGATTAAGAGCAGCAAATGGTATTCCTCCATGATGAGCATTGTATGGATTAAAGAATGACCTGGCCCTATCTGGAGTGCTGCTGTTATGTAGAAGTTAGCTAGTAGCTGAAAGCAATGCTGTTAACATAAGCGTTGCTTATTTTTTGCAAAAGTTGATGAGAACTAAAGTCAAAGAGACTCGTGTGGGATTGAGTTTATGACCAGATTTTTGTTTTTTTTAGTAAGAGTTCTAAGTGGCCCAAATGTTCATATATTCATGGTCTCTGACTATGACTCCCACAAAACTCATTGCCTTTAACTTGCTATTTTACTCTATTCTGTTGCAGGTTTTGGCAATTGGTTTTATAGAATTAGATTGTGAAGGAAGCCCTTGTCTCAGGCTACACATCAAGGCCATCAGGGATAACGTAGCCAGTGAGGCAAGGTAATATCACTGTTTAGCCAACCAGATTTGACTGTGTGATGTCATCAGAGAACAAAAGGATGGCACTGCCTTATACTCCCACTTGCAGTGGAAAACAGCTTTGCCCCATTTTATCAGCTTTTCAATGTCTCAGGGAATGATACATTTCACAGGGTTCCCAATCCCACTCCTTAGCATACCCCAGTGTTTCTCAACCTTGGCAACTTTAAGATGTGTGGACTTCAACTCCCAGAATTCCCCAGCCAGCACGGTTGAGAAACACTGGCATACACACACACACACACACACACACACACACACATGCATTTAAGCATGCACAAAAACAAGCATCGTTTCAGTTCAGTCTCATTTCAGCCTTTGCAGCATTCAATAAATAATAGCATTAAATACTATTGTACCTTCTGTAAAGAAAAGCATAATAAACATTCAATAATGCTACAAGATGCTTTGGCAAATGAATGGAGGGGTAATTATAACCAGCTGTTCCTATTTTTTTGGATTGTTTCATTTATAAGAGTCATAAATACATCTCTGGCTTTTAATGTCCCCCACATACTAAAACAGAGGTGGGAGAGGCTATTTGATTTAAGCATAGTAACCAAAGCATGATATCTTTTAAAACATGACATTTCAGTAATTTTAGCCCAGTCTTTGAGTGTCTCACATATACTGATTTAAAAACAGATTAACTTTGGAAGTTTGATACTTTCTGGGTCATAAATCTATTCCTACAGTTTTCATTTATGCATGTAATAGTTAATACAGAATATGAACATTTAGAACGATGCTGATTTTTTTAAACTCTATTTCCAGAGCCTCAGTAAGAATGCAGTTATGAATACCATCAACATGACATCATCCGGAAAAGAAAGGCATTTTCCACCCGCTATTATGGTCCCTAAAAGCTGCTTATTCAGAATGGTTAAAAAATAGTGAGGATGGCTTAAATGGACTTTGTGCCTGTATTGTAGGAAACTGACAACCCAAGTTCACTTGCCCGTAAATTTGCCAGGAGCGCTTTCCTTAGGTTTCATTTAGGTGCTAAAAGGAAAAGATGTCTGTACTGAAAGAAGAGGTAAAACGTTTGCCCTGACCTTTCTATGGGATGAATCAAGCTTCAGGAAATCCTGATGCTGCCTGGCTTTTGACAAGGAAAGACATTTCCTTGGCAGCATGAAACAATTATTTAAAACCATAGTATGATCTCAAAGGGTGAAGACTCCAAACTTGCTATGCGGAAGTGACTCTGCACCCTTGCATTTTTTCAGGACTTTGGCTTTCTGTTTATATGCAATCTTTATTTTGCATATAAAACCTCTCTGGGGTTTTCCATTTGTCAAGAAACAATCACAAAAGGAATAAGGAGCAATGGTCTTAAGGCTCCAGTCCAACCTATTCAATTGCAGTAAACCTCCAGAGGTTTTAGATTTCACTTCCTACAACATAACCAATGTCAAGAGGTTGGAGATACTGCTCAGCTGATAACCCAGGAGACAGGGGAAGCCATCTTACAATATAGTGGATTAGACTGCTAATCCAACTGGTCAGCAGCAATTCAGGCTTTCAGATAAGTCTTTCTCAGCTATATTGGAAGAAGTTAGGGATTGAATTCACTAGTTTAGTATACCCAGCAATAGCTGACTCTCAATGCATAGTATTTTAATAAACATTAGTCATACATTATGACTGCACATTTTAGGAAGTATTGGTTTATTTTCTATTTGCCACTGTCTTTTCTGGTGGTAAAAAATTAAGCTAACCTTAATGCACCTCTCTCAATCACAATAATCATAAAAGAAATATTTTTTAAAAAATCTACCTTGTCTGGAATATACTTTCCATTTTTAAAGATGCCTCTTTCCCATTTTTAATTTATGCTAATTCAATTAACATAAAAGAGACTCAAAGATATGCTGAATACTATGGAAAAAAACCTGTTATCATCTTGTCAAAAAGCTCAAGACTCTCAATTCTTTTAAAACACAGCTGGGCAAAAACTGAAAGATTCTGAAATACCCACAATGGAGGAATGGTTGGTGAAGATGACGGATTTAGCAGAAATGGCAAAATTAACTTGTTTGTTTAGAGAAAGATACATTTATTAGTGACTGGCAACCCCTTATGGACTTTTTGCTGAAAAAAGAAAAAAATGAACTGATGATTAGAAAGGGTAGATTATGGAAAGAAGGAAACTTTGATATAATCTTAGAGAGAGACGGTAAAATATAAATGTACTTATAACTGCTGTTAAGAAGACTGGAAGCCGCTTCTTTCTTTCTTTCTTTCTTTCTTTCTTTCTTTCTTTCTTTCTTTCTTTCTTTCTTTCTTTCTTTCTTTCTTTCTTTCTTTCCTTCCTTCCTTCCTTCCTTCCTTCCTTCCTTCCTTCCTTCCTTCCTTCCTTCTTTCTTTCTTTCTTTCTTTCTTTCTTTCTTTCTTTCTTTCTTTCTTTCTTTCTTTTTCTTTCTTTCTTTCTTTCTTTCTCCTCCTTTTCTCCTTCTTTTTCTATATTTCTTTTTCCCTTTGCTATTACTTTTCTTCATTTCTCTTATCTTTAACTTAAAGTTTGTATTGTTTTAACTCTGTGGGAAAACTTTTTTTATAAAAATTATATACAGAAATAAAATTCTTTTAAAACACAGCAAATGTCATCAGATGAGTCCCAAAAGGAAAACCCAATTCCAATTCCAAAAGGATGCATCCGGAGTTAAAGACTCAGTTACATATTACTTGTAAATATGTGTAACCAAACCCCCAAGGTAACTTGAATGTTAGGACATAAGACTCAATTCCTAGTCTAATTAGATTCTATATAGGTAACCACTGTTGTTCTTTGCCACACGGTGCACAAAATCGTCTTCTCTAAAAGCTAGTAATTTCTGAGTATGCTAGGGAATGCGGTTTGCCAAATATTACCACTATTGCAGTGTAAAAGCTAGAAGGTTGGATGGATCACAACCAGAGTTTGGATTCTAATCTCCATAAATACCTCTGCTGTGCTGGGTGACCCTGGACAGTCATTCCCTCTCACCATCCTCAACCCAAATAGATGTTGTAAAAGTAAGGGTATCTCCCGGCACAGCCCTATAAGGGCAGGGAGAGGTTAGAATAGTAACAAATACATAGCTATAGTGTTTTTACATTTTCAGAGTTGCTCTTCTTATTGCTTCCTTTCAGGCAAAATATATAAGCAATATCTTCCTTCTTAACCATTCATGAACTATAGACAGACTAGGTCATCCTGACAGTAGGCCCAGTGAAATTATGGAATTAATTTCTATGGGTCTGCTGCACTACAGTAGAATTAAGTCTGAACCTAACTCTATGGCTGCAGTCCTGTGCAATCTACAATTAGGCTAAATCCTCCAGAAGTCAATGGAATTCAAGGAGTTAACTGCGCAAAGGCTGGCAGTCCTCAGCTCCAAGAATGTCATACCTAGGAAAAGTTACTGTGAAGCCAGAAGTTTCAGAGAAGCCAAGAGAAAAGAAAAAAGAAGAAAATTTCTTAGAATTTTAGAAATGAAAATGATTGGTCAGCACTCATTTACACAGAACATTTACACAGTTCTTCATCCGATATGGCTGGACTGAAAACAAAAATGTATGCAGCAATGCTGTGAGATATTTAAATGTTAGGTGGCCACTGCCTAACTTTACGCAACGTTTGATTATTTCTATGGTTTTTTTCCTTGCTGATTAGAGGAATCCTGTGGGACAGAATACAAAAGCAAAATGGATACATGTTCAAAAAGGTCACTAATTCATTTGCTGAGGAGCTTATGCAGCAAACGTTCCAGCAATCAGTCAGAATGTGGAATGCAGTTAAAACCGGCCTAATAAACACAATAGCAGTGGAAAAAAGGCATGGCATTCCAAAGCCAGCATATACAACGTGCCCTCACAGACAATGTGGTAAATACGGATTCTGGCAACAAGCCAAAGCATTTAAAGGGAAAGAAGGAAAATTGATCTCCTGAGTTAGAATGGGGCACAGTTCCAAAGAAATATAGAGACTGCATGAATGTTGACATCCAGCATCCTATTAAAATGCTCACTGCAAGTAGACTGGATCTAAGAGAGATGGATCAGGATTATGACAGCTGCTTGACTTTCATGGCTTCAGCTGTGATTTTCAGTGGAACCCACATCTATAAATCTGCATGGACTCTTTAGGGTAGATATGATTCAAGGCCAACATTTGAAGGCCCACATTTCATTGGGGGGGGGTGTCACTATATACTTGTCCTCTCTCACACACTTTGCGGAATGGTGCTGAGTGGATGACAAAGAAGAGGCAAGCAAATAGGTACTGTAGTATGCAACAGGAGCAAAGAGCTGGACGTGGTCATATCTTGTCAAGCACTCCCTAAAACATGGAGGCACAGAAAATGCCCCTGCTAGAATTTTCCACAATTTCTTCATTTCTCCTTAAGCCTACCTCCTGTGTCCCAGAGCCACTACACCTAGCAGAATCTTCCACCATATTCAAGAGATAGTTCTGGGTTTGGGGGCAGTTCTACAGATTGGCGGTATACATAATAAAGGCACTTTCTCCCATTCCCTTCTGCAAGCAGAAGCAGACAAATGAAGTCATCTCCATTTGACAGAAAGGATAAGAGAAGTAAGCCTGTCAGGGAATTTCATTCTTTTTGCTAAGATTTTGTTATTGTTGATGATGTTGTTGTCGTCATTATTCATGTTTATCTCAAACCTTCAGGATGAGGAGTTGCTGACATTTGCCAAGTCTTAAAACATATTTTAACAGGTTTTTAACGTAACCAAGTGTTAATGTTTTACAAACATTATGAACTATTGATTATGGAAGCATAAAGAAATGGAGTTGGGAGCACTTTTGTTCCTCTGCTCAAGGACTTCTGTCTACAATAGATGCACCATCCTGGAGAAACAGAAAGGATTGGTCAAGTATAGGACTCCCAGCTCTGTGCAGGCAAAGTTTCTCTTCCCCTCTGAACGGGATCACCTCTGCTTCCTAAGGTGTGACTGAGGCTTTTTCTTCCCATTCAGGGTATTAAGATCACTCTTTGCCCCAAGGCAAGCCACGCTGGCAACAACACATGACAAAAGGGAACATTTTCCTTTTTTCATAACTTATTATTTTCAAGCTTCCTTATGAGAAAAGGCAGCTATCAAATTGGGGGTTTTAGGCTTTAAAACAACCTTCCCCACCTTCTTTCTCACTGGTTCACAACTTGCACCATTCCAAAACAATATAGCCACTGGTTTCACCGACTGGGGATGGTGGGATCGGGAGGGTGGGTTAGCAAAAAGAAGAGCACAATCCCAAAGTTCAGTCATGCACTCAGGGGAATCAGCACCTCACCCATCCTTTATTCTACAGCCTTGCTACTAAGTATTATACAAAACATCCTGTAAAAAAGCACTACAAAAATGTTAAATACAATTTGCTATTTACCCAAACACTGCAGAAGCTGAAAGGTGAATAACCATCAAACCCTGGGACCCAGGATACCACCACTGTGTGGGCCCTTGCAGTCAGCATCTGCACCTTCATAGGTGGGGATGGAATTCCTGCGTTAGAAACAAAAACATACTCAGAAACATGACACTGAAAGACATTTTAAACACAGTGCAAAATCAGTAGGACTGTACAGGGGAAAAAGAAATGAGACTGAGGCAAGCTAAGTTGTCAGCTTGTCCAAATTGTGTTTTGGAGCCATTGGGATGGATATTTGCCAACTTAACAGCTTTATTTGAAAGCTTATTGTGTTCAGAAGATCTTAATTTCTTATCAAAGTATTTACTGTACCTTTGCAAATTGTAATCTTCCTTCCTTCCTTCCTTCCTTCCTTCCTTCCTTCCTTCCTTCCTTCCTTCCTTCCTTCCTTCCTTCCTTCCTTCCTTCCTTCCTTCCTTCCTTCCTTCCTCCCTCCCTCCCTCCCTCCCTCCCTCCCTCCCTTTTGGTGCCTTTGACTCCTAGTGACTGTCTGGACAAGTCCCTGCAGTTTTCTTGGCAAGATTTGGGGGGTGGTTTGCCATTGCCTGCTTCCTAGGGCTGAGGGAGAGTAACTGGCCCAAGGTCACCCGCCAGGCTTTATGCCTAAGGCAAGACTAGAACTCACTGACTCCTGGTTCCTAGCCTGATGCCTTAACCACTACACCAAATTGGCTGACAATACTATTTTACTATACATTTATTTTTCTCCTGGCTTTTCTTCAAGGAGCTCAAGGTGATGAATACAGCTTTCTCATTCACTGTTATTTTACAACAAACATGTGAGGTGGGTTTGGCTGAATGCCCAAACTTATATAGTAAGCTTTGTGAGAATCTGAACCTAAGCTTATCAGACAAAAATGCAACATCCTAGCCCAGCCTTTCCCAAGCAAGCACTTCCCAGTTGTCTTAGACTATAACCCTCATGCTATCTGGGGATGATGGGAATTATAATGCGCAACACATCTGATGAGAACCAGGTTTAAGAAAGCTACTCCAGCAACCCTACCAGATAGCCCAGGCAGGAAAAAATGGGAAGTTCACACCACTGTTTGAGCACCAAATCTGAACTGTGCCCCTACCTGGGGCTTTGATTTTTATCTTAGACTTTTCTCCTGTGGTGAGCAGGAGAAACCATCCAACTAAAAAATTAAAACAAATATTGAACAGTGCAGTCCTGTACAGGTCTACTGAAAAGAAAGCTATTCTGAGTTTAATCAGGTTTCCTCCTGATTAGCAGAGTAGGGTTGTAAACTGAAGATCTCTTCTATATGACTAGATCAAATAAGGCATTCTGAGAGTCCACCAAGCCAACTATTACACTGTCACACATTGATATTGAATATCTCACAACCTGGTGTTTTTTTTTTTACATTTTTGTTACTTTCCGGAGAAGGCCAGAAAAGCCAGGCTTAACAAGTAAAATCATGAAAGCTGTTCTTTCCAAGCCAAAAGTGGCTCCTTATAAAGCAAACACTGAAAGAAAATGGAATGCTTATTAGCTAGTCACAGAGTTCAAATAGTTTGCCATTTATCCTTCAGATAAACCATTCCCAAAATGATGCCTTCCTGATAGCAGGATTACAGTCCCAAAATTCCCAACTAGTATAGCTGAAGTCCTGATGCATTTGTAGGACAAGGGGTTGGGAGGGTTGGTTCAGGCAAAAAGGAGGAGGGGGAGGGGGACGGGGAGGAGGAAGGGAAGAGGAAGAGGAAGAGGCTAACAGGTTTACAAGATCATAGATTCTTGGTTAAGTTCCACTTAATTCCATGGAAGTCGCTTCTGCACAGACATGCATAGGACTCAACATTATTGCATTAACACCTTCTGGTGATTTTATCAGTTTTTTAATGGTATTGGTACAGGCTTGCAAAATAAATCAGAAAGAAATAACAGAAAAAAACCCATTAGGATGGATTATTTTGGGAATCACAGCATAATGAATTATTTATTTATTTATTTAGAACATTTGCATGTCCACCCAACTCACACACACTGGGCGGCTTACAAAGTACATGCTGCTATTTGCATAGCAAAATAGAATTTATACACTAATATGTCCAAAAAGAACAATTTACCGTAAGATCAAGTTATTTCTTAACCTTTATTAAGATAGAAGATGGAGAAATAAAGGGAAAAGAAATCTGTTTAGTCTACTGTAACAAATCTGAGTGCATCTTAATGATGCAGCAAAGAAAAAAGGGACTGTCTCCTGTGTAGTGTTGGAATTAGGACCTGGAGTGGGATGATCTACTTTCATCCACTTTTGGCCAATTAAATTTGGAAAATATCTATCTTAGCCTTCTCCAACCTATCACCTTTTTGTCATATTTTAGGGCTACAAAATTCTTAGCATCTAGGCCCGCTGGTTAGGAATTTTGGGAGTTAGAGGCCCAACTCATCCAGAGTACAGTATACTAGGTCAGAGGAGGCTAGACTAAATCAATTCATTTAATATCCAGAGTCTTTCTCAACCAGCCAAGTCTATGTACTCATTCATGCTCCTAACAGTATCACTGAACATCCAGGCAAAACTTCAGTGTGGCTCACCCAGCAAGTATATAGTACTGAGGAAGAATAAAATCTAACTGGGAAATATAATCCAACAAGTAGGCCTGCAACCAATTCTTGCAACATCAAACATTCATCTAAGGTTTTCCAGCCACTTATTCAACAGCCATGCTTTCTTTTTCCAATGCATCTGAAAGGCAACATTTCAGGAAAAGCTGGTCTAGGATTAATTCACGCAATAAACTAAGCCACAAACCACTTGCCAGCTTAACACATTTCATGAATCCACTGCTAGTATTTACTGACTTCTTCTGTACTTCCTGAGTTTGACTTGTGCCTTTCAGGTAGAGGGCATTCCCTAGGGAAATGCAAAGCATTTAAGGAGACAAGGCTTTTTCAGTACTGTTCCCACACTTACAGAACCCCCCTCACAGAAAATACACATGTCTCCCTTCCCCATCAAAACATTGGAAGATAGATATAAATTTAAAAGGTGTTTTAAATACTTAATTATGAAACAAGTATGGTTAGGAGTGATGGACCATAGTTGAACTCAGGAAGAAATGCAACTTGGTCTTTCCAAAATGTGTATTAACAAGACTTTAACTAGAATAATAAAGATCATCTCACACATAAGACTGACCCTTTATATTGATTCGGGCTTCAGACGATGTTGCTAATCCTTTCTTGTTATGAGCTTCACAGTGGAAAACAGCGGTTTCATTAATACCTGCAAATCCAAATTAAAATAAACATACAAACTGAGAATGCAGCAAAGTGGGAAAACATGATAATGGCACACAGTGAAATAATTTAAGACTTAGCCTGGCTTCTTTCCTGAACAAAGACCATGAATAAACTTCCAAGTGTTATTTTACATTTTGAGCAAATCTCTCTTGAAGTACAGCATTTTTCTGACCACAAGAGCAGCATTTATGGGAACGCCTGACTTCTTTGGGTTTTTTGCTTTTTTAAAAAGAGAGACTTTCCTTTACCAAAAATGTATCTGAATTCTTTGACAGAGCTATTTTAATGCCTTGTTCTACAGCTCTGGGCCACAACAGCAATGTCAAGTTCAGCAGCCCAATTGTACTGAAGAGTTCAAAAAGAAACCTACGCAACAGAGATAGCTGACCCGTTGTGCACACAATGCCATGAACCTTTTTTGAACCACAGAAATTTCAGCAGCAAACTGGTGAGAAACAGAAGTGCAGTTTTCCTGCTAGTTTTTGACAAGAAGAGATTTGTGTGTTGAGGTTAATAATTAATATACTAAATGTATTAAAACCACACAAACACTTTCCCAACTGCCAAAACTTGACCTTTGACATTCCAGCCCTGCCTCTCTTAGGTGGCTGTTTACCACTCAGTTGGAACTACAGCATGCTTCTCAGTTGTCAGAAGGTTACTCAGAACTGGGCTACAGTTGCGCTCTGAAAAATTACAACAGTTTTACTTGTGTCATGAATTAAAGTACAGTTGTAGGCTCTGTGTATATATGTAACAATCAAGGCACAGAGTATGTTTTCATACAATGTAACTGCTGAAGTATATTTTAACCCAAGGATGATCTAATGGGGGACAATCTAGGTTTTCCAGGTGTACCTTTTTCATCCCAAATATCATTCTCCTTCTTGTCTGTTCAGTCTAAAACCATAGATCTCCAATTATATTGAACAACAACAACAACAACAACAAAATAATCCCTGCTTTTTCCCAGAATTACTGCTCAGAAAGAGGGCAATGCCTTGCGTACAAAAGGTTTTGGGTTCAAAACCTTGTAGATCCAGACAGAGCTAGGAAAGACCCCTGACAACCCGCTATCAGTTGCCGGTTATGGTCACACAATGTCTTACACTTTGCTTTGGGTTACCACATTTGGGAGATTAAGCTGCCAATTGCACCACAAACAAAAGAACAACAAATCAGCCTCTATCTTTACTGCAGCATTAATATTTCTTGTTTTGGTTTTGGGTTTTTTTCTTTCGAATTAATGTTGACTCCTGGCGAGAGCAGTTTCCTTGGCAAGATTTTGGAAGTGGTTTGCCCTGGCCTTCTTCCTAGAGCTGAGAGAGAGTGACTGGCCCAAGGTCACCCAGCTGGCTGGCTTTGGTTTTACAGGTAGTTCTTGGGTTACTACAGCAATTGGGACTGGGATTTCCATCGCTAAGTGATGCGGTCGTAAAGCACAATGTCATGTGACTGCATCATTTAGCGACAGCAATCCCGGCAGTCCCAGTTGCCATCGTAATCCCAGGAACGCATGGGTTGTTAAGTGAGGACCTCATGTGACTGCAACGTGGGAAAAGGCGGGAGTTCCAGACAAGGAGGCTGGTGGGTAAGAGCTGCAGGTGAGTTATGGGTGGGCCAGTGAGTATCGCGAGCAGGAGCTATAGAACACAGTTGGGTGCATGGTTGCTGTGAGTGGGGGCCATGGGCAGGGGCTACAGAGTGCAAGTGGGTGCTGCGGGCAGGCACTACGGAGTGTGGAGCAGTAGGCGGGTGCCGCAGGAGGGTACTACAGAGTGCAGGGGGGTGGGCGGGTGCTGCAAGAGTGTGCTATGGAGTGCAGGCGGGTGCACAGGTGCCATGGGCAGGCTCTACAGAATGCGGGCAGGTGGGTGGGTACCAAGGGCAGGTGGGTGCTGCAGTCAGGCAGGCAGGTGCTGTGGGTAGGCGCTATGGAGTATGGGCGGCTGGGTGGGTGTCTTGGATGAGTGAAAAAGTGGCAGGAGTGAGTTGTGACCTCCTGCCAGCTTCCCCATTGACTTTGTGGGAAGCTGGCAGGGAAGGTTGCAAATGGCAATCACATGACTGTGGGACACTGCAACCATCATCATTGTGAGCCAGTTGTCAAGTGCCCGAATTGTGATCACATGACTTCAGGGACACCGTGACTGCAACTTTGCAGACTGGTCATAAATCCCCTTCATTCAGTATAGTCGTAAGTTTGAATGGTCACTGGATGAAGTCACTGGTCGTAACCTGAGAACTACCTGTATTATCATTTGTAAAAGAAACCAACCAACCTGTGGCCTGATCAGAATTAAATCCACCATGCTTGTGCTAATCTGTCCCTGAATCTCTTAGTTTCTCAAAAGGTGTGCACAGGTAACTGACAAACAAAAACAGAGCAGCAGAAACCCTGCTGCAGACAGCTCTGCTTTGTGGCTACTTTCCCACCTCTTATCTTTTTTCTGGACTACATCTTTTCCTTAGCAGAAACCATGTGACTTACCCTGAGTCATTGTCCTCCTCTTCTATTTACTTTGCTGGCACATTATAATATTCCTGCCTCACTGAAATAAATGGAAACTACACAGCAGCAGCTCTTAGTACTATCTATCCTGTGGTTTTGCACTGGTGGGAAATGCCAGGCATGTTCACCCTGGTTGATGGGTGAAAAAAGCTATCTGTCGACTACGGGAGGACTGGGTTTTTCACATAACAACTTCCTTAAAAGAAATGCCATTCTTAAACAGCAGTTTTAAAAATATCGTGCTGTTTTAAGACTACTACAGTGGTTCCCAACCTTGGGTTACCAGATGTTGCTGGACTTCAACTTTCATAACTTAAGTTATTCAATGGACAGGGGTGCTCACAGTTGTACTCCAACTACCTTTGGAGTCCAAGGTAAGGAAACACTGTTCTGTAAGTTTTGCCAAAATATGTTAGGGACAAGCTTTTAACAAACATCTGTGTTATGTATTTTTTTTTTATTGTGTGTTTGGTCTATGACCATATATTTTAATAAACTACCCAACTATTTATCAGTGTCTTCCTAAGATAACTTCCACATTATCAGAACTCTATGCTCATAGTAATTGAAAAGGGCAAAAATGCAAGTGCTGCATAAACTATTTTAGGCGTGTTTCTTTGGAACACAAAATCTGGCAGGGCAGCAGCCTTCTACTCAGGCACACGCCTGATAGCCTGTAGTGACAAGAAATGGCACAGAGGTCTACATGCTCAGCAAAAAAAAATCCAAGTGACCACCCAAAGGAAGGATAAAGCTCTCCATTCCCCCTCTTTAGTCCCCAACAAGTTCAGTGTTGAGATGATCAGGCCATTTCATAATTTCTAGGGAATTTCTCCAAGGAAGAAGAACCAGCCTTTTCATAGGACTAAGATAGTGAAAAACCATGTCCCAGTTTGTAACCTCGCTCATGAAAATCACATAAAGGGAGGGAACTATTTTCTGGGTTTTAGTAATGAAAGCATTTACTCATGCATCAACCCCCATTTTAGCTTAGCTGTAGTTGATGACAGAACCACCAAGGCTTTTTCAACCAACATCTAGAATGAGCCTTATTGCAGGGCTACTATATCTGGGCTGAAAACCCCCATATGAGCTCTAGATGGCAACTACAAATCACAGAAAACTCAGCTCTTTGATATCATCTAAGGATTATCCAGATCTTTGCAGCCCAGATATTGATAGTCCTTCATACTGTTGCTGAATACTTCTGCTTTCTTAGATTTGATGAGACCTCTAACACATTTTTGCTTTTATAAAATGATTTTTTTGTTTTTCTATAGAATGATTTAGGTTGAGAAGAACCAACCACACTCAATTCATATCAAGGAGCCTTGTGGCTGATCTTACAACATTTTAAATTGTAATTATGTGCCATAATTATGATATTAAATTCATACAATAACACATAATTTCAGCACAACAAATACAGGCATGTAAACTTATGTTAGGAACTCCAAATATGCAACTTCAACAATATGTACTCTCAGCTTTGGAATGTCTTTAGCAACATTTCTTATTTCAGTAGGCAGTGTGATGGCTAGAGACGGAGGGAAGTGAGTAAAATCTATTTGCATGCATTGTACAGTATATGCTAACAATGAACAAATGGGGACAAAACAAGGACTGAGATTTTCTAAGGCTGGAGAGCAGGAAATAATGAGTATCCCTGAAAAAACTGGATATCCCCAAAATGTACCTGCTAGCCCATTGCACGGAAAGATCAGTGTTGGTGAGCTAGCTATCATTTGAAGAATCCTGTCCTCCATTACCTTATACCATGGTGAAAAATCTGTGGTTTTTCCCAGAGTTGTTGGTTTTCAATTTTTGTCAGCTCCAAGGATTGGTCATTATGATTGGGGTCAATGAGCTGATTATTAATGACATGATTAATATAAATATTTCTATGAAGACATTTAGCTTATTCTTCATCCCAAAATGAAACTTATATGAGTGACATATATCAGGCTCTGACTGAGATTTACAACTTAAAACACACAATGGAAAAAAAGGGACTGACTGCAAAATTCCTAAAACAATATTGATGGTTCGAGAAGAGGAAGAAATAAAAATGGTTGGCCTCTCAGCAGAGCTGATAGCATGACCGTGTTTTTCTTCCCTCCCTGACCGCAGACTGAATATAGCTTTCAAAGGTTGGCATAACCCATAAGTATCATTTCAGGAAATACAAACAAATGTATAGCCATGTAATAACTTAGACTTTCATATGTGGAAGAGAGAATTTAGTATAACTAAGGTATCTGTAGACTGCATTTTCCACAAATACATTGCATTACACATATATATGTATATGCACTGTATGTATGTATATTATACTTCATTTAAAATTACTGACATTTAAGTAAGTATTAGACATGGCATTAAATTAATTACAATATCCATCTTCTGAAGAAACCCTACAAAGGCAATCCCTGGTGCCTGTCCAACCTTTGAATCAGGTAATAATTTATTAAGAAACTAATTTTTTTAAAAAAAAATTGGTTGGCTGAGGAAATGCTTAGTACATTATGTAATACTGAAACAACTTTCACAAAGGTTTTGGTTAAAAAAAATCAGAAAACCACTTGGAAGGATAACACCCTTTAAAAGAATCCGCCAAACCAAGGAAATTGTATGATTCTCTGAAATTATTTAAAAATACCTCAAACTCCACATAAAAGCTTTTAGCAATAGCCCTGAGGAACCTCAAGTATGGAACTACACATTTCCCAGTTCCTCCAGTTACTGACAACTCAGCTTGAAGGTGTGTTTTTTTAGGGTTCTAAGATCATTTCACACAATATATGTTTATTGTTTCTTTCTTAGATTTATATTCTGCCTTTTTTCCAGGAACTCTCACTGTTTTACATGGAGTTCTCCCTTCATTTTACTCCACAATAACAATCCTGTCAGGCTTACTGACCCAAAATCACTGAGTTTCCAGAGCTGAGAATAGATTTGAACAGATCTCCAGGTCCAATACCTGAACCAGCACTCTGTACTGGCTCTCTCTTAAATGCATCTTTAATAGATACAAGGTACAAATTATGTCAAACACTGAAGTGGCATGGCAAATGGTGAGGTTAAATATCAATCTACTAATGCCCACTCTGTTAGTAGTAGCATCACTAGTTATTTTAAAGTATGTTATCTACTAAGGGATTCAACTATTAAAGCCTAAAGGCTTGGTTGATTGATTTATTGACAACATTTGTACAGCCCTCCATCTTAAAACAACTCTTTAATCTGACACAATAGTAAATATCCTACTTGTCTTTTTACTATGAGACATCACTAATTAAATCTAGGATCATCTTCATGTAAAATATCTAACTGCATGCATGTGTGTATACTCTCTCTCTCACACACACACAGACACAGTGTTTTCTGTCAATAAATCGTCCCATAAAGCAGTAGGTGAAAAAAAAAAGGTTTAAAATTCTTTTATTCCATTTGAGCTAAACCCTTTAAAATAAATATATCATTAATTTTTCCTTTTTATAAAAGCAAGCCAGAATGTCCAGGATTCAACTATATGATCAATTACACACTTCAGTTATATTTAACGTTCCCCTGTTCCAATGCGGAATAGCAAATCATTCATGCTAGATTTGTGTCAGGACAAATGGATTTAACTTACCTGGCATGGTCAGCACAGATGGAGAATGGTCAGTTTTCTTGGGGATTTGGCTGCTGTTCCAATGCCAGCGAATCTCAACAGGCTCAGGGGGCCCCACAGCATGACACATGAGATTGAATGGTTCGTTTCGGGTAACATTCAGCCCCTGGGGCTGCTTAATGAAATGTGGCAGTCCTGCATGCAACAGAAGTAAAAGCACTACTAGGAAGTTGAAAACAAGAGACATGCAGAACTATAGTGGCCTCTCCAACCCATGATCATCTCTCCATCATGGGACTGAGGGTGACAGGAGTTGTAAGCCATAACATCTGGAGTTCCTTGGATTGGAAAGCCTGGACTAATAATGATTTTTACACCCAGTAGCATTCCTCACTGCAGTGTCATTCAGAGGTCTTGAACTTGAGATTGTGAATCCATATTTAATAGCTCTCCAGCCTCGGAGCAGAGATAGGCAACCTTAATGTGGTCAAGAGACAAATACAAGGGTTCAGTGTTTCTCAACCTCGGCAACTTTAAGTTGTGTGTGTCAGGTTCGGTCAGCACGAGGCTTCAGGGAAGCATGGGGTTGCAGGGAAGCTCGCAGCCAGACCACGCGGAATCCACCGGCGGTAGCTAGCGGGGAAAAGAGGAACCGAAAGCGCCGCTAATTAACGAGCCACCTGCGGCCAGCTAAACAGGAAAACCGCAGCGGAAGCTTTTAACTATGAACTGATAACGGCGCGAGCATGCAAGGAACGGGGCCGCAGGGCAGCGAAACAAGATCGCAACGCAGCACAGAACCCACGGGCTTGCACGTAACGGGGAGGAACCAACCCAGCCGGAGGGGGACTGGCAATCAAGGACAATGGACCCTGACCGATCCTGCCATCATGAACAATCAAGGGGGATTATTGGGGGCCAATAATCCGCAGCTGCAACGTGATCGCGGGGCGGGAAAAAAGCGCGGGAAGGGGGGAATATAACAAGTGATGCAATTGTACCAAGCCAGTCCTGGCTTTGCTTGTGACTACTACGTTACGCATGAGTAAACCTTCTTTGTGAACCACACATGTCACGAGAGTTTCTCTGTCGAACGGGGCAAATCTCACATAAAGCCAGGACTCACCGTCAGCGCTACCCGGTACCACCGAGGAGCGTTTTCTTTCTCAATACAGGCATGACCAGCGACGAGGAATCCGTGGGTCAGCTGGAGCGCGAGGGATCCAGGCTCGCGGAAGGGCGGTCGGAGCCGCCCGGGAGCGACGGGGCAGCGGCCAGGGCCGGGCGCACTCCATCCGAGCGGTGGTCGATGGGCGTGAACCAAGGACCAGACGATTCAGGCGTTACGATGACCCGGGGTTCGGGGTTCCGGAACCGTGAGTGGAGCGAGGAATTCGCCCGACTAGAGGAGAGAGTCGAGCGACGCCTAGACGCCGTGGAGGCGATGCTCCAGACCCTACTACAGAGAGTGGGGCCACCGGCGGTGAACGAGGAGGCGAGCGACGGGGGGGCGGTCCGACACCCCCGCCGGCACCACCCACGGCGCCCCGGTCGGAGGACCAACGGGCGGCAGACGCCCTGAGACTTCGAGGTATCACTGGGAAGTTCTCAGGGGACCCCGAACAGCTGCCGCACTTTCTGACGCACGTCAGGGGGTTCATGCAGAGGGGTGGTCACCTATTCGCTAGAGACGAGGACAGGGTATCCTACGTGGCCGAGCTGCTAGATGGCCAAGCAGCCAGCTGGGTGATCGGGCTGTACGATGCCAACGCGGCGGAACTACGGAGTTTCCCGGACTTCATGCAGGCGCTCCGGGACAGATTCGAGGACACACTGAGCGCCAAGCGGGCGGAGGACGACATCCTACAGTTCAGACAGCGGGGCAAATCGGTATCGGAATATGCCCTGGAGTTCCGGAGGTTGGCCGAGAAGCTCGCGGACTGGCCGGAGTCCCTGAAGGTGAAGTATTTTAAGAGGGGACTCAACCCAGAGATCCTGGAACGGGCACTGGGGCGGGACGACCCGTCCACAGTGAAGGATTGGATCTGGCTGGCCGGAACGGCGGAATCGGCGTGGCGGCAGATCCAACAGAGCACAAGACGACGGGACCAGACGAGGGACCGGCCGAGGGAGAGGACCCCCGAGGAGAGACGGAGCGGTCGACGGCAGTCCACCGGGAGGCGAGAGGCGACCAGAGCCCCGAATCTGTGCTTCCGATGCGGAGGCAGAGGCCACCGAGCGGCGCAGTGCCCGACGGAGCGGGAAGGCGCCCCACCACGGCCCGAAGTCAAAACCCCGCGTGCGAACGGGAAAAGGACCGGCGACCGACCGCGGAAGGGGGCAGTGGCGGCGGTGACCGAGAAAGAACGCGGGGGGTGGTCGACCCCGGAGACAGCATCCTCCGGAGAGGACTCGGAGCCGGCGGGAAACGAGGCGCGCTCGCACTGAACGGCGTCCCAGTGCGAGCAGGGGAGTCGAGGCGCGCGGACCCAATAAGAGACGAGGACTGCCCACTGTCCGGGTGAGGATACACGTCCGGGGGGTGAGATCCGGAGGGGAGGCGCAGCTACGGGCGCTACTGGACTCGGGCTGTACCCACTGCTTGATGCACCCAGCGGTGGTCTCGGGGCTCGGGCTACAGCTGAGGCGCCTCCGGGAGCCCATTTCATTCAGCCAGTTAGATGGCACGCTGGCAGGGGGGGGGCCAGCTCAGTATTACACCGAGCCGGTCCAGATGACGATCGGGAGTCACCGGGAAGAACTGAGGTTCGTGGTGGTCCCGGTGGCCGACTACGCGGTGGTACTCGGCTTGGCGTGGCTGCGGCGGCGGAACCCACGGGTTGACTGGACGGCGGAGGCAGTGCGGTTCGGGGTCGACAGACCGGCGAGGGGCGAGAGCAGAGGGGACCGAGCCGTGGAGACGGAGGCAGCCGCAACCACCGGCGGACAAGCGGAGGGTCCGGGACACCGGGAGACGGGGCGAGAGCAGATGGGGCCCGAGACCCGGGCAGCAACAGCAGCAGCAGCAGCGCCGGGACCCCGGAGACCCGCCACGATCCCGAGGCGAGGGGAGGCAGCGGCGACTGGCGAGGCGACCGCAAAGCGAGGAGCCGGACCCGGGGAACCCCCGACGGGCGGCGGAATCCCGAGGCAGTATCGAGACCTGGCGGCAGCGTTCGGGGAAAAGGAGTCCGACCAACTCCCACCACACCGGCCCAGTGATTGCGCCATCGAGCTAGAGCCAGGAGCGACCCTGCTTAAGCCGAAAATGTACTCCCTGTCGAGGAGGGAGATGGGGGCCCTGCGCGAGTTCATAGACAAGAACCTAGCGCGGGGATTCATCCAACCCGCGAAGTCACCATTAGCGGCCCCGGTGTTATTCCGGGAGAAGAAGGACGGCTCGCTCCGTATGTGCGTAGACTACCGGGGGCTGAACGCAATCAGCACGGAGTACAAATACCCCCTCCCCCTGATGAAGGACTTGATGTCGCATCTGTCGAAGGGGAGGGTGTTCACAAAACTGGACTTGCGCGAAGCCTACTTCAGAGTTAGGATCCGTGCAAAAGATGAGTGGAAGACGGCGTTCAACACCCCGCTCGGAAGCTACCAGCTTTCCGTGATGCCGTTCGGATTAAAAGGGGCCCCGGGGGTATTTATGCAGCTAATAAATGAGGTGCTGCACGACCTACTCTACCGGGGCGTCCTGGTCTACCTGGACGACATCCTCATCTACACCGAGACCCTGGCGGAGCACGTGAGCCTGGTGCGCACGGTGCTCCAGAGACTGCTGAAGGCAC
This sequence comes from Python bivittatus, assembly GCF_059951505.1. Lineage (NCBI taxonomy): Eukaryota > Metazoa > Chordata > Lepidosauria > Squamata > Pythonidae > Python > Python bivittatus. Next base: position 121,422,812 of record NW_028277030.1, read on the forward strand.
AGCTGTACGCAAAGCTCTCGAAATGCGAGTTCCATCGAGAGCAACTAGACTACCTCGGCTACCGAATATCCAGCCGGGGAATTGAGATGGACCCGGCGAAAGTAAGGGATGTCCTGGGCTGGGAAGCGCCGCGAACCCGGAGGCAACTCCAAAGCTTCCTAGGGTTTGCGAACTTCTATCGTCAGTTCATCCCGAACTTCGCCCAAATCGCCCTTCCCCTAACCGACCTGCTAAAAACCAAGGGCACTGGGAAACCCCCCAAGCCCAGCATGGCACTCGCGTGGACTGCAGAATGCCAGGGGGCGTTTGAGGAACTAAAACAGCGATTCACCGCGGAGCCGATCCTGCGCCATCCCGACCCAGACCGGCGGTTTATAATCCAAGTGGATGCATCAGACGTGGCAACGGGAGCAGTCCTGCTCCAACCCAGCCCGGAGGGGGCCATCCACCCGTGCGCCTACGCCTCCCGCAAATTCACCGAGACGGAGAGGAGGTGGATGGTGTGGGAGAAAGAGGCGTACGCGGTCAAGTGGGCGCTGGCCACGTGGAGGCATCTACTGGAGGGGGCAACTGAACCGTTCGAGGTGTGGACGGACCATAAGAACCTCGAGGCCCTGAAGACCCCGCGTAAGCTATCCCCCAAACAGGCGCGGTGGTCCCAATACTTCGGGAGGTTCAGGTTCACACTGAAACACATCCCCGGGAAGCGCAACTTCTTAGCGGATGGACTGTCTCGCATGCCCCAACACGCCAGCCTACGGGAGGAGATCGTGGACTCCGTCATCCCCGCCAGCAGGCTGGCTGCAAAAGCGGTGACCCGAAGCCAGACCAAGGGGGAGCGACGGGACGCGGCGTCTGAAGTAAGGCAAGGGTTCGCGGAGGCGGCGGAGCGGGACGATTGGCTCAAGCAGAACTGAGAGGCGCTAACCGGCCAAGAGGGGTTGTGGTGGCACGAAGGAAAGCTGTACGTGCCCGAGGGTTGCCGACGGGAGGTCATGGAGAGAGCCCACGACAGCCGGAGCGCGGGGCATTACGGCTTCGTAAAGACACTCCACTTAATCCGACGGCAGTTTTGGTGGCCCACGCTCCGGAAGGACGTGGAGGCGTACTCGGGGGGTTGCCCGGTGTGCGCAACGGCGAAAGGAGCCAAAGGCAAACCTAGAGGCCTACTCCAGCCGGTAGCGGAACCCGACGGCCCTTGGCAAGAGGTCGCCATGGACTTCATAGTGGAGCTCCCGGAGAGTAAAGGGAAGACCGCCATTTGGGTGGTCACGGACTTATTCTCCAAACAAGCGCACTTTGTAGCGTGCCGGCGAGTCCCCACGGCCGAGGGGCTGGCGAGACTGTTCGTGCAACATGTCTACCGACTCCACGGCGCACCTCGACGTATCGTCAGCGATCGGGGCGGCAACTTCATCGCGCGGTTCTGGCGGGAGTTCCTGAAGCGGGTGGGGACGAAACAAGCCCTATCCTCCGCGGCGCACCCGCAGACGGACGGAGCCACGGAACGCCTGAACGGGGGGCTCGAACAGTACCTGCGCTGCTACGTGGGGCACCAACAGGACGATTGGGCAGAGCTACTACCATTCGCGGAGGTGGCATACAACAACGCCGTCCACAAGAGCACCGGGTTCTCTCCGTTCAAAGTAGCCACCGGGAGAGATTTCGTCCCCATGCCGGAGCTGCCTCAGCCGGAATCCCAGATCAACTCCCTGGACGCCTGGTTCGCCCAAATCGACGAGACCCGGCGAGCGGCGCACGCGGCATTGCAAAGAGCCAAAGCCGACTACAAGAAGCACGCGGACCGCAAGAGGCTCCCCGAGGAAAAGTGGAAAGTGGGGGACCAGGTGTATCTGTCAACCAAAAACCTAAAGACGCACCAGGCATCGAAAAAACTCAGCCCGAGGTTTGTGGGGCCGTTCCCCATTTCGGAGGTCATCAATCCGGTGACCGTCAGGCTGACGCTCCCGAAAAGCCTCGGGAAGATCCACCCGGTGTTCCATTGCAGCCTGCTAAAGTTGCACCAGCCGGGGAACGCCTGGCACAAGGCGGAGGGAGTACCACCACCCATCATGGTCGGGGGGGAGCAGCATTTCGAAATCAACCGGATACTGGACGCCCGGAGGCACAAGGGGCAGACCCAGCTCCTAGTGCAATGGAAACATTTCCCCAAGTCCCACAGCGAATGGGTGAGTAAAACCCACATAAGGGCGCCGGACCTAGTGCGGGACTTTTACAGTAAATACCCCGGGAAGCCGAAATAGGACCGAGGGGGGGGAGTTGTCGTCAGGGGGGCGGCATGTCAGGTTCGGTCAGCACGAGGCTTCAGGGAAGCACGGGGTTGCAGGGAAGCTCGCAGCCAGACCACGCGGAATCCACCGGCGGTAGCTAGCGGGGAAAAGAGGAACCGAAAGCGCCGCTAATTAACGAGCCACCTGCGGCCAGCTAAACAGGAAAACCGCAGCGGAAGCTTTTAACTATGAACTGATAACGGCGCGAGCATGCAAGGAACGGGGCCGCAGGGCAGCGAAACAAGATCGCAACGCAGCACAGAACCCACGGGCTTGCACGTAACGGGGAGGAACCAACCCAGCCGGAGGGGGACTGGCAATCAAGGACAATGGACCCTGACCGATCCTGCCATCATGAACAATCAAGGGGGATTATTGGGGGCCAATAATCCGCAGCTGCAACGTGATCGCGGGGCGGGAAAAAAGCGCGGGAAGGGGGGAATATAACAAGTGATGCAATTGTACCAAGCCAGTCCTGGCTTTGCTTGTGACTACTACGTTACGCATGAGTAAACCTTCTTTGTGAACCACACGTGTCACGAGAGTTTCTCTGTCGAACGGGGCAAATCTCACAGTGTGGACTTCAACTCCCAGAATTCTGGGAGTTGAAGTCCACACAACTTAAAGTTGCCGAGGTTGAGAAACACTGGCTACATTTTTTTTCTCCAGCGGTGAGGGTTGCAGTGGGCAAGGCCACACAATGCAAGTGGATGAGACTTGCATTTTTCTGCTCTTTTACCTGATCATTTTCGGTGAGGGTAGAGGAGGTACAAGAAGTTATCATTTTAAATGCTTAAAATGTTCATATTATTTTATTAAAATAGCAGAAAAATTATGCTGCTGTTGGTACCAAATGGTGGTGCAACCAGATGGTATTCTGAGGTAGCAAAAAACGATTTAAGGGGCACATGGAGCTTCACTACATAGCTTCGGGTATATATTTGTGGAACAAGACGTATGCGGAAGAAGACAACTTAGTATTATCAGCAATCCAAACCATTACGTTTGATCCTCAGAATACTCAAGATCTCAAACAATAGAAAAATGAAAGAAGATGATGGCTGCTGTGTCAGTGAATTTGTGGCATATAAAAATATTTTAAACAGTAGTAAACTTGCTTTTATTTTGGAACACATAATCAGTTCAGTCCTGTGCTCATAGCAGCTTAAGCTAAGTCAGCTTAAAAAAAAAAATCTATCTGGAGTGCGTCAGTTTGGCAACAACTTGAAGAGGATTCAGTTCAGACTGCAGGCTACTATGGAATGATTTCCCTGCTACAGTTTACACGCCTGTCCCTCCTCCTTCTTGCTCTCCCTGTGACTGGGAATGCATGCCTAAGAAAACCTTTTATTAATTTCATTACTTTCCCTGCATGCAATGTTAAAACAGGCAATAGTCCAGGAGGCTGTAGCTTCTTTTGATATGTCATAGAGGAATCTTCCATTGTGGTATTTTTTAAAAATTATTTTTTAAAATCACATTAGAAATACATACATACATACATATAAATGATCACTGAACCAATTCATTGTGGATGAGGGTATGGATTTCAGCAATCCACCAGTGAACTTATTTTAAAAAGTGATATTGCAGTGTGACAACCATACAACAGGGTGAGGAAAGTTTCCTGGTACTCAGCACAGTGACCAACAACGCGCTGGGGTTATCCTACAAGAAACTTAAGTGCACCAGCCAAAACATATAGGAGCACTTGAAACATAAGCCTAAAAATAGTACTTTCAAAGTAACTTCTGCTGGTCTTCATTGTGTAGAACACGTTTCTTTACACAATTGAGCAAGATGTAGTAGTAATCTTGCTTGTTGTTTAGTCGTTAAGTCGTGTCCGACTCTTCGTGACCCCATGAACCATATTGCGCCAGGCCTTCCTGTCCTTCACTGCCTCCCTGAGTTTGCTCAGTTTCATGCTCATTGCTTCAGTGATGCTATCTAACCATCTCATCCTCTGCCATCCTCTTCTCTTTTGCCTTCAATCTTTCCCAGCATCAGGGTCTTCTCCAAAGTGATCTCTCTTCGCATTAGGTGACCAAAGTATCTGAGCTTGAGCTTCATTATCGATCCTTCCAATGAGCAATCAGGGTTGATTTCCTTTAAGATTGACTGGTTTGACCTCCTAGCAGTCCAGGGGACTCTTAAGAGTCTTCTCCAGCACCACAGTTCAAAGGCATCAATTCTTCGGCGCTCAGCCTTCTTTATGGTCCAGCTCTCACAGCCATACATTACTACCGGAAGAACCATAGCTTTGACTATGCAGATCTTTGTCGGCAAGGTGACGTCTCTGCTTTTTAATATGCTATCTAGGCTTGCCATAGCTTTCCTCCCAAGGAGCAAGCGTCTTTTAATTTCATGGCTGCAGTCTCCGTCTGCGGTGATCTTGGAGCCCAAATAAATGAAGTCTGTTACTGCTTCCATTTCTACCCCTTCTATTTGCCAGGAATTGATGGGTCCAGATGCCATGATCTTAGTTTTTTTAATGTTGAGTTTCAAGCCAGCTTTCGCACTCTCCTCTTTCACCCTCATCAAGAGGCTCTTTAGTTCTTCTTCACTTTCTGCCATTAGAGTGGTATCATCTGCATATCTGAGGTTGTTGATGATTCTCCCTGCAATCTTAATTCCGGCTTGTGATTCTTCCAGCCTGGCATTTCTCATGATGTACTCTGCATATAGGTTAAATAAGCAGGGTAACAGTATACAGCCTTGTCATACTCCTTTCCCTATTTTGAACCAATCGGTTGTTCCATGACCAGTTCTAACTGTTGCTTCTTGACCCGCATACAGATTTCTCAGGAGACAGGTAAGATGGTCTGGTACCCCCATCTCTTTAAGAATTTGCCACAGTTTGTTGTGATCCACACAATCGAAGCCTTTTGCATAGTCAATGAAGCACAAGTAGATATTTTCTGGAACTCTCGTGCTTTCTCCATGATCCAGCAAATGTTGGCAATTTGATCTCTAGTTCCTCTGCCTCTTCGAAACCCAGCTTGTACATCTGGTAGTTCTCGGTTCATGTATTGCTGAAGCCTAGCTTGTAGGATCTTGAGCATAACCTTGCTAGCATGTGAAATGAGTGCAATTGTGCGATAGTTTGAGCATTCTTTGGCATTGCCCTTCTTTGGAATTGGAACATAAACTGACCTTTTCCAATCCCGTGGCCACTGTTGCGTTTTCCAAACTTGCTGGCATATTGAGTGCAGCACTTTAACACCATCGTCTTTTAGTATTTTAAATAACTCAGCTGAAATACTGTCATCTCCACTAGCTTTGTTGTTAGCAATGCTTCCTAAGGCCCACTTGACTTCACTCTCTAGGATGTCTGGCTCAAGGTCAGTGATCACACCAGCGTGGACATCAGGGACATTAAGATCTTTCTTATATAGTTCTTCTGTGTATTCTTGCCACCTCTTCTTAATCTCTTCTGCTTCTGTTAGGTCCCTGCCTTTTTTGTCCTTTATCATGCCCATCTTTGCACTAAATGTTCCTTTCATATCTCCAATTTTCTTGAAGAGATCTCTAGTCTTCCCCATTCTATTGTTTTCCTCGATTTCTTTGCATTGTTCATTTAAGAAAGCCTTCTTATCTCTCCTTGCTATTCTCTGGAAATCTGCATTCAGTTGCTTATATCTTTCCCTTTCACCCTTGCTTTTCGCATTCCTTCTTTCCACAGCTATTTGAAATAGGACTTATCCTGTACAAAACCTGAAAGCTGTGCATGACTTTAGACCATCTCCTCCTTGCCTTTTTAATTATTTAATTAATAGATAACATAAGTGATTATAAAGATCAATCTGATGGTCTGTCAAGGATCTCCTTTAACCTGCTCTTTCTACATGGTGCTGTTCTGGCTCACATTGCAGTCCATACTCTATTCTGTTTTCATGCCATGGGGGTTCTCTTAAATCCAGTCTACTTACATGGGAAACTGTGCATTAAGGAACAGGGCCACAGTGATTCCCAAAAGCCTTTTTGACTCAGTCCAAATGTGTCACAGTCAGGTGCCTTGTGGTTCAAGGCAACAGTCTCATGGATCAGGCATCAAGTACTAGCTCTCGGCTTCTTACAATAGCAGATCTGAAGTGGGAAGTTCGTGGATTGGTGGTAAATCTTCCTGCCCCCCATTGGGAGCAAATCATCAAATGCCATACCCTGATGTCCAGTTTGAGGCTCTCCAACAGCTTCAAACTGGTGCATTAGGAACTACAATTCCCAGTATTCCCAGCCAGTAAACACACCTGCAGCCTGAGGTAAGTTACTTTAAGCTAACAAACCAGTGATTTCCAAGTTTGTATCAGAAGAGAGCCTGAAGTGTACTCTGAATAATCCAAACTATCACACCGAATGTATTAACTACTTGCTCACTGAAGTGGGAAGAGACTGATCTCCATTCTCTTGGCCAGTATGTAAGCAACGATATTGTCTAAGAGACAGTAAAAAAGGCTACAGGGAAAACCAAAGCATCATTCAGGTAACACCACCATACTTCTAAGACATCTCTTCCCTGGCAAAGGAGAATATGGGAACGTAGACAGTGCTACTATCTTGCATTTAAAAACAATAGTGCCTGCCTGTTTTTCCCCCCCTAGACCTGATGTGAGAAAGGAAAGCCCAGGTTTTTCCCAGGTGTTACTGAATTACAGTTCTCTAGACAGCAGGGGCTAAAATGAGGGATGCTGGAAGTTGTAGTAAGTACCAAGTGTGTGGGGGAGGGCGGGGGGGGGACTCAATTTCCCACTTATTTCTAGAAGTTGATTGAAAGGGAGAGAGAAAGAAAGATTTCCTTCAACAACTTCAAGGAATCAACATGATGAGAAACACCTCAACCATGTACCTCCTTACTTATTCTATAAATAATTTCCCAGTCTTAGTGTAATCCATTTCTCCAGTAGCTCCAGTTCTCTAGGAATTATCACTGTCATATTATTCTGCAAAATCACCCCACACTTTAGCCAGCAAGTATTTATTTCAAATTTAAACTTACCTTCTAACAAAACCAAAATAGGATCTGATTCAATTTCATTATTCTTAACTTTCAGTTTACAGCTATAAGACCCATTATCAGAACGCTGAGCATTGGTTATTCTGTGGGAGAAAAGAAAAAAGACTTATAAGGCCATCAATGTTCACTCTGTCACTTAGCCAAGGCTCTGGAATTCCTTATTCATATTGAAATAAATGTTGCAGTATTTTAAGGTTCATTAAAAATAAATAGGATAGGAAGGCAATCCACAAGGGAAATAACCCTGGGATTTTCTTTTTAAAGAGCATTCTCAGCACTTAAAAATGTTCCCAAGTACTGGAAATACCTGGGTGTATCCTCATTCTTCATAGTCCCAAAATGGGTACATGAAAAGGCAGCTCTCATTAGCTGTGGTAAAGGAGCAGGTTTGGGGACAGGGTAGAGTTTTAAAGATGTGGTCTTCAGAAAGTCCCCCTGGGCTCGACGAAGTAACAAGCCAGATTACCTCTATGGGTTGGGATTTCATTTTGCTTGGTATATGAAGAAGGAAAAGATGTGTGAGTGATAGGGGAGGGGTGTTAGCCTTGTGAGGTAGTCCAGACAAGAAGCACACCCAGGAGCACTAGCTCTATCATTATTGTAAGGTTACATTAACAGAATCTTGCAAGTCTGAAAGTACCCCTCCCATCCCTCACTTTTACTCTCCTGAAAACTAGGGAGAGTCCCTTCTGAGACACTTTTGCTACTCCTCTTCCTTCAGACTCAAATTTCATTTACCAGACCATTGTCTAGGCTATGGCTCTTCCTCCTATTTCCCAAGGTCATTCCCACATCTGCTCACTCAATCCAAACTCAAAGTAATGTATGCTGGGTTTGGTTAGAAGCTCTCTGAATACATTTCTAGATAATCTTTTCTTTGCAAATACAATAACTACATTCATCACATAATGTACAGATATATTTTAGAAAGAGAACACTTTCTGCTTTGTTGTAGCTTCTGAATCTCTTTAATCTTGTCTCATGGGTGTTCAGTGAAATAAATGTTCCACAATCCAGGAAAAGGAGAGAATGAAGCAACTCACTTATTGTTCCTATTTTGTTTCATCTTTGAACCTTTTACAATAGTCCTAAAATTAGATTTATCAAATGTGGTGCCTTCCAGATGTGTTGTATTTGAACTCCCAGAATCCCTAGCCAGCAAGTGTGTGATAGTCTCACTGTATCTGGAGGGCACTACGTAAGTTGATTTTAGGATCATTGAAGAAGACTCATGATTACAAAAGGCAGAAGATGGAAGGCAACAGGTTATGAAAAACTGTCCCCCAGGGGAGACTAAACAAGCAAACAAATAAATAAATAATGTGAAAATGATCTGTAATCTTAGGATTCTAACATTCCATATATTCTTAACTCCAGAAAGTTTTAAATATCAAAATTAAAGGGAATAAACATTAATTACCTGAAAGCAGATTTCATAGTGGTTACTTCATTGTAATCAAACTGGTAAGAGTGGATGGCTATCTTGCCAGTATCAAAAATTTCCTTCCCATTCTTCCACAAGGAAATAAGTGGGAAGTCTTGGTTGACCAGTGACTTGGGAACGTTGATAGAGCAATTAAATCTGATGTCCATATGTTCAGCGCTTAGTATAGTTCCTACTGTAGGATTAAATTTAATTGACTGGAGAAAGTGATCTGCGTGATCTTCTGATGAGGTGAGCTTATTGATCTTTACAAGACTGGAATCCGTGGGAGGTGAAAATGCACTGACTGGAGAAGTATAATTTAACTGGGCCAGGAAGGACTGGGCTACCTGTTGCATACCTACTGAGTCCATCACATGTGAATATGACTTTGTAGATGTTGACAAGCCAGATTTCTTTGCTTCTTGTTTTCCACTAGCAAGACCTGTAAATTAAGAGTTATGATTTTATCAATGTGTTTTGTTTTGTGTTTAATTTCAGAAAACATTGCCGCCCATATTCTCTTCAAAGTTTCTTATTGCCCTCACCATATTTCAGCCAAATAGTTTTGGCTCTCCATATGTGTGCTAGATTCTTAACAATACCTTTTATAACAGTTCTTTATAAAAACTCTTTTACAATAGTTTTGTAAGTATTCTTTTTTCTGTATTGTTTTTCCTGATCATTTTCTGATCTGAAAAATTATTACTGAGCAGCCTGGGGTCCAACAAAGAAATGAGCCAGTTTGGTGTAGTGGTTAAGGCATCAGGCTAGAAAGCAGGAGACCATGAGTTCTAGTCCCACCTAAAGCACAAACCAGCTTGGTGACCTTGAGGCACTCTCTTTCTCTCAGCCCTAGGAAGCAGGCAATGGCAAGCCACTTTTGAAATCTTGCCAAGAAACCTGCAGGGACTTGTCCAGGCAGCCGCCAGGAGTCAAGGCTGACTCGAAAGCACATACACACACCAACACAGAAATATGTTTTGACAGAAGAGTCACCATTTCTAACAAACCAAAAACAGCAATCATTAAACAGCCAAAAGAAAATCATATGTGAATGTTGAATGAAAGGCACCAAAACTAATGTACAGTTTTATTGTTCTATTGAGTTTTTTACACATACACTATTAAAATAAAAAGGGGAACTCATTAATTGTCTCTGCTCATTCCTAAGAAGATGTGAAGGCTGAGGCTGAACAAATGGAATGTGCAGAGATCACATCTATGTGATCAGGAATCCTGCAAAGGTAGTGTGCCTAATCATGCATGTAGAGCCACATTTTATGTGCACCTTATTGAATTAAGAGAAGTTAGGAATGGGGAAGTTGATCTAATCCCACTCACACTTTCCATCTCCTGATCCCTTTACAATCCTGATTAAAAACAATAGCAGGGTTGGATCTATACAGTAAGATTACATCCAGTACCAAAGACCTAGTGACTGTGAGGGCAGGTGTAAAACGTGGCTTCTGGGAACTTTAACTTCTGTGTGTTAATGTAGGTCCGGGCAACCTTTTTGTAACTAGGGGAGGGGCAGCAGAAAGGTTTTGTTTTTTTTTAAGTATGAAGTGGATCCTGATTTCTATAGCTCTAATTTTGCTCAATAAATGGTCAACATGACCATTTTGTTTGTTAATTTATCTCTTTCCACAGTTCTATTTAGCTATTAGCTTATCTTTTTGGACCTTTGATTAAGGCAGTGTTTCTCAATCTCAGCAATTTTAAGACGTGTGGACTTCAACTCCCAGAATTCCCCAGCCAGTATGACTGGCTAGGGAATTCTGGGAGTCGAAGTCCACACGTCTTAAAGTTGCTGAGGTTGAGAAACACTGGATCAAGGTATTCAGAGCCTTTTCTGTTTAACAATCCTTTTTGATATAGAAAGAGCTGCTAAATAATCCAGAGACTACTTTCAGAAAGAGTTTATTAATGGCTGCTTGTCTAATGAATAGCCAGAGTTTCTTTTCCCCAAACTAGAACTGTTTTTGCATTTGTGACAGGGACACACAGATTTCATATTCCCACTGGTCTGAAAAAAAATAGCATTTAAAAAACCTTAAGATTTCTGCATTGGTTTATTTTGCAAATCCAATCACATGTCTATATTCTATAGAATCTATAGAAATCTTTAACTCACTGTTTTAAACACAAACATTGTGATTAATTAATCCCTGAATATTTGCAAACTTCATCCATAAAAACAGTTAATTGAACTTTCCATAATCTACGTTACCAGAACGCAGAGAAGCCAGATAGGTGCTAGAGAGGGGTGTCTACACTAGCCTTTTCCTTTGGCATTAATTGCATTTCTTCACTTATTTATTCCTCAGAATCCATGATCTTCTGAACTGTTGTATTCCCAGAATTTGCCCCAGGTATCTTATTTTTTAAGAAACTGTTGGTAGAGATTTTAAAAGTTTCTGTCACAACTTGACTGTACTTTCAGTTGAGTTCTGGAGTATAGTTAATATTTCATCTTGTTTTGGAGATATGACATGTGACTCATTCAATAATAAGTGAGATTAACTGCATGCATAGCGCATAAACTAATCCCACCTATCTCCATTACTATTTTGCCCTACTCCAAGGCTACCTTCTGGATTTGGGAGAGTCCATTTTTGGAAATGGAGGGGTTCCTTTAGAGTTTCAAAGAAAAAGAAGGTGAAATTGATGGGACAGATGAAGAGGAAACTTTATCACGTCACCTTATTCAAATTAAAAAAGGTATCTATATATAGCCTGCTTCTTTTCAGTGCCATTGCATTTTTACCACTTTTGATTTAAAGAAAAATGAAACTGGCATAACACTATTGCTGACAGTTTCAGAACAAAAAGAAAAGGAGGTGAAACTGACAAAACTGGTAATAGTTTATCTTCCTTATGGAGTTGCAACAGAAATTGACAAGACAGAAAATCTTGAAAAGTTTTTCTTAGAAACAGGAGTAGATGGAATATTCTAGTTAAAAGGGGGAAGCTGTTCTCCTTTTCTGAAGCAACAGCAGCAGAATAAGCACATTTTATCAAAGATGGGCAAGTCACGAACCTCCACATAGTTCTGGGCCCCCACTCTAATCAGTTCAGCTAGCATGGCTAATGGTCAGGAATGATTGAAGATATAGTCAAAAATATCTGGAGAAGATAGATTGTGTGACTCTACTTTAAAGGGAGACAGACATTGGTTGAAGATGTCTTCAGAGGAGAACTAGCAGGCAGTTTCCCTTTAGGGAGGATGAATGGACAAAACATTTCTGGCAAATCTACCCTTTGTGAAGAAGACAACTAACTGCATGGGAACTATGGATTACTATGATTTGGAAAAAACTAAAGATTATGAAGAAGCACATGTTCCAGCTTTGCCCCAAAACTTCCAAAAGCACATATCCAGAGTGTAATATGATAGTTGTCTCACCCTTTGGAATATTCTCCCCCGAGAAGTGAGGTAGACCCCTACCCTTCCAGCTTTCCGGAAAGGATTAAATATCTGGCTCTGCTAGCTTGTGTGGGGTGACAAGAATCTTACCCAATCCTGGGGGTGGCTGGCGTCTTAATGACACTCCCCGAGTGACTGCCAATTTTAACATCTATCCTTGGATTTATTTATCTTCTATTTATTTAGGATTATTGTATACTGTAATTTTAATTGATTTTAACCACTTTGTAAACCGCCCAGAGTTGTTTTAATGTGATTCGTGGTGACAAATTTGATATATAAATTAAAAAAAAATAGTTTTGGTGTTTCAGAGGATTTTTTTAAGCATGCACCAAAGGAATAAATTAGTTTGGTCTCTGGGGATAGCTCCCTGCTATCCCCAGAATAGGTTAAATTAGCCTTTTAATGCTCTATTTTTCTTTGGCACATTTTTATTCAGATATGGGAAGAAACATATTACCAGCTCACATTTATTTATCTATTTATATTTATTTATTTATATTTTAAATTTGCCACCGCCCATCTCACTGCAGAGCAACTCTGGGCAGTTTACGGTAAAATGAATAAATTAAAATATGCTACAACAACACAGTACTGGATCTCAGCCTTCTTGCATACATATATTGTTAAATGTTGGTTTGGTTTATGTACACCAAACCTACATTTCTTTGTATGTTTTACCATTCTAGTTCATCACATTTGAATCCAAGAAATTGAGAACAAAGCTTTGTGAGAATAATTCTGTGAGGTAGGTAAAGCTGAGAGGAGATAACCTTATGAGGTTTATGGATTAACCAGGATTTAAAACTGGAGTTCTCACATTATACACCATTTAACACATCACACCACATAAAAGTGTATTGTGGGACACACTGTCCATTGGGAAAAAAAGGCTGAAGTTGGTAACTTAATCCCAGTTCTTTATTTTCATAAGAACAGCTAGCCAGTAAAATCAATATAAACCCAGTCTATAGAATGTATTTGTGTGTAAAACCTAAAATTAATCATAAAACTAATCTAAATCATATCTCTGTAATTAGGACATTCTGCCCTTCATGGAAGATAATTGAATATAATAAAAATATCTTTGTACACATCTCACCCTGACTAAATGATGCTCTAAACACAGAACTCGGCTTATCGCAGCACAAGTTTGTCTCACTCAAAATAGGTATAAACAGCCAATCAACCACTATCCTTTACTGATTCAGCTGTCTTTTGGACATTCACACGAATAAGGAAGTGGAAGAAATAAGTAACCAGCTTCAGTCCTATCCATTGGGACAGGCTGCAGAGCAGAGGGGCTTATTCTGTAGATGTCAGTTTCCTCTCTGCAACCTCACCGAGGGCGCAACTTCCCAGCTCCCCGCTGGACTCCATACCGCCTCGCAGAGTAGTGCAGCCTGAAGATTAGAGCCTCGTCCTGAATGAGGAAGGAAAAAAGGCGCCAGGCAGGCAGCTGTCTCCCCGGGTATCCCCTGAAGCATATCGCGCCCCTCCACAGGAGGTCTGCGTTTGGACTTTGCGCCGCGTACTAGGAAACATTTGAGAACTCGGTGCGTTCAAAAGAAACCCACGTCTTACTTTCTGGCTCTGGCAGAGTCCTGCCCCCGCGACAGAAACTAGCCAGGAATACTCGGTATGTGGGAAACGGAGAACAGCGTTCAATGCAGGTGTTTTTGAAAATCCTGCCTTGAAGGGCTGTACTCTGTCCACCAGCCTCTACGGAGAGAGAAGACGCACTTCCTCGGGGGAGACCAGCTAGTAGCCTTGCTGCTTATACAATTGCAGGTGGCAGGTTCGCGACCCACCAGCCCTCCACCCCCGCTTCGGCCAGTCTCTTGGGAGGCCCCCGAAGTTTAGGATCGCCCCCGATGAGGCACAGCGCCTTTCTGCCACCTGTGCTGAGAGGCGGGAGCCGGAGAGCCGAGAGATCAGGTTGTCCCTCCGCCACCTCCGCCCGGGGGGAACCGAAGAATTGCTCCCGCCCCGCCTGCGGGAGCCAAGCAGGCGGCAGGGACGCCTTACCTTCGGCGGAGGAGGCCGACATCAGCAGCAGTAACAGCAGCAGCCCCCGAGCCCCTTCCATAGCGGCGAGACAGAGCTCTTCAGAGTCGGATCCGTGCACTCTGGGGCTCCCCTCTTCTTTCTCACCGGCCGACCCCCAGAGCCGCGGTTGTCTTGGTGCCGCCAGGGCAAGCAGTGCCCGGGCGCCGAGCCGCCGCCACGAAACTTCCCTCCGGCCAGATCGCCGGCCCAAAACAAAAGTTCTCGGGCAACTCACGGGGAGGCGGAGCCAAGGAGGAAGCCCCGCCTCCAGCTCGGTGCTGGTGGCGAGAGGTGGGTTACGCGGAGTAGGACGGGCCTGTGGCTGAGAGCAGATGGGGGAGGAAAGGGCTGGGGGGTGGGATTCCTGCACAGGGATCGCGGGGCCTGATCCAATAAAGGGAAGTGGCATCCAAAAGTCCGACATGGAGTCCAAGCCATCTGGGGGGAGGGAGAGGGGGAGGGAGAGAGAGAAAGAATATGAATTGGGGGAACTGTGACCACCTGGTGCCTTGTATTGCCCATCGTTTCCAGCTGGCACAGCCAAAAGTTGGGCTGCTGGGGGAGGAGGATAAGCGTCCTGATGATCTTGAGGCTGTGATTGCAGAAGACTGCAGACAGCACTAACCGTGAAGTGCAAGCTCCTGATATCACCAAGCTTAAATCTTTGTATCCCCTTGAGCTTGTTATAGAAATGAACACTAAAATGTTCACTGTATTTCCCAAGGTTTTTAAAATCCTCCTCCTGTATGCAGGTTTGTGTGTGGGCATTTTACCATCAGCTGAAAGACTATGCATTGGAAAGAACCCTTGAATCTCAACAATTATTTTCATAGTCTTGGATGTAAAATTGTGGGGAGTTACTGGTGGGACTTAATAAGCTTTATTCAGATTCCCTCTACTGTTCCTCCAATAACCTGAGTAAAAGATTACCTTTCTAAAGAGCTATATGGTATTCTAAATTCTCTAGAATTTATGAAACAAGTTTTTAATATGAAATTCTACAGAACATTTAATACTGTACTTGTGAAATTCAGAAGAGGCATAACTGAAGCATGCAATGGTCTTTGTAATTAAAAAGAAAGACTTTTTGAAAGAGTCCAAACAAGAAGTCTGGATAATAATACTTCCTAACGCATGATATCATAAAAAGCATGTGCCTCTCCACTGAGCTACAACCCTGGCCCTATAAATGATCTGGAGTTTAGCTATCATCTTAAAAAAAGTTTTCCAGAGAACTATAAAATGATTCAAATGGGACTCATTATACAAATCAATGCTGTCCTGAACCTAATTCTTGAGGTCTAACAGTCCTCTTTCTAAAAGGTCCCCTGAAGACGACTTGAGGTTTTTCAAATCTAAATTATAAATCAGGAATGAAAACCCAGCAGGGAGTAAATGGTTAAAAGCCCTCTCTCAGCTTTCACATTAAAGACCCAATCTGCATGAAATCCCCAATGCTTAATTTTCTGTAAAATGGGGGGGGGGGGGAGGAGGAGCAGAGGAGGGGAGAGTGAGAGACATAATCACATGTTTATTAATGGTACATATAATTTAACGCTGATCTGAACTTTGATAGGATCTGAAATGTTTATTTTTAGATGGGAAAGATTTTCTATAATTTTGATAGATTAGCATTAGGTTAGGTATCCTTGACACTCCATTTAGTAATAAATTTATTAGTCTTTTAGGGGTTCCAAGACTCTTTTGTTATAATTGCTGCAATGGATTAACACACCTTTCTCTCTAAAAACAGAGGGAATATCAAGGCCGTAGGGCCTTACAAAGTGGGTTTCAAAAGCAAACAAATAAAAATGGGGAAAGGAAACTAGTACATTCTTCCTTTTAACTTTTGAAAAATGCTAAATTCAGTATATATTCCAAGCTGTACTACTGGCAATGTATTGAGTTTCTGCTTCTCTCCTTTGGCCCTAGCAAAAGTTTAACATCTTGAAGTAATCAGCAGCACAGAAAAGGCACGAGCCGCCGCTAGCAAGGAAGGGCCAAGCTACAGTAGACGTGGTGGCAGCAGCCATGGGTTGCTGCCAGGTTCCTCTGAAACAGAGGGAGGGGAAAATAAATATAAAGCACAGAACCCAGGGATGGAGGGGGGCTACTGATCCTCCTCAGAATTTCTTCCCCCCAATCCCAGCTGTTTTTCTCTCAGTGAGCTAATCTATACCATAAGGAGGGAAATGCACAACTTGGGAAAAGCAGTTTCAACCAGAAAAAGGCGGCTGGGGAAGGGGTAACTGAGCACCCACTCTTGCGTTTTAACCCCCCTCCCCCCTGCTTTGTAGGAAATTATGTAGTGACAAAACATTGACATGCTGGCCCTCACAGATGAGAAGCTAGTTAACAAAATAATTGGAAAAACTATGATGACCTTTCTCTTTTCTTTTCAGTTTAGGTTCTCTGTTTTGCTGTGCTTTTATAATTCTCAAGTATTCGTATTGGAGTCTGGAAAAACCCTAAAAGCCAACCGGTTTATTGTTGCTGCTGTTGATGATGATAATAATGATAACATTATCAAAGAACACACCAACCCTGGACGTCTTAAGGTTGAAGAAATGTGCATATCAGAAGTAGATAAGAAATTGCCTTCTACTGGGTCAGATTATTCATCCATCTGGCTTGAAATAATCTACACTATCAGCAAGCAGCTCTTTATCAAATCATCTTGGGGATAATATGATCCTTTTTACAGGAAACCAAACTTAATCAGCTTTTGTGCGCAAGCCATATGCATTTGGATATTTCCCATTAGCAGGCACCCTCTTCTCACAGTCACATCTGTATGTGCAGGTGTATGGACTGATGCTGGAATGTGAGAGCTTTTCACAAAAGTACAACATGTACATAACAGGTTTATTCAATAATGCACTTATTTTTTGAACATTTTGAGGAGTTAGTTCAAATATTTAATCAGATTCACAGTCTTTGGCAAATGATTACCACATAATTAGCATTCCCATTTTGTAGATGAATAGGCTTTAGAAACTCACCGACGCATACAAAGGCAAAAGAGCAAAATGGGCTACTTAGAATGCCCATCCCCTAAAACTCAGATTACTCTGTGTTTTTAAGGCAAACTTCTCCCTGTAGGTATCTGAGGCCATAGCATGGTAAAAAGAAAAAAAGAAGCCTTCAAAGTGGGGTGAGGTAATAGAGCAGATTTCAACTTCCAGAATTCCCCAGCCAGCAAGGCTGGCTGGGGAATTCTGGGAGTTGAAGTCCACCCTTCTTAAAGTTGCCAAGGTTGAGGAACCCTATAATAGAGTGAAGATAATGCCAAGTAAGAACCACTAGGACCAACGGGTGAGACCAAATAGTCTCCCTGGATTAATACTGTGCCAAGCCAAGACACAGAGAATCTATAAGTATACAATTTTGGACAAAATCTTCAAAGGCCTCAGTGGTTTGAGGGTACTTGGGAAAAGGCAAAGAAAGCAATAGATGAAACCTGGAAAGTGGAAAAAATATGGAGAGAGGCTATATGTTTCTTTACTGTATTTTAATTTAAATAACATAACACAGTTTGCTAAATATAAAAGTTGTTCAGTTGTTAAGTCGTGTCCGACTCTTCGTGACCCCATGAACCATATCGCACCAGGCCTTCCTGTCCTTCACTGCCTCCCTGAGTTTGCTGAATTTCACATTCAAAATATAAAAGTGGCTCACTGTAAACAGTAAAAGGATTCTATTGAGACTTTGAGCTTCATGACCTGCTAGGTGTGGGATGTTAGTCTTAAAGTTTCAGGGCTGGGCTACTTTCCTCTCAGGGCTGAGGACTGACAAATTCAAAGGTTGCCTTTAGGGAGTTTATGGCAGAGTGGATGCTTGCAATTGGATACACATTGTCAGATACTGGAATCTTCCTTGAAATGTTCCTTTTAACCTAGTTAACGGAAGAAGCACACAGTTTGAATAATCATAATTCACCTCTTGTAAAGTACTGTGGCTTTTGTTCCTTGCAGTTCCACAAGTCTTTTAAACTTGGCTTTTTCCAGAACAAAATGAAAATTTGGAGCTTTCTCTTTAACACCATTTGCAGCTTGTTTCTTCCACACATCACAGGATGGGGGAAGAGATTTCAAATAAAAGAGTGGCATTTTTAGACAGATCTAGGGTCCAAGCAGACATCTTTTTTTATAAAACAATGCCCACTGTTAAAGATATTATGGAGTATCTGTTCAGTTTTGGGTTTGTCCATGTACGTTACTCCAACTGGAAACAGAACATAGGATGAACCCATAGGGAAAGTACAATAGTTTTAACAGTGTGGAAAGTAAACTGCAATTCCTCCTGGATCTTATGATAGAAAACTAAAGATTGAATATTTTATAAACATCTGATACTGCTTCTGTATCTACCTACTCTGCACAATTGCCAGTGAATTTCTATTCCATGTTGCAGATGATTTTCAAGTGTGTTCTTGTCTACACGTTATATGAAAAATAATGAAATTCTTCCTCTTGAAAATTTGGAACCCCACATCAGTAAAGATACTCTGCCATTACAGATTTTCTGCCTGAAAGAATTCCTATAAAGTTTCTGAGGGTCCTGCTCAATTTATTACAACACAGTTTGAAAACTCTGGTTTACTTGCAGGGAGGCAGAGAAAGAATTAATTTGGAATAGTTAATATTGCTATGCAATATTCATGCCATGTGGAAAGAAGCATGAATCCCTAACCTACATAGATAGAAAATAAACTAGAGGACTTTAGACCAAAACATAAGGAAATCTGCTTAGGATGGAATCTGCTATCTCTGTCTTTCCTTAGCACACATACAACAATATCCTCCATGAAAGTGGTAAAAGTAAAATAAATTAAAAACACCCCAAGGCCATTTACACCATGTCACATATTAAGAGGGGTTCCACAAGATTTAGATCTGGGCTCATACTTTTCAATGTTTTTATTAATATCTTAGATTAGGAGATGGAGGGAAATCTTACCAGATTTGAAGATTATATAGAATTGGGTGGGATAGTTAAAACTATACCCTAGAAAGCAGAACTAAACTTCAAAATGATCTTGATAGGCTAAAGAAGGAGATGAAAATAACAGAAAAGTACTCAACAGAAACACATACAAGTTATGCACTTTACCCAGAAATCAAAAGCCCAGAATGGAGGATACCTAGTGACATAACAGTCCATGGATATTGAAATAGTACTGTATTATAAACTGAATATTGTATGAATGAGCAGTATGATGTAGTTTTTTTTTCTTTTAAAGACAAATATAATTTTAGGCTGCACCAACATAGAGATTTCTAAATCAAGGGGGAAAATACCACTTCATTCTGAGTTTGTCAGACACTACATTGAATAACATCGACATCTTGGGAATCAGCGAATTGAAATGGACAGGAATGGGTGAATTTAATTCAGGTGACCATTATATCTACTACTGTGGACAAGAAACCCTTAGAAGAAATGGAGTTGCACTCATAGTCAATAAGAGAGTGGGAAAGGCAGTAATGGGGTACAACCTCAAAAACGACAGAATGGTCTCAGTGCGAATCCAAGGCTAACCAACATCACAGTAATCCAAGTTTATGCCCCAACCACTGATGCCAAAGAAGCTGAAGTTGACCAGTTCTATGAAGACCTACAACACCTTCTAGAACTAGCACCAAAAAAAGATGTCCTTTTCATCATAGGGGATTGGAATGCTAAAGTAGGAAGTCAAGGAGTAATCGGAATGACAGGCAAGTTTGGCCTTGGAGCACAAAATGAAGCAGGGCAAAGGCTAATAGAGTTCTGTCAAGAGAACAAGCTAGTCATAGCAAACACTCTTTTCCAACAACACAAGAGACGACTCTACACATGGACATCACCAGATGGTCAATACCGAAACCAGATTGATTATATACTTTGCAGCCAAAGATGGAGAAGCTCTATACAGACAGCAAAAAGAAGACCAGGAGCTGACTGTGGCTCAGATCATGAGCTTCTTACTGCAAAATTTAGGCTTAAATTGAAGAACGTAGGGAAAACCACTAGACCACTCAGGCATGACTTAGATCATATTCCTTGTGAGTACTCAGTGAAGGTGATGAATAGATTTAGAGGATTAGATTTGGTAGACAGAGTGCCTGAAGAACTATGGACGGAGGTCCGTAACATTGTACAAGAGGCAGCAACTAAAACATCCCAAAGAAAAAGAAATGCAAGAAAGCAAAATGGCTGTCTGATGAGGCTTTACAAATAGCTTGGAAAGAAGGAATGCGAAAAGCAAGGGTGAAAGGGAAAGAAATAAGCAACTGAATGCAGATTTCCAGAGAATAGCAAGGAGAGATAAGAAGGCCTTCTTAAATGAACAATGCAAAGAAATCGAGGAAAACAATAGAATGGGGAAGACTAGAGATCTCTTCAAGAAAATTGGAGATATCAAAGGAATGTTTAGTGCAAAGTTGGGCATGATAAAGGACAAAAAAGGCAGGGACCTAACAGAAGCAGAAGAGATTAAGAAGAGGTGGCAAGAATACACAGAAGAACTATACAAGAAAGATCTTAAAGTCCCTGATGTCCATGCTGGTGTGATCACTGACCTTGAGCCAGACATCCTAGAGAGTGAAGTCAAGTGGGCCTTAGGAAGCATTGCTAACAACAAAGCTAGTGGAGATGACAGTATTCCAGCTGAGTTAAAATACTAAAAGATGATGCTGTTAAAGTGCTGCACTCAATATGCCAGCAAGTTTGGAAAACGCAACAGTGGCCACGGGATTGGAAAAGGTCAGTTTACGTTTCAATTCCAAAGAAGGGCAATGCCAAAGAATGCTCAAACTATCACACAATTGCACTCATTTCACATGCTAGCAAAGTTATGCTCAAGATCCTACAAGCTAGGCTTCAGCAGTACGTGAACCAAGAACTACCGGATGTACAAGCTGAGTTTCAAAGAGGCAGAGGAACTAGAGATCAAATTGCCAACATTTGCTGGATCATGGAGAAAGCACGAGAGTTCCAGAAAATATCTACTTGTGCTTCATTGACTATGCAAAAGGCTTCGATTGTGTGGATCACAACAAACTGTGGCAAATTCTTAAAGAGATGGGGGTACCAGACCATCTTACCTGTCTCCTGAGAAATCTGTATGCGGGTCAAGAAGCAACAGTTAGAACTGGTCATGGAACAACCGATTGGTTCAAAATAGGGAAAGGAGTATGACAAGGCTGTATACTGTTACCCTGCTTATTTAACCTATATGCAGAGTACATCATGAGAAATGCCAGGCTGGAAGAATCACAAGCCAGAATTAAGATTGCAGGAAGAAACAACAACAACCTCAGATATGCAGACGATACCACCCTAATGGCAGAAAGTGAAGAAGAACTAAAGAGCCTCTTGATGAGGGTGAAAGAGGAGAGTGCGAAAGCTGGCTTGAAACTCAACATTAAAAAAACTAAGATCATGGCATCTGGACCCATCAATTCCTGGCAAATAGAAGGGGTAGAAATGGAAGCAGTAACAGACTTCATTTATTTGGGCTCCAAGATCACTGCAGACGGAGACTGCAGCCATGAAATTAAAAGACGCTCCTTGGGAGGAAAGCTATGGCAAGCCTAGATAGCATATTAAAAAGCAGAGATGTCACCTTGCCGACAAAGATCTGCATAGTCAAAGCTATGGTTTTTCCGGTAGTAATGTATGGCTGTGAGAGCTGGGCCATAAAGAAGGCTGAGTGCCGAAGAATTGATGCCTTTGAACTGTGGTGCTGGAGAAGACTTTTAAGAGTCCCCTGGACTGCTAGGAGGTCAAACCAGTCAATCTTAAAGGAAATCAACCCTGATTGCTCATTGGAAGGATCGATAATGAAGCTCAAGCTTAGATACTTTGGTCACCTAATGTGAAGAGAGGACTCTGGAAAAAACCCTGATGCTGGGAAAGATTGAAGGCAAAAGGAGAAGGGGACGGCAGAGGATGAGATGGTTAGATAGCATCACTGAAACAATAAGCATGAAACTGAGCAAACTCAGGGAGGGAGTGAAGGACAGGAAGGCCTGGCACGATATGGTTCATGGGGTCACGAAGAGTCGGACACGACTTAACGACTGAACAACAACAACATTATTGAATATTGTGTCCAATTCTTGGCACCACATTTTTAAAGGATTCAAATAAACCAGAACAAATTTAAAGTAGTGCAACAAAGACAGTCTGGGGACTAGAAACTACATTTTAGGAAGAGAGTTTGAAGGAACTGGGAATGCTTAGTCTTGAAAAGAGAAGACTCAGCAGGATGGAAGATGCCTCTGATAGCACTTTTCAAGTACTTGAAAAGGTATCACACAGGAGGACAAGATATGTCCTCCATTATTCCAACTGTATGATACAGAATAATAGTCTTAAATTAGAAAAAAAAAAGTTGAATGTTATAGAAATTAGCGAGAACAGTTCAACAGTGGAACCATTTACCCAGTGAGATGGAATGCTTAATTTGGGTTCCTGCACTGAGGAGAAAGTTGAACTGGATGGCTTAGATCAGTGCTTCTTAAACTTTTTCTCTCAGGATCCCTTCCCACTTTTTTAAAATTATGGAGGGCCCCAAAAGAGCTTTTGTTCATATGAGTTATATTTATCAATATTTATCATATTAAAAATTAAAATTGATGCATTCGCTCATGATTGACGGGATTTTAATATTGTATTGTTTTTTCAACATAGGCTGGCAGATCATTTTGACTTTGTGGGCCCCTGAGTGGGACGTGGGAGACACCCAGGGGTCCTAGAACCACACTTTAAGAAACATCAGCTTAGATTGATTCTTCCAATTCAGTGCTGCTTTGATATTAACCTTGCTTTCTTTTCTCACCATTGTTTCTATTGTTTTTCCTTCTGTACAAAATTTGTCAGGAAGGAGAATATGGGTTGCTGCACATATATTTTGAAAAGCAGACCAGGAATTGTTCATCAAGGATAAAAGTCCTTTACAGGTAGTAAGAAATCCTAGAACATGATGAAGGTTGCCTGACACCTAGTGGAGATGCATTTAACTATTCATTATTTCATTGCTCATTTCAAATTGCAGTTTTTCAAAGTCACCAGTAGGAATGTGCTTACTTGCCAGGAGCTACAAAGAATTTAATTTCATTAACATCCTGAAAAGAGATTAAGAGTCTGGTGACAAAAATGGAATTAATATTTTATTTAATGGAGTTTTCACACTGGATTTTTTCTCTGGAATTAGCATCATTTGTAGATTCCAGGGTTTTTTCTTGCTCTCTTGTCAAACATGCAGTCATTTTTCTGAGTGTCAATGCTTTTCATCTGGGGACTGACAATATGATATTGATACCCCCTATATGAAGCAAATGACAAATTGCTTGTTGAGGCTCTCCTTTCCTGTATTTCCACTGTCAATATATTACACTTTCACTGTTGAACATGGTCATATGATGTGGCCGAAAAAGACATCAACAAAATACCTAATACATAAATAGAATAGCAGCATCTAAGTCATGAGAAATAATAGTTCCTCTTTAAGAGAGGTCATTTGGAAAATTGTGTTCTAGTTCTGGAGTCCTCACTTTAAGAAGAAAGCAGAAAATATAAATAGATTCAGAGGAAGGCAACAAAGATTAACTGGGATAGGAAAAACAATCCATGAGAAGAGAGGTTGAAGGAAGAAGGGAAGACATACTTGAATGGCATATAAAAAAGGACAAAGATTTACTAACTGCTGCTCTTGAGGGTAGAACCCTGACCAAGGTGGGTTAGTGATAGGAAATGAACTTTTGGCTGAACATTAGGAGAAACTTTAACTGTAAAAGCAGTCCAACAATGGAACTAATTATCAAAGTGGATATACATTTTCCTGTCTCCAGAGGGATCTTACTGAGGGGAGATGATTTGAGCAGTTCTCAATTTCTATTCCTCCATTATTTAATATTTTGCATGTAACTATTTTTACCTTTTCCTTTCCTATTTAAAATAAAGCTTGATTCTATTTATTTCTTGTGAGATTGATTTATCTCCCTACAAACAAGAGAGGGACTGATTTCTCTAGACATTTACCTCAGTGCTACTGAAAGTTATTTCCTTAACTTCCTCTTCTCTTTCACTTTCCTTTAAGAGGAAAGTGTATAGGAAGTAGGAGCCCCCTCTCTGCAATGTGCATTGTTGTGGGCAAAATGCTAGGCAAAGGCACCCCTATGGAAAATAGGTACTAAACCAAGGCAGGAGGTGGTATTAGGGTGTATAGAATCAGAGGCTTTCTGGGAGGAGGTCTGAGACCTCCAAAGTTTCACCCTACAAGTTCAGCAGTGCCACTAACCATCTATTAAAGATGCTCTAGTTCTGAATTTCTTGGATTGGATTATATGATTTACAAGACCAATTCCAACGTTATAATTCCCTGCTCTTTCAAATCAAGAGTCTTCAAATTAGCTGTCTGGCAACATGAAACTAAACTGTGACTCAGATTTTTATTAGCATTTGCATAGCCTTTTTGTAACATTGTCCTACAATTATTTATTCTGAAGAATGCTTCCTTCCATTTTTTATGGGTCAATGATGGGTATCCCGAAGACCCCTTAACGACCAAGGAAAATGGCAGGACATGTAACAAAGACAGCCACATACTCATTGCTGATGATACACTGCGCAAGAATTTCTAGTGGCTCAATGAATCCAACAAAGGAAAAACAGGAAATGGGATACTAAAAATTATGCCATATCCATTCTTGCCCCAATCACCAAAAAAAAAAAAAAAGCATATAAAAACACCATTGCTTCGAGCAGTGCAGTTTCCAAGGGAAGATAATTTCCATGTTGAAGAATACTTCTCTACATACTAATTTGGTGCAACAGTGATGTACTTCAGAAAACACCTTGTACAAATTTAAAGATCATGGTGGAAAATTGAGTGGAAATGGCCTCAAATGCGGGGCCTTTAGAGCTTGATTTATTGGTCATAAGCAACATCAGAAACCAAGCCTATTAACATAAATTGTGTGGAGACACTGAAGTAGTAGTGAAATGTTCTTGTGATCCATCTCTATCAAAAGAAAAGTCACAGAATTGTGTGTCTGTTGAAGCTTCCAAAAGGTCATCAAGGGCTTTCCAGCAACAACAACAAAACAGTGCAGTAATCTTGCTTTGAAGTTATTATTGGGCTGCATCTCTGAGAAAAGGTTATGCTTATGATTAAAAATTACTATTTTATATTGAGTGATTTAAAATACTGATCCATAGCTGTTAGTTTTTAAACTTATGAAAGAACTGAGATCAGCCCTCTCTTGGGGTCATGTATTGTATTAACTGCTGTTATATTCTGTAGCTTAGTAACCTGATTGGTCATTCCTAGGATCAGGTTGATATGAAAACATGAATTTCTTTGAAACAGAGCAGTCCAACTAGTAAGGAATCTTGTAACATTTAAAAACCCAGCACATTTATTATAACACGTTTGAACGGAGTAGAGCTTACATCAGAAGGTATGTGAAAAACTGTCTTCAGTGTCAAATGTATACATGCAGAGGGAAAAAATTAAAACAAGTCAGATGGATGTGACATGCAAAAAAAGAAAAAGAATGCACTGGAGGTGGTAAGAATCTCTGTTTTTGCTGAAACAAAGTAATCAAGCTATACCTGAAGAAAAGCTAAAGTTCCTTTCACTTGCACATGATATCAAGTGAACACTGACTGTCTCAACGTTCCTATAAAGGGCTAACTATATTCTCTTCTTGGTTAATGAACAAAGAACATCAGAGTGTGAACTTTTGGATGTGGTCTTTGTATTTGTGCAAAGTGAATTTATTGGTACATTTAGTTCTGCTCCTTGAGGATATGAAGAAGAAAAATGGTTTTAATCAGTTCATCTTTTTATACATTGTCTGCCAGAGTTATACAATTGCTGGTGCTCTGGAACTGAATGGGACTGCTGCTGCATTACAGTAATTGAATTATCCCACAAGTTCTGAATGAGATGCCTCAGTCCAAAGCACAGATTGCAGGAGGCATTGCTTGGCATACTAACTTGCTGGATGACCTCCAGGGACTTGTCACTAGGAAGAGGGTTCTTACACAGCTGAGTCTTATTAAACACTTGCATAATTGTGGCATTTGTATTTGTTTGGCTGAAAACAACTTGAACTAATAACATAGTATCTGGGAAAGTAATGAGGACTGGGTTCGGTTGGTTTGTTGAAATTTGAGAAGCTTGCTTGTTGGCCATTTCCTGGAACAGCAAGTTACTGAAAATTAATTTAGAATATGTGCTATTAAAAACAATGACAGAATAGTGCACTTTCTAAAAATTGTTATTAGCTGTTTTTACAATTTAACAAACAAGATATAATTTCAGAGCATATTTGGTTTATTTGAATATAGTTTGATTTCTAAATTATATAATTTAGGACTGTGCTGAATATCCTGTAGGGTTGATGTTGACTAGAATAATTTCAGTGGGGTAGAATTCCCCCATTCCAGAAAGTCTGATTGTGTGATTAAGTTTTTACAATATTGCTTTGTGTCCTGATTTTCCTGGCCTTGCTTTAACAGGTTTCCACAGAAACAAGGATGACCACAGCTAGTCACTAGTAGGATTTGCAACATTTTGGATTCAAAAGAAAAAAATAGCTTCTTGGAGTACAGATGGTACATGCCTAGCACCTGTTAACTTCTCAAAACCAAACACATATTTTCCTGGAATCATACTGCAATTATGAGATTGTGGAAAAATACTCTTATATTACAATACTCTCCTTGCAGAGAAAAAAGTACAGTATGATAGCACTCAGTCCTTTTGAGCCAAAGAATGATACTTTTCTCTATTTAATTTAGATGCTCAAGATTTGTAATACATAGCTGTGATTATCACTTAAGCTTTTATAATAATAATAAAAAAGGACAGGTAGTATACATTTCAAAGTAGAGGAAGTTAGTTCCTTGTATGATGTCCATGTTCTTCTCTACTACCACAGCTATTGAGCTATAGCCATCGCTAGTTTGGTTATTACCATTTGCTCAAGATTTCAAGAGTTTATCACCCCTATCATTCAATGAGAATTCCCCATCTTTATTTTGAAGGTCTGATAGCATTTTGGTCTTCCTTGGCCAAACTGTCCTATGTACAGTAGTTCCTTAATAAGTTTTGAGTCATTTTTTGGTATGAATATATAAGCTTAAGGTTTTAGTGTACAGAATATTATAGTAATATTTATATATATCTATATAGATATAGATAGGTAATCCTTGGCTTACAGCCATTTGTTTAACGATTTGAAGTGACAATGGCGCTGAAAAAAGTGACTTATGACTGGTCGTTGCACTTACAACTGTCGTAGCATCCCCACAGTCATATGATCAAAATTTGGGTGCTTGGCAACCAACACGTATTTATGACAGTTGCAACATCCTGGGGTCACATGATCGCTATTTGCAATCTTCCCAGGGGGCTTCCAACAAGCAAAGTCAATGGAGGAAGCCGGATTTGCTTAACAACTGTGTGATTCACTTAATGATCATGGTGATTTGCTTAACAACTGTGGCAAAAAAGGTCATAAAATTGGGTGCAACTCACTTAACAACTACATCACTTAGTGACAGAAGTTCCAGTCCCAACTGTGGTTGTAAATTGAGGACTACCTGTATGTATGTATGTCTGTATATATTATATACACACACACACATGTACATGTACATACACACGAGATTTACAAGCACCATAAAACTGAATAAACTGATTATTTATTTTCAAAGTAACATGAGTTCTACATGTCTGACTATCCTGTGTCACTTTAAAACTACAGATCATTTTAAAATCAGTATTAATTATAAGTCAAAATGAAAACGTTACAGTAAGGCTTGAATGTTAAAAGTTTGTCTTAAAAGAAAATGAAATTTCAGCTGTGGTACAAGCCCATGGATAGAATTATAAACCAAAAATGGTTTCCATATTAAATTCTGTATTGGATTTATTTTTCAGATACAAGGCTCTTAGACATCAAGACATACTCACACAACTTGATCCAGCATTTTTCCAACAGGAATTGGATGTGCTTTCCAAAAAGAAGAATAGAGTATTCTAGAGGCTGTTAGCATGTGCAAAACTAGTTCACTATACTTTATGGAAATATAAGGTTTAGTAGCAAGTAACAGAAAAAAGGCAGGTTGGAAAGGGAAGTCAATTTTTAGAATTTGTTCCATTTTATTACAAATAATTTTCCAAAACTGTTGGGCTTTACAAAATTGCTAACAAATATAGAATAATGATCCATCCTGATCATTACATTTCTAAAGGTTTTTAGAAAATGAATTGTCAATTTAGCAATCAACTCTGCAGTAAAATACCATTAGTTAAACCTCTTATACCAATTTTCTATAAGTGTGATATTTGTTGTAAATCTAATACAGTATGTGTCTTCCATTGAAATCCACATTAATGCATTTCAATTGCTCTTCTAAATTCTGCATCTATTTAATCATACTATCTTTAATTTGTCCAGTTTCAGTTTCATGTTTCATCAACAACTCATAAATAAGACCCAGCTCCAAGTTCTGCATTATAAAGTTTTCAAATTCACTCAACATCTAAGTGTCCTGTTTCAGGTTTTGAACTCACACACACTCAGTTGCGAGGTGAAAATAGCAATTTACTCAAGAGTGAGTAGATAACTGCAGACAAGGAAAGGAATGTAAATCAAAACAGAGTCTCTGGGAAAGAAAGCTTGCCTGGGTAGTTTTGCTTTCAGTAGGAACGTAAAGAAGTTAAATCCAGTTCAAAGTTTAGAGAGCCAAGTCAGGTTTGTCAGCCAGTCCAAAGGTTATGGTTACAGGAATCATAAGCAGAATCACAGGAATGACACCCCAGAGCAGGAGATCAGACAGATCTGATAGAGAAACATGGATCAGGGCTGTCTCTTAAATCAGGCTGCAGCCAGCTGTCTTTAATTAAGAGAATTACTCCCTTGCTTGGCAAGGAGCCTCATTGAGCATCTTTGCTCAGCTCTCCGCTCTACTCACCAACTCCGAGGGGTTGGAGGCCATACGTCATCATCTGACTGTTGTAGCTATTCTGATGGTGCCTGTGTTTGATCAGCCTTGGAGATTCCTGGCTTCATGCCTCCTGAGGCTGACATTCTACTGATTCAGCTGGAGCAGATTCTTCAGAGTCTGAGTCTGAGTATTTCATTTTATTTTTACAATTCCTTTAGAACCATACTTTGAAGATATTGAAACTGGTCAGGTGGTTCTGATTATTCTAAAGAGAAACTCAAAAGATTTTTACTTTATCTTAAAAACTAAACATTTCAATCTATATCTCTCCATTGACCAAATTTCTTTGCAATTCCATTGTCATGATAATAAATGTTTAATAAAGAAGCAAGAGGTGATAAATTTGGGCTAATTGTTTTTAGGTTTATCCCACACTTTTAATATGCTGCTTATTATTGAACAATCTCTTATAAATTGTTTATTTCTGTTTGCATCAAGCCAAAGGTATTTGTGTAAATCATCTGGAAAGCCTCCTCCCTAGCAGAAGTAACCCAACCATAAAGTGATACAATCCAGTCTGTTATCCATGTAAGACAACCAGCTGGGTAATCCTTGGTCTTTTATTGGACCATATAAAGTTAGTTATTTATCTCTGCCAGTTGTTTAATACCATGTCTTCAATTTTTATTGGAATAATTTGAAACAGAAATTTGAGCCTTGGCAGAATATTAATTTTTATGGCTGTGATTCTTTCTAGCCAAGATTAATTTAGCTTTCTCCACCTTAGGGTATCTACTATTCTATTTGTCTAAATTGGTGAATAATTATTTTTATTTTTATTTTTTTGCCAAGTATGTCCCCAGGGATTTAACTATTTAGTAACAATATTAAACCCCATTATTTGTTGCAGATACTGCTTTTCTTCTTCAGATAACTTCCATGTTAACATTTGAATCTTATTCTTATTAATCCAATATTCTGATTCTCAACCATACTCCTGTATTTGTTCCATTATCAATTCTAAAGAGTCCTTTGAATGAGTAACTGTAAGTATAACACAATCAGGATATCATTTAAATTTATGTTCTTGGTTTTCTAATTTAATTCCTGAAATCTTATTTTCTTCTTGTATCTTTTTTACCAATGGTTTTAATACCAGTACAAACAAGGAAGGAGAGCGGGGCAACCTTGTTTTGTTCTCTTCATTATAGTACATTTTTGTGATAGTAGATCCTATACTATTACATTGGCTTCTTGTTCCTTATAAATCCTTGGTAATCATATACAGAAATTCAGGCCACAGTTCATCACAGTTCACAATTATAACTATGAAAAGCCATTCCAAATTATCAAAAGCTTTCTCTGCATCAAGAAAATCATAGTTTGCCTTCTTTTTTTCCCCGATTTATATTTTCAATAGCGTATTTTGAATGCTAGTGTTCTTGTTAATCATCAAGAAATCCCGGAAGTCTCCATTGCCATTATTAACTGAATCCCATCGGTCATTAGGCGAGGACACACCGCAATCCAAGCCATTCCTGGTTTCGTCCCTCCCAGCCCCAAGCCTCGGTAAGGGACTGCCTCCTCTTGAACTCCTCCCACCTGCCTATCTCCCCCACATCTCTGCCCTTTTGGCTGTCCTGTACAGTGGCATTCCTCAGCAGCAGTCACAGTGCCAATACTGGGACTCAGGTAGAGGCTCGGGGCCTTCTGCAGTCTTAGACAGCTGCTGGCTTACCCAGGCCTCTACTTCAGCCCTGGTGCCACCATAACTGCTGAGGAGTGCTGCTTCAAGCCCACTCTGCGGCCAGCCACCCCAGCACAAAGCCCCAGCTGCCCTCACTGCCCTGCAGTCCACAGGCCCCGCCGCTCCCAGCTGACCTTCGCCATCTTCTTTCACCCGCTGCTGACAAGGTGCACCTGGCCTGGCCCTATGTGAGACAGCCACTGGCCACGCCAGGCCTTCTTCCCAAGGCTGCACATGCAGTTCTCCAAATTGTGCGCGCCCTTCTCACAACTGTTTGGAAGGCTTCTGAGCAACTCAGAAGTTACTTCTTTATATATTTTTTTCTTTTTCTATCTATACTGTTTCCTGCACTTTTTCTTTTATCTATTTCTTTATCTATTTTCATGTTTATCTTTTATTATGTTAAAATCTCTAATAAAAATTATATATATGGAAATATACACATGCGCGCACACACACACACACTGGGAAATCCTACCAGTGGCTGGAAAGGGCTGGACTAAAAGACAGCACTGAGGCACTAATCATAGCAGCACAAGAACAGGCACTAAGCATCAGATCCACACTAGACAGGACCCAAGGTGCAGACTGTGCAGAGAGGCCTCCCAGACAGTCCAACACATAGTGGCAGGGTGTAAGGTGCAGGCAGGAACAGCATACATTGAACGGCACAACCAAACAGCTGGCATTGTGTACATGAACATCTGCACAGTGTATGGGCTAGACCCTCCCAAGTCCAGATGGGAGATTTCACAGAAGGTTGTGGAGAATAATAGGGCTAAGATCCTGTTGGACTTCCAGATCCAGACAGGCATGAACTGGCCAATCAACGATACCTCATGGTACTAGACAAGGACCAGAATCCAGTGGTGGTGCCAAGTGACAGCAACATCAGGAAGGAGTATGAGAAGCTGGAGAAGTACCAGGGCCTGAAGGAGGAACTAGAGAGGATGTGGAAAGTAAAGGCCAAAGTGGTCCCAATGGTGGTAGGAGCACTCGGGGCTGTGTCTCCTAAGCTGGGAGAGTGGCTCCAACAGATCCTAGGAACAACATCAGAGCTCTCTGTCCAGAAGAGTGCAGTGCTAGGAATAGCTAAGATACTGTGCAGAACCCTCAAACTCCCAGGACCCGAGATTGAGGAAGACACATACCACCCATAGAGGCAAGAGGGGATTTTTTAAAATATATATATAAAGAAATTAATGACTTCCTTGTAAAAATAGGTAACTTGTCCTTTACACTAGGTGCAGTGCCAGGAGAGTGAAAAACAGCCAGTATGACACAATTTTTTAAAAACAGCTTGGTGAGAAATCCAGGAAATCATAGGCTAATTAACACTGTATCTGTTTCAGGCACATTGGTAGAAACAGTAATCAAAGAAAAAAATTACTGCACACACACAAGACCATGCCTTGATTAAAAAAAAAAAAAAAATCAGCAAGGATTCCATCAAAGTAAACCCTGCCACACAAAACAACTAATTTTTTTGAGAGTGTCAATTAGCATGTAAATGGAGGTGATATTTTATAACAATATTTTATGTTTGGATTTTTAAAGTCTGTTGATGAGGTTGGCACTTTCTTTAAATAGATAGGAAAAAGTTATTGGGATCATCATTGGAAGGATCGATAATGAAGCTCAAGCTCAGATATTTTGGTCACCTAATGCGAAGAGAGATCTCTTTGGAGAAGACCCTGATGCTGGGAAAGATTGAAGGCAAAAGGAGAAGAGGACGGCAGAGGATGAGATGGTTAGATAGCATCACTGAAGCAATGAGCATGAAACTGAGCAAACTCAGGGAGGCAGTGAAGGACAGGAAGGCCTGGCGCAATATGGTTCATGGGGTCACGAAGAGTCGGACACGACTTAACGACTAAACAACAACAACAATTGGGATCATAGCAAATAGCTTAATGAAGATTTTGACTTGGTGTATGACAGTTTTGACAACGGCAAATCTGATGCTGAGGAATCAGTAGGAAAAGAATTGAACATAAAACTGCTAACATTATAATACCCTTATACAAATCTACATATATCTGCATCTGCAGTATTGCATACAGCTCAGGTTGCTGTAGAAAGAAAATATAATATAGCTGGAAAATGCATATTATAGCAAGAGGGCAACCAAAATGATTGAGGGCTCAAATCCATTACTCTACAAGAAAAGGATAGAATGTTTGGGCCTCTTTAGGTTCGAAAAAAGGCAAGGATCAGGTGTGTAAAACCATGCATAGCTTTTGCTGCATCTTATAAGCTAACACATTTATTATTGCATAACCTTTCATGGTCTATACATTACTTCATCAGACACATCCAATTTTATCCATGGTACAATTATCCAATAATCAAAGTTCTCTTGATTAGGTGAGATTAGATTACAAACAGTGAGACCAAAGGGAAGCAAGCTAAGTGGGAAGTAAGCTCTCTCACAGCAGCTGCCCTCTGGAATGATGTCTGTCAGAGATTTGTGAGGCCTGTCCCTGACCTTATTTAAACAAGCCCCTAAAATCTGGTTCTTCCCCAGGCCTTCGGTTAGGCTGGTTGATGGACCCCTATTGGAAGTTTGTTTTGGTGGTGTTTGGACATTTGTTTTGTATGGTCTATGTACTCTTCTATTTTTAATTGTTTCATGTTGTATTCCATCCAGAGTTGGGATGGAATTGGGAGGCCTATACATATATTAAATAAGGTAGAAGTACAGACAGTAGTAATTTGCTTTATTAACAGTTGGCATATTGGTTGGGTG
Organism: Python bivittatus; assembly: GCF_059951505.1. Taxonomy (NCBI): domain Eukaryota; kingdom Metazoa; phylum Chordata; class Lepidosauria; order Squamata; family Pythonidae; genus Python; species Python bivittatus. The sequence goes on from NW_028277030.1 coordinate 121,456,461, forward strand.
ATAACACAGGATTTTCTCTGAACTGGATCTCTGCTTATTTAGCCAGCCAAATATTTTGTTAGTGTGGATTAGGTTTCACCTAATTTATTGAACAAACTGGTACCTCCTGGATATGTTAAAACTACAGCTCTAATTTACAGCATGGGCAATGGGAGCTATAGTCCCAACACATCTGGGGGAGGTGGTGGCATATTAGCATCAATATTAAGCTTTGAGTACCACTTCTTTTAGAAGAAAAAAGATGGCAACAAACTACCCTCACTGCTTCAGTTGCAGAAAAATCCAAGCCAGCTTGACATGCCTCATTTTAGAAATGTGGGATCAAAACGCAGGACACAAATGCAGAATAATCAAGGCTTCACTGCAGTGTTTATTGAGCAGTACATGCTGGAGGGGGACCCCACCAGAAGTTAGTGGGAGGCACTCCCCTACAGGCAAAATGGATGCTCTGATATTTATACAGTTCTACAAGAAGGGGAAGGGAAAAAGAACGTATATGCATACATATTCATATGCAGGCATACCTAAATAAGCAATAGTTCTCAAGTTACTCTGTCCCTCTGTTATCTGCTAGTAAAACAACACAGAGAAGAAGAAACAAATTAGTTCAAGGTGCCAAATGCCAGGAAGAAGGCATCCTCCCTCAGGGCAGATGCCTGAGTTGCTATGGGGATGTTTGTGATAAGGAGTTTACAACTGGCCTGGTTCACATCAGCTTCAAGGATGCTTCCACATGCTTTTATGTTTCAATCTTATTAAGGCGATCCCATTCATCTGAGGCCTCTAAAAACTTGTCTTTTTCACCCAAAGATTCATTTTTCTCACAGAAATGAGGCCTAATGTACACAAATCCATTGACTTTTGATCTGAACTCTTGGGATATATTATTTCAGACTACAAGAAGGCGTAATTTATTTTAAAGGCATTCACTAAAAAACAAACAAACCCTTCTGCAAGTAACAAAAAAGCATGAAGCACATTAGTGTAGAACAGTGTTTCTCAATCACCTTAAGGTGTGTGGATACAGTGGCTGGGGAACTCTGTGAGTTGAAGGCCACACATCTTAAAGTTGCCGAGATTGAGAAACACTAGTGTAGAAGGTTCAACAGTAGATGACTTCCTGCAGTGCTAGTTTTCTAGTTGTAGGAAGCTTTTCTATGGTTGAAGCCAAGATTAAAACAAGATGTTTTCTTCTCCTCAGGTCAATATTTCACCAGTTTGCATGGATCACTGCTTACATATCAAATGACAAACGGGAGGACGTCTCTGAGTTCAGAGTTCACGCTGGACTGTGCTATAACCAACCATATTAGTTCCTCCCTATATGCAGCATCCTATTGCCATAGAAACAGCTGAGGGTTACAGTTTCTTTACCCCCTCATCACCATAGTAACGGCCGAAAGACTCCATTCCTTCGATCGCTTCTACATATCCAGTGCCCTCTTTCCATAACGACGGAACGAAAGAAAGACGGCCTTCTTCGCTTTCCCTTTCGCCGACCCTACAACCTCATCAATCCTCGTTGTAGTCCCGCCCCTAGCTCCTCGCGGGCGGTGATGGGATTCCAAGATGGCCGCGCCCGCTTGAGAACCTGGAAGTTGGGGGGGGCTCGCTGCTGCAACTGCTATCGCTATCTGAGGAGGGACACGGGGAGAAGCCGCTGCAGCTTAGGCCCGCAGCCGATCGCCCTTTCCTGTGTCACTCAGGTCAGTGAGTCTCTATATCCTAGCTGCTTGTCTCCCACACCTTCTCACCACAGTTTAGTTCCCGCCTTCCTTTAGCTTTCCAGTCCATCAAGGGCTGGTTTGCACGCTGCATGCTCAGGGAGTCCTCCGAGTGCTCCTTACTCCTCATTCATTCATTCATTCGTCCTCAGTAGTAGTTGTCACGTTTTTTAAATCTGTGCCGTCACAGTAATCACTGACACAGAAGACAATTGCAGTTGTTTTTCTTCTTTGTAAGTTGGCATGTGTTGGCATTTTCGGGCTTTCTTTCCAAAATTTTCAAAGAACGTACCGAAGAGGGGAAAAAGTAAAGTGACGATACATTTATCTGAAACAACAAATGAGTAATCATAAGTAGAAACAATACCAACAGTAGTACTAAAGGGAGACAGGAAGGATCTCACTCTTGCAGTTTTTAAAAATAATATAGGCAATAAAAATGTGTAATAATTTTGCATTATGCTATAATTTATGCCCATTTACTTGGCAGTAAATTTTATTAACTCACTGGGTCCTTCTTTTGAGTGAGTGTGTGTGCAGAGAGAGAGAGAGAGAGCTTATGATTATTGTAAGGCAACTTTGTATCTTAGAATATTAGCATATATTGCTTTATCATATCTCTAAAGGATTTTCTTGCACACATAATAAGTGGTGTGTTATCATAATTACTTCATAAATAAAAGACATACAGCATCTTTTGGAATTCAGCAATTCCATTTCAAATGCTTGCTCAACAATTTGCATCAATTATTAGGTGGAATTTTTAGAAGAACATTTTGGTTGATAATTTCTAATGCAATGAAAAGATGGACTTAGATGTAAGAAATTTTAGTTCAGATCCTTCTTTAGTTACAAACTTATGATTTTCAGAAGCATTGACATCAGTGATGCTAACAGAATCAGAAAGAAATGCATAGTATTGTGCACGCTCTGAAGCACCCTGTGTAATCTGGTTTTTGTTTTGGAATTGCTTTAGAAATAATGTTGATATTTGGAACTCATGTCGAACATCTATGAAGAGAGGTTAACAATGATTGCAGCCGGGGATTTGCAGGAGTTTGTCCCTTTTGGCCGTGACCACTGCAAACATCATCCTAATGCGCTGAACCTGCAACTACGGCAGCTGCAACCAGCCTCAGAACTTTGGTCGTCAGATGGAGCAGCTGGTTTGGTGGGGTCCCTTCAGGAAGTTACCATCCATGAGAAACACAAGGTAGAAATGCTTTTGAAAGCAGCATTTAAGATATAGCAAACATGTACTTAGCAAAGAGCAAGAAAGTGGTAAGGAAGTAAAGTGGACAGGATAGGGGAGATATATTCTGTTAAACATCTTTCTGAGTTTTTGGAAATACATAGGTAAGCATTGAATTGATATAACATTAAAAAATTAATAAAATCATTGATGACACAAATAGAGCACAAAAAGTAGGTGCTACAGAGCTTAGAACATAATAGATACACAACAACAGCATTGACCTATTGAGTATTTTGGGAATGCTTACTGTTTTGCAGATTGCTCTTAATCTCATATACTTTTAGTCTCTTTTGTTCTTTCTCTTCTACCATAGCTAAATTTAGAGCTGGCTCAAGGCATTCATGGGTTAACTAAAGAAGAAAGCTATCATTTTTTGGCTGGTGTGGGTCTTCCGGGCTGTGTGGCCGTGTTCTGGCCATCGTATGCCGGCTGTGAAAGTCTTCGACAATACTATCATTTTTTGTTAGGACTAAAATATTAGATATTATAATAATATTAAAATATTAAATAATATTAAAATATTGAATACCATAATGATTTTCAGAGACTTCTGCATATTGTGACTATCATTACAGGATGCCAATTGATTAATCAGTTTATTAAATTTATTTTTAACCTCTTAATGGTTCGTACCTTCTACCTTCTACTTTTGATTATATCAACAGTTCTGTTCTAAAAGAAACAAGCATTCTGATTTTTTTTCATCAGATTAAGTTATGTTAATAGCAGTTAACTGCTATAATTGTGCTGTCTCATCCATTAAATATATTTTATCCAGAAACATACTATACTAGTACCAAAAATTGGTGAGAAGTCCAGGAAAACAAAAGAGTGACACTTAAAACATATATTGCTCTTATAGCTGATGTTAGTAAACACATCTGAAATTCTGTAGCTGGTTTTTAAAACAATTTTTGCATTTTTGTTTTTTAGGAAGCTAAATCCAGTAATCTTCAACTACCAGCCAGAACAAGGCTTACTTAGATTATGCAGTGTATCATCATCAGTTTTTTTAAAACCACACTAATGATCCAAATGAGCATTACTGTACAGCAATATTTATTCATTTTCCCCCCCTTTTAGGAAAGTTGGAAGTTAAGGAAGGGCATCAGTGAGGTTGGGGAAGAAGTAGAGTATGATGAAGAACTCTATGTGGCTGGTAACATGGTCATTTGGAGCAGAGGAAGTAAAAACCAATCTTCTGCAGTTTATAAAGCATTCACTGTTGACAGCTCTGTTCTGCAGGTATGAAAAGTGGTACTGTATAGAGTTTGTTTAGCTGCACATTGCCAAGGAAAGTTAAGGCTATAATTATCTTTATGGTTTATGCTCAGGAGAAATTTATTTTGAAAATAATGACCAGAGAATGGATAAAAAGCTGCATTAGCACAAACTGCTTAATGTCCATGTGATTTATAATTTCATTTCCTGGTTTTTTTATATACTTCAGCTTAAAAAACATCCGTCAGGAGGGATCTGGCATATGAGAAAAAGGCTGCATGACTAAGAAAAAGGGATTTTTTTTCTCAGCAAGTTGTTTCCTGCTTAAAATAATTTCCCCTGAAAGGGTTATTGCCCTGCTAATAATAACTTTTTTCATTCTTTGAAAAAATGAAGCATGAGATACAAATGATTTCCAGGAGGAAAATAGTGAAAAAGAAGAGAATTATCCTTTCTCATAACTTCACCACCCCACATCCCCACTTTAGAAACAAGTCAGGGAATACAGACAGTCCTTGTTTAATGTCCACTTGTTCAGCAACCATTTGAAGTTACGACAGTGCTGAACGAGGGGTACTTAGGATGAGTCCTTGTAGTTGCAGCTGTCACAGTATCCCTGCAGTCATGTGATCATGCTTTGGGTGCTCGGCAGCCGGCTCACAATTACCACATTGCAGCATCCTGCGTTCACGTGATTGCCATTTGCAACCTTCGCTGCTGGCTTCCAACAAGCAGAGTCAATGGGGAAGCCAGCAGGAGGTCTCACATGGCAATCACATGATCACAGGACACTGTGACCATGCGGGATTCGCCTAATGATGGCAACTCGTAAGTTGGCACGGTCACATGACATTGTGCCTTACAACCATGTGGCTTAATGATGGAGTTCCTGGTCCCAATTACCATTGGTAAGTGAGGACTACCTGTATCCTGCACATTTGGCCCTCAGTCTCCAGGACAGAATGTTGGCATTCCAGGCTTAACCCATGGAATTGTAAGAAAAGCATGCAGCTTCAGAGCAGGTTTTCCCCTTCCCCCATCACTAGAGTGGGAGTGATGTAACTGGGTGAAGCACCAGGTTACTGGGTGGATTAGCAATGTTTTGGTAGGGTGAGGGGGTAGAGGAGTTTTTCTCCTTCAGGATATGTTTCTCCTAAGTTTTCTTCATTTTGTTTTGCCTTTTAATCGCTCACTTCTGTATATGGATGGTGCCATTTTAGCTGAGTTATACTCAGTCCTGCATTTGAAAATTGAAATGATAATAATGTATGTGATAATATCTGATTGTGGATATACAGGAGTATTTTCAGAACACATAAAAGAAAACAATTTTTTTTTCACTGAATATTTTTTATTTTAGGCATTGTGGTGTGACTTCTCTATACCCCAGGAAAAATCTGAAAGAAATAAAGGTAAAAGTAATGTTTTAGACCATTTGATTTGCAATCTGGAATAGGAAAAACATTGTTTATGTTGACATGAAGCTGCTTCAGAAATCAATGCACGAAATACAACCTTTTTGTGACAAACGTAGCTGAATAGAAGATAATTTGAATCTCACTTGTCTCCCAATTTAGATAGCTGTCAGGTAATTGAAAAATGTATCTGCATATTACAGAGCTCTTGCATAAATATCCACAGTATTGAAGGAAAGGATTACACTGCTTCCTTGCCCTTTCAGGTAAGTTGCACTGAAGTATTATTTCACTTCTTTTCTAACCAGAAAAGTAGCTGTAGTAGTTTCCTGATTTTTTGAAATACTTTTTATAGTTCAACAATTTTTTCAGCAAAATAGAAATTATGGATGAATAATTAAAACATGAAATTATTGTTAGCTTGATAAAAATGAGTATTTCCCCACTGTAATTAAATATATTTTAATATCACTTTTTATAGGTAGCGAATGTCTGGCCAACAAAATATGGCTTGTTATTTGAACGTAGTAGTTCATCACATGAAGTGTCTCTAAGTCCAAACAGGTAAAGTAACATGGGTGATTATTGCTTACATAATAGAATGAAAGTCTTATTTTCACTGAAATGGAATTATGATTCACTGAAATGGAACGATGATATCATGTGCTATGCTTTTGACAAGATAATTCCATACCTGTTGATATGAGTAAAAATAAAAGTTAGTGATTCAGAAAAATTAGATTGAGACAAACCTGATGTTAATTTTCAGATAACTTTCATTTGTACTTCATTGTCTGCTAAAGATCCCATGATATATGAATGCAAACTAATGCATATTAAAATTGCAGTTTATAAGCTGTATCCAGCAAGTCAGTAATGGTTAAGCTATTCACATCCTCAATCAACCACAGAGCTCACTGGATGACTTTTGACCAGTTACTCTCTCTTATCTTAACACATCTCCCAAGGTGGTGGTTACAGCGATAAATTGAGGAGAACCTCTCAAATAAGCTGCACTGAACTGTCAGAAAAAAGTGAAATAGGAAGACAATATATCATTATTATTATATTTCCAGTTTCCAAACTATAGTTCAGAAGAATGGTTGGGAATAATGCAAATGTACATGTGTGTGCATAGGCTCATACTTCCTTCTACCTTAACTTGTATGCCTAACTTAGAACATTTCGGATTAAATCACAGTTCACTGCTATTATGCAAATTGTCACATTGGAGCTTATGATAATTTTGGGACATGGCCTTCAATTTTAAGTTGTTTATCAAAGCACTTGTGGCAATATTTAGAATTTTTGTTCATTTTTTTTTTAGAGAACCTTTGCCTACCATGTTCAGCATGCTCCACCCATTAGATGAAATAACACCAATGGTTTGTAAGTCTGGAGGTAAATTGTATAATGCACAGAAAGAAGAAAAATAATTTTAGATTAGCTGTAATCAGAGACACTTAGCTATGTTGGCTACTTTCTGCATTTGGTAGCCTTTAAAAATATGAGATGTTGGGATATTTACTGAATTATTTGTAAATATGAGTTCAGATATATGTATCTGATATTTCTCTTGGAATTGAAGACGTAAATGATGGGAACAGTAAACTTTGACTTGTTTAGGTTTTCTCAGTCTGGTGGCCTTTAGATATTTTAGATGACAAACCCCCATAAGCCAAGTCACAGGTTGGGATGATGAGAATTGTAGTACAACACATCTGGAAAACATTAAATTGGAAAAGGGTTATCAGAAAACATCTCAGCAGCTGGCTAACCTTATCAGAAGCTAAGCAGGATTAGACCTGTTTAGTACTGGGATGAGAGACCTCTAGAGAATATAGGGCTGTAAGCTAAGATGGAAAGTTATTGAAAAAGATGGTGGCAGACTACTTCTGTATTGTTGCCAAAAAAAAAAAAAAATACATGGGCATGCCCATGAAGTTACCCAAAGTCAAGCTAGACTTGGAGGTGGCTAGACTTCACTTTTTATAAAAATAATATTTTGTTGACAAAGTTTGTTCCATTTTTTTCATTGGTGGAATTCAGTTACAAAAGAAAAAGGGACATAACAGTCATACAAAGGAGAAAAATTACAGGGGCATAAGTTGAACAGTTGATTTATTTCATTTATAATTAATGTTACTTATAAAATGTAGTAAGTTATACAGATTTGAAACAACAAGAATAAATCAGACTCTCTTTAACATGAAATATTTTATTCTAAGGAAGTACAAACCATAGCAATAATGGTAGGGATAATCCTATTACCTCCTTCATTTTTATTAAGATTGAGCCAGGCGGGTGCCAATCTAGCCCTTGAGACCAGTGTGGCTTGGAAACAAAAATATACAGAATCTTTATATAACATTTAGGACAGGACAAATCCAGTGTTTCCTCTTGGTGCTACTGACTAAGGGAAGAAATTAGCTAAGGAAGAAAAATTGTAGATGGCTTAGATCCTCCTGCCCTTCCCTAGCTATTAAAGGCCACACATTGATTCAGGGTTCATTAAAATTTATAAGAATTTCGTTTTTAATTTAATAGGTAATGGGTTTGCATTCTTTGGAGTGCATTAACTCCGGCACCACACTTTATAGTCTATGAATATTTAGAAATACAGTGTACTCTCTTCAACAGGTGACTGTCACCTGTTGTCAAACTTATACAAATCCCATGTTTCAGTTAACTGAGTTCCTACTCAGCTTTTCATGACAGGATTGATGAATACATTTTCATGAAAGAAAAACAAACATCTGCATTCTATTATAGGGGATAGTTAAGATATCTATGGGAGTTCCAGATACTTCTTTTGGGATATTGTTCTTAAATCATGTATCTTGACAAGGAATCAGTTCGATCCTCTCTCTACTTAGCAGGTTTGTTTGCCTCTGCCAGAATACAGTATGTTGCTGACTATTCCATGAGAATTGTTTTCCTCAATGCTGAGCCCTCCATTCTCATGACGTATGATGCCACTCAGTGCTTGCATTCTATCTGGGCCCTTCGAAGAGTAAAAGCAGAGGTAAAAAAATGAGGGTAAAGCAAGCATGGTAATATTGAAAACAAGGAGGATAATTGATGACTTGCCTACTCTGTGAGTGGTCGTTGTTCTGTGTAGCTTGCCATGTTCATGAAAATATGTTGAGTTGTAGAGTTAGATTTATATACAGAGGTCAACAACCCAGTGGCCTCCTAAGGTTTTAGATTATAACTCCCATAATCAATGACCATTGGCTGGATTACTGGAAATGTATGGAAATGTATGGAAATGTATGGAAGTGATAGTTTAGAACATCTGAAAGGCAACTTTTTTTAACCCTGTCGTAAAATGTGATGTTATGCACATGATTATTTTAATTACACAAACATGTTTCTTATTTATCTGTAGGAGCAGAGTGCAGTCTTGAAGGTCTCTGAGCAGGCATGGACCCCACAGCATGCAGCTGCCAGCAGTTCCTTCACTGTCCATCTTAAGAATCTATCTAAGGGTGACTCACCTATGGCTTCACCATTCCAGAACTATTCCTCTATTTGTAGCCAAAGCAGGTCGGCATCATCCCCCAGCATCCACTCCCGTTCGCCTTCCATTTCCAACATGGCAGCTTTGAGGTAGGTTGTTCACTTTCTGCTGTCCTAGTACTTTCTCTTATTTCAGGATTATAATTATAGCAGGGATCATGCATGCTGCTGAGATCCGTGTTTCCTTTATCTATGGTTATTTTGTAAACTATGAAACTAAGTGAGATTTTCAATTTTTTAATTTTTAGGAGTTCCTGCTTTAGAGAGTCATATATATTTGGTCTCTTAATTTCTCCTTCTCAGTTCTTGAGTAACCCTGAATAATTTCAGTGTCACAGTTATCTTGTATTTCTATAGTGCCATAAATGCATATAGTATTTTATTTCATTTACTTTATTGGTATATAGAAATCCTTGTTCTGTAGTAGTAGTTAACATGAGATGTGGTGCTGGCCACCAGTTTGGCTGGCTTCAAAATAGGGTTGGACTGATTCATTAAAGTAATGGGGATGGCTGTCAGCCTTGATGGCAGCGTGCCTGCGTCTAAAGACCATTTGTTGGGCGACTAGTGGCTTCCTTGTGCAGTTGGTTGGCCACTGTGAAAACAGACTGCTGGACTAGGTTCCAATCCAGCAGGGCATTGCTTATGTTCTTATGTTATGTTCTTAGTTTGTAGCGCTTGAAATCCTAACATGTAAGAATCTTGGCCTCTGGTGGAAAGAGAAGCTATATGCTGTACATGTATTCTCATAGAGAAAATAAATATATTTTTCTGTCTTTTGCAGCCGATCTCATTCCCCAGCCTTAGGGGTACATTCTTTCTCAGGGGTGCAGAGATTCAACTTCTCCAGTCATGTTCAGTCTCCTAGGAGGCACAGTGCCTGCCATTCTCCGAACAGTGCTACTGAGTCCTTTCTTGCCCCAGAAACTGAACTTATTGTTCCAGAGCTTTGCATAGACCATCTGTGGACAGAAGCCTTCACTACCACTAGGTTTGGAAGAATCTATTCCATCAAAAAGTAGTTTTTACAGGTCCTGACTTCCTCAAACTAAATGGTTTAACTTTCAGAGAAGGATACTTTATGTGGCCATATTTTTGTGTGTAATGATAAGCCAGTTATTTGGGGGTTAAACAGTGTGAAAAAGCTTTGAACTTTTCTTGCTTGTGGGTATAGGAAAACAGTGTGGGAAAGATAATGTAACATCTGAATCAAAGATGATAACAGGTAGTCCTCGCTTAGCAACCATTTGTTTAGTGACTGTTCAAAGTTACAATGGTGCTGAAGAAAGTGACTTATGGCCGGTCCTTGCTCTTATGACCGTTGCAGTGTCCCTGCAGTCATGTGATTGTGATTGGGGTGCTTGGCAATCATTGCGCATTTACAATGGTCGCAGCATCCTGCAGTCACATGATCACCATTTGCAACCTTCCCCAGCTGGCTTCTGACAAGCAAAGTCAATGGGGAAGCTGGAGGAGGTTGCAAGTCGTGGTCTTGTGATGTCCAGCTTAACAACTGCTGGTGATTCACTTAACAACCACAACCAGGACTGCCAGAACTGCTGTCGCTAAATGGGGCGGTCACATGATGTTTTGCTTAACAAGCACTTCACTTAGTGCCAGAGTTGCTGGTCCCAATTAGGATAGTTAAGTGAGGACTATGTGTAGTTTATTGCATTCAGTTAGTTAAAGCTTATAACAACCTCTGACTTGAAACTGTCTTGCAACCCTGATTGGTTTTGATGCAGTAAGCCACTATCTCAGATTTCTTTGGCTAATATGTTTACCTTCTTGTATGAATGACAGGACAACATTGTGTTCACATGAGTGAACATTCACATTGTGACTTGATAAGCCAGGATTACAGGCTTATTGTGAAGTAAAATACAGCTAAACAATAAATAGTATTAATAGTGTTTTTCCCCACAATATGGATACTTTGATAAATAGATAAATGTTGGTTGAAATGATTTGCTAGATGTATATGATCAATGAAGATCAATTACAATATTGTGTGATTGCCTATGTTTTGCCTTTGGGCTGTATAAAGAAGATAATAAAATGTCCTGTGATATTGTATTTCCAATAACGTATAATGTTTAGAGGTGTAAAGAAATGCAGGATTTTTCAAAATAGAATATTAAGAATCTTAATGTACTCTAATTTAGCCACTTACATGGTTCATTACCTGACCAAAGATTTTCAGTTTATTTCTTCACTAATTAACGTAATGGAATTACTTTAGAAACAAAACAGAGTTGTTAAAACCTGATAAACATTATAAAGACAAGCAAGAATCAGGTTATCTCCTTACCAGTGACAGTTACAAAAGATAAGCATATATGAAACATTCAGAAGAAATATGGTCCCCAAAATCCTGAAACTTAAATTGTCTGCAACAATCCATGAATGAAATACTGTATTTTGGTGAAAGTTCTGTCCTCTTCTCTGCTACTAGTAGTAGAATATAGTGTGAAAGAGATGAAAAATGAGTTCAAAATACTTAAGAAAAAGTGACACAATATGTTACTTTTTTCATGGTCACACTGAAGCTAATAAGGTAGTTAACCTGATTCTTGCTTTGTCTTTACTGAATTATGATAACACATAACCCAGATATCAGAATAAGTATTTTGTTTTCTAACCTTCTGTAGAATATTAAGACATTATAATATATATAATATGAGGAACCCAGACCTAACTGAAATGGGAAGGATATAAATGATGTAACTAAATGAAAATTTGTTTCTGTCTACTCAAAAATAAACCCCATTGAGTGTTTACTTCCAGGTAAGGAGATACAGAATTGTATCTTCTATCTGACTGAACTCAATGTGACTTCCTTCTGAGTTCATACATATACATATATGTTTAGTGTTTAGACTGATAGGCTAAATAGTTAAGTTTCTTACTTGAAGAAGCCTATATTTATTATTTTTTGCTTATAAATGTTGATAGGGAGAAGAATTCTCAAGCCTCCAAAGTATTTATTACAACTGATTTTTGTGGGCAAAGATTTTTGTGCTATTTAGTGGAATCCCAGCTCCAGTTGCGGTAAGTATGTTTTGATAGTTATTTATTTTTATTTATTTTATAAATTTATATATACAGCTTAGTTTCCTAAATGCATAGGAAAGCCATTATTTGAACTTTTTGCTCATTTCATGTATTAATTTGCAATTATCTGGGTGAATCCACTCAGAAGTTTCATTTCTGGAGCTAAAGTGGATACCCTATGATTTACCATTCAGTTATCATGCCAAACTGTTCTTAACAACCCATGGCTTATAACCTATGTACAAATCATGGTTTCTGATTCTTGGTCATTACCTAATAGCAAAGCATAACTTGCCAGTTCAGATATTTGCTCCAAACCAGAGGTAAGCTCTGTTATTCATAATGTCAAGGCTAAATACATTCCATCATAATCTGATGTGTTAGGTCAAATAGCAATATTTATGTGTATTGTATTGTATCTCATTGACAGACATTTTTGGTTTCTAGAAAAATGACAGTATACATTTGCTCCTCTTGTACTGCAGTCATTTTTATGTAAGATTCTTCTGTTCCTCCCACCCCCACTTTTAGTTGTGTAAAGTTTCAACAGAGTAATGACAAGTCACAGTTGATCTTTGGTGCCGTTACCAACATCCAGGCAAAGGATGCAGCTCCAGTTGATGTAAGTATGAGTATGTGAACCTCATATAACTTATATTAATTGACAGCATTCACCCATATAATTGCAGATTAATGTATTCTCTTCATTTTATGGGTTTACAGAACGTTGATACAATGCTGGTTCTGGAAGGCAATGGAAACTTAGTGCTATATACTGGAGTGGTTCGAGTATGTACTTTATTTCTCTTCATTAACAGGTTACGTGTGCTTTATCCATAGTTTCCTTTGTAACATTTCTCTCCTCTTTCCCATCTTACATGAACCTTTTCTATTCTGTTTATGTGCCCTCTCCTTTCTTTGTTTCCCCTTTGTGTAATAGCATCTCTGTTCTTCTTTCCATTTCCCTTTCATTATATCTTGCATGAATCTTGTTTTCTTCAGATGTACTCTGTTACTCAATTGCCTCTATTTCAGTGAGACTAAGGGTCAGACATGTGATAGTCATGTCTGTTTTTTCTGCTTCCCTACCCCCACTCATTTTTGAAAAAAGAATATAAGAAATGGAAGCTGCAGTCAACAATAAAAGAGGGAGTGGCTTTTTAATTTTTCCACCCTGTGCAAGTTTTTTCTTTTTTTATACTAAAAATCCTATCCCTCAGGAAAGAAACAACACAAAAAGGGCAATTTCCAGTAGAAAATGTGCCAGAAGAAGAAAAAGAATTAAAATGAGGGAACAGGAAATTCAAAAGCTGACCACTAAATCAGCTACTGACAGGGGAGGGCAACATTGTATTGGAAGGAACCAGGCCCTCTGTTGTACTGTAGAGAATATTTCTCTCAACTCGGTAATTAAAAAAAAATAACCAAAAGTCTCATGAGATTTTTAAACATACATTCTAGACATACATTCTTGCATAATCTCAGAGTGAGAGAATACAGATCCCAAGATTTGGTGATCTTGCCAGATTTGGTGTGTTATTTATTTATTTTGCTGTGTCTCTGGTGTGCCGAGATTGCCAGTCTTTGAGTAGGTACTACAAGGCTAAGTAGTACCTAAGGTAGAATCTAAGGTAGCTTCGTATTGTCAGGCTTCATTCAGATGGATACTTGAGCTAGAAGATTTGGAGCTAAAGATTCAAGAACACAGCTTGATAAAATACTTTTATTGCAGATATTAGAAAATCCTTAATAACCAAGAAAACACACAGTTGTGGGTTCTTAAGATTTAAGCTCTATATACAGGAATCCCAGGTTCTTTCTGTCTTCCTTACATTGTAATGAATTGAGAGCTGTTCATTTCTCAGTGGAGAAGTGGTTGGCACCTGTATATGGTAAATCAGAAGTCTTTGCTTCAGATTTTGCTAGTTTTTGCTTTCACACATGAGACATTCAATTCTACATGGACATTTCTCAATACTCAGTTGATTAGTTGTTAAGTATACATTTGTTCTGGCTTTCTAGATCAGTGTTCTTCAAACTTGGCAACTTTAAGATATGTGGACTTCAAGTCCCAGAATTCCCCAGCCAGCATGCATGAATTCTGGGAGTTGAAGTCCACACATCTTAAAGTTGCCAGGTTTGAAGAAAACTGTTTTAGATTAATTGCTTAAGCTTGTCATCTTAAAAATATTTTACCCTTTAAAATCTACCTGTATTGAAACAACTGTCTGTTCTACTTCCTATTAAAAGGTAGGAAAAGTATTTATACCTGGTTTACCAGCTCCGTCAATGACGATGTCAAATCAAATGCCTCGTCCAAGCACTCCCCTGGATAGTATCAGTACTCCTTCCAAGCCTTTGAATAAACACCTTGGACCCTTAGATGAGGTAAGAAATAGTGGTATTTCTTTTGCTGGCAAGGCTTGTATTGGATATTTTTCCACATCTCTGTATGTTAAGGTTAAAGAAGTAGTTCAGGAATTTTGCCTTACCCGGTGTTTTTTTTTTTTCTTCCTTAGGGTGGCTTTGTATTGGCAGTTACTCAGACTTCTTTATACATAGATGCCAAATTGCTTACTCCAGTTTGTCAGTGCTCAAGGCTGTAATTAGTCTATACCAGTGTTTTTCAGACTTGGCAACTTTAAGATGTGTGAACTTCAGCTTCCAGAATTTCTCAGCCAACATGCTGGCTGGGGAATTCTGGGAGTTGAAGTCCACACATCTTAAAGTTGCCAAGTTTGAAAAATACTGGTCTATACTGAGAATTACACACAGTATTTTATTACAAAGTCCAAAAAATACAGATCTAGGCCTGATTACAGGTTAAGAAAACTACATGGAAGTCATCAGAAGCCAAATTCAACTAGGACTTTATTAGCTTTAGGCAGTGTGCGATCCAGTTATTGGTGGACTGCTGTTCCCATTGCTACTCACCACTGAAATTCAGCAAATTCTCTGGAGCTACATGTTATTCATGTTTAATTCACATAACAGTCAGCGGGAGTTGCTCTTTGAGTGAGGGCTGAACTACATCATCTCTTGAGATTTTTTCCAACTATGATTTCCTTTAATGATTTTTATTTAATAATTTTATTTTATAACTACAAAACATTTTCTTTTATAGCAAGGTGTGCTGTCTCCTGTTCCAGAGTTGAGGGATACTTCCAAACTTCAAGAGTCCTCTTATATCGATGATTGTACTTTTCAGCAACTTTCAACTTTTATTCATTCTGTGAGAGATCCTGTTCAGAACAGAGTGACTCTGGTAAGTTTTACTCTTTAAATTGAATGATTTGCTCAAACACCACTTGTATCTGAATTTCTAAAATATGGTTTGAAGATTTACTTAAGCTGTTGGTGGTTTGGATGTAAGTATTAACCCAATGTTTCTATGTTAAACCGGGTTGTATCTGGAGGAAATAAGGGATTTACTAACACTGGGACATGCCTAGAGAACTGGAAACATCTGAATACAACTGCTGTCTAACAGGTTTGAGCCTAAAACTGCTTTAGAAGTAAGCCATAATATACATTTAATAAATATTCACTGTGACTATCGGAAAAATAAAGATCAAAGCATTTGAGAGTATTGGTCCAAGGAATCCTGTCTGTGTCCTTAGTATGATAGTACTTAGGTACTTATGCAAGTTTTTTTTATCTAAGTACATTTTATGGCATGGTATAATGTAGTGAGTGATCTATTGCTATAGGATTAATTGATTTTTAATCCCTCAAATGTTTACTGTAATTAGCAAACATAAAAATATTCTGTGTTTGTAGTAGAGAAATTGGATGGTATGCTTTACTAGTTCTGAAATCAAGGAGAGTATAAAGATGTGTGGCTAAGCAGCAAGTATATCATTGTATTCAGGTTCTTCATCAAAGGAATGCAATGTAAATGGAGCTTTAGGTTCTGCTTTATCTTATAAGAGTACCAGGTACTTCAAGAATTCTGAGACAGCAGTGGAACCTGTCAGAACTTTAAAAGAAAAACTTGTGTTATTTTAGAGAGGCAGTCTGTGACTTTACTACCAAGCTTTTTGTAACATACACAGTTTTAACGATACCCACAAATTTGCAATCAAAGATCAAGTATGTTGTTATCTGGAAGCCTTTTCCAATCTGGCAGTTCATAGTTATGGTGGTCTACAGTCCTTGTAATATGCAGATAGCTTTTGCTGTATTGACTAAGATTTCTAAAAACTGAAGTCCAGCATATTAGTACAATTGATATACAAGTGGTCCTTGTTTAGTGACTGCCTCGTACAATGGCTGTTTGCTGTTACAATGGTGATGAAAAAGTAACTTTGCGACCAGTCCTCGCATTTATGACCATCACAGGTCTGTAAAGCAAAGAAAAGCTGAAGTAAGATCATAAGCATGGTCACAATTTCACTTAGCGACTGCTTTGCTTAACGACCGGTCCCAATTGTGGTCACCAAACAACTACCTGTGTACATTTTATTTTTAATATTTTTACTTTTAAATCAGCCAAGTCTATACTGTGGGAATTTATTGTACATGAAAGTGTTCTATGGGTTATGTTTTTTGTGGTCATTTTTTGCTCTGTTGAGCTGTTTTATGTGTATATCATTAAATTATTTTATAAAGTGATGCCTCCTTGTACTTTAGTTTGCTTGGCATATTAGGTGTCTTGAACAATTAGAAAGGCAGGATAAAAATTGAATCCTTTCTAACTAAAACCCACACAAGGCTGGAGACAGCAGCTTTCTAATGGCCTTTGGGGATACCTTAAATCTGCTATAGTTTGTATAATAATATATATTGCAGATGCTGAATCTACTCCCTGTGGGATGATGTAATCTATCTTTCTTCTTCTAGGAATTTAGTAATGGCTCAATGGTTAGAATCACCATTCCTGAAATTGCAACTTCAGAATTAGGTATGATGTTAACTCCATACGCTACTTTTCCTTCTTATTAAGAACTGCTATGGAATCAAGCAAATTAAAAGCCAAGACATCATTAGAATTACTTGTAATCTGAGAATCTTAACATCTCATTGCTCTAACTAACTGCAAAATGAAAAAAAAACCCTGCTAATGTTAAAAGAATGCTATTTTTCATCTCACTTCTTCTTGGAAACCCGCCACAATCTTCCACATGCAATGTGAAGTTTAGTGACTTTGATTTCATTGAAATATGCAACCTGATCTTATGCTAAAATAATTTTATAGGCCTTGTTTATGCCAACTGCAGCATAGAACCAGCCTTTGTCTTACAAATAAGTGGGTTCTGGATTACTAACTTACTAACATTCTTTTTTTGTCCTTCCTGCCTTACCTTGAATAGTCAGAACATGTTTACAAGGCATTAAGAGTATCCTGCCCAAAGAAGTTGCTGTCCAAATACTTGTCAGATGGTATAATGCCTACAATGCACCTGGAGGGCCAAGCTACTATTCAGAGTGGACCTTATTTGTGACCTGTCTCATGAACATGATGGGTTATAACACAGAGAGAGTGGCATGGACACGCAATGTAAGTGACCTTGCAATCTTATAACATGACAGTGGCTGCCTTGGAAAGTGATGTTACCTTTGCTGCAGGTGTTAAACAAATGGCCATTTGTTTGGAATGCTCTAGTAAGATGATCTTCAAGTTCCTTTCTAATCCCTATACTCTGATTCTGTGACTTCTAGCCACCAGCTAATATTAAGAAAACATTTGGAAAAGTCATTCTCTACAAGTGCTTATTATTTTCAGATACCCTCAGTAAGATACTGAGAGCCTTGCTACTATTAGTAAGATATACTATTGAAATAATGTTGTACTGTTCTTCCCCCGAGTTTCCATCTATTCCCCATGTTTTACTTTGGAGTCCTATATTTTGCAGAAATGTTGTAATGCTTTTTATTTGACTGAATACACAATATTATTTGGTTTTACATGGATCTTAGATTAAAATAGATCTTAGATGCATATGTGTTGCTGAAATGCAATTCTATTATAGGACCATTTGCTCATAATGATTTTTTGTGTGTGTGAATAGAAATAATTGATACATAGAGTTGTTATTATTTTGAATTTATCATATAAATGTAACACTGAAATGTGAATTTTCTGTTTTTTACAACTTACAAATCTTTTCCCTGTGAGCGAAACACAGGAAGATGTTTTTATAAACAACAGCAACAACAGTCTACAACTTGATTTGAGTTTGGTGTGTTGTCAGAGGTCAGATCTCATCTGCAATCTTCCAGAGGCCATCTCTTAAATATGTTAACATGTTAGTTTTATTAGAATTTTTTCTCTTACTGCACTAGTTATTAACACCAAATCTGTGTTACTGTACCAAGAACTGGTATGTGAAAATAATTCATAAACTGCCTTTTTTACATGTATAATTATCCATCTTTGTTGCATACTTTGTTGTCAAGAGTCTATATAGTGAATTGTTTTCTGGAGACAATTCACCATCCAGTTAAGGTGGAGTATATCTCTGATTGATTCTCCATGGCCCCATTCTGTCCAGCTTTTTTATTTATAAGTTGGTTCCATTAAATGGGAGGTGTTTAGTTTTTAAACAGAATTGCAAGGATCAGTGAATGTTTTGAGTCCTCTATAATTTGTGAACTAGGAGATACAGTAATTTATTCATTCCTTTAAATTATTTGGAGCAGAAAATATGTAAAGGAATAACAGCAAATTGTATGTGGAAGTTTTGCATTTCATTACAATTGACTCGGTAATATACAAATGCCTGTGTCCTTATTTCTTTTTCTGTTCATTTCAGCTTGATTTTGAAGGATCTCTTTCTCCAGTCATTGCTCCCAAAAAAGCCCGGCCTTCTGAAACAGGATCAGATGAAGTAAGAGAAGAATTAATTAATTAATCATTCCAGGCAGGTTAGAGATGTCTGTATTCATATTATTCAGGAATGTTTGCTTTATAGATATGTATATACACAGCAAAAAAAAAAAAGACTTGTTTTGGTCTTAAGGCTAATATAATTTGTTGATTTATTATTTAATGAGTAGTAGCTTCACTTGTAATCTTCGATTCCATCTGTTACTGATGGAATGGATATCATTAATGAATAGAGATGTGTAAAACAATTATTTTGAGTTTGAAACAGGCTATTCTGTTCTTGAGACCAGTTTGATGCAGTGGTTAAAGGTACCAGGTTAGAAACTGGTGAGTTCTAATCCTGTGTTTGGCATGAAGCCAGCTGGGTGACTGGTCTAGTCTCTCTCAGCACTAGGAAGAAGGCAATGGCAAACTATTTCCAAAAATCTTGCTGAGAAACTGCATGGACTTGTCAATTGCCCAGGTGTCACGACTGACTTGAAGGCACACGTATGCACACACAAAAAAACCCTGACCTTGTTGGAAGTTTTCTGACACTTTTCCAGTGTTCCAATGTTGTTCTGATCTTATTGGAAATGGTGCAAGCTTGAAATAACTTTGTTTTGAGCTTGGAATACTTACAGTAAAATCAAATGAGTTATTTAAAACATTAAATAGTTTGCATATCTCTAATTACAATTATGTATGTATGTATTGTACCAAGTCAGGCCATAGTCTACCTAGCCCAGCAGTTTTTACTCTTATAGCAGGGAGCTCTCCCAAATCTTAGGGAAGTCTTGCAAACTTCTACTATTTGAAATCCAGACATTTCAGGAGAGCTAGCGTTTGAAGTCAAAGAAATGAACATTACAGTGTATGGTTCCCCACCATCTTGCAGATGTGTAGGATCAGCTCCCACAATCCCAGCCATCTTAGTCAATAAGCTATGATGGAAACTGATTTCCAAACTATCTAGAAGGCACCATTTTGAGAAATGCTGTTTTAATTACTATACTGTAAGCATTAGGAAGAGCATGCTTGACAAATGCAAGGAATTTGTCGAGGAAAATTGTTGCATACAAGGTAAAGATAACTCATTTTTGCCAATAAGCAGCTGTGTTCTATTAATTACAAAAACGCTGTCTGGTTCAGAACCTGCAATAATGACATTTCCAATTGTGGAGAGTGGAAATGTGTTTCTGCAATATGTAACATCAATCATGCCTCCATTTGATTGGTATGATATGTATGATTCCAAAAGGAAAGGATGGTGGAAATCGAACATGTATTTGTGTACTTGTACAACTCCAACAAAGTCCTAGCTGGGCCCACTTCTGATCTCACCATTAGAAGGAGCCCATATTTCTGAACTGGACTAAAGAGAATCATTAGGTATTAAAAAGATAATATCTAACAAATAAGGCTTTTCCCAGCTTCATCTGGTGCACTAGTTGGGCCCTTTTCTAATTTGTGGGCCCTTCAGATAATCATGCATGTCTTGGTCACCTCATGGCTTGGCTACTGCAATGCACTCTACATGGGGCTGCCCTTGAAGTCCACCTGGAAGCCTCAGCTGGTCCAGAATGTAGCAGCACAGGTAGTGATGGGTAGGCCTCAGTATGCCCATGTAACACCTCTGCTTCACGACCTGCACTGGTTGCTAGTTTGTTTCTGGGTGTTATTCAAGGTGTTGGTCACTACCTATAAAACCCTACATAGCATAGGGCCGGTTTGATCTGGCAGGGTTGGTGCGCTCTGGGTTCCATGGATTAAACAATGCCACTTATCGGGATCCTGAAAATGTGTCTTCTCTGTAGCAGTGCCTCCCCTTTGGAATGAGGTTCCCCCTGAGATTCGAACAGTCCCCACCCTACTGGTATTTCGAAGGGCCTTGAAGAAGTGGCTCTTCGCCCAGGCCTTTGGCAAGGACAGTTGACGCTCCTTTTCTTCCTTTTTCTTGTTCCCATCCGGGTTTGTTTTCTCTGCCATCTCTGTTCTTCTGTTTTGTGTTGTTTTTGTGTTTTTGTATTGTTCCTTGTTTTAAACATTTTTAACAATTTATAAACTGCCCAAAGTTGCTGAGGATTGGGCAGCATGTAAATGTAATAAATTATTATTATAATTACTATTCCCAATGAAATGCCATTCTGCAATATGCTAATTATATTTAAGATACCTCAATCATTTTTTTAATTCAAGCATGTCATACTAATACATACCTTTTAAAACATTATTGCTGTTATTGCTCAGTTATCATTGTGCCAAAATGCTTATTCCAACATAACAATCCAGTATGAAGCGCTCTATTACCTGTTATGTTTGTTTTACCAGGATTGGGAGTATTTACTAAATTCTGACTACCATAAAAACATCGAGTCTCACCCTTTGGCTAAAGCTCTGCGACTGGATCCACTGGAAGCCAAAGTTCCTAAGGATAACCTTTCACACAACCACTGCTTGGATTCCACCACTCTTCTCTTCCCCCACATTCCAGTCATTTTCTGTGTGCTCCATTTAATCTATGAGGAACTCAAGCTCAACTGCTTGATGAGTGAAGGAATTCGTTCCCTTGTTGTTCTTCTGGTACAACTGGCAAGGTGCGCTCTCCTTGAAACAAATCTGGGCTAGTTGTGTTCTTTGGCAGCAGTTAAGTCAGTTTGGAGTGAGACTTGTAAGCAGATATAACTTCATCGGAGTTATATCTGCTACATTTCAGTCAGCAGAGTAAATACAGGAGTTTCTTCTGTCAAAGAGAAAAGGAATAAGGTTTCTTCTGCCTGGTTCATTTGGTTTGCCCTTTCCTTGTTATAGGATGCAATCTTATAAATCTTGTAAATATGTCCCACAGGAAATAAGATTCTGGGGATCTTGCTACCTACAGGCTAGAGAAGCGGTTAGTGCTCCACTTGTGGTGGTGGATGTATTCCGAAGGTGAGACAGAAGTGGATCAGGAATGGTATTTGATCCCCTGAATTTAAAACAAAAGCCTCCCATTCCTCCAGTGCGTGTCTGTAATGGGAGAACAGCTATGATGATCCTGGAGCTAACATACTTGTTTCAAATGCACTGAGACTGATAGGAAGGAATATGATAAAAAAAAATGTAAATGGCCAAAACAGAGAGGGGGAAAAAAGTATTCTGCCTCAGCAGTTTAAGCCGGGAAGGGAGAGTGAGTGGCAGCTGTCTTCAGTGGAACATTCCTTTTTTACCTTTCTTGAATTACTCTTTTAATTAATGTTGCTAGGTTTATTTGATCTTTTGTAAACCTTTGTAAGCATCAATGTAACAGGATATAAACTCTGGAAAAATCAAGAATGTTTAGTGATAGAAATATGCATTTTCTAAAAGGTGCCTATAGCATTGAGCCTGCTTCTGCACTGCAGGAAATGTAATGTTAGGTGTGGTTTATATATTGTGATCTTCAGGTGGAGATCTGTTGAAATCAGTCAGAAACCACAGGACTGTCCCTACCATTAGGCAACATACAGGCATAGTTTTGGTTATTACAAAATGGCGGAAAATTGACAAGTTTATTTTTATCCCCATGAGCGATCAGTTGGTATTTCTGCCTTGAGTGCCCAAATATTAAGGACTGCCTGCTCTTGCTTTCTTTATGTCCCTGTGAGCTGGAGTTCTGAAAATAGCTGAATCCCCATTCTCTTCTCCCCTTTCCCTAATTACCTGAAGAAGCATCTTCTCAGATATTTACCTACCTGCAACCTAGGGACTTCAACCAAGGTATTTTCCAAATGTCCCCTCCCAGTGAGACATGCCTGTTCCCAGAAAAGAAAAGGCCATGTCACTAGTGTCTCAGAGAGCCTCATCTGATGCCTTCATTATGGTCTGTCTGGCACCAAGAGAATACTTTGTTTACTCAGACATTTTAGAAAACCATTTTAGAGGCATTGAATATTGTTTTGATCTAGTTTTATTGTAATTTTAGCTGCTGCATATTATTTTATTATTCTAATTACTACTTTTGTTTTTATCTTTATAATGCTGGTATTTTTATTGTAAACCATATGTTGCATGCTTTTAGCAACTAGGTATACTAGCAAGGGAAGTATCGGATAATTTAAAATTTAATTTATAACATTTATAATTTGAATAATTTAAAATTTAATAATTTAAAATTTAATTTATATAATTTAAAAATACAATAAATAAGTAAATATTCACATGTCTTATGTCTCTTTGTATTTATCATTCATCTTTTATATTATTCTCCTTTTAGGGATTTAAAACTGGAAGCTTATCTTGATTATTACTACAGAGACTATCCCATGCTTGTCAAGGATTCCAAGCAAACATGCATAATTGATCCCAGTAAGTCTCAAGAGAATAGTTTGAATTCTTTTTTTTTTTTTTTAATAATGTTTTTTTTATTTTTACAACAAACACAAGACAAACATAAACAAACAAAAACATAAAAAGGCATAAAAAAGCATCTTCCATTTTATACCGTGTGTCAACCAGTTAAACTCGTTGGTGCCCCTTTCATAATCTTAAATTCTCATATCATCTATTCAAAATATACTTGTATACTTATCAATTAACAATTGTTAATCATTCATAGCTAATCTATAAAATCATATATTACAAAAAATTTTAACTTTCAATAGGATTAGTAATACATCTCCATCTATCTATTATATGTGTATATATATAATAATTAATATCAAATTTCTATTATAAAATTTCCTAATCTATTACATTACTATATTTTCTCATCTAATCATTAATAAAAACAAATCCCGTGTCATATAAAATTGCTTATCTTCTTACTCTAATTTCAAATCTCAATTTAACTCATCTCTGCACATTCCATAATTTTGAATAACTTCCTCCTGCATAAGTACTTTTTAATTTTTCCAATTCTTAAGAGTTACAATTCTAACCAATATCAGTTACAATATCAATTACAATTCTAACCAAGTTACAGTTCTAACCAGATTTCACTACATGTTATACAATTTTTAACTATATATCTCAAATTTATACTTTATTCCAGCGCTTGCATAATTTTGAGTTCACCCTTTTCATTCAATATCCCAAAATATCTGGCTGTTCATTCCTTTTTTCTATATTATTGGATAAGAGAAAGCAATAATAAGTGTCCTTTTGAACATTCTGTTTTTGGAAGCTTCTGTCAGTTCCATCATTGTTATATTCCCCTGATTTTCTCTTTAAACATCTGCAATAGTTTCTTTCAATATTGTTTTACTTCTTCTTTTTGTACATTCTCTTAGTACGATTTTCCATTATAATCTTGTATAATCTTTTTCTCACCCTCAGTGCCAAGAACAAATCTGTCTCTCTTCATTTATCAGTTGATTAACCCTTTTAATTCTCAGTTTATAGGCCTCACAATAATTCCGTTTAATGTTTCTGGTTTCTTGTACTATTTCTTCCTTTTCCAATGATCCCGTTTTATGTTTAATTAAGTCCATTTTAGCTTTAATATCTTTTTTCTTTTTCTTTTTTTTTTTTTTGAGAATTTCTGCAGCTCTTCTTCCAATTTTTTATAGTCATCCTCAATAGTTTAAAGATCTTTTTCTGCATTGTGTTTCTCGTATAGTCTATTATCTTGATAAACCTTCATTGAGTCAAAGGATTCTTTATCTTTGTTCTTGCCAAAAATAAGAGAAAAAAAGAAGCAAAAGGAGAGAAAAAAAAAGAAGGAAAAATAAAAAGAAAAGGAAAAGAAGGAAAAGGCTAAGCCTCTTTAAAAAAAAATCCATCTGGGGGGAATAGAGAGCAAAGCAGAGCTTCTAGCAGAAAAGAGCTACTGCCACTAATCAAGGCTCTTGTAACTGGCTCAAACTTTCCATCTTAATGTTTTCAAAGTCGCTTTCAACTCCACTTTCTTGTTTATAGTTACGGATGGCACCTGTATAAACATGCACATCCCACTATCTTTTTAGAAAGCACAGGGTCTTTGAGCGTGCGTCACAATGAAAAAAAAAAAGCACTAAGTCGCGCCTCTAAATGGCAGTGCAACTTTCTTTCATTTACTTTCTCTTAACTCCACTTTCCCCATTTCAAAGTCAAAAAGATATAAATTTCTTATAACAATAAAGAAATCTTAGTAAAAAAAAAAGGCTTAAAATAAAGAGTTATTGAGTATTAAAAAGAGAAAGCCAATCCAGTTAAAAATATATTTTTTTAAAAGAAAAACATCTTGTCAATTCCACTAAAAAGGGAAAGTTGAAAAGAAAAATTTTCTCCCCCTTCTTTTTTTTAATAGGGTTCAATCTCGCCGCTTAATCCACTTTTCTTCACTTTTAAAAATCTCTTTAAGTT
The DNA here is from genome assembly GCF_059951505.1 of Python bivittatus. Lineage (NCBI taxonomy): Eukaryota > Metazoa > Chordata > Lepidosauria > Squamata > Pythonidae > Python > Python bivittatus. The sequence continues at coordinate 121,481,763 of NW_028277030.1, forward strand.
ACTTAAGGTGTTCTCTAAGAATAGTTGAATAGTAAAAGTCCATCTCACCCAGTTGACACCCTTCTCTTCCATCTTCCTTTGGAGCTGTCCCGGCTTTCGCAGCCATTTTTGGCTGCCTCTCCTCCGCCGGCTTCAAGAGCTTCTCCCCGGATCGATCTGGGACTTGCGGCGTCCCTGAGATCCGCGGGACGCGCCCTTTGCGTTCGCCATCTCTACGGGACGGCTTAGGTCCATCGGGACCGTCCGGGAGAGGAGATATCGGCTGCCATCCTGGGAGCCCAGGATCGCCCGCCGTATCGCCGCGACGCCAGCTCCGCCCTCTCAACTCGAGAATAGTTTGAATTCTTGACAGGAGATAGTTTACATTATTAATAATTTTAATAAAAATATTTGAAATCATTCTTTCCAGGTTTATCATAGAGATATTACAGTAATCTAATCTCAGCTGTCATCAGCTTTCTTCCTGAGTTTTGTTATGCATGGAAATCTAGTAACATCTTTTTAGTTAACTGTGAAGCTGTACAAGAAATCTGTAATGTTTTATGGCTATTACAACCCATTGTTATCTGGTGCTGTTCTAAACAATGTTTATTATATTTCTTCAAAACACTTTGTTTAAAAACAACTGCTACTCTCAGGACTCTTATTTCTCAGACTTGATTTTTTGGAAATGAGAAGAACTTTGAGGAGGTTTTCTTGGGTGACACTGTTTTGCCTTCTTAGTAAATGTGGGAGAAAGCTCGGCCTTTTCAAAGTCTGTCAGTAAAACAGCCCATCTTACCACAGATGATATGATTTAAGAATGTGCCGATGCTGTGTGTGGTAGATGATACCCAAGAAGAGCAAACAGATTCCCATTATAATAATAGGGAAGAGATGTGCTACTGCCCTCAAGGAAGTTATCACTATCTGTGTCCACAAACCATTGTTTTTTTTCATTCAAAAAAGGCTTAGGTATCACCAAGGACAGTTTATACCAGTGTTTTCCAAACTTGGCCACTTTAAATTGTGTGGATTTCAACTCCCAGAATTCCCCACACATCTTAAAGTGGCCAAGTTTGAAAAACACTGGTTTATATATTTAGAAGGTCCTCTAGTGTCCAGAAAAAGTAGTTCTCTGTTTTTACAGGCAGTAAGGCAGCCTTGATATATTTTTTAAAATGGTGTGTGAGTGACTCCTGTTCTGTATGATTAAGCCCAAACAGGCTTCATGCATCATCCTTTCTTCTTCTCGGCTGAGCCTCCAAGTATCTTTCAGTGGCTGTGTTCTTGCTTGAAGGGAGAAAGTGTGCCACCCTATCCTTACTTGCCTGGAATCTGTGAAAGGAGCAAGCTGGTAGTGTTGGTATGTATTAAACACCTAGAGAAGTGATTTGATTCAGTGAACTGAATGAGGTATTCCTTTTCTCTGTCTTCTTAACTCGACATTTTGGGGGTGCCTTGTCATTTGAATTTCCCAAAGGGCTCCTTTACAGGGAAAGAGGAAGCTTTAAGCTGCAAGCCACTTAGAATTCTTCTGGATTCAGGAAGTAGACAAATTGAAGGGAGGGAAGGAGGAAGGACTGGCTGAATTCAAAGAGAACGGATTTGTTAGAAATTAATTATTTAACCATCAGTTGCTGTTATGCTGTAAATTGTAGTTCTGCTTCAAATAAAGGAGAATGTTTTCATGAATAAACTACTCAGATATGTTTGACTACAGCTACTCAGGCATGTGGCTCCAGATGATATGATGTTTATGCAGACAATTGTATTGTGATATCAGATATTGGAGGGTTTTTTTTTAATCCCCCCCCCCATGTATGTGTAGGTGGGTGCTATTTATATTAGTTTGTCTCTGCCAGCAAAATACCTTGGGTGTTTTGCCTAATATGGATGTATGCTAAAGAAAGGGACATAATCTTTCTCCCTCCTCTATTTAACTCTGAGGATGCTTTATAAACAAAGATTTATTACAGTTGAACAGATTCAAATAGGGTTTTTTTTTCATTCTCTGAGAGAGAAATGTTGGGTACTGGACTCTGGAATTTCAATATAGGAACGCACCTGTCTTCCTTAATAAAAAAACAAACAGTTGCATATATATATATTTTGAATAAGATTTTGAGCAGTCACATTGCATGAGGCGTGCTGAAGCCCAAATCCTAGAAGCATTGTTTAGGCATGAGCATGGATACCGTTCATAGATTATAGCACTATTATGAGAGCTGCGAAGTTTATGCCTTTAGTATGGCAACAGGATGTGACTCCCTAGCAGTGGCACCTACATCTGGCAATATCTGCTTTGTATACAGATTGCAAATACCACTTTTGGTACTACCAGCTGAAATGATCCGAAGATGCAGAGTTAGAAAGACTCTGCCTAAGGCCTTGGAGAGTTACTGCCTATAAATAACATTGGTCTTAATTGTTAATAGTCTGAATCTATATAATGCTGCTTCATATCTTCATATAAATTTGCCACGAAGCCTTGCTTATTTAGCTTTGATTACTGAGGTGCATCCTTATGTAAATTTGATTAAGATCTCCGGATATTTTTAAGCCCAAGTACTGGCTCACCTCTTTTCCTGCTAAGATGAATTTGCTGGCTCTTATGTAAGCAGACTCTAATACAGAATTACTTTTTCCTGAGCAGAGCGTTGTACTGTATATACTTGGTGATGAAAGTGCTGTTTCAAATGAAGCCTCCAACTATTTGTCCAGGATAACTTCAGGTAATATAACTTTGGAGCTACACAGGTTCTGAAATGGATGTTTTTACCCATTACTTGTTGCATTATCCCTGGTAAAGACAGATAGGAGCGTTGCATTTCCATTGTTTCTCCTTTTCTCTTTTAGGACAGCGAAAGCAGCAGATGGAGCAGGAAGAATCTGGGTATGTTATTTGGTGGATGAGAGAATGTTGTCATTTAGAAGTTCTCATTTGTTACTTCTCACGAATAACATAAGAATGTAGCTCTAAGGACATTTAAGGTGCTCCTTTGTGTTTTTGCACCCTCTCCAGCTTCTTCCTTCACTATTTAAATATGCTGTACTTCTTTTCCCTGCAAGGCTGCAAAATGTAGGAGTCACTGAGATTTTTGGGGTGGATGGAGAGACTGAGACATATATACTGTTGAGAGGAGGGATCTTGCACTTACGCTTCTAGCCTGGCTTGCAGGACTCCATCCCTATGTTTGTTTGTTTTTTTCCTTTTCAGGCAATATTTAATTAAAAGTGTTGGGACTCAAGCCTTCTGGAAATTATAGATTCTCACTTGTTGCCGTTACAGTCCCTCTTATTAGCTATCTTTTACACAACAGTAGCAAAGCTAGGAGGAGAAATTTGCCCCCTGCCCTCTTCAGCAGCTTAGATTCCATAGTTGTAAGCGCTTGGGTGTTTGTGTATCTGCCTAAGCATCATTGCATTTTCTCTTCAAGCATTTTGACTGACTTTGCCCTTATTTCCCATTTGTAAATTCCTGGCTATTTTGTTTATTCCAGAAATGTTGTTTTATAACTCCCATAATTCCTGGCCAGCACAGCATAGGAATTAGGGGAGTTGAGGTCCTTTTGAAGGGGCAACATGTTGGGGAAGGATGCAGCAGATATATATTTGGTATCAAAAGAATCAGTAGGTTATATTTATTTCCTTTTTAGCAGATGCAGTATGAGCAACAGCCCATCTGCTTCTAGTCTTGCAGAAAAACTAGTTGTCTGGATGACCAACGTAGGTAAGCAGATCTTTAATATTTTTTGTCAGAGGTAAGGATTGTGTACATCAAATCAAAGACATTTGAATGGGTTTGGCATGCAGTGTTAGTCTTCCTAAGTATATATAGCCCTGGAGACTGGAAATTTCCTTTTTAAGTGGCTGACATCTGAAGCTAGAGACAGGCAGTACGTTTTCAGGGAACTGTTAGCAATTTGAAAGTTGGACTGCTGCTTGTAAAATACCCCATTGTTGTCACAGGCCAAAATAGTTTTTGTAGTTTAGTAATTCCAGTTTGGTATGGGACAATGGTGGGATAAAGGAAATACGTATATCCAGCTTAAGAATAGCCTTTGAAGTTATGTTCCATGGGAAATGTTCTTTCTCTTTGTTCCTGGAGCTTTGAATTGATTTACAGAATATGTCCATTTATGTGAAATTATTCTCATCCTCTCTAAAAGGATTCACTTTAAGAGACCTAGAATCTTTACCATTTGGAGTTGCTCTTCCTATCAGAGATGCAATCTATCACTGCCGACAACAGCCTGCCTCTGATTGGCCAGAAGCAGTCTGCCTTCTGATTGGTCGTCAAGATCTTTCCAAACAGGCCCGTGAGGGAAACCTGCCAAAGTGTAAAGCAGTAAGTAATTGAATTTCAAAAATGCAAAATCAGGAAGATAATTTCCAAGTATGGCTTTCTGTAATTTGACGTAAATGAGTTAGATGTAGATTAGCTGTTTGTCATTTAAATAAAGGTTAAATTTTGCTGGAAAGAAGGGTGAACAAATATTTGGATGTGCATCCCTGTACGCAACCGTTCAGTAAAAGTGCCTGTCTGTAGAGAGTAAGGAAGATGATCTTGACGGAGATATGCAGGAGCTGCTGCCTAGGCAAAAGGGGCTGAAGCATTTTTTAAGCCCAGAACAGCCAGATAACACTTGGACAGATGCCTCCCTAATTCACTGAACTAAAAGAATGAGGAGGTACAGCACAGTCAGACTTGCAAGATTCTGTTATAATAGCCCATCGCAATAAAATTATTTTAGCTTGTAGCCTAGTGGGCATGACACTGTCTTTCTTTTCCGCAGTCTGACCCACAAATGTTGCCGTCTGATATGCCTGCAGCAGTGGAGTCAGAGGAGGACGATGATGGGATGAATGATATGAACCAGGAGGTGATGTCACTGATATGGAGTGAAGACCTGAGAGTGCAAGAGGTGCGCAGGCTTCTGCAAAGCGCCCATCCAGTCCGTGTCAATGTAGTTCAGATGCCAGAAGTCAGTGACCATGAATATATTGAAGAAAAGGAAAACCGGTAATTTTTTTTGCCTTTTAAAGTTTCTGTACTTTGAACAAAGTACAAAAAATACTGTACTTTGTTGCATCACAGAATATTATACTGGGAAGTATTGGTTCTTATCCTTTTGCCAGAGTAAATCTCCAACCTATACAAGACGCTGCATATGGGCCTCCACTGTGGCAGTTACAATCCTTGCAGTGTTAAGAAGTTCTCCCTACTCTTTCCCTTGGCTGGTTAGTCAGCAGAGTCCACTGACTGACAGAAAATGGATCTCTGTTTTGCAGCTACCCCTAATAGAAGGAAACCAAGCAATCTGATCCTCTGATTCATTGACTGGAAATTAACATTTTCTCCCTGTTGCCAAAACAGAGACAGTGACATATAATGAGCACAGAATAATGGGGCTACCCTAGAAACTCAGTCTCTCTGCTTTTTTATGGCTAATGATCTTGCAGGGACTTGGAAAATGGGAAGAAAGAGGTGGACGGTGGGTAAACCCTTTCCACTACCATCCTCAGTGGGTCCACTCCTGTTGGCTTTTGTGTGTGTGTGATGGGGGGGAATGCTGGGGGACAGGGGGCAGAGGGAGAAGAAGGAATTGACAGCCTCCCAAGTCCTGGGAGGACTGAAAATGGGTGTTCCCTCTTTGACAGAGAAGATGTGCTGCCTGTGCATGGGGTAACCCAGGGAGCAGCTAGTTTGGTCTACTGGGTCATGCAGACACTGCCAGAGTTTGTCTAAGAAAGGAAATGGGTGAGCTTGAGGTTGCAACACCTTTTAAAGCCTACAGATAAAAAGTACACTGAAGCGACATAAGCAGTGTTCGCACAGCACAGCGAATTCGAAATCTACCATGCTTTAGCCTGGAATGTTGTGGAATCTGTCATAATGTAACAGAACATAATATAAACATTATGCTAAATAGATTAAAACTCCACTAGTTTTGTTGTCATTTGATGTTTTTAAAATATTTGACAAAGTAAAAAAATAACTCTATCAAAATTGGTTTTGGGAATGGGATTTTGAAATAAGTGTCTTTCTATAATTAATTAGTAATAGTTACTATTAAAAGCAGCAGTTGGTATCAATGAATAGAATATGAAATATTTTCAGATATATAGATGTAACCAACAAAGATGCCAGTTGAAGTATTAGCAAATATTTGGAGAGTTATTCAAGGCCTTAATGTAAAAATGAAACATCATAAAATTAGTATTTGCAGACAATCTGCTTATTTTTTTAGGAAGCTTGGTAGAGGTGCACCTCAGTTGCAGCTTGAATTAAACCAATAACCTGATTATTGGTTATGCTTGAGGGAGTCAGAACATTATGTGGGCATCCAACTGGTTAGCGTAGCTTTACACAGATCATGTTCTGTTTGCAGCAGAGAAGAGAGGAGGTGATTCACTCAGCTGTACTTATGGCCCTGTTAAAACCTTCTGAGAGGGGAGATGGTCAGGGAGAAGCAATCTAAGCAGTATTTAAGGATTTTGAGGCGTATTATAGGAAGCTTACAGAATTGTATTGAGATAGCGTGAGAAGTTGCTGTCTGCCTGTCAGGACTCAGGATGTGACGACTCCCCCTGCCAAGAGTATTGATCATGTGGAGAAGACCCATGGTAAGAACACCTGTCAGAGCCAGGCCTTTGCAAAGTATTAGAGGACTCTGAGGAGAAGTTACATGTAACAATCCTCACCTTGTGCAGGGAGAGGCTTGCCTTCAGTATTTTGTGTTATGTGTGGTATACTTTACCCTTGTACTTTTGTCACCTGATGATTGCAACACCAAGTGATGACTTTATGTTAGGATGTCATCCCTGCAGAGAGGTGTACATGTCACCTTAAGTGTCATTTTTGAGGAAGTCAAATGATTCTACAGTGGAAGTCTCTGAGCATGAAATGGCTATTTGCAAAATGTTGTGAGACCAGAACATATATACATTTCTTGCATATCTGGCAGGCAGGAGTGCAACATCTCCCCTACTTTAAGAGGCACTTGCAAGGAAGGTCAAAGAGGCCTCACCTTAATGTACTCATTGATAAATGGGGGTGGGGGGCCTAAAATACATAACCAGTTTTCAAGATTCCTTTCGATCAATCTGATTGAGACTTCTGAGAACGTAACTCACAGTCTCATTAAGAGTCTCATGTGAGCGGCTGGGAGAAGCTAAGATATGCATATTCATGCAGCAGCAACACAGTCTTTCTCTTAAGTGTTGGATGCAGTTGTAATGCAGCCTTTTAGACTGTTAAATATTTTTCTGGCTTGTTTATTGTTTTGCAGTTGCACTTTGCTCTCTTCCTACTTTTTATTCATTCATTCATTTTATTTATTTTTTTAAGAAATAGCTGCTTTATCCATTCAGGAAATAACTTGCTCAAAGCAGCTTACAAAATATACACTTTAAATGGAAGAGCTTTGAGAAGATCCATATATAAGCTGTGCAACATATTTACTGAGAGCCAGTTTGGTGTAGTGGTTAAGGTACCAGGCTAGAAACTGTGAGTCTAGTCCCACCTTAGGCACAAAGCCAGCTGAGTGATCTTGGGCCAGTTACTCTCTCTCACCCCTAGGAAGCAGACAACGACAAACCACTTCCAAAAAATCTTGCCAAGAAAGCTGCAGGGACTAGTCCAGGAGTCACCAGGAGTCAACACTGACTCGAAGGCACAACCCTCCCCCCCCAAAACCGCCATATTTATTAATATCAGCAGTTGGCCCTTAAAAAGTTTCCAGGCATTTTAAATATTGTTGCTGATATCTTCTCTTCTGTTACAGGCTTCTGCAGTTGTGTCAAAGAACTATGGCTCTCCCTTTGGGAAGAGGGATGTTTACTTTGTTCTCTTATCACCCAGTTCCAACAGAGCCATTGCCTATTCCCAAACTGAACCTGACAGGTATGTTTGGCAGTACTTAGCAGGATAATTTGATGCATACTTGGGTTAAGACTTGAAATTACTTACGCTAGAACAGTGTTTTTCAACCTTGGCCACTTTAAGATGTGTGGATTTCAACTCCCAGAATTTCCCAGCCAGCATGCTGCCTGGGGAATTCTGGGAGTTGAAGTCTACACATCTTAGTGACCAAGATTGAAAAACATCGTGCTAGAATATTGTCATTGATGTGTGTCACTATTCTCTTAATTAGGCGGTATGAGAAATTGCAGTGTAACAGAAACATAATTTAGGGATATTCTTTAAGAGACATGCTGACTCCCAACATGGTCATTCCCTGGTTTTCCTGAAGGGTGTCTTGTCTATTTTAACTAGTTGATTAATAAAATTGTATTGGAGGCTTGAATTCTAATTTCCAGTGAATAGTATTCCTCTCTTAGGATGCTGTTAGTGGGAGAAAAAGAGAGAGATAATTTCCCTTCTACATCCCACCCTGATCTACTCTGCCATCGGCTAATAGTGATACATATGGAATGGAGGACTGATCTCCTCTTACTGATCTACCTGTAGCCATTGCTGTTTGCTCTAACACTCTTTCTTTCTGTTCACGCAGGGGTGGGCAACCTCCAACCCCATGGTTGTATGTGTCTCCTGTACCATGTTGTGGCCCTCAGAGCCCCCTCTGAGAAAGATTGCTGAAAACTGATGGCAAGGTTTCCTTCCATTTTCACTAGGAAGCTGATGAAAACTGTAGTATAATCCCTAAAACAGGCACATTGCTGTTAAGGAACGCTCCAAACTCCAGCTTTACCTACTTTGCAGTGCCGCCTGCCCCACCCCCAGCCCCGCATTAGCTGCAGTCACTGGCTGCCATGCATTTGTTCATTCCTGCATTTATGGAAGGGGCATTTAGGAGCCAGGTCCTTTGGATCTTAAACTGATGGATGCACTGTGAGGGTGAGCCAGCCAAGACAGCTGCAGCAACCACCAGATCAATTGCTAAAACAATTTTGTTTTTTGTATGCTAAAACATACAGAAACAAAAATGCTGGCTGAGGAATTCTGGGAGTTGAAGTTCACATATCTTAAAGTACAGAATTAGGAAGTTCTCTCATGTGTATCCACACTGTACCCTGTGATGCATGGAAGATATACTTGCCATTCATTATGCTGCCTCTTCCTGAAACATGCATGTGCAGGACAGGAAGAAGAAACTGTGCAGCTCTGCTCTGTTATACAGAGTTAACTCTAACATTCCTTCATTCTATCTTGCACTTGTGATACTCCTTTTTCAAAGAGAACCAAGTGAGTTCCCTTTTTTCTTTCCCTTTTGTATTAAATAATCTTTGGGTCATTTTCTTTGTTTTGTAGTGCATATTTTTGAAGCACCGAAGCCCCTTGTGTTCAACAGAATTTCTCCAAATAGTTTGTAAGGGGCTGCTCTCAGAGCTTTGGAAACCTGTTGCACTTGGACAACAAAATAAGAAAACCATAAAAATAAAGTTGCCTTTTTTGTTTTCCGCTTCATTTATTTATTTTTTAATTTTATCCTCCTATGTAGGCCGGGCTCCCCCTAGAAATACCACAGTGGATCTCAACAGTGGGAACATAGATGTGCCTCCTAATATGGCTTGCTGGGCAAACTTTCACAATGGTGTGGCTGCTGGGCTGAAGATAGCTCCAGCTTCCCAAATAGACTCTGCATGGATTGTCTACAACAAACCCAAAAATGCTGAACTTGCCAATGAATATGCAGGCTTCCTCATGGCTCTGGGTTTGAATGGCCATCTCACAAAACTTGCAACACTCAATATCCATGACTACTTAACAAAGGTGAGGCCATAGTTCAAAAGTAAGAGGTAGAGGATGCTTTCTTTGGGCCAATATATGTTATCTTTTTTGTGCTGGGATTGATAGGAATATCACACTAAAAGCCACTCCATAAGCTGAATAGTGCCATTGATCAACTGAGTGGTGAATTCCTAGCCATTTCATTCACTGTAGTGATTGGCACAGAAGTTGTATTAGTTGTACAATTTTAGTTACAGAGTGCAGAGTCTGCTCTGTAGGTAGATTTCTTGTATTGAAGGTAGCATGTTGATGGTTCCTAATGGTTCAGGTTTTGTGCATGTATTTTATTGAATATCAGCTCTTTTGTAAATTTTTACAGCATTTTCTGTGCTGCAATTTTGACAACAATTATTTATTTATTTATTTATTTATTTATTACATTTGATTTATTGTCCGCCCATCTCCCCCCAATGGGGAACTCTGGGCAGCTCACAAAGTACATATAATACAGTTATACAATTAATTACGCTGTATGACCGGCAGGGGTCGCTAGGGGGTCATCCGGGCTTTTCCTCCTCGGTAGATCTTCCTCGCCGCTCGCCGCTCATGCCGGCTGCATTCGGAGTTCGGCCAGCACCGGTATTTTGCTCCCCTGCGCAGCACCGCCGGTTCCTCCCATCTAAACGGGAGTACCCATTTATCTACTCGCAGATGGAATAGCTTTCGAATTGCTGGGTGAGCAAGGAGCTAGGACAAGGGACAGGAGCTCACCCTGTCCCACGGAGCTGGGCTCGAACCGCTGGAGAGCCAATCATTTCTGACCGGCAATTCCCGCATCATCAAGCCCTTGCGCCACCGCGTCCCCTTTTTTATATTTGTGGCTGATGTTCAGATGTCATAGCAACCACTATTTTTGCTAACCAGTTTGCAACCTGAATACTGTATTAATTTTCAAACATGTAGCAGTGATCCTTCAGTTCAGACGTTGCACTAAACCAGAAATTCCCAGACTTTCTTGGTTCATGGTATCCTTAGTGTTTTGGTAATGATTCCACACTTTCTGACAGATGTTGAGTATTGCTGTGTTTCCCTCAAAAATTTAAAATGTCCTCCATACCCTGGGGTGCTGCAACGCAGTTTAAGAACCACGTCACTAACCTGTAAAATAAGCTCTTGGGTTATTTCCAGTGGTGGCTTGTAATAGTAAAAGTACTTCTCTTCAGACAAGATAGGGTATCTGATTTTTGTGGATCCCCTCCTCTCCATTGTGGTCTTTCCCCATCAGAAATCTCTCCTGAGATCAAAGATCTCAAATCTTTGAGTTATATCTGTATGAACCAGAAATCTCAGGAGAGATTTCTGGTTCATACATATATAACTCAAAGAACCGCAGTTGTTTCAACAGAGAGGTATAGATGTGTCACCTTACATGAGCAGAAGGTTTCCCATTGCTCCTAATAATATATTAGTTTTAGAAGTTAATAAACATTTTGCAGTGAGTTTTAATTTCAAGCGTATGGTATGTGTGTGCTTCTGGGTACAGGTAGTCCTCATTTAGTGACCACAATTGGGACTGGCAACTTGGTCATTAATTGAAGTGGTTGCTAAGTGAAACCACGACTTTGTTATGATCTTACTTCAGCTTTCCTGCAAGGATTGCTTTACAGACCTGTGAAGGTCGTAAATGTGAGGATTGGTTGTAAAGTTACTTTTTCATCACCATTGTAACTGTGAATGGTCAGTAACTGAGGCAGTCGCTAAATGAGGATTACCTGTAATGCCTTGGATTCATTCCAAGTGAAAATACTTCTGATCAAGATGCTTTTTTTCTTAATGGCAGGGTCATGAGATGATGAGCATTGGGCTGCTGCTAGGAGTGTCTGCTGCCAAGTTGGGCACAATGGATATGTCTATCACTCGGCTGCTCAGCATCCACATACCAGCTCTTTTGCCTCCAACTTCCACTGAGCTGGATGTTCCTCATAATGTGCAAGTGGCGGCTGTGATAGGAATAGGCTTGGTATACCAAGGGACGGCTCATAGGCACACTGCTGAAGTTCTCTTGTCAGAAATAGGTAAGGAGGAAGCAGGTTGGGATTATATCTATACAAGGAAGTGTGATATGAATGATTTAAGCGCTATTATCTTACAAAGTAAAGATGATCATATATGCTAAGGCAAGGAAAACCCTTCAGGTTGCTGAGGTGCATGCTTAACTTGCTCCATCCCAGCTGCTGCTTCTATTTCCACTGTTTTTCTTTCCTCTTCATCAGTTCTTAGTACTTTTCCCTGCTTGTTCTTAATTTTACACTGTTGCCTCTATCCATCTTATACTTACTTTTGTCAACTATCCTACAGTTCTATATATTCCTCATGTTAGTATCTGATAGATGAGCCCTCTGGTCAATTTGTATTATGAGTTTAATTTCAGTGGTCCTGAAGTGGGCAGCTCTTGAAACCTTCAAGCATCCTGACTTCTGGGGAAGCAATAGTGGACCGAAGACAGCTTTGTTTTTTGTGAAGCCAACAACCATGGTAAAACAAGGAGTGGCAAACAGATCAGCACCTCAAAATTCCTCCCTGGATAAAGGGGATGACCTGGAATCTCCCATAAGTGCTCCACAGGGATGCTCCCCGTGAGACAACCATAAAACAGTGATCTCCGGCGGGTTTTAGAGCTCTGGGAGCCAAGGGAAAGTCAGTTTTGCCTAAGCCATGGTTCGGAACCTTCAAATGGACAATGGGTTCACCAACTTCCTCTCTTAATCACTTCAGTAAATTGCTTGTTAACTGCCTTTTGGAAATTAAGAAACTTCAGAATAACAAGTTTTATCACACTGGGTGATTCTCCTCCAATCCTTAGCAAAAGAAGTTATATGTAAGCTTAATTTTTTAAAATTCTGAAATAAACAGCAAAAGATTAGAACATTAATTTTGGAAAGTTTTAAATGGACTAAGGGGCCAGATGGATTGGAAATAAGATTTTGAAACTAATTATAAGAATACTTCCTGTGGATTGTTTAAAATCCTAATAAAAATATATGAAGATTTTGAATCTAAGTGTATGAAACCCTCCCATGGGAAAATGATATGGATTAGAGAAAAACTTGATAAGAGGAGACTTTGAAGGCTGGACACTAGAGGCAACCAGAAACAGCTAAAGATTATAATTAAAGGAGAAGAGTCCCACTAATACAGAATGGAGAAAAATATTTTAACTTTGGAAGAATTCAAGGATATTTGACAACAATGCACTCAGTGTCTGCTACTATAAAAATGGGTTTAAAAGAAGAGATAGAAGAGGATACAACTGAGAACCAGGCTGTTTTGGATATGGATTTAAAAATGACAAGATACAAGAATGATATGGAAAATGATGTTACACAGGACTTACAAATGAAACTGGCTGATTTCTCAAGACCTAAAAGGGATACACAAATAATAAATCAGAAGATTCACTTTGACAACTTTCTTATGTTGTACTTACAAAAGAGATGTGTTATACTTATGAAGGAGTTCCTGAGAAAAGACAAAAAGAAAATGAAATCAGCTTTTGGGACACTATTTAAAGGGAATAAACATCAAGATTTTTAAAAGCAAAATTAAGGAATATAAAGTTGGCTTATCCAATCAGGGTTAAAAAGTATATATGATGTTCTTTCTAGTCGCTCTTAATGGGTTTTTCTTCACTAGGACTGAATGACGAGGCATTAAAGATTTGTTTATAGATAAGATATGGGAAGAATTTTTTTTAATAAGAACTTTATTAAATTTCAGCAAAAGATAAAATATAAGGAAACAGAAAAAAAGAATTGAAAAAAGAGAGATCAGAAAAAGAATGAAATTAAAGTGCAGAAAAGAAAAAAGAGAAAAAAGGTAGCTTCTGAGTTTCTTTGGTACAGATACAAACATATAATACATTCACATCTTACTCTAAAATTTAAACTAGTACACAGTTTATAGTGCACTTCTATAATCATAAATAGTTTAATCATCAAATCCCAGAATTAAAGTTTCATTTCTCTCAGTTTCAAGCAAAAAGTCCAAAAGTGGTTTCCAAGTAGAAACAAAGCTAAACGAAGTCTTTTCTTTAATCAAAATAGTCAGTTTCCCCATCTCTGCCAACTCCATCAACTTCACCATCCATTCTTCAATTGTAGGTATTTGTGGGTCCTTCCATTTCTGCGCATATAAGAGTTTTGCTGCTGTTAACATATAAAAGAATAAAGTTGATCTGTTTGTCTGTCATACCTAAAAGGAAAACCTCTGGTTTCAATTGTACATCCATTTTTAGAATTCTCTGTATTAAAGCACTTATCCAATCCCAGTATTTCTTAGTTTTCTTACAAATCCACCAAAGACGATAAAAAGTGCCTTCACATCAATTATATTTCCAGCATACATTTGACACTCTCTTATACATCTTTGACAATTTATCTGGTGTTAAATACCAACAATGCATCATCTTGTAAAAATTCTCTTTCAGATTGTAATTAAGTGTAAACTTCAATCCTTTACTCCACTCCCATTGGCCATTGCTTTATATCTGTTCCAAACTCTCAATATGGCATGCCTAATAAAATGATTGTTAAAGTCAATATTAACCTTCACTTTGTCATCATCGATAACCATGCCACCCAAATCTTAGGTCATGTCCTTCTAATGCCAATAACCTCCTGTTTCTCAAAGTCACCCAATCTTTCATCTATACCAAACAACAAGCATCAAAATACAATTTTAAATCAGGAAGTCCTAGCCTACCTCTTTCTTTGGCATCTTCTAACAATTTATATTTAATTCTTGGTTTTTTACCTTGCCATACAAACTTAGAAATGTTTTTTTGCCATTGTTTAAATGGTACATCAGTTGTCAACACTGGTGTTGTCTGAAATAAGAATAACATCCTAGGTAAAACATTCATCTTGATTACTGAAATTCTACTCAGTAGTGATAGTTGTAATTTGTCCCATCACAATAAGTCTTTTTTAATATCATTCCACACCTTAACATAGTTATTCTGAAACAAGATACAATTCATATTAGTCAGTGTGACTTCTAAATATTTAACCTTTTTCTCAATTTTGAAACCAGTTTTTTTTTTCATCAAAGCCTCTTGGTCTTGTGGACTCATGCTTTTAACCAACATCTTTGTTTTTTGTTTGTTTACTTTAAAATCAGCTAGTGCATCAAAGTCTTTCAGTTTCTTCATTAAATGTTCAATACCATTCAGAGGCTCTTGTAAAATCAAAACTAAAGCATCAGCTAAAGCCCTCAATTTATAAGCCTCTTTTTAAATTTTCCAACGCATTACATTCTCATCTTCTCAAATATCTCTGTTCAACACTTCCAAAATGGAAGAAGAGATTTTTTTGTTAAAATATGGATGCTGTTATTGCTAATATGTGTTAAACTTGAGAGGAGACAAAGAGAAAATGATAAGAAATTAACTTTTGGGGTACTATTTGAAGGGATTAAAGGTTAAGATTTTTAATATGTTGTTTCTGGTACCTTTTAATGGATTTTTTTACTAAATTTGAATGATGAGGCTTTAAAGATTTGTTTATAATAAGAGATAAGATATGGGAAGAATAATTTTTTTATTGTATTTTTAGAGAAAATGATCAGTTACTGTGTTAAAAGGAAAGGAAAGGAATATGAAACTTATTTGACTAAGGTTAAAATATATACATTGTTATTTCTGGTAACGGTTAATGGACTTTTGCTGATTAAGATTGAATGAGAAGGTTTTATAATTTGTTTATAGATAAGAGATGAGATATGGGAAGATCTTTGGTTGAAATGTTAGAGAAAGTGATGAGTTACTGAAATTGTACTTGTCTTGATGAAGGGGGAAGTCATTTCTTTATATATATTTTTTTCTCTTTTCTCTTATTTTTACTTTTTATATTTTTCCTAGTTTGTATTAGTTTTTTGTCTTTGTATTTTTAAACTTTAATAAAAATTATTATTTAAAAAAAGAAAAAGAAACCGTCAGGCATCCTATATGTAGTTCCAGAGCTATACCTAACTGACTTCGTTTAAAAGGATAGATTAGCTAGCTTAATTGATTTTTTAATAGTTTTGATGGTAAAACATACTGATGTCCAAGTGGTTAATTTAGAACACCTGGTTATAGTCCAGAGATTTTGGATTGAATGTTTCTTTTGTTTCATATAGGAAGACAATTTATATTCCTGTCCCTCTTTTAAAGAAGCCCTCTTTTCATTGGGTTGAGAAGTTCTTATAGCTTGGTTTACTGATAATTTAAATTAGATAGTAACTTATGTTTACACATAGCTTAGTCCTATTGATTAAAATGTACTATAATATTTACTTGAAAGTAAGTCTATGTTCAGCAAAGTTTACTCCCAAGTAAAGACACATAGGATTGCATCCAAAGCTAAATGTCTTGGTTTGTGTTTTGTAATGCACATTGTGTTACATGGATCTTGATATGGCTTAACAATATAGGTGACTGATCAAAATTGGCATCAGTTTTGATTTATTTGTAACTGTTTCTTTTTTTAATTTGGTGCAAATTATTTTGCATAAAAATCCAAGATTCCCCCATTTCATCTAGATTTTGAAAGAGATGTTGGCGTGTTTCAGTTATCTTTTAAAAGGTGTTGAAATGTGAAAAGTGATAATGGCTAACACATCTGAACAACACCAGTTGTGTCTAAGCTTTTTAATAGTAAAAATAGTTCAGATATATTGAATAAAAATGGAATGTTAGCTTGCTAATTTTAAAAGTTGATTAATAGTTGGATTTATTTATATATTTGTTCAGGGCGCCCCCCAGGTCCTGAAATGGAATATTGCACTGACAGAGAGTCCTATTCACTGGCTGCTGGCTTAGCTTTGGGCATGGTTTGTCTTGGGGTAAGTGTGCTTTTTTTCTCTAAATTTTTATGTCATGCCAAATTGTTTGCAGTATTTTCATTCGGAAACTGCAAAGAACTCTTTGCTGAGTTGTATATTTCAGTTTCCCTGCAAATATATGAATTGGGTTGGTTCAGATTATGTCCAATTACAGAATGTCAATAGAATGCTTAATACTGTTGGTTTCTCTCTTAGCATGGCAGCAATTTGATAGGCATGTCAGACCTGAATGTGCCTGAGCAGCTCTACCAATATATGGTTGGTGGCCACCGGCGTTTTCAAGCTGGAATGCACCGTGAAAAACACAAATCTCCAAGTTATCAAATTAAGGTGATGTTTTTAGTTTTCCAAAATTGTGCCTTAAGAGAATCAGACTATTGGTCTATATACCTAAGTATTATCTACATCACCTGATACCAACACTCCAGATGCGGTAGCATGGGGAAAGAAAATTCTTTGTGCATTTCTGGTGTTTGTCCCATTCACCTTTTTGTTAGTTATAGCCTTTATTTATCTACACATGGCACAAAGCAGTTTCATTGGATCATCCACATTACTACTTGTGAGGCTCAGATATGTTTTATTTCAGGTATGGAACTTCCTCAAATACCTTGAAACATTCCTTGTTTTTAAAGTGTTGGTACATTCTACCTGTAACGGGCTGTGAGAATAACCTCGAGGAACAGGAGGAAGAGCCGCAGCCAAGGCAATGGTCAGATAAGAGAAATCAGAGTCCAAAGCCGGAATGGAATTTGAGAAAGTGTCTCAGACCTGACCCTCCTTAGTTCTCTTCAGGATAAAGGCAGAGGGCAGGGAGGCATGTTCAGTGTTGCAAGATTCTGTTACCGTAACCCTACAATAAAATTAGTTTTAGTATTCATGACTTTGGTGTTCAAGTCTGGTCCACCTCAAAGGGCTGACACTACCTTATTTATTCATCAAATTGTGGTTTTTAAAAAAGGCAAAAACATGTTACAAGTTACTTATTTTTGAATGCAGTGTTCCATTACACACATTTTTGCAAGCACTTTCCTAATTACAGTAAAACACACATATTTGTATGTAATTTTGACTGGAGAACTGATTTATAAACTTTATGGAAAAGTAAAGAATATTTGTACTTTGGTTCCCATATTGAATTAGGAAGTGTAAATTAGTTCACAATGAACTAAATGAATGTCTCCCTCATCCATAGATGTCTGCAGTACCCATCACTGTAGGACTTAAATTGAATGTATGTTTTATTTATAGGAAGGAGATACTATAAATGTGGATGTGACTTGCCCAGGTGCAACTTTGGCATTAGCCATGATCTATCTCAAGACCAACAACAGGTATGAGGCTAGGAGTTATGGTTAAATATATGGCACACTTAGGATCACAGGATCAATCCAGTCTTGTGTTTAGTCAGACCACAGCAAGCTATAATAGTACAAACTTTTGTGTCTTAGGGGAAAAAAAGTCATGTTACTCTTCCCAAGCAGTCTAATTGTTCCTAGCCCTAGTTAGCTTTAAATCAGAATGGTAGCTTTTTGGGCTCTGCGTTGGTTGGATTCAGTTTCACAAATCTGCTTCAGAGCCTGCTGGAGCTCCAGCACTGTCTGGAACTTTTTAAAGTAGCAATCTTTTTTCCTGGAATCATGTGGAAGCTGTAGAGGGTGATAGGTGCAATACAGAAATTCACTAGACCATTCATTTATATAGCATTTTCACTGTTTATTTTATACTAGTATCCAGATACTATTTGTACTACTGCTGCATTTTCATTAAAATGATAGTTTAATGTATGAATGTTGGAGGTTATAGCATTCAGTAAATATAAATATATTTGCAATTTAGGCCGAGCAAGAAGCACTGACCCCATTGTATCTTTCTTAAAGTGCAGGGATCACATTAACCAGAGTAGCAGATCTGGGAGATTAAATATATATAACTATAGCAAACTTAGCCATTTAAGATGAGTTGAAGCATGTCCCCATGCTTCATTAAGCAAGCCATTTTAATTTACAACTCTGCTTTTATGTTATTTTTTCTTAGGTCAATTGCTGATTGGCTTTGTGCTCCAGACACAATGTATTTGTTGGACTTTGTAAAACCAGAATTCCTTTTATTGAGGGTATGTTTATATTTTGCTTTTGCTCTTCTATTATAATACAAGCAGCTCAAAATAAACTGATAGCGTGCACTGTTATACCAAATATTAAAATGGGCTACAGATGATCTTGCTATGTAGTCCAGTCACTCATTCCAATGTTCCTTTTTAAGCTTTTTATTGATTATCGAGTGAGCTAGCCATTAAGCACACAGAATTCTATCCTGTCACAGTTAAGGCTCATTTTGCATATTACAAGCAAGACTAGCCATATTACATGTGGTTAGCAGAGATAATATGCAGCAAAACACCACATGTCTGAGATACCTTATATTCAGATTCCATGTGACTCAGTACAGTTCATTACATACCATTTAAGAAATCGTCCTTTGAAGATTCTCAGCAACGCAATTAAATTAAATTTAATTAATTAATTAATTAAATCAGATAGAACTGCACAGGTTTATTAGGTAAATCTAATAAAGCTGTTGCCTGAAAAATAAAGCATCATATATGGTATATTTCAAACTGTAAAATATATGTCTATGACCTAATCTGATATTTTGCTTGGCAGAATTTTGGTGGATCCATCCATGTCATTGTTTCTATTCTGTAATCCTTCTTTATAAACACTGCTAGTCTGGGATTGGCACATCCCACCACTGTTCCTTCTGTGAAGTTTATGCTCAAATTGAGATATGCTTAAATTAAACTTAAGAAGGGTTCATTGTGTGTTTTAAGATTTTATGTTGGCAATGATTGAAGTGTATTTAAAACCTTTTTTTAAACAATACACATTTAAAAACATTTTCTCCACAATGATGTTGGCAATTTGTCAACAGTTTTGTGCTTCTAAAAAATTTCTAGATAATTCATGACACTTTGCTATTTCCACAAAGTGAGAAAAGAAGCAAAGCAATGGGTTTATTCTAATAAAGGGCTTAAATTTAGGCAGATGTATCTTGTATCATTATTTGTCTAAAAAAACTTGTTATGATTTGATAGAAGAAACTCATATTTGCTAATTCACAATGATCAGTCCACAACATTCAGAAAAAGACTGATAACATCTTTTCAAACTAACATACTTTATTAAATGGCATAAATTTTTGTGAAGTGAGCTACATTTCACAAAATGTATGTTTTTTTAATGAACTATGTGAGCCTGAAAAGGTGTTACTAGACGACTCCCGATTTGGGCTACCATAGGTTAACATGGCTCTCCTTTTATAATTTACAAAATGAAACACTGAGATAGCATATGTTGAAAGGGGGGACCTGAATCACAGAGATTTGGGGCATTTTTCATTTATAAATGTAAAATGGGTATTTCATCACTTTTCAACTAAATGAACCCATTTTGATTTTTTCAGTTACATTGACCACCAGGAGACAGGTACCATCTGACTTGTTTTATTCTGTTTGGGATTCGTGAGTTCATAGAACTCCATAGAATAACATCTGGCTACTTATGCCTGATAAGTCCTAAATATGATGAAACTGACACATAATGCTTGTCTCCTGGTGGTCAGTAACTGAAAACACCAAATAGGATATACACTGTGCAAAAATAGAGAAATTTCCCCCTGCTCCAAGGGGTGTGTGTGTGTGTGTGTGTGTGTGTGTCTGAAAATAATGTAAAACTCTGTACATGGGAGCATGACATAATGTAACAACTGTATCTCTGCTCTGAGAGCTGAAGGAAAGGTGAACTATATATACCATTCTGATAGATTTAATTTCTTCTGATTTCTTATTACTGACCTTATTGTCATCACTTAATTTTTTTAACCCTCTTTTGTCATGTTTTTGCTTAAAGGCACTTGCTCGGTGCTTGATTTTGTGGGATGATATAATGCCCAGTTCAAAGTGGATTGACAGCAATGTGCCACAAGTAAGTTGCAGCTTCCAATATACTGGTTATATATAGTCAGTGATGTGTGGATTTTCTGCCTTCCAAGCATGCTTTGTTCAATAGCATGCTTAGACCTTCTTGAATATCTGCTACTGAACCTCAACCTGCTATAAATGAATAGGAAGACAGGAATACTCCATAGCACTTCGTTAGTTAGTGCGAAAAGATATCCAGCTTCTTTAGGTCTTAGCTGAGTATATGCATATACTGAAAGTGCATTTTAGAACAGCCCATATGGCTGTACATTGCAGAATGTTTGAGAACCAGTGTGGTGTAAGGAAACTCAAGATTAAGATGTTTGACTGGCACTGGGGAGACCCAGGTTCTGGTCCATCCTCAACCATGGAAACTTACTGGGTGACTTTAGATCAGTCACTCCCAGCCAAATCTATCTGACAAGGTTTTTATAAGTAAAAATGGGAGGATGGAGAGCTTTGTATGCTAACTTGAGCTCCTGAGCAAATGTATGGATATAAATCTGACAAGTAGACAAAATTATTTGGGCAACAATTGTACAATCTCTATTAATCACCAAAGAAACTCCATTATTTCTTTCAGCATAGTCTGAAAGTCACTTTTCTTAAATGGAGGCATCTAGGCAGTATTGTACACAAGATCTTACTGTGATTGTGGCTATGTAATGCAGACTTGGATGGCTCTTGCAGGATGCTGAGAATCTCACTTTGTTTCCATCTTGATAAACAGTTCATAAATTGAGGGAATGTGAGTGATGCTTTCAGCAGTCAGAGTTCTAGAGATTTGAGAAACCTGTCTGTTGTTTTTTCTGTGTCTTAATAGTACAGTTGGAAAGAACAAGTTCCAGACTATGTTGTTTGCATTACCCAGACCCTTCCCCGAATGGATTTCCAGCTGGCAGGACTAGGGGAATGTAATTTTTATTGATTTTCCCTCCCCCTGGAAGCCCCAGAGGTATCTTCCATGCAGAGGACGCTCTGGGGTAGGAGAGGGAAGAGAGAATGTGTGAAAATTGCTGCCTCCCTTGCCTTTGACAGTCTGGTATTTTCCCAATATATTGCATTGCAACATTCATCATCTCCAGCCAGCCACAGAAGACTGGTTTATTGTACACTTTTTAATAAAAGAAGACTAATTTAAGACTGTGGATGCCTTTTGCAAAATTGGGAGTCACCAGCTGCAGTTATTACGTTTCTTGTAGATTGTTAGAGAGAACAGCGTCTCCCTTCACGCAACTGAGATGCCTTCATCAGAAGATCTTAATTTGGAGACACTGGCGTAAGTAATTGGGTTCATTCTTGCAGAATCTTTAGGCAGGTGAAATAAAAGACAAACTTCAGGCTTATACACATTTGCTATGTAAAAACTGCTATAAAATGGCTGTTTTAATGTCAGAAACCTGAAACATTTGAGAACAGCCCCATTTTTGAAATCAGGGCAGTGATTCCGTGTGGATTCAATGCAGGGCAGCACCTACTACACTGCAAATATAGTGTGAGGAAGTACCCTTGGATATTATCATATACAGGTATTTCTGCTGCTTGAATTTCTGGAGGAGAATAATAATGCACTGAATTAATGCTTTTGCTCTATATTAGGGCCTCCCACCCCCCGCATCCATGGAGTTTGAAAAGTCACCTACATCAACTAATAATGCATAATCCAAGGAAATCTCTCAAATTACAATAAGTTTAAAAATTCATTCATAATTGCCCTCAGTACATCTTAACTGTAGCCATTATGATACTTTTCAAATGTTATTGCTGAGTAGGGAGAGGTGCTGATTTCTGGCCTCATCTCAGAGTACAGCTGGAAGGATCTCCCAGTTCAAGCAGGAGGTTTGTGCACTACATCTGGTAGTTGAAGTAAGGACTTGTGTGAATCCCAAAGTCCCTTGTTTTCTTTCGCAGTTCTCATTGGGTGAAACAAATATTTTCACAAGGAAACCTTCTAATAGATTGCATACCATTTAATTTGAGGGCGAGGGTAGACTTGTACTTTCAGACTTAGGCACCTCATGAGATTTGTAAAATCCAAACCTTTTAGAACAAAGGTGGGCCACCAGTGGCCATTAATCTAATTTAATGTTTCAGTGAATCTGTTTGCAGATGGCTTTTGAAACAAATCAGATTCAGATCTTTGGAAACAGCAGTCTGGGCATGACTCAGCTACTCTCTGAGCAAAGTGGTAGTAAGTAGTGAGAGAAAAGGAGGGGTAGAGGAAGTGGATACATCTCTTAAATGATTCTTCTGCAGCAGCAGCAAACAGTTTTTCCACCTCTTTCTTTAGGACCTCTGATTCTGTATTGCTTTAGATGAAATTAATGCAGTGGTTGTACTGAACTCTATGAAAAAGGAGATAGATGGTTCTCAATCTTTCATTTCCTTGTTTTCTTCCTGGACCATTCTTCATTCTGTTTCTCCTTCTTTTGAAAGCCAGGATTTACTATATGAAAAGAGGGCATATTGGAATGGTCTTATCTGATTCAGTAGTCATTGTATCTTGTACAAGCAAAGCTATTTCAGGGCATTTCTTGATTGGCTCAATTCATTCCTTTAGCATTCCCTTCCAGGATTTAAGAGAATGCAGCTCACCTACTATAGAAGGAACTGGAGCCATTGCTGTTTTTCCCTCTTTTTTAACACTTCAGGAAGTGTAGGGTACTATGATTACTTAATCTTTCACAATATTTCAAAAACTTTTATATCAAATGTTTCTTTCTAGGCAGGCTCATGTCTACATCATCGCTGGGGCCTGTTTGTCTCTGGGTTTTCGATTTGCTGGTTCAGAAAATCTGGCTGCATTTAACTGTTTGGTAAGTAGATTGAGCGAGCTAGTTTGGTGTAGTGGTTTAAGGCATCAGGCTAGAAATTGGGAGACCGTGAGTTCTAGTCCCGCCTAGGCACAAAGCCAGCTGGGTGACCTTGGGCCAGTCACTCTCTCCCAGCCCTAGGAAGGAGGCAATGGCAAACCACTTCTGAAAAACCTTGCCAAGAAAACTGCAGGGACTTTGTCCAGGCAGTCTCTAACAATCAGACACAATTGAACGGATTAAAAAAAAAAGTAGATTGATAGCTAATTAGTATTTGACATGATCTACAACACAGCTGAGAAATTTTGCAAGTCGAGAGTACTTTGTTATGATTCCAAGAACCCTGGTTCCATTTGGTTGAAAGACGAATGAGAGATTCAGGCTTCATGAACGCAAGGATACCTGTGGAAATCTAATGTCAGCATGCACAAAATATGAAAAGAGTTGACAAGACAGCTCTCTTATAGCTCATGGCTTGCGGTCCCTCCTTGTGCCATGCATATAGTTTTACCAAAAATGATGATGATGATGTCTGGGCATCTCATGATTGGGACAAATGCTCACTTATGCTTTCTGCTTACTTACAACAATCTTTTAAAAACTTTTAAGAGAGCAAACAAATCTATAGCTCTTCCCAAGGAAAGTTTGAGGGTCTTCCTAAGGAAATTTATCTAATATTTAATCAACTTTTGATCCTGAAAGTTTTGCTAGTTAAGTTAGATAAAAAGATATTGTATGCATCTGTTTCTCTTAATCCATAGCATTGTTCTATATTAATACAATTGCCTTCCTTTAAACTCTTCCCTCTCTATTCTCATTAGGTTGATTTGGCTCTCCCCAGCTCTTTTCCTCAATGATCAGTTAGTTCAGTTTTCCCCAGTCAAATTCTTGTTGCTGTCTGGGGATGGTGGAAATTGCAGTCCAGAACACCTGGAGGACACTGAGTTGGGGAAGCAGGAATTAGTCCTTTGACTAGCTGTATGTGCCTTGTGCTTTTCTAACCAAAATATCTAAAGGCAAAGAAAAGACAAAATATAGCAGCAACATTTCTTTCTTTCTTAATGTATAATTTGTATGTGTTAGACATCTGTATAATATAGTTGCTAGCTATCATAATAATCTGTTCCTTAACTATCAGCCAACATTTTAAAATGGAGTAGTAATGACAATGCTTATCGGTCAATATATTTAAAAATACAACACTGCAGAACCTAGAGTAGGATACAATACTGTACAGATGAGTATCTGTATTTGGTTTGGAGAGTTTCATGAGATTGGGACCATAACTGAGGAGACATTCTTCATTTGCCTGATATTCTTGTCTTAGCTAGATCATCCTCAGATATATTTAACACTGATTCTATGAAAGAGGGGAATTTCCTTATGAGTAGCACTGTAGCAAAATGGCTGGTTGGCATGATTTGAATCTCTGAGTTCTCTTGCCATTCCATGCTTGTTTTTTCATTGCCACAATATATTTGCTCATTTTGAATTTCTCTTTCTAGTTTGCATTTGCAAAAGACTTCATGAAGTGTTTGTCATCAGCTACAGCTTCCATTGTAAGTTTCTTCAAATTCATTACAGTATTAGTAAAAGTAAAAGTGGAGGTTTTATACTACTGTTCTTTTTAAATCTGTTGGGGTTTACTAGATCATCACCATAGCCCACACAAAATTCTACAGTGCCTTATCTTTCCATGCGTGTGCACACATACTTAAAATTCACAGTGTAATCCAATCAACCCCTTGTGCTGCAGTGCATTATACAGATCTTTTGAATAGCTTTTTGCATGAAGGATGGAGGGTTTGTGGCAGGAAGCACCTATATTCTGAGCATGCTGTATGGGAAGGATCATCCCCTAATAGTATAAATTACACGAGTTGCTTTGGTTATATGAATGTAAAAAACAATATATTCTTTCTGGAAAGTATCATATTTTCTTTTAGTGTAAGCCATCTACTAAGAAACAGGCTGTTTGATGCCTTAACACTATTAATAACACTGTGCCTCCACTTTTTTAGCAGAAATAACTTTGGGGATTCTATCAAGTTATTAGAAAAGCTTTATTGTACAGGATAATTCTAGTAAACAAATGTTGAGGTCTATTAGACATAGAGTCAGAAGCCATATAAAGCAGCTCCTGGGGAGTAAGAGGCAGGAGGAATGAAAATAATGCGTTTGAGGATTTATCAGGCTAGTATGAATATATACTCCTCTCAAAAGTAATATCCACTCATTGTTCTATTCTGTCCAAAGATTCTTAATTTTAGCAGCTTTATTTACAATAAATAACAATACTAATATTGCTAGTGTTAAACTGTTGGCAGCCCAAATCCCTTGACCATTATCAGTAGAGAAAAACCTGTCTTTTAGCTGCTCTTTGCTTAGATTGGGGTGAGTAATTTTTGTTGGCTGGGGGCTGGCATTTTCTATTAGTTCTACCTGTCAGGGGCTTAAGATATATGGTAGTGACGCAGTAACATTACTAGAATTGTTGGGGGCTAAATTTTCAGCTTGTTTTTTTCAGTGCTTAGATGTTGGGGGAAAGTTTAACATTTAATATAGAGCTTGATTTACCTCTGCAAAAGGAAAAAGTTGACTGTTAAAATCAGTATTTTCCCACTGAATATTGATGGGGTGATCCTGTGCCTATGGGGTGAATACTGGGTGCCTATGTACAGGATGTGGCTTGCTTATTCTTGGTATAAGTGATTTTTTTTTCAAAACAAGTTTGCCGGAAGTTGGTGTGCTTTGTATAGTCTGTTATTTGCTAAAATTAGTTTCTCTAAAGATTGAAATCTTGCCAGCTAAGAAGCTTATTTAGAATGTGCAAAAGTAGGTACAAAAAACAGTCTCTTCTATATTTCTTAGGCTGGTCACTATAACTTAGAAACTTGTCTGAGTGTGGTGCTGCTTTCCCTTGCAATGGTGATGGCAGGCTCTGGGAACCTGAAGGTCCTTCAGCTCTGTCGTTTTCTACACAAGAAGACTGGTGGAGAAATGAACTATGGATTCCATATGGCACACCATATGGCTCTTGGACTCCTCTTTTTGGGAGGGGGAAGGTAATCTGTGATTTGAGAAAGAATCCTCTGGTCCTTAATCCTTTATACTTCCATGCATATAAACATCCAGGATGCAGAATAACTGAAGAATCTAAGAACTCTATGCTGATAACCTTGGTATACAGATAGGCTGCAAGGAAGGATATCTTCATGTCCACAGTACTGTACTGGTTAGTTATACGAATTTGGGATAATCACAGCATTGTGAGAACACCAGTCTTTAGGCTGGCTGTTTCTAAGAAAAGTTCTTTCTGGTTCCTAGGAGGAACAAAAACATGGAAACACTGAAATGGATCTTATAAGGGCATTTTCAGTAGCGGCACTTGTGAAATCCTTTGCTGGCACTTTCCCTGATGGTCTTTCACTGTTTGGTTAAGACTTTACTTAATAAGACTGTGTATAAATTTTATCTGATATTTTAATTTATGTATTCTACCTTCTCACTTTTTATTATGTAATTTTTCTTGGTAATTTTTAAAAACCACATTCCCTTGTATTAGCTCTATTTGTTTTTCATTATGCTGTGTAATCCTAAGTACTAGAAAGGTAGGATATAAATTATTGTATCAAAAAAACAACAATCCTGGAATGCAGAGCAGAACTGAGTGATATTACAGTGGCCTGAAAGTGGAGCTTAGATGATCCAGATTTTTGTATGTGTCTCTGCAGTAGTAATTCCAAATTATTTCAAAAGCTAGTTCCTATATGAAAAATAAAATGTGCAGAGTATGCTTCTGTAAATATTTTAACTAAAGCAAGCCAAACATGGAGAAAAATCTATCTGTGTGGTTGCTAAGAATTGACGACGACTTTATGGCTTATAATCGATTAAAAAAAGCAAGCCAGTGGGGATTGAGCTATTCCTCCATCATAAAGTCCACGTATTTTGCTTGCAAATTTTGAATTTAACCCCTGTCATCCCCAATGAAAAGGCTCTTGGCTAATAGGGCTGAGAAACCCTTTTTCTGTGATGCCTGTTAGATTAACTGGGCATGGTGATTCAGTAACCTTGTAGCTCTTGGTAGCCTTTCATTGTCATAGAACTGATACTAGATTATAGACACTGTAAATTGGGATTGCATTTTGGCTTGATGGAAATGCTTTTTACTATCTCATGAGAAAATACTGTTTCTTTGCAGATACTCACTTAGCACTTCAAATTCATCAATTGCTGCTCTTCTTTGTGCACTCTACCCTCATTTCCCAGTTCACAGTACAGATAACAGGTAAAGAAGCCTGACTAGGCGATATAGTTAAAACCTAATGCTAAAAAAATAGTTTGGCCTCATTTTTGTCATATGGGAAACATCGTTTCACCTTGTAAATATCAGGTGCATGCAAGTTTAAATCTTCATTTAGTAATTGCAGTGATCTAGAGAAAACCTAACAATTTGATACTTCTCTTAGGTCTTCTATTATTTATTTATTTATTTAAATTTATTGGCTGCCCAACTCCATGTTTATCAAATGCTGTGTGGTAAATGAAATATTTTTCAGCATGTGTAAAGAAGACATGGGACAGATTGTAGAAGGAAGACGAAACATGAAGAAGTTTTAAAAGATCATGGAATTAGAAACATCTTAGTTTTTTTCCAAATGCACAGTGCAAACAGAGACAGAATCTAAACAAATGACATGGAAGTTCTACTGTTGGGATAGTCCAATTGAACTGCTGTGTGCCAGACTGGCCAATGATATTCACTAACTCTGAAATTCAATTAAATAACCAGCCTCTGTAGTCTATAAAGAATAATACACTAAAACCACAACAGTTTTGTAGAAAGCAAGTTTTTTTCTGAATCTTTCTATATAAATGAAGGAAGCATATATTTTATTTCAGTTATATGATATAGGAGAAGGGCTGAAGCCTATTGGTCCCCATGCCAGCATAACAGTCCTCTGACCAAAGAGCAAATATATTCTCTCTCTCTCTCATGGAGGAAAAAGAAAAGCTACAACTCAGAAACCTTTGTGGTCTGCATGTATGCCTGCACCCATGCATATCTACAAATTCTAATTTCAGGAATTTTAATTCCAAATTACTATATATATCTTTGATATTGTGATGGAATGGAATTATGAAGGCCAGGCTCAGGGAGATAAGCATTTTCTTAGCTTGCTGCAGGAGCGTGGGAACTACAAGAGGCTGAGACTGGCACCTCCCTGAGGAATTCACACTGTTGTGGCTGGCTGACTTGGGAGATGGGGTTTCAGTCTGGGAAGATTCTTGCTAGAGGTTGTAGCTAATAAACACAGCTGAACTGATTTTGCATTGTCTCTTGGAGTTCCTTGGGCTAGGCCTGACAGATATCTTCCCAAGGCTCTTCGGAGCACATTCTTTTTCTCAACACCCATGAAACCTGGATCACTCTGAAAAAAGTGTTTCACAGAATCAGGACCACATCTCTCCAGAAGTGGAAGGATCTTTAAATGGGTCTTTGGTTATTCATGAAAGGTGAATGGATTCATACAGAAAGAGGCATAGCCTAAGTTATTTCTTCTATGCACAGATATCACCTTCAAGCCTTGCGGCATCTGTATGTCCTGGCAGCTGAACCTAGACTCCTTGTCCCTGTGGATGTGGATACAGATACCCCTTGCTATGCATTGCTGGAAGTTACCTACAAGGTACGGGCATTCTGTGACACATGGAAAAAGAGAGGAGGTATTATTCCTTGAAGTGTGGGGGAAGACTTCTCTTCCACAATTTTCCATTCTTGCTAGGCCAGGTGAAATTACTGCATAGTGCTGCCTGACCTGGAGAAAGCCAAGTTCTCTAGCTATTCTTTGAAAGAATGGAAGGGGTGGTAACTCACTATTGCTGTTTTGAGTTGGGAAATCAAATCTGCCTCAAAATTAAAAAGGGTGTTTCTGTGGATAATCAAAGGGAATGTAACATCTTTGTAAAACATTAGGCTATCAAAATTGTTATATCCACTATCCACCACTAAAAGTCAATACCAGAAAGCACCCTGCCTCCTATCTTGGAACATTTGGTGCATTCTATGTGGTAAGTGCATTAGCTTAAAGCAGCCTTCTCAGTCTTTACACCCTGGAAGAACCTTTGAAATAATTTTCAGGTCTCCGGGAAACCCTGCATAAAAATTATTATATCTATAGCTCACAGTCCATTAATGTGATCACTAAGTTGTAGATATAATCATCCAATAATTATTGTCAATGTGCCAAGTTTAAACAATGTTATTTTTTTCCTAATCACAATCTCTCACAGAACCACTAGTGACCGCTTGCAGAACCCCAGGGTTCTGCAAATCCTGTTAAGAAAGGCTGGCTTAAAGAAACAGCAGCAACCAGAAGGAGCCTAGTTGCTCCTCTGTACATAATTTAGTACAATCTTAAGATAAATGGATGAAATGAGAGAGATGGTTCTGAAGAACAGAGAATATCTACATGTTCAGTTCATCATTTTGTAGGGAGTAAAAAACAATCCCTGGCACCTTCTGTGTCAGAAATACCTTGTGACAGGGAACCTTAATATTGCTTGATTAAAATTGTTAGATTTATCCAGTTAGTCCATCTGCTTTCTTGAAACCTGGTTGTTTCATCCCATGCAATTTAGGAAACCATCTTTCCATGCTTCATGCCTGTAATGAGAAAAGTAGTGATTTGAATTTGAGATGGGGGCTCTACACATCCTGTCTAAGCTTATGTGGTTTTTGAGTGTGTTCTACATCTATATTTCATAATTTTTGGCTAAACTGTTTTGTATTTCAAAGGGAACTCAGTGGTATGAAGAAACATCTGAAGAACTCATGGCACCCACCCTTCTCCCTGAACTTCATTTACTAAAGCAGGTATGTAAGAATTCTTAGAGTTTTGTAAAATGACTAAGATCTAGCTCCTAAATTCCAGTGCATGCAGACAGCATTTCTGAGAATGCATGTTTGAGAGGGTGATATTTTCTTCTATGGGCAATACTTCATGTATCAGACTCCCTTGACCTTGCCAGGGGGAGGAATTCTTTGGGAAGTATGGGGACTTCTCCTGAAATAAGAGACTTGAGGTTTTTTTATAATCCTAACCAATATGTATAACTTAAATTTGTTATGCTTCTAGATCAGAGTGAAAGGCCCCCGATACTGGGAACTGCTGATCGATTTAAGCAAAGGCGTGCATCATTTAAAGTAAGTAGTGACGCTGAACATTTTGAATAGACACATGCTGTCTGGCAATTTTAGTGGCTCTGGAGAAATGTCAGAAGCCAAATATAAACTGCTGTTTGCTTTTTAAGCATGCTAATATATCAGCAGGATGAAAAGAGATAAAATCATGTGATAGAAGCAGTTAATTGACTATTTGTCAATTCACTATTAAGTCATCAAAATTATATTCTTGCAGACCAAAAAGGAATAATCTGTCAGCAAGGAAACTTGATATGCCTTCCTGAAATTGTTCGAGAATCTATCTGCAATAATCATTTCACTCCCTTTGATGCTGATTTTATTTAAAAAACATCTGGTTTAAGAGTATGGTGTGTTGGCAGATGAATCAACTAACTTGCTCAGTCTTAAAGTAATCTGAAAGGGAACAGAATCTGGTGAGTTATCACCTGATATCTCTATATAAACTGAGTTTCCTGAAGGTAGTGTATAAATTAATCAAGTAAATATGATTCTGCATACAATACTTTTCAGAAGTATACATGAAAAGGAACAAAGGGTGGAATAACTTCAAATAGAGTATACAGAAGTATTTGTGCTGTAATATCTATTCTTAAATTATATGAACAACCATATAGAACATATCTTGCACTGTTTCCACAAAAGAATAAATAAAATAGTTCAACTCAATATTTCCCCCTTCTTTTTCCAGATCAATTCTTTCAAAGGATGGTGTCCTCTATGTAAAACTGAGAGCTGGACAGCTTTCGTACAAAGAAGACCCCATGGGCTGGCGAAGCTTGCTAGCACAGACTGTCACTCACCGAAATACAGATGCCCATGCAGTGAAGGTAGCTCTTGTATCCCTTTGAAGTTACCATGCTACGCGCTGCCATCTAATCATGCTAGTAATAATGCTAGATAAAACATTTTCCATTTTGAAAAAACTTTTTAACTGAAAGTCGTTCCTTAGAAAGCTGAATTTCATAATGGAAAATGAATTCAGAGATGTGATAGAAAGGCAATCACTAGAAGATTAATAGTACCTGCAAAGTACTGTACCCTGCCATCTCAATAGAAACGTCTACTGTCCTTCATGAGATCCCTAGACAGAGGTACCTGTTTTTATTATGTAACTTAAAATATTGTCTGCATTTGTCTAGAATCAGTTTAAATTGATAACTGCTCTGAATGATGTATAATTATAGCAGGAGTTGGCAACCGTGACCCCCCCCCCAATCCTCAGCTTCCCAATTAGGGGCAAAATGGCCACATTTTGGTAGTGAAATTTTTGGCTAAACATGTGAGAGGGGGTACAGAACCTTTTTGAGATGACCTGCTCTGATTCCCATCTTCAGCTTCTATTCCCCCAAACTTCTGAAATCACACACGCACAAAAACTAGCATAAGTTTTTGCCTCATTGCTAACTGCAGTACAAAATAAAATTGTTATTTTGCCCTTTAGCAGTATTCCCAGGGAAAAATATGTGTCCCCCGCTTTCAGTCAGGTTCAGCTTCTACTGAAATCATGACCCATTCATATAGTTTCTTTAGCAACAGAACTTTGCCATTATTTCTCCCAGTATTGACTTTAGGTGAACTCTTTATTCCAGGTTGTTTTGGAATCACTGACAGAGTTCTGTTGTATCTGCTACTATAAATGAATGAATGAATGAATGAATGAATGAATGAATGAATGAATGAACGAACGAACGAACGAACGAACGAACAGAACAGAACAGAACAGAACAGAACAGGCAAGACAGAACCTCAAAAACATCAGCCTAGGTCACCACTACCTTATTTTTGCTTCATAAACCACCTCATTCCTGAGATTATGTGGTGTACAAAGAAAAATAAAATGATCCCTCTATCTGCGGTTCATCAAAGGCTTCTGGAAAACTCAGAGTTTAACTATTCTCCAGAAGGTGATAAGAGCGCAGACCATTCTTGCCTTGGGGGTTAGCTATTCCAAAGGAAGAGAGCCGCCACTGAGAACCCCTGCCTTCTGCTCTCCCTCTTGGTAGGAGGAGACCTTCAGCAGGCATTTCCTATTCACTTGGGTCAAACGGGCAGCATCTGTTTGGGAGAGGTGGTTTCTAAGATTCCAAGGCCCTGAGCCATACAGGTATTAATAACCAGCACCTTGGATTGCACCTGGGTAACAGACAGGTAAAGTGGAGTGCCATCAAGGGGGCCAGGCATACGTCTGAGGGAGAGAATTACGGAGCATTGGAGCTATCATAGAAACAGCCTACCTCTGAGCCCAAGCTTTCCTAACCTTTTGAGAGGTTAGACTCTAAGTAGTGCCTCATTCATGAGACAGGAAGAATCATTTTGAAGATAATACCCAAGACACAGTATTGTATAGAGCTTTATAGGTAATAACCACCATTCTAAATTGGGCTTGGAAGCTTATAGATTACCAGTACAGTGGCTGAAGAATTGGTGCTGTGCTGCCAAAGTGCATCTTGTGCATCAGCAGTCTTCTGTACTAACTGTAGCTTCAGAGCCATTTTCAGAGAGAGTACTGTAGTAGTCTAAACATGTGGAGATGAGGGGATGAGTTCTCACCAAGTCACTATTTGCAATGGTGTAGGGCATATAAATTGTAGTTTCTCATAAAGAATAGTAGAAACAAAAAAGGGAAATCTCTTAACTTCCAACATCATTTTATTTTCAGCCAGAAGCTATTTCTGCTTTCACATCTGATCCAGCGCTGCTTTCATTTGCTGACTATTTTTGCAAGCCAGCTGCAAGTATGGGGCAAGTACGTTGTCAGGTGTAAAGTCTAGCTGGGAAAATGAGGGAGGGTGTGTGGGGGAATTGGCTATATTGGTCAAAAAGTTTGAAGTGTCTGATGATAAAGATCATTCTTACCCAACCTGGTATTCCCTCGCTATACTGGACTACAATTCCCATAATTGTCAGCCAGAGGATATACTGGCTAGAAATTGTGGGAGCTGTAGTCAGAGACATAGGGATGGTCTCACGTGCTCTCCACAGCAAAGCATACAAGCAAGGAATTGAATTCTAAGAAATGTTGAGCGGAATTTAATATGCATAAGAATATATTTTTATTTAAAAAGAAATACAGATGTACTGCTTGTGATTGGAGACTGGAATCTCAAAGTTGGAAACATTGAAGAGGAAAATGTAGTTGGATTGTATGGTTAAGACAGGGGTGTCCAGCCTTTTGGCTTTTCTGGGCCACACTGGAAGAAGAATTGTCTTGGGCCACACATGAAATACACAAACACTAACAAAAGCTGATGAGCAAAAAAAAGGTCTGTGCATAATTTTCGTGATATCCGCCACCACAGATAAGCAAAAAGTCCTCACATAATAATCCTAATTATGCAGTGCCCTGTTCAGAGTCTTTTAAAATTGTCGAGCAGGTCCCAAGTTTGCGATCACTAATTCAGAAAATGAATATATCTAAGTAATAAAAAATATCAAAAAAAATCAATGAAGTTTTATTATAAAAGTAAAAGAAAAGAGGGCAACATAAAACTAGTGGGATATTTGACATTGTATTTGAGAAACTAATGCATCAATATCTGGTTCAATGGAAGTAGTTGCAATTCTCAGTGAGTTCTCAAGGTGCTCAGATATTTTGGTTCTAATTTCACTCTTAATGTGCTTCATTCTTGAAAATAGTTGCTCACAAATGTAGGTGCTACCAAAAAGTGACGACATGAATAAGACATGACTGTGAAGCGAGGAATATTTGTTTCTGGGAAGATAGGACCTATAAAAGTCCAGTAAAGAGACATGTTCAAATTTTTCTCTAAGTCAAATGTCAAATTGCAGCTCTATGCATTCCATTTGAAAATTGGCAGGTAACATATTTATGCTGACTGAAAATGGAGTCGCAAATATACCAAAATATTGATTATTTTCCCGGAAATCTTGAAATCTGTTTTCAAATTCTTGTATCAAATTGAAAAGCAAGGCTGCATATTTTTTGCTGTTCACAGGACTGTGTTTAGTCAATGTGTTGAAATTCATAAAATTGTTTGCCTTAATTTGAGCTTGCCATAATTTCAGTTTCATTTGGAACGCTGTCATGGTTTGAAACACTGTATTGATAAGTTGGTTTTCACCTTGAAGACGCATGTTTAACTCATTTAAATGAGCGGTTAAATCCACTAAAAATGCTAAATCTGTAAGCCAGTTTTCATTGTCAAGTTCTGGCACAAATTTTGTTTTTTATACCATAAACGACTTGATAACATGTGGCAAATCATAAAATATTTTCAACACTTGGCCTCGACTTAGCCATCTTACTTCTGAAAAGTAAATGATGTTGCTGTAGTCAGCATCAACACTTTTAAGGAATTCCTGGAATTGGCGATGATTTAATCCCTTGGCCCTTATGAAATTCATAGTCTTGATGACGATTTGCATGACGTTATCCATTTTTAAAGCTTTTGCACATAAATTTTCTTGACATACTATACAATGATACTTCATCAAACATGCATTTTGCATGGCAATTGCATCATCTTCTATTAATTTTACAAGTCCCTCTCTTTTACCTACCATCGCTGGGGCACCATCAGTAACTATACCAGATATGTTGACAATGGACAAAGAAAATCGCTTTAACATATTTTTTAGTGCTTCGTATAAATCTCTTGATTTAGTTTAGTCTTTTAAAGGTACTAAAGAAGCCAGTTCTTCAGTGACATTATATTCGTCATCAGTACCTCTAATAAAAATAGCAAGCTGAGCCATAGTTGTAGCATCAGTGCTGTCCATTGCCAAAGCATGAAATTAAAAATTAGCAGCTCTACTCTTCAAACTTCTTTTGATAGATTTTCCAATTTCTTCAATTCACCTGGCTATAGTCTGGTGAGACAAACTGATTTTAGAAATATCCCCCTTTTTTTCCGGGCAAATTATATCTGCCATGCTTCCCATACATTGCTTAATAAACTCATCATCAGTAAATTGTTTTGATTTTTTTGCTATTAAATATGCTACCACATAACTAGCTTTTACAATAGAATCCGTCTGAGTTGTAACTTTTTAAAAAAATTTTTGTTGAGTAGACATACTTTTTTCCAGTTCTGCTGTTTAGTCCTTACAACACAATCCTTGATACGCACTGAATTTGGCAGCGTCTTTTTGCATATAACGCCTTTTCAAGTTATAGTCTTCCCTATGAATTAAGCAAAGCGCCTTACCATTTGCCTCGACAAAAAAATAGTCATCTGTCCACTTTTCGTTAAACAATCTTCCTTCATTTGTAATTTTTCTTTTTTTGGGTTATGTTTTCTTTTGAGACGTCGTAGAAGCCATGCTGGGATTAAAAAAATAATAATAGATAAGGTACTATATTTACTTTTATTATGAAAATTAATTGACAGGAAAATAGAAAGCAAGGTTTGGGGCTTTCCACATCTCGGCTGCCGATGCAGCGTGAGGCGGAGGCCCAATTGTATAGGTAAAGCGTGGTGGGCGATGTGTGAGGCGCAGCTGAGATGTAGAAGTACCCTTAATAATCAAATAAGAATGCTTACCTGTCTTCTAAATAACATTAAACGCCTATCGTTTGCAATGGTAGTTTGAAATATTGATAATTGCTGTGTTTCACTTGCCAAGTCACCACGAGCACATGTAACGTCTAATGGTGTCAGTTCGACTGTCTGCGCTTGGAAGATAACACACTGGAAGCCGAACACTGCTGTAAAACTGAAGCCATGCATACGTACAAATAGCGAGAATATACGTATGTTTATTTTATATGACATTGCGACACGACATTGTCATCTACAAAGTTCACGCTCGAGAACCGCACAATCGAGTTACCAAAAAAAATCTCATAATGTTTTAAGTAAGTTTATCATTTTGTATTGGGCTGCATTCATAGCCATCCTGGGCTGCATGTGGCCCGTGGGCCACGGGTTGGACACCCCTGGCTTAGGAAATCAGAATGAAGCAGGAGACTGACGTGCCAATTTCTACCACTCCAATTATTTCTTCATAGCTAATACTGTTTTCAAACAACCAAAGTGGTGCTTCTATATGTGGATGTCATCAGATGGAGTATATAGAAATCAAATTGATTATATTACTGTTAAAAGGAGGTGGAGAAGCTCAATTGTAGCATCAAAGACATGGCCAAGTGCTGACTGTGGAACAGATCACGAACTTCTCATGTGCAAACTGCAAGTTTATTTATTTATTTTATTTATATATAAATCAAATTTATATGGTGCCCGTCTCACTATATAAGTGACTCTAGGCAGCTCACAAATAAGCATAAAAACAGTTAAGAAACTACAAAACAAAGTTAAAAGACAGTGAGAGCAT
Source organism: Python bivittatus (assembly GCF_059951505.1). Taxonomy (NCBI): domain Eukaryota; kingdom Metazoa; phylum Chordata; class Lepidosauria; order Squamata; family Pythonidae; genus Python; species Python bivittatus. The sequence continues at coordinate 121,518,623 of NW_028277030.1, forward strand.
TCTCAAGGCACCAGCCACCCCCAGTGCTGTGAGCCCCCACTGGATCCCCAAGCTGGTCAGCAGAGCCAGGTCTTAATGCTCTTCTGGAAGGCCAGAAGAGTGGGGGCCAATCTCACCTCGGGGGGGGGGCAAGATATTCGACAAGGCAGGAGCGACAGCAGAAAAGTTAAGCTAAAGAAGAAGAAAGCCAGTCAGTTTCCATGGTATAATCTTGAACATATTCTCCTTGAAAATGGTGGGTATATCAGGAGTCAGTTTGAAGTCCTGAACCTCATTGGTAGAAAACCAGAGGAATTATAGTATGAACTTAAAGCACTTATTAAAGATGAATGTGAAAAAGACTGACAAAAATGAAGAAAGAGAAGAAGGCAAATTGGATGTCACAACAAACTGGAATTGCCAAGAATAGAAGAGAAGCCAAAGCCAAAAAAGACAAAAATCTCCGAAAGGAACTTAAGTTTCAGACAGCTGTTGGAAGAGAAAAAAGCAGTATTACAACTTCTCTAAAAACACTGAAGATGAAAACAGACATGGAAAAATAAGGGAAGTCTTTCAAAATATCAGAAGGAGGTTCCAACCTCAAACTGGAATGCTGAAGGATGCCAAAAGACAGATAGTAACTGATTCAAAGGAGAGCAAACTAAGATGGAAGGAGTATACTGAAATATTGTACAATAAAGATGTCAACATCCAAGATACTTTAGAATATATTCCCTACTTACAAGAACCTCTAGTACTAGAAGATGAAGATATATCAGCACTCTGGTCATTACCAAGTCAGAAGGCTACAGGAACTGATGAAATACGCACTGAAATATGGAAAGGAACAGAAGAAGAATCAGTAAAGGTTCTAACCAAGCTATTTATTTATTCTGGAGAATGACAAAGTGACCAACCAATTGGAAGAGATCAATCTACATTCCAGTACCAAAAAAAAGGAGACTTAACAGAGCGTGCAGATTATCATACGGTAGCCTTAATTTCACGTGCTAGCAAAATAATGCTTAGGATAATCCAAAACAGATTAGAGCCCTACATGGAAAAAGAGATGCCACGTGTTCAGGCTGGTTTTAAAAAGGCTGAGGAACATGAGCTATTGCTTGATGCACACTGGATTACTGAGAAAGCCAAACAGTAACAAAAAGAAGTCAGAAAAGACTTCTTTTCAGAAAGAAATTGATTACAGAAAAGCCTTTGATTGTGTCAATCACATCAAGCTGTGGAATGTTCTCAGAAAAATGGAAATCTCAGAACATCTCATTGTCCTCATGATAAACTTATATACAGGTCAGGAAGCCACAGTACAGATAGTACATGGTGAAACAGACTGGCTCCAGATTGGCAAAGGAGTGTGACAAGGCTGTATACTCCCCTCTTATTTATTCAACCTTTATGCTGAATATATATTAAGGGAACCTGGATTAGAAGGTGGTGACTGTAGTTTTAAAATTGGAGAAAGAAACATCAATAACCTGTGCTATGCTGATGACGCTACCCTGATAGCTAAAAATGCAAGGGATCTGTAAGCTCTAGTAATAAAAGTCAAAGAGCACAGTGAAAAAATGGGACTAAAAATTAAATATAAAGACCAAATTAACAGCAGCAGACAGAACAACCAGCTTTAGAACTGACAATGAAGATATTGAAGTGGTGGATACCTTCTGCCTTTTAGGATCAACCATCAACAGTAAAGAAACCAGCAGTCAAGAAATACTTGCAAATAGCACTTGTTAGAGCAGGATGAAGGCCTTGGAAAAGATATTCAAATGCCATGATGTGTCTCTATCTCGGAATCATGCAAGCCATGATATTCCCTGTGACATTCTATGGAAGCGAAAGTTGGACTTTTAAGAAACAGGATAGGAAGAATATTGACACTTTTGAACTTTGGTGTTGGAGAAGACTCCTGAACATGCCACAGTCAGCCAAACAACAAACAAATGGATCACTGAACAACTCAACTCAGGCTCAAATTATCCAAATTCTGACCCATTATGGGAAGACCTAACTCTCTAGAGAAGATTCTAATGCTGGGAAAGGTAGAAGGAAAGAGAAGGGGATGATCATCAAGGTGGATGGACTCAATTACAGTGGCGATGAGGGCACATTGGAAGACTTGAAAGACCAAGTTAGGGACAGATTGTCATGGAGAAAGTCCATCTATATGGTTGCCAAGAGTCAACAATGACTTCATCATCAAAGTTGTGAAAAACTCCATGGCTAAGTTCTCCTATATAGTAGTTCCCAACCATGATGAAATAGTTAATATCTATGCACACATGCATTTTAAATAAATGAATAAGAGATTCACCATTTTGCATTTAATTCTGGCTTCCTAGTATTGGGACACTAAAGAAGAACATGTAATTCAAGTCTAAAGATAGTAAATCTTTTTGAAATGAATGTTGTGTTCTATATAGTCTAAAACAGAAAATACTTTTCAGTTGTGCAGAAGCTTTGGGAAGGCTCCAAAATAGGTTTTTGAATTGGATTAGAAAAAAGAAAAGTAAATGTTAAAAAGAGTAGATGGTGTGTTTTATAAAATACATTTTCTTGTTTCAGAAACAGGAAGTTTTTGACCTCTTTTCATCCATTCTGTATGAGTGTGTTACTCAAGAGAATCCAGAGATGTTGCCAGCTTATATAGCAATTGATCAGGTATTTTTCCTTCTCTTCAGCAAGTGCTCTTATTCATGTAGATACTTATTTTCCAGTTTAAAGAAAACAAACATTAAGTGCATTTGCAATATTCAATTATTTTGATCTCTTTTGAATTATGCTTCAAAAAACTCTTTGTAATAAACAATTTATCCTCAGTCACATTTTACTTTATGCCTTCTAGAACTCAACAAGTTTCCATTATTATCTATAAAGAACATTTATCTGAGAAAAATCAAATTCTGTGTATAATCACATCTCCTGGTGACAAATCTTGCACATAACTTTGTTGTTCCTACAATACTGATTTCATTCCATCTTCATTTCCTTTTTGGCTAGGCTGTGAGAAGATTAGAAAAAAAAGAAATGTCCGAGACATTTGATTTGTGGCAGATAAAGTTGGTTCTAGAGTTTTTTAATTCCAGAAGTCATCAGGAAAGAATAAGGAAAAATCCACATGCGGGGCTTTTCATGAATTCAGAGTTTTTACCAGTGATGAAGTGTTCTATAGATAATACCTTGGATCAGTGGCTGCAAGGTAAAGTATTCATTGTTTACTGGTAAAAGGCTATAATGAGTTATTTAAAATGAAAAAGGTTTCCACTTCAATTTTGACTGTTATTCTACAAATGAAGAAATTTGACATGGTAATAGCAAACTTCGTTGGTATGTACTGAAGATGGAGGCATAGACATACAAGAGGGGAAGTATCAATGGGCACAAGGGAGTTCCAAGGTTAGCCTAAGTACAAAACACTTTGAAAAAAAAATTAAGAGATGCTCCTCTGTAAATGATGGGGACGCAATAATGAATGCTTTCTAACTGGTAGTAGAAAAAAGAAGCAGGAAATGGGTGATGGTGCTAGTGAAAGGTATGAAATATCACAGAGGAAGATATAGCTGGCTTGCTGGAATCTTGAACAGAACCCCATGTACCAATATTTTGCTGCAGATCCCATTTATATCCCCTAAAATCTCTCTCCTTCTATATTTCAGCTGGCGGTGATATTTGTTTGCATTCCTATTTAAGTGGACAACCTATTGATGAATCTCAACTAAGTATGTTGGCATGTTTTCTTATATATCATTCAGTCCCAATTCCAGGACAGCTGTTAGCTGGAGGCTTGGAAGGTAAAATTACAATTTTAATCCATTTTTAAACATTTTAACACTAAGGAAACTCACACTGTATATTTGGAACAGTTGCCAATTCTACTGACTAGTATCAGTTTAGACTTTCTATCCCTCTAGCTCAGTGGCTGTCTCAGCTTTCAGAGAGACCTTTCTTAGCATTTCTTGAAGATATCAAGAACTGAAGCTAAACAAGAACTAAACACATCAGTAAAAGTGAGCTGCAATATCTCATTAAATAAACTATTGTAGAAGCTCATTGCTTTCTGAAGCGGAACCTGACCTCTTAAAAGAGAGAGAATGAATTTATCACAGAGCAGATGAAGACTGGATTAACTGTCACCATTTAACTGTTGTTGGTTGAGTAAAACCCAATAGGCTGGAGAAGGCATAAAGCATAATTTTTAAAGCATGATGTGTTTGTCCAATATGCTAAAGGCGTTAACTCATAGTAAGATCTGTGAACCCTGTCAAAATGTGACTATTGGGTATCCATGTGTTTTAAATAATAGGAAAATCAAAACTGCTCTACACCACCAAAGGGCTATTGTTGTTTCTGAAACACAGCATTTTAGTATGTGTGTTCTTATAGCTGAAAAAAAATAATTGTTTTCTCTCAAATATTTTCTAGGTAGTACAAGTTTTTCTGAGCTCCTCTTGAAATTCAAACCATTGAAGATGCCAGTTCGTGCACTGCTGAGGCTCGCACCTCTGCTGCTGGGAAATCCACAGGCAATGACTTTGTGAAAGCAATCACACAAGATTGACTCATCTGAGTAACCAAACATAGTACCAGTATAGTATTTGACATGGAATGAAAGATGCATTAATGAAGCAACTTTGCTTTCAAGTTCACAAACTTACATCTAACACATTTTTCATTCCCTTTTTATGTTTTCAGAATGATCAAGAGAGGTTTATATATTGTTGGACGGTTGACATGCCGGTGCAAATTAATACATTTACTTTTGTAAATAAAATTTGTTTGCAAAAAAGGTTTGAAGATAAACTTAAAAAATAGACCAACTGGAAGTAATTTATCAGATCCATGCAGCCCAGCATCCTTTGGCCAACTGCATTTAATCATGTCTAATTGTAACAAACAACATATACCGCAAAAGAGATGGTTAGTAGTTCAGAATCTCCAGTGGGAAACATGCAGACACCAAGGAGTTCATATCATTGTCTGAAATATTGTTTCCATATAAAATTCCAAAGTCTCAGATGCTCAAAACGAATGTGAAGTATAGTAACGTGGGCAGCGTCCTGTGTTACTTATATCATCTATATCAGTGTTTCTCAACCTTGGCAGCTTTCAGATGGGCGGACTTCAACTCCCAGAATTCCCCAGCCAGTATGGCTGGCTGGGGAATTCTGGGAGTTGAAGTCCACCCATCTGAAAGCTGCCGAGGTTGAGAAACAGTGATCTATATTCTGTCAGTGCTGGAAGGAAAATGTTTGCTAAATGATTCAGGACATTTTATCTTCCCATCTGGGCTATTCTGTGTGTTTTGTTCTATATAGCTAGAACAGTAAAGCAAAAGAAGAGATGTGTGTCCAGGAGAGAAGAACTATCAAGCAAATCCAAATATTATAGGGACTCGCCCCCATTCTATCCCGAAGCCTGGGAGAATAACCAAGCTTACAGTGCCTTCCAGAAGGTCTTCAGGATGGGGGACATCATTCCAGAGGGGAGGCATCACAACAGAAAAGGCACACTTCCAGGATTTTACTAGGTGACATTATTTGAGTGGACCTGAAGCACACCCACTCAGCCAAATCTTACTAGATGGGAAGAAATTATTAGGAATAGCAGTCTTTCAAATAACTCTCGTAAAGGGCTTTATAGGTGGCAACCAGCATCCTGAATTGCACCTGGAAGCTAATTGCAACCAGTGCAGCCTGTACCACTGCATTCTAGATCAGCTGTGGTTTTCAAGAGCAGCCCCACATAGGGTGCATTGCACTAGTCCATTCTTAAGGTGATTACGGCTTGAATGACTGAGGGGCCTCCTGGTCTAGGAACGGCCGCAACTGGTACACCAGATTGATTTGGGCAAAGGCCCTCTTGGCCACAGCTGCCACCTGTACTTCAAGCAGGAACTGTGAGTCTGAGACAACCCCCAAATTGTGCACCAGTTTTGAATGGGGAAGCACAATCCCAACCAAGACTAAGAATGGAAACTGCCCAGGATAATCATAAGATAGCAGAGATAAAGAAAACTCTTTGTTGCCAGCAGGCTTTTTGCAGCCTACATAGAGTAGCCCAACTTTCCTATGTATCTAGATTACAATAATTTTTCTAGGCCGTTTTCTCTTGCCACACTTCATTAGTAAAGAACTGAGGCAGGACAAGGAATTGTGGTAAGAAATTAAAGCTTTCAGCCCTTCATCAACACAAAGCAAAGGAACATATTAACTGAAGTTACAACTCATGTTTAATTATTATACCATATACAATAATTTCATCTCTTACATCTCCCCAGAAGAGACCATTTCTGGCAGCTAAAATTTAATTTGACCAAAATACAACACCTTTTCAGGACAATGATCAGCTCCATTCCTGTTTCTCTCTATTCAACTGCCAGCTCAGTGAATTATAGCCATTTTTGCATCTGAATGAATTAGTATATGCAAATATATGTTGCCTTTGGGTGGTTACTAATAATGATCTGTGGCCATTATCAGGGCTAATGTGTTGTGGCGGCTGAGTTAATGAGCATACAAAACTGCCTCATACTGGGTCAGATCTTAAGTCTTTCCAACTTGTATGGACTTCAACTTCCAGCATTTTGAGGAATAGCCATGCTGGTTGGGGAGTTCTGGGAATTTTAATGCTTATATTAGAGGGCATCTACACTGGGGTCAGGTAGTCTAGTTTAATATTGTCTATTTTTAATTGGTAGAAGTTCTCCAAGGTCTCAAGCTGCAGTCTTCGACAGCCCCGCTGCTAGATATCCTTTAAATGGAGGTTTCAGAAATCAGATGGAAGACTTTGGGTCTGTGTTTTACTATGGCATCTGCCAGAGGAACTCTCATGTCCTGATGAGATATGAAGCCACAAATTGCTTTTAAAGCAGTAATTAAACCAGAGGGATAGGCAGTCTTTTTTTAATGCCTCCAGAGCACCAACCACAATTGCAAAGCATCAGCTAAGTTGAAGCAGGAAATATACAAAACCTGGATTGTGCTACATAACTCCACATTCCAATACTATGTGCTGTATTGCCAAGGCACCCCAACACACAACACAGATTTATGTATAAAGGCCACCTTTGTGGTGGCCACCCATGTGCAAAAGCTTCTACAGACTCAAAAACCTTTGTTAGTGCAGGAGTAAACACAGAAGCACTCTTCTCACAGAAGACTCGGGTTATACAATGTGACCCAGGTGCTCACAATTTGCACCTAAATAGGGCTGATTTACTAAAATGGTAAATAAATGGTGCTAATGTAAGAACTGAAATTAACATATTATAAGCTCTTACTACAGATGCTCCAAGAATGAGTTTAATGAGCAATTATTCTTAATTGCTTACAAGCAAAATGATACACAAATTGATAGCACAGTATTAGGTCTCATTCATTTACTTAACCATAGTTTCCTAATAAATCAGTGTTTAAGTCCTAGTATTGTGTATTGATTGTTAGACCTGATTTCAGTCTAGCCTCCACCATAAAAGTTCATTAGATGATTCAACCTACTCCAAAAGCTTGTTGTGGGAAAAATTGAGGGATGGAATGTTATGATGCCCCCTTAAACTCTTGTACAAAAGATGACCTGGAAATCTAGCAAATAAACCGGCCATAATTTTCCAGGTTTATACAAGTTAATGTTAAGCCACAATTTACAAATCATACTTGTTGGGTTCACAGTGCATTCAGTCACAAGCCATATTTAGGCTTGGCAAGCTAGTGAGTCAGTGATATTTACTTATGGAAACATATATAGGATTTCCCCCCCAATATTATGCCTTTCTACTGTTTGTTGTCAAAGTTTGTAACTAAGTATGCTTTCTCAATTTGCTACTAAGAAATATCAGAGTTTATGAATTATAAACTAGCAACATTTGCAGAAAATGTTTGGGGGAAACAGGGAAGAAAAGTGTAAAAAACCCATACAGGGTTTTATACATGTAGTCTTAAAATGCATCAGAAGGACAGATTCCTTCCATTTTTGAGAGAGATGTGAATAAAAAGAGAGCTCCCATTTGGTTTTGTGGTTAAGGCACCAGGCTAGAAACCAGGAAACTCTGCGTTCTAGGCCGCCCTCAGCCATGAAAGCCGGCTGAGGGACTTTGGGCCAGTCCCTCTCCCTTAGCCCAACCGACCTCGCAGGGTTATTGTGGGGAAAACAGCAGGCAAGCGTATTAGGTATGTTTACCACCTTGAGTTGACCAAATATATATATATATATATAAATATAAATATAAATATAAATATATAAAAATATAAAAGCAGGATAAAAGTATAAGAACAACAACAACTGCAAGAAATACCACTTGCCTGCAGGCAAGAACTGGTGGGGCCACAAAACAAAGTAATAGAAAATGAAGATGCTAAAGTGCTCCGGGACTTTAGAATTCAAACATACAAGCATCTGCCACAAAACACCCCAGATTTAACAATTATTGATAAGAAAGACAAAATAGCCTGGATAGTGGGCACTGCAGGACCTGGAGACAGCAGAATAGAAGATTAAGAGCTGGAGAAAATCGCAAAATAAAAAGACCTGCAAATAGAAGTAGAACGACTGTGGCAAAACAAAGCAAAGATAGCACCAGTATTAATGGGTGCCTTGGGTGCAATCCCAAAACGTCTGGAGCACCACTTGAACCCCATCGGCATTGATTGCAAAAGGCAGCTTTATCTGGAACAGCTTATATCCTGCGACGATACCTTTAACACCTCATACAACATCTGCCTATCCCAGGTCCTTGGGAAGGACTCGATAGGTGGATAAAAATGCCAGATCCAGTCTAAACAACTGGCTGACAGTGCGAACAACAATAAAAATCATGAAATAAACGCATGTTTATATAATGACATAAAAGTGCGTACCTACGGTTCTGTAAAGTAGCAGCTTCCAGTTTCCCAGGCACGTTCGTTCTTACGTGAAATCTGCACGTGAATGCAGATCCCGGGTCTGGCGCGTTGCTGCAAAGGAGAGACGCTTCCAAAAATAAACGGCGTGGAAGCGCTCACTATTCCGCTTAACAATGTTTTCAGAAAAGGTGAAAAGAGCTGCTCGCAGCCCCAGGAGAGAAGCTTCCTGTTTCACTGAACAAATGAAGCAGCAGCTGTCGTCAGATTTGAAAGCAGCCGGTAACGTGGCCCGGACCAATGATCGGGGCAGGGAAGGTTGACTTTCATTTCTGGCGCCCGTTACAAACGCTGCTATTGCGCTTCCTCCGGACACGTGGAGAAGGCGCCCCTTCTGGTGCTCGCCCGCCTTTTGGCTTTTCCAGGCTGCGTTGAAGCTGAGCGGGTCGACAGCAGCGACCTGTGGGTGGCTTGGGGATCGGAATCCCTTAGGAGAAAGCGATATTTGGTAAGACGGAGTTCCTTTACTTTAAAACCGATTTCGGGGGCTGTAGCCGGCCACCTCCTTAGTCGTGAGCCCTGGTCCAGACCATGCCCGGTGTTGCTTGCTTAATAATATTTGACGGGCGTTCGTATGGGAGGACCCCCCGTTGTAGTGCACACATCAACTGGAAGTGTGTGCGAGAAGCCTGGTTGATATTCTCTGGGGTTGCTTCACGCGGGATGGAGAGTGGAAGCCCCGCCATCGGAAAGCCCCTGCCCTCAACCCCTGGGTCGCAAAGGCGCTTGGCACGGTGCCTTCCGACTTAAGCGCCTGGAAGCTTGCGCTCTGGTGGCGCCCGTTTGCCTCTTTATGGAATATGGATTACCTGGCTAAGAATGAAAGAGGTCATAAACTAACTGTGGACTAGGAACTTCATGGCAGGTTATTGTTATTTAGCATTTTGGGACGCCTCCAGTTATACAGAGAAATAATGTTCTTAATCATACTACAGCTATGTTTTTGACTGGAGTGGGCTTGGTATTAATATTTCAGAAATTTGTGGGAAAATGAAATGAGATTCTGAACCGTGGAGCGTGAGAGAAAATGGTAAGACCCTGCTGGGAGAAAAGCTGAACTTTCTATCCCAAATTGACCTGGCCTCTGAGAATGCAAATTGCTTATATCAGCATGCATGCATGCATGCATGCATATATATATATATGTGTGTGTGTGTGTGTATGCTGATACACACATACACACACCCCCATCCTGCTGGGTACTATTCTGTAGCCGTCTACTAGGAATCAACATTTACAGATAACTGAGCAGTCAGCTCCATGAAACAGAGTGGAATTTACTTTTAAAGAGGCTTGCAAAGCTTTACAAATCTGAAAAAGATTACTGATAAAGGCTCAATAACAAGCATCAAATTGTTTTGCAGAAAATCCAAAAATGAACAAATGAGATGTTTAAGATTTCATTCTGCTTTCCAAATCAGATTTTTACATTTCCAATTACTTCTTAATAGCAACAACCTGTCTTTTCCCTAAATTGCATTAGAGAAATTAAATCAAAATGAAGAATTTAAAATAGAGATGTGCTGGGAGGGGAAGGAGTTAACTAGGTTTGTGTACTCAGAATAGATTCTGTGCTCAAGATTCTTTTAGTCAGTTTTTTCCATCAGTTGACAGAACCCAGGAGGAATCCAGTAAAAAAAAAAAAAGTAAATTCTACAAGCCACCCTTGAATGCATCTGAAGGACAGCAACAAATTAATTTTCAAGGAAGAATAGCAATTGGATTTTAGATTTCTTATAGGAAACCCCCTTAGTTCTAGCGTTGTAGAAAATCACACTGTCTTTGTTGCTTTAAGCATTAGTCAAATGCAAATGGAGCTCCAGATTGAGAGAGGAGTTTATCCTTTGCAGTGGTGCATAAATTAGAAAATGAGTTCACCTTAAATAGAATACATAATGACAATGTATGTGGTGTGTTTTTTTTTTTTCATTTGCAGCAGTCTTACTGAATGTATTCTTGATCAGTCCTACTTCTATGACTGAATATTGCCAGGGGCCAAATTTTTAGGCCAGGCCAACACTGAGAGATCCTGTTCAACAATATCTGATTATCATAGATTTCCAATTTCTGTTACAAAAAAAAGTATTTTAGTTGCAGGCTCCTGAACTAACTTTATTTGTATAAATGTAGCATAATTGGTTAATTTAGTAACAGGTTACGCATGTTGTGGGAAGACAGCCAGCCAGCTGCATCTTAGCCAAATGCATGCTATCCTAATATCTTAGCTAGACATGAAACTTCTTTAAGGAACCTCCAATAATTCTTATGCTAGTCCATACCCTCACTCGTGCTTAGCATCTGATGCCAAAGATGGTCTTATTGATCCGTTCTGGAAGCAAGAAGTTGAGAATGATGTGGGGCAAATGCATCGTGCCTCAGCTTCAGGCTTGCCATCTAGTCCCATTTCTCTGTACATATATTTAGTATTTTTGGTGGAATATATTAGTAGTGGTTTGCCTGCCTTGCTATTTTAGCTATACTCTTGATCTTTTCCATGATTAACTGATGTCACTAATTGATTAACTATTCACCAGCTTGTACATTTACATATAATATTGTGGAGTGAATGTTTTATCAGTTGGTGAAAGTCAGCTGAGGCTGATTTACAGTCCTAATAGCAGGATAGTTGCAGCCGTTCTCAGAGTATGATGTAATATTACCTAGTGATGATAATAGCATTACACTTTGTTTTCTTCTTGGAATGGGAGGTTGAAACTGGAAACCAAAATTACTGAAGGGATGCATCATTTCTTCATCTTGCTCCACATCCTGTGAAACCTGAGCAAGTAGGCTAAGGCATATTAGACACAATATTGAACATGGCAATCTTGATAAAATTTCCCCTCTTCCCCGTCATCATATCATGAATTCTCTGTAATTTACCCCAAAACTAGAAACTGAGAACACGAATGAATGTACTTGTTGACATGTAAATCTTTATTGGCTATTTTGAAACCAATACCCATTCCCAGCCAAGTGGGTTGGGAATGATGGGAGTTGTGATCTAAGTCATCTGGAAGGTAATAGCTGAAGGAAAGCTAATTTAGACCCTGGGGGCCTCTGTGCAGAGAGAGGGGTTGCTGAAGGCTTGACCTTCTGGTGACCTCCAGGCCACTTCTACCACTCGAGTTCAGCAATGATAACATCTTCCACAACTCACCTAATCAAAGGAAGGGAATTGGTGTCCTTATAAGGTAAAAGAGTAAGATTTGAATGCTCCCCCATTTAGCTCAAAACCTCTGTTTCCTCTAGCAATCTTCCTCTTTTCAGTCTGCTTAAATTAGGGCTGCTAGATCGGGGCCGCACAAATCTAAGTAATCACTTTTTTTCTGATCCATTCAGTCGTGTCTGATTCTCAGAGGCTGCCTGGACAAGTCCCTGAGGAGGTTTTTCAGAAGTGGTTTGCCATTGCCTCCCCCCTCGGGCCGAGAGAAAGTGACTGGCCCAAGGTTTTGTGCTGGCTTTGTGCCTAGGCAGCAAAGGAAGTTTTCTTTATCTCTGAACTGCCCTCTGGTGGTCATCCAGACTTTTACAGCTCAAGTCTTTATTCGCAAGTAGGAGTAATTATCAAGGCTCAGGCAACACTAAGTTAGTAATGCGCTTCTTTTTGAAACCCATCTTTTAAATTTATGATTGCAAGAAGTTTGTCAATTGATCAGAAGTGACTGGCCTTTCCTAGTGGGTTTTAATGCAGTCTGGTATGCAGAAATTAGTCTGCAAAGTTTTTGAAGGCAAAGAAATTAGCATTATGATCTGCCAGCTTTGGTGCCAGTCTAGGCCTGCTATGAAAAGTGCTAACAATGTTCATAACGGACAGTTTCATCATGCACTATTTCTCCCCTTACCCAAACTCACTGCTGCGATGCTTTGAGAAACTCTTGCTGGTATAATTTTCTTTTCTCAGTAATAGAAAGATTTGCCTTAATCCATTCAGCAGCATTACCGAGATCTTTTTCCTCCGCCTTCTGGAATAATATGCTCCCCCCATCCTAATTGTTTTCATGTCAATAGGGTTATTGTTTAATGTTATTAGCTTTTCTAATGGTACGATAATCTTTATTAGATTATCGAGAGAAAAGATAAATGTTAGAATAAGGAAGAATCTATGACAAAGAAGGCCTTTACCAAATGACCACAAAAATACTTGATGTGTATACTTTAATTACCAAGGTGAGCAATCTTGATGATAAATATGATGAGATTTTTTTATGTCTAAATTTCCATAGCTACCTCTTATGGACAACTCTCAGCCTTCATGCAGTTCCTCGAAGTACAACTGAATAGGGTAAGGCCAATATTTTTTGCCCAGTTTTGGGGCACTGGTTAATTGAGGGGGTTTTAAGGGGCAAAATGGGTGCCATATGCCTTAAAGAGTGATAATTCCATCTCTTAAGAAAACAGAATCTCAAAACCTGGAAAGATTTTTTTTGTTCTTTTGAGATTCTTTTTTAAGGAGCAAAAAGGGCCTCTGTAAAATTTACAGCCTAAAACCTCATAATCTTTCCTACCAAAAATGCCTTTTTATTTTTCTGGCTATACCTGTGATAACAATGACATCAACAACCAGGCTCTCTGTGGCCCTTGGCTGGCAAACCAAAGTGTGACCCTAGCTGAAAAACAGTTGCCTACCTGCATATAGATTTGCGCTGTATCTATTGCTAGTTTTATAAAGAGAAAATTTTCTAGATATTGAAGGCACGGTGATTCATATTGTGGATGATTTTCCACAGAAGAATGTGGCTGAATTTGAATTTATTTTTTTAATTGAGCACCTACCCTATATACAAGCAATATCCCAAGATCAAAATGACTTATTAAAATGGAATAAAATTATATCAGATGAGCAATCCCTTAAAAGGCTGGATGAATACACACACAAACACACACATACACTACTCAATGGCTGGGGAAGCCTGCTAAAATAAAAAGATGGGTTTTTTAAAGGCATTTAAAACATTATGGTGTCTCCAGCACTTTCCTTGAGATAATTTTTGCCAGCTTGGTCAAAGCCATCCTGTCTCTTTGGGCCATATGAAAATGTGTATCTTCATTGTCTGCTCCAAGAGGGCAAGATTTTTTACTGAGAAAAATCACGTGGCAACTTTTTCCTCAACACTGTAGCCTATGCTGGTTCTATATGGAATAGCATGATAGGCATAGCTTGGTCAAGTCAATCCCTCCTAGGTCATTTAGTACTTTCCTAATCTAGGGTCCTGCCAGCTGTGTGGATTTTAAATCTCAGAATTCTTAGCAAAAGCTCTGTTGACTGGAAAAATTAGAAGGTGCAATCTGCAAGTTTGGAGAGTGCCCAGGTTGGGGAAAGCTTCACATACTAAGTTGTGAAATCACAGATATCTATCTTGCTGTAGACCAACCTGACATTGAATAGCATTGCTACAATAGAAGGTACAATAGTTAGCAACCAGGATCCTGTCTGGATTTTAAAAGAAGATAAGCAGCCATCTAGTTTAGCTTCCTTTCTGTCTTCTTCCCTGTAACCATTGTTCCTGTGGAACCTCTCAGATAAATTGTGTTTTCAACTGTGCCAGCTTTTGTACTTACTCATCCCAAACACAAAGGGAATCTGACTCATCCAAGTACTTTATTTCAACAGTGGGAAGCCCACCAAACTTTAAGCATCAATACGCTCAAATATCAGGCTTTGCCTGTTAATTAAAATACTGATTCATTTAGGCAGCATATTCATAGAGCCCCAATCAAAGCTAACCTTATATATCTCCCAGTTTTCACCAGAAGCACCAGATTTGTTACTCTCCATGTTTTCTTTCTTCAGCTTGTCACTCAGGAATGACAACAGTTGAATGAATTAAATAATGAATTACTGTGCTATTTATTTTTGTGGGGGGGAAACAACACTTTTAAAATTCTTGTGCCAGCACCTACTCTTTAGCTATCAGAGCAAACCAATCTTGGGATGGGCTGGAGCAGAATCCTGGATCACATTAGCCAGGGCAAGCAATAAGTACAAGAATTTCCTTCTTTGCAAGTATGATACTTTCCACTAACCAACTCCTCCATCCCTCAGCAAAAAAAGCCCAAAGGGCATGTCATATTTCTTTGTGATGTATCAAGGGACATACAACATACACTTAAAAGGAGGGTGAGTTCTCTGTGCATATGTATTAGGGAGGTAATGGATTTTCCTTGTGGCAGCCTTCCACAAACTACTGCCTTCCAGATGTGTTGGATCCCATAATCCCCAGGCCCCAGGGCATAAGGTTGGGCGAGGCTATTTTAGGATATTTGATCCTGTCTTATTTTACTTTTGCACATGAATTCACTTTTGGAGGGAATTTTGCATATGTTTTGAATGAACATCAGATTGCCTTCTACCTGGTAAATGAAGACTAACATGGGAGAATCTTAGCTGAAATCTTTTACTGTCACCTGAAATTTTTTTGGGCCCTGAAATGTCCTACAGAGCTTTTATCTGAGGGAGCAAAATCCAGTTACACTTATTTTTAATATTATGGAATGCACATAGTACAGCATCATAACCTCATCACATACAGCCAATTTGCTAAGTGCAGTTGCACAATTTCCTGAGATAAGAAACCCTGTGCTGTATTTACCCTACAGAGCAGCTGTATTTAACAGAGTGATAAGCCAGGATTCTGGTTAAATGTAAATTGGAAGCAACCTGTTTGATCCCCATTTTATGCAAGCAGATAGAACTAATCAGATTATAGTGCTGTCCGTATTCAAGAGTCTTGGTATTTTGTTTTTGAACAAGCCAGGATCACAAGGCTGTAACAAACTTTAGTTTGCTTAGAAATAATAAGCCAGAAATGTTCCTTCCTGGTTATTGCTCACATTCTGCTTGTTTGTAATAAGCAAGGATAAGTCAAGAATCTCATTTTACTATGGATGAACATAGCTGTTTAAAAGAATATTTTGGAATAGCTCATGATTGTTGGCTATGAAATTCAGGAGAGTGAAAAGGGTCTTGTATCTTTTTACTTCTTGCTACAAAAAAAATATAATTCCCTGTGGGCATAGATTCTTCTACAGGGAATTATTTTTTTTTAACAAGAAGTAAAAACACCAAACAAAAATGAAATCTTGGATTTATATAAATTATTGCACTGCATTATAGTGATTTTTTTGGCAATTAGACAGCAGTTAACATACCAAGTTAATTTCATGCTTATTCCTAACTTGCTCATTTGTAAACTAGGGCATGGGTTTAAAAAAGTTTAATGCCTTGCTACATATTAGTAACTGAGCATTTTAGAGAAGTACATAAGACATCGAGACTAACTGTGAGGGGATTTGATAACCACTCATTAGTTTTTACTATCGATTTGTGAGGTCTAGTTCTATCATGAAAGGATAGCTTAATTATATGTAGTTATCAACACATGTTGTCTAAACTGATTACATTTTTATAACCTAAGTTTTATGTAGAGGAACATAAGATGTTGTTTTAAAAATATAATCCATATTTCATACAATTTTAACACTTTCAAAATATGAGAAAACTTTTTGTTAGATCATTTTAATATTCTAGTCCAGTGTTTTTCAAACTTGGCAACTTTAAGATGTGTGAACTTCAGCTCCCAGAATTCCCCAGCCAGCATGCAAGTTCATACATCTTAAAGTTGCCAAGTTTGAGAAATACTGTTCTAGTTTAAGGAACATTATTTCCTTTTTCAAGAAAAAAATGGATTATGTCTTCTCTGATCATTTGCAGAGCTTCTGGTTGTTATGAGAGGAGCAGTTATACATAGCCTATAAGCTTCTGCAGTGTTTTATCAAATATTTCACCCTTTCAGATTTTTTTTTTTTGGTGAAGTTTTTTTTTTCCCTTGCCACATTTTTCTTCAGTATTTTTCAGTCTCTTCATCACTGATGCCATCTAGTGGAAACAGCTAAGATTAAGATGAGAGGGGAAAATGTGGCTAAAGAGGCTAAAAAGTGTAATATCTTTTTATAGCATCTGTTCTATTAATGAATAACGTTATGATTATCATCATCATCTTCATCCCAAATCAAACCACTGCAGGCTGTATGATGAATCTACCTGTAGTCTACCATGCTGGTCCACTGTGTTTTGGTAGAGAGATGTTTTTCAACTTCCTAGGCTAAGGCTGAGTCAGAGTGACAGGTCTGAAGACCAGCTGGCATACACAGGCAGACTTTTTTTTTTTTATGACTTCTAAGTTCCACTAGGTAAAGCTGTAGGTAGATTTCCCTTTTGTCCCCAAATTGCTGAAGATGGTATTTTGGAAATTGCTGAAGAAGAGTATTTTGGAATAGCTCATGATTGTTGGCTATGAAATTCAGGAGAGTGAAAAGGGTATTGTAAAAGGAAGTTCCACTTCACTCTTTCTTTTTTAGTAAAATTGTGTGTGGGGGGGGGGACGTGTTGCAGACTTTTGTATTGTTTCAAAAGCCCTTTCAGTAAAGGTAATAGGGTGGCAGCAGAAAGGCTCCCCCAAAATTATAATTTATCTCCCCCTAAACTACCCCTACTAAAGTCTCTGCCCAAGTTTATAAACTCACCTAGGTATTAAGAAAGTCAACTGAGCCATCAACTGAAAGTCATCTTCAGAGGCAAGGGCATTTTAACTAGGGCTCGCAAGGTTGGAAAGCTTTTTCTGAGGAAGCTGGTTGGTCTAGTGACAGGTTAAGCCCTTTTCGCTCTTTTTTTCCTGAGCTTTAGGTGAAGACCAGGTTTAGTGTTGGTGTTTTTAAGAGGTTTCAGAAGTTTTAAAAAGATTTGTTTTGCCTTCTCTACTTTTCAAATTACTGTACTGCTCTTAAAATTGTTATTTTATTTTAAGCTCCTTTGGGATTGAAAAGTATGATACTTAAGTACAGAAGTACTTAACAGAACACAAATAGAAGAGAAACTTTCTTAAGAATGGGTCAGCCCTAGTTCCTTACTATTGTGAATTTTTCACTCTAGCACTCAAACTTCCCTTTATGTTTTGTGTGAAAGAGGAAGAGATCGGCAGCATCCGGCTTGCCACAAATTCCCATTATGTTGAAACTTGGGGAACTGTGTACTGTTTTAACTTATTAAACAAATCAGAGTTTGACCACATGCTTTATGATTCTGACTTAACCAACCAACCAACCACAATTCTTTATGTTCAGATGTGTTATAAAACAGAAGTCTAACATCAGAATCAGGCACACATTGGCTAGTATCCAGAAGAAGGGAAGAGGGACGCAGAAGCTTTTAGACTCAACAGAACTCATATACTGAATGGGAAACGCTGGTTTCCCAGGATTGCCAAGCCAGACCACTAAGTATCACATTCAGAAAATACCTCTAATTGCTGGTATTCTTCCTACTCACATTACACTGTAATCAGATAGTCATAGTTGTCAGGCATTCTCCCCCATTATCTGTCTTAACATTACTTATAATAAGCTAGAATAAGAAGTGTACCATCATCCAAATAGCTCAAGAAACCAATAGAACGTATAATGGTGTGAATGGTCCCTCTGTTAGATGTTAGAAATGTTAGACAGCATTTCATGGCTTAGAGTTGTCTATGTCCAAGGTGATGAACCAGAATAATACAGCAGTTGCATTTTTAAGCAGTAGATGGCAATAGCAACACATTACTCTTGGAATGGTTGATTGTGTTCTGGTTTTTTATGTTTTCCTTGAACAAGGAAGGTTGATATTTTTAAGACCAAAACAGAATCACATTCTCTCTCTCTCTCTCTCTCTCATACACACGCACACACATATACATACACAGAAAACCATATCACATGATATGTCTGTAAACAGAGAGGCCAAAGAGCAGCTGCAACTTCTGATCAGAACCACAGAACAGTTACCAAAAGGTCTTCTGAGGACAATTTTTTTTTTAAATCAACAATAACAAAAACTCTCCTCTGGGGCTTTAATTTTAAGAGCCTTGCAGTCAAACCTACATGATTCACGTAAACAGAAGTGGCGCAACTGGTGAGTAATCCTGATAGCGCCTTTCTGTAAATACTTAATCTCAGCCAGGCTTCCACTCAGCCAATGGGAAGTCGATATTAAGGTGGCTACAGGCTTAAGAGAAAGACACAAGAAATAGGAAAGAAGTGTTTCTGTTGTGTATATCTTATTTCTAAAGTTTTAAAATTTATTTCTGACCTGTCTTAATAGATGTAGGTTTGACTTTTTTTTATTGCAAGCCACCCCAAGAAACTGCTATAGAGTGGCATTTTAGAAGTCTTATATAAATAAAATGAAGTAGAAAACAAATAGGGCTATGAATTAAGACATCATAGTCCTTTAGATGTTGCTTTAAATATCAGTATTTCACATTTCATTATATGAATCTTCACCCACAAATAAATTGGGACAAAAGGAGAGCTTTGAGAAAAGTTGAAATGGTCTTCTGCAATGGACAGCATTACAACATCCAATTAGATTTAGGTATATGACAATATCTCTGAAGACAAATGAAGCTGAAGATTTGTTCTCATGCTGAATGTGTGTGAGGCAAGAAGGAAGGTAACCATGCTATTCTAGTAAGAGACAAATTAACCTGATTAATTTATGTCAGCATGAATGCTCCCATAAATGTCTATTCACTTTTGAAGTCCTCATAAAGTGGTTGGGAGAAGGATAAGTGTCCTCAATATTTGCAACCTGTAAATTATGTGTTTATTTAATCAATTCACTTGTAACCTTGTTGATTACACAATTTTCATTACACCTAACAGTAGGTACCATTTATAAAGTTTTATGAAATAGCCCCCAGATCACAAAGAAAACAAGAGAGGCCCTACTTCTGCACATCAGGACAGTTTCATGGAACCTTGCAGAGTTTCATGGATCTGGATCTCCAGAAAGTTGGGTCTAACAAGCTCACTTGGCAAGGCATGTGCCTAAAGATTTGGAAAAGCCAGATGAGTTCAGTTTCCAAAGGCAGGGCAAAAGAAGCTTATTGCTATTGTAATATAAGTAAGGCTAGTATCAGCCTTGCTTGACCCACAAGCAGTTTTCCATCACTGGCCCTGTTTGTACAACATACCTATCCCAGTCAGCTGCAAGGCCAGTCAAATCTCCTTGCTGGTGGGTTCTGGCAGCACATGATCAAAGTAACTAGGTGAAAAGTTGTCATTTGGGGAATAAGATCCTCCTTTATTTTCTCTACGATAAAGGCCCTTGTACCTGTAGAGTACTTCATCACTTAGCCCTTTGCATTGGTCAGCCAGGCAGCTGTATGCTAGCTTGGTGACTGTACTCAAGCTGTGTCTGGAAGACAGGATTAGTACTAGCAGGTCTTGGCAGTGAGTTTGGTAGTGAAGAGTCTTGCTTCCACTTTTTCAGCCATTCTTCCCTTTGCTCTTATTTTTGAAGGATCAGATAGGCAAAATGGAACAATTGACTGGGCTTTGATGTCCCCACAACATGGCTGACTAAGTAGAATTAATTTAAACTTACACAAGACTAGACAATTTAATCCAATGACAATTGACTGCATTAATTGACACCTTTTGGGTATTCTCACAATGCACCAACCATCTATTTTCCAGTTAAGGATGTTATAAGAATTGGGCCGCTTTGTGCTAATCCATTCTTAGTGCAGTGGTTGATAAGGAAATGACTGTAATTCAGAACTGGATTATGGATGCTCAATCTCTTGGATTGTTACCAGTCTTACATGCAATCCTGAAAAGTAAACCTTGCTGAATTCGATGGATCTTATTTCTAGGTAAATGTTTTACAACTGCAGCCTACATTACCTGTAAAACAGTTTAGTTACTAGGAAAGCCAGTTATCTATAGAAATGCTTTAACTATCAGACCTTATATAGTAGTCACAGAGCAGATGCCCATAAGTGCCAATGTATTAGTAATTCCTAAGTGGTGCCTGAAACCATAAAATAAAGGTGTTGGGCTGAAATCTTGGATGTGTCATGAGATTTATTTGTCTTGGAAGATTTGGGGTGATTTCAAATGGCAGATTCACTGGCATCTGTGAGGAGAGAGTTAAAAAAAAAAAAAAAAGGCAAGATGTCTGTGATTGAAGCCTGGCCCCTTTTTCATATGTCTCCGATGTGTGTTTAAAAGAGAGTGGGACTTTGATTACATGGCCATGTCTGCCATTCAAACTTTTTTTATCCCCATCCTCAATATTCTTGGACACATTGCCTAAAAAGTTTCTGCCAGTAAGGTTGAGACATACAGTGTATTTACCTGAAATGAAGGTAACCCTGAATTTAAGATGATTCCCACAAAAGAAAGAATAGACAAATATATATAAATAGAGAGAGAATGCCTTCTTTATATATTACAAAAGGGTTAAGTTCACCATATAAACAGCTCCTCCCAAAGCTGTTGCTTTAACAGGTTTATCTTCAAAATCATCCACAGCTGTATTATTTTATATATTTGTTTCATACACACACACACACACACACACACACACACACACAAATGACATCTCCAGTTAGTATGTGTTTGTTACATAAAAAGGTGTAGACCAGTCTTCCTATTCTGGGTGTTGGCTGGAGAATTAGGGGAGTTGCAGGCTATCTTACGGGAGACACTAAATCTGGAAAGGTTGAGCCAGAAGATGATTATTTAATTGTTTTTAACAGCAAAATATATAAACTTATTTGCAATGGAAAAATACTGAACTAGAGATGAAATGATATGAAGTGCATCTCTCCCTCAGGATATGTGAAGTCTGGTGGCTGGGTCCTGTAACTGGACTTTTAGCTATTGGGGAGACTAGTGTGATGTAGTGGTTAAGGTGTTGGGCTAGAACCAGGGAGATCCAACCTTGCCCACAGAAGATCTCAGGGTGACTGTAGGCCAATCTGCCTTATAGGGTTCTTGTGAGGAAGGAAATGCTATGGACAGGATAAAAATCAAATAAATAAATGTAATATTGGGGTGAGACTTTGGAGTCATTTATCTGACTGTTTTGTTCATCTTATAATGTATATTATGTTTAATATTTTAGTCTTTGAAATATCACAGGATACTTTGTTGATTTTTATTCCCAGTAACATAAGGCTAGTTTGGTATCCTCTTTTCCTATTCAGCTCAAAACAGAAGGAAATAAAACAAAGCGGTAGGGATGAAGATTCCTTCTTTTATTGGATTATTTTAGCAAAGAACCTTAGATTTTTAAAAACTATTTTGAAGAATTACTCTGTTTAGGGATGGAATAGTACCTTGTCAGATAAGTAAGCATGACAATATACCTTTAGCATATATACTGATGGCGTTACAGAAATCATTCTGGTAAGCTACCGAAAATGATCTCCACCTTTGTTAACCCAAGAACTGCCCGTATCTTTTTTTAAAATCTGTTTTCTGCCTAACAAGGTCCTGGTGAATTTCACTGAAGGATTGAGATAGGTCTGAGTAGCAGTTGTATTTTGTTTCCAAAAACTGAGGGAATTGCTTTTTCTTTCATCCCAGAAGGCTTGGCTGCAACTAGAAACCATCTCATCAGTGCATGCAGGGTGATGCCTGCAACTTCCCCCACATTCTTCTAAAGAATAACTAAAGGTGGGTTCCAATAGTTTTAGTACCAGCTACTTTCATTTTATTTTTCTGATCCTTCACTTTATTTACTAGTCTGACTGGGGAAGAATTCTGGAGAATGCAGAAGTTTGCACCAATTTGGTGCAGTGGCTCAGGAATGGAGCTAGAAGCCAGTAGACTTGAGTTCTAGGCTTCCCTGAGGCATGAAAACCAGCTGGGTGACTTTGGGCCAGTCACTTTTTCTCGGGCCAACCCACCTCACAGGGTAGTTGTTAGGAAAATAGGTGGGAGCGTTCGGTATGTACGCCACCTTGAGTTGACCAAAAAGGCAGGATAATAAAATAAAGCAAGCTTTGGGTTGGCCTAATAACAATATTGCACTAATTAGGGAAGAATACTTAGTTTAGGTATCTTTTTCAATGTTTTTAACTTGGCTGCATTTTACTCATTTTGTTGTGGGTTTTTGGAATGATGTCTAAAATGTGCCCAGCCCTACTTAACTATAAGCGGTGTCAAGCAATCAGCTTCTTGATGATCTCAGTGCATGCAGGTAACTGGGCCTTCCGAGCCAGGGACTAATCTCTACCAACCATGAA
This sequence comes from Python bivittatus, assembly GCF_059951505.1. Lineage (NCBI taxonomy): Eukaryota > Metazoa > Chordata > Lepidosauria > Squamata > Pythonidae > Python > Python bivittatus. The sequence goes on from NW_028277030.1 coordinate 121,541,592, forward strand.
TGAGTAGAGAAACATGATCTCTTTAAAAACAAAGGCTTTCCCCCCATTTCAGTCTTTTTTGCCTCTCTTTACAATGAGAACTGTTGGCTTCTATGTTCAGTTACTCTCTGGCTCTATTTCTCTCCCTCTCCCCCTGACAGGCCTGTTACAACCATCCAGAGCCTCTTATCTGCCAACAGCAGTCAAAGGGCTGAATAAGACAGAGCTTATCTGGAGAGTAAGGCCTTATCTCTAGTGTGTCTGGGAGTTGGCAGTCTCCTGTGTTTACAGTGAGAGGAAATAATTTTCTCAGAAGGCAGCAGGGATTCTACTGCAAGATCTTGGTCCTTCTTGGCAACTTGGCAGCAAAGCTTTAAGTAGAGAAGTCAGTGGGCTTTTGACACCATCTTCAAGTTTCTTGAAAGACAAGTTACTTCAGTCTGGGGGTGGGGGTGCAACAGAGTTGCCTTGTTTTTCTTGTTCTGTATTTCTATAGGTGTACATACATGCACACTCACCACAAATATGTAGATACATAGCTTATGTATACATTCCTTGCAAACTCTCTCTCTCTCTCTCTCTCTCTCTCTCTATATATATATATATATACACACATGCGTGGATACACACACACACTGCCTAACTATCACAGCAGATTGTCACTGATCAGTGGTCAATATGATCCCAGGTTTCAACATTTCCCCATATTAGATGTATTGCAAACATGCATATTTTGAATACATTTGCCTCTAGTTCCTTATTACAGAGAAGAGTTCTATATTTATGAATCTTACTTATTTGCGAATTGTACCATAACAGTAAAAAGCAGCATCTGTTTATATTCAAGGACAATATAGTCCTATAAACACACTGCCAAAGTTTTTTTTTATTACACTTATATTCCACAGTCTAGTGCAGGGGTTCTCAACCTTTTTGTGCCTTGGACCCCATGGTGAAACCAATGGACGCCTTCTCAGAAAAATGTATTTAAACGCATAAAATAAAATACAGTGATATAGACTACATTACGAAGGAAACAAATTATGTTCACAGTTATCAAAATATTAAAAAATAACAAATATGTTATATAGTAATATAGGGGCTTCTTTATTAATTCATTAGACCAATAACAAGACAAGCTAAATTTCAGTTAGAGGTTAATTCCTAGATTGGGAGGCATTACTCAAGGTCAGTCACACCGTAGTCACCTCCAGATTGGACTGTTGCAACATGCTCTTCATGGGGCTGTCCTTGAGGAGCATTCAGAAGCTTCAGCTTATCCAGAATGCAGCAACATGTGCAGTTTTGGGCATACCATGATATGCTCCTGTAACATTGCTGTTAGGTCATCTGTGCTGACTCTCAGTAGGCTTCCAGGCGCAATTCAAGGTGCTGGTTGTCACCTTTAAAGCCCTACATGGCATGGGACCAGGTTACTTGCAGAATTGCCTCTTCCTAGTGATTCCTGTCTGCCCTACCAGAATTGACAGAGTGGGCATGTTCCAGGTACCATTGATAAAACAGCATGATCTGGTGGGTCCCCAGAAGTGTGACGTCTCTGTCATGGCACCTGGCACCAGCCTCCTTCCTGAAATACTGACAGCCCCTACTCTACTGACTTTTCACCAGTCTGTGAAGACCTGGATCTTCCCCCAAGTGTTTGGATTGTGTGCGTTAGCATGGGCTTTCTGCCAGGAGTATATGTACTTAGTGGTTTTGTGGTTTTACTGAGCCTCAATACAGTTTTATTCGTTTATTTATTGGTTTAATGGAATTCTTTGTTTTTATCTTGTTCACCACCCAGAGTTTCTTGGACAGATGGGTGACCTTATAAATTGGATGGATGGATGGATGGATGGATAGATGGATGGAGTTCATGGACCCCCTGAAATCTATCCATGGATCCGTAAGGAGGCTGTGGACCTCAGGTTAAGAACCCCTGGTCTAGCGCTTCTCAGCATCTTACGATGTTATGGTAAATTTTATATATATTTGTATATTACTGTTTCACATTGTATTCCTTATTTTTACCATATTTATGGAGAGACATTCATTCATAAAAATAACTATTTGTGAATGGGAGGAGGGATTTTCTCTAACATTCACTATAAGAAGTGGTTGAAAACCAAGGAATGAGCAGAAGGTGCAAATGACTACAGATGGCTGCCTTGGAAATATAGCCTATAAATTAGCTTTGTTTGGAAGGTGCTGTTTGCCTGGTGAATTTAACTCTTTCGTAATAACTAAACAAAACCTTTATCTTCTTTCTTTTCCTGTCCAGTTATCTCTTCACCTTGCTTCATTCCTGTTCAGTTTTGTTCCTTTTTCCTTCCTTATGTTTCCAGTGCAGCTGCTGGTTCCCTTACTTCACCCTGTATTTTTCCTTTTTAAAAAAAAACAAAACCTGTTTTTGCTACAGGGAAAAAGGAAATATGCATGTATAGCTCTTTGTGAGTCATTTTGTGTATATGAGAGAGAGAAAATGGCTGATCTGTATCAGTTAATTTTGTAAGTGAGGTACTATTTTAATGTAATGGAGTACCCATTTAATGGGGTACCCATTATGGGGGTACCCATTTAATGAATTTTAAAGAGTAGTTAATAAAATTAATATAAAGTTAATAATATAGTTTATAATATTATAATTAATAATTATTATAAGAAAATTAATATAAAGTTAATAAATGTAATATAAAGTTGGTTGTTTTGTCCTGTCCCTGTCCTGCTTTTTGGGTACACACATACACATGTGCATAAATGTAGATAAATGTGTCACATGCCCGGGGTCCCATCAATAAAGCAACGTCATTCTATGGGACCCAGGAGTTGTGTCTTTTTTGCTGCCGTACCTGCCCTTTGGAACTGCATCTTCCCCAGCCCCTGAGATCCAAATGGCCCCAACCTTGCTGGCTTTTAGGAAGGCACTTAAGACCTAGTTTTTCCCATAGGCACTGGGGCTAGGACAGTGTGTGGTCCTGCTAATCACTGTGTAAGAGTGATGTAACCATTAATTGCTGTATATTTGATCTTGTTTTTCCTCCTCAGCACGTTTGTCTTTTATTGTCTTTTTTTTACCAATCTTTTAATCTTCTGTAAGCTGCCTAGAGTTGCAGGCGAGTGGGCAGTAATAAATAAATAAATAAGGTGGGGGAATATCCAAGATTGATTTCAGCTGGAGTTGGCAAATCTAGGCAATATAGAGGAATTTTGTTCATGTTTATAATGTACTTTTCTGAAGTAAGAGATTTGATTTTTCTTTCTTTTGTGTGCATGTATGGAGGAACATCTCATGTGCAGAGCAGTGTTCCTTTTTTAAAAATATGGAATACACTTCAGTGTTTGTCTTTTTTCATAGTGTGAATACAGATCTTTTCATCATGCCAAATTTTGATAAAATGAACATTAATAAAAAAAGAGAATCAATTATTTTGGTGTTCAGTAGTTATTTATTTAAGCGTAACTGCCCATGAATAACTATGGCATATTAACCAACTGTTTAATGTTTGTTTTGGATCAGAAGGATAGTCTGAAAGTGTTTAAAGGTGTGTGTGGGGAGGAAACCAATGCTGTTGCTAAAATCGCATTAACTGGAAATGCCCCCCTCAAATTACATAACTATATCATTTATGAATTATGTAACTAATATTTAGATACTCAAGATCAATGAATATAACTCGGTATGACATTTGTGGTAGGCACTAAAGCCCTTGTCTGTTACATCACTGCCAATATCAAAGTTCTCGAAATGGTGGAATTTCGTAGTAGATTTAGGGCATTAACAGCTATAAAGCATGTGCTATTTCGTTCCATCTTTCTCAAAGGAGTTGGATATTTGGTGACAATGAAGAAAGTAGCAAGTGGGAAAGTATGGGAGGATACAGAAAATGTAACTTATTAGGGAATGGCATTTCACACTAAATATCTATCATGGAAACTGCCTGTGTATCTTAATGAACTGGTACCTGCGTTTGCTTGTTTTCCTCTTTCTTTCCTGTGCTGTTTTTCCTTTAATGTTATGTCTTCTGAACAGTCTTGTTTTTAATCTATTTATCATACTTAAAATGGTTAACTGTTATAAGAATTATAATTATAAGAATTATAATTTGATAAAGAAGCAAGTAAAATGATGCATTTAAAAAAATAGCCCCTGTATCTATGCAGTTATACATGATGATGCAGCCATTTTCTCTATGTCTAAAGTTGGGCTGTGTAGATGCCTTAGGGCATTATCAGTCTATTGTGACAGAGAACATCTTGAAATAAACCACTCAAAAACAATAGTCCTGGCATTTTCCAGAAAATGCCTCAGTCTCTTGGTGATAAATGGAAGAACTATCAAGCAGGTGAAATCCTTTAAACACTTAGGTGTTTATTTTCAATCCTCTACCTGATCAAGTGAAGAAACTATCTACAAGGGCCCCAGAAGCATCTCTAGCAATTAACAAATTTGCAAGCTGGCATGGGAATAATTTAATTCCAGCTGCCATATCCAAGGCCAAAGTTCTGGCTATGAGTTATTATTTGTTTATCATATTTATATAGCTGCCCATCTGACAGAAAGTGACTCTGCGTGGCGTACAACAATGAATGCTTTATGGATCTCAGTTGTTTAACTATAAGACAATATCAACTTTGGATTCCATACCATCTAAATTTCTAAACACAATACCGCGCATCTCTCATTCAACTTCTAATGTTCTAAGATGATTAGAATTGGACTGTATCTCTTTTGAGGCTCGTGCAAGATTATGCTGCTTAAGTGGACCTTTGGTTCACTTTACTCTGAACAATAGATTTGAATCCACTCTGAAGATAAGTTGACCAAGATCTGATATACTGTAGTTTGTCAAAAGCAGCCTCACTTATCCTAGGCCCCAATAAAACCCTAGCAGAATTTAAGCAGAGGGTACAGGATTTATGTATTCAGGCGGATGTCACACACACAGAGACACACACACAGACACACACACCTGCAATTAGAACTCATATTCCCAATTATTAGGAATTTTAATTTCCCACATGGTGAGATCGCTGCTTTTCTTTTAAGTGATCAATTTTTAGCTGTATCAAGGATGGTGGGAACATTTCTATTGGTAGTTTTAGCCTGTAAGAGCTGACGCCTCCTTCGCAGTTCTGACTGTCTTGATTTTATGTCATTTCTATGCATGCGTTTTAATTCTTGTATAAGTGTCACTGTACATTGTTTTGGTCTTAGACCATAAAGCAATAAATAATACTTTATTTTTAAAATGCCCATACCTTTAAGGATGAATATATTTTCTAAGTTTGGTGAGTCTTACTGCACCAATTTTCACCCATTTTTATGGCATTACATCATAAATTCATGATGTAATGCAACTATGATCAAACAAGCATTGTGTGGAAAACTTTGTTGTTTCCTGATCAGTCAAAATTATTAGAGGGAAGGTAGCATAAACTGAAATAACCAAATCTGTCCTCAAATTGGTAAATTAACTATATAAATACACTTCTTGAGGTTGGAAAAACCCAGCTGAAAATAACATTTTGTCTATGGATTTTACATTTGCTTACTTGGAAGCCTTATCTAGAAATTTTAAAAGCATAGCGCCCTAAACAATACTCCCTATTACATCAAGTACACTCACTGGGATCCAGCTTCACACTATATCAGTGCTTGGCAGAAGAGCCAGATTTTTAAGGCTTTCTGGAAGCTTAAAGGAGTAGGGGATTCTGGATCTTAAAGGGATGATATTCCAAAGGCAGGGGCCTGCATGGAAAAAGCATGCTTTCTAGGTCCTACTAGGTGACAGCATTTAAGAAAAGGGATCTGGAGTGTGCTCACTTTATCCAACCTTGTGGAATGGGCAAATACCCTCAGGGAGAGTGGTTCCACAAATAACCTGCTCCCGTGCCATGCAGGACTTTAAAGCTGATAGCCAGCATCTTGAATTGCGCTTGGGAAAAAAAAACTGTGAACCAGTGCAGCTCATGCAGCTGTGGTGTAAAATGGGCAAACCAGAGGGTACCCGAGACTATGTGTGCTACCACATTCTGGATCAGTTGTAGCTTCCAGATGTTCTTCAAGGACAGCCCCACGTAGAGCACATTGCATTGATACAGCTGAGAAGTGAACAAGATGTGAATGGCTGTGAGCAAGGCCTTCCAGTCCAGGAATGAGTGCAGTTGACATACATTGATGAACTGAAGTGGGTCAAGAGAACCAACCAAGATGGTTGGGAGCCCGAAAGGAAAAACTGGTGGGAGGCATGGGTATAGTTAACCTAGAGAAGAAGTTTTGAAACATCATACCTGTCTTTAGGTACCTAAAAGGTTGTCATGGAGAATGCAAGAAAGAATTGTTCAGACTTATTCAAAGACAGAAGAAGGAACAGTGGGTTTAGGGAGTAGATTTCTATTAAATATGAGGAAAAAAATCATAACAGTAAATGAGTTTTAACAATGAAAAAGGTCACAGACTGAATGGCCATATGTTGCTGTACAGTATTAGTAGATTCCTGCAGATGATCTCCAATATCCTTCCAACTCTTATACTCTACGAATCTAGGATCATATAATGTCTATGTGTCCTTCACAATCAGATTCCTGCACTCTTACGTTAATTCACATCTACTTTTATACATCTACATATATCAGTCCATTCACAGCCAAGGTTTGTTAAAAGTTACATTTCATTAAGTAGAGAGTTGTAGTTGGTGACACTGTGATCTGTTTCAGTATACAGTAGTTATTCCCCCTTGAAGCTCTCATCATAACCTGCATCTGGAGATAGAACAACTCAATTTGCGGTACGGTCATGTCAATGCCACGCATGGAGAATGTGCCCATAAAATGCCAAGTTGAAGTAGACTGTATTGGGGCCAACATCAATAATCTTCTGGAACAGATCCCATCTGATATCTCCAATATTAGTTTCTGAAGAGATGGGCTAAACAACTTGCAAACAATATTTTCTAGTGCAGCAGTTGAAACATCTGATAGTATTATATCCAAGGCAGCTTCAGCAAAATGTTTTAAAATGTTTTCATCTAATTTCTTGAAATTCTTCCAAGAAACCACCACCACAACAAAAAAACTTATATTAGCTGTTTGATGAAGACTTCTAAATGCTAACAGTAACAAAGACAAGGTAGAAATACTAAAAACTTGTTTTAGTTGTCATTTGTAACCCCCAAAAGTATGTGTATTGGCAAAGAAATTATTGAAGGCAGGATTCAAGTCTGAGATTGATAGAAATGGAATTAGGGAATACCTCTTTTCTTTGAATGAGGTTAAATTTCCTGAGCCAGATGATTTACATTCTAGGACACTAAAGGAACTAACTGATGTTTTTGCTGAACCTTTATGTATTATTTTTGAGAAATTCTGGAAAACTACTGAAGTAGCAGATGATAGGAGGACAGCATATATTGTCCACACTCTTCAAAAAGGAAGGAAAAGGAAGATCCAGAAAATTACATATCAATCATTTTGAAAGTGATATCTGGGAAGATTCTACAACAGATCATAAATAATTGATTTGAAAATAATGTAACTACCAGAAATCAGCATGAATTTGTCAAGAACAAATTATGCCAAAATAGTTTTTATCTTACTATTTATTTTTTCTTGAATGTACATTGTGGGAATGCTGCAGACATAATATATCTTGATTTCAGGGAAATACTTGACAAAATTCCTCTTGGCATGCTGATTAGCAAGCTAGTTAAAAATGGGCTGAAAGGTGTAACAATTAAACGGGTACACAGATTTCTGGAAAATGGTTCTTGGAGAGTGAGTCAGTAGTTCTTCAGTTGAACAGATGTATGAAATGAAGTGCTACAAGTCAGTCTTTGCTCCAAAATGTTTATTATTGACTTGAATGAAGAGCTGCAAGAAATTCATATTATATTAGCAGATGACAAAACATTTATTGGAATAGCTAATATCCTAGAAGGCAGAAATGAAATTAAAAATGATCTTAACAGATGAGGAGAATAGGCTCAACATAAAGAAACTTGATGCAAAGTTATTCACTTAGGAAACAAGCGTGAAATAAACAGTTACAGGATTATTTGGTACTTGTGAAAAAGATCTTAAATAACAGTTGATTGCAAACTGAATTCAAGTCAGTGATGTTGCTGCGAAGAAGGCAACTGCAGTTTTAGGCTGAATCAACTCAACTATAATTTCCATATTATGGGAAGTAATTGTTTGACTTCATTCCACTTTGATCAGACCCCACTTTAAATACTATGTCCAGTTCTGGCTACCACACATTAAGAAAGATACAAAGAAGTGTGAACAGTTTCATAGAATGGCAGTGACAATAATCTGAAAATGAAGTAGATTAAAAGGTATTTTTAGCCTTGAGAAAACTATTATGATAGACTATTCAAATAACTGAAAGGAAGTCATAGCAAAGAAAGTCTATGTCCAGTGTGCAGGACAGGAAACAATGGATTTAAGTTACAGAAAGGTAAATTCCAATTGAATGCCAGAAAATATTAATTCAACAGTGGACCCAATTGTTGTCATGCTATGAGAACGAAAGTAAGGAATTCCTTCATAGCACCGTCACAGCCAATGAATTGTGAGCCCATTATGCTTTAACCTGGATTCCTGCCCTGAGCAGAAGGATTTTATTTATTTTTTTATTTATTCATCATATTTATATAGCCGCCCATCTCACAGAATGTGACTCTGGGTGGCGTACAATAAAAAAACAATGAAACCATAATACAGAAAACGATTAGTTAAAAATATTAAAATTATGATGGATGAACTAGATTATCAAGAGGAAAGAAAAGCAATTATTCAAGCAAAACATAACTTGATCATAGTCATATATGCCTTCAGTGGGTCTTTGTTCACTAAATCTGCTTCATATCACTGCAGATTTTCAGAGAAAAGTCTTCTGGATTGACTGGGCCCAGGATGTGTGTTGGCTCCTCCTAGGCAGAGAGAAGTATAAGTACATACTATAACATGACTTCCTATCTTAGTGGGACTCCACTTGAACTGCAACCTTTAGTATTTCTTATTCTTCCAGGGCTTGATTACTTCTGAATCTGAGCTTTTTCTTCAATTCTGCATTCTGGATCCCTCTCTTACCTTTTGGTCCTTACTTATTCCAGACTGCTGCCTACTTTCCGGCCCTTATGCCTGCCTTCCTGGTGTTTCACCCTTATTTTTTGTTTTTTTGGCCTTGTAGATACTGCTGTTCAGTTAAACTTTCTTAACTGCTTGCTTGCTGGACCTCCATGGTGTTCCATAACCCTTGGTTGACTAGAAATGTATTGGACCTTGTTTGTTTTAAAGTTTAAATATTCACTGATTGGATCACTTTTTTGGGGCCCTAATAATGGTCTGTCCAAGTAGAAAATATATGTCTTGCTACTTATGATTGTAGAATTAGCTGTTTTAGATGGAACTAGACTGATATCCTAGTGTGGATTTTATGGCCTTTGTGCCTCAGATATAATAAAGGCTGGAGAGGCTACTCCCCCCCCAAATCTGTCTAGATTAATCTCTGTATTATAGTTATCTGTGCCCAATCTATAACCCTGGTGCCTTATGTGAAGGGTGAATGAAGCAGAAAGCATCATAGAGCCTGAATCCAGCTGGTTTTAAGTTCTCTAGACTAAATTACTGTTAAATCTAAGGCTGAAAGCAAGGCAGTCATATTCCTCTTGGGGAAGTATAACTGTCCACAATTGTATAGCTGTGGAGGGAGCAGGGAGAGAGAAAGAAATAAACTTAGTCACTTGGACAGTCTTCAACCAGAAATACAAGTTTCTATATCAAAGCAAAATACAGCTTTGAAACATGAAAAAAAAAGATCCAGATTACTAACAGGGTCGCATCAAAGTTCAAATAATGCCCAAGGCATGGGCAAAGGGGAAATCCTTGGTATTCAGCAGTCCACAAACTTCTGCCGTATTCTTGAGACAATTTCCTGAAAGTTGTCATTCCACAAAGAAAAATTCATCTCCAGTTCTTCTACAGATGTAAATCCATATGATCATTATCCCCAAAAGGATTCACCATATTGTTGATATTGAAAATATTGTTATTTTCTAAGAATATTTATGGGTCCCATTTGGGACCCAAATGCTTTATTAAAAATGAAGATAGTGGTGGAGGCTGGTGTACTGTGATGCATGCCAAGTTCCCATTTTTTTTTAATGTACATTTTTTAAATAGAGTCAGGTGAGGTTGGAAGGCACACTAATACCCCAGGGCATGTTTGGGACTCCAGACATATAAAAGTGTAAAGTTATATATATATGAAAGGTACATATAGAACCAGCTATACTTGATAACTTTTGCCTGGATTACAACCTCCCCTTTTTAGGGAAGATGGTAGTGGAAGGTGGTAGAGGAAGCAAATTATTTGGATCCTTGACAGTTGGGATTCAGGCCCAGTCATAGGGCGGAAACAGCATTGGTTGTTCTGGTGGACAACCCTTGTCAGGACTTGATTGAGGGGAGTGCATGCTTTTGGTCCTATTAGAGCTCTTGGCAATGTTCAATATGATAAATTATGGCATCCTTCTTGGTCGCTTTCAAGGGCTGGGGGGCACCATTTCATGGCAGTTCTACTATTTGGATAGGCAGATCCATTTGGTGGTCACAGTCATGGGAACTCTGATGTGGTTTCTATACATTTAAGAACAAGTTCTGTCCTTAAATCAAATGTGTATGTAAGCCAGGACAGTATTATTGTATAATACTGCATAAGTAGTATTGTGTAATGAACCATTGTGTATTTAACTCGAATTTTGCTACAGTGGGCTCCGTTCTTAACTATGGGTCGTCTGTAACTCGGGCATTCTTAACCCAGGGACTACTTCTATGCTATTTAACATCTACATGAAACTACTAAGTGTGTGTGTGTGTATGTATGTATATGTATATATAGGGTGTGTGTGTGTGTGTGTGGTAAATAGCAGCTGGATAGTGTAGTGGTTAGAACACCACCTTTGACACAGGAGACTGGGGTTCAAATCCTAGCTGGTACCTACCTTACCAGTAGGGGTCCTTGGGCAAAGACCCCCTAATGCTTCACCTGCCTACCTCAAATATGAGAGTGACATGAACTAAGAGAGTCATCCCGGCTTGAACATCGCCTGGATTAACAAGGTCCGTGTCAGATGTTGGGGAACCAGGACAATCTGATAAGTGGGCTACTGGAACAAACTATACATGGACAAGACAAGAGAACTTGGAATTGATGGAATGCTACTACAACAGCAGACCTAACGAGAGGGGATATATGAAATGTATGAGGGAACTATGGATAGACAGAAGACCTACATCCACACTAACTGAGAAACAACTAGTTACCCAGCACTTCGACATAGTGAAGAGGAAGCTGCTCTTACAACTTGAGATAGACCAACTCCACATTACAACTCAGACTCAAGCAGACCTGGAAGAACAACTGGATGTGCAGCCAACACCTGAAGCTGGAATGTCACTGCCACCCCCTCCGTTACAGAGCACAGCAGCTGATATGAGGCATAAGATCATGGATAAACTAGCTAGTCAACCCTCAAGTCCGATTACCAAGGCTCAGTGGAAAAGTACCATCGGATAGTATGCTAGAAGATGCCAATAGAGCCCTCCAGACAATCTCTACTATCACCATAACTCAAACTAATGAACTGGTATATGCTACAGCCGCTCTAATCCTGGAAATGCTTGGCTACACGATCAAGAAGAACAGCAGTACATACCCCCTGCTGGAAAATGAGATTGGAGGCTAAGATCAAGGCAACTCAGAGAGAAGTCAGTCAGCTGGTGGAACTGTATGGAACCCTCCATACAGAAGGTTATGGAGATTAAGGATAAGACTCGGCTACTGAAAAAATATATGGGCCTGACTCCATCTGAAGCCCTAGAGACTGCTAAACAAAGGCTCACAGCACTGGCTTCCAGGCTAAGGAGATACACTAGAGAAGCAGAGGCCAAGAAGATAAATGCCCTGTTCTCCAAAGAAACATCCAAAGTGTACTCCCAACTGCAGTGTAACCCACACAGTAACAGCAGAACCACCAGCAGTGGAAACTGAGCAGTACTGGAAGAACATATGAGAGAAAGAGAAAACACATAATACCAATGCAAAGTGGCTGCAGGACCTGAAAGCAGACCACAGCAATCTTCCAGAACAGGAACCAGTCACCATCACAGTAGCCGACATGCAACAGCTGGTCAATAACATGAAGAGTTGGACGGCACCTGGCCCAGACATGATCCACACCTACTGGCTAAAGAAACTGACAGCAGTGCATGAACGCCTAGCAGCACAGATGAACCAGCTGCTAGGAGCAGGCTCCCACCCAGACTGACTAACACAAGGAAGGACAGTGCTGATCATGAAAGACCCTCACAAGGGAACAGCACCATCCAACTACTGGCCAATAACCTGTCTCCCCACAACATGGAAAGTTCTATCAGGCATCTTAGCCACCAAGCTACAAGACCTTATGGGCCAGTACATGAGCATAGCTCAGAAGGGCATTGGGAACAACACCAGAGGCTCAAAACACCAGTTGCTCTTAGATAGAGCAGTCGCCTGAGACTCAAGGTCTAGGCAGACCAATCTGAGCACAGCCTGGATTGACTACAGGAAAGCCTATGACTCAGTGCCACACACATGGAACTGTGAATGCCTGGTGCTATACAAAGTCAACAGGACACTAAGGACCTTCCTCAAGGACTCAGTGGGACTGTGGAAGACAACACAGGAAGTCAACTCAAGACAGCTCGCACAAGTGGCCATCAAGTGTAGCATATACCAAGGTGATGCACTGTCCTTGCTGCTGTTCTGCATAGGCTTAAACCCCCTCAGCCAAATAATCACAAGGACTGGATATGGGTACAAGTTCAAGAGCGGAATCACATCAGCCACCTCCTCTACATGGATGACATCAAGCTGTATGCTAAAAGTGAATGAGACATCGATTCACTGATCCACCTGACACGGATCTACAGTGAGGACATTGGGATGTCATTCAGACTGGAGAAGTGTGGCAGGATGATGGTAAAGAGAGGGAAGGTAGTTAAGACCGATGGAGTGGAACTACCAGGGCCACATAGTAGACATAGAGACCAGCTATAAATACCTTGGTATTGCACAGTCACATGGGAAGCATGATGAGGAGGCAAGGAAAACAGCAACATCCAAGTACCACTAAAGGATAAGACAGGTCCTGAAGAGCCAGCTCAATGGGAAGAACAAGATCCATGCCATCAACATGTATGCCCTGCCAGTCATCAGATACCCTGCTGGTATAGTAAGCTGGCCAAAGGAGGACATGGACGCTGCTGATGTGAAGACCCGGAAGCTCCTCACAATGTATGGAGGTTTCCACCCCAAGTCCAACACCCAGAGATTGTACAGACGCAAAGAGGGCAGGCAGGGTCTGATGAGTGTCAAAGCCACTGTCCTGGACGAAACCTGGAGCATCCAGGAGTATATAAGTAGATGGCACCCAAAGATGAGCTGCTGAGAGAATGCCTGAAGCAGCAGCAGATATGGGAGGAAGTTCAAGTGGAGGAAGTAACATGGCAAGACAAGCCTGTATATGGGATGTACCATCGACAGATAGCTGAGGTGGCTGACACTGGGAAATCCTATCAGTGGCTGGAAAGGGCTGGACTAAATATAGCACTGAGGTACTGATCATAGCAGCACAAGAACAGGCACTAAGCACCAGATCCATAGAAGCAGGGGTCTACCACACTAGACAGGACCCAAGGTGCAGATTGTGCAAAGAGGCCTCAGAGACAGTCCAACACATAGTGGCAGGGTGTAAGATGCAGGCAGGAACAGCATACACTGAACGGCACAACCACGTAGCTGGCATAGTGTACAGGAACATTTGCCCAGTGTATAGGCTAGACCCCCCCCCAAGTCCAGATGGGAGATTCCACAGAAGGTCGTGGAGAATAACAGGGCTGAGATCCTGTGGGACTTCCAGATCCAGACGGACAGGCAGATACTGGCCAATCAACCAGACATTGTGGTAGTAGACAAGGACCAGAAGACAGCAGCGGTGATAGATGTAGCAGTGCCAAGTGACAGCAACATCAGAAAGAAGGAGCATGAGAAGCTGGAAAAGTACCAGGGCCTGAAGGAAGAACTAGAGAGGATGTGGAAAGTAAAGGCCAAAGTGTTCCTGGTGGTGGTAGGAGCACTCAGAGCTGTGTCTCCTAAGCTGGGAGAATGGCTCCAAGAGATCCCAGGAGCAACATCCGAGCTCTCTGTCCAGAAGAGTGCAGTGCTAGGAACAGCTAAGATACTGTGCAGAACCCTCAAACTCCCAGGCCTCTGGTAGAGGACCTGAGATTGAGGAAGATACGTACCACCCATAGGGGTGAGAAGTGAATTTTTATATAGGGTAAAATCTTGCCAGAACTGAATTGCCTGGTCATTTAGAGAGGGCCTACAGAGGATAAACCCTCCCACCTGAGAAATATAAGGACATGTATCAGACAGAAGGTTATTTTTTCCATAGCTGCCCCCAGAACACCCTTTCCCTTCCTCCCATAACAGCTCTAATTTTCTGGAAATTATTTAGCTGTTTTATTTCAGAATGCCTTCAGCCCCCGTGAGTGATTGGTATTGCTTATTATAGAAGTGTACTTGGCATTTTATAAATAATTTGGCTTTTATAGTTGTAAGTTGCCTCCAGTCCTTCAGGATTGGGGCAGGTTATAAAATTTGTTAAATAAATAAATATGCACACACACCCTTTTCCCCTGACAAAAGTCTACCTTCTACTCCTGATGAAAATTCTGTTCAGGGACCATTTCTGCGTAATTTTGGGGAATGGCTATTGTAACTTTTTATATGTGAAACTTAAGTACAATATTGTGCCAAAATGTTATCCCTGGGACAAAAAAAATTATGCCTGAGTTGAGCTCTGCGTTTGTTTCTTTGTTTGTTTGTTTCTGTAAATCTACTAGCCGGAAGAGAACAGCACTAAGTACTTTGGAAATTCATTGGACTCATTGGAAATCCTTTGATTAACTTTTTATGATCTTCATGGTACAGAGAAAATATTAAGAGGAATAGAACTTTGCATGTTTTGAAGAAGAAAGGGAATGTTTTTGAAAGGAAGCTTCTCTGCATAGGCTTTTCTGAAAACTTTGGATATGACCACAGTGCTCTGTTTATCTTTCAAAAAAGAAGAAAAATGGTTCTGCAGGATCTTTTCCAGGATTCTGCCTAGGGGGAAAGGCCCCTGCCAGTTTTCCTTAATCATTACGGCTTATGGGTGAATGTTTTCTGAAGAAGGCTCCAGCCATCTGGGCAGTATACGGACATGTAATTATGCCGGTGTTTAAGGCAAACAAAAGAGTTGCTGATCAGTAGTTTTTGCCCAGGCTGCAGGTGGCTGAGAGAGTTTTTTTAGAGGAATGTCACAGTCTATGAGGGGAGCTGGGGGGTGGGTGGGGTGGGGTGGGGCGATGACTCAGAAGCGCTTGGTCACTTGTGGTTTTTCCGTTCATGGTTTTGCTATGACTATTGGCTTGTTTTTACTTTAACAAGAAAGCAGGTGTTTTGTGTGTTGGGGCAAAACAGCATTTTGTCACAGGGCTGCTACTGTTCATGCAGCCCATGATGGTTAATTTTCCTGTGAAAGCTAACATACCAGGGTCATGCATGGCTTTTTGTAACTTTTTTTGAAGGAGTCATGTTGCTGTGAAACCTACAGACAAAGTAATCTCTTCGCAAAACACTGGCAGTCTTAAGTTGTTTGAAAGATCTCTCTGATGGTACCTGAAAGCCACTTGAAATATTTAGGAATATTTATAGAATTATAAAGGGGTAGCTGGTTGTGCTTATGCAAACCTATTCATACTCTGTGGCACTTAACTGAGTTTGTTTGTTTGTTTTAATTATGATGGCTGGGGGAGTTACATAAATAACTTGCGCCTTCTTAATGAACAGCTTGGAACAAATTGTGTAAAATGTGGATTAGAACTAGATTGGAGCTTAAAAGCTTATAGTGGCTTGAAAGATATAACAATGCAAAACCTCCCGTGTCTGGAAAAATGAACCATTTTCACTTGACCATTAATGTCAATGATTTACGCCCCTAAATGAGGGATGAGGAATCAGTGGTCCAGTCAGCATGACCAATGTCAAGAGATGGAAGGAGACGTAGTTCAGCAAGGCTCAGAAAGGCACCCTGTTTTAAATTCTGAAGTGCATCAGATTAAACCTCATGGCAGATATGATGTGTGCTGATATCTGGGTCTACTTCCCAGTGCCTCGAAAATCATTACTTTGATTCACCAGCTGTTCAGGCTCTGTCCTCCTGTCCAGCCTCCTCATCAGCAACTTCCTCTTTCATTTAATCTCACTAACTTTTGCCCATTTTAGGATCTTTTGGGGCAGATGGGGCATAGGGAATCACTCAGATTCTGTAGCTGCCTTCTTGTTCAGTAGTTCCTTTCCTCCTGTGCCTATTCTCGGGAGATCTTTTACAATTTACAGCAGTGTTTCTCAACTTCGGCAGCTTTAAGATGTGTGGACTTCAACTCCCAGAATTCCCCAGCCAGCCTTGAGTTGAAGTCCACACATCTTAAAGCTGCCGAGGTTGAGAAACACTGGTTTACAGAGTCAAGTACTAGAACAATCTCCTTACTAGTAGCTCAAATCAGTTCTGCCCTCACTTCATATATGTTTGTCTGGGTTGGTCTCACCAAGTTGCTGTAGACCACACTGCAATTGGCACACCCACTGCTCTTCCTATACATGCCCTTACCAGGCAGTGATACTGCCAAATTCATCATCATCTGGTTTGGACTACACATTTATCCCCTTTGTAGTGCTCACCTGTAGGATGAACTATTTTCTGGTTAGTAGCGTACAACAAGGTTTACAAGAAAAATTGTGCATGCACAGCTGTTGTTCATCAGGCCAAAGGTACAATTGCCTGCTTGAGTGGTACATTGGAAAATTTACTTCAAATTAACCCCTTTAATTTTGTTGAAACACCTGTTCATTGTTTTTTCCCCCCCTAACAAAGGAAGCCTTTTTTTGTAAGTTATATCCCATTCTTTCTTGCAAACATGGATGTGGTTGTTGTTACTCCCAGAGCACATCTATGTTGCTTATAGAACAGAAGGAAAGCTGAATTTTTAAGCAGTTCTCTGCTACGGTTGGTGCTGGGAACTGTGTTTCTTAAAGGAGAGGAAGCTTATTTGCTCGGATATGGGATAATTTCATGTAAGCTTGTTTTGGGGATATACGTAACTCAAAATCTTGCTGCAACTACTCTAAATAATAAATGAAGAGTTATTCTGAGATTACTCTTTTCTTATCAGCTTTTTTCATGGTAGTGTAGTATCTTAAGCATGGGGGTTAATATATTCTGTCTCCCATTTACTTAGGCCAGTTCTTTATAAAAAAAATTAAAACATTGACAATAACATTACATGAACAGATGATATGGGATATACATTGTTTCTCTTTAGAGATGCACAACTCCATGCTTATTTACAGGATGACAGTTTCCTTTGTGACAAGGATCACCGATATCTGTCTTGTCTTTTGTTACCTACTGATTGTACCCTTTACCTTTCTTTTCCCTCTCTGTTCAACTATCAATGGAATCACTAATCTTGCCTTCACTGAAAGATCTCTTTCTGCCCCAGGATCCTTGCAATGAAGTGTCCAGTTAAGCTTTTATTTGCAATTCACAAAGAGCATCATGTAACCACAGGGGGCAAGTTCACAAGGCCGCAAAAACTTGGTTTTGTCCACAGGCTTAGGGATCTGGATATGTGGCAGAGCCCATGCAATGGTTGTGTAGTGTAATGGTTAGGGTACTGACCTAGAAACCAGGAGACTGAGTTCTAGGGCTCCTTAGGCATGAAAGCCAGCTGGGTGACTTTGGGCCAGTCATTCTCTCTCAGCCCAACCCACCTCAAAGGATTGTTGTTGTGGGAAAAATAGAAGGCAGGAGTCTTACGTATGTTCGCTGCCTTGAATTGACTGACTGACTGTCTGTCTGTCTATCTAAAAGGTGGGATAAAATAACAACAACAATAATAATAAACCACTGCCTTCTTTGATGGGAAGTGGTTCTCCAGGATCTCTGTAGAAACCCCCCCCCAAAACTAATAAAACTGATAAATATCAAAATAATATCAAACTGAGCTGATGGGGATATAACCCATTATGAAACTGATCTTCTTGTCATGCTATTCCTTTCTCTGCTTTGATCAGCAGGACTGATATCTTCCCCATTTTGAAAATGTGTTGGCATAAATGCCATCTAAACCACATATCTATACAAGTTGGATCTGTGACTAGCAGTTTTTTGGAAAATCAAGCATGTTTTGCTAAATTCCTGGGTGGCAGAGTATTATTACTAGAAAATTCTTGGTTTGCATAGTAGAATGGCTAGGGAATCTTATCAGTGTGACTTATCATACATTAGAATATTTTTGTTGATCTTTAAGAGCAATCTCTGCCTTAGTCCTGATTTCACAGCACCATGCAAAATCAGATATTTGCCTATAACTCATTCCAGGCAGGATCTAGGACTGAGGTGTGTCTTGCAAAGTGACCTCTTGTGTGTCTTGAGTTTGTGTTACCTGGTAATGATAGAGAATATACATATAAATATCCAGTGGCCTGACATGACTGTAAATCTAGGTTCCCTATATTCTCAAACCTTCATTCTAGAATTAGCTTTCTCAACAATAGGCTCTTGGACAGAACTTGACCAGTATAGACACTTGATTGCAGACAAGAATTAAATACAGTCAAAGCATATGTATGTGTCAGTGCTCCAAGATTTAAATGTTAGGTTTTTTTTCTCCTGCATTTCTGAATTAAAGTGGATATTTGGCTGTCCTGTTCAAAGTCACAGAACGCAGTTGGGATTTGTTAAAATAATGGTTCTCACAAGGGAACCACTGGTCTCTCCTATGCTAGCTTAACTGCTAACAACATGGCACCCACAGACACCTCCCCCGAAGCAAGCAAGACTCCCTGCCCCATTTGAATGAAAGCATTTTACTTTCTAAAACCATAATAATTGGAAATTGACATGTAACAGAACAAAGAATCAGCTTCTAACACCATTTTTATTTTCAATAATGCTTCTAGGCCTCACATGACTGCATTTGTTGGAACTATACCAACCTGCCTAGAAAAAGGACAAACTGAACAAAAGGTGGGGTAGTTGAGACCATCCATGGGTGTTAGAAGGAATGGTAGAAAATATCCTCACAGATTGCATGGCTCATTGTGACCAAACAGGCTCATGGAGCTGTATTGTGAAGATTTTTGTGTTCTGCAGTAATGCTGAATGCAGAGTCGAATTCCTGGAGAGTAAAGATTTATTGTAGTATCTGGTGTGAAATCTGACAACAAGCAAGCACCCCAGGGCTGTCATTTTGTGGGAATGCCCACAACATTCTCTCAAAATTTTAAATGTTGTTGCCACTAAAATATGATAGTACACTAAAGGCATTGTGGGAAGTTAATATGGCAATTAGACCCAGCCACACAGCATTCCTCACAGTTGGACTTTTTTTAATGGGAGGCCAACGGCTGAAGCAGTAGCCATGCTGGGGATGCGTGGCCCCGGAGATGGCAGGGGTTGACACCAGCCTAGTTCCGTCCATATTTGAACAAATTAAAAGGCATTATTTGATAGAAGATAGCATCTGAGTTCATAATCACCATAAAAAGGGGGAGGTATAAAGCACGCAAAGCTCCCAGCCTTAAGCAGTCTTACTGTTCACCTCCTTAACTAATCCTTGTGCTGCAGAAGAATAATGGGCAATAAGGATTTTTTTTTTTTTTGGTCAAATGATTACAAGCAAGTTTCTTCTATATGTTGGTTTAGATTGAATTATAAAAATTTGCTATCTACCAGGCATGCTACTTACTTTATACCTGTTTGATTAACAGGTCATTTAAGTTGCTCTGCAGATCTATAACTAAAGGCTTGGGGAGATATGAGCAGCAGTTAATGAAGTTCCTTCCCAAGTCAAAGGAAGTCCCCCTGCAGTACCAGTTAGTTGCCCACTAAGTCACCCACACCAGCACCTACCCCCTTATTAAGCATGCATACCTCACAAAATTAGATGTTTCGGGTGGAAGGCAGGGGAGAGATCAAACAGTTTCTGTGCCCCGATTAGGCTCCAAGCCATAATTACAATTCTGCTGTCAGTTTTAGAGGAGGCAGTCACGCCTTCTGGAGCCAGGCTGCCTGCTTAAGCCCTTCTGGTGGTTGTCAACACTGGAGTCACTGTACTAAAACTCTGACTTTCAAGTGATACAGGGTAATTTTGCCTGGGCAGCGAAGTTTTTCTCCAAAGCAGAACCACAGGGATGTGTGAAAGTAGTCTTTGGGCAGTTGCTTCCAGATGGGCTCACCAGGTCTTAGAACTAGTGCTCTGTTTACTGCATTTGTACCCTGCCTTACTTACATAGTACTGTCCCTCCAATTTTATCCTCACAACAACCCTATGAAATACATTGGGCTGAGGGATAGTGCCTGATCAAGTGCAGCCTGATTGCCTGCCCCCCACAGCCACCCCCGGTTTCTAACCACTGCCTTTTGCTGGATTCCTCCCTCCCTCCCTCCCTCCCTCCTGCTGCTTCGTGCTTTGATTTTTGTACCACCTCTCTTGATGAGGAGCTGCATACTTTTTTCTGTTGTTTTAGTAGATCCTTATAAGTATTTTATCCAACCATATATTTTTCTCTCATGGATCAGCATGGCCATTTAAGTGCTTTTGCATGTCTGTGTATTGCACTCTGCAAAGTACAGGTTGAACTATGTTTTTTCCCCAGTATGTGTGTGCACATGGTATATATGTGATAGTGTTAGCCCTGTGAGGTAGTCCAGACAAGAAGCATGACCAGGAGTACTAGCTCTACCTTTATTGTAAGGTTATGTTAACAGAATCTTGCAAGACTGAAAGTATTTCTCTCCTCCTTTCCTTTTACTCTCTCGAACACTAGGGAGGGTCCCTTCTGAAACGTTTCCCATGCCTTCCCTCCTTCTATGGGGTGAGATACCTTTTACATGCTAGTTGTCCAGTCTGTGGCTCTTCCTCCTGTCTGCCAAGGTCATTCCCACATACCATTACAGACAGACAGATAGATATTAAAAAGCTCCATGGCTCATGTGGTTGACCAGGAACATATGAAGCATTCTTTTGTTGTTATGCTTGTGATTTAGGGATGGAAGCGATTAGCTGTTCAATTTATTGCACTTTGCCCATGAAGTCTGTTGTTTCTCTCCTATTTGTTTATTGAATAATAATCTCACTAGAAGTAAAATCTTATTCATCCTGTTCCAATAGAGGTGGTGTTGGTGGATGTGATTTTAGTGGTAGCAGCAGCAGCAGTCTTTGAATGACTCATTCAGAACTTTTCTGTAGGTAAAAAGATATAGTACTTCTACAAAGTGTTAATGGTAGATCACGTGCTTTCCGTGCATAAAGACCCCAGTTCACTCCCTAGTATGTGTAGCAAGGGCTCTTGGAAACCATAGAGAACAGTTGTTAGTCAGTTTTAAGGAAGCTTGTATGTACAGCATATCTCATATTTATTATGTTTAAATATAAATGTATTTACACATTTAAATATATAAATATGAGATACACTGCACATTCAAGCTTCCTTATACATTTACCTTTGATTCCATTCACATTCTAGATGAGCTACACAACTACTGCTTGTATTTCTCTTGAGCTGAACTTTCAGGAAGAATAATAAATTACTATAACACAGTAAAGCATAAATTAATCCTACAAGCTGACTTTGCATAATGTTAGGCTAAAATGTGGTTGTAGTTCATTGTATTGTGCAAATATAGCTAATGTTTTCCTCTGAGTTTTTTGCATGCTATGGAAGTAATTAACTAGAACAAGGGAAAAGTTTCTCTTCATTCTAAATGGTTAATACTGGACTGGCCAACAGTGTCAGCTTGGCCAGGATAAATTTGCCCCATTAATGCAATATTTGCCATCAGTTGTTATTTTCTCCAATTTTCAAGGCAGAGTTCTATTATTAAATCAAATCCTGGTAAATGCTTGAAGCTGCAATTGTATGCTTAGCTCTGCAGGTATCAGTCATTTCAAGGAAGGATATACAGGTGGAATGGAAAAAGAGAAACAGCAAGGAATCTGTATTCTTGTGGAAATGTAAAGCCTAAAAATGGATCAGTGTTGTTTTTGTAAATCTATTTTGTAAATCTACAATAGGACCAGCAAGAAGTGAAATAAGATGTAGAACAACCATACAGTTAGAATGCATATACTGTGGACTGTTGGCGTATTGCATTCTTTGAGAAAATAAAATGGATGCATCTAGTTAGTTTACTAAGCTAAGTTTTTTTTTTTTTAATGAGATCATAGCAGCATGATATCTCTCTTAAAGAACCATCTTCCTTTCTCTCCTGAGTCAGGAAGAGGCTGAACAAATCATATAGCCACTGTCTCTGTTTTATTATCCATAGGGAAGCTTCAGGGCTCCCTGGTCATCTCAGGGGAGGGTGGGTAGAACGAATGTAGGAAAAATGGCCCACATCTTTGGCCATTAGCTACAAGAAGTTCCAATATGATTTATGGTTTGTGTAGCAGTTTCCATGAGCAAAATATGAACCTATTGTCCTGATAATTGCTTGAAGTCAATGGGATGCTTTACCTAAATTATGCTTTTTTTTTAATGCAACATAGAAAAGAAGATAGCTTGCTTAAATATAGAAGTATTTATTTAAATATTCATTTAAATTGTGTTTAGCACCTTTCTGTTTGAAAACAATATTTTATTTCCAGCATCTGGCTCAAGAAAAGAGCCTTGCTCATTCAAAACACTGTTTTACATCTAAAGCTTCCTTCAGAGATGAAATCAAATTATTTCCTTATCCCAAACACTATTTTTCAAGAATTGCTTACTTTTTCCATCAAGGGCCTTTCTATGCAAAACAGTGTTTTATTTCTTAGACTTGGTTTAGACAGATTTGTGCCCAGGCAGAAATCCAAGCATAGGCATGATGAAGTTACATTCAGTACCTCATATTTTGCAGGGGACATGGGATTTATTAAACCACTGAGAAGCCTTTTGTGAGGGTTATACCAATGACTTCTGAATATCCCATAGTACAATTTGGGATGTAAAGAGACATAGGACAAATGTGGAAAGTCAAAAGCTTAACATTCAGAGCACTGATGACCCCTTGGTCTGATCCATATAAGCCACCAATAGATAGGACATTGAACGAAGAAATACATTTTCAGGGTGATAGTGGTTGTTTCAGCTACAGCATACTTTGCCATTTGCTATAAATAACAGTTTAACTAAATTGGTAGGCAGAATGCTTCCAGACAGTGAAGAAGCTAAGGACAATGCATGAGGACACAGAAAAGCCACTCACTGCGTTGGAAAAGAGAGTGTAAGTGCCATCCAAACCCATGATCACAAAGTTCTGTTGGTTAAAAAAAAATTCTTTGTGGGAGACAGATGGCAAATTCTGACATGGATGACAAATTCTTCCCAGGATTTATCACCTTTGAAGATTCTCAAGTTCATTTGGGACTTACTTTCTAAATATGCCCTGAGTACAGCATACCAAAGCTGAAAATACTGCAAAAACCATTTAACAGTCTATCTCTGATACAGAATTTGGTCAAGAAGCCTGTGTGCCTTTTGTCTCAGACAATGCCTCTATAGTCACTGGAAATCAGAATGGAACTCCAAAGCTTCTGTAGTAGGACTCTCAAACTCATAGGCCACATGCAGCCCTCCCAGTCATTCTGTGCAGTCCATGTTCCAGATCGAGGCAATACCACAGCTCATGCTGAGGCCTGTAGGTACATCACTAGCATGGCTGGCAAAGGTCAGCTGAGGAGCACATCTTTGCTCCTGTCCCTGAGCAAGAACAGTGTTCTACCCTCCTTGGTGTCAGGAGTCATGCTCCCCTCCCAGCCAGGATTGCTGGGGTTTGCTTGGAGATACCATGCTGCTCCTTCTTGCCTCTCTTCTTTGCTCCACCGTTTTCTCACACCCTGACTACACTGTGGGGCACAAGGAGGTCCTAAGTGGTGCCAGCCTCGCCTTGCTTAACCTGCTGACCCCTCTCTTGATGGGACAGCTGGAGGGGAGCTGCCTAGAGGGCGTTTGAAGGTCATAGGGAGCAGACAAATAGCGACGCCTACTTCCCCCTCCATAGCTTCTTGCCACCAACAGTTTCTTCCTTTCTGGGGCTTCTCTTTGTCAGTAGGGTGGGTGAAGTAATGTTGCTTTGCTCAGGGCTTCCTTGCATCCACAGCCATTATCGAAGTGTGAGTGAATGGCAGAAAAAGAGGACAGAGGCAGGAAGAAGCCCTGGTTTGGCATCTCTCAGCATACCTGGAGAACTTGGCTGGGTGCAGAGCATTGTCTCTCAACACCAAAGAGAGACAGAACAATGTCTCTGCCCGGGTGGTAGGGACAAGGACATGCCCTGGTGGGGCCTTTACAAGCCAGCCTCTATTGCTTGGGGTCAAGGTGAAGAAGTTGCTGCATTCTGCAACACTCCTCCTCCAGGGCTGTCTCTCACCTGTCTCCCAGAAGTCGCGTCTTGATCCATGACCTCAGGACTCCATTGCCCCATCCCTTTCCTGGTAGTAAGGTACCCCATGCATCCTAGAGAAGCTGGTCCCAGTTTCTGCCCCGGGCTGATATTTTTCCAGCCACAGCAGCCCAATGAGGTATGTGATGCTTAAGCTCAAATTTTAAATCTAATGCAAAATCCCACATCTTCATGCTTCCCTGTTAATTATAACTAGAAAACAGAAAAGGGTTTTCTCTATGTATATGGGACAGAAAATATTTATTTAATCAAT
Organism: Python bivittatus; assembly: GCF_059951505.1. Classification (NCBI taxonomy): domain Eukaryota; kingdom Metazoa; phylum Chordata; class Lepidosauria; order Squamata; family Pythonidae; genus Python; species Python bivittatus. The sequence continues at coordinate 121,566,426 of NW_028277030.1, forward strand.
TTTTAGCTGGCTTGCTATTAAAGGTATTCTGAAATTGAACTACATTAGCAGGAATTATAGCCTTTTGTGGTGTATGTGCCAAATTGAAGAAACTTTTTTTTTGTCTTTAGAGAATTGTGAATATAGTTTTTATCTCAAAGATCTGAAAATAATTTTCAGACTTAGTTGTCTCTTTTGAGGGGATAAATCTTGCCAAATTTCAGGTAAGTGGCCAAAGTGAAATGGCAAAATAATATTAACAGTAATCATAATAGCAGCAACTCCATTCCACAGTAAAGTTTTTTTTAAAATTTAATAAGTTGTGCTTAATACCACGCTGTGATACTCTTTATTTTTAGTTTACTGTTGTATCAATGTATACATATGTTTCTCTGTTTTTGGCTCTCGGGCTCATGAGCTAATAATCCCTACGTATAAACTATCCCTGAGTTTTTTTAGATAATATGTTTAATTTAGTAATGAAGCTGGTAAGAAAGCTCTCAAACTTGTTGCACTTCAGCAATTAAGCATGTCTTGCATGCTTGAAAAGATCCTAAATATTTGGGACTACCTTAAATGCTATGTCCTATTTCACTATGCTTGATGATATTGAGCCTGTTCCACAAAAGTAGCACAAACAGGAGGAGCAGATATATCTGAAACCAGAGAAGATTAGCTAGCAACAGTATGTTAATGGATCAGTTAATTAACTGTGTATCCTGTTTCTGCAGGCAATTATATCTCAAGATGTTAATTTTAATAAGTTGGTTCAGTGCAAGGAGTCTTTGAACCACAGACCAAATCCTGCCATGAAGAAGCTGTCTGTGGTTCTGTTAGGATGCTGTTAAACCACTGATCATACCTGAAAACAAAGATAATGTATGGTCTGTTAACATCACCAAGAAACACTTTAGAAGTCAGACCAAGATTTGTTCATAGGTTTTGGTATATTGCAACCAATGGTGAAGTTCGAACTTGAGGCAGAAGAGGTTTTATCAGAATATCCTGCTGCATATGAAGCAGAAATTCCCAATCAATGATCTAATACTAAAGCAGCAATTGTGTGATTTTGTAGAGAGACAAAATTTGAGCTCCTCAGTGATACCATTTTGGAAAAATGTATTTTTATACAGAGCAGACAAAATTGATCTTTGTATGGAATTCATGCAGTAGTGAAATTTCATAAAACTTCTTGTGGCTTGAAGGAAGTAAGAATTGATCAATTTTGGCATCAGCTGCAAGTTCCAGCAACTAGATAATCACAGTGTGCAGCAATTCACAAAAGATGTGTTACTCATCTCATAAGGTAAAGTTTTCTGTGAAGGTATTTTTAGCATGGTTAGAAAAAATGCAACTGAAGTTGAAACTCCTTATGGAAGTCAGCAAAAAGACATTTTGCAGCCTGAGGGTATGCCCAACAGATAGGTATTAGAAACAGTATCTGTGTGATAATGACATTCAGATTCAGTGTATTCAAGATATACAACTGTACTGAATGGTAGCCACCCATTGATCCACAAAGTAAAATCTGCTACTTATAGAATTTGCAGGCAAGGAAAGAAGCTTCTGAGCCGTTGAGTGGATTGGTTGGTGACAAGTTTTGCATCAGTGCCAGTTCGGATTTTACTTTAAACTGGTCATATTTCTTGATTTGGGTTAGGAGAAGCCTGTTCACACTATACCAAACACTCTTTCAGTCCAATTACTAATTTCCTTTAGGCCCTGATAATGTATGTTGGGGGAAAGGGAACAGCAAAACAAAAAACCTTTGAAGATGTGCTGATGATTTGGGACTGAGAGGAAACAAGTTAGCAAGGATCAGAGTGTGTGTGTGGGGGGGGGGTATACTTATTTTTTTATACTTTTGAGATTCTACAAACTTCATTGTGAAGTAAAAAAAACAAACATGTTTTTTCCTATCAAATCCTTTTCAACTTGGGAAAGGGAACTGGCTGGGTCATTCACTCACTTGACACCAGAATCTGCAGAAACTTGCAGTTGGCAAGATAATTTTTCATTGCTTTGGAAAGTCTGCAAAGCAGAGGCCAACGTCTCTCTTCCCTTGAGTTGTTTGTGTCTGTTGGAGGATTTCAAAGAAGGGAGAGTGAGCACAGATAATGGCTACTTATCAAGGCCAACCAAAATTCTTGGAGCTCAACTTTGAGAGCAGTCAGAGGACACGTGCATACTCTGTCTGTCTACCCACAGATACCTATGCATCACAAGAAAGTTTGAGTAATAACAGGTTTGGCAAGTTACTTTCCAAGAAGAAGTGGTTAACTACAAGAGTGGGGTAATTCCTTAGGTGTCTAGGCTTTTCTGTTGTTCAACAAGAATCTTCCAAGGCAGTTTTCAACACTACTTTTTAAACACCCAGACATCAAGGTTTTTTTTTTTTAAATTATTTAACAAGTGAAACAAGAATCTCAACAAAATATACCTCCGTTTTTATTAAATTACACATAATGAAAAGAAGTGAAAAATAAAAATGGTCAAAACTATTTCCCATAAATATTCCTTGTAAGTATTGCAAAAATGGCTTTAATTGTATTCTGTAATGTAACAAATGCATTTTTATATATACTGTAGTCCATAAACATCTGAAGTTGTTTTGGATCAGTATCTGGAGTATAGGATCTGTCCTGTTCAAATATAACAAGTAAAAGTATTTACATGGTTTGATACAATTTATTACAACCATGGAACATATCTAGTGTAAAAGTCTAATACAGTTCATGACATGAAATAGTGTAGGACATGAAAATCTGCATAGTTTTTTGAAGCAATTCACCTAGCTTCAACATAGCTTACATGTTCCTTGTACAAAAGCACACACAGCAGCTGTTCAGTTAACTACCTATTACTGATAGCTAACAGAAGTTCAGATTTTGTTGATTTGCTTACCCCCCAAAATTGCTGGCCTGTGTATCTTAATCTATAAGTACAGCCACTATAGATAATGGGTGAATCTTCCAGTATATTTTTCTGAATACAAACATTGCCAGTTTCTGCAATAACACTTCCAGAGCATTATTCCAAGTCAGCTAAAAGCCTATCAGTGAAGGAAGAGCATTCCCAGAAAATGAGGCAGCAACCTTCATTGTTTTGGTATGGGTCCGGAAAAGAACAACCACTCTTGCTGTTTTTAAAATTTGAAGTTGTTAACTTACTGCACCTGAATGAACCTCTTGACTTTTCAGGTGTTTGGTGACTATGCAGGAGGTCTAGACACATATGTGCAAAGTACAAATTATCAGCAGCATTGTGGAGTCAAGGATGAATAGCTTTTTGCAACAATAACTTGAAGAGCATTCACTCTAGGCGACAACTTGCATTTTTCATTTACCCCCAGAAGAGCTTTGGTTTGTCTCCAGCCATCCACCAAGAACCATAGTAAATAGTTTGCAGTAGAAGTCAATAATTCAGGCTGATTGGCAGGGTAACCTTAGCCTAGCATATTGTTTACGGCTTTTGGAGTAAGGCAGGAAATCTGGAAGGGGGCAAGTAATAGGTTGGTTTTGTGTGTTTTCTTTTCCTTGTCTATACACCATGGACCAAACATGATGGAAGAAATATGGTAACTCTTAAGTTAGTTGTGTATCAAGGAAGTAATCAGGGAAAATCTTCCTGTTGAAAAGATCACATTGCTCATTGAAATTCAAAAAGCCTTCCTTAGACCTCCCCATCTTTATTTTACTGGAGAGTTTCTCGTAAGTGTATCCTAATCCCTTAAGAAATGTAAGTCTCTGGGTTGCAAGTCTTAGGCCAGGAGGGCACAGATAGTTCATATTGATATTGATTTTTGCATTTGGTTCTTTTGTCCTTTTCCCCCACTGGCCTCTCTAATTGGCTGCCAGGGTCCCTTTGGAAATTGCTAATAGTGTGAAAGTGCATCTTCCCAAGATCTCACATTCAGCAGGAACTGGAAAGACAAAAGAGAAGAGAGAGAGGAAAAAAACTGACCAAGAGACAAAAGCTCACTTTCTGAAATACACTCATGTTATTAGCTACCCAATTTCTCTTTCCAGATGTTTCAATAATTCCTGGATTTTCCTTACATTTCCACAAGCCATCAGTGTCTGCAAGCCTGATTATTAGATTACTTATTTTAATTGTAGAGCAACGCAGTGATTAAAAAGTGCTCATTGTGTTGTGTCACATGTTGAGAATCTGGAGTTGCACAATTTGTTTAAAATGGTCATGAATTTTCCATGCAGATTTGAATTTGATCTGGTACTGGTAAAGTATGTTTTAAGATTTTCTTCAAATGCATTGGTGCTATTAGAAGCCAGTACACTGATTTCCCCTCTTCCCCCCATAACTTGCCAACCCATGGTAAGGAAAGATGAAATGGAAAAGGCAAGAAAAAGAAGGGGTCAATTTAGGCAGCTGCTGCTTCTTATATTTTGTGTTTAGTTCTTTTCTTTAAAAATGTATATTGCTGTTCCATTCTGGACCTGTTCAAGGTAACTTTCAAAGTCCCATTAAAAAATACAATGATATGTAATAAATAAACAAAATTATTTAAAGTAACTGTTTATACATCAGCAAAAGTTTGATTTCCTAGAAGGTAATTCTAACATTACATATTCAGTAGTTTACACTACCTTTTGAAGTGATTGAGAGGACTTGTGGAGGAGGGAGCAGTGAGAAAAGAAACATTTCACAGAAAAGGGTTTTGGAGACATAATCTAAATGAAGACAAACCAGTCATGGAAGCATTTGGGGAATTAATAATTCCCTACTTTACAGGCCACATTGATGAATGAGCAGAAGGACTTATGAGTTTTATAAGCTCTAAAGGTATTTCAGAAAGTTGAGAAGACCAAAGGACACATTTGAAAATAAAGATGGAACCAAGGAGATAAAGATTTTGCCTTTCAATTACATTGTACTTCAGAGACACCCTAAAAACCTTTTAAGCAAGACATGACCTCTTTTCCGGGAGGGGCAAGGATGATTGTGAACACAAATTCTGCATGACTATAAAGAAAGTGAACACTTCTTGAATCATAGGCAAAAAGAAATTGTATTTGATACAGAAGGAGATGAAAGCCAATGTGGAATGATCCTGACATCAGATTTCTGGAACATAAGAATAACCAGGGTGTAGTAACTAGGCTGTAGTAACAAAATCAGGAAGGAGATGGCTGCTCTGTGAATCACAATTAAAGCTGCAAAGACAGGGAGAGAAGATATCTTTGCAGTGCTAAATAGGGAAAAAATAGGGAGATGCAGGAAAAGAAACGTGTGAAACATTGCTTGAAGCAGCATTATTTGGCTATTGGGGTCTAGGTAGTAAATAACTGGTTGAGTTCCTAAGCATGAGATAGTAACTACAAGAGTTCCTTAATTATGCATTTCATAAAGGAGCACACTTAAGAAACTTGAAAACTTTTACTAGGAATGGGTAAACATAAAAGTCACATAGACAAGTTGTGTATTTTACCCAAAACTATGCGCTTCCCTTCTGTCAGCAGCTCATCTCACTTTCCTGATTTCCAGGCTTCAACAGCTGCCCCTTCTTTGCTGCAAACTCTGAGATTGATACAAGGTATGTGTAGATTCTCAAAAAATCTGTTCTATTTTACTGCTTTGGTGGGGCAGTTTTCTAGTCCAATTTTTTTTGGAGGGAGGGGAGGTTTTTTTTTTTTAAAAGTCCAATGAAAAAGTTGCCAGACCAAATGAAGGGTAGTTGTTTTTTGTTTTACAATATACAAGAAGTTCAAGGGATCACTTCTAGCTTTAACTTCTCAAAAACCTAGCAAGCCTACTTCAGCACCAGGTTCTTTGCAAAAAAGCTTCATACTTTCTCCAGTGCTTCCTAGAATGACTATACTATAATTTGGATGATATCTGTCAGCTGTCTCAGATGTTTTTAGAAATTTTTTTTATAAGAAGACAACAAACAGTAGGTAGACTTGATTCCTGTTAGCATTAATTACCATAATGTGTGCTTTTGGAAGCAAAACTCCCACATTTGCTTTGAGAGGATCCTGCATTCGAATTCTTCTACATACATAACAAAGGGACAAATGTGCAACAATTCTAACCAGATAGATCACATTCTAACAGCCTAGACTGATTTCTGCTGGCAAAAGTCCTAGCAAAAACCTCTTAGAGGATTCTGCACACAGCTATAGCATAAAGGTTACCTGGCTTGGAAATGATTGATTGATTGTGTGCCATCAAATACTTTTCGACTCCTAGCGACCACATAAATAGATTTTCTCTATGATGATCTATCCGTAACCAGTTCTTTCAGGTCTCCCAATGGTGCATCCATTGCCACCATAACCGACTCCATCCACCTTGCTGCTGGTCATCCTCTTCTGTTTCCTTCCACTTTTCCCAGCATTAGAGACTTTTCCGGAGAGCTAGGTCTTCACATAATGTGTCTGAAGTAGGATAGTTTGAGCTTGGTCGTTTGTGCCTTGAATGAGAACTCTGGGTTTATTTGTTCAATGATCCATTGGTTTGCTTTCTTGGCTGTCCATGGTATTCTTAGGAGTCTTCTCCAACATCAAAGTTCAAAGGCATCAATATGCTTCCTATTCTGCTTCTTCAAAGTCCAACTTTCATTTCCATAGAGTGTCATAGGAAATACAATGGCTTGCATGATTCTGATCTTTGTAAGTATAGATAAATCATGGCATTTGAATATCTTTTCCAAGGCCTTCAAGCTGCTGTACCAAATGCTGGTCTGCAGCATATTTCTTGACTGCTTGTTTCTTTACTGTTAATGGTTGATCCTAAAAGGCAGAAGCTGTCCATTGTTTCAATATCTTTATTGCCAATTCTATGGCTGATTGTTCTACCTGTTGTTGGAATTATAGTTAATCATAGACTGAACATATCCTGAGATTGTGACAAGGCTGCAAACAAAGCAAATACAATTTTAGGCTGCATCAATAGAATTACAATTCCAGTATACAGAGTAGGAGTCAAAACAAGAGTCTTGTTTCTCTTTATCATGCCAGTAGGCTATTTTTTGTTTTGACCACCAGAGGGCATTTTCACTATTCTATCAATAAAGAATTGTAAAATTTGCCCTCTAACCTTGAAGACATATTCTTAGAAGTACAGTATGTAGAATTTATTGCTGCTTACTTATAAGTAATTCTGCTAAGATGGCAGCCAGATAGTCTGATATCTGAAGAGTATTCAGAAGCTACAGCTGGTGCAAAATGCAGCAGTGGAGGCAGTTATGGGTGCCAGTCACTTGGCACATGTGACACTTCTGCTCCATGAGCTGCATTGGCTGCACAATTCAAGGTGCTGGTGGTTACATTTAAAACTCTTCATGGTTACGGGTTACTTATGGGACCATCTCTCCCAAGTACTGTAGTGTCTACCCGTCCTGTAAGATTCAGCAGGAGAAGCATGCTTCAAGATCTGTCCACAAGAGAGTACCATCTAGTGGGACCCAGGAGGAGGGCCTTTTCTGCCATGGCGCCTGCCCTTTGGAACATCATCCCCCCCCCCCCCGAGATCAGACTTGCCCCGACCCTGCTGGCCTCTTGCAAGGCTTAAAAACTTGATTTTGTCATCAAGCCTGGGGCCCTGATAGTGTGGGTTACCCCCCTTTTTGGCTATATTGACTGTGAGGTTTTCGATTATTCTCAGCTGCTGTTTTATGCTGTGTTATGTCATTTATGTTTTTAATTATTGGTTGTGTTTCTATTCTGTTTCTATTTTGTTTTAATTGTTAGCTGCCCAGAGTCATGTATATGAGTTGGGCAGCCATATAAATTTATTAAACAAATTAATAAACAAATAAGGATCTCTTAAGAACTCTAAGAAGCAGTTACTGAGAGACGGTCTTGGCAAGAGAGAAAGAGAGAGAGAGAGATGCTGCAGATAGTCATACCAGCAGCTAAAATGGGAAGAAGGTAAAGATTTCTATTCCTGTGCTTTGTGAAAAATAGTGTGGATGTTCTACCTAATTGCTTCAGGCAACAATTGCATATACACTGAATGTTGTGCAGCTGTAGTCTGAAGTAGTGTGGCTTTGAGAACCAGCACCTGGGAAAATGAATGGAGAGTGATTGATGGTTGTTTTTCCCACCAGCAGTTGCCACTGGGTGGGAACGGAAATGCAATCAAGGCAAGTGCCCGATGACCGCTTTTAAGTTGTTCTGTATTAAAACTGTAATGTCTATATTAGTCACCAGTCTCATTGATGAGGTAGGATAATTCTCAGTCTCTGGGGCAGCACAAATTATTGCCAGCCTAGTTTTCTGCTGACTTCAGGGTTGCGGGAATGTATGTTGACATGGCCAGGAGGAAGAAGAGTCCACGGTCCAAATATAAGATCAATATAAGGAATAGATTCAATGTGTTTAACTTACACCAACGGGAACCTGAATTGCAATGGAAAGAGATGAGATATTGTGAAAACCAAACCATTTTTACCCCCAAAATAAAAAGGTCCAACTGGATTTCAGAACAAGCTGTTATGATAGCTTTGGAACGATGAAGCGTGAACATAGATTTTAGCATCAGATAAGACAGAACAAGAAGAAATACCTTATCCTAGAAATGTCAACTGAAAATGAAATAAGTTTTTTTTTAATCCAAAAAAAAATGTTCCTATGGGAATATTTGCATGTTTAGTGTAGTCTAGTATCTGTAAAGTGAGGTACAAGAGATGATAGACCAACAGTGACATTGGAAGACTCCAGCTACAGACAAAATGCCATTGGACTGTTGAAAGCTGTAGGAGAAAAGGAAACTAATGTGCTAACAGGAACAATACTATGTGGCCTGGATGTAGGAAAATATCAGTATATATTGTTATAATAAAGAAAAGAGATGCAAGAGAATATGAAAATTACAAAACTGTAAGCTAAGTGTTATTTAAGATAAGATCTTAGGAAAAGGAATAGAGACATATATGGAGAAGGAAAAGCCAAATGAACAGGTGAGTTTTAGAAAAGATGAAGCGGCACAAGAACCGAATGGACAGCAAGAGAACTCAAGAAAGAAGCTTACCATTGCTTTACTGATTACAGCAAGGCATTTGATTGTGTTGGAATATGGTCTATATTAAAGAAAATGGGTTTGCCAGAACACCTAATTATTCCTCTGAGAAACATTTACAGCGAATAAGAAGGCATTGCCATAACTGAGTCTGGAAAAACAGTGTCATTCAGAACAGAAGGGAGTGAGAGAAGGATGCATGTTATTCCATATCTTTAATGTGCACAGCAAATATATTTTAAGAACAATAATGTTGAAGAGTTAACAGCTGGAATCAAAATTGGAGGTTAGAACATGATTTATATACAGGTGAAACTCGAAAAATTAGAATATCGTGCAAATGTTCATTTATGTCAGTAAGGCAACTCAAAAGGTGAAACCAATATATGAGATAGATGCATTACATGCAAAGCGAGATATGTCAAGCCTTACTTTGGTATAATTGTGATGATTATGGCGTACAGCTTATGAAAACCCCAAATTCACAATCTCAGAAAATTAGAATATTACATGACATCAATAACACAAGGATTGGAAATAGAACAATATCGGACCTCTGCAAAGTATAAGCATGCATATGTACTCAGTACTTGGTTTGGGCCTCTTTTGCAGCAATGACTGCCGCAATGCGGCGTGGCATGGATGCTATCAGCCTGTGGCACTGCTGAGGTGTTATGGAAGACCAGGATGCTTCAATAGCGGCCTTCAGCTCCGCTGCATTGTTCGGTCTCATGTCCCTCATCTTTCTCTTGGCAATGCCCCATAGATTCTCTATGGCGTTCAGGTCAGGCGAGTTTGCTGGCCAATCAAGCACAGTAATCCCATGGTCATTGAACCAGGTTTTGGTACTTTTGGCAGTGTGGGCAGGTGCCAGGTCCTGCTGGAAAATGAAGTCAGCATCCCCATAAAGCTTGTCTGCAGAAGGAAGCATGAAGTGCTCCAAAACCTCCTGGTAGACGGCTGCATTGACCCTGGACTTAATGAAGCACAGTGGACCAACACCAGCAGATGACATGGCTCCCCAAATCAACACAGACTCTGGAAACTTCACACTGGACTTCAAGCATCATGCATTGTGTGCCTCTCCATTCTTCCTCCAGACTCTGGGTCCTTGGTTCCCAAATGAGATGCAAAAGTTGCTCTCATCAGAAAAGAGGACTTTGGACCACTGGGCAACAGACCAGTTCTTTTTTTCTGTAGCCCAGGTAAGACGCTTCTGACGTCGTTTGTTGTTCAGGAGCGGCTTGACAAGAGGAATACGACATTGGAAGCCCATGTCCAGGATCCATCTGTGTGTGGTGGCTCTTGATGCACTAACTCCAGCCTCAGTCCACTCCTTGTGAAAGTCCCCAACACTTTTGAATGCCCTTTTCCTGACAATCCTCTCCAGGCTGCGGTCGTCCCTGCTGCTTGTGCACCTTTTTCTACCACACTTTTCCCTTCCACATAACCTTCTATTGATGTGCTTTGATACAGCACTTTGGGAACATCCAACTTCTTTTGCAATTACCTTTTGGGGCTTTCCCTCCTTATGGAGGGTGTCAATGATGGTTTTCTGCACAACTGTCAGGTCAGCGGTCTTTCCCATGCTTGTGTTTCCTACTGAACCAGCCTGAGAGACCACTTAAAGGCTCAGGAACCCTTTGCAGGTGTTAGGATTCATTAGCTGATTAGAGTGGGACACTTTGAGCCTAGAATATTGAACCTTTTCACACTATTCTAATTTTCTGAGATTGTGAATTTGGGGTTTTCATAAGCTGTATGCCATAATCATCACAATTATACCAAAGTAAGGCTTGACATATCTCGCTTTGCATGTAATGCGTCTATCTCATATATTGGTTTCACCTTTTGAGTTGCCTTACTGACATAAATGAACATTTGCACGATATTCTAATTTTTCAAGTTTCACCTGTATTCAGTGAAAAATCTTGGTCAACATGAACTATTAAGAGGACAAAGGTAACATTAGACAACATGCTAATGAACTTGCAGTTGAAGAAGTGATAGTTTTATTTCTTGGGCTCAAGAAGAGCTAAGATGGACAGTTTACTGGAAATGTAAAGAGGAAATTAATCCTAGAGAGGAAGACAGTGAAAACGTAGAGAAGATAATGAAATGTAAAGATAATTCTGTGACAACAAAGATCAGAATAGTTAACACAATGTTTTTTTCAGTTGTATCTATGAAAACTAGACACTGAGAAAGAGCAAGCAAATGAAGATAGACGGATTCACATTTGGATTTGGACATGATTACCAACAGTACCATGGACTGAAAGAAAAATAAATTAGTCCTGAAAAAACAAAGACCGTCTGTTTCCTTGAGATGATGATCGCCAAGCAATGTGATATAAGTTGATGATTCACTATAAAAAGCAACTGCTTGACAGGGTTCAGGAAAATACAGAAAGGAGAAGATATGATATAAGGGGAGTGCCCTGGATCAAGAAGATAACTGGAACTTTCTTGAAAGAGATGTGAATTATCAAGGTCAAGATGGAAGATGTGTCTACAAGTAGTTTATCCTTTTTTAATTCCACATAACCTTATTAACTAAATTTTTTAAAAAATGTTAGTTAGTAAGATTAACTATGTTGTGAAGAAATAGCAATTGAATATAGTAGACCATTTGTCAAATGGTAACTGAGTAAGCAGTTATAAAAAGCTAAAGTAATTTTACTTCTTAGGCTATTTCAACAAATGCAGAAGTATAGTAAGATTTTATTCTTATTTGGCAGGATCAGTTTTTAAGTAGCTAGGAGCCTACTGTATGGGACTTCTTATAAAATGATTATCTACGTTCCCTCAAGTAAAAATAGTCAATTAACAAGCCCAGCTGTTTCTGATGAAACTGACCTGGCTTTCAGAAGTGGGGAACCTTTTTCCTATGAGAATGTGGATGAATGGTAAAGATGCTAAAGCTGACATATCATGAAGCCATAAGCAATCTTGGGTGGGGTTTCTAGATTTTCAGAACTCTTTGCCCCCTTAGTGCATTAGATAATGAGCTACAGTTCTCCTAAAAATAATGTAGTGTCTAATGAGATTGGGTGATTTCATATCCTGATGTGTAGTCCAAGAGTATAATGTAACAGGTAACTAGGCCAAGATGGTTACATCAAACTCAGACCTTAGCATTCAATGGATAATTGTAAAACAAAGATATGCACATGCCCCTCCAAGTCTCCAAGTTAATAAACTTAGGCAGCTGCCTGAACTGAAAGTGATTCTTTTCCAAGCACAGTGCTGACAGGGTTTCTCTTTAACAAGATTACGATTAAAGGAGTGATGGTACAAGAATTCCAGCTTGTCAATTGTTTTCAATTTAGAGCCAGTATATCTAAGTGTACATTAGAGCAGAGACTTTGAGTATTTTTCTCACAGCCTTATGGTGCACCATTAAATAGGCCAGTGTTGTCCAAACTTGGCCACTTTAAAATGAGTGGACTTCAACTCCCAGAATTCCCCAGCCAGCCATGGCTGGCTGGGGAATTCTGGGAGTTGAAGTCCACTCGTCTTAAAGTGGCCAAGTTTGGACAACACTGAAATAGACAGTTGTCTTCGTTGATTATGGGGAAATCTGCAAGTAGTTCTTTACATAATAGTCACTTGCAATTTTATCAACCTGTGAACCAGCTCTTATAGGAAGCCATAGTATGTGAAGTGGGTTTCCCCGCTTCTGGTACTCTCTAGCTGTATTGGAATATAACTCCCATCATCCCCACCAGCACGTCACTCTGATGAAATTCATACACATCAGATAATAGAGTTGGTCATGCTTTGAAAATGATTCAGCTCTCATAGGAGGGGAAACGCAATCCTTCTCTACCACTCATTAAGTTAGGCCAACTTGTTTTAGGCTATTTCACAGGTCTAAGAAGCAAGCGAGGCTACTTTGCATTATCGTTAGTGAGCGATCCCCACAAAGCAGAGGCTTGAAAAAAGTCAGTCTGAGTTCTTAAATCGCAGAGCAGTGCTCTGCTTATGCATAGGATGAAGCGCTTTTTCCAAATCATTTTTGAAATGCTTACAGACTATTAGATAGTATCTTCAGGTGGTTAAAACCTTTCCCACTGCTTTAAAATAGGTTTGATTTTGTAGGCTTAGTTCTGTTTTTTCAACGTCCCATGCAAAATAAGTGTTTTTCAGCATATTTGGTGAAGTTGTATTTCTAAAAATAAGCAATATAGGATCAGTCCCCAAGGAATCAGAATTTGCCAGAGTGGGGAGATATAAATCAGAATAATTTAAGTCTCCAAGAAAAAAGTACTCTTGCACAAGATGGAAAGTTAGGATCAAACTACACATTATTTTAAGCAGGCTTATTTAAAAGTTTGTATAAAATGGTTAGGTACTTTGTGTTTCAATATATGTTTCATGTATTTCATATGTTTCGTATGTGAATATGTTTTGGAAAGATGTATAACCTGAAGCCCCAGAGCTGTGTGCAGCCCCAAGAAACCTCAAAGTTGTTGCCTGTTAATAATTTTAATATGAGAGAAAATTATTAAATATACAACCAAAAGGTAATATTTACTTTTGCATAAATGTAAATCAAGTAGTATCCGTAACAAGTCCCAATGACGTAAAAATAATGTGTTGTGATGTCATCATAGAAAGAGTGTGATTATGTAATAATGTGTGATACAAATATAAAAGATTGTTTGTGTGATGACATCACTTCTTTCCCCTTCTCCCTCCCCTATGATATAAATGTAAATTAAATGTAATCCATTTTTTTTTCTTTCTACACCCAGAATTCTTTTGAATGTGGCTCTTAGCCAAGGGTGTACCCCTACTACTTATTTCTATTATTTACTCTCAGGAAGTGCTATTTGCAATACAAGTACAAGGCAAAGCTGTTTTCAGGAGTTGCTGTGAACCTCCCTCTCCCTGGCATTCAGAACCACCTTTTCTCTTCAGCTTTGAAATGCTGCGCATCCTAAATGTTTTGTGACTGGCCAGTATTGTGAATAGGAAATTTCCCATTTTCATAGAATCATAGGTGTGATGGAATGGAATTATGAAGGCCAGGCTCAGGGAGATAAACATTTTCTTAGCTCGCTGGAGGAGCGTGGGAGCTACAAGAGGATGAGACTGGCACCTCCCTGAGGAATTCACACTGTTGTGGCTGGCTGACTGGGGAGATGGGGTTTCAGTCTGGGAAGATTCTTGCTAGAGGTTGTAGCTAATAAACATAGCTGGACTGAATTGGCATTGTCTCTTGGAGTTCCTTGGGCTAGGCCTGACATCAATCTTCCCAGACTCAAACCCCATCTCCCCAGTCAGCCAGCCACAACAGTGTGAATTCCTCAGGGAGGTGCCAGTCTCATCCTCTTGTAGCTCCCACGCTCCTCCAGCGAGCTAAGAAAATGTTTATCTCTCTGAGCCTGGCCTTCATAATTCCATTCCATCACAATAGGGTTGGAAGGGTCATTAGAAGTCAACTTCTGCCTAGTGCAGGAATCCTCATACCGTCCTGGACAAATGGCGTCTAATCTTTTCTTGAAAATTTCCACTGATAGAGCACCCGCAACTTCAAGGAGGCAGGCTGCTCCACTACTTAATAGTTCTCACAGTAAGGAAATTCCTTTTTATGTCAACTTTAGATCTTTCTCTGTAGAGTTTCCACCCACTGGTTCTTGTCTTACCCTTGGGTGCTGTGGAAAATAAATCCACACCCTCTTCCCTGTGATATCCCTTCATGTATTGGAAGACTACTATCATATCTTCCCTTAGATTTTTGTATTTTAGGCTAAACATACCAAGTTCTTTTAACTGCTCTTTGTAGGATGTAGCCTCCAAGCTCCTTACCATCTTTGTCACTCTTCTCTGCACTCTTTCCAGTTCCTAAGCAACCTTTTTATATTGTGGGAACCAGAACTGGATACAGTATTCCAGGTGCGGTCTAACCCGAGCAGCATAGAGCAGTACTATCACTTCCTGTGATCTTGACACTATATCTCTGTTGATGCAGCCCAAAACTGCATTGGCTCTTTTAACAGCTGTAGCACATTGCTGGCTCATGCTTAATCTGGGGTCTACCAAGACATCCAGGTTCTTCTTACAAGTACTACTGCTAAGCCAGGTACCACCTATCTTGTACCTGTGCATCTGTTTTTTCCTGCCTAATGCAGAATTTTATATTTCTCATCACTGAACATTTTATTGGGCAATGCACAATGTTCAAGACTATCAAGTTCCTTTTGAATCTTGAGCCTCTCTTCTGGGATGTTAGCAATTCGCCACCCCCACCCCACCCCACCTTTCTGTCATCCACAAACTTTATGAGCATCCCTTCTATTCCCTTATCTAAGTCATTTATGAAGATGTTGAAAAGTACTGAGCCCAGGACAGAGCCCTGAGGGTTCCACTGCCTCCCTCCCTCCATGTGGACATAAGACCCATTATGGACTTTGCGTTGGTTATGGTTGTTCAGTCAACTGTGAATCCATCTGGTAGTGGGACCGTCCATCCCACATTGTTCCAGTTTATCAAGAAGTGGTCTACTTTATCAAAAGCCTTACTAAGTCTAAGTATGCTACAACCAGAGCATTGTCCTCTAATCTAGGCACATTGTCAAAGAAAACAATAAGATTTTTCTTATTGTACAACCTGTTTTTAACAAATCCATACTGGTTTCTGGTAATCACCCTGTTCATTTCTAAGTACTTCTTGATTATCTTTTCTAGGATTTTTCCAAGTATTCGTGTCAAGCTGATAGGTTTGTAGTTTCCTGGGTTTTCCCTTTTTAAAATATTGGAACAACGTTGGCTGTTCTCTAATTTTCTGGCCCTTGTGCTCCGGATTTCTCAAAGATTTCAGTCATTGGCACATTCACCAATTCCTTTAACACTCTGGGAATGCAATTGAACTGGTCCAGGAAAATTGAATTCATTCAGAAAAATTTGGTGTTGTCTCACCAATTCCTTACCTATTTTGTGAGAGGGCACTCACATAAGCTCTCAAAATTCCATGTATGTCCTGACTCAAAAGGATTGCTTACCTAGAAGAAAAACTTAAAACTCTGCTTAAGGATGTCACTTAAGTACATAATTTTGGGCAAACAGTTCCTTAGAAAGACAGAGAAAGTTGTATATGATGGAGATAATTGATGGAATCTGTCCAAAAAAATTTGGCATGCAAAATAACAGTTGTAGGCAGGTGGAACTTCACTTCCAGCATCTTTAATATAAATAATTTCTGTACTTGAATTGATTTTTTTTCAATCCCTATTTCTACCCTGTTTGTCCCCCAGTATTTTTTTGTTTTTTTGAAAACTGGCTGAGTTGGCCCCAAAATAGCTGGCTAAGCTGTGTAAGCTTTCATGTTCTAGCATACTGAAATAATTAGGAAAGAAGGACATTTTCCTTTTTTTAATATTTGGAATGGAAAAGAAGAAAAGGGCAGCATGACAGACGAAGCAAATCTTTAGAGCCTCTGCATGTTCTTGGAAAAACTATGCTGTTGTCACCTATAGATTTACAAGACAGCCCTAACCTTAGTGAAGCCAGTGGAAATTTAGCCATCAGCATTGGGAGATTTGGTATCATGGTTCCTTAGGGGCAACATTAATCTTTCTTTGCTGACCTTAAAGGCCAGAATGGCCCCAGATGGCATACTGGGAGGCAGATTTTGAGCTGCTGTGATTTAGGATAGCTCCACAGAAGTCAGTGGTGCTCAGGAGATTTACAGCACTAAGTAGGGGTTGCTCTTGGCATATAAAAAGGTCAGTGTTTCCTTCTCTCCATAGGAAATTACACATTATTCATGGAATGAATGCACTTAATTAAGAATGTACTTTGTTAAAACAAGGAGAAGCTATCCTTTCAAAGAGTTTAATGTATAAGCAAAGAACAAAGTAGTTAACCTGTGGGATAGGTTAGGATAGGTTCTCATAGCACCAGTATGAGAAGCTGTGAAAATTCCTAGAACTTTGTGGATTGTGGATGTAGTTCCATCTAAAGCAGGAATTATGAAAAATTCCCATTCTTCCAATGAAGCTCTTCTGACCCTGCCCTTCCCAGTCTACAACTATGGACTATGAAGCCATAGGATGAATGTTGCACCATACAAAGATCTTTTTAGAGTTTAGAAATAAAAAGCCTTGAGAAAATAAGGTGAGATGGCAATTCTGTTTCATAGGCTGGGTGCCTAACTGAAAGAAAGGTAACCTTTTTTGTTTGTTTATCCCTGCTTCTCCAGAGATTTTGGATTGTAAATACTTTGTGGTCAGGGACTTGTCCTCTTGTACTTTGTAAATCACCCTGCTTTATAATTAAGGACCATAATTAACAAGAAACTGGGTGATTGAGGTAAACCAAAGTCTGGGTCACATAGATTCTTCACTGAAGTGAAATGGAAACTGAGATGCAGTGATTAGGGAGGTAGGAACTGAAAAGAAAAAAAATAAGCAATTGTAGCTTTGTTGACTCATCAGAAAAAAACTCTCCAAAATTCACTGCTGGATCACACTTCTACTGGAATCAATGAAAGCATCATTTGTGAGTCAGTTTGGTTGCTCCTAATAAAGGTATTACAGTACACAATTGTGGATTTTCCTTAAACTATGCCTTTAGCTACCTACTGTTAACATGTCAAACTGAAGCACTGCCTCTCTTACAGTTTTGAAGGCACACGATAGGTACAAAGCCAGAATTGCAGCCTTTTCCAATATAGGAAATGCAGAATTCTGGGGGATGGGAGAAGCCGCAGCTTTTAAAGGCACACAAGGCAGGGGTAATCTAAGAGTGTAGGCTAGCAATAGCAGAAAAACTGAGAGAAGGGAGTAAAAAGGATTTATTTTCTGAATGTATCTCAGATATTCTTGTTTATGGATACCACAGAGTATAAATCTGTGAAGTTCATTTTTGGCAAGAGTGGCTCTCAGCATATAGTACCTTGTTGTCTACTATTTCTTATGTCCCAAAATAGTTTAGAACCTATGGTGCAGCATTCCCAACAGAGTTGGTCCCAACACATCTAGAAGGCAGCAGAGTGGAGAAGGCTACAAAAAAGTCAACATAAGAGATCAGGTCTCCTTTGAGTTGAGTTCAACTTCTGGTATGGATACCTGCACACATCCATATAATTTTCTTGCAGCAATACAGAAGAACTATGCATTGCCTCCTTCTGGGATCACAGGTATCCAGGGGAGCAGGGAGGGAAGAGGGACAAAAATTAAAATGGGCATCATAACATTATGATGCAAGCCGTGTAACTTATACAGTATTCTTTCTATATTGTCTCTAACAACCACGGAAGCTATAGAAAATATATTAAGTATAGAAAAACGAAAAGACTATGAATTGCTTTGAAGCCACCTGATTCAACTCACTGCTTCAAAATGGATCCCTGTATATTTTATGAATCTTTTTTCAATGTGGTCATTCTATCAAGAATTCAGTGAATCAAAGAAGCCCCTTTGAAGCATTGCCCAGCCCCAAAGGCTAATAGTTAAAGTATAACATGATGATAGCTAAAAGATCCAATGTCAAGTGATGTTTTTTCAGCTGAATCTGAACATCTAAAGTGGGCTCAAAATGGAAAGTTTGGGAATTAATTTTTAGATAGGTCGTTTTTTAAAAACTCAAAGCTTCTGGGTAACTTAAGGAACCCACACAGCCCATAAGAAAAGTGAAATGCAGCTTACAAATTTTAGAGGCTGTTGCTTTTGACATGCTATCACTGTGGGAAATTCTAATCAGAAAGCAAAACCACAAATACTGCAGGTGCACTGGGACTGGAACTGCACAGCTGAGCATAAAAGCTTCAATGTCTTCATGGCTGAGTGTACGTCAATTCATTATCCAAAGAAAACAGCATCCTTGATTTGCCATGCATCCATGAACATGCCTTAATTATTTTAATACTTGGATGACATCAATATTATGTTCTCTCTGGAATCGCAAGGTCAGTGGATTTTTGTAAGGCGTGTGAGTTCAATATTAGCACACAGATCAAAGAACAGATCAAATACATGAAGGGTGACCAAAATCTTCACACAGCAAACCAAATTTTTAATGTGACTCAGCCGCATAACACCGCGCATATTCCATTGCTGCTATTCCTTACCACAACTTCTGCATTCAGACCACTTGGCTCTCTAAAACTCCAACCACATAGCTTCTGTCTTTATTCTTATTTTTAATCCCTTTCCAACAATCCTCTCTCCATGACCTCACCTTTTGTGGCCTTCTGCCTCACTTTCCAGTGAATGATGGGAGACTTTAATTATCTGTTGGGAGACAAACTCCAGCAAGCAGAGTCCTTCGGGAAATTCTTGATCTCTCCTGCTGACTACTTTCTCCTCCAAAGGATGGAGGAAAACACAAGAAAAACAACTATCCTTTGCTTGATCTTAGCTGTTCTGGAAGAATTAGTTTTAAAGAAGAGTAGGAATAGTAGTGGAAACTTTGGGGAAATGTAACTATAATGCTGGAGGACAGTAGGTGTCAATATAACTTCTAGAAAATCTTAGTGAAGATCTGAAATACAGATGGTGGAAAGGACAAGTAACTATCCTGAGTACTACAGAAAGCATATATTGTAGGAGTTAGGAAAGCTGAAGCTCATAATGAGTTGAGGTTGGAGAAGGATGGTAAGCAAAACAAAAAAGGTTTCTTCAAATATGATCAAAATAAAATGAAAAGAAAAATTCAGTCCAGTGAATATAGCAAAAGGGTAAACAATGGGGAAGGAAAGAAAGAACTACATTCTTAATGTTTAATTGTAAAGAACTAATTGAAAGCACAGGATTCCAGCATGTTTGAAAAAAAACAGAATGGGGGAATATCTACTGATCTTGAATTAGTTCAAATCTCCAGGGTCAGATGGATTACATTTTAGAGAACTGAAGGATATGCTGAAGGTCTGGCTGAACCAGATCTATCATCTTTGAGAAATCCTGGAGTATGGGAAAAGTAATGGCTCATAAGATTATGCCATTCATTTCCTATTCACTAATGTTCAGAATGTAGGACATAGGGAAGATGAGTTTGAATTCTTAGTACAGGAAGGCAAATATACTAGACCTGATGGGATAACACCCATAACTGGAATATAACAATTACAGGGCATAATTTGTTCAAAGGGGTCAGAAGGCATAGAAATGGGAGATGAGTTGTATTCTATGCCAAAAGTTTCTAGACATGTAATGAAATCTGAGGCCATATTGTAGAGAGAGCATCAAGGTAAAAAAAACAAAACTGGATGAATGAATAAAAGCATTTCTGTTGCGTTATTGTCTACTGTTAGCCACCCAAGGAGAAAATCTAGATGATGCTTTCCAAAAACAGCTGAAAGATCTTTCAAACAGGCATGAAGTCGTTTTGGTTGGATGGACTTTAACTACCTTGACATCAGTTGTGAGACAAACTCTACCAAGTACGGTCCTTCTAGACTTGTTTCAAATCTTGCTTGTTCTCTGTAGATACAGTAGCGCCACTCCTGTAAATAGCAGGAGGTGGCATTGCAGCAATGGCAGGTGCCAGAAAGAACCAAAAGGGACCAAAGCATTGCTGACTTCCCTGACTTCTCAATCCTACCTTGTTCAAGATTTGAAAGTTTCTGTAGTTTTCCAGGGTGAGCATGCACACTGTTGGAGGAAAGCTTACCAATCTTATCTGGATTCTGTAGGGATAAAAAAATAAATCTTCTGCAACAACTGTGGAACTACCATATTTTTCTGTCTATAAGACAATACTTTTTTCTAAAACTGTTACACTAAAAATTGAAAGGTGTCTTATACAAGGAAGTAAGCCGAGGAGAGAACCACGCGGTTGCGAAACTGCCCATACTTTGTCTCTGCAAACAGGCTTCCTCCAATCACAAGTGAAACTGCCCATATTTTGTCTCTGCAAACAGGCTTCCTCCAATCACGAGCCTTATGTAACTGATGTCAGCTGATGCTGAACAAACCAATTGGAACGCATCCCGTTGGAGGTGGAGAGCGTGTAGGCACTGCGCAGATGCGACAGGGACCAGTAATGTCAGAGCATTCTGAGCCCATAAAGATGTCGGAAAATAAAAAAATAAATAAGCAAATGTCTTATTCTGCAAAATTCAAACTGAATGTAATCAGTTATGCAAAAGAACATGGAAATAGAGCTGCAGAGAGACAGTTTGGACCTCCTCCCACTGAGTGTATCATGTAAATGTTACCTAATTACTAAATAAAAATGTGTTCTGCTTTATCTTTAAAATATTGACTTCTTAATTTTGGCTTGGAAAAGTGGGGTTGTCTTATACATGGGGGCGTCTTATAGATGGAAAATATGGATTGGGCTGACAAAAGGGGAAAGAGTTGCTCAGTTCTTCCTCCACTGGTTCACATAATAGAAGGCTTAAAAAAAAATTTACAGAAGAAAATATACAGTACTGTGCAAAAGTTTTAGGCAGGTGTGAAAAAATGCTTTAAAGTAAGAATGCTTTCAAAAATATATATTGTAATTTTTTATGTTTATCAATTTAATTGTAAGCGAACAGAAGAAAAACCCAAATCAAATCAATATTTGGTGTGACCACTCTTTGCCTTCAAAACAGCATCAATTCTTCTAGGTACACTTGCACACAGTTTTTGAAGGAACTCGGCAGGTAGGTTGTTCCAAACATCTTGGAGAACTAACCACAGATCTCCTGTGGATGTAGGCTGCCTCAAATCCTTCTGTCTCTTCATGTAATCCCAGACAGACTCAATGATGTTGAGATCTGGGCTCTGTGGAGGCAAAACCATCACTTCCAGGACTCCTTGTTCATCTTTAGTCTGAAGATAGTTCTTAATGACATTGGCTGTATGTTTGGGGTCGTTGTTCTGCTGCAGAATAAATTTGGGGCTAATCACATGCCTCCCTGATGGCATGGCATGATGGATAAGTATCTGCCTGTATTTCTCAGCATTGAGGACACCATTGATCCTGACCAAATCTCGAACTCCATTTGCAGAAATGCAGCCCCAAACTTGCAAGGAACCTTCATCGTGCTTCAACGTTGCCTGCAGACACTCATTCTTGTACCACTCTCCAGCCCTTCAGTGAACAAACTGCCTCCTGCTACAGCCAAATATTTCAAATTTTGACTCATCAGTCCAGAACACCTGCTGCCATTTTTCTGCACCCAGTTCCTATGTTTTCATGCATAGTTGAGTTGCTTAGCCTTGTTTTCACATTGGAGGTATGGCTTTTTGGCCGCGATTCTTCCATGAAGACCACTTCTGGCTAGACTTCTCCAGACGGTAGATGGGTGTACCTGGGTCCCACTGGTTTCCACCAGTTCTGTGCTGATGGCACTGCTGGACATCTTCCAATAAGTAAGCATTAACTGCTGCATTAAGTTTCCTTGGCCGACCGCTGCGTCTACAGTCCTCAACGTTGCCCATTTCTTTGTGCTTCTTCAAAAGAGCTTGAACAGCACATCTTGAAACCCCAGTCTGCTTTGAAATTTTTGCCTGGGAGAAACCTTGCTGATGCAGTCTAACTACCTTGTGTCTTGTTGCTGTGCTCAGTCTTGCCATGGTGAATGACCTGTGACATGAAACTGTCTTCCACAACCTCACCTTAGTAGCAGAGTTTGGCTGTTCCTCACCAACACAGCCTCCTACACAGCTGTTTCTGTTTCAGTTAATGACTGTTTCAACCTACATATGAAATTGATGATCATTAGCACCTGCTTGGTATAATTGGTTAATCATACACCTGACTCTAATCCTACAAGATCCCTGACTTTGTGCAAGTGTATAAAGTGTGCAAGTGTAAGAACTGTTGCTGGTTTGAAGCCAAAGAGTAGTCACACCAAATATTGATTTGATTTGGGTTTTTCTTCTGTTCATTCACTTTGCATTTTGTAAATTGATAAACATAAACAATTACAATATATATTTTTGAAAGCATTCTTACTTTACAGCATTTTTTCACACCTGCCTAAAACTTTTGCACAGTACTGTATGTAGCTCAGGATTGAACTCTGGAGTTCTTGATGTTCCTGGAGCTTGGTTGTTTGCTTCTGTGGGTGCCCCAAAATACACAAGCCCAATATACCACTTCATCCAATCATATCATTACCAGGGACCTCAACATAGAACATATCTAAGCTTTTTTGTGAATTCTTTGGCTATCTCATAGAGGGGAACAAATATTCTATTAATTTCCACTACAGTGCCTCCCAAAAAAAAAAAAAGACCTAAGAATAGAAGAAGATGAAATTATGGTTTCATTCGATGTCACAGCATTCTTCACGTCCATAGAACCAGAACTAGCAAAAGAATCCCCCCTCAGCAGTACTGCACAACACACCCCACCTAGCCCAGTACACTAAGATTGAAATACCCAGACTCATGGAACTCATTAACCTTTGCCTCACTACCTACTTTCAGTTTGATGGACGAATATACCAACAAATCAGAGGAATACCCATGGGATCACCACTCTCAGGACTTAGCAGAGACTGTGATACAGCATCTTGAACCCACACATACAACCAAAAGTATGGATCCATTATGTAGATGACACCTTTGTCATAATAAAAAAGGAACAACTAGAGAAGACATATGAGACAACAGCATCTTCAAAGGAAAAAAGTTCACACGGGAAGAAGAAAGCAACAACACATTACCCTTCTGGATATCTTCATCAGCAGAGGAAATGATAGCAAATTAGAAACCCAGGTCTGTCAGAAAACAGCCCACACTAATCAAGTGCTCTACTACCAAAGCAACAGTCCAACCTCCCACAAGAGAAGCTGCGTAAGAATATTGTTCAGATGAGTACAAACACACTGCAGCAACCCAGAACACCAGAAAAAAGAAACAAACCACCTATACATCTTCCAACAAAATGGCTACCCTCACAAAAGTGCCTGACCACACTACCTGCTACAGTACTACAATCTATGAGAAGGATAACAGTCCCGTACATCAAAAATACAGTGGTACCTCGGGTTACGAACGCCTCTGTTAACAAACTTTTCGGGTTACGACCAGCTCCGGCTGCAAAAATTTACCTCGGTTTGCGAACTCCACCTCGGGTTACGAACCGGATCCATGGCCATTTTCCCTGCTGCCACGCGGTCACGGCTTCCTGTGGGCGAGATCGCGGTAGCAAGGAGACGTTCGGTGAGGATTGTGGTGTGTTTGTGGCGTTTTGGAAGGTTTTTGGTGTGCTTGTCAGCAAGGGAAATTTGCTTTGGGTTGCAACCAATTCGGGTTGTGACCAGAGTCATGGAACGGATTAAATTCGTAACCCGAGGTACCACTGTATCTCAGAAACAATCAACAGACTACTACAATCATATATATCACTATAGCACACAAACCAACCAAAGCCCTCCAAAACATCTTAAGGAAACCAAACAAACCAGTAGCCCAAGAAGAAAAAACAGTTATCTACAACATACAATACAAGGAGTGTAACAGCCACTATGCAGAAGACTAGCAGAGCACATTCACGAACACCACCTAGCAGTCAGAAGGCATGACAAAAACTCCTTAATCTCAGAACACATGGACAGATTCAACCACAGTTTCAGCTGGGATAGAAACAAACACCTGGGAAGGAAACAAAAAGACTAGAGCACCTCCCCTCCATCAGCTAAAACTCAGATAAGCAGGGATCAACACCAGACAAACAATCAGGCAGAAAGCAATACTCTAATCAAGGAACCAACAGAGAGGAAACCACATCCCCACCAAAACTGGCAGGGCAAGCTATTCTATGTAAACAGGCAGGAAACCCCACACTCACTTGCACTGATGATATTACCAAGTAGGGTAATGAAATATCTACAAGCAAACAACCAAGCTCAGACAGCACCAACGGTTCCACAAGCCTCCCCACCCTTACTTACTAGGCTTATATGAGGCTCCAATCATGGCTGACTCCGAGCAGTTACAATAATAGAATTAAAAACAAAATACACCAACAATAAAATTTACCCAGACACCAAAGAGCAACCATGACACACATCCTCCAGGACACAATAAATCTCAGACCCTGAAGGCTTGCAAAAATAATCAGATTTTAAATTGCTGTCTGAAAAGCTAACAGAGTTCTTAGTTAGTTAGTTAGATATTAGTTAGTTAGTTAGATATTAATCTACTAATATTTAAAACAAATATGTGTTTGGAGGCTACACTTTTTAGCTTTGTTTGGTGGCTTTCCCTCAGAGAAGACCCAGAGAAGAATTATAATCTAGTTTTCTCTCCTATATGTTCACTTCCTGTTTATAGATTATGCACACTTGCAGGTGGAAGTAGTGAATTTAGTGGGATGAATCCATTGATAATAACGCATTTTAGCTCTTTTCATATAACACAAATATTTCTATCTCAATAAACAAATTATAGCATTCTCATGTCTTCTCTCTTTTCTAGATGTATATTGACATATAAAGATCTGTTAATATTAAAGCATGTACTGTATATTCTACATAATTTAGCTCTACACCAAAGAAGGATTACTGAAAGTTAACAAAGTCCTTTTGTGATCTTGTTTTGCTGAGTGTTGAAGCCACATGCTTTTGTTATGACGTCTTCCCTGTGTTTAAAAATAATGTGTATGGTTTGTGCAAGAATTTATCACTGGTACCACAAGCCTCCCCCTTCTTTTCCTTTTATATGAGTAATTTAGATAGGGTGGTACCTGTCTTGGCAGTAGTTTCAGATCTCTGTCCTTTTCTTGAACTTGGGCAATATTTACATAACTTATCCTGCCAGTAATGTTGCACTGAAGCAACCAGTTGAGGAAATGTACTTCAATATGTTTTTAAAATGCAGTTCAGCAGGATGTAGGACTTTTTCATTACCATTTTCACAAGGTATGGCAAATAATGACCATAAGGGGTTATTCATAGTACAACAATAACTACTCTTGAAGGATCTAGATTTAGGAGTGATGAGAAATTACATTCCCTAATTCAAAATTGGCAAAAGATAACAGGTATATTAAATCCACAAGGCTAAAAAGATTACTTCACTTATGGAGACATGGGGTAATGAGTGATAATACCTAGTAATAGCTTGTAAAGAGTCAAATAAAGATATGAACTGAGCAAATATGATACTAGAGCCACTCAGTAAAACATTTATAACAGCCTAGGGGGTTGTTACCTGTTCTGGCACTGAGTCAGGGTTCTGTCCTTTGAGTGAACTTTGGCAACACTTGTCTAACTTGTCCTGTGAGTATCGCAGTGTTTAACTGATTGAACTAAACTTTTGGATTCTAAAGCTTTTGAAAAATACAGTACATCAGGAGCTTTGATATATCTACATTATATGTTTGTATGTCTACTAAATTTTAAAAGGCTCAGTAGGCTCGTTATTTGTCAGACCTTTCCATAGATACCTTGCCCAGTATGATCTTACATAAATCTGTATTGACTCATTAAAATACCATTTTGTCAACACAATCATCAGTGAAAATGAAACTTTCCCCCTA
The DNA here is from genome assembly GCF_059951505.1 of Python bivittatus. NCBI lineage: Eukaryota > Metazoa > Chordata > Lepidosauria > Squamata > Pythonidae > Python > Python bivittatus. The sequence goes on from NW_028277030.1 coordinate 121,592,815, forward strand.
CGCTGAGAGCTGTTCTTTTTGATTTCTGCCCAGAAAATACAGAAAAAGATGGGTTTGCCTGCATCACAGTTTTTATTTGGTGGAATCATATTCAAAGTAGTGTTAAGTAACATCTTAAACACAGAGTCTGCCTTCAGAACTACTTCATTTCTGTTTGAATGATCTGCAGTTTGGTTTTAGAAAGCATCATCAACATCCTTTCTGGATGAGCCCTAATGTGCACCAATGAAAATACTGTTTTTATTCATTTCTCCACTTATTGTAAACTATGTACTCTCTGTAGTATCACTAAGGTTATTTTCTTGGATTTCTGAGCAGATGTGGATATTTCCATCACATAGTGCAATTCTCTCACTTTTTATTTCTTCTGTTCCTTTTAAGCAGATTATACTCTTAAAATCCTATATTCCAATCAGGGGAGTAATCCCACCAGATCTCTGTAATACTGACTATATCATATTTGCTTTCCTGTACTAAGAGAAAAGTTCATCTTGTTTATCTCCTACACTCCGAATATTAGTGAATAGGCAGTGAAGACAGTGAACTTCCTGAGATACATTTTTAGTTTTCTTTTTTTATATATAGTATTTTATTGGAATTTTAAAGTTACATTTTTAGTTTTTCAATGGACAGCATAAGGTTTCTAATTCTTGTCTTGGAGATGTGCTGCAAATCTACTTAGTAATATAAGGAACCTGAAAAATGAGGATTAGAATGTCCTCTGTTAGACTTGGAAAATAGAAATCAAGGACCAACTTTTAGCCTCTAAATTGTCAAAACACAGGAGCAATGATATCAGCCAATATTCATTCTTAGTACTCTGCAAGAATGAAAACAACTGCCAGAACTGGAAAGAAGCTTCCATACAATGAGAGGAGTTTGACAATGGAAACAACTACCCGGAGAGCTGATGGGCTCCCCTTCATTGGGTGTGTTCAAGCAGGGGCTAGAGAGCCATTTGTCTTGGTTGCTTTAATCTGGACTCTTGCACTGGCCAGGAGGTTGGACTCAGTCATTGAAATGGTCGCTTCCAACTCTGTGACTCTTACTGTCTATCTCTAGAAGCACTTCCTTTTTCAGAAAGTATTTAATGAAATTTGTAGGGTTTAGATGTGGCGAGGTGAGAGCCCCCAATTCTCATACCACAGACAGCCATTTGGTAAAGAAGGGTGAGATGGCAGAGAGTTTCAAAGTTGAGAAAAAAGCAGCCAAAATTTGTTCTTTTGAGTACTTAGAAGGAAGAGTTGCAAGATTTGAAACTTGGGAGTGTCATATGTACAGGCCAGGTTTTTTTAGCTGCTTTACACAGAGTTTCTTTGTATGCATGGCTTCTTAATTCTTTGCAGCAAAGCTATTATCTAACCTTCTTCAGTCTGCCTGGGAATGTGAAGCAGAGAGAGAGAGAGAGATTGGTATGGAGCTTTGACAAAACCAGTCCTTTGTTAGGATTAAACTATAAATGATGAGGAAGATGTATAATCGGTTCCCTTGGGCCTTTTTTGTTCTCCTAAAATACTTCAGTAGATGAAGGGGTACTTGGAACTGGACTGTAGTACTATGAGTGGAGGATTGATGCCCTCTTTTCCTCAGCTAAATGAATTCTCCACTCCAATAAATGTTACTATTATTGAAGGTAGGGGAAAATTCAACTGCCGTATATTTCTGTTTGTATTTCTCTGTTTAATGTTCTCTGTTCAGAAAGGAGGTTCATATTTATTGAGAAATCTGTGTCAGAATGGGTTTAAAGAAATTTCCCCTAGCAGCTCAGCCACAATCCATATCAACACACCCACATACCTTAACACACATAACCATTCATGGTTAATGTTTTAATTTTTTTAAAAAAGCTTTGAGAGATCCATTTGTAGAACCTGCAAATTTGTAGAAGGACCCTTCACAGCCAGGAGAAAGCTTCATGATGGACACGTCTTGTACTACCAGTCAAAATATATCACCCCCTTTTAAGAAGCATGAACACGGGAAAACACAATGCTGGAAGCTGAAATTAATCAACTACAGGTTGCCATGTTAAGTATCAGCAATTTGAAATTGACTGAAATTGGTCACTTTCAGTCAGAAGATTGTACTGTTTACTACTCAGGAAAAACAAAGAAGGAACAGTGTTGCTTTCATAGTCAAGAAGTATACCAAATAATAACAATTAGATTTCATGGACAAAGATTTAATATGACAGTTATCCAAGTTTATGCTCCAATCACTAATACGGAAGAAAAGGAGGTTGATGAGTTTTACGGATAAGTTCAATCTGAAATTGGGAAAACATACAAGCAAGATGTGTTACTTGTGGTTAGAAACTGGAATACCAAAGGTGGAAATATTAAGGAGGAAAACATAGTAAGACTATATGGCCTAGGAAACAAATTAAGTAGGATAATGAGTTTTCAGTTTCTGCCAATCCAGCAATTTGTTCATTGCTAACACAGTCTTCCAACAAACCAAAACAATGTCTATATACATGGATATCACCAAATGGAGTTAACAGAAATCAAATTGACTATACTGTATTATTGGTACAAGGAGGTAAAATGGCTCAATTATAATACTAAAGATGTGACTAGGAATAACAGGACTGGAGAATGACACAAAGATTGAAAGAGGTCAGCCTACATACCAATATCAAAGAAAGGAAACTTTAAAGAGCATGACTATTGCACAGTAACATTAATTTCAGATGCTAGGATCATCGAATGCTGATTAGAAAAAATGGAAAGTGAGATACCAGATTTTCAAGCTGGCTTTAGAAAAGACTGAGGAACATGAGACTTTGCTGATACATGCTGAATAATTGAGAAGGCCAAAGAATACCAATAAGAGTCAATATCTACTTCATTGATTATAGAAAGGCTTTCAGTTGTGTCAGTCATGTCCAGTTGTGGAATGTGCTCGGGAACATGGGAACTCCATAATGTCTCATTCTCCTCATGCAGAACCTGTACACAGGTCAGGAAGCCACAGCCCTGAAGGAACATAGCAAAACAGCCTAGCTCCAGATCGGCAAAGATGTGGGACAAGACTGTATACTCTCCCCTTATTTATTTAATTTATACAGGTAGTCCTTGACTTACGACCACAATTAGGACTGAAACTTTCATCGCTAAGTGATGTGGTCATTAAGTGAGCCACACCCAATTTTATGACCCTTTTTGCTGCAGTCATTAAGCAAATCACCAGGGTCATTAAGTGAATCACATGGTTGTTAAGTGAATCTGGCTTTCCCCATTGACTTTGCTTGTCAGAACCCCACTGGGAAGGTCACAAATGATGATCATGTGACCTTGGGATGCTGCAACCATCGTAAATATATGCTGGTTGCCAAGCACCCAAATTTTGATAATATTACTGTGGGGATGCTACTATGGTCGTAAGTGCAAGGACTGGTCATAAATCACTTTTTTCAGCACTGTTGTAACTTCAAATGGTCATTAAATGAATGGTCATAAGTCAAGGACTACCTGTATGCTGAATATATACTGAGGGAAGCTGGGTTGGAAGAAGATGAGCATAATTTTAAAACTGATGGAAAAAATATCAATAACCTGCACTACTATAATAGCTGAAAATGCAAATGATCTGCAAGCTGTAGTAATGTCAGTCAAGGAGCACAGTGAAAAACTAAGATTAAATGTAAAGAAGACCAAATTAATGACAACAGGTCCAGCAACCAGCCCTAGAAATGACAATAAAGCTATTGAAGTGATAGGTAACTTCTGCATCTATCACCATTAAAAGTAAAAGAACTAGAAGTCAACATCCCAGACTAGCACTTGGTAGAGTAGCAGTGAAGGCTTTAGAAAAGGTATTCATATACAGTGAAATGTCTATACCTCCAAAGATTTGAACTGTGCAGGCAATGATTTTCCCTGTGATATTCTATGGAAGCAAAACTTCGACTTTGAAGAAGCAGGATAAAAAGAGTATTGATGCTTTGAACTTTGGTGTTGGAGAAGCTTCCTGAGTGTACCATGCATAGCCAAGAAAAGAAACAAGTGGATCACAAAATAAATCAATCCAGAGTTCATATTCAAGGCACAAATTATGAAGCTAAAACTATCATATTTGGGACACATTATGTGAAGACTTATCTCTCTGGAGAAATTCATAATGCTGTCAGAGGAGGAGAAGATGACTAGCAACAAGGTAGATGGACACAATTACCAGAAGAATGCAGATGGATTGAATTATAGGTGCACATTTGGAAGACCTGAAGGACCAGGTTGGGACAGATCATCCTGAAGAAAATCTATATACAGATAGTCCCCTGGTTAAGAACGCCCAGGATACAAATGACCCATAGTTAAGAATGGAGCCTCTTATAGCAAAATTTGTGTTAAATACACAGTGATTCGAGTTAAATGCCAATGGTTCAAGTTCATTACACAATACTACTTATACAGTATTATACAATAATACTGTTCTGGCTTACATTCAGATTCAACTTAAGGACAGACCTTGAGAACAGAACTCATTCTTAAACTGGGTACTCCCTGTATTTGGTCACTAAGTCAACACCAGCTTAATAACAATATTTTTGGGACACGCTTGACCTTAAAGCAGGGCCATATTCTAAAAAGTAGGTCAGGGCAATAGCCAAATTTGACTTCATTTTTGGACTGATTAAGTGCCATCAGGTTGTTTTCGACTCCTAACGACCACATAAATAGACTTTCTCCATGATGATGTATCCCTAACCTGTTCTTTCGGGTCTCCCAATGGTGGACTCGTCGCCATTGTAACTGAGTCCATCCACCTTGCTGCTCTTCTTTTTCCCTCTACCTTCCCCAGAATTAGAGCCTTTTCCAGAATGCTGAGTGTTTGCTATTTTATTTTTATTTATTTTAATTTTGCTTCATTTTCCTAATATGAAGTTAATACTGTTATTATATACTTGCTTCCTGTATATTTAATAATTCCCCTCCTCTGTGGTGGTAATAACTACAATTCAGTGGCAACCTTTGAAGGAGCCTGAGTTACATCCAAGACTTTCTAAGACTGCATGTAGCCCTGAGGCCTGAAATTGTATCTCTCTGCTTCATAGTGATCAGGGAGGATCTGCTTTTGCCTCTTTGGCTTCAATGATTTCCTACTAAACTGTATGCTTTTCTAAGGTTACCCAACCTTATTGGCAACTCTCAAGCCTCAGGCTCAGAGCTTCCTATAGACCCAAATTGGGACAGCAACATGTATTTCCTCATTAATTAGGCTATCTATCAGGAGACCCTGAGGCTGACTTCTTTATGGTTCTGCTTTATGGTGCCTAAGGATAGGTCTGCCTGTCTTGAGAGCGATTTAAATGTCTGCTTTTCAAGAGTGCAGGTGAGGGATTTGTGAAGTTTCTCCTCCTGAATCTTCCGTGTTATCCCTTCCATGTAAATCCTAAAATGATGACTTGGCCTGGACAAATGCTGTCATAACTGATAGGTAAATCAATAATTAGTAAAAGTAATAGTTAAATTGATCTCTTTTAACCCAGAAGAATGAAGAATATTCTGAAAATACCAACAAGCTATTTATGGCACTGTTTAGGTGTGTTTCAACAAGTTTTAAGAGCCGTTGAACACTGAGTTGTGGTTAATTTGTGCTTATGTATATAATAATATCTGTTTGCATCTCTCACTCTCATGTAAGTGGGGCTGCATGTTTCTAGTTTGCATGAAAAAGTTCCAAATTTCATGCCAAAGTTAGCCAGATTTCACCACTCTGGATAGTGTCATTACTAGTTTATTGCATTCCATTGTTTTCTGTCTTGTTTTTCTATATCTTATGGGGATAATTTAAATAATAAATTGCAGAATTGCAGTGAAAGCATTTCTAGTCAGGGGAAGCACTGTTGAGGCTTTAAAGGGCAGATGTGCCTTTGACTGAAATATTCCTCTTTGCAGTTTCAGCTCACTTTAATTATTCCTAGTTTAGTGCAACAAATAGGATTAATACTGGCGCAAGATGGAAAACAGTTTGGGAACAAACACTTCATAACTCCATAACCAGCAGGGGGAGATATGGTGTAAGGCTAAAACCTGACCACTAAAGGGATCAGGCCCATGCCTGACCTTTCTTCCTTTAAGATTGCAGGCTAAACAAGAAAGTTAAAGTAACAGTGATAGTCACCCCACTAACCTCAAAGTCCTACTCATGAATGCAGGGTCAACTGCTGGTAAAACATGGATTATCCAGGACTCAATCCAGGATGAAAGTGTTTATTTTTTTATAATAATTTTATTAAAGTTTACAAGTGCAAAGATAAAAAACTAATAAACTAAGAATATAAAAAGTAAAAAATAAAAGGTGCAGAGAATAAGAAAAAAATAATAAAAAAGATATATATAAAGAAATGAATCCCCCCTCCCTCCAGACAAGTATAAACAATCTCAGTAACTTAACACCTTCTCTAATATTGCAGTTAAAAAATCTCTTCTTCCCATATCTCTTATCAATAAACAAATTGTAAAAACTCGTCATTCAGTCCTAATCAGCAAAAGTCTATTAAGAGCTACCATAAATAATAACATATATATTTTAACCTTAATCAAATAAATCCATTTTATTTTCCAATCCTTAACTTTGTCGTACCGCAAATATCCATGCCACCCAAATCTCAGGTCATGTTCTTCTAACTCCAAGAGCCTTCTATTTCTCAGCAACACCCACTCTTTCATCCAAACCAAACAGTAAGCTGCAAAATACAGTTTCAAATCAGGTAAACTCAATCCTCCTCTTTCCTTTGCATCGTGTAACACCTTATATTTAACTCAGGTTTTTTTCCCCTGCCACACAAATTTAGATATATCCTTCTGCCACTGTTTAAATGGTGCATCAGTTGTCAAAACAGGTATTGTCTAAAACAAAAATATTGTTCTAGGCAAGACATTCATTTTTATTACAGAAATTTTCCCCAGTAGTGACATTGTAGTTTCTCCTATCTTAACATGTCTTTTATCTTCCTATCTTAACGTGTCTTTCCTTCTATGTCTTTACATAGTTATTTTGAAATAATATTCAGTTCATGTTAGTCATAGTGATACCCAGATATTTTACCTTCTTCTCAATCTTAACACCCATTTTATTTATCAATTCTGTTTGATCTTCTATTTTCATATTTTTGTTAACATTTTTGTCTTCTGTTTATTAATCTTGAAACTGCTAATGCACCAAATTATTTTAATTTGTCCATTAATATTTTAATTGACTTAAAAGGAACTTCCAGAACCAACGCCAAGTCATCTGCCAAAGCCCTTAACTTGTAAGTTTCTTTTTTAAACTTTACTCCCACAATCCTCTCATTTTGTCTTATATCTCTATTCAGTATTTTAAGAACCAAAATAAACGAGAGGAGACAGTGAGCATCCCTGTCTTGTTCCTTTTTATATCTCACAGGGTTTTGTTAGATCTCCATTAACAATTGTTTGTGCTTTCTGTGAAGTGTAAATCGATCTTACCCATTTTATAAAGTTTTCTCCAAAATTCATCTTTCAAAACCTTGAACGAGAAACCCCAGTTCAAATTGTCAAAGGCCTTCTCTGCATCTAAGAAGTTCAGTGTAGCTTGTTTTGCTCCAAATATTCCAAAATGTCCAACACATTTCTAATATTATCCTTTAACTGTTTTTTAGGTAAAAACCCACACTGATTTCTTACAAAATTATTTTCAGTCTATCAGCTAGAATCGCTGTGAACAACTTGTAGTCCTTATTTAATAGTGATATCAGCCTATAGTTTCTTGTTAAAGTCAAATCTTGTCTCTCTTTAGGTATTAATGCTATACTGGCATCTTTCCAACTCTCTGGCATCTTCCTCCCTGTAGGATAAAGTTCATTGTGTTTTGTAAAGGTTGTAAAAGTTCATCCTCAAAACATTTATAATAAGAACTTGATAATCCATCTGGTCCAGGCACCTTTCCTAATTTAATCTTTTTTATAACTTCAGAAACTTCCGTTATTGTTATAAGGGAAGTTCATAATCTGTCTCGGTTCCTCTGTAATCCTTGGTAAATTTTGTTTCTTTAGATATTCATCTATTTTCTCTAGAGAAATGTCACTTCCTTTATACAAGTTGGAATAACATTGATGAAATACTTTTTGTATGGCCATGTTGTCCATTAATACAATATCTCCCTCTTATAATTTCAATATCATTTTCTTTTTCTTTTCATAATTTATATGTTAGCTACTTCCCTGGTTTATTTGCAAACTAATTTTTTTTTGCTTTATATAATTCTTTTTTATTTTCATTTCTCTTACTGTTAACATAGATAATTGTTGTTGTAAAAATGTAATTAATAGAAGTTAACATTTTTCATTTCATTAATTGGTTATAAATAGTTGAGTGTATATATCATTTTAAAATGGGTACCACATTCTAATGAGTCAGACAAATTGGAATAGGTGCAAATAAGGGCAACAAGGAAGATTAAAGGATCAGAAACTAAAAGAGAGATTAGGGGAAATGGGCTTGTTGAGCCTTGAGGAAAGATGACTAAAGAGTAGTATGATAGCAAAATATTTGAAGGAATTTCACACAGAAGAAGGCCGAGACCAGTGTAATATCATCTGAGTGCAAGACCAAAAAGAGTATCAAATTATAGGGAGGCTGTGTCAGGTTTAGCCCCAGGAACCCCAAGAGACAATGCAAAATCAGTTCAGCTGTGTTTATTAGCTACAACCTCTAGCAAGAATCTCCCCAGACTGAACCCCAGCTCCCAAGCCAGCCAGCCACAACATGGTGAATTCCTCAGGGAGGTGCCAGCCTCATCCTCTTGAAGTTCCCATGCTCTTGCGGTGAACTAAGAAAACACTTATCTCCCTGAGCCTAGCCTTCATAATTCCATTCCATCACAGGCTGATTCCAAATTAATTTCCTAAAGGGATGGTGAACTCTACTGAAAGTATGCACTGAAGAACTCAAATTATTCAAATTATTATTTTATTACATGCCAATCTTTGCTTTAAAAAAAACAGTATTGTCCGGTAACCTGTATCTAAAGTTAATAGTGCTATGAGTTTGCTTCTGATTATTGTGAAGTGTTGTATCATTGTGGTTTTGCCAAGAATGACAGATCTACCACCAGGTATGTATTGAAAATATTAGACAACACCAAAGGGGAATTAAAAATCTGTCATGAAAATCCTGATAATCTTTTAGCATGTCTATTCTAATGAACTCTGTTTAACGGACTGCCATTAAAAGCAGTCTAGAAACCTCACTTGCATTAGCCCGAAGGAGCAAGTAGAGGCTATTCATTGTTAAGTCTATTGATTTTAAATTTGGTTTGGGGCTAAATACATTATTCTAGGTTTTGTCTTTGTATTTTGTGCCCATGAAACTTGAGATGTGTCTTTTTCTTTATTTTCCTTTCTATTGTTGGGATTTCAAGAATGAAAATGAATTGAAACAATCCATCCATTGGCTCCAAATTATTTTTCTATTTATGGTCCTTTACTTTGGAATCAGCTGTTAAAGTTAATAGAAGAAAATGGGAAAACTAGCCTTTTTACTCAAGCAAGCCCTTTATATCTTAAAAGGTGTTTTATTACCATTTATCCTTTTTAACTCTGACATATTGTATTTTATCATTATACTGATTAGATCTAGAATCTTTTAAGGATCATCTGAATTTTTGCATCCCAGATCTGGAGGCCCAGTGTGAACTCAGCCACTGTATCTGTTCCATAAGATTTGTTGTGAACTCCTTTTATTTCCGTGCAAATAATGGAACAGGGTTATTGTAGCTGATCACTGCTGCTGTTTCAGATGTTTTCAGATGCTGTTGTGAGTGTATCTTCCTTGCCGGTAGACAGGCTCAGATGTTCAATATGTATAGAATACACATTTTCATATGGGAGAGATAGTCTCTCTGTGACATACATAGAACTCCTCTTTCTTTGATGGAGATAGGAAAACTGGGAGTCCTTTTAAAAGAAATAGATTTTACTTTGGAATTTTTAGAAAAAAAGGAAAAACAGGAGGGGAAGCAGATATATATTCCAGTTTGGAAATCCTGCTGTTTTCAAAAGAAATAGCTAAATATTCAAGCTGGAAATTGTGTTAAGTTTTTAATTTTTGTTTTCTGTTCAGTGTTTAAATCTCATGTCCTCTTCTTTTTTTAAAATTTCTTTCCATACAAGCTAGTGAATTCCACTTAATTTTAGCCCTTAGTCCTTACCCACTCTTCAGGTTGAGCATGAAGATTTACCGTCAGGTCCAGAAATATTGGGACATCGACACAATTCTAACATCTTTGGCTCTATACACCACCACAATGGATTTGAAATGGAACAAACACAATGTGCCTTAACTGCAGACTGTCAGCTTTAATTTGAGGGTATGTACATCCAACTCAGGTGAACGGTGTAGGAATTACAACAGTTTGCATATGTGCCTCCCACTTGTTAAGGGACCAAAAGTAATGGGACAGAATAATAATCATAAATCAAACTTTCCCTTTTTAATACTTGGTTGCAAATCCGTTGCAGTCAATCACAGCCTGAAGCCTGGAACGCATAGACATCACCAGATGCTGGGTTTCATCCCTGGTGATGCTCTGCCAGGCCTCTACTGCAACTGTCTTCAGTTCCTGCTTGTTCTTGGGGCATTTTCCCTTCAGTTTTGTCTTCAGCAAGTGAAATGCATGCTCAATGGGATTCAGGTCAGGTGATTGACTTGGCCATTGCATAACATTCCACTTCTGTCCCTTCAAAAACTCTTTGGTTGCTTTTGCAGTATGCTTTGGGTCATTGTCCATCTGTACTGTGAAGCGCCGTCCAATGAGTTCTGCAGCATTTGGCTGAACGTGAGCAGCTAATATTGCCCGAAACACTGCAGAATTCATCCTGCTGCTTTTGTCACATCATCAATAAATACAAGAGAACCAGTTCCATTGGCAGCCATACATGCCCACACCATGACACTACCACCACCATGCTTCACTGATGAGGTGGTATGCTTAGGATCACGAGCAGTTCCTTTCCTTCTCCATACTCTTCTCTTCCCATCACTCTGGTACAAGTTGATCTTGGTCTCATCTGTCCATAGGATGTTGTCCAAGAACTGTGAAGGCTTTTTTAGATGTCGTTTGGCAAACTCTAATCTGGCCTTCCTGTTTTTGAGGCTCACCAATGGTTTACATCTTGTCGTGAACCCTTTGTATTCACTCTGGTGACGTCTTCTTTTGATTGTTGACTTTGACACACATACACCTACCTCCTGGAGAGTGTTCTTGATCTGGCCAACTGTTGTGAAGGGTGTTTTCTTCACCAGGGAACGAATTCTTCGGTCATTCACCACAGTTGTTTTCCGTTGTCTCCCGGGTCTTTTGGTGTTGCTGAGCTCACCGGTGCGTTCCTTCTTTTTGAGAATGTTCCAAACAGTTGTTTTGGCCATGCCTAATGTTCTTGCTATCTCTCTGATGGGTTTGTTTTGTTTCTTCAGCCTAATGATGGCTTGCTTCACTGATAGTGACAGCTCTTTGGATCTCATCTTGAGAGTTGACAGCAACAGATTCCACTTGCAAATAGCACACTTGAAATGAACTCTGGGCCTTTTATCTGCACATTGTAATTGGGGTACTGAGGGGATATCACACACCTGGCCATGGAACAGCTGAGAAGCCAATTGTCCCATTACTTTTGGTCCCTTACCAAGTGGGAGGCACATATGCAAACTGTTGTAATTCCTACACCGTTCACCTGAGTTGGATGTACATACCCTCAAATTAAAGCTGGCAGTCTGCAGTTAATGCACATTGTGTTTGTTTCATTCCAAATCCATTGTGGTGGTGTATAGAGCCAAAGATGTAAGAATTGTGTCGATGTCCCAATATTTCTGGACCTGACTGTATATTTAAATTTTTGAATCTGTATATTAATCTGGAATCTCTGCCACATTTCTTCTAAGAGTTTGCTAAACTACAGGAATTCCTGTTGGTAGCAGACCAGTACCTACTTGTGGTCTGCTGAGAGCATTACTTTACTGTATATACATCTTCTTTAACCAAGCAGTATTTATTTATATATTAAATGTTTGGAATATTTAAAGCTAAAAAGTTGTTATAGTTCTCTTTTTCTAATAAATCACAATCCTGTGAAATTGCTTTATATCTCAAGGTGGGGTGGGGAGAAGGTCTGCAACCTGTAGTCACACACATATAAGCTACATGGCCAGGAGGTTGGCTGGTTTATTTATTTATTTACATCCTATTTTTTTCTGTTTATCTCTTATTCACCAAAAAGAGTACACAAAGTATGAGTCGTATCTCTCTCATAATCTAGGGTAGAGGCAGGATGCCAAATGATGCACCCTTAGAAGATGGTGGCAGAAGGAACTGACAAACAGCTACCACAAAGCAGGAGATGGAGCCCAGGAATGAAAACCCAAACAGCTTCTGTACAAAGAGGTTTGAAACTCCAGCCTTCCACACAGTGGTTTATTTAGTGCAAATTGTAATTTATAATACATGTCTTTTGATAAGGCATTAAATTAAATAAGGCAGTAATTTATAATATATGTCTTTTGATAAGGCATTAAAATAAATATATCTGTTTTGATCATTATGGAGAAAATCTATGTGGTTGCTAAGAGTCGACACTGACTTGATGGCACATAATCAATGTCTGGAAAATGTAATAGAGAAGTTTAAAGATCAGTTGATAGGAAATAACAATTTGTTTGGAATCTATCTTTATCCAAGAATTTTCATAACAATTTATTTAAAAAAATATGTGGTTTCTCCCAAAACTCTTGGGACAGAACATTTTGGTTTTTTTTAAAAAAAATAAGGATTTATTGAAATAATAAGCTGGTTCCTTTTATGTTTTCCAGCTTTATTTTTGTTGATTAAAACCTTTGCTCTAGTTTGAGTTTTGAATGCAGTTTGAGGAGATTTATTTTTGTACTGCATTCAAATATGCCATATGAACCTTAGCCACATATACTTTGATCAGTTAGAATTTTGGAGAAGAACTGCTCTTTTTTGATCCAGCAGTTTTTGGCATTGCTTTATTAAAACACCTGCTAAACACAACCTCGTCTTGTTTTATTCTGATCTATATGCTTACTTTCCATCAAGTATACATTTATACTGGAAATAGTACTGTGTTGTGTTAACAGACATAAGCAGGAGAGTGCCTACATGGAGAAAGTCTTTTTGCATATTGCAGATTCTTTTATCTTGAGGAATGTAATTCATGGAGGGCAAGTGGTCACCCTGGTGCTAGGTTACAAGTACGCAAACATGATTTTAAAAATATAGAACTTCACTTCAGTGAAGAATAATGGAAAACCCAGTAGGTAATGTAATGATAGGGATCTTAACTTTTATTAGATTAATTAAAAGATTTAAAATGTAAAAATAGTATGAAAGCAAAGTGCAGGAAAATGGATATGGATTATCTCCACCTTTACCCAGGTAAAAGGACACCTCCAACCTAGGCCCTCCAGATGTGTAGGAAAATAACTCTTACATTACCCAATCATTCTGGAGATTGTGATTCGACATATCTGAGGGGTATTAGATTTGAAAAGGCTGCAATAAGTATTTGTGATAATCACACAATAAATACTGCACCTCTCACACGAGGTGTTTTAAAGTTAGGTATCACAAGTGATGACAGGGGCAACTATATTAGTGATAAAATATATAGTGTGATAAATGTGCCCCCCCACCCACCCTAAACTTCCTTTACCAACCTCCTCCTTCATCTTACTTTCTTGTAACAGAAAGAGTTACAAGAAAGAGTTCTACACAAATATGGCATTGCGTTGGCTGCTTGCTGTGTATCAGCTTTCCCTAACTTAGTGCTTGCAGATATATTAGAAAAGATGAAAGATACCTAGCTGGGAACGGCTGAATTAAGGAAGTATGTGTGTGCGTGTGTGTGTGCATGTGCATGTGCATAAATATAATTTTGGAATCTATTGAAGCTAACTTAGCTTCCTTTTGCTAGAAAGTAGGGCTTTCAACATGTCCATGTAGCCATCAAGAACTGCACTCAACCCAAGAAAGGTTTTACCTTTTAAAGTTTTGGGAAAATATGAAGTAGCTTTTTATTCAGACAACATCAAGAGTATCAAATGGATGTCTCCTCTCAACTGTCCCTAAAACTCTTGGAGTTAGACAAGCTTTTAGTTTCTAAAGAGCATCATGTGCATCCAGGGAGAGCAAATACTATTAACATTCAAATATCTATATATGTATTTATTTATAACATCTATATGTCGCCAGACTCCCAGCAGTATACAACATATAAAACTTAAATAGTAATCAAAGAAAATAAAATTAAGGTATGATAAAATAAAATGCAGCTTCTCTTTTATTATATAGTTTCTCTTTTCCTGATCACAATGAAGAAAATAAATCTTCCTTCTAAAAATAATTTGGTACTTTTTTATTATTTTGAAGTGGACCAGTCAAAATAGAGACAATACCACAGCCAGCAACTAATTAATCAGCACTTCCCAGGAAACCTCCAATCACCAACCCTCCCCCCCCTTCCCGGTTAAAATTTTAACAGTCTACAAATCCTGCAAGGTAACCCCTCTTCTGAACTGATGTGCTGAGGAAGTCTCATTGGGATGCTGGGTAAAAGTTCTCCTACCCCCCCCCCACTAAACCCCCCCTCCACTAATCAGTACCTCAGTATTGATCTCCTAAGGCCCAGAGAACCTGATCACTAGATTTAAAGTATATAGCTAATTTACAATAAAGATTCTTAAGTAGCTAGTCAAATGACTTGCAGCCATTCTCTTGACTGAACCGCAGCATAGCAACTAAAAAAATAATCTGGAAGTTTGGCCTGATCAGCTTAAATATCCCTCATGACTGCTTCTTCTTAGGGGTTAGGAATGAAATACTAATGGAATGGCTAAAGTGCATAACAGCAGGATAACAGGCATATTGCATGTTCACAGTGTCTCCAGGACATAATGCATCTAATCGATACATGAAGGAAAAACTGTGTGTAAGTCAATACAGGAAGTCCAAGTAGGCCTTGGGAAATACAGTATATTTTAACTGAATTGGATGTAATCTGGCATAAGACTTTCTTTTCGAATATTCATGCCTAACATGGTTGTGAGAAAGGAAGGTGAATCTTGCTCCAAGCTCTTTTAATCAAGGGGATCCTCCTTATACAAATAATATATGAAGATAATTTCAACAATTTCCCCATTCTCTTTGCTCAAATTATTTTCTTATAGTTTGTCATTTTATTTTTACATAAACCAGTCTCATTTCTAAAAAGGTTTGTTTCCGGATAGCATATTGCCTTATGCCTCAAACAGAAACCATTTTTCCACCTATCTACTCGCTTTATTTATTTTAAGGCTGATACATATGACCTCAATCTTATTTTAATGCAGGAATTGCTTCAAAATTATTCTGCTCATTGTAACTTGATTTGCAAAGGTCAGAACAGCATCGTGGACAGGGAAGCTTATGTATTTCTGTCATTAAATGGTTGGGTGCAGCAGTGCCTTCCACAGAAAGAAATACACCTTTACCCATCCAAGGAAAAACCTTAATCTTTGTCTAACCACCACCATCCCCTGAGAGCATTTAGTGACCATACTTGGCAAAGTAGCACAGGTGTGGTCTCGACTGCAGCAGCAATTTTACTGTGATTGGAGGAGGGAGGAATGGATTATTTCTCTGTCCTGCATGCTGAGAAGCTTCATTCTTACCAGATCCTGTTTGAAGGAAAGCATTCTCCATGATGAGTGATGTAGGCCAGTCCTCTGCATGTTTTGGGCTGGTGTTTCCATTATTCTCAACCAGTGAAATGCCATGATGGCTAAAGACAGTGGGAATAGTAAACATAGTACGAAGGCCATCAGTTTGGTGAAAGCTATTGTCATAGAAGTACACCTTTCACCTCACCTTACTTCTTTCAAGAAACTGCACAACAGACAGCACACTCTCTGGGAAGAGTTAAAGTAAATTTTAAAAACGAGTGTCTCAAAATGGGACAGCATGCTGTGAGGGTGATCTTGCTGCTGCTCTGGCGGGACTTAAATTCTTTAAATACATAAGATGGAATATCAGAATTTCGACAAGCATAGGATGTCAAGCTCAGCCTTATTGATACCTTTCTAAAATCAAAACATGCTGAATAGTTGCTGGTGCCTAGGGAACATATAAAATTAGAGCATTTGTAGAAGTGGAAGGACTCAATGATCATCTAGTCCAATGCTTTGCAATGAGCAGGAAAACCAGTTAAACCATCCAGCCTCTTCTTAAAGACCTCTGGAGGTGGAGAATCTGCAACTCCATAAGTAGATTGTCCCACTTTTGTACAAATCTTACTGTCAGGATGTTTTTCCTTTAAAGTAGCACAGCATTTTACTGTCAATGGGAATAAAAATATCTTCCCTGAAGAAAGTGCTTCTGCTGTATGAAATTTCCATATTTTTTAGCATTGAGGGGAAAATGCTCACTTGCTGGTAAATATGGGACTCCTCCTTTAACTCCCAGTCTCAAGTAGCAGTGGGGCTGCTCTTCTTTTCCATACAGATGTTGCACTTGTGCAGTAATTGTGCACATGTGCAGTATCTCTACACAATTCAAGATTTGGGGCAGTTGTGCATTAATTGAAAACAACTTGCTCTTGTGACTTGAGTGTCAATTTCCATTGACTTTGGGTTACTATAATTTATCCACTGAGATTTTTTTCTCTTTGAAATGTGGCAAGCATACATTCTTTTCATAAATTAATTTGACCTTGCAAAGCATAATGTCAGCATCTTTTTATTCCCCTTTGTGCTGACATTTAATAGGGATTTTTTGTTGTTATTTTCCATGGCAAAAGATACTACTCCGTTATTTGGGTAGTAGAAAAGGAAAGGGGAAGGGGAAGCCAAAAGCAATACATTTTTTTAAAAAAACGATAACCTCAATTAAAAGTCAGCTGATCAGCTTTTAGAAAACAGCTGGCTCCTTCTCTCCCTTTCTCTGCTGTCCTTCCTTCAAAGTGCTGTAATTGAGCAGTAAGGCAAAGCAACAAATGAAGCACTTGTTTCATGAAGCCAGCTTTTAGCAATGTGTTATTGGTTATTTGAAAGCAAAATGAGACGTGAAACATGAACCAGCTCTTCTCTCCACTGCAAGTCCATTAAATTATAGAGACAATATTGTGCTTAGCTCACATATTTATTGCAAGATATATCTCATTATTATATGCTGGCAAACTGAATACTTATAATGAACCAATTACCAAGGAGGCAGCTATTGAGTTTGGAATATTACTCCATTTTATAGGTGGATAAGCAGATCTTTCTCAAAGCTGTACAGGTTTTTTTTTTTTTTTGGCTTCCTTCATAGGGAGGTAGCAGGGCTGGAAAAAAAGATTCTTCTGAGTTCTCTGTTGTACATTAGATTTTTTAAATTATTATTTTGAACTCAAATGCTTTGTACAGGTAGTCCTTGACTTACGACCACAATTGGGACTGGAATTTCTGTTGCTAAGCAATGCAGTCATAAAGCAAGACGTCACGTAAAAAAAGTATAATAATTAGTAAAACTGGGCATAGTTTTATTTATTCTTAGAATATTATCCTAAGAGCTGGGAAGGGGCAAGTAGAGCACACTGTCTAAGATTGCACATACACATACGTACACTGCAAACTTCAGTGTACACGGCTCCAATGTCACCTTTGCTAAGCTTCTCTAATTCAGCTATGGCTTATTTTCCACATCACTTCTTTAGTGGCCTTTGGTGTTTCTTGCTCAGCAAATTATGTTGGTTTGAGCAAAGCAGTGAATCCTTGTCCTCAGTGAGATCATGTTCAGTGGTTTGAAAGCTAGATTCAAATTGAGCAGGACCAACATGAATGTGCTCCCCCTATCCATTTCTCAACAGAGATTATACAAGAAAGCAAAACAGAAAGATACAATGGGACAACGCAAGTAAGAACAGCAGTGTGTCTGTGGGGGTGGGGGAATGAGATCAGGTCAGTAAGTGTGGATCAGAAAGCAGCATTTGGTATTGCAATGTAAGCCTCACCCTTTTCTATCTGCAGCACAGGAAGTTGCACACATTCCCAATACGGGCAGACCTTGTGTTGCAATGCTGCTTTCTTCATCTGGTAATGATGATGTGGGAGACCAGTTGTCTGAAGGATTGCTTTACAGTTTCAGACAGTGTGAAATCACTGTAGCAGGTCTAAAAGCAAAGCCTTCCTCAAGTCAAGCTCAACTCTTGGTGATTTCATGGACTCATCCATATATGTTTCCTGGTAGTAGTATAAAACCTGTTTGCCACTGTCTTCTTCCAGGATGTTTTTCTAACTGCCCAGGCTAGCCCAGAGTCCTGATAATTTCTTAATGTTTTTCCATCCAAATGCTAACAAGTTCTGATCCTGCTTAATTTTTTGAGATCAGCCAAGGTTGGCTGGGTACTGCCATCTAGCTGGGCATACTAGGTACTGTATACATTGAGAAAAATTGAGAAGCATGTATCTCCTGAATTTTCATTACTTGGTTTCTAAACTCACAAGTATCAGATTGTAGATGAGTAAGACCCTCTCACACAACGCCCTTAAACTGCTGCTCCAAATCAGAGGAATCCATCCTGGGCTAGATGCACCAATGCCTTGATTCAGTGAAGGCAGCTGCATATACATAGAGTATATTCACAGTCATATTTTCAGATTTAATTGGGCTGTATTCATTTTTTCTGATATTCTTTTTTCACAGTAGCAATATTATCTTAACTGAAACATTTGGTCCAGATTCCACAAAACTAAGAGTTTGACTTCCAGTGTGGGAAAGATTGATTCTTAATGTTCCCATGGAGGGGAAGAAAAATCCCAGGCCTCCTTTCTATGAAAGGTCTCCAAGTTCACCAGAAAGTAGAACCATTTGCTTATTTTTCTCAGTTGGTTTATCACTCCCCCAACCTCTTTTAAAAAAAACAAAAAACAAAAGGGCTAATTTTAATCTCAGATTATAATTTTGTCCGGCAGCTTCACTTTCATGTCAACATATATTTCTGTCTCTCTAAAGGGACAGTAGAACAGTACATGTAGGAATAACGTGGGAAAGTATTATCCCTTTGTTTCCTTTTCTGCCATCATTCTTTTTCATGCAGGATTGACATGAGACCTAGTTTGGTTATTATTCTCAGGAGAAGTGGCCCATTTGCAGTCACAATGTGCTCTGTATCAGTGTCCGTGGAAACCACTGGAAGGAAATGAAAGGTAAGGAAAGAGCAAATTGCTTTTTATCAAAGTAAAGGATATGAAAGAGCATACTATGAGCATATTGGTAAAGAAAGCAGGCTAAGTTGCTATGAAGAGTTCTGAAAGAGGACATCTAGCAGCCCCAACTTTTCCTTCTCCACGGCATTGTGGTAGGAGGAAGTGTACTTGTTGAATATCCTCAGTACTCTTTTAAAGGAACCCAGGCCCTAAAGTGGAGAGAATATGATAGTACTATGTGGTTTTACTAGGCAATGCTTGTTCTAGGCAATAGTTGTTACCAGACTGCAATAAGCTGAGCTAGACATTAAACATTGTTCTGGTGTTTAATGAAACAACAAACAAAAGTAAATAAACATTACTTAGCAGTGTGAGACCTACCTACCTTCAATAGTATGATTCAATCAACCCTTCTTGCTATTTCCAAATATTTGGGATTGAGCAGGGAAAATACTATAACTTGGTGAGATAATACATTCCAGAAGATCTCAAGCTCAATCACTATTGAAAAGAATAAGATAGCAGGTACTAGGAAGAGCTCTGTTTGAGACCTTGCTGAATTGTCATCAATAAGAATAGTGAGTACTGGGCTGTAAAACACCAATGATCAGATCAGAAATAAATCAGCATTTTGTGTTATTTGCAATGAGAAGCTATCAGCCCTTAGAGATAGGTCGGGTCAGGAAACAAAAAGTAGAAGGATGACTACTAGCAAGGACTACTAGAATCGACTTTATTGTTGTTGGGTATAATAACAGAATTCTGAAAGCCTACCAGAGCTTTCCTCTGCCCCCTCTTGTGCCATATAGAAACAATACTTTTGAGTCTTTCCATGCTCTCACCTTTCCCAGGACTGAGATGTCATTTATTGTTTGTTTTATCTGCTTTTGATTCTTGTATTCCTTTGCCAACCTTATTTCTACATTCCTCTACAGAAACATCAGTTTTCCATCTTCAGATTAATTGTGGTTGGTTGTTCAATACAGAACTAGGTTTTACAGATGGGAGTTAGAAGTTGTGAAACAATTACTAATACAAAGCTTATTCAGAGCACTAAGTTTATGACCTGAATTAGAATGTGAACTGTAGTTTACCAGATTCATATCTGATACTCTCTTTACTAACCATAGAAATGCTATTTTAAAACAATACAGTGATGTTTCTTTGTAGTAATCATGAGATCAAAAGAACACATATATTATTCAGAGAGCAATTTCCAGAAAAAAATCTAGATTTATATGCCTGAATTTCTTCCCTCCTCCTCCCAAACAATCATTTTATCAGAAGTTATCTTTTGTTAAAATTCAATAAGTAACTTTTAAGACATTGAATTAAAATATAGGTAGACATTTAGAGAACAGCCTAATAAGTTCAATGGAAAGTTTCTGGTTTGCAGACAGATTATTCCTGCTCCTTCATATAATCAGATAATAGTCCTGTGTCACATTGAAGATAACCCAGTCAATCACAGTCCAAATATTCATGCTGCCCTAGTTCATTAACTGAATCTGAACTTATATTTTAATTGTTTCTTTGGGAATACAAGTTTTAAGAATGTGTGTACAGAATTCTGTGATTTCTTTCAGGAATACCATGGTTCATTATGTTGAAAACTATCCCAGACTTATTTTGGCCACTAATTTCTTCAGGTCAAGTAGAAAAACTTTAGTGGTATATTGAATTGTGCAAACAGAAGAGAAGCAGTGCTTGTATAGTTCATTTCAAAAGAGAAGGACCACTAGCTCCTGAATATATTGTCCAAGCTTCTGTTGGAGCTGAACTACACATTATACTACATTTATAGGATCACACTACAAGGTGAGGGAAACTTATATCCCTTTCTAAGCGTGGCTCCATAAACACTGTCTTAGCCTTATGTTCCTATAAATTCTACAATGCTTAGCAAACAAATAAATGAAACAAAAAATCCATTGCACCAATGGAAACTTTTAAAATTCTTTCCAACCCAATGGAATGCTGAAAAGTAATTATGTAAATGGATTGTTGGAATTTTCTGTCCATCTTTGCCCATCTGTCAGCAGGAGATCCTTCCAGAAACCCAACAGAATTGAGGGAGGGGGGAGAGAAGCTGGTAAAAGAAAGACTGTTTGAAAATGGGCTGGATCAGGCTAGGAGTGACAGAGTAAAACATCCAGAAACATCACCACCATCACCACCAGTGCAGCCCTATGGAAGAGGCAAACTGTTTCTAAACCATTCTTCTTCCCTGCTGATCGCGTGACCCAGACGAGAATATATGCTGCCCACTTTGTACTTGCAAGTGTGCACATATATCCAAACACAGATGCAGCATGTTACCTTGTTACTCAGTAGAAAATGCAGACATCCACGGCCACTACCAGTAAACCAGTTGAGGAAAATGTTCTACATGCTTTCTCCTATTTATTAAGTCAATAGTCATGAATAGCAATGGTGGAGGGAGGAGAGTTGTGTCTGGAAAGGGAAAGTATACCAGAGAGCTAGTAACGCTCCCTCATATCTATAATTAATTAAAATTAAACAGTAGCTATGGCTACACAACGCACATTAAAGATAACATCGTATTTGGCCTTCAGTGACTCAGTAAGAACTCTCAACTCAAGGTGCATTTATTAACTATTTACATGAAGAGACTTAGCCAGTCTAAGAAGCAAATCAGATGGTTTGGCCATTGTAGTGCTCCAGAGATGAGCTATTTTGGCCCTAACCCTAATTTCAAAAGCCTTTTAAAATAATCCAGATTTCTGGTAACATAAATATCTTTTTCCCATGATAGCTGACTGCTCAGGATAGGAAGGAGAGTATCAGAAAGAGTCAGTTTCAGCCCTATCCAGCATTTGCTTCATCCAGTCCGGTTTGTATGAAATTTCCACCAGAGGAAATGGAACCTTCAACAGGTTGCCCATTCCTTTAAAGGAGTGATTCCCTTCAATGCTTATTATTCCACAAAAGCATTCTTTGTGGCAGTAGCAGTATTAGCCAGCCCACTGTTCCATTAAGTTCAATATGGTCTACAGTAATCAAGAATGGTTTCTGCATTTCAAACAAAAGTCTTTCTTGGACATGCCGGGATTGAAGCTGCCATTGAACCTTGCCTACCTTCATGTGCTTAGTTCCAAGCTGCAGATGTGTAAGCCAAGTGAAGATGGAGTTTTGAAACATTTGATGTTATGATAGTCTTGCTTCTGAAGGCCTTCCTTTTGTTGTTGTTGTTTGGTTTGTTTCTTGTATATTTTAATTCTGCCATGGGAATGAAAAAACCTAAATTATTGCAAATTCAAGGGGAGTTTGCTTCCACAGCAGTAGAGATCAACATATTTTTTTAAAAAAACTTTGCTTGGTGAGTAGGTTATTTAAGGTTATTGTGTTTCCACTTCAAACAATGGTGGAATATCAACAGAGGCCAGAGGAAAATTCCCTCCCTGCCATATTTTAGGCTTCAACTAATCAGGCTTCAAGAGGGCATGAACCACTGGCTTATACAGGTAGTCCCTGGGTTAAGAATGCCCGAGTTTCAGACGATCCATAATTAAGAATGGAGCCTATTGTAGCAAAAATTGAGTTAAATACACAATGATTCGAGTTAAATACACAATGGCCCAAGTTAATTATGCAATCCTACTGATATAGTATTATTTTTTATTTATATATATCAAATTTGTCACTGCCATCTCATTAGAATAATATTATACTGTCAGGTTCAGCCCAAGAACAACAGCGAGACAGTCCAGAACAGTTAAGCTCCTTTATTAGCTTACACCTAATAAACAGAATCTCGCCAGACTAAATCTACACCACAACAACAGTTACTATAACCATGAGGCCCTAGGGAGGAGCCAGTCTCATTCTCTTGGCTTTCCCACACTCCGGCTGGGGACTGAGGAGGTGCTTCCCCTGGAATGTCTCTCCTCCCTCCTGGCAACCTTGAAGTTCCATTCCAGAACTTTCCCTGCTCATGCCTTCCATCACAATACTACACACACACACACACACTATATATATATATAAAATAAAAGAATATTATACAATAATACTGTTCCGACTTACATACAAATTTGATTTAAGGACAGACCTTGGGAACAGAACTCGTTCTTAAACTGGGGACTACCTATATTCTCTTTGTCATTCCTTCTATCCATCCCTGCTTACTGAAAGAGATACAGATAGTGTGCCTCACCTAAGGTAACTGCAGTTGAGACCTGAGGTTGCCAAGCAACTACCCTAAACAATACCTCCTTTCTCAGGGCCAGTTCTTTCTGTTAATAGGGTTTTTCCACAATGGTAATGAGAGAAGGAAAGGTGGGGAAGCAGTGATAAAACATTTGAGCAAGAGGAAGTGAGCATGGATGACTAGGAGTGGGGAGATCACCAAATACTCCCTCATGTTTTTATACATACAATAGCAAATATGCAGTACAATTTTCATGCACTGTGATGTGCAAAAACATTGTTGAACCTCCACTTGAAAGGATACAATTTCAGTTTTTGAAATCCATCTTCCAAGTCTCCTGCTGCAGCATGAAGCCAGCTTACCTAAAATAGAAACTTCTGCTTGGACTCACATCTTCTCTTACTGGCTTAAGCTTCTTTTCTTCCTGTCTGACAGCTTCAAGTCTTCTTGGAGCTAGACACTTCATGAGAAATTAAAATC
This sequence comes from Python bivittatus, assembly GCF_059951505.1. Lineage (NCBI taxonomy): Eukaryota > Metazoa > Chordata > Lepidosauria > Squamata > Pythonidae > Python > Python bivittatus. Next base: position 121,616,668 of record NW_028277030.1, read on the forward strand.
TCTTTTTATGGGCTGCCATCACCCCAATAAGCTATGAACGTGAATTAGCCAATCTTAAGCAGCACGGTGCTGACTTGAAGTTACAAACAGATCTGTCAGTCTCCCCAGAAGCGTTACTTTGAACTACTGTGCTCATCTACTCCACCTTGCTAGATATCTCAGTTGTGTAACAGTCTCCAAATTCAGAGGGCTTTATCTTTAGCCAGGTTTGACATATTCCCAACAACAGTTACTGAGGGAAAATATCAAAACATCCCATTTGAGCAGAGGCTGTACCCATGTCTGGAGGAACAGTTGAAATGTTAGGTCACATTGTGCTGCTCATTCTGGGTTGATGTTCACCATGAATTGTTCCCACTTTTAGTCAAGTACTCTGCTTGCTCTGACTCCCTTTACCTCCAGTTGTTATTATTAAAACAAACTGATTTTACTTTGCTGAATGTTGCTTAATACTGCTCTATTGTTTGTACAATACGCCACACTCTTTCTTCAAATAATTCTTAGATTTTATTTATTTAGTTAAAAGACTGATACGGCCACCCATCTTAAGAGACACAACTCTGGACAGATCAGCAATGCTATAGAACCAAAATATCATAAAAACAATAGAAACGAAAAGCAGTAAAAGTAAAAAACAAAAACCTGGTGCCACAAACAATCTCCTTGGATGCAGCCAGCACCACCCTATCCCAGCACTATTAACATAGTATCTCCTATTCATTACAGTATGAATATTGTGGGTCTAATGAAAACCCTTATACAATAGCTTCTCATATGCTATGTAGAGTTCACTGTTTATAAAATTATAGTAGCAGATTGTCCATATGAAGAAGTACAGTACCAAAACTTTAATATATCTAATACATTATTGAAGATTATTTATTTATTTATTCAAAAGATTTGCCACCCATCTAAAAACAAAACTCTGGAGGACTCACAACCAATTAAATCGAGAACTATAAAAACCATCAAACTTAAAGCCACAAAACCAAAACAAGACCCAGCGCCTCGGGGCATTCCTTACACACTGTATGCCAGCACCTGGTTAAAAAGCCAGGTCTTGATGCCTTCTGAAAGGCTAAATCACCCATCTCCCATCTGGTTCTGTTGATCATCTATTTTAGCTATAGCTGTCTATTTAGTTGATTATCTATATCCCTGCATTCTGCTTTTATGTACTTTTTTGATTATTGATTATTATTTTTATTATCAATTGCCAGAGCCACCTTTAATAATGCAGAAAACCAATTATTGCAATAGATCTATTGCATAGATTTTAAATTATTTAGCTCTTAAGTCATACTACTCCTGTATATATTATACTATTCTATACTACACCATTATACTCCCTTTAGGCACAATATTAAACATAGTTTATATATAGATCTTAGTGATATAATGAGCTTATTTTGCAGGTTAGCTATTTTTATTATTCTAAGTCACAACTATATAGTTTTATCTTAACTTTTACAAATTTTCACTGTATGTTTAAACATTTTAGTTTAATTGGTGTCATGATTTTATAGTTTGTATTAGTGATTTAAAACATTTAATTTGTATAGTATATAGGTTACACTATTATTTCAACGGGCAGCTGTAATCCGATGTTTTAAAGCTTTGTTTTGCTGGTGATGACTGAAATAAAGAGACTTGACTAACATTGTTGAACCAACCTTACTCCTGAAACAGGAATCAATAGGCCATAGAGTTTCTCCCTAAAACTTGTGCCTGACAAGCCAGAATATCACCTGGATGGAGAATCCAGTAACATTTTGCATAATGAAAAGTTTCAAGATCTCTTTGAGGAATATGTTCAGTTTTTATTTTTTAAGAAGAGAAGAATAGGAGTGATATAGGAAAAGAGATAGAGAATATCAATGTTCACAATTATCTGTAAGTCTTTATCAACAAGAAAAACAGTCTTTTGAAAATATTTTCCCACATATAAGTTAATATGAAGTTTTCTTTATAGATAAAAGTAGTAAGAGAAAATCATAATTTTTACACCTGCAATCTTTTGTACTCATTTACATGGGAGTTAATTGCTTAGTAGAGACTAAATTAATTTACCTGCCACTTGTAAATGAGTACAAAAGATTGCAGGTGTAAAAATTATGATTTTCTCGTAAACAAACAAGCCACAAGTGAGGGTCATTTGAACCAGCATGTCTCAGCATGTCAGGGTGACAAGTCTTCTGATTAGATTTGTACAAACCTGCACTTTCTACTACTTTGAACAGAAATTACTTAGTGCGGCAGCAGCAAACGTAGCTGTTATGACTTTCTCTGTTTTATTAATTGTTTGGTAGAGGCTTGTCACCCTGACATGCTGAGACATGCTGGTTCAAATGACCCTTACTTGTGGCTTATTGTTACCTAGCAAAGGCTGGTCAAGGAAGTTCTGGTAAACCAACGTCTGTAAATATTGATATTTATCTACAGTTGATGTAGGTAAAGAGAAAGATTATATATTCTGTTTCTAATTATTATTATTTTAAAAAGAGAACAAATAGGAAAAAGGCAAAAAAAGAAAAAAGGAAAAAAAAGTAAGACAAAGATATATCAGTAAGTTGATAGAGAAGTTGCAAGAGTTATACAGTTAGTGCTCAATATATTTTGATGAAGGATTAACCATAAAAAACAGAATACATTAAGTTATTTTTAACAAGAAGGAACATGATTCTAAAGGCCTTTTGAGCTGAATGCCAATATCTCCATTATGTTATTATTTAAAGATAAATCATCTAACAGTAAAAAAAAAGGAAGAAAAAAAGAGAAGAAATACTATTAAAATATTTTATAGTATTTAGTTCCTAACTTCCCTTGGGTTCTGCTATGACTGATATACATATTTGTAAACATTTAACACTTCCATGTATTTCTGATTTCAGTTCTTTAATCAATTCTTTTTCCCCTTAAAAACCATACTTTAAATGTTTAAATTTGCCATGTTGCATAATATATAATATATATAGAAACCATTCTTGCTTGGATTTAGTCAAACACTGTTGTGAATATATGCAGTTGATTTTGCCATTGCTGCATATTCTCCAAATTTAAATTATGGTTTCAATTCAGATTTGGTTTCTGAAATTCTCTGAATTGTGCTGTGTATTTCTTTCCAGAACTTTTGAATTTTTTTACATGTCCTCTACATATGGTATAATGCTCCTTCTGTATCATGGCATTTCCAACATTTATTATATTGATTTGTCTGTCTTGAGGATTATTGACAGAGTTGTATACCATCTATAAGGAATATCTTTCTGTTTACAACTCTTTGCTTCTTACAACCTTTTTTGGTTTGGCCATTTTCTTGGAAGCAATTTTATTTCTAGGAACAAGTGGTAAAATTGCCAATTATTGCTGCTGCTTATCAAGCATTTCTTAATAGTTTCATAGCCACAATATCTGGACATAACCATGTAGTTACCAGAAATTATGTTTGACTCAATGGAGTGTCTATGATTTTGTTTTGTTACAATGGTAATACTTTAATCCAGTCGCTTGTATCTTATGCATACGATTAATCATACATACAGTATGTAAGACTCCTTCAAGACTCCTTCAAGTTGAATTCGACTCCTAGAACTTAAGGGATACATCCATGTTGTTTTCTTGGCAGCAAAATGGGAGTAGTTTGCCATTGCCTTCTAAGGTGTTTTTTTCCCCCCAACTTTCCAATCTAATAAACAGCTGTGATACTTCTAGGATATCTCCCATTTAATATAGGGAGCCAGGGAGATGACTCTGGAGAAGGAATCCAGAGGCCATTAGGGAAATATCAGGTACAGAAGGAAATGTGTTAAGTCCAGAGAGGTGGAAGAGTGTTGCAAAGAGACTCAGACTACCCCACCTGACTCCCTGGGGTATAAGAGGAGGGAAGGGAAGACCCAGGCAGACTTGCAAAATTCTGTTCATCTATAGTTCTGATGTCTTCTGGCATCTGTATCCTGCTCTGGTCTACCTTGAAGGATTGATATCTGAGTAATAACCAAGGCAAAACCTGCTTAGTTTCTTAGATCAGCCACACATCAGCTAGGTGCTTCCATCTGCTGACGCTGAACATGCTTTCTGTGCTAAATATATAATTATGCACCAGAGCAACTTAGAACTTCTTCTAGAAAATAAATACATTTTGCAGCCTGTATAAATACAGTGCTAATTTTTATTATTTGCAATTACTCTGTGTGTCTCTCTGTCTGTGTCTACATATATTATTGTTTCTGGGAGTTTTTTTCATAAGAAAAAAAGAGGGTAGCATTTATGCATATTGTAATAACTGTAATTAAACAGAACTCATTCTGACATACTGGGCAAGCCTATGGTCAAGGAACTTGTCTACCTGCTCAACCTGTTGCCTGAGTGCTGATGAATATCTTCCCATCCCCATTCTACTTCTTTAAGATTTTTTTATCTTTAAAGTGGAGTTTAACTATACACCCTTTCAGACAAAAGAAACTACCACTAAATAAAAGCCTCTTTCAGTTCTTGGTAAGAGGAGTGCATATAGTCATGTTTTCACTAGCTATTGCTGATATATGTCCAATAATGTCTTTGCAACTATAAAAAATGTTGTTTTTTAAAATTATAGCCGACAGTCTTAATAAACAGATTTTGTATCCAGTACATGCCATGCCTATACATTTCTTTCTTATTACGACATTACAGTAATATGAATTTTTCAGTTTGAGCTATCTCTTTATATAAATCAGGAAAGAGCATAAATGATAGCTGCATATAAATAGTACATTCAAAAAATACTGAATGCTCTCTGCAGTACCTGCTCCCGGTCAACAAGAAAAAATAGGAAGCAATTGCTTCTTTCATATGTAGAGTTTCAGTAAGATAGAAGGAAGAGCAGGATATCTTTATTTAAACAGTGATGGAAAATATTTCCCTCCCACAGTATGGATTAAAATGCCTCCTTCCTGGAAGAATTTGAGATACAGAGATCCTGAGAAGTTGATTATTCAGACCCTAAAATATGAATAGAATGTAGGGAGAGGAAGTTGTGGTTGGTGAGTCAGCATGAGTAATCTGTTTCAGTGAGCAGGAAGGCTCAGTTGTTTTTTTTTTCCTCTCCTCTTAATCATTTCAAGAATTATATTTTTTAAATGAAGGGAAATAAATGATATTTTGTTGCTTGCAGTACTTTTAATAAAATGCTACCATTTCAGATCACAATCTTTATCTCTATGGACACATTTTTCAAGAACATGGAAAGAAGAGGGTAGCTTGTCACTGGTAAGCATGATTCTTTTCTTTTTTTGCAAACTGTTTAGCATAGAAAGGATTCTTATAATTTAGTTGCTTTCTCTAGTAAGCAGAAGTGTAGTTCAGAATTCAGTGCAATGCATTCTGATGTATTAATGCAGTATGGAGTTCTATTGCATATCAGCAATTTGACAATCTAATTTATTAATATTCCACTTTTTAAGCTGATCTATTTCAGCTTTAGGAACTTACTTACTTAGGGTTGCAAATAAGTTTGGTGAGTTGAACACAAAACAGATGGTGCAGAGTTGCTTCTTTCTTGTTATGAAAACCTGAATTCAGAATCTAATGTTTGTGTATACAGATTTAATGTAAGTTGGGAGCTTTAGTTTTAGATGTCTCAGATTTTACAAGAGTATTTCTTTTAATCAGGTCCCTTCAAAGATACAAGCAATACAATGTTGGGATGACAATCCTGGCTAAACCATTTCCCTTTTATTATATATAAGGGAGCGATCTGAATAGTTGCTGCTGTGCTCCTGACAATTTATATAAAACTTAACATTATGCTATACTATTCATTTAATTCAATAGGAATATTACATGAGAATGTTATACTGAATACATTTAACCAATTAAAAAAACTCTTAATAATAAAACTATGCTAATTACAAAAGCTGAGTAACAGTTTTACAGCACCAGCTGATTCTATAATTTTAAAAATGCTGACTTGAGTCTAATCCCATATAGGAGCTTTACAGGGCATCCAATCAGATCAGATAGGTACTTCCTGGTTTGTGCAAAAAAATTGTGTACAGTAGTTCACATACCCAATTACAGTATCTTTGTCTTGAAATTCTGAGAGGTGGCTGGTTAAAAAAAAATGTTTACTGTGCTTTTTGGGTAGGTGTCTGAAGGGTCGGTGTCCTGACTTCTAATAAGATGCTGTAACTGGGAATATTTTATGCCAATAGTTTGGTTGGAGAACCAGGTGTAGCACCAAGACAAGTGATCTTTTCCACTGTAAAGTCTGAAGCTTATCTGAAATATGGTTAAGAGGACATCTTTCTACATCCAGTTTTGTAATTAATTGTCCCAATGTTTGTGTTTCATCTGTTCCACAAAGTGAGTTTGGGATACAGGATAGAAACCTGTTTCCAGCATTTCATTACTGTACAGAGTTTAATAAGGGCTTCAGTCTGAAGGGTTCTTACTTGGGTTCTCTCTTCACTAAGTGGATAGTGTTACAATTTGCAACCCCTCGAACAAGACCTGATGTTATCCCTCTTCGGCATCTTCTGGATTTATGAACCTGTGACTTCCCAAATGCAGCTGATTAATTCTATGGTTACAAAACTACAAATTTTGCCGCTCATATTTTTGTTCTGAGCAACAGTTTCTGGGATGTTTCATACAAGATAATTTCCTCCATGAATATCACTTAACCAGAGGAAGATCTCCATGCAATCCTGAAAAAGTTATGCATCTTGTTTTTATATGTGAAAGTGTTAACTCTGGAGGAAAAGTATTTTATATGAAGTGCTTTTCTGAGAAGTGATGGGCCTGAATTACACACCTTGAATCCAGATCCTCGCTCATTCACATTCATGAACAATTAAGGGCTAGAGTGCCTTTGAATACATAGTCACTTTAGGATTTGTAATCTGCACTAGTCACAGATGGGCAAGTACTTCCACATAACATCTGCTCCTTAATTTTCTCCCAACCATCTTTCTCAGTAGTTTGGTTCAGGAGGAGAACAGTGGTTTCTAGCTGTTGCTCTTTGCAGACCGAAACTCTTGTTGATCCACTGCATATCACCCAGAGATCCCTATCTACCTTCTGCCTCCCACCTCCACTTCCCTGGGAAATAGGGCAATGTGCTTTTTATGTGTTTGTAACATCCTTCCTTTTAGTCTGTAAGTATAATCAGCTACAAAGGCCAAATGCTGATGGAGATGCATTGACTATCTAGGATTGTTAGATCACAAGGAAGAGTGTGATCACATTTCCTCTCTTCCCCAGTGGCACTTCTTATAGTTAATTTCAAAGATCAAACCATTCTGTCCTGGCTATCACAGATCATAGAAGCCGGGCAAAGAACCCAGCTCTTCTGCATTTCAGCACATGGTGTGCTTTGCAGTGGTACAGTTGATAAGCAGAGGAGTAGCTCGCTTGCAAACCAACAATCCAGAAGTGGTTGCAGTTTGACTACAAAAATAGACAGAAAGAGTGTAGAAACTACAGTGTCATTGTAGATGAAAGCAGAATTTGAAAGGTGCCGGTTAGCAAATGATTACACGTCATTCTAATTTTCTAGGTGTGGGGGTAGTGATGTTTTTTTCTGTTTGAATTTTTTTTATAAGTGTGTGCTTTTTAATTCATGTGGTCGTTGATTATAGTAAATGAAACTAGATTCACGAGATTTTTGTATGTCAGGTGGGAGGGGGGTCATGTGGCTATCTGTAAATTCCTGATGACCTAATAAAATGCTATGCTGTTGCCTACACATCCTCATTCTAGTATGTTGGCTGTCAGGTTAAAATGAGTAAGTAGAGCATGTTCTTTAAAATCACCTTACTGCTGATAGGAATGAAAGAGAATACGTGTTTCTACTCCCCCACCACCAATTTGGAAATTTTTTTGAAACAGTGCAGTATAAACGTTACAGTTGTTCTGCATGTAATGTCAGAAGGTAGTTTATGCCACATTCCTACAAAGAAAAACCACAACACTTTAAAATAGAGTGGATCGATTCATATCAAAGCATCAGTTACTTTAAATTATGATTTGTATTAATAAGAAATAATTAGGCAGATTTAAATAACTCATGCCAATTTGATTCACAAAAACTAATGAATTTATAATTAATTATGTTGAATATACTTACACTCCAAATCAGAGGAATACTATAGACTAGGGTTATCTGAAAAACTCCTTTATTAGTGCTTGATAGGGAAATGTTTTTAAAAAACCAAATGTGGCCAGGAAGAGATTTAAAAAATACTGTATGAGTATCTCCCCACTCTCAGTTCCTTATTTTTCCTGTTACAACCTGGGGTTTGGCCATGTCCATGTTAGTGGACCGTTTCTTTGAACCTTGCCAGTTTATCACAATCAAATAGAGGTGAGGAAAAAGTCCCTAATTAATTGGATTTGTAGATTTTCCCCTTTTTGACCACATCCAAGTATAAAACTTTAAGGATTTGCTTTATCTGGGTAATTGACTGAATAAAACACATACACCTAAGTATTTAAGATAAGATTATTTCTTTCTTCTTTCCTGTCCTTTAACATAATGGGAGCCCAGTGCTCTGTGAGTAGTCATGTATATCCTTAGGAAGTTATTTTATATAACTCTCTGATTCGCTAACGGGATAGGACTTTTTAGCGGTAAAATACCATCTGCAGTTATCAATGACACTGTGTGTAGAACTTTCCCTAGTTCACTAGACCTTAAAGTGCAAATAACTTTTAGAACTGAGTGAAATGGAAATATTCCAGTGAGAATGGACATTACATTTTGAAATTGAAAAATGATCAGTCAGAAAGGCACTCTGGGGTGATGCCACAAGATGCAAATACATGATATGACTAATATTCTCATAACACACTGTCACTGTCAAAAGTTTTTCTTCTGGGTACCTAACACCAAATATTGGGCCTAAGAAAACAAGTTCTAACTGGATAACTTGTTTTTTTCCTAGAGCATTAAATACATAATTGCTATATTTTATTCTATTAAATAGAATTCTATTCTATCCCCATAATATTGCCCATCCAAGAAGCCTCAGTTTTCTTTTGCGGCTTTTCTAAAGCAATGAAGATGAAACAGCGTTTTGCAATGTAGTCTTGCTTTGAGTTACCAGGGTCAGATCAGACAAAAGGGGAGAAGCCAAGTTATTATGTGAACTTATGCAGAGGTGTGCTTTGCATATGTGCCAGGGATCAGTGATTTTGCTGTGGTCTTTTTCGACAAGGGAATAAGACTCTAGTTTATGTTTTCCTTCTCAAAACTAAGATGTGTAGAGGTAGAGATGCTGTGCTGAAGATTGATTAACTGCATCTACTGTTAAGATCCCTTGATAGTAGATTGATGCCACTGTACCATAGATGATGAATCTACATACCTATATATATAAGCAACATAGGACACAGATGTTTGGGACACTCTTGGACATGAACAGGAAGATCTGATGTTTCCTCAGCCCATATATGCTGGAATGCAACTCCTAAAATTCCAATCTAACATTTGGTTAAACTGGCTGGTTATTCTGAAAGTAATTGTCCAATGCATCTTGAAGGCACGAGCTGGGAAAGTATGTCATAGAGTCATACATACAATCCTGGTATACTACTGTTTGTTCATCTTCTTAGGGCAAAACTACACAGCAAGCCAAAGGCAGCCTACCAGCCTGATACTATAATTCACACAGTCATCCTACTTTTGCAGTTCCAAAGAGGCAACAACTGAGATATAGAAAATATATCTAGGATTATACTCATAGTTTCTAGACTATCATCGCTAAATAATACTCTTATTTAAGTTCATATCCATTTTATGAATGTGGACGGTGATAAACTTTTCATTTCTAACACTCTGTATTTGTAGCATCTGTTTCAGAAAGACTGTGGCTTTCCAGGATCAGACCTTTTAATTTGTTCAGATCTTCCAGCATTCTCATTTATCTGGTTTCAGTCTCAAAACTTCTTATTCTTCTGATGGTTTTTATTATTTTTTGTTTCACTCAGCTGTATTATTTTATAATGTCATCAGATATATACCATAAGAAGCATGCTCTGTAGTCCGCTATCAAGGAGGTCTGCTTGATACATCTTTTTCAATTATAGCACCTCTTCTGTGGAATATTCTTTCAACAGAAGTTCAGCTGGGTTCTTTTTCTTTTGGGGTGAAGCCTTTATGAGAGCTTCAAGAAGGCAGAGCATCTGTATCTTAGCTTTGAAACTAGTGAAAGAGAAAGTTATAATACAGATACACAAAACAAAATTCTTTGCTTGGTAGCAGGGAATGGGAATCCAGAACAATTTCTGGAATGATCTTCCCCTAGACATCAGTTGTCCCCAATCTTACAGTCCTTTAGGAAGGCAATAGGCGGATGAATGGATGGCTCTTTTCCCCTGGTTTTGGGAACAGGTTTAACAGAGTCTCCAGTGGCTGAGTTATAGAAGTGTTCAGTTCTGTTTGCCATTTTTAATGTGTTATGCTATGTTGTTACTTTGCACTGTGTTGACATAAACTCCTACCTGGTCCATATAGCTGGACCCTTTGACATCACTATGTTTATTTTCTACCAATGCAATTCAGTATGTACATGTGGAGAAATTAAAATGATAGCATGGATGGATTCCTTCTGTGGAGCTAATGTCCCAGTCATTGATGCTTCTGACTGATTAGAAGGTTTTTCCTGTTGTCCAGGTAGCTGAAGAGGTAGTCTGGTAAAAGCAAAGGCAGTAGAGGTTTCTAGCATGTTGCTGGCCCTGTGCAGCTGGGACTATTTCTGCAATCATTTGAATTTCTCCGCAATGTAGTATCACGCATACGTATGAATTAAATTGGCATCACATGGAATTAAGTAACGTCCTTTTGTTAGTGTTAGGTTGATTAAAGAAAATTAAGGGGACACCTGTAGCAATGAATCATGCTGTGGGTTGATGCCAGGCTTGGCAGGTGGTCATCCTCTTTTGTGATGAGATATGTGAGGTCCTCATTACTCAGCAGACATGAGTGAGTCCTAGTTTTGATTCTGAGAAGTGTGAAAACAAAACGCATGCCGCTTGCACTTCTTGTACATTGCGAAATGTAAATCAAAAGTGCCCTGCTATACAAAAGAAGTTTCAGAATCAAAACTTGGCATGAAGTAAAATACTTGAAAACTGGAATTTATTGCAGTTTTGCATCAGCTTTATTAACTAGATACTTACTTTGAAAAAAAAGATTTTAGGTCTTTTTGTAATTTCTCAGTTGATACGATTGTTTTACTGACAGCTTCTGTGGATATATGTCTATTTTGTTCCCGTTCACAAGCTCTAAGAAAATACATACTGTTTAGGATTCCATGGGGAGGATGTTCTTAAATTTCACAATCCCTGATATTTATGCTGAGATCATGCAGTGCTGACTCTTTCCAGAGGGAGTTTTTTCTGTTGCTGTCAGATTGCCCAGGAGATATGAAAGCTGGATGAGTTGCAACTGTTAATAACCAAGAAGACTTAACAAAAACAATAAAAAGTTTTGATTTATTTATGACATTGTACCTAACGTTTTCACCTGTATTTGAATATGTTCTGGTTGTCAAATTATAATCCTCATTGAAATTGTACAGTGGAAAAAATGGGTAAATATTTTGGCAGCTGAATTCTGTTCCTGGCACTCAAAGTTGCACAGTGGCAGAAGAATGGTGAAAACATTTTGCCTAACACAAAGGAATATGATTAAATATAACACATTAACATTGCTCTATATTTTTATTATTATTTGTTTCATCTGACTTGGCTATATGGTTTACTGGGTACAGAAATCCACCTACATTTCAAGTACATGGCAATGTGTTATGCTGAATGTGTCTGTGACGGAGAGTGTAATTTTAACATTAATCCTCTGGTACTGACCTATAATATGTTCTTCAGTAGAAATTGATCTATGTGAGACAGTTAGCTTATTGTATGTTTGTGAATTTAAAGAAAGCACATGATAAAGTGAATAGGTTTGAATTGTAGAACATTCTTCATCACTAAGGAGTTGATGGTTGGTTGCTGAATTCAGTAAGAGTAGTATATAATGGAAGTAAATCATGCATTTAGAATAAATGGAAAGTTTAGCAATGGTTCAGTACCAAGTAAGGAGTAAGACAATATGTAATATGTAAGCAATCCTTGGAGTAACAGATATATCTTTGCTGGGGATGTGAAAGTAGATGCACTTTTTAATACAGTTGATCCCATGATGTTGGCTGAGAACCTAAATGATTTGTGGCAGATGTTGCATTTTAATTTTTAAAAACAATTTATATGGCCACCCATCTTGCAAACAGTGACTCTAGATGGCTAACAGAATTAAAAGCACAGTGAAAACAACCAATCATAATAATGTACAGGTAGTCCTTGCTTAATGACTACAGTTGGGACTGGTAACTCTGTCACTAAGTGATGCAGTTAAGTGAGACATCATGTGACTACGATGAGCTTACATCCTCACATCTTCCACAGTCATTAAGCAAATCACCCACAGTCGTTAAACAAGACATCACATGACTGTGACTTGTGATTTTACTGACGGCTTCTCCATTGACTCTGCTTGTCGGAATCCAGTTGTGAAGCACGCAAATGGCACACACATGACTGCAGGACACTGCAGTAGTCTTAATTGCAAAGGACTGGTTGTAAAGTTACTTTTTCAGCACTGTTGTAACTTCAAGTGATCACTGAACAGGGCAGTTTAGTGTCCCTAAATTGTACCTGTATGTACAATTGTGCTGAGAAAACAATTATGTCCACAACAACTATCCCATGGGCTCTCTTAAACTCCTCACCCCCACACTTGGTAAAATAGCTATGTTTTTAAGGTTTTTTGGAAAACTAGCAGAGTTGGGGCCAGTCAGATCTCTGGGGGATGGTGTTCCAGAGGCTAGGCACTGCAGCAGAAAAGACCCACTATATAATGCAACAGAGTATGGAGCTGAAAATTAACATATCAAACTCCAAGGTAGATGTGTTTGAGAGGTAAAGTGGAGTGAACTACTGCAAGTTGTACATAAATGGTGGTGTGAGTAGATGAATTTATGTACCTTGTTAGAATATTTGCTAAAGATGGGGAATCAGAACAATTTTAAGATATGCAAATGCTGGTAGAAAAATAGCGGGTAATACGTGGTCCAAAAGGAGGTAATATGGCTGTGTAGAATGTGCATCTGCCCACTTTGCTAAATGAAAGTGAGAAGTAAAAGTAGGTTGAATGCAGTGGGAATGAGTTATATAAATGTATGTGATAAAACAGCAAGAAATAGGGTAAAGAATGAATGGGTGCGGAATGAGTGTGGGCAGAATACAAAAGTGAGAGACCATATGAAAGAAGTATGTTGGGATCATTTTTTCAATAGAGAGAATGTGTGAGGATTGAATTGTAAACAAATACATAAAAAAGGTGAATGAGTCCAAAGAAGAGGAAAACCAAGGAAGTTGCGGTTGGCTGGAGTAAATGAGATTCTCAGAAAGGGAGAGGTAAAAATTTAAAAAATAAAAGGTAGTGTATTAAGCAATGAATGTATGTGATAGAAGGAAGGATAGCTTGCAAGAATAAAAGGTATGAAGAGGTAAAGTGAATGGTCTTGGTGTAAATTAGATTTAGCTTTATTTCTTTTCCTTATGCACGTAATTTCTTTGACTCACTGTGTCTTCTGTGCATAATGTTGCTTTGTCTAGAAGGAAATGCGTAATTGGTATTTATGTCCATGTGTGTATATGTGTGTGTGTGTGTGTGTGCGCGCGAGTGGGTATCCTTGCTGCTCTTTAGTTGGCATCTGGACTTTTGCTGCCCATATCTGGTAGCGCTACCAAAAGGGGAATGAATCATTGGTTAAACTCCATCCCAGTATACCATGATGAACATGCTTAGGGTAAACAAGTCATAGGCCCATATTTGCTTCTATTACCACAATCTTGGCCATGGTCTGGATTCAGAGAGATAGTAAAGGTGGCCATCAAGAGACATTTTTATTTATTATTTATTAAACTTATATAGCCACCCATCTCACATATATGACGTAATATATTATTTTAACACAATCAGTTGTGAGAGGATTTTCTGAAGAATTACTTAGGGTTAAGGTTAGGGTTCTATATGTCCAGTTAAACCGTTGTTCTGATGAGCTCAACATTGCCTACACTGATTGAGAGCAGTTCAGGATATGTCAAGATTAAACCTTAGACTGTAATTTGCCTCCAGTAATGTGCCTTAGTTTTGAGCTACAAATTTTGGGTGTATTTTGAATGTGTAAGCAAAGTGAAGTTTGGACAGATGAAGATCATACTGTAAAACATTATATGTTGTTATATTCTTATTCCTAAAGGATTTCCATTTGGTTTCTTTTTCCCCTCCTTTTGAAATGTTTTAATTATGCCATGGGAATTAAAAAGCCAAAGTTGCAAGAAACTCAAGGAAAGTTTGCTTCTGTAGTGGTAGAGAATTTTGGCTCCAATAGTTTAAAAAAAAAAACCCTTTGCTTCGTGGTAAGTTACTTCTCTTGGCAAGAAATTCACTAGCTCTTACAGGTCACAAATTTGTAATGAGTTAATAATCTTCTCTGCTCAGTGTCTGCTAGAAAAATCTGCTTGAAACATTGTATTTGATCTCACATTAGTACCACAAATGAGATTTTTCTGTACCAGATATAAATACAATAAAATAGCCTGAATTTTTTTTAATGCAATCTATTTTTTTTCTTCAGAAAATAAAGGCATGGAGTGAGTTGCCAACTAGTAAGAAAAAAGAGAAAAATGGCTTGTGGCACACATTTTGAACAGAAACTTGATATGCTCATTTTAGAAACTGGAACTTTAAATACATGGATACACATTTAACCAGCTGTCTCTACATCAGCCTACTCTTACAGGTACAGCTACAAAAGCTAGTAAAAAACTAGCTACTCCATTTGAAGACATAAAAATATTAAAAAAACATAATATTTTTAATAAAATTCCAATTTAGAAAAAGGTTAAGGAAACGAAAAATGATTTGAATGAACACTAAGCACACAAAAACCCTTATATACAAATAAGTAAGTTACATAGAAAAGAACATGAACAGATGTACATATAATAACTCTACAGTATTATAGGAAACACCCCACCACCACCACCACCAAAGTCCTGCTGTGCTGCCTCATCATGGCGGGGAGATGGTATTCCTGGGAGGAGTGAGCAAAGAACGTCAGAAATGTATGCGAAGAGTGTATATTCCCAGCAGGGTCACTGATGGTGTGAAGGTCATCCCAGCTGCCCAGATAAAGCACGCAGGAACCAATATTGGGCAGCAGCAATATAGGAAGATGCTGGAGGCAGATGACCACTTTAGTGACAAATGGCAAAGGCATCAATTCGTATTGTGTGGCAGAAGGCAATGTAAACCACTCCTGTATTTTTATTAAGAAAACCACATGGATAACATGGCAAAATAGACGGGCTCTGGGTTGGCAAAGGAGTGTGACAAGGCTAGATACTCTCCCCTTATTTATTCAGTCTATATGCTGAAAATATATTGAGGGAAGTTAGACCAGAAGAAGAGGAGCTTGACTTTAAAACTGGAGGAAGAAACATCAATAGCCTACATTATGCTAAGCACATTACTGGAGATTTGAGAGCTGTACATTTTTCTACATGAGATATCATGAGAATGGAGTACTGACACAGAATAAAAACTAATAGAATAAAATAATTGAAAACATGCTCTTGTACATTACCTTTTCGGCCCATTAATTTTTCCCATTAATAGTCTTTCATAGATTGTACCTTGATTTATCTCATAGCAACATTCTTATGATTTTGTTAAGATTGCTGAGTAGGCACTTAAGTGCCCAGAGCTAGGAATAAAGTGGATTTAGTAAATTCAGTAGTGCTTTTCTTACTATTTAAGTCAGGATGCTGGGAATTAATAAATACATAAGCTATAGATTAATAGAGGGTCCTGCATTGTTTCAGTAAATGCTTCTGTGTATCCATAGCAAAGATAAGCAGATCGTGGCCCAATGACCACATATGCCCCCATGGCACCCAAGCTCTTCCCAAGAAAGGGAGAAAACCAGCAGCACTCTGCTGAAAAACTTGCTGGCTTGAGGGGTTTTCTCTCACTCCTCTGGTACAGTTTTGTAATCCGTCATACTAACTTGGCTAGCGCCACCATACTTGTAGATAGAGCTTGATCCAATTTTAGAGAGACTGATGTTGTATTTTTTAGGCTCTCATTTTTAGGATTCAAGAACATGAAGCGAAGTGCTGTTGTTTTCAGATCATATACTTCTTAAGTTTTAATGACTCAAAACTACAAAAATTAAGTACTTTTTACATGATACTGTATTCCTGAAGTTGACTGAGAATGCACAACATTTTCTCTCCTTGTCTGAGTAGCATGTTAGCCTGTGGATATATAAACTTTAAAATTAATCAACAGGTAGATTAGGCATTCTCCAAGCAACTAGTCCATTCATCTATAGCTTCTACACAAAAACAACAAATGGCCCTACCCCATGCACTAAAAATCAGTTAACCATTGTATCCAGCTGTGGAAGCCATCAAAGTTTTTCGCAGTTTAAAATCATCGAAATTCACTCCAAGAAAAGATAAGGAAGAGTTTGATTCTAGCTGATAAGATAGGAGATCTGTTTTGGCTGTCACTAGAACTGCTACATCTTTAAAACAACTAAAAATGGGACCTGACTAATTGGGCAAGGCTAGCCCTGGGCTAAATAGCTTTATAGAACAGAAGCATATTTAGTGCTCTCCCAATTGCCTTACATTTTTCTTTGTTATGTCTCAGCATGTGATATGTGAGTGACAGGCTCCTGCTTAGAGTGAGCCAAATAAGGACGGTCGGTCGGTCGGTCTGTGTCTGTCTGTCTGTCTACCTACCTACCTACCTTCCTTATATTTGATTTGGGGCCCCTTTTGTCTCTCTGTTTTGCACCCTTCCGTGCCTCCCTGCCCATGCACAAGACTTTATAATTATGCTGAGTACCACATGATATTAGGTAAAAGTTGCATTTATTTATTATTTATCCAGTTGATATGGCCACCCATCTCAACAAGTGACTCTAGGCGGCCTGCAATCTTAGAAGCACCGATGACCCACCCTTGCTGTATACAGTTCAGTTAAGGGTTCAGATTCCAAGAAAGGAATCTTTTGTGAAGCATTTAAACCTTGTTTTAATCCTCTTTCTGTTGTGTCTTAATCTTATGCTTTTATGATAGTTGCAGTATGCTTTGGAATTCTTAAAATAAGTACTAATAAATATAGGATCCAATCTGACCTAATGGTTATAGCTAAAGAGAGTGGTAATGTAGTTTGAGTGCATGTGCTGAGCATATGGATTATATCACATGGCAGTTAATGTCATCCTCATCTCAGTCATGATTTACTGGTACTTCACAGTAACACACATTTAGAAAATGTAAGAAAAATCTATTTGATCCTTTCATCTTTTAAAAAAATCTATTTGATCCTTTCATCCTCTCAGTTTTCTTTTGGTCTTCATAGAAACATTTCCAGCCCAAAGTCTGTAGGGGGTGTTATTAATAAAGGAATTATGTTAGAGAAACATAACCTGACTTTTAGATTCTATCACATTTTAGTTTATCTGAATGTAAAGTGTTTTCTGTTTATGTGTAGCATATACATTCTTGTACTGCATGTCTAAGAACAGTTTATATTTAGATTATGAATTTTGAATTTTAAAATGGCCTTTTCATGTTTTCTTTTTAAAGAATCAAGTTACTATGCTTGCAGTAATAGCAAACAAAATGGGAAATTTGGACCATTAAGAATACATAAAATTATAAGTATCTGGTGTGAAATTTGGTCTTGACAGTTGTCAACATGCTGATCACCTGCCAATCTGTGTAATCACTCGACATTATTTGTGAAAGAGAAGAGTTTCAACATTATTGGTTCCACTGATTCTCCCATTGGGCAGAGAACTGAATCTTCACCGTGTTGAGAACTTCTTCTTTTTTCCTGGGGTGGGGGTTTAATTGCACTGGGATTTTTAAAAAAATCATTAGTAACATATTTATTTATTGACTCTCTTGTCCTAGCATCTGAATTTGTTTGCAGTTTTGGTTCTTGCTGAGCTTTTGTTGTTTTGTTTATTAGCTTTTTCTTCTTTTTAGTATTATCATTGGGACAAGGGAAGGCATAAAGCAATTCTGGACACACTAGTGAGTCTCAGGATGATTTGAAGTACACCTGCTAGGACTTCGTGCTCCCCTTGGCAACCCCGAGCCAACTAATCTGGAAAGCTAAGCCAGGTTGCCTCTTTTAGTTGAAGGGGACACCAGCTGGGAAGTGAAGAGCTGTAGGTGAGACTGGAAAGCTGGGGAAGAAAACATCCTGGAAGGAGGCAATATCCAACCACTTCCATATCATGCCAAAAAAATTGCTCAAGCTGGACTCAAAGGAGTCCTTTTTACTTTTTAAAAGTAAAAGCAGCTGTGTTGACCCTGAGTAATGAAGTCTAAAATCCATACGAAGGCAGCACTTTTATGATAGTAACTGAAGGTTTAGAAAATAGTGTGCAATGTTTTGAGTTTTCGAGAACTTTTCTTTAGGAAAAGGTTAAAAAATCCCACCTCCTCCAAGAATGAGAAGTAGAACTAGAAGAGAGAAAATGTGACTGATAATTAAACTGTGTCTGCATTAGATTACAGTCTTAGGGCTCAGCTGTACATCCTGTTTGCCCAGCACAAAGATGCCCCAGGAACCATTTCTTGAGGACATGAACCATAACAGTGTCCTCAACCTTCTTCCAGCCCACCATGAAGGCATCCTGCACTTGTCTTTTCTTGCAATGCTTCAAAAGTGTTGCTTTTCAACTTATGCTAACAACCGTCATGTCAGTCAGTCAAATAGTTCCAAATTAAGTTTAGGGGTGGGTCCTCCCCAACTCCTACTGAGGTTACTGATGGCCTCTCCCCCCAGGTCCTGGCCTCTGACTTTCAGGGCCATTTGCCTTTTGGCAGTAGAGGAGTCAGAGTTCTCCCAGCGTGCCAAAAGGCATCTGTTCCCTTCCCTTGTCATTCCACGGGTGGCAGGAGAAGTGGGGAGAGGAGGAGAAGCAGGTCTGGGTTACTAGTTCTCCCTGCACTAGAAAAACCCACTTCTTCCTGCAGAGTGGCTGAAGAGCAGCTTTTCCCACTTTCATTTCCACAGGGGAAGAGAAGTGGGGTGGAAGAGGCTCTTCACTCTGAATCCCTACCATAAGGCTATGGCAGCTTTACCATGGGAGTGCCAGCTGCAAAGCCTGAGGTGCAGCCTCCCACCCCTGTGGCAGAGGAGGGACTTATAAGTAAAGGCCTGGTGGCTGTTTTAACATCTGCTCATGGTCCAGTGACTTTCTGAAAGACTGTTGGACTTGTGTTATGAACCCCTAGCCTTTGGTGCTGGGGTCCCAAAGCAACAGGGGAGCATTTTAAACATGTGCCTGACAGTATTCTGGGAGATTGCTAGAAACATGTTTAAAATGTCCCCCTCTGTGGCTTCTGCACTGTAATGCAGGGGCGGCACACTCACATATCGTAGAGACCTATCTTCTCTACAGTTTTGGCATGGCAGTGCCAGGGGCACAGGGAGGAGAGCATTTTTGACTCCTGTCCATTAATCGTGAAGACTCCTGGACACTCCCACTGCAGCTTAAGTCCTAAAGACCTAAGCCACAGGGGGATGGGGGGGTAGGAGCAGACAACTTCACCATGAGGTTCCCAGCTTCAGCTGCAGCCAGCAGCCCTGTGTTGAAGCCACAGGATGCTGGCATAAGCTTCCATTGCATTTTCCTTTCCCCATGGGAAGAGAAATGGGGTGGAAATAGTTCTTCAGCCACCATTCTGTGGGGAGAAGTTGATCTACTTCATGCTGGGAGAAGTGGGATTAAAAAACCTGCTCTCTCTCCTCTCCTTTCTCCCACCATCACCACCACCTTGCCTGCTGCTACTGGGGGACAGAAGAAGAGGGAAAAGAGAAGTGGGGGACAATGGCTCCTTTGCTGCCTGTAGTTTAATCCCATAGAATGATCATTCTATGGGATCAGAGGACTGCCAGCAGGAGGGGAGTGAACTTGTCTCTTGCCTTCCCCAACCTCTCTTGCTATAAAGTGGAGAGAGAAACATCAGAGAATGGCCCCATGGAGAGAGTACAAAAGGAAGCATTCCCCACCCTCCCTCTCTCTTCCCCACATTAGTTTTGCTGAGGCAGAATAAGGGATTGCTCAGCACTTCCTTAAATCAGCATAGTTTTCCGCTGGCTCCCACACTGGATACCAGACTTCAATGTTGCTGTGAGGAAGAGCCCTTAGACAGATCAGGAGACTAACTGTAAAACATGCCAGTTAGGTCTTGTCTGGGACAAAAGCTGTAGGAACAAGTGAATAATTTTCTGGGGAAAAAATCCAGTTGTTAAAAAATAAACTTGTTCACATCCATAATGAAATACATAGGTCCTATGGTGAAAACAGAAGGGATATTAAGTAGGCAACCTTTAAGATCTTAAACTAGGTGAAAAGATTCAGTAGAAGGCAAATCAGACAAGACTGCTTAGTGGTAGAAGGACATACACGCTAGAAGTGTATTTTCTTGATGGACCTTGAGGAAGCATCTAACTGCTTCCTATGCATCTTATATGCTATGTCCCAAATTCTGCTTCAGAAGATTGTGGGGTTTCCAGAAGAATTGGAGGCATGGTATAGTATTTTTACATCCTGCAAAGGGAGTGACTGAGTTCACATAGTGGGAGCCAGCATATAATAATGATTGCTGTGAGGAAGAGCCCTTAGACCAGTGTTGTCTGGGAGTTGAAGTCCACTCATCTTAAAGTGGCCAAGTTTGGACAACACTGCCTTAGACAGATCAGGAGACTAACTATAAAACTTGCCAATTAGGTCTTGTCTGGGACAAAAGCTGTAGGAACAAGTAACAAGAAAATAAATTAAGCCATGGCTTGTTTAACTATTGTTTATTACATACAATTGGTGGAGTTACATATCACTGTAAACCAAGCATTACAGTTTACAGATTATTATGGCTGGTCCCATACAACAAATCACATTTAATCTTCTTGTGATACATGTAAAGGCCTTGCAAACTCTGGTTTGTGGAGATGTCTTAATTTAAAAATTCATTTATGTTTGTCTACCTACACATCTTATAGTCCTCAAGAATGCTGACTCCCCCTTGCCCTTGTGCACAGATGATAATGTGGCTATACAAGTATTTCTGTATGTAAGTATTTGTCTATGAAAGAAGAGTTGTTCTCAAAGCATGCATCCAAACGTACAAAATTTGAACAGTCAGCCTCTGTAGAAACCCATTCATTCTCTCTGTTATGTTTTCTCTTCTAGGCTGAGTTTTGTGGAAACTGATTTAATCTTTGTTTAGGAGCCTGGTGGTGTATAGTGTGCTGCTTAGCTGAAGCACACAGTCACTCAGTTCCTCTCACATAATTCTAGTCTGGATAGGCATACAGTCCAACCTCCCAAATTCTGAACCAGCATGGCCAGCAGTCCTAACCCCAATGGAGGATATCAGCTTGGGAATGATTCTTCTAGTTGCATAAAGTGGGAACAAAAGAACGTGCCTATTGATCCTTCTCTGCTGCATTTGTATAACCTATTTTTGCAACTCTGCTTGTGAGGTGGAGCCCAAAGTTTTTGCATAAGTTTCTGCCATGGAGAGACTACATGTAAAGGATTGTAGGAGAAATCAGTAAGGAACAGGTCAATCATTACTGTACCCTCATTCCCCAGAAGTACATTTAGAAGCAGCTGGAGGAAAATTACATATTAGGAATAGTGCTTTCATGCAATCTCTGAGTTCTAATTCTGGATTTATTTTTTAAAATCGGGGTGGGGGGACATTGAATATAGAGGATCAATCTACATTTAAAGTCATCGTGTTTTAAAAATAAAGGAGGGGCAGCTGTTCAAAAGAATTAGAGAAACAAGATGGTCAAAATAGTGTATTATTGATATTGCAAAGACAGAAGGATCTCCCCATACAAAGGGAGGAGAAGGAAAGATGCATTGCACGTTCTATTTTTATGTACTGTATACAACTTGACTCTGCCCACATATCCAGTGTTCTAATTGTGTTCCCCTCTAATTAAAGGAATCTTCATCCAGGATTTGCTTTATTGTAGACAATGTTTTGAGAGGTATGAACTGTTAGCAGAGTGCTGTAAAATATCAGCTTTATCATGAGATTTTGACCTTGCAATTACTGTGCCTCCTAAGCTGTATAAACAGTTCTGGGTGGTGCCCACAATGTCTGGTACTACGTGTTTCTCACGGATAGAACTGTAAGATCTGTAGGTAGCCTGAAGTCCTTCTAGGGACAAAGGTCAGGTAAAGGTTTTTGAAAACCTGCAGAGTCCAGGTTAGTTAGGGGCAAAGCTTGATCTCGTCTGCACTTACTACACACACAAAAACACATACACAAATGGAAATTAGATGAGGCTTACTAAGCAGGACAAAAATCAGGTGGGCAACAGTTTTGTTTATGTTGTATAGTACAGTAGTGAAATTGCAGAGATTAAACTGTGATCCAGGAAATCGCCAAGTTCTACAGCTCAAAGCTAACTCAGTGTGGCAAGCCATTGTTCCTCAGCCTCTGTCGCACGTCTTCAATAAGTTGTTAATAAAAGTGTTTTGCCTAGTTATTCAGACTATAAGAGTACAGTGATAATGTATATGAAATATTTTGAATCTTGCAAAGTACTAACTTTGAATAGAACCACGAAAGAGGGGCATGAACTCATAGGAAAGAGAATCAGTGCCCCAAACCACAAGAGACTGGTTGAGATGTAATGTTAAACTGTGGTTTAGCTACTAAACCATATATAGATACATGGACGGTTTCTGATCAGATTCCAGACTCCCTCTATGCTTGCAGATCTTTTCTGTGCTGAAGTTCTTGTTTTGTTTCCTTGGCTTTGAATATTATAGTACATGCAGGAAAACAAGTGCATGTGAATATCTGTGTGCTTGCATTTTCAATAAATAAATATGAGGGAGGAGAAAACTTGCATATTTAGATTCTTCTATAGAAGACTTTGAGTTGGGTCCACTATAGGAAATGCCTTACACAGAATAAGGTTTCACAAGATTAGCAGGGGTGTATGTTGAGGTGGTATTATTATTATACCAAAGCCAAAAAAACATTTAGTCACAATAGCTCTTGTTGCAAATGTACAAAAACATGAAAGCCTGGGGAACAACAGGCCTCCCTGAGCGTCTTGTGTGAAAAGATGTCTCTTAAGTAGAGTCAGTTCAAAGTTTTTGTTCTTTCCTTGAAAACGTTTGTTGCAATATTCCATTAGAAGAACTCGCTTGTCTGACTGACTTCCTTTCATCCGTCATGACGGCAAGATGAATCTTGCCCATGGTTAGGAAAGATGCTTTTGTTATCTCGCTTTCACCGGGAATGTTTTTACGTATTACTTTTACCAGTACTCATTTCAACACACCGGCCTTGCCCACATACGTGAGTAATATATCTTTATAGATGCATTTTATTTTGTTTTGTTTTTGGTTTGGCTTTGCTAGTTGTTTCTTATAAGAGAATACCATACTGAGTCTTCTAACCACAGCTGATCAACTGAGGGCATTGAATATAACATTACTGCACTGAAAGCAGTACAGTTCCAAAGAGAGCCATACAACTCATTCGGTGTTATGGAAAGGTGACTGAACTGGGATTCTAGACACAGCTATGTTTTTGATATGATTCTAATTAAACTAATTTTTTTTAGTATGTCAGCTGTTAATCTCTTTTTTAAAATTATTTGATTTTTGGGGTCTCATGCGTTGCTTTTTAATATGTTCTATTGTAATTCTGATTTTAGCTTCTTTTTTATTTTGCAAGTCGCCCGGGGAAAACTTTGATGGATAAATAATTAATGACACGGAAACATGATGGTTGTGTCTCTTGAAGGATGCTAGAAGTCCTTTCCTTGAATTTCCAGGTTTTCATTTTACAAATAAACCATCTCTGGCCCTATTCTGTTTTTTTAATTGCAAATGTATTTTAATCTTTAAGTATTAAATGAAAATGCAAAATATTTAATATTTAATTAGTAAATAAAAGTCTCCGGCCCTATTCTGATTTAAGAGACTATATGCAAAAATGTCATTTCCAATTTCTTAGAAGGGTTAACTTTCTTCTACTTTTCTTGTTCTGGCAACTGCCATCAGGTGTGCCCACAAGGTGTCAAAAAAGTCAAGACAGTGGCTGCAACCACAAGGTCAAAGCTCTGCCCCCTTTTTACAGGCACTGTTTGTGTGAAAAATATGAAAAAGATGCAGGACTTGAACCACACCATTATGGACACCATCTTCATTTTTTGACACATCACCCATGGTCACCCCAATCACTGAATAGTGTTAAGACAACTGATAGATATTTTGGTTTATAGCCATTATATACTGCACCAAATTTTTATTCAAACATATTTTATTAATTCAGCTATTTTAGTTACTACTTAGTTAGGGGTTTGCCTAAGTACATTTGACTCTCTGCACCCCCACATTCTGATGAGGCTTCCACATTGCAAATATCTTTAAGTACTCAGTTGTTCACACATAACACACAAGATACTTTTATTTACTCCTGTTACTTAGTGTGCATATTTTCTAGCTATAACTCTGAGCTTCTTATTAAAATCCCACAAAAGAACAAACAATACATGATAGCATGAGGCTAAACTGAAGGTTAATTACATGAACAGTTCGTATTGTAAACTGCTTTGTAGACTGACAGTTCCAGAAAAGCAATAAACAGTATTCATAATTTCAAAATTTTGAGCTATGGCAGATATATAACCCTCTTAATAGTATGACAGCTGTGATCCTAAAGTTTGACTGATTTACTATTCATTAAAAAAAAAATCCCACAAGCTGTTTAATTTTTATGCCACCTCGTTTCTAGCAGTTTATGTAATCTGAGCCTATAAGCTTTATAATATAATATAATATAATATAATATAATATAATATAATATAATATAATATAATATAATATAATATAATCAAGTATCATACTCTCTGGTGTGAAAATGCAATATGTTGTCATATAGTGAATATTGTTGCTATGTCCCATTTTATTGTTTTTTTCAATTATATCAGACTAGTCTTAACTATTGTAAATTATCATTAGACTGATATAAAATAGATTGACCTTGGAGGTTGGTCCTTGAATACATTGTTGCTTCATTTTATTATAGTTTTCCATACCTTTCTGTCCTTGCAAACCATCCTTCTTTCCACCATGTCCATCCACTGTGCATTGCTTTCTCATCTCCCATCTCTCCCTTTTTGGTCTTCTCCTTCCTTGGATCCATTCACGTACCTTTTATATATATATATATATATAGTTATATATATAGTTATATATATAGTTATATATATATATATATATATATATATATATATATATATATAGTTTGCAATTCAGTCCTCATTTCTTCTCTGTATCAGATGAATCTTCCTAAACGTATTTTTTCATACTGGTAACTCACTTTTGTATTCAGTCCACATGCTTCCAGTACCATTCATTCTTGACCCTATATCTTCTTTAACAAGAAGACATTCTTCGTAAGGAAGCTCCTTCCATTACATTCAGTTTACCTTTCTGTTTCTGCACACCTAAGCAACTCTCACTTCCACCTAACAAAGTGTGCAAAAGCACACCTATATTGCTTTTGCTACATACTTTTCCCACAAATATTTGTTTTATTTCATTATAAAATGCAAATACTTCATTATAAAATATAGATATTAGCTGGGTACTGTGTTATTTATACAATATAAACTAGAATTAATGTACACAAGACATCAGGACTCAAAACAAGGATAAAGTAATATCAGAGCATTTTAACTTCCCAGGTAACTGTATGGCAGACCTCAAAGTGACTGTTTTAGAAAAATAATTTAACAGCAGGACTGAGTGAGAAATTGCTGGAGTCATATATATCAAAAGATTTCATGCAATCTCAGAAGGTCTCAACAGACACAATGGGCTTTTAATACATTGCAGTTTATAATTTATAAGATACTTGCCTCGCATGTAACTTGTATCTGCATAATCAAGCTGTCTTCCTTTCCTCCCCACCGCCTCACTCCAGTTTAAATGCTACATCACTCTAGCCACTGTAAGCCTCTGATGAAGTGAGCTGCAGCTCACGAAAGCTTATGGTTTTTAATAACATTTGCTACTAGAGTCCTGGTTTTTACCACCATAGAGTAACATAACTCTCCTCCTACAACACTCTTGACCATTTACTCTTATATTACAAATAGCAATGGTATCATCAGATGGCCTGTAGATACTAGTCTTTGTTACATTATTGGTCAAGCAAAGCTTTCACGTAGCTTTTCAGTAACATAGAAAAGGTGTAGACAAGGTTCACAACCTTGGTCATTCACACACCATATCCAGCCTTCCTGGCTAATGGTGGCCAGTTGGGCCTAATTTGGATACTATTCCACAAATACAGGCCCCTCCCTTTTAACCCAAGTACACTCGTGTGACTCTATCTCAAACCTAGAGATGGCTTTTGTTGTTGTTCAGTCGTTAAGTCATGTCCGACTCTTCGTGACCCCACGAACCATATTGCGCCAGGCCTTCCTGTCCTTCACTGCCTCCCTGAGTTTGCTCAGTTTCATGCTCATTGCTTCAGTGATGCTACTGTAGATGTTTTTCTGGAACTCTCGTGCTTTCTCCATGATCCAGCAAATGTTGGCAGTTTGATCTCTGGTTCCTCTGCCACTTCGAAACCCAGCTTGTACATCCGGTAGTTCTTGGTTCACGTACTGCTGAAGCCTAGCTTGTAGGATCTTGAGCATAACCTTGCTAGCATGTGAAATGAGTGCAATTGTGCAATAGTTTGAGCATTCTTTGGCATTGCCCTTCTTTGGAATTGGAACGTAAACTGACCTTTTCCAATCCTGTGGCCACTGTTGCGTTTTCCAAACTTGCTGGCATATTGAGTGCAGCACTTTAACAGCATCATCTTTTAGTATTTTAAATAACTCAGCTGGAATACTGTCATCTCCACTAGCTTTGTTGTTAGCAATGCTTCCTAAGGCCCACTTGACTTCACTCTCTAGGATGTCTGGCTCAAGGTCCGTGACCACACCAGCATGGACATCAGGGACATTAAGATCTTTCTTGTATAGTTCTTCTGTGTATTCTTGCCACCTCTTCTTAATCTCTTCTGCTTCTGTTAGGTCCCTGCCTTTTTTGTCCTTTATCATGCCCATCTTTGCACTAAACGTTCCTTTGATATCTCCAATTTTCTTGAAGAGATCTCTAGTCTTCCCCATTCTATTGTTTTCCTCGATTTCTTTGCATTGTTCATTTAAGAAGCCCTTCTTATCTCTCCTTGCTATTCTCTGGAAATCTGCATTCAATTGCTTATATCTTTCCCTTTCACCGTTGCTTTTTGCATTCCTTCTTTCCACAGCTATTTGTAAAGCCTCATCTGACAGCCATTTTGCTTTCTTGCATTTCTTTTTCTTTGGGATGGTTTTAGTTGCTGCCTCCTGTACAGTGTTACAGACCTCCGTCCATAGTTCTTCAGGCACTCTGTCTAGCAAATCTAATCCTCTAAATCTATTCATCACCTTCACTGTGTACTCACAAGGAATATGATCTAAGTCATACCTGAGTGGTCTAGTGGTTTTCCCTACATTCTTCAATTTAAGCCTAAATTTTGCAGTAAGAAGCTCATGATCTGAGCCACAGTCAGCTCCTGGTCTTGTTTTTGCTGTCTGTATAGAGCTTCTCCATCTTTGGCTGCACAGTATGTAATCATTTTGGTTTCGGTATTGACCATTTGGTGATGTCCATGTGTAGAGTCGTCTCTTGTGTTGTTGGAAAAGAGTGTTTGCTATGACTAGCTTGTTCACTTGACAGAACTCTATTAGCCTTTGCCCTGCTTCATTTTGTACTCCAAGGCCAAACTTGCCTGTTATTCCGATTACTCCTTGACTTCCTACTTTAGCATTCCAATCCCTATGATGAAAAGGACATCTTTTTTTGGTGCTAGTTCTAGAAGGTGTTGTAGGTCTTCATAGAACCGGTCAACTTGGATTACTGTGATGTTGAATGGTTTGCCTTGGATACGCACTGAGACCATTCTGTCGTTTTTGAGGTTGTACCCCATTACTGCCTTTCCCACTCTCTTATTGACTATGAGTGCTACTCCATTTCTTCTAAGGGTTTCTTGGCCACAGTAGTAGATATAATGGTCACCTGAATTAAATTCACCCATTCCCGTCCATTTCAGTTCGCTGATTCCCAAGATGTCGATGTTCAGTCTTGTCATCTCATGCTTGACCACATCCAGCTTGCCTTGGTTCATAGATCTTACATTCCAGGTACCTATACAATATTGTTCTTTGCAGCATCGGACCTTCTTTTCGCTTCCAGATACATCCACAGCTGAACGTCCTTTCGGCTTTGGCCCAGCCGCTTCACTCTTTCTGGAGCTACTTGGAATTGCCCTCCGCTCTTCCCCAGTAGCATATTGGACACCTTCCGACCTGAGGGGCTCATCTTCCGGCATCATATCTTTTAGCCTTTTAACATTGTCCATGGGGTTTTCTTGGCAAGGATACTGGAGTGGGTTGCCATTTCCTGCTCCAGTGGACCACATTTTGTCAGAACTCTCTGTCATGACCTGTCCGTCTTGGGTGGCCCTGCACGGTATAGCTCATGGCTTCACTGAGTTACGCAAGCCCCTTCGCCACGACAAGGCAGTGATCCATGAAGGGGAGAGATGGCTTAAGAGGCCAGATAATACAGTTCCCCACATCCTACCAAGAAGGAGGTATATGCAGTGTATAAAAACACACTCAGAAATTACCAAGATATTAAAAATAATTGGTAAAGGTAGACTATGGAAAGTGATTACAAGTTTATGTTATTTTTAAAATTATTTTTCTGTAGTTATATTCCTTATTTTGTTAGCTTGTTTGTGTGTCTCTGTGTGTGTGTGTGTGTGTGTGTGTGTGTGTATGAAAATAAGGCTAAAATTTTAAAAATATATAATTTTTGCCTGAAATTATCATAAACCTTATGTAGGATATGGAATATTGTATATAATTATCAGTTGGGTACCTCAACTGATGGGAGCAGGTCTATAACGGCCTTGGGGCTCAAGGTCACCTCGGGGGTGGGCAGCATGCCTCTGCATACTAGGTGCCAGAGAACAGTGGCAGGTGAGGGTCTATCCCCACCTTCTGCTTTCCTGTGCACTAAAGGCATTTGGTTGGTCACTGCGAGGAACAAAAATGCTGGAGTTTTGATGGCCCTTGGCCTCATCCAGTAGGGTGATTCTTATAATGAAATTCTCTTTCTCGTGCGCATTTGTGTGAATCAGAGTATATTTATTACAGTGCATTTGGAAAGTATTCAGAACCCCTTTACTTTTTTCAATTTTGTTATGTTGCAGCCTGATACTACAATCGTTCAAATTCATTTTTTTTCTCATTAATCTACACTCAGTACCCCATAATGACAAAGTGAAAACAGAATTTTAGAAATGTCTGTCAGTTTATTAAAAAAAAAAACTAAAATATCACATTGGTATAAGTATTCAGACCCTTTGCAACAACACTTGAAATTTAGCTCAGGTGCCTCCCATTTCTCTTCATCATTGCTGAGCTGTTTGACCTTGATTGGAGTCCACCTGTGGTAAATTAAATTGATTGGACATGATTTGGAAAGGCACACACCTCTCTATAGAAGGCCTCACAGCTGACAATGTATACTGTATCAGAGCAAAAGCCATGAGGTCAAAGGATCTGCTTGCAGAGCTCAGAGACAGGATTATTGCAATGGACAGATCTGGGGAAGGCTACAAAAAATTTCTGCTGCACTGAAGGTTCCCAAGAGCACAATGGCCTCCATAATTCTCAAATGGGAGAAGTTTGGCACAACCAGGACTCTTCCAAGAGCTGGTTGCCTGACCAAACTGAGCAATCGGGGGAGAAGAGCCTTAGTAAGAGAGGTGACCAAGAACCAAGACCGAGCTCCAGAGATCCTGTGTGGAGATGGGACAAAGTTCCAGAAGGACAACCATCACTGCAGCCCTTCACCGATCTGGGCTTTCCAGCAGAGTGGCTAGACGGAAGCCTCTCCTCAGTGCAAAGCACATGAAAGCCCGCTTGGAGTTTCCAAAAAAGCATCTGAAGGACTCTCAGACTGAGGAACAAGATTCTCTGGTCTGATGAAACCAAGATTGAACTGTTTGGCCTCAGTTCTAAACATGATGTCTGTAGGAAACCAGGCACCACTCATCACCTGCCCAATACCATCCCAACAGTGAAGCATGGTGGTGGCAGCATCATGCTGCAGGGGTGTTTTTCAGCAGCAGGGACTGGGAGACTGGTCAGGGTTGAGGGAAAGCTGAAGGGAGCAAAGTACAGAGATATCCTCAATGAAAACCTGTTCCACAGCGCTCAGGACCTCAGACTGGGCCAAAGGTTCACCTTCCAATGTGACAATGATCCTAAGCACACAGCCAAGACAACACAGGAATGGCTTAGGAATGACTCTGTGAATGTCATAGAGTGGCCCAACCAGAGCCCTGACTTGAACCCTATTGAACATCTCTGGAGAGTCCTGGTAATGGCTGTCCACCGACAGTCCCCATCCAACCTGATGGAGCTTGAGAGGATTTGCAAAGAAGAATGGCAGAAAATCCCCCAATCCAGGTGTGCAAAGCTTGTTGTGTCATACCGAAAAAGACTCAAGACTGTAATTGCTGCCAAAGGTGCTTCAACAAAGTACTGAGTAAAGGGTCTGAATACTTAAGTACTTGTGTTATTTCAGGTTTTTCTTTTTAATAAATTTACAGACATTTCTAAAATTCTGTTTTCACTTTGTCATTATGGGGTATGAGTGTAGATTAATGAGGAAAAAAATGAATTTGAACGATTGTAGTATCAGGCTGCAACATAACAAAATTGAAAAAAGTGAAGAGGGTCTGAATACCTTCGGAATGCACTGTATGTGTATTGCCTGAGAACGAAGCTCATCTCGTTCAGGGAAAACTTTCTTGGCAACAATGCAGGAACTGTTTGCCTCAAAAGTTTTGGTTTTCTTCACTTCCCACAGTAGACTGCTGCCTGGGGCTTACTGGTGGTCTCTCATCTAAACAGTAATCAGGGCATATATATAGCTGTGCGTGGACCTTTTTAGCATATTTTTACTATTGTGCTAAAAGCACGTTTTATTATTTTGCATTAAAATAATCTTACATGACAAGTTATTTTATTTTTATTGCTTTGCACTAAATGTCTTACCTCCTGTATTGAAATGGAATGCGATTGATCATCCCTTTCTCTCTGTTGCTTGCTGTTTTTGTTTTGTTTTGGTTCAAATACTAGAAAATACATGAAGACACGAGTATCGGTATCAACACTGAGAAAACAGGAGGATAGTGACGGCATAGTACATATGTAAATATACAGCTCAGAGTAAACAGTGATGTGTACTTTGAGCAGAGAATGAACATGTGCTGGAATAGTTATCGACGGATGGTGTTATAGCTGTTGCCCTCTGTCTTGAAGTGGGCGATGTGGAACGCAGCTGCTGTATATGCATTTTCCACACACACTGTTTTCTTGGAAGAGTGAAAAGGGTTTGTTTTATAGTTGTTTTCAAACAAAAGAAAATAGAAGTGAATAGAGGTATTTCCAGATTTCATTGCATAGATGTTCTGCTACCTTGATGCAATTTTACAATTTCACAGCAGTGCTTTATATTGTCTTTTTTCCATTTGCAATCTCCTGCCTTTTCTCAAGAAAATGCTTTTGGATTTATAGTTCTTAGAGCCCTCCATGGTTGGAGTGTACTAACAGAATTAACAGGGTACCACTCAGATATTCCACCTGTAACTTCAAATTAGTGGCTGTGCTGTAGGAAGCGGTGGGTTTTTCTCTGTTATTTGTTCTCTCCCCTTCGTGCTCTGCGAGGCACGCCTTGTTTTGTCCACCAGGGAGAGAAGAAGATAGAAGCAGCAAACACAGTTGCCTCAGTTATGAATGTAAAAAGGAAATCTGCAATCTGGCAACCTTCTTTAAAAGGGAATTTTATTGCACCATTTCTTCAAAAATGGTCATTGTGTTTTCATTGTTATTTTATCTATAAAAGTCCTCCCCCCCTCCTTTACAGTTATTACAATCTATAATATGCAGTATGTGTTTGTTAAGATATGCAGCTGATTTGTATATATTCAGGATGAAAACCTATTCTGAAAATGCTAAATCACTGATTCTGTTAAGGAAAATGCTTCACAGATGCCCATTATTAACTGTCTTGTATGTTGTGGCCTGGATGACCTTTTGTGTTTTCTCGTCAAGGACACTGTAAACAAGTTCAGAATGATTCAAAAACATTCTTTCTGTTTTTCTTTCCTTTTAAGGCAGGAAAAAAACAAGTATTTATCTAACTCTATCGATGTAATTCTAAGAGTGCAACAATTCAAAACAGAATAGAATTTTTAGAAGAGTGCAAAGGGGTCTTGTGAATGTGACGTAGATTTACTGTAAGCATTCATAATACAGTAGACTCTCGCTTATCCAACATAAATGGGCCGGCAGAATGTTGGATAAGCGAAAATGTCGGATAACACACAGTAACGATTGAGTGCAGTAAAAAAAAAAAAAACGATCCGCTGCGCCCGTTGCAATCGATTTTTGTGTTGCGGCGCTGCACCGTCAGGAGCAACAAGAAAGAGTACACTCACGCTCGCAAACAAGCGGCACACTTTTCTCATCGCCAATTTATGCGAGTTGTGTTTTTTTAGGGGCGTCGGATAAGACGGAATGTTGGATAAGCGAAGGTCGGTTAAACGAGACTCTACTGTAATTGCAGTCTAAGTCATTTTTATCTTAGTCCCATCAGCACTGTTGGAAAACCTGAGAGACCAGGTTGGGAACAGATCCTCCTGCAGAAAATCTATCTGTGTGGTTGCTATGGGCCAACACCAGCTAGATGGCACATAGTCATAATCACTTATTGATCCCTTAGAGTTTAAAAGCTATATTAGGGTTTCTATTTTGATCTTTACAGTTTAGGCTTTCTTCACTAAACAATTCTGATTTGAAGTATGCTAAGAAAAATAAATATGGAAACTTATCAGAGGATCTGTTTTTGAGGGGGGGTGTTAGTAGAATTTTCTGTTGGTCTTTGCTGATCATTTGTTGTCAGTTTTGAACTGATTATCCCTATAGATTAGCTTAAATATATAGATTGGTTATTTGCATGGCAAACATAGATGCCCTTTAACTTGCATAAACTGAATCAGGGGAGTGACTATGTATCTATACACATCCTGGAATGGGGTTCTAGGATTAATTTAACCTGTGCGAGTATTACACATGTTTGTGTGCATGCTGCAATCATTTTTTTCTAAGCATTCTACATTTTTGTCATTATTTTTGCATTATTTTTTCTGGATTTTGTAGCCCTGATGAAATAAGAGCCATGAAGCAGGGCACAGAATATCCCCATTCTGCAGTGGGAATCTTATTCATGCATCTCTCTGGCTTTGGGTATTTCAATAATGATTGCCACATCTTTTCAGGCATATATTAATTCAGCCACAAGACCTAGAACCTTGCTTTTGAAAAAGAGCGTCTCCAGGAGTTAACATTTGCACTTTACTCCACCGATGGCATCAGTCACAGCATACAAGCAGCTCTGACTGTAAGTAGCTGAGGGTGTTCTGTAGCTATTCATCTTGGTTCTTCCCTTGCTGGATTATCTGCCATAAAGTTACTTCAAGTCAACCACATAGAAGCTATGAAAAGAAGCATGTATGAGAAAGTTCCTTTAAATAGCTCTAGCTGAACAAACTTCTCCCTTCCTCCTTGCCTTGGAAATGGCATTCCTTCCCCACCTTACCCGATAGACATTCCAGAACCTGAATGTTGGAAGACACTTTGGACTTTTAAATACAGAAGTCACATTAAAATGGAAAGCAGGTAGATTTTGCCATTTTGAGCAACTCACTTTAAGAGTGTTTTTTAATGCACACATCCACACCTTTTGGGCCCCATGAACAAATATATAATTTGAGAAACTATTGTGGCAACTTCAAAAGTGGCTGCCAGCCATGAGGCTGTCTAGTCAAATGGTACAAGGTGGAGATTGGCTTTGTGTTCCAAATCCCAAACCACAGATTTGACCTCACTCTGCTCAACCAGTTACCCATTTTCCAAAAAAAAACTTGCTGATGCTTACAGAAACATAATCACTCACCCCCAAAACATGAAAAACACTCCCCCCCAACTATTTCTTTTTTTAAGCTGGGAAAACACATATAGACATACCAAAAACATTCTACCCCAAATCCCTGGGAATCTTTTGGAAGAGGAAAAAGCGCAAATGGAAAGTGGAGGGAAGCAAAATTGCCCCCAAACAAAATAAATTTCTTCTAGGCACACAGACATGAAATAAAAAATACACCCCCAAGCTGTCACCTTCAAACACATGAAGAAAAACCATCCATTCTTAGAAAAAATACTCAAAAACACAACCTTTAACAGCATACACAGAGTCACACAAGGGAACACAGAACTTTGAGATACTCTCCAAAGCCTAGACAGTTATGCCTCCATGCTCCCTCTTCAAAGGTAACTCACACAAAAAGTAGACAGGCCCTGCCCAGTACACGCAACATCCGCATCCAAGCTGCATAGAATACCCCCTGCCTGAAACCAGGCAAAATTCAACAAAAAATACAACTGCTGACAACCCTTCTCCTTTGGGTTTTTTCCCCCCAGTTCCCCACCGTTTCCTCCCTTCCTCCTCTTTTTTTAAAGTGATTTGAGTTTGCCTGAAAAGCAGAGCACCCGGTTCCATCATCCTCTTCCTTATTCTGAATGCTTCAAGGTCATTCTGGGTCCCAAAGCAGTTTGGAGAAAGGAAAGAGAGAGTGGAGAGTACGTTTCAGCGCCATGGTTTTACTCTAGAACACCAGCCTGAGCACAACATTAAAACAAAGAGAGAAAGTGACCCCAACGTTGGCACATAAAGACCACAGAATTGACACGGTTTATAATAAATGTCACGATCATTATTGTATACCTAATTGTCACTGACAACAACCTATCCTTTCTCCCACTTCTGACAATAAGTTACAACAGCCTTCTCAAGCAACCACCACCAGCAACTCCCATAATTTCCCTCCCAGGCCACACAGTGTGTGTTTTGTATTGCTGCTTCCTCTTCCCACTCTGCCAATTTGCTGCCTTAAAGTTCGTTGCCAGCTCTGCTTTTGGAGTGCTGGATAGCTCTGTCAGTCACTGATTTTTTTTCTGGGTGAAGTTGAATTTGCTCTAGATTGAGCTGTTAAATTGATTTTATAGGGCACAGTGAATTTGATATTTTTGACTTTTCATCAGGGTTGATGGAGTTTGAGAACACTGAGAAAGATATTGTAAGTGAACATACAGTAGTAATAATTAAAATGCACAAACTTTGTACTGAGAACTTCTACCACTTAAGAAAGAAACTGTAATAATGCATACACAAAACTTGGTATTAAAATAAAGTGAATTTTACTAGGGGAGATACACCACCTCTTTGCTGTGGCACATTTATCATTGTATAATTTGCTGCTACATAAATCATAAGACATTTTAGGAAAAGTCAACCAGCCCCCAAACACACTTGCTTTAATGAGATGAATTCATTAAAACAGCTCTGAAGTGCAGTCTTAATCAGCTGCAGCGCGAATCCATGCGAAGATCAGCGTTCGCTTCTTCAAAGGGTTAGGGCTAAGCAGAAACCGACTGTTTGTGGTAGATGACAGAATGGGGTTTCTCAGAATCCCCAGTGGATTGCAAGGCAGGGGGAGGAGATTCCTAAAGGTTGTACTTCTACTTCAGCCTCACATATACTGTCATATATCTCAGCGAAAGGTTGCCAAAACATGGATTAAAAAAAGTGAATACATTTTGGAAGAATTAGAATTCGGTAAGGAAACACATGAGGGAATATGTTAACAAGCATTCCAGGCAATACCATTGCCTTTCAAGTTCACTCAGTCCCCCACATTTTTTCATTTCAATAATTTTTCAGCTATTCTTCAGAAAGGATAGAAGTTGTAGAGATTTGGAATTCAGCAAAGGAAAGAGAAAATAGGACAGTTCATTGATAAGGTGAGAGAAGAAAAGGGTCATACATAAGGGGGGGGGTGAGAGTGTCTAATCATTTTTGTTCTTTATGCTTAAAAATTGAGCCCAGATGTTTAATAGTTAGACTGATCAACCAAAAATGTGCTCCTCGCTGGATTGGATAGCAGATTTTTAATTTTTTAAATCAATTTTATTTGGAAAAAAAGATGATAGATTCCATTTTAGAAGAAGCACTGCTCCTTTTTTGTTACCCAGAAAGAAATGTCTATTTGACTGAAACAGGTCCAGTGATATGCACAAGCATAATCTCAAGGCAAATCTCTATGTTTGGAAAGCTTCTTACTTTGGAGATATTCTTTAGCTCTCTGAAAAAGTATGCAACGTTAGCAAAAATACTGACTAGTATGACTACATAAAATTTTCTTTAATCTTGTGGCAGCATATTAAAGCCCTTATTCTGGTGATACCATGTCCATAAATCTATCAAGGGCTACGAATCATACATGTATTAGTTTGTTATTCCTGTAGCCTCCAAGATCTGTAAGGGTGTAGTGAGGATGCAGTAATGTTATCAGAGCAGGCAGAGCTGACACCTGGGGAAGAAAATCTGGGAGGAAAGTGTTAATGCCAAATAGAAGTATTGCTCTAGAGGAGGCTAATTTTCTTGGTTTTTTCTTTATTTTCACTAAAGCGGTAGATAGAGAAATAAATCATTGCTGAAAATTGACATTTGTTACCAATTTTTGGACCCAAAATTTTACTGAGTTTCAGGGACTGCAGCCATGGTTCCGGGTATGCATATGCTTCTAGTTACCTATTCCCATATTAAACTCTTTATTTCTAAGCCCAATGAGACACAATTTCATTTACAGTTAGCTGATGGAATGAGTAGAAGCCCCACCCTGGAAACAGCAAGCAGAAGGAGTTACCTCTATACATGAGAGGGTCCTGATTATTTAGAAGCCTATCCAAGCTTTTGCTAATTGTGTGCATGACCCTGTGCCTACTTTGGCCCTCTGTACCCACAACACTTGATATCAGAAACTTGTTTCTGGAAGTTCAAAGAATCTTTTTGCAGCTTCTAGTATGCAGAGAAAGTGCCACTGAAAAGTATTTATTACTTATTTGTTTCTTTCGTGGGATTTATAACTAATTCCACCAAGCAAAGGTCAAAACATCCATTATTAGAAATAACATTTCACTTTCCAAAATAGATTTGATCTATATCCTTTTTGTCCCCCACTAAAGCTTGTAGAATGATAATGGGAGCACTGCTCCAAAACCAGAACTATCATTTGTTTATCTGTCCAAGTAAAATGTTAATTTTGTTTTCTAAGTGGATTTTTAAAAAAGATGTGTGTGTGTGTGTATATTACATCTGATGTTTTATACATTTTCACTAAGAATTTTAATTATCTAAGTTCCTATTAAATGTGTGTTGAATCCAGTGTATCTGCCATACTTTAGACTTTCTTCCTGTTTTCACCCTTTCAGCTTGTTATAGCTGCATGCAATGTTTAAGAATGGTACAGAATTTTATTAAATGTGCAGTTTGAAGAAAACTACCCTAATCAGTACCTCCTGGATTAATGGTGCAGATCAGAATGCCATTTCCTTAAGCTTAGACCTTTCTGTGAATTTTGTAGTACAGGTTTTGCCCCTAGAAATTAACCAACATGCATTGGAGAAAATATATTTTAAAATGTATGCTCTGGAAGAAAATATGTCTAGAAGTCTGTGTTTTATGAGAAAATGCATTTAAATATGTTATTTAAATGTAAAATTTTGTGCTGATTTAAAAAAAAAACCCATATTAGAAAAAAGAAAAAATAGTTTTATGAATGACATAGGCAAAAATAGCCTGATCCATCCCTTCCTAGGGGCAGCCATCTAAAATGTAATATGATATTTGTAATAATGTAATAATTGTGTTTGTAATTTTATACGAGGTTGTGTTACTTATGACTTGGGGATAAGTCCTAGAATTATTAAATCTTAGAGTCTGTGATCAGGCAAGTTATATTCCAGATGAGGTCAAAACAGTCTGTTAACCATAGTGTGTATTTGTGGTATATAGTTTAGGTAATTGAGGTGAAATAATTATTTTAACATCATGTATACCCAGAGAGATGGGTGCATCTTTTATGTATCTTAATAAAATTAGATGCAAAAAAGTCCCCCCAAACTAGCAAGGTGTGGCATTATGAAATAGGCTATGTTGTACAAGTTCAGAAACTACCTAACTGTTTAGCAACGAAAGAAATTAGCACAGCGACTCTTAGTCAGTAGGGAGATGTGTCAGATTTTTTTTTTAGAAAGCTGTTTTTTTAGAAAATGGAAAAAGACTCTGATGGAAAAAGGTTGGATATTGTAAATTCAAAGGCTAACGTAACTTTTTTTATCTCTGATCTGGTGCCACTGATTTTTATGCTGAAGAACTCAGAAGTGGACAAATGATTAGATCAATCTATGCATGACCCACCTTTATTTGTGGCAGGTACAACTCAAGGGAGATGTAGCTGTTTGTCTGAATATAATATTACATTCCAGAAATGACAGTTATAGAACCAACAGTATTTTATATCTTTGCTTCAAATAAAAAACAGCTGACAAGCCTTTTTTGCATTAAGTAGATCTGCACAGACCGTTTTTTCCCTCCATGTGGGTGCTTTCTTTCCTTCTCTTTTTTTCATTTCAGTGGGGTAACGTGGAGGCTTTTCTAAATTTGAAACTGGCAGGGGCTTGAAGTGAGGTTTCATCTAAAGATAAATATAGGCTCTTGGGTGTGTCGTTTTAAATGTCAGGTACATTAGTGTATGCTGTAAAGGCTACCGCTTATTAAAACACAGAACTGTTTTTGAAAGAAAAGAAATTTAATGTAACTTTAGTCTTGTCAAGCCACAAGGTGTTTTTCTCAGTTTTGTTTTCAGCTATCTTTGATTAAAAGGTTGACAACTCATGCATTATTCGACAGTTGTTCTACAATAGATTTAAAACAAGTTACGCACAGAAATTTTGCTTGAAGCAAGTTATATTTGCTTGACCTCCAGGTTAGCTCTGTGTATCTTGGAGCCTTCACTTCAGCAAAATTTTGCAGAGTCCTGCTGAACTGAATCAGTATATGAGCTCCAGTAAATCAATAGATAATAAATAACTGCCAACCAGAGTTGGCAATCATCACAATACAATACTGAATATGAACTTCCATTCTTGGAGTATTTATTTTATAGTGTGAACTATTGTTGGTCAGCTTATTCACAAGTAGCTAGTATAGCCAAAATATATTATCCATTAAATCTGTTTTTGAACCTTTTCCCATCATGGGGCCTTTAGCATCTCAACAGTAGCTCCACTGTCTACTGTTAGATAATAAATATACAAAAGTGGTGGTCTACCACACACAGGGTTGGTGTGGTGAAGAATGAGTAAGGACTGTACAGCATATTACTGTAAAGCTACTGAAGTGAGTAAGAATGTTTTTTAAAAGAAATCTTCAAGATGTCCTCATGCAACTGCTCTTTTTTTTTTTCTCCCAAATGTATGCAAATATGTAATTTGGCTTACTAGAAAAGCCTTTATATAGATTTTTTTTAACTCCTTTTCTGATAATGCAGTTAGCTTTCATTTTTAGAAATGGTATTCTAGCTACAAATCCTAGATCTTTCCCAGAGTGCTACCAGTGCAAATTGAAGGGAGGTGTGTGTTTGGGGGGGGGGGGTTGGCTGCAGCCAAGTAGTATTTTAAAGAGATTGGAAGGTGGTATGACATGTTTTGCTTTTTATTATATCCACAAGCATTTCATATATCCCCCTATTAACTAATTACCTCTTCATATAATTGATTGTTTCGGTTTTGAAACAACATAGAAAGTTACAAATACATTTACCAGAAGCAAATATGAGATGAATTATATACACATACTTTCAAGCTGCCTTCAGCTCTGGAAAGCTATGGGCTCTGTCTCCAACTACAATCTTAAGCATATTTACTTAAGAGAAAACCTCACTGATATTGGGGGGAGGGGAGAAGGGGTGCTTCCAAATATGTCTCCTTGGGATTGTGTGTGTGTATGTGTGTACGTAACATTTCTACAAATACTTGGGTTATTAATTTTTCTTCTTCTTAATTTGTTTGGGGTTGGATTGGGGCAAAATCGCTGGAATATAAGCTTCATTGAACTCAGGGTGATGATAGCTGTAATTTTAGTGGATATTAAACTTAGTTAATTTAGTCTGCCTCTAACCATTATTTTGAATCGGTCTTGGATTAAATGTTTCCAGTGCTTATTGTAGAAACCAGGATATTATAATTCAGCCATGAAGGAGCTAGAATTCTCTCTCTTGATTTTTGTTTTTCTAATCAATCAATGTTTAATTGAACCATGTGGTTAGATTAATATATTAAGAAGACTTCTACTCACTTCAAAGTGACCAAATTGTGCCCCTTTCTAAAATAAAGACACATGAAACTGCATTTGATATTAAGCAATATCTAAAAGAGGGATTCCTCTCTCGTGTAATAAGGGATGTTTCATACACCCAGACTACTGGATTTAAACATATTCAGGTGTAACTGACTGAGTAAAAATTTATGTGGATAATGGAATAATAGTGCAGTCCTAAACATTGCTACTCAGGAGTAAACCTTTTGAGTTCAGTAGAGCTTAGGTAAGACTAAGGATAATTCGGTAGTGTTCATATGTTTTTGTACATATCAATTATTATATGTGTTCTACTAACATAAGAACGTTCAGAAATCTCTGGTCTTTGCATCTTTTTAAAACTCTTTTAAAACTCATAATAAGCAATTAACCTTGTTGTTCTTTGTTACTGTTCTGAATTTAGCATATTCCTAAATGTATTCTGAAAATGGAATAATATTTTAATTAGAAATTGGTGTTGACTTGAGAAATAAACTTTAATCATTTGTAGGTAAAGTACAGCTATTTCTTATTTTCTCCTTGTACTTTAAAATTACTTAATTTTTTCTGCAGCATTCCATGTTGATAGCAGAGCACTTTATACATAATGATTATGCAGTCATGCTGAGTTCTGTTCTTACTGAGAATGGGGTAGGTAAATTGTGTACAGTATGTGCAGAGTAATGCATTCACCTTTACAGAAAATGTTTTAAGAAACAAATGAGTCAAAACGACGTTTATAATCTGTACAATATTTAGCAGTTTTAGTAATATGGGGTGTTCAGAAACGGTACTTAGTGGAACAAGACAGAAATATATTAAGAGAAAGGTATTGCCAGCTTTCACTTTAAACTTCTGGACTTCATCTCTGCAGTCACTGCCATTGATTTTATTACTTTATGAATATACTTTGCTAGTGGCACTTTTAACAGCCTAGCTTCGGTGTATTTAACTGATCTCAATTCAGCATTTATTTTCATTGTATTATGATAATTATAAAAGATAGTTTTGGTACTGATATTTCCTTTGTTTCCCTGACTTATCAGTAACAGAAGAAAAATAAGCTTCAGCTAAATAGTTAATATCAGCAGCACAGGAAGTGAAGAAACATGGAGGAGTACATATTACATCGCTTGTCTTCTTTATTTCTGAGGCATGAGTAGATAAAATGTATGCACAGTTACTGTAACTTAGCTCCACCGTACTCCAACTTACACCTTCAAATGCATACCTACAGTTACAAAGTTTGTCATTCATTCTATTTTCCCTTGACCGAAGACTGCTAATCTTTCGTTACAAATGATCACAAGAAAAACAGATAGTGATGATTGGAGAGTTGCTAAAATGTCATCCTTCCTAAATCCAGCAACAAAGAAAGGGAAACCAGATTGTTGGATACTACGATTTCTGGGTTAGTTTGCTCTGAGTTTAACTGCCTCCACTTTTGGAATCCTGTTTTGAACATTTCCGAGACAGTTTAATTTAATTTTAACTTTAGTTATTAGAGAAATGGGAGCTTTAGTGAATAGTTTCAGAATGTGTCATTCTGTCTTACTCACTCCAAGACAGAGCGTGGGAGACAGAACTGCTTTAAAGAGTTGAAAATATTTTTTTTTTATAATTATTGCTTCAAGTGTTGCCTAGCTGGGAATTGGATTTTCATAGTAGGTACTTTTATTTTGTCATTAATTATCTTTTTCTCAGCAGTATTGCTTCTTCTAAGTTACAAAGAAAACGATTATTTAGGGTCTGTGTGTGTGTGTGTGTGTGTGTGTGTTATGGCTATGAATTGTTTAGTGCAGCAAAAGAAGAAATAACTTAAACAGCGAAACTGTTTCAACTGGCAAAATTATTGTATCATTTTGTATT
This sequence comes from Python bivittatus, assembly GCF_059951505.1. Classification (NCBI taxonomy): domain Eukaryota; kingdom Metazoa; phylum Chordata; class Lepidosauria; order Squamata; family Pythonidae; genus Python; species Python bivittatus. The sequence continues at coordinate 121,659,096 of NW_028277030.1, forward strand.
TGATTTCCTTGACCTTTATTTGCTTTGAAATAACATAATGCTTTTCCATACTTGATTAAAAAATGTCTATTTCTAGACACATATATTACTTGTCATGCTAAATATAAAAAGATTTCCAGTATGAATTTTGTGAGTAATTGTTTAAAAATAGTGAAAATAGATTTTGAGATGTAGCTTAATTCAAAATGAGAACTCAGTTATTTTGATAGTAACCTATTAATGATTCATTATATGAAGAATACAAATTGAATCAAACTTTTTGAACTATTCACAAAAAGGGATGAATTATGGAAGTGCAGATAGCTTGACATTAATTTGGAATACAGAAAGATTAAACGTGCAACAGTTTGGGTTTCTTTGGATTCAGAAACACATTATCTACTTCTCATTTCAAGATTAAATTATGCAGCTCTTGAATTACAGCAGTCTTTTCCAAACTAGTACTTCCAGATGTGTTGAATTCAACTCTCATCAACCCAACCCTCTCAAAAGTTGTGGCTTTCCACCGACTGAGTACACTGTACAGTAGTTCACATGTTGTAAGGAGTTCAGGAACACAATGTCTTCTACCAAACGCACAAGAAAAGTGCCCACAAATTATAGATAGAACCGATAAGAGAAGCAAACAACAGAATTACTACAAAAACAGCATATTAAAAGCTGAAAGACCACTAGAGGTAGATATGTATATAGGTATGTGACCATATTGATGTGCCTCCAACTCTGTTTGCTTTTCATGTGTGTATATCTACACACACATACACACCTACATACACATAAACTATTCCCCTCCTTGATGGTGGGACTAACCACTGAAAAGAGCCTCCAATATTTAGATGTTGTTTGATGAATTACTCTTATCAGAAAAGAGATGCATTCTGAGAACTTCAGTTACATGTACAGCAATCTCCTTTATGCTCTTTTAAATTCTCTTTACTGAGTATCTTAAAATACTTCAAACACATTAATATTGAAGTTGGATATTTTTTTCCTGTTCTCTGATTTAAATAAAATACTTATTCTACTTTTGAATGTATGATTGCAACAGTGATTGCTTACAAATTTAATTATCTGACATTTATTTTGGAGTGTTCACATATCTGTCTTGTCTGCTGTAATTGAAGGGAATAGCTAGTGATTAAAAATGAAAAGCTTCTGCTATGTGATTAAATTGTATTAACTATATTTACATAATCAAAAGCAGAGAAAACACTTGATATGATTCATTTACTATCTGCTAATTTTTTTTCCCATTACAAATCACAATCTAGAAGCAAGGACACAGATATTCAGAACTATAAAGAAGCAACAGTTACCAACTAAAAGTTTGTAGTGCATTGCTGAAATAAAACGGTTGTAAAATATAAAAATCAATATGAGGTTTTTGTTTTCATTCTGCCACTTTAATCTTTGTTTTTACAAATAAATACAAATAACTGAAACCGAAACTTGATGACTTTTGGTGATACTAAATGAATAGCCCTTGGGGAAAATTTTCTTCATTTAACATGAGTCTTTCACAACCCACACTTGGTTTCGCTAGGAAAATTGTTTAACCTTTTCAGAAGCAAGAAGCCTTTGAAGTCTAGACATGTTGCAGCATTGGTTCACAATTTTGAGCTCTTTCCAGATGCCCATAAAACCCCCTAAACCAACTAAAGATATTCTACAATGTCTTTAGCAGGATGGCAGATGTTAGCTCTCATAATCCAGCACCCGCAGTGTCATATTGTATCCCTGATTTTAAAAAAACAGTCTTGCTGCAGTGGAGAAAACTTTTCTGTAGGTTCCCCTTCCTTCCCAATTTTCTTTAAGGACGTAATGTGGAGAGGCAGTGCAGTCTCCCACAAGAATCAGAATACACTGTTGGAAAAAGTAAAGAAAGGCAAATGAATTAGAAGAGCTTCATGAAAATTATAGTATGCTGAAAGAAAAGGAAGACTCCTTGGGCTTAGCATTTTCTCTCCCCCACCCTTCCCAAAAGGCTTAATGCTTGTTATATTTAGTGAAGGATTCAGAGGTTATAGTATTCCACAATTTACTGGGAATGGGCATGACTTTCTTATTTCTAACTCATTGGATTTAGGATTGTCTTGTCGATATAAAAAAATACATTCTTATTTTGCATACAGAAACAGGAGGTAGACCAAAAGGGCTTTCCCTCAGTTTGGAAGCTGATGCTAATGATCTATTTTATCCTAGCAACAAAGCATTTCATTGATGGGACAGTGGCTTTCTTCACAACCAAAGCATTAGTAGGGGTGAGTGGGGTCATTGCAATATTTAATACCAATTAAGTATTAAGGCTTTGAACTCAAATCTTGAATAGCACCTCATTTTTAAGTGACAAATACATTTATTCATGGGAATAAAATCAATCTAAGAGGTGTGTTCATGGGATCTTCAGTCATCCAGTAAAACTTTGCTGGGTTTTGGGGTGCTTCTGAAACCTGCAAAAACCATCTGATAAGGGATAACAGCAGTGTAATAGTTCCCTTTTTGGGAATTACTCCTGTATTTTTTTTGTCAACTTCAGCACTTAAAGAATGTTACCTGTTTCAAATACAAAATAATGCAATTGTTATTTTCACCCTGGAGAGATAACTACAGCTTTAATCTCTTTTCTGTTTTGGTCCCTCTGTGCGTGTTTATGTGTATGTGCGTCCGTGTGTGTACACTGAATCACACCAGTACTCAGAAGAAATACTACGGAGTATTTTTAAAAATGTGCTTCATTCTCCATATGGGTGGGGGGTTTTCCCCCCAATCATCATATATATGACTTTTCTCCTTTTTGCTGTAATTCTTTGTTCTTGGGGGTTGCAAAACTTTCTTTAAAAAAAAAAATGAAATTGAGGACTTATTCTGTTGACAAGAGAGGCAAGCTAGCAAAACTAGTCTGAGCAAAGGCCCCCATCATGTTTTGTAACAAAAATCAAATATAAGGGATATCTGAGCAATGGAATTTAAGCTTCTTTGATCAAAAATACTAGTGTGGAAAAACTCTAAATCCCATGACAAATAGAAACTTAGATCACTGGCTTCATGGTAGTAGAAATTTTCTCTTTCCCTTCAAAAGTAAGTTGCAATTTTTTCACCAATTGAAGCAAGTTATTTTTTTCTTCCAGATCTTTTTAATTAGAATAGCATAGTTTGAGATCATAAATGTTTAGTTTGAGATCATAAATATGTTTAGATTTAATGGCTTTAAGTGAATGTAAGCCAGTGAGCAATGGCCACATTCTGCCTCTCCCCTTCTATGATTTAAATAAGTTAAATGTTATTATTAGTTGATATGATAAATTTCTTGATTTTGCTGACCACACATTTGAAATCAATAAGAAGTCAAAGAGTCATACATAAATTGCATATTTTTGATGCAAGCAATCAGCACAATTTGGATATGTTTTTTTCCGGAGCATTAGAGATGTCCAGTAACATTTAGCATTAAGAAATGAGACACACATGAGCTAAGTCTTGAAAATTTTTACAGTGTGCTCTTTTAAAAGGAAGACACCCACGATAAGACTGGATGAAACTTATTTTTTTAAAAAAGGAAGCTGCTTATAGCAAGAACCGGGGAACTCTGCGTGCTTCCCATCTATGTCATAATTTCTGCTGTTAGTGGCATAACAATTCATATTAGGAATTGTTTGTGGATTCCATGATGCAGCATGAGATACTTTTATATTTCAAATGGGAAGCTTGGAGGGGAGTTTTTCCTCTTACCTCTGTCTCAAATATACAGTTTTTGTCTTGACAAAACTGAGATGTGGAAGGTAGACTTGGCATACGCAAGATTCCACCTCTGGGTCTCAGGGATTCCAAGTGAAATTTTCCCATTTCCCCATTTCTGTTTTTCATGCTAACTACCAAAAGTACTGAACACCCTCTATGTGCCATGGTAATGCGTATGCTCTGTTGGTCATTGGGCATCTCCCTTCTCGACCACATCAGCAACAATACAATCCGACAGCAGACGGGCGTTGCACCAATAACTAAGAAAATGTGGGAAAAACACTCACAGTGGTATGGCCACATCCTGCAAGTAGCACTCCACACCGTCTCCTGCACTACCTACCACTTTAACACCGATGGCAAATGCCCATGCAGAAGACCAAAGCAAAGGTGGCAGGACACAACTGATGTGAATGTGAAGATGCAAACATGAAGGTCACCCAGTTGGACCCGGTTGCTGCATTCGATTGCATGAAATGGTGTTCATTGATCTGAAAGTAGACCTGCACCTGTGGGAAAAAGCTAGGAAAAAGAAGAAAAAAATTCCTGACCTTGCTAACACAAATATGTAGAAATGAAATGTATTGTTTATTTAAGGCCAAGGAACGCTGGTTATGTATCATAACTGGTTATCATTGGATAAACCTGTGTGCCAGTAGTATGAAAATTAAGGAAAAATTTCCAGATTTTTTTTTCATCGTTGAGAAATCTTTTTATTGGTGCTACTTTGTTTCTTATTACAACAGATATAAGACCAAAAGAGAGGATGGTTCTGCCTTTTCATAGGAATGAATTGTTATTTAAATTTTGGGCTTTAAATTCAAGGGCTTTTTTTTTTTAGTGTTAAAGCTTTTGATGAACACCCAGGTTTATAAATGTCCTTTTTCTTGGATGCTAGTAATGACTAATATTCCTAGAAGGAAAATGTAGCTTGTACATAGGTGGATTTTGCATAGAAGTGTCACAGACTTTTGGGTTTTATGATCTTTTGGCCCTACCTTTTATAATTTAATTACTCTATATGTGTATGTGTGCACATGCACGTGTCTGTGTGCATGTGCTTAGACTTTTAAAATGCTATCAAACTCTGTTGTATTTGCTGTTAAAAACTAACATGCCTGTCTCACTGGATTAAAAATCTTTACCCTGGTGAATAGGGATTCTCTCTCTTTTTTATGTGTTTGTTCTAGTTTTTTTTCCCCCCCAGCCCAGATGGCCATCATTAATAGATACACAAAACATTCTCATAAAAATAAATAAATGTCAATTAAGTAGATTAAGTTTATATCCAAATAGTAAATGAGCTGCAAATTCGAACAAATCTAACATTAGCCCTCTTCTTTTCCTAAAGGTATATAGTTTCTTCCTTCTTGTCTGTAGAATGGGGAGGGACAATTTTCCCTGTTCCCACCACGGCCTTTCTAGCCCCCCCAATCTGCTCTGGATGTCTGAGGAACACCTTGAAGGGCAGCAGAGGGTAGAGTTGACTTTCTCTCACATTGGAATGTGTTCTTTGTGCCTATTTTTCATTACATTTAATGTGATCTAGCTTTTCTCCCTCCCACACATAAATACATGTACCCTCATTGTAGTCTTATGTTTGTGTGTTCAGTTCTTTAACTTATTAAAACAGATACCTAAATGTTCTACTTACAAGAGTCTATGTGGCTGTGGAAATAGTCATTTTATAAGAATGCTGTATATTTACAAAACAAAATTAAGACTTCACCAGAAATCTTACATGTTGACTTTCTGCGATTTGCTCCTCACTCATTTCCTGTGAGGCTGAGTTTGTTTATCATGAAAACTCCTATTTTTAAACCTGTTTCTGCCAATAAGTCATTTGAATGTTAAAGCCAGTTATTTGATGGCGTTTCACTTTGATACATATTAAGGCTCTGCAGCTGCTGCTTTGTGAAATAGGATGTTCAGAAGAACCACAGTTTGCAGAGATGGGAAAGGAAGACAACAGGCATATCTTCTAATGGTATTTGAGAGGAAATCACATTTTCATGGGAAAAATGGCATCCTAAAACAATCTAAAGTCAAAATCTATGCCAAACCATCTTATCTGATGCCATTTTTATGAACTACTGTATGGTTTAGAATATATACCATTTTTGAGAATTTTTTTAAAAAGGATTTACACTTTTAGCTTGAGTCTGAACTACAGTAAACTTGATAGTTTTTAGATTGGGACAGGCAAGTTCTATGTGGCCAATGGTCCTGCTTTCTAAAATTGGGTTTTGGAAGCAATCAAGGGCTGCAGTTATAATGGAATGCTAACATTGTGAATGAGTCTTTCTGAGTTTTTTCCCCCACTTTGGATTAGGAGGTACTGTATATCTATGTATCAATTGTAAAAGAATTAATTGTATTGTATTAATTGTACTCCTTTTTGTACCTGTGTTTTTTCCACTGTAACATGAAAGAAAGTTTGTGTTCTCACAAATTTGATGGCACAATGGATAGGAATCACAAAATGACTGTAATGTGACTCATGCACTACAGATTCTTCACCCTCTGATTTAGACCAATTTAACCTATCATTTCCTTCTTATTTAATGGATATTATCAAATGGTATCCATACCAAATATGGCATCACATGTTCCCGTATGTAATATTTTTCATTAGGCTCTGTTTTAGAGCAAGCCCTGCCTTTCAGCTGGGTAAGATAGACTACTTCAGGCAACAGATTTTCAGATATTGAAAAAGAACAGCAAGCTCACATTTTTACATACATTTTAACAACAAAGGAGGCACTGCTTGTCTTTTCCATTTCAAGATCCCAAATATTTGAGATTCACAGGCAAAATAGGTCAAGTAGAAGGATTGTGTGGCAGGGTACAGGTTCCGTGGCAGGCATCTGCATTGAAGAGATTAGGTAGCAGCATGTTTCAGATAGGTGACCATGCCGGAGCCATGGACAATTAGTGCCAGTTAGAGTGATTAATATCAGACTAGACAGACAGATCGGCTAAGCTGCATAAGACATCTTCCTGTGTTCACACAATAAAGCTGTAGTATTGTCTTCCAGAAGTTAAATAATCAGTTAATATGAAAGATATAAAGTTCAGTTTGGATTTTTTCCCCTAAAAATGAATGAATGTTCTAACAAATTGAGAATTTTTGCAGGAAATCTTATTTTCTCATCAATGTTTGTGATTTTCATATTACTGTAATATCTTTGTCTAGTTCCCATACTCTGCCATAAAATGTAATTACTGTGCCAGTATTAAAAAATTGTCAGGAATTCTCATTGCACAGCTTGACACTTTTGTGTTGATAGGAGTGCTTCTGTTTCTCATTTCTAGGGGAAATCAAATGTTCTATCTTAAATTGTCATATGCTTTATTAATTTGTACATTATTTATAATTGGAGTTATTTTTAAAAATAAATTGCTGCATGACTTGTTGAATAATAAGCAACGGGTAAGGTATTGTGCTATTAAAGTATTCCAAATTTTAAATGTTTTTAGAGAACATCGGACACTGAATGGCTGAGATGCAAATTAAATTAGAATGTGGATTATTTTCTGTTGGCTTAGGACATTTCCACACTGCAATATTTTTCACTCCCCAAACCCTCAGAAGAAGTTTGGTGATGATCCATTATACTCTTCTCATTTCTGAAATGCTAACACCTTCCTGGGGGGAAAAAATCATACCATTCCATACTAAAAGAGGTGGGTGGAGTGGTCAATTGTCTGGTGCTTTGCAAGCTGGATCCTTTTGCGCTAAGAGAATTCTTGTGAATTTCATCTTTCCCCTTTGATCTGACCTACTGAGGAAGAGCTGCAGATCTGCTAAGCTTGCATACCCCTTACAAGGCCTGAAGATCTGTTCTTTTCAGTGGGGAAAAAGCCTCAGTCATAGACACATACACATATAGACAGAAAGCTCTCTGAAATCAAAGCATTTCCAATAACACTGCATTTGAGTGAGAAATATATCAGTTCAACTATCCTTTTTTTCTTTTTTTTCAAATAATTTTTATTAGAATTATAGATAAAAAGAATAAAAGCCAGCCAGTTCAACTATCCAGACGCTGCTAACATCCAATCGAAGAGAATATCTGTAGCTCAGGGTTGAACTGTGGAATACTTGGTGTTCACTGAGCTTGGTTGTTTGTTTGCAGATGTTTCATTACTCAACTAGGTAACATCAGTGCATCATGGGAAGACATGATGGGAAGATAAGGCCACTCCATGCATAGCATTTGCACCAATCTAGAATCAGTGCTGCAACTTTTCTGCTTGGTGATACTGGAGCTGAAATTCCTGGGGACTTAGGGGTGGGCCATTTTCTCATTTGTAGGAACTCTTACTTCACCCTATCTTCCCGATTCTGAACTTGAAACTCTGCAATACATTTCAAAAGGACAGCAAAGTGGACTTTAAGCCTTCTAGTCAGCTTCACAGTACCTGTAAAAAAACTACCTGGTTCACTTTTCCATGTTTATATAATCAGAATACACTTAACTCTTGCCTTAACACGTTTTCTAGCCTCTTGGTTAAGGTTAGCCATCATTCTCATAATATAAATTGATATAAATAAACAAAAGTACATTTTCCCCACATATACCACCAGACCCATTCATAAATGTGCTTAGCTGTAAAACTATGTTATGCTGTGGTCACTTTATGGGACTTTATATGCATGAAGAATTAAGCTTTGGTGGCCGGGCAGATATAAGGGTTGCATTAAAAAGTGCCATTTTAGTTATTCAATTCATATAAAGTATTAACATTCTGGGGTTGTAGTGGGGAGACTCATGTGGAAGTCTGAAAAAAAAAAAGCCACAGCTGTTTTAATAGAGAGCAAAAAGGTGCTGTATATGCACAAGGTTCAGAGAACTTCTGAATTATTTTTAAGTAGGCTGAGTTCAGTCAGTCTGATGCCTTGAGAAAAGATGGCTGTGAGGTAAATACGTTAGTGCTCGGTATACACGGGAAGGGTTGTTCCTCTGACCTGCAGTATACAAAATAATGACCTTAGGTTACAAGAAGGCAGATTCCAGGTGAACCTCAGGAGAAAGAACTTTCTTATAATAAGAGGAGTTTGACATTGGAACCGCTTATTTACGCAAGCGGTCAGTTCCCCTTTGCTAAAAGTGTTCAAGGAAAGGCTGGATAGATATCTGTCAGAGACGCTTTAATTTTATTTTTTATCTGTGCAGTGGATTGGACTCAAGGAGCCAAAGCAGTGTTTCTCAACCTTGGCGGCTTGAAGATGTGTGGACTTCAACTTCCAGAATTCCCCAGCCAGCTCATGCTGGCTGGGGAATTCTGGGAGTTGAAGTCCACACATCTTCAAGTTGCCAAGGTTGAGAAACACTAGTCTAAAGAGTGTCTTCCAACTCTATGATTTTATGTATGTTATATATATTTAAAGCATCTCTCTGGCTACTGATGGAAACAGGATGTTGGAATAACTGGCGCTTGGATCTAAACTAACAGCAGACAGTGCCATCTCTTCTGGGATTCTGAAAGGCTGTTAAGGTCTGCCTTTTGTCTCAGGCCTGGGATTAATATGTCTGGGGCAGGGGGGCTGGTGTGGTTTGTTATTGTTATGGTTGTTTTAGCCTGGGTTGTCTTTATTGTAGTTTGTTTTTAACTGTTTTTGCTGCATTTGGATTTTATAAACTGCCCAGAGTCTACTGGATTGGGCGGCTATAACAAATTTAAACAAATCTAGGTATAATTTCTTATAGTGAATCCTGAAAATAGAGTGATATCTGTTATTCTTTGTATGAACACACATTGCAGTTCCACTGCAGATATTCAAAAGCCACTACAAAGCTTCAAAGTGTTGAAACTATGTTAAATTATGCCCACAATTTGCAAGATGCAGTTCTAGTTTTTACTTGCAGCTCAATTATTTCTGCAGTGTTTCTATTTCTGTCAAATAATCAAATTCTTCCCAGGAGACTAACTTTTGACTAACAAAAGTTATCTTTGTACTCATGTCTCATTTTTAAAAACAATGGTAAATCTATATTCAGTTAAACCTTGCTGGTCAATGACTGAAATAAAGAATTGACTGACTGTATTCAGTTAGTGGCGTGCACAATGTTTCAAATTCAAATCACCTCATTTAGAGTTCAAGACAGTGTTTTGGGTTCAAAACAACTGATTTATATTGAAACTGGACTGTATTGCCCACTTTGGAAGTATTTGACTGGGTGACCTCTGAGGTCCCTTCCAACTGTATGATTCTATGATTGCTGGACATTGTTTGCTCACCCAAATGGAAACCACATGTTTTCAAAGATCTGCCCACCAAAAGGAAAGCAATTGGTGCTTGTTTTCAGCAGGGGTGGGAAAAGTAAAGAAGCAGGGAATCCACCACTCAGAAGCCATAGTAACCACCATCTGGACAGTATCATTGCCAAAACCTGAACTCCTGACAGCTATTTCTTAAGGTAGCTTCATTTTCTGCCAGTATCAGGAGATAAGCTGTTTAAGGATACTGTGCCTAACTGCCTTAAATACAGGCATTCTATTTAGAGAGTAACCCTTGCAAATTTCTTCTACTACCAATGAAGTAGGATGTAATGGCAGCATGGTGGAGATTCCTGTTCATAGAAAGCTACCACTGTTTGACAGCCTTCAGAACCAGATGGGTGACCTTATGTGGAACATTCCATGGGTGGGTTCCCTATAGAGATAACCTGATTTTGGCCCCTTAATAACATTAATCTATAGCAGGGGTCCCCAAACGCTTTAGCTCATTGACCCCTTCATGACGTTTCAGATTGTTCATTGACTGTGAAGGAATGGTTGGATGAAGGCCGCGCTCGGGGAGATAAGCATTCCCTTAGACTCTGACAGGAGCATGGGAATGCTTATCTCCCCGAGCGCAGCCTTCATCCAACCATTCCTTCATATTGACCCCCAAACATTTATTACATGAAAATAATTTAATAAATACTACTTTTACTGCAACTACTACTACTAACAACAACGACCCCTTGGATAGTCCCACCAACCCTTGAGAGTCTATACTGACCACTTTGGAGAACCCTGATCTAGGGCTATATAGATGGTCAAAACTAGTACTCTGAATTGCAGTTGGACCTCCGACAACCAGGCAACTACATTCTGGACTGACTGAAACTAATGAATGGTTTCAAAGGGAGGCATATGTAGACTTATTGCAGTAGTCCAGGTGAGTAGTGATAAGGGCCTCAATTATAAGGATCTCTCACTTCAGGTATGGCTGGTGCACCGGTTGGAGCTGAACAAAGGCCAGACAAAGATGTGGGTGGCTATGGCTTCTACTTGCCCATCTAGCAGTAGCTGTGAATCAAGGAGAACTCCCAGATCACAGACCAGCTCCTTCAAGGGGCAGTGCCACCCCATTTCAAGACAACACCAGAGACATTGAGGAATCTCAGTGAACAAACTGCAGCTTGATTTCAACTTCAAATGATTTATCCCATCCACACCCATGCAGCCTTCAAAAACTGGGTCAAGACACTGATTATATTTCTTGTATGGCTCCAGAGTAGCAACATACAACTGACAGTCATCAGCATATTGATGATACTGTACCCTTGACTGACAGATGATCTCCCCCAGGAATTTCATGTAAATATTTGATTCCCAACATTTACCTGAAAGGAAGATGGCCCTGATTTTAAGATAATCCTTCCCTCCAAAAGAAATGATAGATAAAAAAAATCTCTCCCCATTACTGTGCTTTAAGAATATCCATTGAAAAGATTATTTAAGGAAAAAAAGACTAGTCAGACGAAAATAGCTACTACTCTGGTGACAATAACTCTTGTCTTTGTCACCTCTGAAATATACTTTGCAATTTGCTAAACACAGGGCTGCCTTTGAAGACCACCTCAAAGCTATAGTTGGTGCAAAATGCAGCAACTCAAGTTTTGGGTGGGAGCGCCACTGTACTCAAATAGTCTGGTATTGCAGGATCTGTTTTGGTCACCAGTAAGTTACTGAATAAAATTCAAAGTGCTGTTTTTGACCAACGTGGCTTGGTGCCCAGGTATCTCTGGGACCATCTGCGATAAGTAGAATGTATCCATGCACTCTGCACATCCCAAGCAGGGAGGGTGAAAGTTTCCCCTCTGGGATTCAGTGGGGCCCAGAAGTCAGTGCTTTACTGTTATGGAATCATCCCTCTGGAGCACCCTTCACCCAGATCTGAATGATGGCCTATTTCCTGGGGGTTAGGAAATAATGAAGCCTGAGTCGCTTCACAGAACTTTTAATTGTTAAGATTGCTGCTGGAGGAAGGGCACCAAGTTAGGTTTTCCAGTATTGTGGGTTTTGATTGTTGTAATTGTGACGTTGGTATTTTGGCTGATTTTAATCTATATTGTAAAACTTTTGGGAGACTTATAGGAGTGTGGCGATCTATTAGTTAATCAATGTTCCTTTTCTTCCTGTTTAGATTAAAGCAGTACAACACAGGACAACAAAGTTCCTGCAAGGTTAACAAGCACAGAAAAGGAATTCTCTGCAGGGACAGCTTAGCATACAAAGGTGAGAAAGAATTCTACCTGCCCTTGCAACTTGCACTGAATAAATATCATTAGAGATGTGCAAAACAGACTTGCTTGTCTGGAAAGTTCCATTTTCTCCCAAGAGTGTTTCAGGGATTGCTTCTGCATTTCTGGAAATATGTTGACTGGAACAGCAAGTTGATTGTGGTCCTCCAGATACAGTCAGGCGTATCTTACTCATTTCAGTTGAATGTTTTTGAGGAAAGTCCAAAAATTACCCAATAACCTTTAGTAATTAATTCTAGTGTGGGTTTAATAACCATTTCCTGATGACTTGTAAAGTGGTTTATTGTTGGCTCCTGAGTTTATTATGGAAAACACTGAAAAATTAAAATATATCTTTCTTTGGATAAGTGGTATTTAAAATATGGGAAGCAGGAATTACTGAAAATTAACATAACAGAAAAGAATCTTAAAGAACTTTTTAGTTAAGGACTTTTATTCATATTTGCTCTCTGTATTCATGTTATGTTAATGAAACTGTTTCTAAGGTATTACCTCCACCCATACAAATGTCCTTTTGGACAGAAATATTAAATATGGATGTTTAGAATTTATATCTCCCCTTGATATTGAGAAATTATTTCCATATACTTCCAAATTTTGTATGCACATGTGGCTTTGGTCCCATATAATTTTTATTTTTATTTTCTGTTCTATACTATTGTGATGGAATGGAATTATGAAGGCCAAGCTCAGGGAGACAAACATTTTCTTAGCTCGCCAGAACCGCATGGGAGGAACAAGAGGATGAGACTGGCACCTCCCTGAGGAATTCACACTGTTGTGGCTGGAGGACTTTGGGAGATGGGGTTTCAGTCTGGGAAGATTCCTGCTAGAGGTTGTAGCTAATAAACATAGCTGGACTGAACTGGCATTGTCTCTTGGAGTTCCTTGGGCTAGGCCTGACAGCTATGCTTTTTACATTTTCTATCTATCTATCTATCTATCTATCTATCTATCTATCTATCTATCTATCTATCTATCTATATGGCAGCACAACTCACAAAATTTTGACTCCAGGCAGCATGCAACAATAAAAACCGACAAAAAACACAGCAACCTAACACAATCTGGACATGCCACCATGTACTACACCTTACAGGACCAGCTTCTCTAACAACCTTAAAAACCTTCCCAAAGTCTAATAGGGTTGGGGCCAGTCAAATCCATTTTACTGATGTACTGTTTCCTTAAGGAAACAGTAAAGATTAAAAAATGCAAAAGACCTACAGCATATGCTGAAACCATCTGTTATACTTTGCTAGAAGCACATGGTCCTTCATTTGAAGTAGGGTCTCTCTTGGTTAATGGAAAAGAGGAAGTATAGTTATTTTTAAGGGAACAATACACAGTTAATTCATGTTGTTGGAATATTGTGCATAGATATCACGTTTTGCAATAGTAATTTTCCTAAAGTTAATTATTCATTTTTAAAGAAACAGTACTTTTTTGTCTGAGTGGTCTAGGTTGCCTAATTCCCTTCCAAACAATGCTGTGACACTATTTTACCTGGACTGAATTTGTTCAGAAGTAGTTGGGTGGGCTTCCAAAAGGCATGGCTTCTTTTCACCCTATTCTGTAACTTCCCAGTAGGTTTGGTTAAAAATCATAATGTTTTCCCTACTAGGCTATTTTGTAAAACCCTAACCCTAACTGTGACATGTTAATTGTTAAAAGTTTTTCCATCCTTTTTTAAAAACAAAAAACAAAAACAAACTTATCTGTGAAATGTTTCTAACTTGAAAAATACCATCACTATTGCAAAAAACATTTCCTGTTCCTAGCGCAGAGACTGAAAACACCTTCCTTTATTTCAAGGCAAAACCCTATGAGCAGTTTTAGAGCACACACTTCCTAATTTTTTTTTTTAAGACACGTCCAGGAACATTGATTGCAGTCCATACTGTATAGCAGGTAATTGCCGAGTGAAAGTTAAATTTTGAAGAAAAAAAAAAAAAGGATACCGAGATGAACAATTCCACTTCCAAAATTCTTTTAAATAGCTTTGTGTTTACTTGCTGAAAAGTTAGTAGCTCATTAAGGTCATGCTCATTTCCCCCTCCAAGTAAAAATTCTTATGTAGAGTTTTACAATATGCTTAATCCTAAACCTAAATTAATAAAGCATAGTTGGTAGGTTTTCATGGTATGTGGTGTAAAATTAATTGCGCTATAGTTTAACATGATGCCCTAATTCACACAATATGTTAAGTCAATAGCTGGTTTCTCATAATATGCTGAATCATAAAACTGGCAGGAATTGCTTGGAACTGTAGTTCAGTAGGGCTGCAGATGTGGCCAAACTGAAACTCCCACTTCCTTAATGATTGTCTGATGAAATGCATTATCTTCCTGATACATTATACAAATGCACCAGGCTTCCTCAACCTGGTGCCTTCCAGATGTATGGCTTTTTTAACTCTCACCCCACTATTCAGAATTCCTCTGCAGAAGAGAAAAAATATCATTGTTTTCAACAAAGTTTCCCTGCTGCAACAAAATGATGGTCATGTTTTTATTAGTATAACAAAAATCAGTAGACTTCTTTCTGTTTGTTTTGGTGGTGACTAAAGTGGATGGAACTAATCTTGTAGAAGTCTAAATAATGATCCAACCATAACCTCATTCACTTCTGTTTCTAAAGATGCTCTGGCAAGAATAACTCATGCTTAGATTTACAAAAATCTTGCTGCAGTTCGTTTCGTTAAGAGCTATCTTTGAAGGCAGTTTGGAAATTATAGCTGGTCCAAAATGCAGCTGTGGACTGGTTGGTGCTATACAGCAGTATAAGAGTAATCTATGAGAGCTGCACTGGCTATCTGTAGAGTTCTGGGTCCAATTCAAGGTGTTGGTTATCACCTGTAAAGCCCTTTATGGCTTGAGTCTTTGTTACCTTCAGGACCATCGAGCCAAAGTATATTTTGTTTGTCCATTCGTGCAAGCCAAGAGAGCAGACTGAGAATCTCCCTCCCATTAAGTTAAGATGGGGGGAGTCAGGAAGGAGGCTTTTTTGGTGACACCTTCTTTGCTGTGCAAGAGTCTCCCCCCCCCCCTTCCCCCAAGGTGAAAATGTCTCTTTCTTCTTGTCCTTTTGGAAAGCAGTTAATACTGTACTTCAACAAGCCTTTGGAGTAGACAGTACAACCACCTGGAAGCAGCTGACATGGGCTAATTAGTGTAGGGGTCGCATGATGGGCTTTGTTTTGTTTTACTTTAATGTTTTGTGGTTGTTTATACTTTTTATTTTATTGTGATCCACCTAGAGTCCCAGGAGGAGAAACCATATACGTTATTATAAATAAAAAAGACAGCCAATGAGCTGCACATGGTTCTGAGCATTCACACCCTAGTCCAGTTCAGTGTTTCAAACCCATTTTAAAAGGTTATAATGATTTCATTCTGTAGAAGAAGTCATCGGAGTTGAAAGGGTCATTATGTCTAAGTCCCTGATCTATATGGGAATCCAAATTAGAACAACCCTAACAGATGGCAATATCCAGTAAAATGAAGCCCATCACCCCATGACTTTACCTAACTTTTGGTAAAGGTAACTAAAGACCTGTATAACTTGTAATTTACCAAATGGATGGGTCTGACGACAATGTTTGGAAGGCCTACTGAGTGGTGAACCCCATTGTTCCACCTGTCTAGATTATTAAGCACCTGACAGGTCACAATATTTTGCTGTTTGACCATGTTTGGATATGTGAGTTACAAGTCATGCAGGTCCTTCTTTAAGATGGAAAAGACTCATTCTCTTTTATATCTGGTCTCTGACATTCTTCACAATGGTAGGTATGCTTAGGCCTATTGAAATTAAATCAGTCGGCATAAAGATATCTAGCCTTGTTTTGGATGGCAGCCCAGTGCATTAAATTATCCATTGCTGGTTGGCCAAATGAATGGGGACAGAGGATGCTTTACTTGGGAAGCACTGGTGGATACACAAAGGTATGCAATTCTTCTTGCATCACTGATTCTCACCTGAAAATGTTCCCCAGCTTATTTTAAAAGCTCCCGGCCCACTCAGGCTTCAAAACAGGAAGTGATCGTACTGTGAACAGGCAGACAAACCTGTATTTGTAGGGTAGAATCAGTGCACATGTAAGGAGTTTAGAACTCCCTTTTGTCTGCTGATCTTTTTCTTCATGTGTCTGTACATCCTCAAGCTCTGATTTGAACTATACCACTATTGAGATAATACACAAAGTCCAGCTCTTGAAGTGCAGATTTATACAGAACCTTATTTATTTGGCGCAAGCATCTGCCCAGCTGCTGCATGAAAATGATACTGGAACATACTTGCTCTTGAGGTTAATGGCACTATGTGACCAAGTCCTAAGAGAGTTATCATCCATTTTTTAAAATACCCAATTAGAATCATATCACTTGTTTGTATTTTGTGCTATGTTTTATGTGCATTAGAGTTGTGTCCGGGATGAAAACAATGTTATGGGGCAAGGAGAGATGATTGTTTGTCCACTTTTGTAAAGTACATAGCGTTTTGAAAAAGTGAGATACTGAGTTTCAATTTAAATGTGGGAAGATGTGACTGGAACATTTAACAGAAAAAAAAATCCAGAATGTGGAACTAATGACACATATAACCACAAAGCTGATGATCTCCACTTAGTATACTCAATATTTAGGTAAGCAGCTCAGCTCATGTCTATGTTTAATTACTTTTAACTTTGATTTTGTTGTCATTTCTGAGGTTCTAAATTGTAGGTGCAAGTTGTATGAATAAGCAGGCTGCTTTGTCATGAGGATGCTTCCAAGAAGAGGGTTCCTCAGATCTTGTGCAGCTTTCCCATCCTTTGCTCCTCAATCCATTTCCTGTAATAAGGAAAAAGGGTAGAAGAAATGATAGGGAAACAGATTGAAAACAGGGCAATTGCCCAATAAAAGCTCATTGTAAAGCATCTTAAATCAGACTTTTGGCTCATTTGGTCCAGTTCTGTCTATTCTTACCAGCAGCAGCTCTCCAGAGAGCCTTTTTTCCCCCCTTCAGTGTAGCCTTCTAAAATCCTTTTAACTGTGCATGGCAAAGCATGTTCCCTTCTTTTGAAATACAAGAGAAAAATGAACAGCCTGTGCCAGGAGACTGGCAATCCAGCACACCCACATCTTCTGAACCCTAATCATGTGGGAGTTCCTTTGTAGAAAGATAGAAAGCTGTCTCATTTTGACTCAGTCCTTGTAGTGGTTTCTGCATTTTCTAAATTGACTGGCCACATTCATACAGTACTCATGAAGGAAAGACCCTAATCTGAATATAACAATGATAGTAACAATATTAACAAGGTCACAGGACTCCGTCAACACCTACGCACAGTGCACAATGAAAGTATCAAGGGTCTTTTCATATCACAGCCAGTATCTGAAACTGGAATTTGCAGTCATGAGATCTAGAGCTGTCCCCAGAATATGATTACATTGACTGGCAGCCCAAACACTACCTGGGTTCACCCATTCCACCAAAATGCATCTCTTGTAATTATAGTTTGTTCAATAAACCACAGCTATCTGGGTCTACTAATTACATTAAGCCGTAAGCCATGATAGATAGTTCACAGTTTGGTATTATACAACATGTTAAACCAAAAGGTGTATCACTAGGTATGATCAGCATACTCATGAAACTGAACTCTGTGTGGTTGAATGACATCACTCAGCAGTATCATGCAGTTGTTAAAGAGGAGAGGTGAGAGGCCCAAGCCCTGAGTCACCCCATATTGCCTAGGGCTAGACCTCTCACCCCCCGCCAATGCCAACTAGAACCACTGCAAAACAGTGCCTCCCACTCCCAGTCCCCAAAGCTGTTCTGGAAGAATCCCATAATTGATAGTATCCAAAGATGCTGAGAAATCCAGGAATGCCAGGATGGTTGTACCACCTCCATCTCATCCTCCAGAGTACAAGCACAATCCACAAGCACAATCAATGCTGTCTCCATATTGTAACTCAGCTTGAACCCAGACTGCAAAGAGTCCAGATAGTCTGCTTCATCCAGGGCCCCCTGCAGCTGAGAGCCATTCATCCCCTCAACAACCTTCCCTAAAATGAAAGGTTGATAAGGGGATGAATGCCACCACCTCCTTCAAGGCAGGCAGTACCACCGATTCTCACAAAAAGGCATTAACTACCACTTGGACCCAACTGTATGACACCTCCTGGGAGACCTTGATCAACCAGGAGGGGCATGGGTCTAGGACACAGGTGGTCAGCTCACAGCTGTGAGGACCCTGTCCCCTTCCTCAGGATGGACCACCTCAAACTCATCCCAGATAATCAAGCTCAGATGTATTTCAGTCACTTCCAAAAGTCCTGCCCAGCCAGATTCCAAATCTGAGTGAAGTTGTCCTCACAGCAGCCCTGCAAGGGTTCCTCTTTACCCAGGAGGCACCTGGTCACACAACATGGCTGCCCACCAGCTATCTGCCACTGCAATAAGAGTGGAGAAGTAAGTTTGCTTCATCACCCTAACTCCCACAAGCTAAGTCCTAATAAAGGTTCTTACTTCTGCTTGGTTGGCTTCACTCTTTATCTTTCACTGGCAGTGCTCTAGGCACCTCTTGTGTCACTTCATCTCTTGGAGCTCCTTGGTAAACCATGGTACTCTATGATCCATGAACACAGTGCACAGGCTCAATCCAGTGGTGGGCCCCTGGCACATGCTCATTCCAAGTTGCAATAAGGGCTCTGCTGAACTCTGCACCCGAGCTTTGGGAAAACCCCAGGCTCCCTCTGAAATCACACTTGGTCAGTCTGTCCCCTGGGATGGGCAGATCAAATAAGCCCCACTTCCCTGCAGTGGGGAGTGGCTTCAGAGAACTCAATTACAGTAATGAATTAAGTGCAAGAAAGAGAAATAAAAACAGTAAGAATGTTTTAGATCTGAAAATTATCTGATCTTATGGAGTAGATTTGATGAATACACGCAGGGAAGTAAAGCTTTAATTATGAACGACAGAGTTTGTATGTCAGAAACTATGAACTGGTATCATCTAGATTGTTGTCCTGTTTCAGGCTGAGCACATGGACACTAAACTGATTTGCAAATAGTTTATGAGCAAGTAGTAAGCAATTACACACAAGGCAGGCAGAGAGCCAGGAGGTGCAGATCCACACATGCTCCGGCAATGTTTATAGGACGGCAAGATCTTGTCTGAGAGTGTTCAGTCCAAAGCCAAAACAGAGCACAAGTAAACGTAGTCCACAGTCCCAAAGTCCATTTGATAGGGGGGTTCATCAGCTGGACTAGGGTTGAAGAGCCAAGGTTCAGGATGAAAACAGGAATAACAAACACAGGCACACAGAGTCAAGGCTGGCACAGTTCCCAAGGAAGAGGCCAGCTGCTGGTGGCTGTTCTAATGCAGGCTGCCTGCAAGTGTGGCTTACCTAAGGGCATGCATGGCTCTGCTTCTGGAGGAGCCAAGCAGAGCACCTTTGCTCAGCTCTTCAGCCGGGTGGTCTTTCAGAATTGGGGCCCTTGTCACCTGTCTTCTTCCACACCTGATTTAGCTGACTGCTGGCTGAGTCATCCTCACATGGTTGATTGCATACTGAATGCTGAGGCTATCTCAAGTCAGAGGAGACCATAAAGTAGGTCCATACGACTATAGGAATTCACGCCTTTTGTGACAGATGCATGCTATGCTCCAGTAAATGGTGATAATGAAAGAACTGGGGATGGTTTTTGAGGAAAAACTGCATACTCAATAAATGCAATCTTGGGAAAAAGTTATTTTATTAGATGACATGAAAGAATAGGTGAAAACAAGATGGGAGAGTATAGGAAAAAGTGAGCCATTCAGAGACCCAAGAATGAAAGAGAATAGTATTTGGTGAGTACCTGCTTAGAAAAATGTCTGGTATATACTACGTGCTGTAGTATATATCTGTTTATATGCACACATGGAATGAATGTGTGGATTCATATAATCAGAGGAATGAATGTAAATTAAAAACGTGATTGATTTGATTCTTTAGGATGAAAGATTGAGTGAATTAGTAAAGGATACAAAGTGATGCAAATGGACTTAACAGATCAGAAACTATTTGGAACAGAATAAAAAGAATTATGTTGCTAAGTACCACAGAAATATGTGGAATTACACTAACAGGAAGTATAAAAAAGGATACTTGGTAGAATTATGAAATGAAAGAATCTGTAAATGAATATACAGAATAATGCAAAAAAAATAAAGTATATATATTGAAAGGACAAGATAGCTGCAAATAATGTAATCAAAGAACAAGGGACAGTTAAAAGAGGCCAAAAAAAAATGCATATAAACAAGGAGCCTCCAGCAGAGTGAATGGGATTAAGAATAAAGATAATGAAATTATTTGAATTGAAACTAAAGTGAGGGAATGCTGGATAGAGTATTTTACAGATTTGTAATGGGAACGACAGTGATACACTGGAGTTGAAAGGAAAACTAGAGAGCCAGTTTGGTCTAGTGGTAAAAGCACCAGGTTAGAAAGTAGGAGACTGTGAGTTCTAGTCCTGCTTTAAGCATGAAAGCCAGCTGCATGACTTTGGGTCAGCCACTCTCTCTCAGCCCAACTCGCCTCACAGGGTTGTTGTTGTTGTGGGGAAAATAGGAGGAGGAAGGAGTATTAGATATGCTCACTGCCTTGAGTTATTTATAAAAATAATAAAGGTGGGATAAAAAAATAAACCCTATAAATATTTGTGTTAACTATAAAAAAGTCATAAATGCTGTGAGAATATTGAAAAATTTTACTGTCACTGGCAAAATGTTAAAAAATGGATGTGGATTGCTTGTGGAGTGGGCGTGCAACTTGTTTAATGTATATGTAAAGACATCACTTGTGTCTGACAAAGTGGAAGAATGTTGTTATTTTCTTATACAATGGAATGGTATATATAAAAGCAAGATTGTTTTGAAAGTTTATGGTCAAAGACTGAGGGTTAGTGAAGGATACAAGGGTAATCAGAGATTCTGGACTAGGGACAGATTATTTCTCAGTAGCGTAAGAGTGGATGTAGTTTGCTTATGGCTGTGTGACTTGTTTAACATGTGTGAAGAATGCCTGACAATTGAAATAGTGCTATTAATCTCCTTATAGAAAAGGAAAGGTAACAAAATGAATGCAAAAACTATAGGAGGATTCATTTGTTAAATGTGACCAAGAAAGTGTTTGGCAGAATTCTTACTGAAAGGATACAAGATGTCTCAGTTACAAAAATTTGGGAAGTATAGTGTGGCTTTATCCAGGTTAGGGAGTATGCAGAACAGATTTTTTATCTTCAGTAGATTATTGAGAAATGTGTGGATGTGAGAAAGGTGGTTATTTGCATTTTTGTTGAGTTATAGAAAGTGTGTAATAAAGTGAATAAGCGTGAATTATAGAAGGCAAAAATATGGAGCTGAAAGTTGGTTGTTGGCTGTGGTAAGGATATATTTGATGGAAATAAAATGTATGTGTAACAATGAATTGAATGCTTTAATTGAATGAATGGAATGGAATGGAATGGAATGAAAATGATACCCCATTGGTATATGACACCAGAAAATCTTTCTAGAATGTATGAAGGTACTTCAAATCTATGTTGGAAATGTGGAAAACGCGAAGGGTCATTTTATCATTCAATTCAATGATGGAACACTGATTAGGAGGTAAGGCAAGATGTGAGATGTCCCCTTGGTTGTTTAATATATGTGATATTAGAGGTTCATTAGCTGGTGACATGAATGTTTATGTACTTTTGTATGTGGACAATGCTGAAATGTTAGATGAAATCCTGAATGATTGCACAGAATATTAGAATGATTATATAATGCAACAAGGAATATGGATCTACAAATTAATGTAGATGGTTGGGTTTGACAGGGAAAATGTGGTTGTGCTTGGCATGAAAAACGGACCGGAATTGAACAACACAAGACAAAATTTGAAATGGAATTATTTGCAAATGATGAACATGTAATTGCTAAAATGTATAAGCTTTTACTGAAATTGGAAATTGAAGAAAAACAAGTTAAAGAGTGTATGATAAAATGGGCTAAGAATTTTGGTTATAACATACAGATGGATCAATCAGAGAATATGTGGTTGAAAGGACTGAAATTCACACTATGTTACAATTTAAAAAATCATTTTTGCAAAATAATGTACCACTGGTATATGACAACAGAAAAACTTTCTAGAATGTATAAAAGTACTTCAAATCTATGTTGGAAATGAAGGAAATAACATGAAGGATCATTTTATCATGCTTGGTGGACTTGTAAAAAAGCTAGAAAATTTGGGGTCAAATACACACAGTGATATAAAGAATTTTAAAGATTAATAGTCAATTGAAACCAGAACCTTTCTTGCTGGAACTAATGGACAGACAACTAGGAAAGACTTATGGAAGATTGTTTTTGGTAACTGCAGCAAGATTATTATATGCACAAAGATGGAAAGACTCTGAAATACCCACAATGGAGGAATGGTTGGTGAAGATGACGGAAGTTGCAGAGATGGCAGAAATGACTTGTTTGATTAGGGGGAAGATATAACTGCATTTATTAGTGACTGGAAACCCTTTATGGACTTTTTTTGCTGAAAACAGAAAAAAATGAACTCGTGATTTATGGGTTTGATGATTAGAAAGGATAGAATATGGCAAAGAAGGAAGCCATGATGTAACCTTAGAGGATAAAATACTGTATATATGCATTTATAACTGCTGTAAAGATCAGAAGCCACTTCTTTATATCTTTTCTTTCTTTCTGTCTTTCTGACTTTTTTCTTTCATTTCTTTTCTATTATCACTTTTCTTTCCTTTCCTTTCCTTTTTTAATTTGTATTGTTTTTACTTTGCAAAAACTTCTTTAATAAACATAAATTTTAAAAACTGGACTGAACAAACTGCAAAATGAAAACTAAAACAAGTAGATGAATCTATGCATCTTGTTCTAACTTTTACTAACAATAGGAAAATGGTTAGATTTTTCAAGTTGCACAAATCCCAATAGAAAGAAAATAGGTAATATGTGACATATTAGAAAGAAAAAAATGTTTGTCAAAAGCAGGAAAACGGCTATGGATAGTGTGCTTCTCTCCACTCTGTTATATGAAAGCAACAGTTAGATACATCAGAAGAAAAATAAAGGTAATTTGAATGCAGTTGAAAAAAGTAACTAAAGAAGCATATGTGGTTAAAAAAAGAAGAAATGGGGCCAAGAATGAATGGGTATTGAATAAACATGGACTGAATTAAAAAGTGGATGACCAGTAAGAAAGAAATACATTAAGATGGATTGGTCTGTAGAGAGACTGAGTGAAGATCAAATTGCAAAACAAACATATGAAAGAAGAGGGAATGGTTGAAAGGAAGGGAAAGACCAAGAAAGTCATAACTGGATGGACTTGATCCTCAGAAAGAGAGATGTGAGCAACTTAAAGAACAAAAGGTAATATATAAAACTGTATAGACAGAGTGGAAGCAAGGATGGTTTGTAAAGATAGATACGAAAAGATATAATGAATGGTGTTGGCGTGAACTAGATTTAGTGACATTATCTTTTCTTTTATCTCCTGCCTTCAGTTTATTTTACCTAGTACTTCTTACTCTTTTCCTGTGCTTTGCCTAATGTTGCTTACCTGGACCCGCATTATGGGTATGTACATACATACATACAGATGCAGATATGGGAGCTTGCTGGTTACTCTGTTGCTGCTTCTACATTGACAGCAAAAAAAAGAAGTTTTGATCATATTAACGGACAATGAAAACTTCACTCTTTTTATGGAACACATAGTAGGATGAGAACAGGGTTAGAATGCAGTCACCAACTCAGTAAAAATAATATTACCTTATTTTTTATCCCATTAGAGACCAATGCCATTTTTATTTTTAATATATATTCATAACAGCATTAACCCTATAATAGATCTGTCTTTCCCATCAGATTTCTAGAGGAACCCATAGTATTATATGATGTTACCTACAGGGTGATTTTGCTATCTGCATTCCTTTTGTATTCAGATCCAGGGCCTAACTGGCTGGGGTAGGCCATTTCTTTTTGATCCAGAGGGAAGGATGAATCATCCATATAGGTATTTCTCAGTGTTACCGTAACATTATAATGAGAAAAAGGAGGATAGTGGATGCATCATCTAGAACAGTATTTCTCAACCTCATCAGCTTTAAGATGTGTGGACTTCAACTCCCAGAATTCCCCCAGTCAGCACCTGGGGTAATTCTGGGAGTTGAAGTCCACACATCTTAAAGCTGATGAGCTTGAGAATCTAGAAGACAAGAGGGTAAGAGGTGCAGAAGAACCTCAGGTCAGTTTCAACACTGGTTTTGTAAGCCAGAAGTCTTTGGTTTAATCCATTTGAAAAACTCTTCAAAGGGCAACAGTGGAAAAACCTCTCTGCCCAAAATCCTAGAGCTATTTCTTAAAAGTGGAGAAAACCTAAGCTGAATGGCCCTGGATGTCATAGGGTTTTATTTCTATAGGATGATTGTTTTTATTACGTACAAGTTATCTTTCTGGAGATAATTTTATTTTTAGTGGAAGGAAAAGATAATATACTTACAAGCTTTATTTATACTAAGGGATTTAGCAACAAAACAAAAGCCCTGGGAAAGGGGCAACATATTTAAAGCTGTTTATTTCACCAACTGAGCATCTCTAAAAGAGTATTAACTTAGATATGCAGAGTATTTCCATCTTTCCTATGAAGCTGAAATACACTTACATTATGAATGACAGGCCTGATTTAACAAATGACAACATTCATTTTTATATGTTGCCCCTTCCATGTATTGAAATAAAATTGGTCTTAAAAGTTAGCTTGGTGTAATTATGGCCTGAACTCCAAACTTGCTGCCTCAGCAACCTAATTTTCCAGATGGAAGTATTCAGCTAATGATACTCGTGCAATGCCACAGATGGAGACAGAGAGACTGGAGTGCCGACGTCAGAAGTGATGGCTGAGTTAGGCAACAACTGGATCCTGAGCAGGTGCTTCTGGGTTGGCATTGGCAGGTGCCTCCCACAGGGCTGTGCCTTTATCCTGCTGCTCACCATATCTCATCAAAGACCGAGTGGAGAGGGGGAAAAAATCACAACTAATTCCCACAAATCAGGCTGAACTAAACCAACTAGATATCACCCTTGGCAGCCATTTTCTTACAACCGGAACATCCATGTGCAACGTTCCCTTCAGTTTATATGCTGGGTCACCTAAAGGAGTAAAAAGAAGGGGAAATGTTATATCTTAATAAAACAGTGCACTGCAGGCCAGGTTTTCTTCCACTGCCTCTTTGCCAGCTTGTAGGACTGGCCCAGAACATGTGGAATCCCTTGGATGGAGGCATGCTTGTGCCACAGTTAGGGGGACATGAAGATGACTCCTAAGTCCTAGCAAGGCTGGGCCTGCCAGCCAAAGTCGTCAGAGAAGAGTCAGGAAGGTAAAGAAGAGAACTGGAGAACTTAGTGTATTGAGGAGAAAAGTGCACCTTGAAGCCCCATTGCTGGCAGTTAGTACACTTTCAGTGGCAAACAAATCAGTTTCATTGTTTTTTTCTCAATTTTTTGAATGTATGATCTAATAAGAGGTCTTGTTTATTTGTTTTAATTATTTATAGTGTATTTTTAAATGATACAAATTACTCCAAGGGAACAATAACCAAATACACCCCTGTGGATTTTTTTTTCATGAGGCAATTATCCTCCACGGCATGGGAGCAGCCAGGTTTATGTAGGCTCTGATGCTTCTTTGCTAACTCCTATGCTCTCCTGTTCCTTTCATTGGGCAACTAGCATCACTTGGCTTCAGAAAATTCTTCTAACCATTTCCCTCCTCAGTGAGTAATTCTTGCACATGGATACTTACACTTGGCCTTATTTCCGCTGAATAGGAATTAGCTGGCAGCGCCTAGCTGGCCTCGCCTGGGTTTGGAAGCTAACCTGCAGTGGGCCTGGGTTGTTTCTGGATGGGAGATTAGTAGGACATCTCAAGGTTATGGACTAGATTGGGGAGTAGAAAAACATTCCGGAAGAAGGCAGTGGCAAACCACCTCTGTACTGTTGCCAGGAAAATGGTAATTATGTCCATGAAGTCACCAGGAGTAGAGCTTGTTTCAAAAGAGAATTTATCTTTTATTTCAGCTTAGTGAAGAGATAAATTGACCCTTCCTTGGTGCTTGCCAGGCTCCCACATAGACCCACAGATATTTTAGAAAATAGAAAGTGTGGATGATGCAGTCTAGTTCTTTGTTTGGAAATGTGCCTATTAGGCCAAGGGGGGAAAAAACCCAAAAAACAAAAGATTAAAAAACAAGAGTGATAAAGAACATCCCAGGATGTTATGAGGATTGCAGAGAGCAACCTCACCGTGACATCTTCTCAAAATTCCAAAGGGGCTCAAAAAAGGCTGCCTTCCTTTGGCTTAGTGTGTCTATGGTAACTCAAAAAGCCATTTATCAGCATAAATCCAGACAAATAAGAGCATAACAGTCTAAACGATCTGAACCAAAGTCTGTCTAATCTCTCAACCTCTTTCCCTGGAAGTTGCAGTCCCAACTCAACTGAAGGGCATCAGATTGGGAAAGGCTGGCCTAAGTCACTGGATATCCCATGATTTTTGGACAGTGCATTCCCTAAATTAATTCAGCATTAAGCTGAACAGAGGCCCATTGCATGGGTCTAATAAAGAAAAATAGTCACCATAGTGAATGCTGTAAAATATGTCAGCAGCTTATTTTCCTACCATCTCTTAATATATCACATTTCCAATCTACCTGCTGATGGCAGAAGTAAAGAGTATTCAAACAGCCCTGTACATAGACAGAATTTTTTTCCATTGCTCTTGCTTAAATTTGACAATACGTTCCAAAGCAAATGTATTTCAGTGGCTTTCAGAACTCCAGATAATACTGTCCTGTCACATCATATGGGGCTTAAACATTACTGTATATCTTCCTACTATACAAACAAGCTCATGAATTGAAATATTTACATTCATATGTAAATATGATTGAAAGAAAAGCAACATGATTTAAATCAGTTCAATTAGAAATACTGCTTAATGCGTTAAATCAAAGGAATGCTTCTTACCTCCTCTTTCTCCTTCTGCTTTGGCTTTTATACTTCCTGCCTAGGCAAGGGAGATCTGGGTGAATGAAATGTATCAAGTTTGGATGAAGCTATGTTGGTTACAGGTATTTCACAAGGCCACAATTCTCTGGTCTTTGCAAAGCTGTCTCTTAGAACTCTTTCTAAGGCCTGAAGTTCATAAGAAGTTAAAAATCTATATTCCATGAGACTACAAAAAGC
The DNA here is from genome assembly GCF_059951505.1 of Python bivittatus. Classification (NCBI taxonomy): domain Eukaryota; kingdom Metazoa; phylum Chordata; class Lepidosauria; order Squamata; family Pythonidae; genus Python; species Python bivittatus. Next base: position 121,686,681 of record NW_028277030.1, read on the forward strand.
AACGCATCAAAGCCGTGCAGCAGATACGCTCGGAGCAGCAAGCAGTCCCAGCTAATAGGTGTGTGGATAGTCCATCTGATGATTCTGGACCAATGAACAGATGGTCAGCTTTTTTTTTTTTTTTGGTAAAGTATGAATCAACCCTGGCAGTCCTCATGAAACTAGCTCTGGTGGTGATGGGAGGGAGGGAGGGAGGGAAGGAAGGAAGGAAGGAAGGAAGGAAGGAAGGAAGGAAGGAAGGAAGGAAGGTAGATAGATAGATAGATAGATAGATAGATAGATAATCACTGTGATCTGATGTAGTGAAATGGCACTTTCCCCCCTTAACCTCAGCACCTCCCCAATATAATCCATTGTTGAGTAAACAGTCATAAATCTGTTGCAGATGGACAAGCTACGCCTACTCAAATTGCCTACTGCTGCAATTTTAGCTTCGAGCTTTAATGCCCTAAACATGAATAACTTTTGCGAACAAGGCACAGACCTGATTAATGATGTTGGCTTGCCAATTGCCATATTTAACAACTACTCCCCACCCTGGCCCTTAAACTAACAAAATAAGCAAATTTCAGCACTAAATTATAGAGGAGCATCAGAGCTTAACAAAGTGTAGTCTAAAGGATGTGGTAAATAAGCTTTCATGGCCCCACTGGATGAACAGATTCAGCAGACTTGTTCATTTAGCTTTCTGCTCTGTGGTATTTGCCAACTTTTCATTTATTAATTCAAATGCAGGAGGAATGAGTGTGGTTACTTGGTTAATTAACCATCTAAAGCATTGCTTTTTTCACAGACGAGTCCTCCCAAACTTATCAGTAAGACTAAAAATTATGCAAACCTGGATTAACAATTCTATTAAGCATGCTGTAAAAATGAGGCACACTTAACTGTGGTATAAATCTGGGAGAATCTCTATGAGAATGGGTGCATATTTGCTTGCTTGTTTTAGCTCAGTTAAAGATGACTTTTCTTCTGACAGGATCCTTATGATTACACAACAGGCAAAAATATGTCTGCTAAAATATGTATGTTTCCATCATAGCCTTCCTCCTTCAAAACATGCTTAGGAGCAAAAATCATAGTCTACCTCAGCCCAGTCCTGTTGGGCTAGAATTACTGACAGGTCCAAGGCTATGCCGTGAGCTACCTAACAGAGCAAGGAGCTGAACTCATTTTTCCCTAATACAGATGTGATCATATCCCCATTATTCTACACTATGGTGACTTCCCAGTTGCCATACTGCAGTGTTCCTCAACCTTGGCAGCTTGAAGATGTGTGGACTTCTGGCTGGCTGGGGAATTCTGGGAGTTGAAGTCCACACATCTTCAAGCTGCCACGGTTGAGGAACACTGCCATACTGTATTCAGCAACTACTCCCCTCCTATGCACACACCTACACACACAACAAGCAGTTTTCCAAGTATGGAGAAACATTACATTTACAGTGGGGCAAAAAAGTATTTAGTCAGCCACCAATTGTGCAAGTTCTCCCACTTAAAAAGATGAGAGAAGCCTGTAATTTTCATCATAGGATACCTCAACTATGAGAGACAAAATGGGGGGGAAAATCCAGAAAATCACATTGTCTGATTTTTAAAGAATTTATTTGCAAATCATGGTGGAAAATAAGTATTTGGTCAATATCAAAAGTTCATCTCAATACTTTGTTATATATCCTTTGTTGGCAATGACAGAGGTCAAACGTTTTCTGTAAGTCTTCACAAGGTTTTCACACACTCTTGCTGGTATTCTGGCCCATTCCTCCATGCAGATCTCCTCTAGAGCAGTGATGTTTTGGGGCTGTCGCTGGGCAACACAGACTTTCAACTCCTTCCAAAGGTTTTCCATGGGGTTTTGATCTGGAGACTGGCTAGGCCACTCCAGGACCTTGAAATGCTTCTTACGAAGCCCCTCCTTCATTGCCCAGGCGGTGTGTTTGGGATCATTGTCATGCTGAAAGACCCAGCCACATTTCATCTTCAATGCCCTTGCTGATGAAAGGAGGTGTTCACTCAAAATCTCACAATGCATGGCCCCATTCATTCTTTCCTTTACATGGATCAGTCGTCCTGGTCCCTTTGCAGAAAAACAGCCCCAAAGCATGATGTTTCCACCCCCATGCTTCACAGTAGGTATGGTGTTCTTTGGATGCAACTCAGCATTCTCTCTCCTCCAAACACAACGAGTTGAGTTTAGACCAAAACGTTCTACTTTGGTTTCATCTGACCATATGGCATTCTCCCAGTCCTCTTCTGGATCATCCAAATGCTCTCTAGCAAACTTCAGACAGGTCCAGACATGTACTTGCTTAAGCAGGGCGACACGTCTGGCACTGCAGGATTTGAGTCCCTGGCAGCATAGTGTGTTACTGATGGTAGCCTTTGTTACTTTGGTCCCAGCTCTCTGCAGGTCATTCACTAGGTCCCCCCATGTGGTTCTGGGATTCTTGCTCACTATTCTTGTGATCATTTTGACCCCACGGGGTGAGATCTTGCATGGAGCCCCAGATCGAGGGAGATTATCAGTGGTCTTGTATGTCTTCCATTTTCTAATTATTGCTCCCACAGTTGATTTCTTCACACCAAGCTGCTTGCCTATTGCAGATTCAGTCTTCCCAGCCTGGCACAGGTCTACAATTTTGTTTCTGGTGTCCTTCAAGAGCTCTTTGGTCTTGGCCATAGTGGAGTTTGGAGTGTGACTGTTTGAGGTTGTGGACAGGTGTCTTTTATATTGATAACAAGGTCAAACAGGTGCCATTACTACAGGTAACGAGTGGAGGACAGAGGAGCCTCTTAAAGAAGTAGTTACAGGTCTGTGAGAGCCAGACATCTTGCTTGTTTGTAGGTGACCAAATACTTATTTTCCACCATGATTTGCAAATAAATTCTTTAAAAATCAGACAATGTGATTTTCTGGATTTTCCCCCCCATTTTGTGTCTCATAGTTGAGGTATACCTACGATGAAAATTAGAGGCCTCTCTCATCTTTTTAAGTGGGAGAACTTGCACAATTGGTGGCTGACTAAATATTTTTTTGCCCCACTGTAGACTAGTGACCTTCCCTTTGGATTTATGTCATAGTTCTACCTACTACCAGCAAGAGTTTTGAGACCTTTGTAATGTCTTTGTAATTCAGTCTTGCTGAATTAGCCTAATGACCCATCCATTCCTTGCATTTTGTTTCTCACATTGGCCAACCAGGTGCTAATTGAAACACTCAAAATAAGACTGGAACATCATGGCCTTCAAGCTACCAGACTGAAAGATTTTTCCTTGAATTTATCTAATCCTCTTGTCTAAACTATAGGCCTTATAACTTGCAGTAGCTTCTGGGAATCAGCAATAAATAAAAGTGGAGATAAAGGTTTCCTTCAAATCAAGTTTGACCTGATAACTTTGTAGGCACACCTGTGTAGGTTTTTTTTATTATTATTATTTTGGTAACAATATTAGTATAGCTTAGTTCATTGCCTTCCTCTGAGATATGCTTTTTATTTCTTAATCTAGCCCAGTGTTGTCCAAACTTGGCCACTTTAAGATGAGTGGACTTCAAGTCCCAGAATTCCCCAGCCAGCATGGCTGGCTGGGGAATTCTGGGACTTGAAGTCCACTCATCTTAAAGTGGCCAAGTTTGGACAACACTGGGCTAGCCTGTAGCTCTGTATTTCCTGATGGTCTCCCATCCAAGTACTAATCAGGGTCAAACTTTCTTAGTTTTTCACATTAAGTGAATCATTTCCTAAATCACCATAATTGCTATCTCGGTACCACTCCTGCTTTCCTTCTTCCTTAGGTCTTCTTTCATTTTTAGTCTTTGATGTTTCCTATTATTCTTTACTTATCTGCTCCATGTTAACAGCAAATGCTCTAGTTGTTGCTTTGTCATTTTGTATCTACATCAAGCTGACATATATGCAGTACAATTTTAAATTTAAAAGGAACCCCAGCTATCCATATTGTAGTTGGCTAAATTAGCTTTGACGCTGCATGTGACAAATGTTCTGTGTGCTCTTGCAGAGTTGTAATTTATGTTCCCTCAGGACCGGTTCATACATTCCAAAATTGGCTCTACGTTCAAACTGTTACTTTATTATAAAATATATGGTCCAGCCAGAAAGTGATTTGAGAGACACCATTACAAAATACAGTGCAGAGATCTTATAGAAAGACCAACAGAGACCTTCTCAGACAGGACTCTTTAATTTTTTAAAATGTTTTAACAGTTGCTATAACATATTTAAAGTGTGTATTTATAAACAGGATGTGAGAAAGAAACTTTTGTATATAAAAAAGTAGGACTGAGATTATATCAGAACTATGCACTTTGCACTAGAACTTAAATTTGAAGTTGCTAAGGACAATCACAACTCTCTAAATTGCTTCTTAAGTTTTTAGTTTTCGTTTGTGATTTATTTTTCCCCTGGCGTGCTGAAGTGAATATGGACCAGTAGAATTAATTCCAAGGGAAAAGAAACTGGTTCAGATCTCTGGAGATCAGCTGCTTTTTCCCTGAGGGGAAGCATCCTCTCCATTTGAGAAATGTACCTCTTCCTTGATGCATTTTTCATGCATTGCATGTTAGCAAATGAAAAGGCAGCAGATTTATAGTTGTTGCAAGAAATAAATACATAACAGAAGTCAGTTTATTTCCATGTTTGTTTGGGCATGGTAATTGGTTAATAAAGATGCCATAATCTAGCTGGAAAACTGGTTGCATGAGAAGTCTCCAAAATATTGAAGCATCTCTTTTTTGCTCTGCCAAGTCCTCTTCTCTAATCTCCAACACATGTTATAGTAATAAAAGTCGTGTTCGCTGAACACAAAGCTGTAATGCAGCCTTCCCTAAGCTTGTGCCTTCTAGATGTGTTGGGAGCACAATTCTCACCAATCAGGATATCCTGAATTATGGATGTTGTAGTCCCAACACATCTGGAAGGCACAAACATGGGAAAAACTTCACTGTATTTTCACTCACCTACAAATGTTCTGAGTCCTCAGCACCAATGTCCGATCTTACATATGGGAGCTGATGAATGTGATGCACCACACCTTTGTTGAATGTGTTGAAGATGATTCCATTAGGTCAACTGACGATACATTTTTCCTCACCATAAGAACTGGGGCCAGCCCACTCAAGGGACAAATGATGAATTGTCTCCATTCCCTTTTTTTAATTGATTAAAAACATTATGGTCTGGGTTTCCACTTCTGCACTCTCTCCATTGAGTTTGTAAATACTTAAACAACCGAATAAATATGCAATAAATATGGCATCTGTACTACGTTCATTTCAGTTGGATTCTTTGATTTCAGACAATGCTTTGGAATGGAACTGATGTGATGTTGAAGTTGGGTCCATAGTGAAGTGACGGAATACTTTGCCTGAAAATAGTGCCAACTTTCCAGTTCTGGTACTTCTTATTGAAAGGATTTCAGGGAGAGTCTAAGTCCCAGTAGAACTGCTACCAGTCATGGCTGAGTACAGTGATCTAGATGGATTAATGATCTCACATAATGAAAGGATCCTCGTATGTGCTTCTGAATGACAGTGTTTAGGATTTTTATTTTGCTTGCTCCTTATTTTGTTTGACTAATTACTACAAAAAATGGAGAAGAAATACAATAAATATGATTTTCTCTTTTTATGATTTATTTCAAAATTTATATTTTTCCAAAAAAGCTTTGGATAAAAAGAGAGCTTAAGAACCTGTGTCAGAATTTTTTTTTTTAATAAAAGCAATAGCAAGCAGTTAAAACCATTACTGTAAAAGATTTTCTAGGCAGCAGAGATGAGATATAGAGATGCAGACTGCAGAAATCCAGATGAACATGGGATGGCAGCAAAGGGATTAAGAAAATTCTAAGTCTTTGTTGCCATTTAGTGGCCATCCATATGTTTACAGGCCAGATCTGGTAGCCCTAGATAAGATTAATTAAGGAGCATCATGGCAGCCTAAATAAAGGTTGTTGGGTTTTTTGTATTAGTTTCGACCATAAAACCCTATTAAGCTATCCAGTATGTTGAATGTAATAAAAACTTCTTATGAGTAAACATGGTTAGGCAATCTTACTAATATTAACTTCAGAATAAGAGGAAGAAACTTGATAGGGCTTCTATACAAGTGAAAATGCCCGGGATCAGTCAACTATGTTTCATTATAATGTAGAACCCATCAGCTGATCATGTTTAGTTTATCATTAACAATGCTTTTATTGGTCAGAGTGCCTTTCCCCAATGCATCTATTTAATCTGACATTTGAAAACACATGCTTTATTTACTATGCAGATGTAAATAAAAAATACATGAAGTTTCTGAATCAAAGTTTGGTGCCTGTTTAGCTTCCCATCAGAAGTATTGATAAACCCTTGATATTTAATGAATGTTTAGGACTTATGTTGATGAGCCCTCAAAAGCACTTTTGGTTTTGGTCCTTGAAAGTTGAAACTTGAGACTTTAAACATTTTAGGAGTTCAGAAAGGACATGGACCCTTTTCTTAAGTTGTGATACTGTAATATGGTGGATTGATAATACTAACTTCTGTGTGATTGTTTTATTATTTAATTTAATGTTTTGCAGTGCAAGTCTGCTGTAATGCAAAGTAAATAACAGAGAAAAATAATTTGAAATTTGAATGAATATTCAGACCATAGTAGATTTTGCATTAGCCCTTCCCTATTATGTGAAAATATGCTAAGATAGAACAGATACTAGAACACTACATTAAATTTGAAAATATTTTATTTAATTTGGTGAATTTATAAATTAAAGCTTGCAGAATGTCATATGCTTTAAAACAATAAAAACACAAAATATAGACTTCAAAACAGTGTTATATAAGCAGCTGGTTATAATTAACACATTGGAAGTACATTATCTGTGCCAGAGAAACAAAAATGCAGCCTTTTCCTCAGTTTGGGATAATAAAAAGTATACTCTTGGCATAGACTCCCAGTGTTCTTCACTCAACCAACACACAAATGCTCCCACCACCACTGCCGCCATGATGAAGCTGCATAGGACTTCAGGGTCATGGAATCCATCAGAGAATAGCTCCTGTCAGTCATGCCTACCATCACATTGTACTTCCAACACAGGGCTGACAAAGGGTAGATCTTAGTAGATAATTACATATTGGGGGGGGGGGAATCTTTTTTTTTTTTTTGGCCAAGGGTTGCATGCCCCCAGGAAAAATTAGGGGTGCAGGTCAATTGGGAGGTAGGTTGAAGCAAAGCATGGATGAGACCAGAGTCCAAAATTGGGTGGTGTAATCTATTCTCTCTCTTTCTAATGCACCATATTCTATCCCTTATTCTCATCCTCTTTCTGACTCCCACACAACAGGTTGCTTGTAAAGAAACTCTTTAGCAAAGATCACAATTGCTTTTGTTGTTAGCCAAGGGCTGCATGCAATTAAGTCAAGGGCTGCAAGTGACCCTTGGGTCACAGGTTGCTGACCCCTGTCCTAGGGACTGAGGAGTTTGATTATGGCAGAGCTGGTTTTAAGACTGCTGTTTTTAGTCTGCTTACCTATAAGTTCCCAAATCTGAAACTGCCTAATGTAAAACATAGAAGTGGGTGTAATGGCAGTTCATTCCAAAATGTCTGAGAAATATCACCCAGGATACTTCGGCATATATTAAACAGGATTTAGAGACAGGATTGAGCCTGTGCAATCTCTTGAAAGAAGGCTAACAGAAAGTCCCAAAGAAAAATAGCAAGTGGTCACTTTTTGCTCTTCTTTCTGCCCAGAGTCAGCAGATCTGCTCTAGGTGAGCCCTCAGAGGCAGAGTCCTGCCAGGGATCCAAGTGAGCTCATCTGCCCGCCCTATCAGGGATGTCACCTCCAAAAGGTCATTGAAATAGGAAGGAGCTGATGATCTTTGCAAACAAGAGTCAGCAAGCAAATACGCCAAAATTGGGTCTATGCATGATGGTGATGGGAATCGTAGTGGAGACGACGACTACAAATCGTTCTATAGATTTTGTCTTAAGTATATATTTTTAGCATTTGAGGTCCTAGCATTTTGGAGTTAACCACAGTGACAGTTTCACATCATAACTCAGACAAGCTGAGGTATTCATATATGTAGTGAGAAAAGTCCCTCCTTGCAGCTTTCCAGACTGGAGAGGTAGAGGCCGTATAAAGGCAGCTTAGCCTCTGAGATCAGCTGGAGAATTGTCTGGACTTAATCAGTTAATTACTTTCTACAGTTGGGAGGGGAGGAGATTGAAACCTTTGACTCGCTCAAAAATCTCAGTCCCATAACATTTGAAAGTTGGCAGCTTAAAATTAATACCTGATTGTCACTGTTGTATA